>NC_089842.1:34289649-35647287 GCF_035609145.1 Eleutherodactylus coqui
CGCACCTGTGGGAGATTTAATAGCCCTGATCTGGTTTTTTGATCAGTGCGGACATGAGCCTACTGCCCCTATTGCCTTGAGCATATATCTTGTGCTTAAAGTGTAGCTGTTTTTTATTGAATTTAGAGTTAAGCAAAAGCTTCAAGTCTGCTCTTACTGCCGCAAGTTCAGCAAGGTTTTGTTTTGCTTGTGAAAGTTTCACTCTCAGCTCTAGTTTGGCAATCTGTAAAAGCTTCTCGTCAATAGCTTTTTGAGTGCGTTTTTTGATGTGTGAGCCCAGGGCTATCAGTAGGCCAAGCATATAAGCCTTATGGGCCTCCTAAACCATCGGAGACTCTGACCCTTCTGTTGAGTTGAGGCAGAAGTATTCTTCTAATAGTTTGGCTAAATGTTCTCTGTCCTCCATTTAGTCAAGGAGAGATGTGTTGAGTGACCATCTCCACTCCCTAGAGAGCGGCTGGGGTGTCCGTAGAGTCACATGCACAGGGGCATGATCAGAGATCGTCATTATATCGATGTCCGCCCTGATCAGGGACGTGAGGAGGGCGGAGGAGACCAAGACATAATCCAACCTCTGAAACGTGGAGTGTACCGAGGAGAAATATGAAAAATCTTTTGTCGTAGGGTGTAGAGAGCGCCATGCATCTACTAAACCTAATTCCTGGAGCCGTTTGCCCAGTTTTTTCAATTTACTTTGGGAAATTTGAGAACGGCCAGAGCAAGAGTCTAAAGTGGGATTGAAAGTGGCGGTAAAATCCCCTGCTAAGATTGTCTGGCCCACTCTAAAGTGTTTCAGGATTTCCAGTTGTTTAAGTAACCACGGTATCTGCTCTGTGTTCGGAGCATAAATATTAGCTAAGGTCAGTTTTGTGTTGTTCAGAGTTCCTTTTATGAAAAGGACTCTACCCTCGTCGTCCCTAAACTGAGCCTCCTCAATGAAATTGATCGTTTTGTGTTAAAATATGGAGACCCCTTTCGAGGCCGACGAGGGGTGAGTGCTGTGGAATGCTTTGGGAAAAAGCTTCCCTGGTAGAGAGAAAGATTTGTTTCCCTTAAAGTGGGTCTCCTGGAGGAAGAGAATTTTAGTATCGTACCTCCTTAGAAGCAGCTCAAGGTTGTGCCGTTTTGAAGGCGAGTTAAGGCCCCTGCCATTAAAGGAGGTGAGACGTAGTCCACTCATGACGTGGTTCCTGTACTAAGGATGGAAAAGGATAGGCGTGAGAGCAGAGCAAAATGACAGGCAATTGAGATAAGGGGATCACCCCCGTTGGTACCCTCCCAAGAGGCTCCCAAACTTGGGTAGGGAAGGGTTGGGTGTATGGAGGAGGAGGAAAGGCTGGGATGGAAGGGATGGGAGGGAAGGGGAGGTAAAGACAAAAACGAATCTTGAAAGCAAAGAAAAGCAAAGATTCAGTACAGCAGAAGACTCTGCTGGTGAAGAACTAAACTTATTTGAGTGCACCCGAGGGGGTCCGTCGACTCCCTACTCCGAGTCCACCCGGCGGGCGGTCAACTGAAATCCCGCAGAGCCAGTGACCCTGTCGGGAGGTCAGAGCATTAGTTATGGCCTGGACAGTACAGGCACCCACCATGTCTTCTAAAACGAAGAGTAAGGGCTAAACGCCCAAGCTACACATATTTATAACGGTAAACATTCAACAGAAAATACAGTATGATCGGCAGTATTATTATAAGCTGGCATTGGTCAGTATATTGTATATAAAAAGTCACCAGTCGCTGGGAGCTGTGCCGGAGGGTTGAAGAGAATTCAGTTCTTCAGATTCCCTTAAGAAGCTCCCAAGGAGCTTAGATCTGAACAGTTCTCCATACATACACCTCTACAAACTGCAAGAGAAAAAAGGTTAGGATGGAAGAAAGGCAAATAGGGATGTAAATAAAGATGTAAGTAGGCCCCTTAGGAGGACAGGCAGCGTAAAAGGTGTAAAGGCCGCCCGAGGGGCCTGTTCCAACAAGGAGAGTCAAACACAGGAGATGTAAACTCCATATAGTCTGGTCTTCACAAGTCCTGCCTGGGCTTCTTCTTTTTCCCCTTGGGGGATTTTGAGTTACCCGCCACCAGCCAGTCCCCTGGATTCTCTAATGGTTGGAACTGAGGTGGGTCTGGGAGCGGTTGCCAATGTGGAAGTTCGATTGGTTCAATATCCAGAAGCCCTCAGAGTTTTTGCATGTCTTCTTGGGTGTGTATATTGAATTTTTTGCGTTTAATGGGAATGCTGATGTCAAAGGGAAATAGCCAGGCATATCTTATCTCCAATGATTTAAGGGCCTCAAGCAATGGTCGCAAGTAGAGATGAGCGAACGTACTCGTCCGAGCTCGATGCTCGGGCGAATATTAGGGTGTTCGGGATGCTCGTTACTCTTAACGAGCACCACGCGGTGTTCGGGTTACTTTCAGTTTCATCTCTGAGACGTTAGCGCGCTTTTCTGGCCAATTGAAAGACAGGGAAGGCATTACAACTTCCTCCTGTGTTGTTCCAGCCCTATACCACCCCCCTGCTGTGAGTGGCTGGGGAGATCAGATGTCACCCGAGTATAAAAGTCGGCCCCTCCCGCGGCTCGCCTCAGATGCCTTGTGAGTTAGCTGAGGGACAGTGCTGCTGGTGCCGGAGCTGCTGTAGGGAGAGCGTTAGGAGTTAGTGTAGGCTTCAAGAACCCCAAAGGTCCTTCTTAGGGCCACATCTACCTGTGTGCAGGCTGCTGTTAGCAGTGGATATTTTTTTTTTTTCTCAAAATCGGCTGTGCAGAGCATTGCACCCGGCATTAGGGACAGAAGTGGTGCTTAGGCAGGGAGAGTGTTAGGAGTGAGTGTAGCCTTCAAGAACCTCAACGGTCCCTTCTAGGGCCACATTTAACCGTATGCAGTACTGTGCTGGCTGCTGTTAGCTGTGTTGCATTTTTTTTTTCTCAAAATCGGCTGTGCAGAGCATTGCACCCTCCATTGATACTACAGGGACAGAATTGTGTAGGCAGGGCCACAACACAGTTATTATTCATTGAATATATGCAGTGGGGCCTTTCCTTTTAAAAAAAGTGAAAAAAATTATATTTGGCCTGGCTCTGTCAGTCCTAAGGGCTCTGGGTACGTGTGTGCTGCGTGGAGAACGTAAAAATAATCAGACGCTGCCAGCTACGGTTGACTGCAGGCTTGCGCCATTTTCTTTCCTGCCTGGGAAATACCTGCTCTGCCAGAGTTAATAACTCTGCAACACTAAAGTTCTGTGACACATTTGCACGGCCACAACACAGTTATTAAACTTATTATTCATTGAATAGGCACAGTGGGCCTTTCCTTTTAAACAAAAGGGAAAAAAGTTTATTTGGCCTGCCTCTGACAGTCCTCAGGGCTCTGGGTACGTGTGTGCTGCGTGGAGAACGTAAAAAAATCAGACGCAACCAGCTACGGTTGAGTGCAGGCTTGCGCTAATTTCTTTCCTGCCTGGGAAATACCTGCTCTGCCAGAGTTAATAACTCTGCAACACTAAAGTTCTGTGACACATTTGCAGGGGCACAACACAGTTATTAAACTTATTATTCATTCACTAGAGGCAGTGGGCCTTTCCTTTTAAAAGAAGTGAAAAAAATTATATTTGGCCTGCCTCTGTCAGTCCTAAGGGCTCTGGGTACGTGTGTGCTGCGTGGAGAACGTAAAAAAAATCAAACGCTGCCAGCTACGGTTGACTGCAGGCTTGCGCCATTTTCTGTCCTGCCTGGGAAATACCTGCTCTGCCAGAGTTAATAACTCTGCAACACTAAAGTTCTGTAACACATTTGCACGGCCACAACACAGTTATTAAACTTATTATTCATTTACTAGAGGCAGTGGGCCTTTCCTTTTAAAAAAAAGTGAAAAAAATTATATTTGGCCTGCCTCTGTCAGTCCTAAGGGCTCTGGGTACGTGTGTGCTGCGTAGAGAACGTAAAAAAAATCAGACGCTGCCAGCTACGGTTGACTGCAGGCTTGCGCCATTTTCTGTCCTGCCTGGGAAATACCTGCTCTGCCAGAGTTAATAACTCTGCAACACTAAAGTTCTGTGACACATTTGCACGGCCACAACACAGTTATTAAACTTATTATTCATTGAATAATAACAGTGGGCCTTTCCTTTTAAACAAAAGGGAAAAAAGTATATTTGGCCGGCAGGCTTGCGACAATTTCTTTCCTGCCTGGGAAATCAAATCACTGGTAATACAGCATGCTGAGGGGTAGGGGTAGGCCTAGAGGATGTGGACGTGGCTGAGGACGCAGAGGCCCAAGTCAGGGTGTGGGCACTGGCCGAGCTCCTGATACAGGTGTATCGCAGCCGACTGCTGCGCGATTAGGAGAGAGGCACGTTTCTGGCGTCCCGACATTCATCGCACAATTCATGGGTCCACGCGGGAGACCTTTATTAGAAAATGAGCCGTGTGAGCAGGTCCTGTCGTGGATGGCAGAAAGTGCTTCGAGCAACCTATCGTCCAGCCACAGTTCTGCGCCGTCCACTGCTGCAAATCCGAATCCTCTGTCTGCTGCTCCTCCTTCCTCCCAGCCTCCTCACTCCACTCCAATGACACATGCTCAGCTGCGGGAAGACTCCCAGGAACTGCTCTCAGGCCCCTGCTCAGATTGGGCAGCAGTGGTTCCTCTCCTACCAGAGGAGTTTATCGTCACTGATGCCCAACCATTGCAAAGTTCCCGGGGTCCGGGGGATGAGGCTGGGGACTTCCGCAAACTGTCTCAAGACCTTTCTGTGGGTGAGGAGGACGATGACGATGAGACACAGTTGTCTTGCAGTCAGGTAGTAGTGAGGGCAGTAAGTCCGAGGGAGGAGCACACAGAGGATTCGGAGGAAGAGCAGCAGGATGATGAGGTGACTGACCCCACCTGGTTTGCAACGCCTACTCAGGACAGGTCTTCAGAGGGGGAGGCAAGGGCAGCAGCAGGGCAGGCTGCAAGAGGCAGTGCGGTGGACAGGGGTAGAGGCAGGGCCAGACCGAATAATCCACCAACTGTTTCCCAAAGTGCACCCTCGCGCCATGCCACCCTGCAGAGGCCGAGGTGCTCTAAGGTCTGGCAGTTTTTCACAGAGACGCCTGACGACCGACGAACAGTGGTGTGCAACCTTTGTCGCGCCAAGATCAGCCTGGGAGCCACCACCAACAGCCTCACCACCACCAGCATGCGCAGACATATGATGGCCAAGCACCCCACAAGGTGGGACGAAGGCCGTTCACCGCCTTCGGTTTGCACCGCTGCCTCTCCCCCTGTGCCACAACCTGCCACTGAGATACAACCCCCCTCTCAGGACACAGGCACTACCGTCTCATGGCCTGCACCCACACCCTCACCTCTGCTGTCCTTGGCCCCATCCACCAGTGTAGTTCAGTGCACCGTCCAGCCGTCGCTAGCGCAACCGTTGGAGCGCAAGCGCAAGTACGCCGCCACGCACCCGCACGCTCAAGCGTTAACCGTCCACATAGCCAAATTTATCTGCCTTGAGATGCTGCCGTATAGGGTTGTGGAAACGGAGTCCTTCAAAAGAATGATGGAGGCGGCGGCCCCGCGCTACTCAGTTCCCAGTCGCCACTACTTTTCCCGATGTGCCGTCCCAGCCCTGCACGACCACGTCTCCCGCAACATTGTACGCGCCCTCACCAACGCGGTTACTGCCAAGGTCCACTTAACAACGGACACGTGGACAAGCACAGGCGGGCAGGGCCACTACATCTCCCTGACGGCACATTGGGTGAATTTAGTGGAGGCTGGGAGAGAGTCAGAGCCTGGGACCGCTCATGTCCTACCCACCCCCAGAATTGCGGGCCCCAGCTCGGTGGTGGTATCTGCGGCGGTGTATGCTTCCTCCACTAAACCACCCTCCTCCTCCTCCTCCGCAACCTCTGTCTCGCAATCAAGATGTGTCAGCAGCAGCAGCACGTCGCCAGCAGTCGGTGTCGCGCGGCGTGGCAGCACAGCGGTGGGCAAGCGGCAGCAGGCCGTGCTGAAACTACTCAGCTTAGGAGATAAGAGGCACACGGCCCACGAACTGCTGCAGGGTCTGACAGAGCAGACCGACCGCTGGCTTGCGCCGCTGAGCCTCCAACCGGGCATGGTCGTGTGTGACAACGGCCGTAACCTGGTGGCGGCTCTGCAGCTCGGCAGCCTCACGCACGTGCCATGCCTGGCCCACGTCTTTAATTTGGTGGTTCAGCGCTTTCTGAAAAGCTACCCACGCTTGTCAGACCTGCTCGGAAAGGTGCGCCGGCTCTGCGCACATTTCCGCAAGTCCCACACGGACACTGCCTCCCTGTGCACCCTGCAACATCGCTTTAATCTGCCAGTGCACCGACTGCTGTGCGACGTGCCCACACGGTGGAACTCTGCGCTCCACATGTTGGCCAGGCTCTATGAGCAGCGTAGAGCTATAGTGGAATACCAACTCCAACATGGGCGGCGCAGTGGGAGTCAGCCTCCTCAATTATTTTCAGAAGAGTGGGCCTGGTTGGCAGACATCTGCCAGGTCCTTGGAAACTTTGAGCAGTCTACCCAGGTGGTGAGCGGCGATGCTACAATCATTAGCGTCACCATTCCTCTGCTATGCATCTTGAGAAGTTCCCTGCAAAGCATAAAGGCAGATGCTTTGCGCTCGGAAACGGGGGCGGGGGAAGACAGTATGTCGCTGGATAATCAGGGCACCCTCCTGTCTATATCTCAGCGCATACAGGAGGAGGAGGAGCATGAGGAGGATGAGGAGGAGGGGGAAGAGACAGCTTGGCCCACTGCTGACGGTACACATGCTGCTTGCCTGTCATCCTTTCAGCGTGTATGGCCTGAGGAGGAGGAGGAGGAGGAGGAGGAGGAGGATCCTGAAAGTGATCTTCCTAGTGAAGACAGCCATGTGTTGCGTACAGGTACCCTGGCACAACACATGGCTGACTTCATATTAGGATGCCTTTCTCGTGACCCTCGCGTTGCACGCATTCTGGCCACTACGGATTACTGGGTGTACACACTGCTCGACCCACGCTATAAGGAGAACCTTCCCACTCTCATTCCCGAAGAGGAAAGGGGTTCGAGAGTGTTGCTATACCACAGGACCCTTGCGGACAAGCTGATGGTAAAATTCCCATCCGACAGCGCTAGTGGCAGAAGGTGCAGTTCCGAGGGCCAGGTAGCAGGGGAGGTGCGGAGATCGAGCAGCATGTACAGCACAGGCAGTGCAACAGTCTTTAAGGGCCTGGACAGCTTTATGGCTCCCCACCAAGACTGTGTCACCGCTCCCCAGTCAAGGCTGAGTCGGCGGGAGCACTGTAAAAGGATGGTGAGGGAGTACGTAGCCGATCGCACCACCGTCCTCCGTGACGCCTCTGCCACCTACAACTACTGGGTGTCGAAGCTGGACACGTGGTCTGAACTAGCGCTGTATGCCCTGGAGGTGCTTGCTTGTCCTGCTGCTAGCGTCTTGTCGGAGAGGGTGTTTAGTGCGGCTGGGGGAATCATCACAGATAAGCGTACCCGCCTGTCAACCGACAGTGCCGACAGGCTAACACTCATCAAGATGAACAAAGCCTGGATTTCCCCAGACTTCTCTTCTCCACCAGCGGACAGCAGCGATACGTAAGCAATACGTAGGCTGCACCCGCGGATGGAAGCTACGTTCTCTCTCACCATCCAAAACGGGGACATTTGTGCTTCATCAATCTGTGTCTAATATTCCTCCTCCTCCTCCTCCTCCTGCTCCTCCTCCTGAAACCTCACGTAATCACGCTGAACGGGCAATTTTTCTTAGGGCCACAAGGCTCACTCCTATAATTTTTCTTAAAATTTTTTATACGTTTCAATGCTCTTAAAAGCGTTGGAACTTTAACTTGAAACAATTTTTCGTTAAACTGGGCTGCCTCCAGGCCTAGTTACCACTTAAGCCACATTAACCAAAGCGATTAATGGGTTTCACCTGCCATCTTGGTTGGGCGTGGCCAATTTTTACTGAGGTACATTAGTACTGTTGGTACACCAATTTTTTTGGGCCCTCACCTACAGTGTAATCATAGCAATTTCTATGTACTTCGCCTGCACTCATGGTACAGAAAGGTTGTGTGGGGTTGGCCTGCACTTTAGCTACATAAATGTAACTTGGGCCTTGGCTATACTGCTATTACTGAAATGGAACTAAGACTGCGCTCCCACTATACTACTGCTTCGGAATTGTTACTGGGGCCTGTGTAGGCTGCTACTATTACTGAAATGGAACGAAGACTGCGCTCCCACTATACTGCTGCTTCTGAATTGTTACTGGGGCCTGTCTAGGCTGCTACTATTACTGAAATGGAACTAAGACTGTGCTCCCCCTATAATGCTGCTAGTGATATGTTAGTGGGGCCTGTCGCTAATGCTACGGCTGAAATGTTACTAATTCTGGGCTCTGCCTATACCGCTGCTAATGGTATGTCTCTGGGGTGTGGAAACAGAGGCTTCCCAAAAACATGATGGCGGGGAGGCCATTTCCCACCAACGCTGTTACTGTTAAGGTGCATATAACCACGGACACGTGGAGAGGACACGTAGTGCCTCCAAAACATCCCCCGCCACGGCCCACTTAATCCTGGCCACATTCCGAAAACCAACAAAATAAAAGCGCGCTACTAGGTCCGCAGTCACCACCACATTACCACCAACGCGGTTACTGTTAAGGTGCATAAAACCACGGACACATGGAGAGGACACATAGTGCCTCAAAAACATCCCCCTCCTCCTCCAACAATGAAAACATTCTTGGCAAATGCCTTTGCATTGGTTCGTCTGGTGGCAGTCCAAGAATTTCACCTTTACCAACACAACAAGAGAGCCCCCCCACCATCCCCCCGCCACGGCCCACTTAATCCTGGCCACATTCCGAAAACCAACAAAATAAAACCGCGCTACTAGGTCCGCAGTCACCACCACATTACCACCAACGTGGTTACTGTTAAGGTACATATTACCAGTCTGACTGGGGCATGCAGTGTTGGCCGGAGGCCACCTGCATTAAGCACAACATTACTACCTCAGCTGTGTTGAGCAATGCAATGGGATATTTTTGTGTACCGCCGGTGGGTTCCAGGGAGCCACCGATGCTGTGGGTCCACAGGGAATTATAAATGCATCTGTTTCTACTTCTAAAGAACCCCAGTCAGACTGGGGCATGTAGTGTGGGCCGAAGCCCACCTGCATTAAGCACGACATTCCTACCTCAGCTGTGTTGGGCAATGCAATGGGATATATTTATGTACCGCCGGTGGCTTCCTGGCACCCATCCATGCTGTGGGTCCACAGGGAATTATAAATGCATCTGTTTCCACTTCAAAAGAACCCCAGTCTGACTGGGGCATGCAGTGTGGGCCGAAGCCCACCTGCATTTAGCACGACATTACTACCTCAGCTGTGTTGGGCAATGCAATGGGATATATTTATGTACCGCCGGTGGGTTCCAGGGAGCCACCCATGCTGTGGGTGCACACGGAGTTGAACCTACATGTGTCCACTTGTAAAGAACCCCAGTCTGACTGGGGCATGCAGTGTGGGCCGAAGCCCACCTGCATTTAGCACGACATTACTACCTCAGCTGTGTGGGGCAATGCAATGGGATATATTTATGTACCGCCGGTGGCTTCCCGACACCCACCCATGCTGTGGGTCCACAGGGAATTATAAATGCATCTGTTTCCACTTGTAAAGAACCCCAGTCTGACTGGGGCATGCAGCGTGGGCCGAAGCCCACCTACATTTAGCACGACATTACTACCTCAGCTGTGTTGGACAATGCAATGGGATATTTTTATGTACCGCCGGTGGCTTCCTGGCACCCACCCATGCTGTGGGTCCACAGGGAACTATAAATGCATCTGTTTCCACTTCAAAAGAACCCCAGTCTGACTGGGGCATGCAGTGTGGGCCGAAGCCCACCTGCATTTAGCACGACATTACTACCTCAGCTGTGTGGGGCAATGCAATGGGATATATTTATGTACCGCCGGTGGCTTCCCGACACCCACCCATGCTGTGGGTCCACAGGGAATTATAAATGCATCTGTTTCCACTTGTAAAGAACCCCAGTCTGACTGGGGCATGCAGCGTGGGCCGAAGCCCACCTACATTTAGCACGACATTACTACCTCAGCTGTGTTGGGCAATGCAATGGGATATATTTATGTACCGCCGGTGGCTTCCTGGCTCCCACCCATGCTGTGGGTCCACAGGGAATTATAAATGCATCTGTTTCCACTTCAAAAGAACCCCAGTCTGACTGGGGCATGCAGTGTGGGCCGAAGCCCACCTACATTTAGCACAACACTACTACCTCAGCTGTGTTGGGCAATGCAATGGGATATATTTATGTACCGCCGGTGGGTTCCAGGGATCCACCCATGCTGTGGGTGCACACGGAGTTGAACCTACATGTGTCCACTTGTAAAGAACCCCAGTCTGACTGGGGCATGCAGTGTGGGCTGAAGCCCACCTGCATTTAGCACGACATTACTACCTCAGCTGTGTGGGGCAATGCAATGGGATATATTTATGTACCGCCGGTGGCTTCCCGACACCCACCCATGCTGTGGGTCCACAGGGAATTATAAATGCATCTGTTTCCACTTGTAAAGAACCCCAGTCTGACTGGGGCATGCAGCGTGGGCCGAAGCCCACCTACATTTAGCACGACATTACTACCTCAGCTGTGTTGGACAATGCAATGGGATATTTTTATGTACCGCCGGTGGCTTCCTGGCACCCACCCATGCTGTGGGTCCACAGGGAACTATAAATGCATCTGTTTCCACTTCAAAAGAACCCCAGTCTGACTGGGGCATGCAGTGTGGGCCGAAGCCCACCTACATTTAGCACGACATTACTACCTCAGCTGTGTTGGGCAATGCAATGGGATATATTTATGTACCGCCGGTGGCTTCCTGGCTCCCACCCATGCTGTGGGTCCACAGGGAATTATAAATGCATCTGTTTCCACTTCAAAAGAACCCCAGTCTGACTGGGGCATGCAGTGTGGGCCGAAGCCCACCTACATTTAGCACAACACTACTACCTCAGCTGTGTTGCGCAATGCAATGGGATATATTTATGTACCGCCGGTGGGTTCCAGGGATCCACCCATGCTGTGGGTGCACACGGAGTTGAACCTACATGTGTCCACTTGTAAAGAACCCCAGTCTGACTGGGGCATGCAGTGTGGGCCGAAGCCCACCTGCATTTAGCACGACATTACTACCTCAGCTGTGTGGGGCAATGCAATGGGATATATTTATGTACCGCCGGTGGCTTCCTGGCACCCACCCATGCTGTGGGTCCACAGGGAATTATAAATGCATCTGTTTCCACTTGTAAAGAACCCCAGTCAGACTGGGGCATGCAGTGTGGGCCGATGCCCACCTGCATTTAGCACAACATTACTACCTCAGCTGTGTTGGGCAATGCAATGGGATATTTTTATGTACCACCGGTGGGTTCCAGGGAGCCACCCATGCTGTGGGTCCACAGGGAATTATAAATGCATCTGTTTCCACTTGTAAAGAACCCCAGTCTGACTGGGGCATGCAGTGTGGCCTGAAGCCCACCTGCATTAAGCATGACATTACTACCTCAGCTGTGTTGGGCAATGCAATGGGATATTTTTGTGTATCGCCGGTGGGTTCCAGGGAGCCACCCATGCTGTCGGTCGACAGGGACTTCACAATAGGGAGTTGTACCTGCCTGTGTCTATGAATTAAAAAGCCCGGTCTGACTGGGGCATGCAGACACCTTGACAGAATGAATAGTGTGTGGCACATAGGTTCCCCATTGCTATGCCCACGTGTGCAGCTCCTGATGGCGGTGGCACAGGATTCTATTTCTCATTGCTTCTGTACAGCATTGTGGGCTATCGCCCCGCCCCTTTTAAAGAGGGTCGCTGCCTAGCCGTGCCAACCCTCTGCAGTGTGTGCCTGCGGTTCCTCCTCATGGCAGACGCACTTCTAAGTAGACATGAGGGTGGTGTGGCATGAGGGCAGCTGAAGGCTGCGCAGGGACACTTTGGTGTGCGCTGTGGGGGGGAGGGGGGGGGGGGGCGGTTGGGCAGCATGTAACCCAGGAGAAGTGGCAGTGGAGTGTCATGCAGGCGGTGATTGTGCTTTGTTGGAGGTAGTGTGGTGCTTAGCAAAGGTATGCCATGCTAATGAGGGCTTTTCAGAAGTAAAAGTTGTTGGGAGGGGGGGGCCCCACTCTTGCCGCTATTGTGGCTTAATAGTGGGACCTGGGAACTTGAGATGCAGCCCAACATGTAGCCCCTCGCCTGCCCTATCCGTTGCTGTGTCGTTCCCATCACTTTCTTGAATTGCCCAGATTTTCACACATGAAAACCTTAGCGAGCATCGGCGAAATACAAAAATGCGCGGGTCGCCCATTGACTTCAATGGGGTTCGTTACTCGAAACGAACCCTCGAGCATCGCGATAATTTCGTCCCGAGTAACGAGCACCCGAGCATTTTGGTGTTCGCTCATCTCTAGCCGCAAGGCTCGACGCTTTGCTAAGGTGGAGGGTGCTAGGTCCTGGAAAATCAGAATAGGAGAGTCCGCATATTTCAGATCTCTATGTGTTCTGGCTGCTCTTAGGACCGCGGCTGTGTCAGGGAAGGCAAATAACTTACATATAACGTCCCTGGGGGGTTTGGAAATGCCAGGCGGGGGTCTGAGGGCCCGATGGATCCTTTTGATACTGATGGTAGACGCTCTCTCTTCCCCCAGCAAGGCGTCGAAGATTTCCTTGGCAACTTTTACAAGGCATTCATTGGCGCAGGACTCAGGAATACCTTTGAAGCGTAAATTATTGCACCTATTCCTGTTTTCAAGATCTTCTTGAAGTAAGAGGGCTCTATTCAGATGTAGGTGCTGTTCCTTTAATGTTTGTTCCAGCTGCAGAGAATGTGAATGAATGGCGGCAGATGTGGATTCCAGATCCTCCACTCTGTGGCCCAGCTGTTTAAATTCATCCTTTATTTCTGCCAAGTCAGAGCTAATGGGGCGCAGGGCTTGTGAGATTAAGTTCTTCATAAATCCCCTAGAGACGGACTCACCATCTTCCCCCTCTGAGAGCAGCTCCTCTTCCTCCGCATGGTTGAGTGCAGGGACGAGCTCTCATGCCGGCGCCATCTTGGATGGGGGCCGCGGGGAACGAGCAGCCCGTTCCCTGAAGAAACGCTGCACATCTACCTGCATTTTGGCCGGTCGGGGGGTGCCCTGTAGGTCTGTGCCCTTTTCTTTAGCTGTCTTTCCCATCTTCTTAGGAGTTTACTGCCGCTGTGAGGTGCCGTGGGTGCCTGTTTGTAGGAGCGCAGCTTTCTAGCAGCCATCCCGCTCGGCATCCAGGCTCCGCCCCTGACCCAGTAACATTTTTGAAGCAGAAGTATAGGCAGACCCCTGTAACATTTCTGTAGCAGAAGTATAGGCAGACCCTTTTAACATTTCTGCAGTAAAAGTAGAGGCGGACACCAGTAACATTTCTGCAGCAAAAGTAGAGGCAGATCCCAGTAACATTTATGTAGCAGCAGTATAGGCAGACCCCAGTAACATTTCTGTAGCAGCAGTATAGACAAACCCCTGTAACATTTATGTAGCAGCAGTATAGGCAGACCCCAGTAACACTTCTGTAGCAGCAATATAGGCAGACCCCAGTAACATTTCTGTAGCAGAAGTATAGGTAGACCCCAGTAACATTTCTGTAGCAGCAGTATAGGCAGACCCCAGTAACATTTATGTAGCAGAAGTATAGGCAGACCCCAGTACTATTTCTGTAGTAGAAGTATTGGCAGACCCCAGTAACATTTCTGTAGCAGCAGTATAGGCAGACCTCAGTAACATTTCGGTAGCAGCAGTATAGGCCAGCCCCTGTAACATTTCTGTAGCAGCAGTATAGTTAAACCTTTGTATGATGTCTGTAGCAGCAGTATAGGCAGACCCCTGTAACATTTTTGTAGCATCAGTATAGGCAGACCCCTGTAACATTTCTGTAGCAGAAGCATAGGCAGACCCTTTTAACATTTCTGTTGTAAAAGTAGAGGTGGACCCCAGTAACATTTCTGCAGTAAAAGTATAGGCAGATCCCAGTAACATTTATATAGCAGCAGTATAGGCAGACCGCTGTAACATTTCTGTAGCAGCAGGATAGGCAGACCCCAGTAACATTTCTGTAGCAGCAGTATAGGCAGACCCCTGTAACATTTCAGTAGCAGCAGTATAGGCAGACCCCAGTAACATTTCGGTAGCAGTAGTATAGGCAGACCCCAGTACTAATTCTGTAGCAGCAGTATAGGCAGACCCCAGTAACATTTCGGTAGCAGTAGTATAGGCAGACCCCTGTAACATTTATTTGGCAGAAGTATAGGCAGACCCCAGTAACATTTTTGTAGCAGAAGTAAAGGCAGACCCTTTTAACATTTCTGCAGTAAAAGTAGATGCGGACACCAGTAACATTTTTGCAGCAAAATTAGAGGCAGATCCCAGTAACATTTCGGTAGCAGCAGTATAGGCAAACCCCAGTAACATTTCTGTAGCAGCAGTATAGACAAACCCCAGTAACATTTCTGTAGCAGAAGTATAGGCAGACCCCTGTAACATTTCTGTAGCAGCAGTATACGCAGACCCCTGTAACATTTATGTAGCAGAAGTATAGGCAGACCCCAGTACTATTTTTGTAGTAGAAGTATTGGCAGACCCCAGTAACATTTCTGTAGCAGCAGTATAGACAGACCCCAGTAACATTTCGGTAGCAGCAGTATAGGCAGACCCCTGTAACATTTCTGTAACAGCAGTATAGTTAAACCTCTGTAACATGTCTGTAGCAGCAGTATAGGCAGACCCCTGTAACATTTTTGTAACAGCAGTATAGGCAGACCCCCGTAACATTTCTGTAGCAGAAGTATATTCAGACCCCAGTTAAATTTCTGTAGCAAGAGTATAGGCGAACGCCTGAAAATTTGGGTACCATGACTGTAGGCGAAGGCCGGAAAAATTAGTTAGTTAACAGTATAGGCGAGGGCCAGAAAAATTAGTGTACCAAGAGTACCAATGTACCCCTGAAAAATTGCTCAACCGAGAGGGCAGGTGAAACCCATAAAAAACGTTTTATAGATACAGCTCGCTGTTGCTTAATTTGTAACACAGCCTGGAGGCAGCCGTGTTCAAAAAATTGGTTCGTGTTAAAGAATCAATACTTTTGAAACTTTGAAAAATTGGAAAAAAATTGTCAGATGAGCCTTTTGGGCAGCAGAAAAATTGGCAGTTCAGCGTGATGATAAGATGTTTCAGGAGGAGGAGTAGGAGAACTAATATCAGAGACAGATTGACAAAGCTAAATGCCCCTTTTTTCCGGTGATAGAGAAGAATGCTTTTATCTGCGGATGCAGCTAAAAGAATCTTTAGGTTCCACTGCTCTCCGCCAGGTGGAGAAGAGAAGTCTGGGGAAATCCAGGCTTTGCTCATCTTTATGAGTGTCAGCATGTCGGCACTGGCAATTGACAGGCGGGTACGCTTATCCGGGAGGATTCCCCCAGCTGCACTAAACACCCTCTCTGACAAGACGCTAGCGGCAGGGCAAGCAAGCACCTCCAGGGCATACAGCGCAAGTTCATGCCACGTGTCCAGCTTTGACATCCAATAGTTGAATAGAGCAAGAGGCATCACGGAGGATGGTGGTACGATCGGCTATGTACTCCCTCACCATCTTTTTACAGTGCTCCCTCGGACTCAGCCTCGACT
The DNA here is from genome assembly GCF_035609145.1 of Eleutherodactylus coqui. NCBI lineage: Eukaryota > Metazoa > Chordata > Amphibia > Anura > Eleutherodactylidae > Eleutherodactylus > Eleutherodactylus coqui. The sequence continues at coordinate 34,305,422 of NC_089842.1, forward strand.
GGGGAGTGGTGACCCAGTCATGCTGGGGAGCCATAAAACTGTCAAAGGCCTTGGAGAGTGTTCCCCTGTCTGCGCTGAACATGCTGCCTAAACTCCGCGCCTCCCCTGCTACTTGGCCCTTGGAACTGCGCCTTCTGCCACTAGCACTGTCAGATGGGAAGTTTAGCATCACTTTGTCCACCATGGCCCTGTGGTATTGCATCACTCTCGTACCCCTTTCCTCTTCGGGAATGAGAGTGGAAAGGTTCTTGTCGTACTGTGGATCGAGAAGGGTGTACACCCAGTAATCCGTGTTGGCGAGAATGCGTCTAACGCGAGGGTCACGAGAAAGGCAGCCTAACATGTAGTCAGCCATGTGTGCCAGGGTGCCAGTATGCAAGACATGGCTATCCTCACTAGGAATATGACTTTCAGGATCCTCCTCCTCCACAGGCCCTACACGCTGAACTAATGACAGGCAAGCAGCATGGGTACCCTCTGCAGTGTGCACAGCTGTCTCTTCCCCCTCCTCCTGCTCCTCCCCCTCCTCCTCCTCCAAAACGCGCTAAGATATAGACATGAGGGTGGTCTGGCTATCAAGCGACATACTGTCATCCCCTGTCAACTGTTCCAACCGCAAAGTGTCGGCCTTCATGCCTTGCAGAGAACTCCTCAGCAGGCATAGCAGCGGGATGGTTACGCTAATGATTGCAGCGTCGCCACTCACCATCTGGGTAGACTCCTCAAAGTTTCCGAGGACCTGGCAGATGTTTGCCATCCACTTCTCGGTAAAGAATTGAGGAGGCTGACTCCCACTACGCCGCCCATGTTGGAGTTGGTATTCCACTATTGCTCTATGCTGCTCATACAGCCAGGGCAACATGTGGAGCATAGAATTCCACCATGTGGGCACGTCACACAGCAGTTGGTGCTCTGGCAGATTAAACCGATGTTGCAGGGTCCTCAGGGTGGCAGCGTCTGTGGTGGACTTGCGGAAATGTGCGCAGACGGGGCGCACCTTGCTGAGCAGGTCAGACAAGTGCGGGTAGTTTTTCAGAAACTGCTGAACCACCAGATTGAAGACATGGGCCACGCATGGCACATGTGTGAGGCTGCCGAGCTGCAAGCGCAAGCATCAGCGTCAGCAGGGCGGTGCGCTGAGAGACATTGCTGGATGGGGTCGAGGACAGCGGAGGTGAGAGTGTGGGTGCAGGCCGGGAGGCGCTCGTGCCTGTGTCCTGAGAGGGGGGTTGGATCTGAGTGGTACAGGGGAAGAGGCAGTGGTGTGACCCGGAGGCGGTGAACGGCTTTCGTCCCACCTTGTGGGGTGCTTGGCCATCATATGCCTTTGCATGCTGGTGGTGGTGAGGCTGGTAGTGGTGGCTCAATGGCTGATCTTTGTGTGACACAGGCTGCACACCACTGTTCGTCGGTCGTCCGCGCTCTCACTGAAAAACATCCACACCTTTGAACACCTAGCGCTCTGCATGGTGGCTTGGCGCGAGGGGGTGCTTTGGGAAACAGTTGGGGGATTCTTCGCTCTGGCCCTGCCTCTACCCCTGACCACCCCTCTGCCTCTTCCAACCTGTCCTGCTGCTGTACCTGCCTCCCCCACTGAAGAACTTTCCTCAGTAGGTTTAGCAAACCAGGTGGGGTCAGTCACCTCATCGTCCAGCTGCTCTTCCCCGGTATCCTCTGTGCGCTCCTCCCTCGAACTTACTGCCCTTACTACTACCTCACTGATAGACAACTGTGTCTCATCATCATCGTCCTCCTCACCCACTGAAAGATCTTGAGACAGTTGCCGGAGGTCCCCAGACTCCTCACTCAGACCCTGGGAACTTTCCAAAGGTTGGGCATCAGTCACGACAAACTCCTCAGGTGAGAGAGGAACCAGTTTTTCCCACTCAAGGCAGGGACCCGAGAACAGTTCCTGGGAGTCTGCCTGCTCCTCAGAATGTGTCATTTTCATGGAGTGAGGAGGCTGGGAGGAAGGAGGAGCAGCAGCCAGAGGATTCAGAGTTGCAGCAGTGGACTGCGTAGAAGACTGGGTGCCTGATACATTGCTGGATGCATTTTCTGCCATCCACGACAGGACCTGCTCACACTGCTCTGCTTGTAATAAAGGTCTACCACGTGGACCCAAAAATTGTGATATGAAGCTGGGGACCCCAGAAACTTGCCTCTCTCCTAATCCCGCAGCAGCCAGCTGTGATTCACCTAGACCAGGAACTCGGTTTGTGCCCACACCCTCACTTGGACCACCGCATCCTCGCCCGCGTCCACGTCCTCGACCCCTAGCCCTCAGCATGGTGGATTACGAAGAGAGCAGACACAGACTGGTGTAAATAATTCTGGAATTATTTGCATACACTTTCACGCTGACAGCGGTTATGTAAGGCTAACTTCAGGCAGAAAAAAAGAATACGGAAGGCTGCAAACAGGCCTAGCTGTGCAATTGTGATGCACTACAACTCCCACCAGACACCTAGTAAAATGCAGTCGGTCAGAGGTAGCCCAACGAAGGAGCTTTTGTTTTGTTTTTTAAAAACAATACAGGATATATAGTATGTATATCACTTTCCCTCTATAAGTGGCTGTGTTGGCCGTACGCTGTGCGTCTCTAATTCACTGCAGACACAGACCGGTGTAAAAAATTATGGAATTATTTGCATACACTTTCACGCTGAGAGCGGTATTGTAACGCAAACTCCAGCCAGAAAAAAATTACACGAAAGGCTGCAAACAGGGCTTGCCGGGCAATAGTGATGCACTACAACTCCCACCAGACACCCTGTAAAATGCAGACGGTCAGAGCTAGCCCTAAGAAGGACCGTTGGGGTTCTTGTAGACAGGATCCTACACTACCACTTTCCCTTTCTCAGCAGCACTTTCCCTATACTCTGTATTACAGACTGCAGACTGAGAATGCTATAGCTGTAATAGCCTGCACAGCTCGAGATTTAAAAAAAAAAAAAAAGTTGTGCAAAACTGCAACTAGCCAGCCACACAGTAATGCACACGGTCAGATGTGGCCCTCAGAAGGACCATTGGGGTTCTTGAGGACAGGATCCTACACTAACACTATCCCTGAATGAGCAGCAGCACTTTCCCTATACTTTCCCAGTGTGTGTCTGAGGCGAGCCGCGGGCGGGACTGCTTTAAGTACTTGGCGGTCACTTGATCTCGCCAGCCACTCACAGCAGGGGGGTGGGATAGGGCTGGCACATCACAGGAGGAAGTGGTAATGCATTCCCTGCATGTCTATTGGCTAAAAAGTGGCGCTAAACATGCAGGGAAGGAAATGGATGTGACTCGCGTAACGAGCATCTCAAATACCCTAATGCTCGAACGAGCATCAAGCTCGGACGAGTGTGCTCGCTCATCTCTAATGAACACAACACAAGCATACACATATGTAGGTATACTAGAGATGTCTGCCCAGTAGATCCTTTCACAGGGTGATTCGCTGGTCACGGCAAAAGTGGAATTGGTTTTTAAGGGACCTTTCACACGGGACCGATTTAGTCAATGTGAATATTTCTGTATCACAATGTAATTCCTATGGGGCTTAAATTCTACATCTGTTAAAATCTGCACATCTCTACTTTAAAACTGCAAGATTCAATACCGCAGCGGAAAAGCATTTTGCTGAGAAATTAAGGATGTTTTGCAGAATTGTTGTAGATTTCTAACATACAGGAGATGTAATTCTAAAATTATGGACTGCATAAAAGTCTGCATACAGTCTGAGAATGAATCCATTGAAATGGGATTTTGTCAGACACAAAAACATACTTGTCTGTTTAAGCCCTAATGCAAACTCAATCCCAGCAGCCTAGATCTACACCACCCCATAAGGGCTGCATCTTTATTCACAAGACACCCAACATCATTGATGTCAACTTTACTGATTTACCTCAGGTCTAGCACACTGCGACATACTTCCTTGCTGGGAGACGTCAACGCTCAAGGTCTCATATGCAAAACTATTTCCACATTACACCCAGTGTCTTGTTGCAACTTTATATCAGACATACATCATTAAGCTCTACGCCAGAGCAACACATTAGAGTGACAAGGCATTTCACTTGCAACTATCCATTGTCATTATCATACTCTATGCCATAGGCCTACCACCAGGGGTTGCAATGGCGACAGGGCCCCTGCGCTGAGATGGCCCAGAGGCGAGCAATCACCAGGGGCTCCGAGCCTCCGATGGCTGCTCACCACAATAGTGATTAGTGGCTGGGGTGCTGCATGGAGGCTCTAGTGACCGGGTGAGTCACCTCTAGCATGGATACAAGATGTGATACGGGTGGGCATGGAGGCACACTGGTTTGGTATGGTATCCCCCACATATCGCACCACATTTGCTGTAAATGAGTGGCTAGATTGTGCAAACTATGCAGGCTATGGAAGTTGGTGTACCAGATGGTTCCATACATGTTCTATTGGTGATAAATCTGACGACCTGGCAGCTACAGAAGTGTGACAATGCTGTGGGGACATTCCTGTGACTACCTTGTGTGTGCGGTAGATGTAGAACTTATACCAGCTGTAAACATATAATTATATAGATGACTTATAGGGTCTCTGCAGCCCTATTTTTCTGCATGCTCTCGCATCGCATCTCTTATTGCTTTCAATGCAGCCAGCAGCAGCAACGCAACACGTGCTCGGTGTACGCAATGTAATGAAAGGTTTCCAAATTGTCAGCCGTAGCGGAGGATCGCTTCTTTCCTTGAGTGATGCAAGACATTTTTGATACAAAAATGCTTCGCATCTGCGGCAAAATCTTAGGCTGGCGAGCGCAATATCGGGCTGTGATTCACAGCCCCACATCAAACTCATCCATGTAAAATTAGCCTAAGGGAGGTTTCACACAGGTAAGGAAATTGTGCGATTTTCACATGATTTTTGCCTGATGCGATAGTCAGTAAGAAAGCAGATTATGAAACCAATGATTTACAATGGTTTCCTTCACATTTGCGATATTTTCACTCATGCAATGTCCTAAATTTCTGCGTTTTTTTATCTCCCATGTTTCTCTGTGGATTGGAAAACAACAAATGTTGTGATGCAATGCAATTTTAACATTAGAAAGCCCTATTGACTTTTGTGTTTAAAAAAACCTCACATTTTTAGTGCGGGCGGCAGAGATGTGATAAAAGATTATTCTAAAATAAATGCATGCTGCCACTCAAACATTGCGTGAACAAAACCATAATTTTCTAGCCTCAAAATTGCAATTTCGTTCTGTATCGGATACCCGGGCTAGTATAGTATAGGTGAAGGAACTTGTTGATAAGGAAGTTCATTATTCTGCCACACAAATATCGCTGATTCCAGCTTAGCTAGTGTACCTATCCCACCTACACCTTGTGGTATCCACCTATAAGCCTTATTACCATATACTGCATACATTTCCTCAGGGAGTTTAACCTGCTTCTCATGTATAAAGGCATCTGCAATATATGCAAATAATACAGTATCAGGAAACAAACACCAAGCAGTATTGTTACGTGCAGTAAGTTCTTCATAATAAGCTTTAGAGCTACAAGTGACTACAAGCTGACCTTCAGTGAGATCTTGTGCGCCAAGTCTCACTCCATTATTTGCTTCTCATGACTCCCTTACTTCTCCTTCAAATCTATAATACCCTCCCAACTCTCTACACTGTGTAGCATCTCCCATTGGTGATTGCATAAGGCCAGGGAGAGTTATGTAATTCTTGTAAAAGAATAGAGGGAATCTTTTAAATCTCACTAGTTCCTACACTATTACCAGATTGAACAATTTCTAATTTACTTTCAGCAGAGAAGCTTATCTGCATCCCATCCATTGGAACATTACCCATTTAAGAATTCTGAGGGGTTTATTATGTCATCTACCATCTTCATCCCTAAATTCAAAAAGTTTATTAATTCTACTTTGTCATATTAACTTGCCACCGGGGATGTTTGATCTATCCAGTCACAGGTTATACTACAGCTGTCCTACTCAATTCTACAGCTAAAGCTACAGGAGAAAGATTCCAATGTTCAGTAGTATACAATTCTCATTCTGTTAACGCTCTAATGACCAAGCCAAATTTGAAAATCTGACATGTGTCCCTTTAACATAGAATAACTCAGTTAAGGATTTGCATATCCAAGTGATTCTGACATTGTTTTTTTTGCCACATACTGTACTTCATTCAGGTGGTAAAAATAGTCAAAAAAAATGTGTATATTTATTAAAAGCCCCAAAATTGGGAAAATGTTTTAAAAATTGTCTTTTTTTTTACATTTTCAATTGCGATATCTCAAATATGTGCAAACAAACTACAAAATTTTGATAACTTTATTCTGGACACACATTTGAAAAAAACTTTAGTTTTTTTTTAACCATTTAGGAGACATATAAATATAACATTGATTAACATTTTGACGAACACTTTGTTTTCCTACACCAAGCCAAGATTGCAAAGGCTCATAGGTGTCAGAATGATGGATACCTCCACAAGTGACCCCATTTTTTTATTCAATAACATTTTTATTGGTATCACAGAGTTCTTTCAAGCACATACAATCATGTATTTCTGTTACATGCTTTCATTTACACAAAATGTAAATTGTTGAAACACTGTTATGTTTGATTGAGATAAATTCTTTTATTTAACTGCAAAAGTGTAACGAGTGTTCCTTACTTTGTATGTCAAATATAGGGAAGTATGGGGGGGAGGGAGTACAAAGGAGGGAATGAGAACATTTGAAAAGAACAGAAACTTTTAGACATCAGGATGGAAAAACATTATTCCATTGGGTCCACATCGTTTCGTATTTAGAATAACTGTTGTTTCTTTAGGCAAGAACTTTTTCAAATATGCGGTGTTCAGATATCATTTGTATCAGCTCGCCAACTTGGGGTATTTCTGTTTTTTGCCAATTCCTGGTTAAAAGTAGTTTTGCACCCATCAAGATTTGGCCAATTAAACATCTGGCTTCTAGTCTGATTTCTTTTAAATCAAGAAAGAGAGCCATAGCTAGAGGTTTTGGAATATTTACCCCTGTAACTATTTTAATTATTGAAAAAATGTCGAGCCAATATGATGTTAACAGAGGGCAGGACCATAATAGATGGAGAAGAGACCCTTCCTGACCACAGCTTCTCCAGCACATGGCATCAGAAGTCAGGCCTCTATTTCTTAGTTGTAGTGGTGTAAAATACCATCTCGTGAGAGTTTTTAGATGTGTTTCTATCAGGTTAGAGCAGTAAGTCGCTTGTTTTGCTCCTTTAAACTAATCTAGCCAATTCTCAATTGGGATCTTTAATTTTATATCTCTTTCCCAATTTAGGAGGTGGCATCTTCTTTCTGGCCTTAAGTTTCCTACCATATGGTCGTAGAAAAATCTGTTTTTTTATTTGTTTGTTATTTGTAGTTTGGCTATGCTCAATATGAGAGTTTGTGGAATCTTTATTTTCTGCAGGTGGGTATTTTGGAGAAATGATCTTATCTGGTAGTATTTGAACATTTCAGTACTGCGCAGCTTGTACTGTTCAGCCAATTTTGGAAAGGGTTTCAGATCCTCTCCCTCGAACAGGTCTGATATATATTCTATTCCTAGTTTAGACCATAGTAGCATCCGTGACCCCAGAATAAAATGATCTAGGGTGTCATTAGGGATCTGGTTGTGGATTTTTTATTTTGATTTTTCTGAGAGCTGTGTGAATTTGGTCCATGTCTTCAGCGTCGCATTTATCGTTCGTGACATATGGGGGATGTGTAATTTCATGTTTAGGTGTGGGTGTAGAGCTGCCAGTATTGTAGCATATATCAGGTGCCTTAATAATTTTACATTTGCTATTTCCAGCTCTAAATTGTACCAGTTAGTCGACGTAGATTGATTGATCCAGGCTTCTGATTGGTTGAGTAGTAGGGCGTGTTGATACGCCTCTAGATTAGGGAGATCAACTCCCCCTTGTGATTTGTGTAGAGACATGGAGTGGGCTATCCTAGGGGGTTTCCCATTCCAAACGTAGTCAACCATTTGTGTTGAGTTTTTGTGTTAATATTTGGGTGGTTGGGACTGGTACGGTGCGGAATATAATATTTTGGGGAAAATTTTCATTTTGTATAAGACAATGCGTCCAATCCCTGTTGTTGTATGACTTTTGAACTCAGTTCTTTTTGAATTGTCTTTATTAGAAGGGTGTAGTTAGTTGAAGCTAAATTGGCAAGAGGGAAACAGATCTGGATACCAAGGTATGGAATATTTTGGGTTTGCCATTGGAAAGGAAATTCCAGTTTTATTTCAGTTTTTTGCTCCTCATTTATATGGATACCTAGGATTTGTGATTTGGAGACGTTTAATTTGTAATAGGAGATTTTTGAAAAAAGGGAGAGAGTGGAATACACTGATCTTAGAGATTCTATGGGGTTGGTTAACGATAATAGGATATCATCCGCGAATAGACTTATTTTGTGTTGTCTAATTCCTGCGTGTATACCTTTGGTATTGGAATCTAAGCGTATTTGTTCCGCTAGGGGTTCTATTGGTAATACAAAAATTAGTGGCGATAATGGGCATCCCTGACGGGTTCCATTTGTAATATGGAAGAGATCAGATAATATGCCGTCCACCAAGACCCTGGCTGAACGGGATGGATATAGTGCTTTAATAATATTGCTGGAAAGGCCCAATTTTTCGAGGGCAGAAACGGTATAGCCCCAATGAAGACGATCAAAGGCTTTTTCAGCATCTAGGGCCAGGAGGACGGCAGGGGTACGAGAGGAGTCCAATAATGAAAGAAGCTTTATCACCCTTCTCATTCCATCTGAAGCTTGCCTTCCCTTAATGAAACCCACTTGATCTGAATGAATTATTGATAGTAAAATTTTTTAAAGTCTCTGGGCTATGATTTTAGAATATAGTTTTGTGTGACAGTCCAATAGCGATATAGGGCGGAAGCTGGACACGGAAGATGGGTCCTTGCCGAGTTTAGGTATGGTCACTATTGTTGCTTCAAGCATTTCTTTTGGGAATTGACCATGTTCTATAGCTTGGTTGAATGTAAGAGTCATATATGGTGATAGTATTCCTTCGAAAGCTTTGTAATATTCATTGGAAAACCCGTCTGGGCCCGGAGTTTTTTGATTTTTTGACGCTTTAATCGTGTCTAGTATCTCTTGATTTGAGATAGGCTCATTAAGGGTTTTGTTTTGAGCTTCCGATATAGATGGAAGGTTCAATTTATTAAGAAAGGATGTTATTTCATGTTGAGTTGGTTGAAGAGTAGACATGCCATCTTTAAGATTGTAAAGCTTTTCGCAAAATCTACGGAAGCATTTGGCTATTTGCTTCGGGTGAGATATTTTGACTCCTTTAGAGTCTGGGCTAGAAATAAAAGATTTTAGTTTTTATAATTGTTTTTTTGACTAGCGATGCCATTAGTCTTGAAGGTTTATTGATAGAGGAGTGGTAGGATAATCTAGTATTATTTAATGCTTTGTCGAAATATGTCGGATTCCTCTTATGAACGCCTTGTGTGCGTTCCATATTGTTGTAGGGGATACTTCTGGAGTAACGTTGCATCTAAAGTATTCTTTCAAGGCCTCAGATATGGTTTTAGAGTATTGTGGGCATCTCATCAGGTAGAGGTTGTTTCTCCATGTCCGATTCCCCCCCCCCCCCCCCCTTCGCCCCACGAGAAGGTGGCTGAAATTGAAGCATGTCTGACCATGTGGCTGTTTTAATTGAGGAGTCTTTGATTGAGGGTAGGGACTATCTGTCTACCAAGATTAGGTCTATTCGTGAGAATGACCTGTGTCTTGGGGAATAAAATGTATATTCTTTCGCCGAGGCATTCATGCACCTAAATGTATCATAAAATGCCTCCTTCTGTAGCCAAGGACCTAGTGTTGGAGCTTTCCTATGCAATTGACTCGTTGTATCCATATCTCCATCAGGAATAAGGTTGAAGTCACCGCATATGATCAATCTACCCTTTCCAAATTTCCGTAGTTTAATAGTTTTATTTAGAAATTTTATTTGAGCTGCGTTTGGAGCATATATGTTTAATATGGTGAAAGGGGTAGAATTTAGAGTTCCAGAGATAATAATATATCTACCCTTGGGGTCTTGTATTATAGAGGATGTCTCTATAGAAATTGAGTTTCTAAATGCTATCAGGACACCTGCCTTTGTACTTGTTGCGCATGAAAGAAATATATTTAGGGAATTTAGCGTGAGACAATTTTGGACACGCGGAAATATCTGCATTATGGGCCAAGGTTTCCCTCCACAATGATGAGCTTTGAATGGTGAATTTAGCCCATTTGCATTTATGGAGAAGAGCCTAACATCCATTGAAAATTTGTAATTTTGATATAAGGTATTGTAGACAGTTCTGATGTCTAAGTATAACAGAAGGGGTAAACAACCAGTGTGAAATTACTAACATCAATTCCAGCAGGTCAGTGCGGGATATATAACATAACAACAAGTCCATGCGGAGTGTGGGATTGTGCATTTTGGGGGGTAAAGTTCACCTGATCGAGAGCAGCATTCAGGCTTTTTCCAAAAATAGTTCGGATGTGCTTCGTTCGAGGTTTTTTCAGCGGCTTGAGTCAGAGCTCGAGTGGTTCTTTTCCGGTGGTCTTTGTCTTCTGGATGAGCCTGCAGGGGTAGCTTCTGGTATTGCGATGCCCCAGGTCTTTAGCGTCAAGGCCGCCTCTTCTGGTTTTGAAAAAGCATGGTTAACTCAGTCTTTAAAAATCAGAAGTTTCAGAGGAAAACCCCATTTGTATAAAATTTTTGCTTGGCGGAAAGCATTAGTGACTGGGGAAAATTTTTTCCTTGCTTGCAGTGTTGTTGTGAAAGATCTATGCAGAGACAGACCTCAGAGAAGGGAGCAGGCAGCTGGTTTAGTTTATGAGCTGTTTGCATTAAGGTTTCTTTGATGTGGAAAAAAATGGAGGCGGGCTATTACATCCCTTGGCGCCGACTCGGGAATAAATTTAGCTTTTGGTAACCTATGAGCTCTGTCGATTGTTAAATCCATAACTGATGTGTCTGGTAGCACGGTTTTAATTAGTTGTTGCAGATATTTGATAAGTTCTGATGTTGGAACCGATTCTGGGATTCCCCTGAACTTAAGATTGTTTCGTCTGTTTCTATCCTCCATATCTGCTAGTTTTATTTTTAAAGCATCTACTTCTTCTGTGAGGGAGCAGTGTTTGTCAATGAGGTTGTTATGAGATTGTCTCATTTCGCCCATTTTATTTTCTGTGTGGGTGATTCTTCCGTTCATTTCTTCCATAGATGTTTTTAAAGTGGAGGTTAGGGAGTCAAAGTTTGCATGTAAGGAATTTTGCAGCACAATCAGCATTTCCTTAATAAATGCTTCCGTTGCTGTTTTTTCTGACGAAGGGATGGAGGCTCTGAAATTGCTCACAGGGGGGCTGTGTGGGTGCTCTGTCTGCTCTTCTGACATTTTTGGGTGCTGTTTTTGTGGGCTGGCAGTGGGGGAGATTTGTATTTTCTTATTATGTGAAGGTACTGCCGCCATTTTGTTAATGTGCTATCTATTCTTTTGGGCTGCTTTCCTTTTAATGGCAGCCATGGTGTGCTCTGAATGAGGCAGGAGAGTGTTATTATAGGTTGTGTTGCAGCTCACCTCAGTCTGTTTTTCCTGGCCCGATCGTTGCCAGCGGGACCTGGGATGTGCAGGAGTCAGGCAGCAGCTATGTTTCGCTTCCCCCCAGCACATAGGTAACTCGTAATGGGGCAGCCGGTACTGTAGTGTGCAGAAGATCGCGCGGGGAGAAAAAGTCTTCCAGGCGTCTGTATGAGATGTGGGATGGCTTGCGGCGGCTCATCTATCTCCTGCAGAGCGATACCGGTGTTTTCCGGGTGTTTGACAGCCGTTCTGAATGCTTTAGGTCACTTTAAAAAGCCTTTGCTCTCGGAGCTCTGAGATTAAGCGGCCATCTCAGCGCTCAGCCAGGCCACGCCCCCCAAGTGACCTCATTTTGAAAACTAAACCCCGTGTTATATTCACTAAGGGGTGTTATGAGTATTTTGACCCCACAGTTTTTATTTATTATTATTTATTAACATTTTGTTTTCCTGCACCAAGCCAAGATTACAAAGGCTCATGGGTGTCAGAATGATAGATACTCCCACAAATGACCCCATTTTAAAAACTACACCCTTAATATATTCATCTAGAGGGGTCATGAGTATTTTGACATCAGTTTTTTTAGGAGTTGAGGCAATTTAGAGGAGAAAAAAATTAAACTTCATATTTTTGCAAATATGTCATTTTAAAGGCAGTTTTTCTAATTGTGCACATGAAAATCAGAATGTCCCAAAATGGATACCCGTTTGTCTTGTGTTCAGAAACATAACCATTGTGGCTCTAAACTTATGTCTTTATGCACAACGGGGCCCAAAATGAAAAGAGCAGCCAAAACCATAAAGAACCCCCACAAATAACCATATTTTGAAAACTAGACCCCTTAATGAATTCATCTAGGGGTGTGCTGCATATTTTGACACCACAGTTTTTGAATAAATCTAAGCAAAGCAGAAGGCAAAAATTACAATTGGCAAGTGTGTGAATTTAAAAAAAAAGTTTTTTTGTACAGCGCACATATAAATAAAGACTTTCACCCCAAAATGGATACCCCTGTTTGTCCTGTGTTCAGAAACATACCCCTTGTGGCCCTAATCTACTTACAGAATACATGGCTAGGCCCATAATGTAGGGAACACCCATTGGATTCCAGGCCCCATTGCTCACTTGTGCAGAAAAAAAAATGATTCCCTAAAAATAATTCCCTCCTCTGCGCCCTTTTCGGCGTTCCTCAAATCTTAGATAAAAGTAATAATATAAACTATGTGGTATTTCTAAAGACAGGGTTAATTCCGGAGGCCCAGTTGGAATGGGCACATGGGACAATAAAACCGGGTATCCCTCCTCCTCTCATACTTTTTTGGTGGTTATTTCTAGAAAAAAAATGGACTCCCTCAAAATAATCCCGCTCCTCCGCTCCCTTTTTTGCATTCCCTTAATCTTAGATAAAAGTAATGATATAAACTATGTTGCATGTCCAAAGTCAGGTGTAATTACGGAGAATGCTTGGGATGGGTACATGGGGCAATAAAACCGGTTATCCCTCCTGCTCCCATTCTTTTTTGGGAGGTATTTCTTGACCCCAGTGGCAGGGATGGGGTGTCAAAAGTGGCGCTCTGTGAGGCTTCGTAAGCTTGCAGGGGTGCAGCGGTCTCAAACAGAAGGCGCTCAAAAAGATGCTCCTGGAACTGTAGGAAGGTGAGAGTTCCCGGAGCTTCTTGTAAATTATGCATTATAGGTAGCAATTTGAATAATGCTGGGCTCACATTGCCGTATGTGTAATCCGCTTGTGGAGGCCCGCAGCAGATCCCAGCTCTGAGCCTAGCCATGGCCCTGCGTACAGCCGCGTAATTTACTGTGTTCTCACAGAGACGGAAATGCGGAGTATATCTTTTTTTGTTTATATTTCCCAAGCTGTTGCTTAGCGATGATGCGGGTACCCGCAGCCCATACACAATGTAGTTGCGTATGTGTGCACCTGGTATATCCATGACAATAGAGCACAATGGGCTCCTGCACGTGTCCAGCATTTTGCCAGCGGACGCAAGCGCAGAAGCCGGGAAAGTTCCGTGGAGGGGTATTGCATCAGGGTTCAAATGTGGAGGCCTCTGGTAAGAAGTTTCATCTCCTCTCACAGATCGCATTCGGAAGGTAAGATGAAATTTCAACTTTTTTAAAACTTTCAGGTGATCGCCATTATCCATTGTATAACGGCAATCACGTAACCAATAACCACATACCACAGCCCCTGTGACATCTCCAGGCTCAGGAGCAGGGAGATTTTAAATTTCCTGGGCAATCCTTGACTTTTGCACATGAGTCTGCCATTATGCTGACGGGCGCATGAGCCGAAGCTGTGAAAAGTCTGCGGATAAAGATCTCAGTGGGGGACAAATCTGGGGATCTTGGGTATGTATTTTCATCTCCCCATGTGGATACGATCCAAAAGGGGAGATGAAACTTTAACTTTTTAAACTTTTTTTTTACAGTATTTAACTTTACATGATCACTGTTATCCGATGGATAACGGTGATCATTTGACCGGAAACTGCATACCGTGGTCCCAGATGGCATCTTCCTGCACTCGGCTATCTTTGACAGCCAGGTGCAGGGAGATTTTAAATTTGCTAGTCCCTCCGACTTTCTGAGCATAGATGTCACTGGGGACTGGTCACCGTGGTTCCTAGTGACATCTCCTGGCTCCTGGCTACTGAAGGCTACAGAAGATTTCAAATTTGCTGGGGCTCCTGGCCTTCTGTGCATGCGGCTGACATGACAACGCGTGGCGCACATGCGCAGAAGACTGGTGTCAGGTTATTGCAGAGGGAATGAGTGAAACCATACACACATACTGTATGAATACATGTATATATACACATACAGAGGCATACATATGAGCAGACAAAAACACAAGCATACTCATGCACACATGTAGGTATACTAGAGATGTCTACCCAGTAGATCCCTTCACAGGGTGATTCGCTGGTAACGGCAAAAGTGGGATTCGTTTTTAAGGGACCTTTCAAACGGGATCAATTTAGTCAATGTGAATATTTCTGTATCACAATGTAATTCCTATGGGGCTTAAATTCTACATCAGTTAAAATCTGCACATCTCTACTTTAAAACTGCAAGATTCAATACCACAGCGGAAAAGCATTTTGCTGAGAAATTAAGGATGTTTTGCAGAATTGTTGTAGATTTCTAGCATACAGGAGATGTAATTCTAAAATTATGGACTGCATAAAAGTCTGCATGCAGTCTGAGAATGAATCCATTGAAATGGGATTTTGTCAGACACAAAAACATACTTGTCTGTTTAAGCCCTAATGCAGACTCAATCCCAGCAGCCTAGATCTACACCACCCCATAGGGGCTGCATCTTTATTCACAAGACACCCGACATCATTGATGTCAACTTTACTGATTTACCTCAGGTCTAGCACACTGCGACATACTTCCTCGCTGGGAGACTTCAACGCTCTCAAGGTCTCATATGCAAAACTATTTCCACATTACACCCAGTGTCTTGTTGCAACTTTATAATCAGACATACATCATTAATAGAGATGAGCGAGCACACTCGTCCGAGCTTGATGCTCGTTCAAGCATTAGGGTACTCGAGATGCTCATTACTCGAGACGAGCACCACGCGGTACTCGAGTCAATTGCATTTCCTTCCCCGCATGTTTAGCACCATTTTCTAGCCAATAGTCATGCGTGGAAGGCATTACCATTTCCTCCTGTGACGTGCCAGCCCTATCCCACCCCCCTGTAGTGAGTGGCTGGCGAGATCAAGTGACCGCCGAGTACTTAAAGTGGTCCCGCCCGCGGCTCGCCTCAGATGCACGCTGGCAAAGGTTAGGGAAAGTGCTGCTGCTGATATAGGGAAAGTGTTAGCGTAGGTCCTGTCTTCAAGAACCCCAACAGTCCTTAGGGCTACATCTCACCGTGTGCATTACTGTTGTGGCTTGCTGGGAGCAGTAGTGCACAATTTATTTATTTTTTTCATCTCGGGCTGTGCAGGCCATTTCAGCTATAGCACTCTCAGTCTGCAGTGTATTATACAGAGTATAGGGAAAGTGCTTCTGATATAGGAGAAGTATTAGCGTAGGTCCTGTCTTTAAGAACCCCAACGGTCCTTCTTAGGGCTACATCTGACCATGTGCATTTTACTTGGGGCCTGCTGGAAGTAGTAGTACTAGTAGTGCTTCCATTTTTGTATAACGCAGCTAGGCCTGTTTGCAGCCATTCAGTAATACTTTTTTCTAGCAGCAGTGCAGTTCAATACCGCTCTCATCGTGAAAGTGCACTCCAATTATTCCTAGCCTGCTGCGAACTACATCATTTATACCATTCTGTCGGCAGTGAATTAGACGCAGTGTTTGGGGCAACAGCCACTTCTAAACAGAAAGTTACATCCTTTGTCTGGGTACCACAGGTCCTCCCTGAGAGTCGGGCCGTAGGTCTTCTTAGCTGGAGAGAAAATTATGCCGTTTCCGCTAGGGAGAGCCAGCTCCATCCAGTATTGGAGCTGGGAGGCTAAGTAGAAGTCCCGGACGCACGGCATACTGATACCACCCTCATCGACCCTCTTAACCAGGAGACAGTTTGCTAATCTGGGTCTTTTTCTTTTCCAAACGTAGCCTGAGAAAATTGTTCAGAGGGCTTTCAAGAATCTGCTATGATGAATTGGGAGGAGGCGGATCTGGTAAAGGACCACCGGCAACACATAAGATTTAACTACATTTTTCCTGCCCAGCCAGGAAACATAAGGCTGGTCGTAGGCACTCATCAGGTTTTTAACTTTGGTCATGAGAGGATCAAAGTTGGCGGAGAACAGGTCTTCAGACCTTTTGGTAATTTTTACGCCTTAAAAATCGATCTGAGATTCAGACCAGGCAAAGGGAGTACGAATTCTTATATCTCTGCTCTGGGGTGAGGCTATAGATACGTTGAGGACAATGGACTTCGTAAAGTTTATTTGAGGTTAGAAATGGAGCCAAATTCGTCTAGGAGTTTGACCAAGTTGGGAAGGCCCGAAACCGGGTTGGTTATCAAGAAGACTATGTCGTCGGCAAAGGCAGCCAGCGACAGTTCCACTCTGATTTTCAGACCCTGGGTCCTCTCTGATCTTTTGTAAAAAGAATTCTAATGTTAGGATGAAGAGGGAAGGGGAGAGGGGACAGCCCTGGTGGCTACCGTTTTTGATGTTAAAGGGGGGGGGATAGGGAGTTAATAATTTTTAGTCTGGCAAAGGGCATGGTGTAAAGGGAGAATATTGCTGAGACGAACCTCGGAGGAATGCCAAAGTGCAGCAGGACCAATTCCATATACCGCCAATCCACCCTATCAAATGCTTTTTCAGCGTCTGTGCTTACTAAAGCAAGGGAGATACTGTGAGTCTGGACATACCTCGAAGCGTGCAGTAATTTAAGGCAATTGTCTTTGCCCTCTCTTCCTTTTACAAGACCGGTTTGTTCTACATTTATTAGGATAGGAAGGTGAGGTTCTAGTCTTTTGGCTAAGAGCTTTGCCCAGAGCTTCATGTCCAAGTTAATTAACGAAATTGGCCTGTAACTGCCACATTTCTCCGGGTCCTTGTTTTCTTTTAATACTAGGGTTATGTGGGCCTCTTGAGCCTGTTTCGGGAGAGGAGAGCCCTGAAGGAGGGAATTAAAGAGCTCTGTGAGCTCGGGGATTAAAGTGTGTTTGAAAACTCTGTAATAGATTAGTGGAAAGCCGCCAGGGCTCTTCCTGGGGGGCGGGCAAGAGGCCAGCAGGTCTTCTGTCTCGCGTATGGTGATCGGGGTTAGAAGCTCTTCAGCCTCTGCAACTCCGATTGTGGGGAGCTTCAGTTTGTTTAGGAAGGCATTAATCTCGTCTCTGGCGGTGTTGGCAGCTTCTGGGGTATTTGTATCCTTTAGATTGTACAGCTGAGAGTAAAAGGACTGAAATTCTTTTGCTATCTCTTGTGTCGAGGTGGCCTTGGATCCCGAGGGTGTAGTGATAGATTTAATAGAATTTCTGGAGCGGGCCTTCTTGATCATTGAGGACATAAATTTACTGCCTTTGTTACCCTGGGCATAGACTGTATGTTTAAAATGGAGGTGTTTCTTGTTAAATTTAGTGTCTAGGCATAGTTTAAGGTCTTTCCTAAGGGTGATGAGTTCGTCAAGGTTATTTTTATTTGGGGAAGACTTAGCGGATTGTTCAAGTTTGGTAATTTGTTGGAGTTTTTCGTCTATCTCCCTCTGTTGCTTTTTCTTGACTCTTGAGCCAAGGGCGATTAACAGGCCTCTGGAGAAAGCCTTATGGGCCTCCCACACGATCGGGGCTGATAGATCCGGTGTTTTGTTTAATTGGAAATATTCTGCTATTTGGGCATTGATTTGTTCTCTGTCACTCTCTAGGTCCAGTAGGAAAGGGTTTAGTCTCCACCTCCACTCCCGGAGGATGGACAGAGAGGGGCGGAGTTCAACATGCACTGGGGCGTGGTCAGATATGGTTATGGGGTCAATGCAAGCTTTTTGGACTAAGGGTAATAGGGTGGAGGACACAAAGATATAGTCCAGGCGTTGAACGAAGAGTGGACCGAGGAGTAATATGTGTAGTCTTTTGTAGAGGGGGATCGGTATCGCCATGCGTCCACGACCCCCAACCCCGCTAAACTGCGAGCTAATCTACTCAGCCTGACTTGAGAGACCTGTGATCTGCCAACTGACGAGTCCAACAAGGGGCAAAGAGTGACATTAAAATCTCCTCTGAGATGAATAGGGCTCGTGGCGAAATGCCGAGAATCTCTAGCTGTTTGGTCAGCCACGGCACTTGATCTTTATTAGGGGCATAGAGAATAAACTATGGTCAATTTAGTTTTGCTTAGTGTGCCCCTCAAAAATAGGACCCTGCCTCCTCATCGCTGAACTGGGCCTCGCAGGAGAAGGTGAAGGACTTATGGAATAAGATGGAGACTCCCTTAGAGGAGGATGTTGGGTGAGAGCTATGGAACCATTGCGGGAATTGCTTCCCTGGCAGAGATAGGCATCTACTCCCCTTAAAGTGGGTCTCCTGTAAAAAAAAAAAAAAACACCCCAGAGCCATACCTTTCTAGTAGGAGACTTAGGTGGTGTCTCTTGGAGGGTGAGTTCAGGCCCCGGCGGACGCAGCGAAGGGGTCCTGCTAAAGAAGTTGAGAGTAGATATTGTTAGCTGAATAAGGGGATTAGAGAGGTTCTGAGAAACCGCGGAAGCCTAGTGTGTTGAGGTTTTGAGAGAGGGGGGAGGAGAGGGGCAAACACTAGGTAGGCAGGAGAGACAATCAGGAAAGGGGGAAGACAAATATACTTTCTGGTAAAGAGAGAGAAAAATACGAAAATAGGTACTGTTATAGGCAAACCTGAGAACAACTAGGTTGCCTTTGGGTGGAGGCGGGTCACCAGAGCTGCTAAAAAGCAGAAAGCAAAACTGGTCACGCAATCTGGTCAGGTAGGCACCCAGAGGAACCTTAACATTTAAAGGACAAGCAATGTATGATATTAAGAAACCATGTGGGAGGAGCAGGTTAATTAACGTTTTCTAGAGAGTAGGATAGTATTAGGCGAAATACATAACCGGTGAAAGGTTAGAGCAGGCGGGAGGAGAGTCCTTGCGGTTGATGTCCACTATCCAGCCTCCTGATTGGCTGGAATCGGCACATGTGACGGGGGCGGAGCTACGCGATGACGCGCACAAGGGGGCGGGGCCAGAACACTGCTGCCGGAGGGAGCCGAAGGTAAAAAACCCATCTGCGCAAGCGCGTCTAATCCGGCGATTAGACGCTGAAACTAGACGGCACCATGGCGACGGGGACGCCAGCAACGGAGCAGGTAAGTGAATAACTTCTGTATGGCTCATATTTAATGCACGATGTATATTACAAAGTGCATTAATATGGCCATACAGAAGTGTATAACCCCACTTGCTGCCACGGGACAACCCCTTTAACTATTCCTGTGCTTAAACAAATTTTCTTTCACACCCTCCTTCTCTTAGAACTCAGCTTTCTGTCTCTGCTTAGTAATGAGTTTTCTTCTCTTCGCCTGAAGATCAGCAGGAGAGTGTGTCGGACACATGCTGCAACTCTGCCCCTGGTTAGCATCTTCTGAGTTCTGGTCCCTGGAGGGGATACATCTCTGGAATGAGGAGCCCTGACTGAGGCCTAGCCCTGGCAGAAAACTCCTCCCTACCCCTGCCATCTTCAATCACAGCTCTCACAATGGGGTAGGTAGATAAACAACCAGACATACGACATGGTTCACAATGCCACCACATAAACACAGACTTACACAAGAATAAAGAATCACAAGTTCTGGAGGGAACCTAACCTCTGGGTCACTACACTACCAAGGCAAATTAGATCCGGAGGTGCATCAAAATAGGTATAGGCACATGACAAGAATATTGTTTTTACTTTTAAAAGTCACGGGTCAGACC
This sequence comes from Eleutherodactylus coqui, assembly GCF_035609145.1. NCBI lineage: Eukaryota > Metazoa > Chordata > Amphibia > Anura > Eleutherodactylidae > Eleutherodactylus > Eleutherodactylus coqui. Next base: position 34,325,494 of record NC_089842.1, read on the forward strand.
AAAGTGTGTACAGTTTTTGGCACTGGCACTGAAGAAGGATATAGCAAAGCTTGAAAGGGTTCAAAAGCAGGCAACTAAAGTAATAAATGGAATGGGTTGGACTGCAAAATCCAGAAAGGTTATCAAAATTGGGGATATTTAGTTTAGAAAACTAAATGGGGCGAGCTAATATGTATAATTATATCAAGGTATAATACAGAAATTTCTCCCATCATCTATTTATATCCCGGACTGTGATTGTAACAAGGGGGCATCACCTACGTCTACAGGATAGAAGGTTTCATCACCAACATAGAAGTAGGTTCTTTATTGTAAGTGCAGTGAAACTATAGAACTCCCTGCTTGAGGATGTGGTGATGGCAAACTCACTAAAAGAGTTAAGAGAGGGTTGGACACCTTTCTTGAGCAATAAAATATTATATGTAAGAATCGCTTAGGACGTCAGAAGGATTGCTGATCCAGGGATTATACTGATTGCCCCACTGAAGTCAGGGAGGATTTTTTTTCCTTAAATGGGGAAAATTGACTTCTACCTCATTGTTTTTCTTTGCTTTCCTCTGGATCAACATTGGGGGTAGGGGTGGGGGTGGGGAGGGGGGGTTATAGGCTGAACTGGATGTCTTTGTTTGGCTTTACATATTATGTTACTATGTAATATTAGCCCATGGCCGACCCAGGCACTATTGTCTGTTATATGGTTGCCATGGCAACCCACCAGCCCTCTGAATTACCTAGCAGAAGGCAAATGATGTCATATAGGGAGCATACCCTTACTGTGAATCCTTTACGGGGTGTGATCAACATTGATTGCAGAGTGTAAGGGGTTTACAGCAGGGATTATTGTTCTGACCAATCCCCGCTGTTGCAGTGGGAGGCTGGCTGTTAGTCATTTAAGGCCCTTCAGTTCCATCATAAGACAGATCAGGTCAGCCAGGGGATTCCCCTTTACTGCTTCCAAAATGGAATCCCAGATGCAGATGTGAACATAGCCTAATAGTCATTTGTACTATGTTTTAGTTCACTCCTTTCTTGCACATAGCAACCAATTACAGTGCAGCTTTCAAGTCTTATACTGCTGAGGTAAAATGAAAGCTGTGTGGTGACTGGTTTATATCACACTATGGTGTAACACTGATGATGTGTTTGACCTGTTGGGTGGCCGCGAGAGCACGGGAAGTCTCCAGCATGCGCAATTGGCTTTCGGTAACGCAGTAGACAGCCTGTGACGGGAATCGGGACTCAGCGGCCAGGATGCCATTGACGTCTGACGTGGCAAAATTAGTACTTGATAGCAGGGTTGCTGCCCTACTGGAGGTTCAGGGGTGGGGGAGGGTACCAAGGGGGGCACTATTACCACTGGAACTACTGAGGGGGCACTATCACCAGCAGCTACTGAAATAATGCTGCAAAAAAAGGCAGAGAAAAAAAAATGCTATGATAACCCACACCCCTTTTTTTACCATGACTGGTATTCTTTCATGACAAAGGTGGTAACCCTAGCCATAGCTGTAGTCTAAATGCAGGGGCCTGGCATAAATTCTATGGACAGCCAAAAGCCCCCTGAGAGTCTGGGGCAGCTGCCCTAAATAGGTATACTGCTCCTCTGCTGCCTGCTACACTCCTTCTTGCCAATTCAGCTGGTCCAGGCAAACTGTTAGGTTGCATTCACATGGTTGAGTTTCTGGTGTTGCGAGACGCAGGAATCTTGCCACAATTTTTCAATTTTTCTGCAAGTTCGAAGAAATCATGCACAATGTTTTGAATGGGGGAGGAAAAAAATATTACAATGCACTTACATGTACATTTTCTCGCAATTCACAATGCACTTGAAGTGCACATCACTTCCTTGCGAAGATGAAGAACTTCTTTGCCACATCTGTCACATCTGTGACAGGTGCAGCAGGGAATTCTTTATTCCCTGCGGGGATGAAGAAAACATCTGCCACATGTGGCTGATGTGTTCTTCATCCCCGTGGGGGACATGGCAAGGGCGGACAGGTAGGAATATATATATATTAGACTAAAAGGGATGATTTTTACGGAAAAGCTTATATTTTAGGCTCTTCCCTTGAAATCACTTCAGGGGTGCTGGCAGACCATCACCTAGAATGGAGCCGCCGGCAGCAGCAGCAGCTCCATGAAAGGCAATGCACAGACCTTCACACAGGCGTGTTTTTGCATGTACAGGGGTGTGCACCTATGTACACACACGTACACACTCGTGTGAAGCCACTCTTAGGCTGAATACCCAACTCCATCATCAAACCATTCATGTGCATACACACAGAGGCATCTGAGAAGCAGCTGGGTGGGAAAATGAGCCTAGCTGCCACATTTCGCATGGATTGGAAAGCAGAGAATCTGGTGAGGGGAAGGCCAATCAGAAGAGAGTTGCAGTAGTCAAGTCTAAAATGGATGAGGGCAACAACAAGAGTCTTTAGCATGTTCGTGGTCAGGAACGACCCCGATTTTTGCAATGTTCCTGAGGTGCAGGTGGCAGGTTCAAGCCATATATTGGATGTGGGGGGTAAAGAAGAGGTCCAAGTCTAATGTGACATCTAGGCAGCAGGCCTGCTGTCTGGGGGATATGGTAGTGCCATCTACGGATGTGGAAATATTGGGGAGGTCAGCTGGTAGAGAGTGGAAAAACAAGAAGGTCAGTGTTGGAGAGGTTACGTTTGAGAAAAAGGGAGGGCATGGTATTAGAGACAGCAGACAGACAGTCGGTGATATTATGAAGGACAGGTGCAGAGATGTCATGGGAAGAGGTATATAGCTGGGTGTAGTCAGCATAGAGGTGATGTTGGAGGCCACATCTGTAAATGGTTAGCCCAATTGGGGCTGTGTAGATAGAAAAGAGGAGGGGGCCAACGACTGAGCATTGGGAGCGATAGAAAGTGGAGAGGAAGTAGAGTCAGCGAAAGACGCTAAAAGAGTGGTCAGAGAGATAGGAAGAGAACTAGCAGAGAGCAGTGTCTTTGAGTCCGATAGAGTGGAGCATAGCAAGGAGGAGGTCATGATCGACAGTGTCAAATGCAGCAGACAGGTCAAGGAGGATCAGTAGGGAGAAGTCGTTCCTCAACTTGGCCTTTATCAGTTTGTTAGACACTTTTGTGAAGGTGGTTTTAGTTGAGTGGAGGGGACGGAAATCAAACTGGAGATCGTGCAAGGTGGGAATAGACCAGACGTTCAAGTAGTTTGGAGATGAAGGGGAGGTTAGAGACAGGTCGGTAGTTGGCAGAATCGGTTGGGTCAAGGGTCGGTTTCTTTAGACGAGGGGATATGATGGAATGTTTAAAAGAGGAGAGAAAAATACCAGAAAACAGGGAGAGGTTGAAGATGGTGGTGAGGTGGGTGATGACAGCTGTGGAGAGGGACCAGAGGAGTTTTGAGTGGAGAGGGTCGCTAGCGCAGGTGGTGGAGTAACTTGCGAAAAGCAGTCTAGGGACTTCTTCCTCTGTCACTGGTTCGAGTACAGATAGTGGGTGAGTGATGGATGTAATGCTGAAAAGGCTGGGATCAGGGCCAGCTGTGCAATGTTTGGGGAATTCTTTATGGATAATTTCGATTTTATTTTTTTAAGTGCAGCTAGCTCTTTAGCGCTGAAGTCCATCATGGGGATCTGCTTTTGGGGTTGTGGGATAGCGAGGAGATGAGGGAGGGGAAATAAACTTGTTTGGCATGGTAGAGTGTGAGAATGTAGGTTTTAAGCATAAATTTGAAGTGGATGAAATCCGCAGGCTGATTGGATTTACGCCACAGCCGTTCAGCACTTCTGGAGCACCGCCGGATGAAGTGTGTTTGGGGCGTGAGCCAGGGTTATTGTAATCTGTGGTTTACAGCTCTGGTCACTGGAGGTGCTGCTTCATCCAGGGCGCATCAGAGGGTGGGGGAGTAATGTTTAGCAGCCAGGTTCGGGCATGAGTGGAAAGAAATCGGGGACTGAGAGGACTGTAAGGTCTTGCCGAACTGTTGGGTGCGGACAGTCTGGAGGTTCCTGGAGGTGTGATAGATGGGAAAGTCGGGGAGATGTTAGGGTACCTAATGGAGAGGGAGAGGAGATGTGATCTGAGAGTGGGGAGTTAGTAAAGTGGGAGGCAGAGCAGAGGCAGAAGAAGATTAGGTTGGGAATGTTACCGCCTTTGTGAGTGGGGGAGTCTGAGAGTTGTTCAAGGTCGAGGGAGGAGGTGAGCATTAAAAGCTGCGAGGCACATGGGGTCATTAGTCGGGATGTTGAAGTCACCGAGGATGAGGGTTGGGAGTTCGCAGGACAGGAAATGGGGAAGCCAGACAGTAAAATGGTCCAGGAACAGATAGGTGGACCCTGGGGACTGGTAGATAACTGTGACATATAGAGAGAGTGAATGGAAGAGTCGCAGGGTATGTACTTTGAAATATGAGAAGGTGAGGGAGGGAGCTGGGGGAATAACCTGAAAGGTGTAGTTTGGCGAGAGGAGAATGATTACTCCTCCGCCGTGCCTGTCGTCCGATCTGGGGGTGTGGGAGAACTGCAGCCCATTGGCTCACACCAAACCATTGGAACAGAAAACGGCATGGCTCAGCACTTTCCTTAACCCATTCTGTTAAAGTAGTTGTGCAGATTATGCAAGCAATATGAGGTGCAAAGTTTTCATCCTGATCTCCAAGAACACAATGAAAGTACAGTTTTTAAGCTTTCTTAACTAAATCAGTGATTGGCTTTCTTTGGGTTTTTGGAGTGAGTTTTCCACGCACATGCCAAAATTTGTCGGGGTGGTTTACACAACAATGAAGTTTACCAGTTGCCATAGTACTAACTATAACTCTGATATGTCAAAATGTTTCACTAGCTCACACAGGAAATGCAAAAAAACACACAAAAAGAACACAAACAAACAGACAAAAGATACTCTGAGAAAAGACTGGCTTCATGCAGGTTATATGCACTAAACAGCAATACGTCTATAGATGAGTGTTCTGCCATCTAGTGGCCATTGTTAGAACTTCATCCACTGTGTATTACATTATGTATTAGCAAAATCACGGATTTAATTTGATATACATAATTCACCAGAAAAGGAGAGCACAAACAAAAAAAAACCTGTTTAAAAAATAGAATAAAATCTAAATTACATAAAAACCTTACCTTATACATAATCTCCAAAGGCAAATTCAGATTCTTCACCCAAAAATCCATAAGAATTGATGTTATCACACACCAGATGCGAAAAGGCTGTTAACTAGTATAATCTACTGAACACGTATTTTACCGATTGCTAAAAACAGTGTCCTAAATATTTGCCTGGCTGCTACTAATTCGCACAAACCCCCATAAGTCATCAATATAGTCAGCAGAACAGTTATAATTATTCCCATCACAATCATGAGATAAAATGGTGAGATCACCCCAGTAATTCACCACGTGCTTCAATATCCCCTCACGCACCTCTCTGGCCACGACTTAAGTATTGTACAAAGTACTAAACAGGCAAGAAACTAGAGATGAGCGAACCTACTCGTTTCGAGTAATTACTTGATCGAGCACCGCGATTTTCGAGTACTTCCGTACTCGGGTGAAAAGATTCGGGGGGCGCCGGGGGGTGGGGGGAGGCGTGGTGGAGCGGGGAGTAGCAGCGGGGAACAGGGGGGAGCCTTTTTTCTCTCCCTCTCCCCCCCACCCCCCGCTGCAACTCCCCACTCACCCACGGCACCCCCCGAATCTTTTCGCCAGAGTACGGAAGTACTAGAAAATCGCGGTACTCGGGCGAAAAAGGGGCGTGGCCGAGTAGGTTCGCTCATCTCTAGCAAGAACCATCACTAATAGGTATGACGGTACGAGGCACCATTGTGCTGTTTATGCTTAAAACTTCAACAACCATTATAGCTGAAATAAATGAAAGCTGTCTAAATTGTCGAGGGTTAATTTGTTCAAACAGACTGGTCAGTTATGTTGTCCGGTTCCGAATTGACCTAAGCAGGAGCGCTCCTTGAGAGTCAAAGTACTGACCATTACACACGGTATATGGTGAAACAATGAACTCTGAGTCTTTATTGGCATAGTCTCAGTCTTTATAGAAGATCGCCCACGCAGGGACGCGACCTCTGGTAATACAGGGAATAACCTCGTGATTTCCATACATCTTAAACTCATGACTTCTATATCTGACAATAAACTTATGACATAATCATTCATCAAAAACTCGTGGTGTATGACATTTTAAGAAAATAGCTGATTTCACATGACTCTTAGAGTAAGAGCTGAAAACTCTTTGCGGTTAGGCCCCGTCTTGCTAAATCCCAAGACATCTGCTCTTAGAACTTCCTGATTCCACTTAGATCAGACGTACTTCCTTAAAACAGTCATGACTTCTGTTACACATACAATATATTGCTAAAATATTCATTTTGCTAAAATGGATTGATAAGCATATATACTCATGATTGATAAGCGACATTTATTACTTTCTTTACAGCCCCTCTTGGCCCTTATCAAAATTAAAATCAGTCATTGGTGCCGATAGCAACCAATCACAGCACAGCTTTCATTTTACCTCAGCAGTATGAGAAATGAAAGGTGCGCTGTGATTGGTTGGTACTGAGGAAAAAAAGGAAAATATTTAGGGGAAATACTTAGGTCAGTGTTTGAAGTCTATCACAATTGAGAGCTGTATGAAAAGTTCAGAGTTGAAGGGATTGCATTTTACTTCTTTGCAAGATCTTTCTAAGGGCTCCTTCACACTGGCGATAAAATCGTGCGAGATTTGTGCGTTGCGAGATGCACAAATATGAAACCCATTTTTTAAAATGGGTTAATTCACATCTTTCTGGATTGGAAGGTTAAAATCCCTGCCTCCAGGAAGGGCTGGCTGTGCTTGGTTCTCGAGCTCCACGGCTCAGCCAATCAGAGCCAGCGCTCGATGAACCAATCACAGCCATTCATTGAATCATTAGGGCTTAGTTTAGGTCTTTTACAGGGCTTTTACAGTAGGACCATGCACGTGTACAGGATTTATCTAAAATGGCCCTGTCACCAAGGCAAGGATGGCAAAAAGGAAGAAGTAATGAGTAGTGCACTTAAAAACAGGACCACTACGCCTCACACAACTGGCCTCAGTCGCAAAAGTCTGCAAGGAAAAGTGCACCAGTCCATAGGGGAAAAGAAGGGAACTATCTCTACTGACATAGTGGGCACAGGACTTATCTATACAGGCCTAGTGCAGGACGCTAACATGTCAGGTAGCAGAGGGAATAAAACACATACCACTCAGGGGTCTGCAACAAAACGTCAGGCTGGTCATTATGTTACGTCTGCTCGGCGAACTAAAGCACCATGCCTCAGAGCGGATGCAAGATCGTTTTCTTTTAAAACTGCAAACACCTACACAGCATTTGCACTTACAATCTACACCTCTCCAGGCAAAGATGGAAGGACCCCTGTCCCTTACTAATCAAAGAAAGTGTGGACCCCTGGCTAAAAGCGCGCTGATTGTTCCGATAAGGTCAGCCCCACTGTCTTCATCTGGGACCTGGCTATCCCTGATTAGGAACCTGGAGAAGATTCACTAAACATAGGACACAACACTGTTCACATACACTAAACACAGAACACGACTGTGCACCTCATGTCTGGCACCTTGCACAGACATACAGAACAAGTCACTGTTCACACCAACTTACAGAGAAATGCAAACCACACAGAACAGTCTTGCGCATACAGCACATGTCTGGCTACTTGCACAGACATAAAAAATAGAGATGAGCGAACGTACTCGTCCGAGCTCGATGCTCGGGCGAATATTAGGGTGTTCGGGATGCTCGTTACTCGTAACGAGTACCACGCGGTGTTCGGGTTACTTTCAGTTTCATCTCTGAGACGTTAGCGCGCTTTTCTGGCCAATTGAAAGACAGGGAAGGCATTACAACTTCCTCCTTTGTTGTTCCAGCCCTATACCACCCCCCTGCTGTGAGTGGCTGGGGAGATCAGGTGTCACCCGAGTATAAAAGTCGGCCCCTCCCGCGGCTCGCCTCAGATGCCTTGTGAGTTAGCTGAGGGACAGTGCTGTTGTATTGGAGTTGCTGCAGGGAGAGTGTTTGTAGTGAGTGTAGGCTTCAAGAACCCCAAAGGTCCTTCTTAGGGCCACATCTACCTGTGTGCAGGCTGCTGTTAGCAGTGGTTTTTTTTTTTTTTTTCTCAAAATCGGCTGTGCAGAGCATTGCACCCGGCATTAGGGACAGAAGTGGTGCTTAGGCAGGGAGAGTGTTAGGAGTAAGTGTAGCCTTCAAGAACCTCAACGGTCCTTTCTAGGGCCAAATTTAACCGTGTGCAGTACTGTGCTGGCTGCTGTTAGCAGTGTTGCATATTTTTTTTTCTTCTCAAAATCGGCTGTGCAGAGCATTGCACCCTCCATTGATACTACAGGGACAGAATTGTGTAGGCAGGGCCACAACACAGTTATTATACATTGAATATACGCAGTGGGGCCTTTCCTTTTCAAAAAAGGGAAACAATTATATTTGGCCTGCCTGTGTCAGTCCTAAGGGCTCTGGGTACGTGTGTGCTGCGTGGAGAACGTTAAAAAAATCAGACGCAACCAGCTACGGTTTACTGCAGGCTTGCGCCATTTTCTTTCCTGACTGGCAAATACCTGCTCTGTCAGAGTTAATAACTCTGCTACACTAAAGTTCTGTGACACATTTGCAGGGCCACACTACAGTTATTAAACGTATTGTTCATTGAATATACGCAGTGGGGCCTTTCCTTTTCAAAAAAGGGAAAAAATTATATTTGGCCTGCCTGTGTCAGTCCTAAGGGCTCTGGGTACGTGTGTGCTGCGTGGAGAACGTAAAAAAATCAGGCTGCCGAGCTGCAGAGCCGCCACCAGGTTACGGCCGTTGTCACACACAACCATGCCCGGTTGGAGGCTCAGCGGCGCAAGCCAGCGGTCGGTTTGCTCTGTCAGACCCTGCAGCAGTTCGTGGGCCGTGTGCCTCTTATCTCCTAAGCTGAGTAGCTTCAGCACGGCCTGCTGACGCTTGCCAACCGCTGAGCTGCCATGCCGCGTGACACCGACTGCTGGCGACGTGCTGCTGCTGACACATCTTGATTGCGAGACAGAGGTTGCATAGGAGTAGGAGGAAGAGGGTGGTTTAGTGGAGGAAGCATACACCGCCGCAGATAGCACCACCGAGCTGGGGCACGCAATTCGGGGGGTGGGTAGGACGTGAGCGGTCCCAGGCTCTGACTCTGTCCCAGCCTCTACTAAATTCTCCCAATGTGCCGTCAGGGAGATATAGTGGCCCTGCCCGCCTGTGCTTGTCCACGTGTCTGTAGTTAAGTGGACCTTGGCAGTAACCGCGTTGGTGAGGGCGCGTACAATGTTGCGGGAGACGTGGTTGTGCAGGCCTGGGACGGCACATCGGGAAAAGTAGTGGCGACTGGGAACTGAGTAGCGCGAGGCCGCCGCCATCATGCTTTTGAAAGCCTCCGTTTCCACAAGCCTATAAGGCAGCATCTCCAGGCTGATCAATTTGGCAATGTGCACGTTTAACGCTTGAGCGTGCGGGTGCGTGGCGGCGTACTTGTGCTTGCGCTCAAACAGTGGAGCTAGCGACGTCTGGACGCTGCGCTGAGAGACATTGCTGGATGGGGCCGAGGACAGCGGAGGTGAGGGTGTGGGTGCAGGCCAGGAGACGGTAGTGCCTGTGCCCTGAGAGGGGGGTTGGATCTCAGTGGCAGGTTGGGGCACAGGGGGAGAGGCAGTGGTGCAAACCGGAGGCGGTGAACGGCCTTCGTCCCACCTTGTGGGATGCTTGGCCATCATATGCCTGGGCATGCTGGTGGTGGTGCCTCCCCAGCTGATCTTGGCGCGACAAAGGTTGCACACCACTGTTCGTCGGTCGTCAGGCGTCTCTGTGAAAAACTACCACACTGTAGAGCACCTTGACCTCTGCAGGGTGGCATGGCGCGAGGGGGCGCTTTGGGAAACAGTTGGTGGATTATTCGGTCTGGCCCTGCCTCTACCCCTGGCCACCGCACTGGCTCGGCCTGTGCCCACACCCTGACTTGGGCCTACGCGTCCTCGGCCGCGTCCACGTCCTCAAGGCCTACCCCTACCCCTCAGCATGCTGTATTACCAGTAATGCAGAAACAGAACGCTGTAATTAAATGTGCCGCTTATTGGCCTGTGGTTGGAGGCTGACTTTGCTTACGGAACGCCAGGAAATAATTTGGCGCAAGCCTGCTGTAACACTTAGCTGGCTGCGTATGATTTTGTAGAACTACTACACCCAGCAGAGACCCAGAACACTGAGGACAGTCACAGGCAGGCCAAATAGATTTTTTCCCACAAATTTTTTTGCAAAGGCCCACTGCCTATATTCAATCAATAATATGTCTTCTGTCCCTGCCTAAGCACTTCTGTCCCTGGAGTGTGTCACAGAACTGCAGAGTGTTGCACTGTGAACTGCAACACAGCGGTGATTTAAGAGCCCAGACAGAGCCACAAAATAATTTGGCGCAAGCCTGCTGTAACACTTAGCTGGCTGCGTATGATTTTGTAGAACAACTACACCCAGCACAGACAGACCCAGAACACTGAGCACAGTCAGAGGCAGGCCAAATAGATTTTTTCCCACAAATTTTTTTGCAAAGGCCCACTGCCTATATTCAATCAATAATATGTCTTCTGTCCCTGCCTAAGCACTTCTGTCCCTGGAGTGTGTCACAGAACTGCAGAGTGTTGCACTGTGAACTGCAACACAGCGGTGATTTCAGAGCCCAGACAGAGCCAGGAAATAATTTGGCGCAAGCCTGCTGTAACACTTAGCTGGCTGCATATGATTTTGTAGAACTACTACACCCAGCACAGACAGACCCAGAACACTGAGCACAGTCAGAGGCAGGCCAAACAGATTTTTTCCCACAAATTTTTTTGCAAAGGCCCACTGCCTATATTAAATCAATAATATGTCTTCTGTCCCTGCCTAAGCACTTCTGGCCCTGGAGTATTACTGCAGGGCGCAATGCTCTGCATGGCCGATATACCAAAAAAAAAAAAAGTGCAACACTGCAAAAAGCAGCCTCCACACTACTGCACACGGTTAGATGTGGCCCTAAGAAGGACCGTTGGGGTTCTTGATGCCTAAAATACTCCTAACACTCTCCCTATAGCAGATCAGGCAGCAACAGCACTTTCCCTCCTCTATGTCTGAATGCATCTGTGGCGAGCCGCGGGAGGGGCCGATTTTTATACTCGGGTGACACCTGATCTCGCCAGCAACTCACAACAGGGGGGTGGTATAGGGCTGGAACATCACAGGAGGAAGTTGTAATGCCTTCCCTGTCTTTCAATTGGCCAGAAAAGCGCGCTAACGTCTCAGAGATGAAAGTGAAAGTAACCCGAACATCGCGTGGTGCTCGTTACGAGTAACGAGCATCCCGAACACCCTAATATTCGATTGAGCATCAAGCTCGGACGAGTACGTTCGCTCATCTCTAGTCCCAACTTGATTATTCAATTCTATGCGCAAAAGAATTAATTCTTTCACTTCCTGATGTCATTTTATATAAAGGAAACGTCGCATGGTTACCTCCCCGTGGTGTTTCCTGGGTAACGCAAAGAACCATGCAAAATGGTGAACATATGTTTTTCCCGGTACCTCTAAAGTAACCACGACTTCATAAGATTTTCTGTGTGAAAACCAAATAAACACCAGTACCAAATTAACTTGGGCGAAACCAGGTATATCAGCTAGTCAAAGATAGATAAGGTAAGATAAGATAAGATAAAATTGGCTCAGGAGCAGCTCTCAGCTGAATGACAGCTCTGCGCTGAGCCAATCAGAGGCAGCACTCACTCACCCATTCATGAATTCATGAATGGGTGTGTGAGTGAGAGCTGCCTCTGATTGGTCAGGCTGTGACCAATCAGAGGCAGCTCATTCAGCAGGCGGGGATTTTAAATCCCCGGCTGCTGAATACTACACTCAGCTGTTCAGAGCAGTTCAGGAGAATTGCAGCCTGCCGCGCTGAACTCCGTCTGCCGGGACCAGGTGAGTATATATATTTTTTTTATTTTTACACATTTCTGGATGAATTACAGGGAAGGGCTTATATATTTAAGCCCTTCCCGACAATTCATCCCGCGATCGCCGGCAGCCCATTGCTTTCAATGGAGCCGGCTGTATAGCCGGCTCCATTGAATTCAATGGGCTAACATCGTTCTGCCGGGACAAGGTGAGTATATATTTTTTTTTTTTTTTACACATTTCTGGATGAATTGCAGGGAAGGGCTTATATATTAAAGCCTTTTCCGACAATTTATCCCACGATCGCCGGCAGCCCATTGCTTTCAATGGAGCCGGCTGTATTGCCGGCTCGATTGAATTCAATGGTCAGTGCTCGTTTAATCGAGACGAGTACCGCGTGGTGCTCGTCTCAAGTAACGAGCATCTCGAGCACCCTAATAGTCGAACGAGCATCAAGCTGGGACGAGTATGCTCGCTCATCTCTATTGCTAAGCCATCACTAATTAATTTATGTTAGAAATCTTTATGTTTCTTTATTATATAAACCATTCTCATAATACCTGTATTATGAGAGGTCCTTCACTAATCCTAATTAGTGAAGGACCTCTTTGTAAACTACATTCATAGTATTACCTTTAGGTAGAAGGATCACCAGACTGCTAGTAAAACTCACTCTGGAGTAGGCCACATACAACTGACTATGTGAAAAACAGTCCTCCCTCAAGTCTATTCCGGCTACCTTCAGATAGGAACTGTTAATGTGGATCCACTGGGTCAACCTACCTGTTTGACCTAGGACTAATCCAGGTGAGGTTGACAGCTGACCCTTGGTGAACTGAAGCTTTGGTAGCAGGCGATGAGAAGCAGACTGGTATTATGTAACAGATCGAAAACCTTGCCCAATGCTAGTCATAGAGATAAGGGCAACCCTGCCTAGAAGCAGGGTAGGCGTTTTGATAAGAACAGCCCCATGATTTTCCTCTAGGACCTGACTAACCCTAAAGGAATACAGAACACATCACAGTATACACCAATAACACAGAACAGGACCAGGAGTGGTGCAGGTACGGGGAGGGAAAGGATAAGAGTACATGGACAAGATTGAGAAGCAAGAAGCGTGATACAAGACAGGGAACATACAAAAGACTAGAGAGCCATAAACACACAAACTCAGGCACAAGATAAGCACAGATGAAACAAACAGAGACAAGACCTAAGCTAGTTGTCAGAAGCAAACATACAACAACACTGAGGCAATGAGGGAGGACTCCTAGGTCAGCTAAATGGAGAGGTAATTGCCATCCTACAGCTGAGCTGGAAGCACTGGAGTAGATAACCATTGAAGTGCTAGAAAGAAGTATACAGCAGTTCAGGTTACAGGAAAAATAGGATGACTCTTAAGTCTGCCATAAATAGCAAGTGAAGGACAAGTCTGAACTGCAGACCTAATACCTCTAATGATTGACCCTGCGATTTTTTGATCATCATTGCAAAACAGACCTTGAGGGGGAACTGCAGTCTTTTGAACTCAAGCAATTCTGTAAGAGATGTCACCACTATGGCTAAGCTTGCTGTTATGATGATCTTACCTTCAATTGTAAATTTTTCAATATTTGATTGCTAATTTCTATACAACTATATGTCTTGATGGGAGGGTAGTATTTATTAATACATTTTTATTTGTCTGATTTATTTTCTTTTATGTTTATTTGTTAAGTTGAAATTCTATGGTTCCAGGTGTGATGGATGGAGCCGCCCTGAATGTGATAGCAATGTATGTATTGTATGTTTATCTATATGGTTTTGTATTGTGCTTTTATTGTTCCTTATGACACCTGTTGGAGATTACGTGGGATTAGGAATGAGTGTATACCTTTTACCTGATTGGTGCTGTAATTGACATTTTGACTATTTATACTATGTTTTGTTTGCCATTCACTATGCTTGAGAAAGACCATAAAGGTCGAAACGTAGCTGCCTCTGCACGTTATGGGTAAATAAAGGAATTTTTGCTTCTTGCGCCTATTTATGCTGCCAAACAACTTTCTTTATTTGGACTTCTCGTGAAAATTGGATTTTCCATTTGGTTGTTGCATCCTGTGGTCCTGCCCAATGGGGGTCTATATGTGGTGCTGCTGGTGTAACCATTCTTCGGATGTCTGATGTGTGTGTCAGATGGGTGATGCCTGACACTGTTCCCTGTATCTCAGCATGGTGACTGACCCTCTTTCCCCTTGGAATGAGGACACTTGGACTGGCTATGGTTTACCATCTGTATGAATGAGAGTTCTAGGTGGGGCACCTGTTCTGTGTTATATGCATAACCTAGTATGTTGGTATGAACAGCAACATGCTTTTTATTAGAGATGAGCGAGCACCAAAATGCTCGGGTGCTCGTTATTCGGGACGAAATTATCGCGATGCTCGAGGGTTCGTTTCGAATAACGAACCCCATTGAAGTCAATGGGCGACCCGAGCATTTTTGTATTTCGCCGATGCTCGCTAAGGTTTTCATGTGTGAAAATCTGGGCAATTCAAGAAAGTGATGGGAACGACACAGCAACGGATAGGGCAGGCGAGGGGCTACATGTTGGGCTGCATCTCAAGTTCACAGGTCCCACTATTAAGCTACAATACTGGCAAGAGTGCCCCCCCCCCTCCCAACAACTTTTACTTCTGAAAAGCCCTCATTAGCATGGCATACCTTAGCTAAGCACCACACTACCTCCAACAAAGCACAATCACTGCCTGCATGACACTCCGCTGCCACTTCTCCTGGGTTACATGCTGCCCAACCCCCCCCCCCCCCCCCCCCGCACGACGCAGTGTCCACAGCGCACAACAAACTGTCCCTGCGCAGCCTTCAGCTGCCCTCATGCCACACCACCCTCATGTCTATTTATAAGTGCATCTGCCATGAGGAGGAACTGCAGGCACACACTGCAGAGGGGTTGGCACGGCTAGGCAGCGACCCTCTTTAAAAGTGGTGGGGCGATAGCCCACAATGCTGTACAGAAGCATTGAGAAATAGAATCCTGTGCCACCGCCATCAGGAGCTGCACACGTGGGCATAGCAATGGGGAACCTATGTGCCACACACTTTCATTCTGACAAGGTGTCTGCATGCCCCAGTCAGACCGGGGTTTTTTATAATTAGTCTCAGGCAGGTACAACTCCGCAATGGGAATTCCGTGTGCACCCACAGCATGGGTGGCTCCCTGGAACCCACCGGCTATACATAAATGTATCCCATTGCAGTGCCCTGGACAGCAGAGCTAACGTCAGATTACATGCAGGTGGGCTTCGGCCCACACTGCATGCCCCAGTCAGACTAGGTTTTTTTTATAAGTAGACACAGGCAGGTACAAATCCTGTGCCACCGCCATCAGGAGCTGCACACGTGGGCATAGCAATGGGGAACCTATGTGCCACACACTATTCATTCTGTCAAGGTGTCTGCATGCCCCAGTCAGACTGGTAATATGTACCTTAACAGTAACTGCGTTGGTGGTAATGTGGTGGTGACTGCGGACCTAGTAGCGCGGTTTTATTTTGTTGGTTTTCGGAATGTGGCCCGGATTAAGTGGGCCGTGGCGGGGGGATGTTTTTCAGGCACTACGTGTCCTCTCCACGTGTCCGTGGTTATATGCACCTTAACAGTAACTGCGTTGGTGGTAATGTGGTGGTGACTGCGGACCTAGTAGCGCGGTTTTATTTTGTTGGTTTTCGGAATGTGGCCAGGATTAAGTGGGCCGTGGCGGGGGGATGGTGGGGGGGCTCTCTTGTAGTGTCGGTAAAGGTGAAATTCTTGGACTGCCACCAGACGAACCAATGCAAAGGCATTTGCCTAGAATGTTTTCATTGTTGGAGGAGGAGGGGGATGTTTTTGAGGCACTACGTGTCCTCTCCACGTGTCCGTGGTTATATGCACCTTAACAGTAACCGCGTTGGTGGGAAATGGCCTCGCCGCCATCATGTCTTTGGGAAGCCTCTGTTTCCACACCCCAGAGACATACCATTAGCAGCGGTATAGGCAGAGCCCATAATTCGTAACATTTCAGCCGTAGCATTAGGACAGGCCCCACTAACATATCACTAGCAGCATTATAGGAGGAGCGCAGTCTTCGTTCCATTTCAGTAATAGTAGCAGCCTAGACAGGCCCCAGGAACAATTCCGAAGCAGCAGTATAGTGGGAGCGCAGTCTTCGTTCCATGTCAGTAATAGTAGCACTCAAGACAGGCCCCAGTAACAATTCCGAAGCAGCAGTATAGTGGGAGCGCAGTCTTCGTTCCATGTCAGTAATAGTAGCACTCAAGACAGGCCCCAGTAACAATTCCGAAGCAGCAGTATAGTGGGAGCGCAGTCTTCGTTCCATGTCAGTAATAGTAGCACTCAAGACAGGCCCCAGGAACAATTCCGAAGCAGCAGTATAGTAGGAGCGCAGTCTTCGTTCCATGTCAGTAATAGTAGCACTCAAGACAGGCCCCAGGAACAATTCCAAAGCAGCAGTATAGTGGGAGCGCAGTCTTAGTTCCATTTCAGTAGCTGCAGTATAGCCAAGGCCCAAGTTACATTTATGTAGCTAAAGTGTAGGCCGAGCCCACACACACTTCTGTACCATGAGTGCAGGCGAAGAACATACAAATTGCTATGATTACACTGTAGGTGAGGGCCCAAAAAAATTGGTGTACCAACAGTACTAATGTACCTCAGTAAAAATTGGCCATGCCCAACCAAGATGGCAGGTGAAACCCATTAATCGCTTTGGTTAATGTGGCTTAAGTGGTAACTAGGCCTGGAGGCAGCCCAGTTTAACGAAAAATTGGTTCAAGTTAAAGTTTCAACGCTTTTAAGAGCATTGAAACATATAAAAATTGTTTAGAAAAATTAGATGAGTGAGCCTTGTGGCCCTAAGAAAAATTGCCCGTTCAGCGTGATTACGTGAGGTTTCAGGAGGAGGAGCAGGAGGAGGAATATTAGACACAGATTGATGAAGCAGAAATGTCCCCGTTTTGGATGGTGAGAGAGAACGTAGCTTCCATCCGCGGGTGCAGCCTACGTATTGCTTATGTATCGCTGCTGTCCGCTGGTGGAGAAGAGAAGTCTGGGGAAATCCAGGCTTTGTTCATCTTGATGAGTGTTAGCCTGTCGGCACTGTCGGTTGACAGGCGGGTACGCTTATCTGTGATGATTCCCCCAGCCGCACTAAACACCCTCTACGACAAGACGCTAGCCGCAGGACAAGCAAGCACCTCCAGGGCATACAGCGCTAGTTCAGGCCACGTGTCCAGCTTCGACACCCAGTAGTTGTAGGTGGCAGAGGCGTCACGGAGGACGGTCGTGCGATCGGCTACGTACTCCCTCACGATCCTTTTACAGTGCTCCCACTGACTTAGCCTTGACTGGGGAGCGGTGACACAGTCTTGCTGGGGAGCCATAAAGCTGTCCAGGCCCTTAAAGACTGTTGCACTGCCTGGGCTGTACATGCTGCTCGATCTACGCACCTCCCCTGCTACCTGGCCCTCGGAACTGCGCCTTCTGCCACTAGCGCTGTCGGATGGGAATTTTACCATCAGCTTGTCCGCAAGGGTCCTGTGGTATAGCAACACTCTCGAACCCCTTTCCTCTTCGGGAATGAGAGTGGGAAGGTTCTCCTTATAGCGTGGGTCGAGCAGTGTGTACACCCAGTAATCCGTAGTGGCCAGAATGCGTGCAACGCGAGGGTCACGAGAAAGGCATCCTAACATGAAGTCAGCCATGTGTGCCAGGGTACCTGTACGCAACACATGGCTGTCTTCACTAGGAAGATCACTTTCAGGATCCTCCTCCTCCTCCTCCTCCTCCTCAGGCCATACACGCTGAAAGGATGACAGCCAAGCAGCAGGGGCACCGTCAGCAGTGGGCCAAGCTGTCTCTTCCCCCTCCTCCTCATCCTCCTCATGCTCCTCCTCCTCCTCCTCCTGAATGCGCTGAGATATAGACAGGAGGGTGCTCTGACTATCCAGCGACACACTGTCTTCCCCCGCCTCCGTTTCAGAGCGCAAAGCAGCTGCCTTTATGCTTTGCAGGGAACTTCTCAAGATGCATAGCAGAGGAATGGTGACGCTAATGATTGCAGCATCGCCGCTCACCACCTGGGTAGACTGCTCAAAGTTTCCAAGGACCTGGCAGATGTCTGCCAACCAGGCCCACTCTTCTGAAAAGAATTGAGGAGGGTGACTCCCACTGCGCCGCCCATGTTGGAGTTGGTATTCCACGATCGCTCTACGCTGCTCATAGAGCCTGGCCAACATGTGGAGCGTAGAGTTCCACCGTGTGGGCACGTCGCACAGCGGTAGGTGCACTGGCAGATTAAAGCGATGTTGCAGGGTGCGCAGGGTGGCAGCGTCCGTGTGGGACTTGCGGAAATGTGCGCAGAGCCGGCGCACCTTACGAGCAGGTCTGACAAGCGTGCGTAGCTTTTCAGAAAGCGCTGAACCACCAAATTAAAGACGTGGGCCAGGCATGGCACGTGCGTGAGGCTGCCGAGCTGCAGAGCCACCACCAGGTTACAGCCGTTGTCACACATGACCATGCCCGGTTGGAGGCTCAGCGGCGCAAGCCAGCTGTCGGTCTGCTGTGTCAGACCCTGCAGCAGTTCGTGGGCCGTGTGCCTCTTATCTCCTAAGCTGAGTAGTTTCAGCACGGCCTGCTGCCGCTTGCCCACCGCTGTGCTGCCACGCCGCGCGACACCGACTGCTGGCGACGTCCTGCTGCTGCTGACACATCTTGATTGCGAGACAGAGGTTGCGATGGAGGAGGAGGAGGAGGATGCTTTAGTGGAGGAAGCATACACCGCCGCAGATACCAGCACCGAGCTGTGGCCCGCAATTCTGGGGGTGGGTAGGACGTGAGCGGTCCCAGGCTCTGACTCTGTCCCAGCCTCCACTAAATTCACCCAATGTGCCGTCAGGGAGATGTAGTGGCCCTGCCCGCCTGTGCTTGTCCACGTGTCCGTTGTTAAGTGGACCTTGGCAGTAACCGCGTTGGTGAGGGCGCGTACAATGTTGCGGGAGACGTGGTCGTGCAGGGCTGGGACGGCACATCGGGAAAAGTAGTGGCAACTGGAAACTGAGTAGTGCGGGGCCGTCGCCTCCATCAGACTTTTGAAGGACTCCGTTTCCACAACCCTATACGGCAGCATCTCAAGGCTGATAAATTTGGCTATGTGGACGGTTAACGCTTGAGCGTGCGGGTGCGTGGCGGCGTACTTGCGCTTGCGCTCCAACAGTTGCGCTAGCGACGGCTGGACGGTGCGCTGAACTACACTGGTGGATGGGGCCAAGGACAGCGGAGGTGAGGGTGTGGGTGCAGGCCATGAGGCGGTAGTGCCTGCGTCCTGAGAGTGGGGTTGTATCTCAGTGGCAGGTTGGGGCACAGGGGGAGAGGCAGTGGTGCAAACCGGAGGCGGTGAACGGCCTTCGTCCCACCTTGTGGGGTGCTTGGCCATCATATGTCTGCGCATGCTGGTGGTGGTGAGGCTGTTGGTGGTGGCTCCCCGGCTGATCTTGGCGTGACAAAGGTTGCACACCACTGTTCGTCGGTCGTCAGGCGTCTCTGTGAAAAACTGCCAGACCTTAGAGCACCTCGGCCTCTGCAGGGTGGCATGGTGCGAGGGTGCGCTTTGGGAAACAGTTGGTGGATTATTCGGTCTGGCCCTGCCTCTACCCCTGGCCACCGCACTGCCTCTTGCAACCTGCCCTGCTGCTGCCCTTGCCTCCCCCTCTGAAGACCTGTCCTGAGTAGGCGTTGCAAACCAGGTGGGGTCAGTCACCTCATCGTCCTGCTGCTCTTCCTCAGAATCCTCTGTGCGCTCCTCCCTCGCACTTACTGCCCTTACTACTACTTGACTGCAAGACAACTGTGTCTCATCGTCATCGTCCTCCTCACCCACAGAAAGTTCTTGAGACAGTTGGCGGAAGTCCCCAGCCTCATCCCCCGGACCCCGGGAACTTTGCAATGGTTGGGCATCAGTGACGATAAACTCCTCTGGTGGGAGAGGAACCACTGTTGCCCAATCTGAGCAGGGGCCCGAGAACAGTTCCTGGGAGTCTTCCCGCTCCTGAGCATGTGTCATTGTAGTGGAGTGAGGAGGCTGGGAGGAAGGAGGAGCAGCAGACAGAGGATTCGGATTTGCAGCAGTGGACGGCGCAGAACTGTGGGTGGACGATAGATTGCTCGAAGCACTTTCTGCCATCCAGGACAGGACCTGCTCACACTGCTCATTTTCTAATAAAGGTCTCCCGCGTGGACCCATGAATTGTGCGATGAATGTCGGGACGCCAGAAACGTGCCTCTCTCCTAATCCCGCAGCAGTCGGCTGCGATACACCTGGATCAGGAGTTCGGCCTGTGCCCACACCCTGACTTGGCCCTCCGCGTCCTCGGCCTCGTCCACGTCCTCTAGGCCTACCCCTACCCCTCAGCATGCTGTATTACCAGTGATTTGATTTCACAGGCAGGAAATAAATTGGCGCAAGCCTGCAGGCCAAATATAACTTTTTAACTTTTTTTTTAAAAGGAAAGGCCCACTGCCTCTAGTTAATGAACAATACGTTTAATAACTGTGGTGTGGCCCTGCAAATGTGTCACAGAACTTTAGTATAGCAGAGTTATTAACTCTGGCAAAGCAGGTATTTCCCAGTCAGGAAAGAAAATGGCGCAAGCCTGCAGTAAACCGTAGCTGGTTGCGTCTGATTTTTTTACGTTCTCCACGCAGCAGACACATACCCAGAGCCCTTAGGACTGACACAGGCAGGCCAAATATAATTGTTTCACTTTTTTTTTAAAGGAAAGGCCCACTGCCTCTAGTGAATGAATAATACGTTTAATAACTGTGGTGTGGCCCTGCTAATGTGTCACAGAACTTTAGTGTAGCAGAGTTATTAACTCTGGCAAAGCAGGTATTTCCCAGTCAGGAAAAAAAAATGGCGCAAGCCTGCAGTAAACCGTAGCTGGTTGCGTCTGATTTTTTTACGTTCTCCACGCAGCACACACGTACCCAGAGCCCTTAGGACTGACACAGGCAGACCAAATATATTTTTTTCACTTTTTTTTAAAAGGAAAGGCCCACTGCCTCTAGTGAATGAATAATACGTTTAATAACTATGGTGTGGCCCTGCAAATGTGTCACAGAACTTTAGTGTAGCAGAGTTATTAACTCTGGCAGAGCAGGTATTTCCCAGTCAGGAAAGAAAATGGTGCAAGCCTGCAGTAAACCGTAGCTGGTTGCGTCTGATTTTTTTACGTTCTCCACGCAGCACACACGTACCCAGAGCCCTTAGGACTGACACAGGCAGGCCAAATATAATTTTTTCCCTTTTTTGAAAAGGAAAGGCCCCACTGCGTATATTCAATGAACAATACGTTTAATAACTGTGGTGTGGCCCCCCTAATGTGTCACAGAACTTTAGTGTAGCAGAGTTATTAACTCTGGCAGAGCAGGTATTTGCCAGTCAGGAAAGAAAATGGCGCAAGCCTGCAGTAAACCGTAGCTGGTTGCGTCTGATTTTTTTACGTTCTCCACGCAGCACACACGTACTCAGAGCCCTTAGGACTGACACAGGCAGGCCAAATATAATTTTTTCCCTTTTTTGAAAAGGAAAGGCCCCACTGCGTATATTCAATGAATAATAACTGTGTTGTGGCCCTGCCTACACAATTCTGTCCCTGTAGTATCAATGGAGGGTGCAATGCTCTGCACAGCCGATTTTGAGAGAAAAAAAAATGCAACACTGCTAACAGCAGCCAGCACAGTACTGCACACGGTTAAATTTGGCCCTAGAAAGGACCGTTGAGGTTCTTGAAGGCTACACTCACTCCTAACACTCTCCCTGCCTAAGCACCACTTCTGTCCCTAATGCCGGGTGCAATGCTCTGCACAGCCGATTTTGAGAAAAAAAACAAAAAACCCACTGCTAACAGCAGCCTGCACACAGGTAGATGTGGCCCTAAGAAGGACCTTTGGGGTTCTTGAAGCCTACACTCACTACAAACACTCTCCCTACAGCAACTCCAATACAACAGCACTGTCCCTCAGCTAACTCACAAGGCATCTGAGGCGAGCCGCGGGAGGGGCCGACTTTTATACTCGGGTGACACCTGATCTCCCCAGCCACTCACAGCAGGGGGGTGGTATAGGGCTGGAACAACACAGGAGGAAGTTGTAATGCCTTCCCTGTCTTTCAATTGGCCAGAAAAGCGCGCTAACGTCTCAGAGATGAAACTGAAAGTAACCCGAACACCGCGTGGTACTCGTTACGAGTAACGAGCATCTCGAACACCCTAATATTCGCCCGAGCATCGAGCTCGGACGAGTACGTTCGCTCATCTCTATTTTTTATGTCTGTGCAAGTAGCCAGACATGTGCTGTATGCGCAAGACTGTTCTGTGTGGTTTGCATTTCTCTGTAAGTTGGTGTGAACAGTGACTTGTTCTGTATGTCTGTGCAAGGTGCCAGACATGAGGTGCACAGTCGTGTTCTGTGTTTAGTGTATGTGAACAGTGTTGTGTCCTATGTTTAGTGAATCTTCTCCAGGTTCCTAATCAGGGATAGCCAGATCCCAGATGAAGACAGTGGGGCTGACCTTATCGGAACAATCACTGCGCTTTTAGCCAGGGGTCCACACTTTCTTTGATTAGTAAGGGACAGGGGTCCTTCCATCTTTGCCTGGAGAGGTGTAGATTGTAAGTGCAAATGCTGTGTAGGTGTTTGCAGTTTTAAAAGAAAACGATCTTGCATCCGCTCTGAGGCATGGTGCTTTAGTTCGCCGAGCAGACGTAACATAATGACCAGCCTGACGTTTTGTTGCAGACCCCTGAGTGGTATGTGTTTTATTCCCTCTGCTACCTGACATGTTAGCGTCCTGCACTAGGCCTGTATAGATAAGTCCTGTGCACTCTATGTCAGTAGAGATAGTTGCCTTCTTTTCCCCTATGGACTGGTGCACTTTTCCTTGCAGACTTTTGTGACTGAGGCCAGTTGTGTGAGGCGTAGTGGTCCTGTTTTTAAGTGCACTACTCATTACTTCTTCCTTTTTGCCATCCTTGCCTTGGTGACAGGGCCATTTTAGATAAATCCTGTACACGTGCATGGTCCTACTGTAAAAGCCCTGTAAAAGACCTAAACTAAGCCCTAATGATTCAATGAATGGCTGTGATTGGTTCATCGAGCGCTGGCTCTGATTGGCTGAGCCGTGGAGCTCGAGAACCAAGCACAGCCAGCCCTTCCTGGAGGCAGGGATTTTAACCTTCCAATCCAGAAAGATGTGAATTAACCCATTTTAAAAAATGGGTTTCATATTTGTGCATCTCGCAACGCACAAATCTCGCACGATTTTATCGCCAGTGTGAAGGAACCCTTAGAAACATCTTGCAAAGAAGTAAAATGCAATCCCTTCAACTCTGAACTTTTCATACAGCTCTCAATTGTGATAGACTTCAAACACTGACCTAAGTATTTCCCCTAAATATTTTCCTTTTTTTCCTCAGTACCAACCAATCACAGCGCACCTTTCATTTCTCATACTGCTGAGGTAAAATGAAAGCTGTGCTGTGATTGGTTGCTATCGGCACCAATGACTGATTTTAATTTAGACAGCTTTCATTTATTTCAGCTATAATGGTTGTTGAAGTTTTAAGCATAAACAGCACAATGGTGCCTCGTACCGTCATACCTATTAGTGATGGTTCTTGCTAGAGATGAGCGAACCTACTCGGCCACGCCCCTTTTTCGCCCGAGTACCGCGATTTTCTAGTACTTCCGTACTCTGGCGAAAAGATTCGGGGGGTGCCGTGGGTGAGTGGGGGGTTGCAGCGGGGGGTGGGGGGGAGAGGAAGAGAAAAAGGGCTCCGCCCTGTTCCCCGCTGCTACTCCCCGCTCCACCACGCCTCCCCCCGCCCCCCGGCGCCCCCCGAATCTTTTCACCCGAGTACGGAAGTACTCGAAAATCGCGGTGCTCGATCAAGTAATTACTCGAAACGAGTAGGTTCGCTCATCTCTAGTTTCTTGCCTGTTTAGTACTTTGTACAATACTTAAGTCGTGGCCAGAGAGGTGCGTGAGGGGATATTGAAGCACGTGGTGAATTACTGGGGTGATCTCACCATTTTATCTCATGATTGTGATGGGAATAATTATAACTGTTCTGCTGACTATATTGATGACTTATGGGAGTTTGTGCGAATTAGTAGCAGCCAGGCAAATATTTAGGACACTGTTTTTAGCAATCAGTAAAATACGTGTTCAGTAGATTATACTAGTTAACAGCCTTTTCGCATCTGGTGTGTGATAACATCAATTCTTATGGATTTTTGGGTGAAGAATCTGAATTTGCCTTTGGAGATTATGTATAAGGTAAGGTTTTTATGTAATTTAGATTTAATTCTATTTTTTAAACAGGTTTTTTTTGTTTGTGCTCTCCTTTTCTGGTGAATTATGTATATCAAATTAAATCCGTGATTTTGCTAATACATAATGTAATACACAGTGGATGAAGTTCTAACAATGGCCACTAGATGGCAGAACACTCATCTATAGACGTATTGCTGTTTAGTGCATATAACCTGCATGAAGCCAGTCTTTTCTCAGAGTATCTTTTTTTTGTTTGTTTGTGTTCTTTTTGTGTTTTTTTGCATTTCCTGTGTGAGCTAGTGAAACATTTTGACATATCAGAGTTATAGTTAGTACTATGGCAACTGGTAAACTTCATTGTTGTGTAAACCACCCCGACAAATTTTGGCATGTGCGTGGAAAACTCACTCCAAAAACCCAAAGAAAGCCAATCACTGATTTAGTTAAGAAAGCTTAAAAACTGTACTTTCATTGTGTTCTTGGAGATCAGGATGAAAACTTTGCACCTCATATTGCTTGCATAATCTGCACAACTAATTTAACAGAATGGGTGAAAGGAAAGTGCTGAGCCATGCCGTTTTCTGTTCCAATGGTTTGGTGTGAGCCAATGGTCTGCAGTTCTCCCACACCCCCAGATCGGACGACAGGCACGGCGGAGGAGTAATCATTCTCCTCTCGCCAAACTACACCTTTCAGGTTATTCCCCCAGCTCCCTCCCTCACCTTCTCATATTTCAAAGTACATACCCTGCGACTCTTCCATTCACTCTCTCTACATGTTGCAGTTATCTACCAGTCCCCAGGGTCCACCTATCTGTTCCTGGACCATTTTACTGTCTGGCTTCCCCATTTCCTGTCCTGCGAACTCCCAACCCTCATCCTCGGTGACTTCAACATCCCGACTAATGACCCCATGTGCCTCGCAGCTTTTAATGCTCACCTCCTCCCTCGACCTAGAACAACTCTCAGACTCCCCCACTCACAAAGGCGGTAACATTCCCAACCTAATCTTCTTCTGCCTCTGCTCTGCCTCCCACTTTACTAACTCCCCACTCTCAGATCACATCTCCTCTCCCTCTCCATTAGGTACCCTAACATCTCCCCGACTTTCCCATCTATCACACCTCCAGGAACCTCCAGACTGTCCGCACCCAACAGTTCGGCAAGACCTTACAGTCCTCTCAGTCCCCGATTTCTTTCCACTCATGCCCGAACCTGGCTGCTAAACATTACTCCCCCACCCTCTGATGCACCCTGGATGAAGCAGCACCTCCAGTGACCAGAGCTGTAAACCACAGATTACAATAACCCTGGCTCACGCCCCAAACACACTTCATCTGGCGGTGCTCCAGAAGTGCTGAACGGCTGTGGCGTAAATCCAAACAGCCTGCGGATTTCATCCACTTCAAATTTATGCTTAAAACCTACATTCTCACACTCCACCATGCCAAACAAGTTTATTTCCCCTCCCTCATCTCCTCGCTATCCCACAACCCCAAAAGCAGATCCCCATGATGGACTTCAGCGCTAAAGAGCTAGCTGCACTTAAAAAAATAAAATCGAAATTATCCATAAAGAATTCCCCAAACATTGCACAGCTGGCCCTGATCCCAGCCTTTTCAGCATTACATCCATCACTCACCCACTATCTGTACTCGAACCAGTGACAGAGGAAGAAGTCCCTAGACTGCTTTTCGCAAGTTACTCCACCACCTGCGCTAGCGACCCTCTCCACTCAAAACTCCTCTGGTCCCTCTCCACAGCTGTCATCACCCACCTCACCACCATCTTCAACCTCTCCCTGTTTTCTGGTATTTTTCTCTCCTCTTTCAAACATTCCATCATATCCCCTCGTCTAAAGAAACCGACCCTTGACCCAACCGATTCTGCCAACTACCGACCTGTCTCTAACCTCCCCTTCATCTCCAAACTACTTGAACGTCTGGTCTATTCCCACCTTGCACGATCTCCAGTTTGATTTCCGTCCCCTCCACTCAACTAAAACCACCTTCACAAAAGTGTCTAACAAACTGATAAAGGCCAAGTTGAGGAACGACTTCTCCCTACTGATCCTCCTTGACCTGTCTGCTGCATTTGACACTGTCGATCATGACCTCCTCCTTGCTATGCTCCACTCTATCGGACTCAAAGACACTGCTCTCTGCTAGTTCTCTTCCTATCTCTCTGACCACTCTTTTAGCGTCTTTCGCTGACTCTACTTCCTCTCCACTTTCTATCGCTCCCAATGCTCAGTCGTTGGCCCCCTCCTCTTTTCTATCTACACAGCCCCAATTGGGCTAACCATTTACAGATGTGGCCTCCAACATCACCTCTATGCTGACTACACCCAGCTATATACCTCTTCCCATGACATCTCTGCACCTGTCCTTCATAACATCACCGACTGTCTGTCTGCTGTCTCTAATACCATGCCCTCCCTTTTTCTCAAACGTAACCTCTCCAACACTGACCTTCTTGTTTTTCCACCCTCTACCAGCTGACCTCCCCAATATTTCCACATCCGTAGATGGCACTACCATATCCCCCAGACAGCAGGCCTGCTGCCTAGATGTCACATTAGACTTGGACCTCTTCTTTACCCCCCACATCCAATATATGGCTTGAACCTGCCACCTGCACCTCAGGAACATTGCAAAAATCGGGGTCGTTCCTGACCACGAACATGCTAAAGACTCTTGTTGTTGCCCTCATCCATTTTAGACTTGACTACTGCAACTCTCTTCTGATTGGCCTTCCCCTCACCAGATTCTCTGCTTTCCAATCCATGCGAAATGTGGCAGCTAGGCTCATTTTCCCACCCAGCTGCTTCTCAGATGCCTCTGTGTGTATGCACATGAATGGTTTGATGATGGAGTTGGGTATTCAGCCTAAGAGTGGCTTCACACGAGTGTGTACGTGTGTGTACATAGGTGCACACCCCTGTACATGCAAAAACACGGCTGTGTGAAGGTCTGTGCATTGCCTTTCATGGAGCTGCTGCTGCTGCTGCCGGCGGCTCCATTCTAGGTGATGGTCTGCCGGCACCCCTGAAGTGATTTCAAGGGAAGAGCCTAAAATATAAGCTTTTCCGTAAAAATCATCCCTTTTAGTCTAATATATATATATTCCTACCTGTCCGCCCTTGCCATGTCCCCCACGGGGATGAAGAACACATCAGCCACATGTGGCAGATGTTTTCTTCATCCCCGCAGGGAATAAAGAATTCCCTGCTGCACCTGTCACAGATGTGACAGATGTGGCAAAGAAGTTCTTCATCTTCGCAAGGAAGTGATGTGCACTTCAAGTGCATTGCGAATTGCGAGAAAATGTACATGTAAGTGCATTGTAATATTTTTTTCCTCCCCCATTCAAAACATTGTGCATGATTTCTTCGAACTTGCAGAAAAATTGAAAAATTGTGGCAAGATTCCTGCGTCTCGCAACACCAGAAACTCAACCATGTGAATGCAACCTAACAGTTTGCCTGGACCAGCTGAATTGGGAAGAAGGAGTGTAGCAGGCAGCAGAGGATCAGTATACCTATTTAGGGCAGCTGTCCCAGACTCTCAGGGGGCTTTTGGCTGTCCATAGAATTTATGCCAGGCCCCTACATTTAGACTACAGCTATGGCTAGCGTTACCACCTTTGTCACGAAAGAATACCAGTCATGGTAAAAAAAAGGGGTGTGGGTTATCATAGCATTTTTTTTTCTCTGCCTTTTTTTGCAGCATTATTTCAGTAGCTGCTGGTGATAGTGCCCCCTCAGTAGTTCCAGTGGTAATAGTGCCCCCCTTGGTACCCTCCCCCACCCCTGAACCTCCAGTAGGGCAGCAACCCTGCTATCAAGTACTAATTTTGCCACGTCAGACGTCAATGGCATCCTGGCCGCTGAGTCCCGATTCCCGTCACAGGCTGTCTACTGCGTTACCGAAAGCCCATTGCGCATGCTGGAGACTTCCCGTGCTCTCGCGGCCACCCGACAGGTCAAACACATCATCAGTGTTACACCATAGTGTGATATAAACCAGTCACCACACAGCTTTCATTTTACCTCAGCAGTATAAGACTTGAAAGCTGCACTGTAATTGGTTGCTATGTGCAAGAAAGGAGTGAACTAAAACATAGTACAAATGACTATTAGGCTATGTTCACATCTGCATCTGGGATTCCATTTTGGAAGCAGTAAAGGGGAATCCCCTGGCTGACCTGATCTGTCTTATGATGGAACTGAAGGGCCTTAAATGACTAACAGCCAGCCTCCCACTGCAACAGCGGGGATTGGTCAGAACAATAATCCCTGCTGTAAACCCCTTACACGCTGCAATCAATGTTGATCACACCCCGTAAAGGATTCACAGTAAGGGTATGCTCCCTATATGACATCATTTGCCTTCTGCTAGGTAATTCAGAGGGCTGGTGGGTTGCCATGGCAACCATATAACAGACAATAGTGCCTGGGTCGGCCATGGGCTAATATTACATAGTAACATAATATGTAAAGCCAAACAAAGACATCCAGTTCAGCCTATAACCCCCCCCCCCCCCCCCCTAACCCACCCCCACCCCTACCCCCAATGTTGATCCAGAGGAAAGCAAAGAAAAACAATGAGGTAGAAGTCAATTTTCCCCATTTAAGGAAAAAAAATCCTCCCTGACTTCAGTGGGGCAATCAGTATAATCCCTGGATCAGCAATCCTTCTGACGTCCTAAGTGACTCTTACATATAATATTTTATTGCTCAAGAAAGGTGTCCAACCCTCTCTTAACTCTTTTAGTGAGTTTGCCATCACCACATCCTCAAGCAGGGAGTTCTATAGTCTCACTGCACTTACAATAAAGAACCTACTTCTATGTTGGTGATGAAACCTTCTATCCTGTAGACGTAGGTGATGCCCCCTTGTTACAATCACAGTCCGGGATATAAATAGATGATGGGAGAAATTTCTGTATTATACCTTGATATAATTATACATATTAGCTCGCCCCATTTAGTTTTCTAAACTAAATACCCCCAATTTTGATAACCTTTCTGGATTTTGCAGTCCAACCCATTCCATTTATTACTTTAGTTGCCTGCTTTTGAACCCTTTCAAGCTTTGCTATATCCTTCTTCAGTGCCAGTGCCAAAAACTGTACACACTTTGGTCTGACCCGTGACTTTTAAAAGTAAAAACAATATTCTTGTCATGTGCCTATACCTATTTTGATGCACCTCCGGATCTAATTTGCCTTGGTAGTGTAGTGACCCAGAGGTTAGGTTCCCTCCAGAACTTGTGATTCTTTATTCTTGTGTAAGTCTGTGTTTATGTGGTGGCATTGTGAACCATGTCGTATGTCTGGTTGTTTATCTACCTACCCCATTGTGAGAGCTGTGATTGAAGATGGCAGGGGTAGGGAGGAGTTTTCTGCCAGGGCTAGGCCTCAGTCAGGGCTCCTCATTCCAGAGATGTATCCCCTCCAGGGACCAGAACTCAGAAGATGCTAACCAGGGGCAGAGTTGCAGCATGTGTCCGACACACTCTCCTGCTGATCTTCAGGCAAAGAGAAGAAAACTCATTACTAAGCAGAGACAGAAAGCTGAGTTCTAAGAGAAGGAGGGTGTGAAAGAAAATTTGTTTAAGCACAGGAATAGTTAAAGGGGTTGTCCCGTGGCAGCAAGTGGGGTTATACACTTCTGTATGGCCATATTAATGCACTTTGTAATATACATCGTGCATTAAATATGAGCCATACAGAAGTTATTCACTTACCTGCTCCGTTGCTGGCGTCCCCGTCGCCATGGTGCCGTCTAGTTTCAGCGTCTAATCGCCGGATTAGACGCGCTTGCGCAGATGGGTTTTTTACCTTCGGCTCCCTCCGGCAGCAGCGGTGTTCTGGCTCCGCCCCCTTGTGCGCGTCATCCCGTAGCT
Source organism: Eleutherodactylus coqui (assembly GCF_035609145.1). Classification (NCBI taxonomy): domain Eukaryota; kingdom Metazoa; phylum Chordata; class Amphibia; order Anura; family Eleutherodactylidae; genus Eleutherodactylus; species Eleutherodactylus coqui. The sequence goes on from NC_089842.1 coordinate 34,355,797, forward strand.
CCACCCCCGTCACATGTGCCGATTCCAGCCAATCAGGAGGCTGGAATCGGCACATGTGACGGGGGCGGAGCTACGCGATGACGCTACAAGGGGGCGGAGCCAGAACGCCGCTGCTGCCGGAGGGAGCCGAAGGTAAAAGACCCATCTGCACAAGCGCGTCTAATCCGGCGATTAGACGCTGAAACTAGACGGCACCATGGCGACGGGGACGCCAGCAACGGAGCAGGTAAGTGAATAACTTCTGTATGGCTCATATTTAATGCACGATGTATATTGCAAAGTGCATTAATATGGCCATACAGAAGTGCATAACCCCACATGCTATCGCGGGACAACCCCTTTAACCTAAGAGAGCCTCCATCAGATAACATGACGGAGGAAGTGCATGCGTTGAGGGGAAAGGTCTTTCTGTGGTTTTCGAAGTGTGCCAGAGAGCATGGAATCAAATCTGTTATGAAGAATTTATTCTCGTATGGGAAATATCACTAATTGTCTGCCTCTGGAAGAATTGAAGTTTAAACATGAGTAAAAGGAAACCGTGTAAAATATATTTTGGTTGTGGACTTACTTATTCATTGCGCATGACTTGTCATGTATCGAAAGGAGAACTGACATCACAACGACAATTCTAACACTCATTTTTGGTAGTGGAGACTGTGATAAGTTGACCCCTGCTAGCGGCCAGGCGGGATCTATTTCAGCCTTAGGGCGCCCACCCACTGGCGATTTTTTTTTCTTTGCGTTTTGCGTTTTTCCTGCAGAGCAATTAGAATTGAATGTACTCCTGTCCACTGGCATTTTGCGTTGCGTTTTTTAACATAGGAACTGTCAGTTGCATATGTGTCCTTATTTTTCTCCTAATGCACCCATGAAAGTCAATGGAAATTAATGGAAAAGCCGCGAAAACGCCGCGAAAAACGCCGTGAAAAACGCGGGAAAAACGCCACGAAAACGCGGCGTTTTTCACACACGAAAATCGCAAACGCCAGTGGGTGGGCGCCCTTAAGAAGACGAAACCGTGAAGCGCTGCCATCTTGTTTTCTCAGCTGTCTCCCCGGCTGAAAGCCTGGCTCTTGCCCACTGCAGCAGCAGTTGCCTGACACTGGTTTCTCCAGGTACTTCAGGATAGCATCTCTTAGAAATCCTTAAAACATTTTAACCGCAATAGAAGTAAGACTTTTCTGCCTGCAGTTTCCAGGTACACTTTTTGACCCCTTTTTGAATATCAGCACCATATTGACTGTGCACCATTCCAGTTGAATGGACCCCATCACTATTGAGTCCCTAAATATAAAAAACGAGGGTATGTTTATCACATTACTCAATCCTTTTAAAACCTGTGAGTGTATGCCATAGGGACCCAGTGATTTATCTATTTTAATTTTTTTTTTTTAAGACAGACCAGGACTTGTTCCTGGGTTAAACTGGTGACATTTAGTGGGGAGTTAACTTTATCATTCTGCACCTCATCTGACATTTTATTTTTCTCTGTGAATGATCTGGAGAAAAAGACATTGAATTGATTTGCTTTCTTCTCATCACCTTCTACAATTTCTCCTACATTATTTTTTAAAGGGCCAACACTTTCAAAATGATTTTTCTTTTGTTATTTATATAGTTGAAGAACAGTTTAGGGTTAGTTTTACTTTCCTTGGCAATAAGTCTCTCTGCCTCCATCTGTGCTGCCTTTATCTGATTTTTACATAATTTATTTTTTTCCTTAAAGGTTTTAAGTGTTTTTTTGCTTCCTTCTTGTCTTAGCAAATTTAAATGCTTTATTTTTGCTATTTATTGCCACTTTACATCTTTAGTGAGCCACATTGGTTTTCTCCTATTCCTAACACCTTTATAAGGTTTGAATCGTTCACAGTAACTACAGTATTTAGGATGTTTTCAAACATTTCCAAATTATTGTCCATATTCGATTTTTTTTTAATAATTCACTTTTTTATTGAAAATTTTTCTTATACAGAGTAAACAGCATTACAAAGGTGCGTATTGTTTAACCAAAGAAAAACATCAAGTGATTCAGGCGGGTTCTTGCCAGGAATATACATACATTACAATGGTTACTGGTTAAATCTAATAAGTACTCTCTGGTCCCAGTTGCCCCCTCCAGCCCAGTCACCAGGCTTATAGGCTTTATTTTCTGGGCCAGGGTGGGCGGCGGCGACCACTCCCTGAATGTGATCATGCACCTGAACTTATGTTAACTTTATAAGTTGTTAAAGGAATTAAGGAGCAATAGCTGGAACGGGAGGGTTGGTCACTGTTATCCGCGTTTGGACTTCCGTCTTTTATTCTGCAGCTAACTCCACTTTGTTGTTTGTAACTTATGTAACTTATGGCTCCGTTGCCTCCACAGGCGCATACTCATTAATATCTTTGTATGTACAAATGCCAATATGGCGCTTTCCTTCTTTTTCTTCTAATTTTTGAATTTTAATTGCCTCCCGCCCAAGCGTGCTCGCTCAGGAGCAGGAGGCCGCGTCTCTGCTGGGGGATTGCAGAGAGACAGCCACCCAGGCGGGACTCCACCCATTACTCCTCGGGGTGGTGCTACCTCGGACCAACCGGATACACCAGATAATCGTGGTTCGGCAGGAGGATGAATTAGTCATGTCCCGTGTCTGGGGATGTGAAATAATGTAAGGTCGATGTACCCAAACGTCATATAAAGAATGTTGTTTTAAGGTTATGTTCGCTCTGTGAGGTGAAGTATAATCAGCTATTGGCTTTTCTTATTTGTTAATTGGAGATTTCGCTAAATTAAATTAAATTAATGTGGCCCCATCACACTTCCTGAGGAGTCGGTTGAGAAGGGCGTTGTGAGTATTCTATTGAAGCTACCGTTATCAGACAAAGGAATATCAGACCTGGGGGAGGCTGGCCATCTGCCATAGTGTTTGAACAGTAACTTTCCCAAGGAGACCAGACGTTCAGGAATGCTATATATGTCGAATTTGTCCAGCTAAGAATCTCTTCGAACTGGTGAATCTGGTTTATCTTATCTTTCCACATCTTAGTGGAAGGGGGTACTGGGCTTCTTCAATGCAGTGGGATTAGCGCTTTTGCTGCTGCCAACATAAAAATGGTGAGTTTATCTTTCAGAGGATTAAATGACCTATTCGGTCTGTTTAAAATTATCATGTCTGGGGTTAGATGCAGTGCTTTATTAAGAATTATGGCGATTTCGCTTTCTATTTCTGACCAGAATGGTTTAATTTTCTTACAGTTCCACCAAATATGTAGGTAACTACCTGTATTTTCCTGGCATCTCCAACATTTATCAGATTCTGAGAGTTTGTAGGTGAATAGCCATTCAGGGGTTTTGTACCATCTAGATAGACGTTTATAATGGTTTTCTTGTAGTCTCACGCATGGGGACACACCATAGGAAGATTTAAATATTATTTTAAGTTCAGCGTCTGATATTTTTATGTCCAACTCCTTCTCCCATGAGGAGATATAAGTTGGTCTGCCTGAGGAGTGAGTTGTTGTGAAATTTTTGGCCAAGAGCGCGATTTTTCTGGCCTCTGTATTTTGAGATTTTATCAGCTTCTCGAAATCTGTTGTTGGTCTTGAGGACAAATGATCTCTTTTAAAATTAGCGATAGTGTTTGCAATATGGGCTATGTGTAGGTCTTGCAACTTCGTTTGAATGCTTAGGGAGTTAATTATGGCATTAGGTTCCTCGTGTATCTTGTTTTGTAAGTCGTGAATTGATCGTCCGTCGAAGATATTCCAGAGGTTGTCTGGCGTCCAGGACTTAGGATGCTTGGTGATGTATGGGAGTAGGCTTAATGGTGCACAAGGGGATGGCGGGGGTGCTAATTCGTTGGATAGGGAGTCCCAGGTCTCGCAGATGCCCCTCAGCAGGATACTGAAGTCTTTGGAACGGTATGTTTTGGGGGAGGGAAGCCACAAGTCCCTAATGAGGTTATTGCCATATGTCAGTAGTGAAATTTTCCTTAATTTATGATTTTTTGTCGGGGCTATTATTTCTAACCATCTATTTAGGTTAATTGTATTCTAGAATGTTGGGAAGGCCCACTCCTCCATATTGTCTTCTCTTAGACATTAGTGAGTATGCTAGTCGCGGGTGTTTGTATTTCCAGAAGAAGCTTGAGAATTGTGAGTTGATTTTCTTAAAAAAGGATTTGGGTATGTGTATTGGTAGCATTTGTAGTTTGTATAGAATCTTGGGCAGTATGTATGTTTTAATGAGATTTTTTCTCCCAAACCAGGAAATGATGGGTAAATTGTATGAGGTCAGGAGTGATGCGATTTCCGTTAATAACGGCCCTAAATTGCTCTCATAGAGTTTTGTTCGGTTGTTAGTGATCTTGATGCCTAGATATTCTATGGAGTGTTCTGCCCAGACATATGGAGAGGATTTCTTTACCTCCGCTGCTCTGTGAGGGGGTAGAGATATATTCAGTATAACTGATTTGTTTTTGTTAACTTTTAAATTGGAGAAACTACCATAGTCGTCTAGCAGACAATTTAAACTAATGAGGCCTTGTATGAGGTTCGTGATCAAGAATAACACATCATCTGCGAATGCGGCGGAATGTATGCATTCGTCTCCTATTTCTAGTCCTCGAATCTCTGGGTTTTGTCTAACCGCCTGAAGCAGGATTTCTAAAGTGAAGATAAAAAGTGTGGGGGAAAGTGGGCAGCCCTGGCGTGTGCCGTTTGTTATATTAAAAGGTGGAGATAGAATCTCATTTATTTTTATTCTTGCGTTCGGTTTTACGTAAAGGGAGAAAATGGCTTCAATGAATTGGGGTGGGAAGTTAAATTTGTGGAGAACTGCTCTCATGAATGTCCAATCAACGCGATCGAACGCTTTTTCAGCGTCTATCCCCAGAAATATTAGAGGGGTATTCTTTTTCTTGGCGTATTGTATAGAGTGTAGGAGTATTGCGAAGTTATCCTTTCCCTCTCTACCTTTTACAAAACCCGTCTGTTTGTTGAATATTAATTTGGGGATAATTCTGCTCAAGCGGTTAGCTATTAATTTGGCCCAGATTTTTATATCAACATTTAATAGAGAAATTGGTCGGAAGTTATTACATTGAGTTGGGTCTTTGCCCTCTTTATGTATTAAGGTGATATGGGCTTCCTGTGATTGTCTGGGGAGTGAGTCGCCTTTCATAATTGCATTTAATGTAGTTCTAAGGTGTGGTTCCAATATGTGTTGTAACGTTTTGTAATAACCTGTTGTGAGGCCATCAGGACCTGGGCTCTTGCCATTTGGGAAGCTATTTATAATCTCTATTAGTTCGTCTTGGCTCACGGGGGTCAATAGATCTGCGGCTTCTTCCGAGTTAATTTTGGGAAGTGTGAGGTTTTTAAGAAATGCTTCCATGTTTTTGTGTTTGTTTTCACGGTCTGTTTGTGAGAGTTTTTCATCAAGGTTGTATAGATTTGTGTAATATTTGTGGAATTCTGTTGCGATGTCTTGGGATGATGTGGCTTTCCCTCCTGAATCTTTTTTGATTTCTTTAATATGCGTCTTTTCTCTCGCTTTTTTTATAAGCGTTGACATCAGTTTGCCACCCTTGTCTCCATGGGCGTAAATCTTTTACCTATAGTTTACCGAGGATTTGGCGAACTTTTTGTCAAGTAGTGACTTTAATTGATCTCTAAGTGAGTTCAATTCGGTTTGTGCTTTCTCTACTGCTGAAAGTTTTCTTTTTTGCTCTAGGGATGCAATTTTCATTAATAGATCGTCTATTTTCTTTTGTTTCTGTTTCTTTAGTTTTGAGCCCAGGGATATGAAGAGGCCTCTAACGTATGCCTTATGTGTTTCCCAGATTATGGGGGCCTTTGTATTATCTTTTGAGTTAATCTCGAAGAATTTGGTTAAATCCTTTATTAGCTTTTGTTTATGTTCCTCCTCTCTCAGAATCGACTCGTTTAAGAGCCATCTCCATTCCCCTAGGTTATTGGATAGTATATTTAAGCAGGGATGCATCGGGGCGTGGTCTGAAATGGTTATGCTATCTATTTGGGAGCGATGTATTGCTTTTAGGAGTTTGCTTGATACAAAAATGTAGTCGAGTCTCTGATATGAGGTATGCACTTGCGAGTAGAAAGTATAGTCTTTTTCTACCGGGTGGCTGTATCTCCATGAGTCTATTAAATTTAATTCCTGCAGGGCTGAGTGGACTCTTTCTAAGGCTTTCTGCGAGACCTGGGACCTTCCCCTTCATGTGTCTAGTAATGGGTTAAGTGTAATATTGAGGTCTCCGCCTAAGATTATATGCCCTACTGCGAAGGACCTTAGTGTGAGTAAAGCATCCGTTATCCACTTTGTTTGATTAGTGTTAGGTACATATATGTTGGCTAGGGTATAATGGGCGCCCCCTAAAGTGCCTTTTACAAAAATGAAACGTCCTTCTGTATCAGTGAGTTGTTTATCACTCTGGAAGGGGAGGTCTTTGTGAATGGCAATAGATACTCCCTTGGAAGCTGAAGTCGGGTTACAGCTGTGAAACCATTGTGAGAAATAGTTTCTCGGGAGAGCTGGGATCTTATTACTTTTAAAGTGAGTCTCTGGGAGAAATGCGATTTTCGTTTTATTCTTCCGAAGTAGCCAAAGCATGTGATGTCTTTTGTTTGGTGAATTCAGTCCTTTAGTGTTGAAGGTGGTGACAGTTGCATTTACTATTTGAGGAGATGGGTTTGCTTTTTGTTGTTGTTTCTGTTTTTGTTGTGGAGGTCGGTTATTTTGTTGATTATGTGGAGGGTCAGTTCTGACAGGATATCTTGTAGGCATATTAGTGGTGTCTGTTTCCTTATGGATATACGTAGAGTGTGAAAGAGGGTGGGGGAGAGGAAGGGAGGTGAGTCGATTAAAGGGAAAACTGTGGTTAACGTAGGTTTCTTGACCGGGTAAACGGTGTTCGGTCAACTATTAAGTGAACTGGAGGTGTTGTTGTGTGGATCAGATCAGAAGCACCCCGACAACTTCCCCAAGCGGGACTCTGTTGTCAGTGTCTCTCTCATCTCAGGACTGCCCTCGGGGGAGGGAAAACTCAAGAGTTTTGTGTGTAGTAGGCTCACTCACGTGTGTGGCTCCCCCCGGCAGCGCAAGGTTGTGTGTTGTCCTCAACTCTGCTTGTACCGTCATGGGATTCCTTTCTTCCCTTTGGCCCGGCTAGTCTTCTTGCTGTGTAAGCCAGGAGGTTGTGATCTGTGCATGGATATGGAGAGAGGCGAACCAGAACAGGAGAAGGCAGGAGAGAGGAGGGAGGGAGAGGCACATTAACATAAACAACAACCAGTGCAAATGCTCCCTTCGCTCCTACTGCATCACAGTCAGTTTAAGAGACCCATTATGACCAATAAACTTATAGGCTATACTTATCTATTCTATTTTCTATGGTGTGGGACTCCCGGGCAGGTAGGGACCAAGGGGGTCGACCCCCGTACGACCCCCAGGGCCCCAACCCACCCCGGGGCCCATCTCTTTTATAAAGGCCCTACCTCAGTATGTAGATCCTAGCTATTTTAATCTAGTAACAGTTGTCGAACACTTGGTCACCCTAGAGTCTCTTCTTTTGAGCCTGAGGCTCTCTCCCTCTCAGTATGCTGGTATCAGCCTATGGAGGTTAGTCAGAGCGAGGTCCCTCTCTAGATTACGTGAGTCATGTGAGAAAGGGTCCATAGGGGAACTCTGTATTTATGCTCCCAACGTCACAGGTTGCATACAGATTGACACTTAAATCAAGGGGTTCAAGGGTCCCATAACTGTGTCTTTCTCTTAGTCCAATGCGCTGTAACCCGGAAAGGATGCCACACCGCGAGAGGAGTCTCTTTTCATGTCCTATGATGTTGCTTTTGTGCCGTATTTCTTGCTTTTTGGTGATTTAAACTTTGTGTTTGTTCTCCAAGGCTCTACCTCTGGAAGTGGAGGTATAGTTAGGTCGTATTGTGTCGGTAACCAAGACGGTATTTCGATTGGATCTATTTTCAGATGTTGCCAGATCGCTTCGAGATCTTCTGGGGTTCTGACTGTCATTCTGCGCCCTGCGTCATTGATTGCTAGACCAAACGGAAATAGCCAAGAGTATTGGATTCCTTTGGACTTCAGGGCTTCCAGTAATGGTCGTAGTAAACGCCTTTTCGCTAGAGTAGAGGGTGCAATGTCCTGGAAGAATTGTATTGGCACGTTGTTGTATTTAAACAGCTGACGACTTCTTGTGGTGTTTAGTATGGCACTTGTATCTGTGAATGAGAGCAGTCCACAAATTACGTCTCTTGGCGGGTCGCCATCTTTGGGCTTGGGTCTAATTGCCCTATGTATTCTCTCGATTTGAATTTGTGTGGCCCTCTCTTCTCCCAGTAAATCTGTGAAGATTTCTCCAGCCACTTTGCGTAAGGATTCTGCTGCCCAAGATTCCGGGAGACCTTGTATTCGGATGTTGCAGCGCCTGCTGCGGTTCTCTTGGTTCTCAATTAAGGTGAGCGCTCTATCCAGGTATGATCGGTGGACCTCTACTACCTGTGAGGTGGCTTTTGCATGTTCGATGATAGCTGAGCATAATCCCTCCAAGTCCTCCACTCTGTGGCCAATTTGTTGTAGCTCAGATTTAATGTCCGCAAGTTCTGACATTATTGGTTGAGTGACCCTAAGAAGTGCTTTTTGTAGGAATGATTTGGAGATTTGGGCACCGAGGTCACATTCTTCTTCTTCTATATCGCTATCCAGCTCTGAGTTCTGGGTCGCTTGGTCTGGAATGTTTTGTGATAGAAGAGATTTTGCCAGTGCGCTTGGGGATTGAGAACTTTTTCTTTTTAGAAATTTCTGCATATCGGCTTGATTTTTTTGTCTTCTCGGTGTGTCTAGCGGATCGCCGCTACGTTCTCTGTTGCCTTTCACCATTTTGTGTAGTAGCAAAAGATGCGTAGGGGTATATCTAGCAATTTAGGAGAGCCTTGGTAAATAGCTCGTAATGTGTCTCGAGTGGTGGGTCAGGGTGCAACGTCTTCCACACTATTTAGAAATCAGTCCATCATCTTTGTAGGCTCTCAGCCGCTCATGAGCAAAAGGTGTTGCATGAGGACAGAAAAATTTGTGTTGTAAGGTTGAGGCAGACTTACATCTGAAGTCCTTAAATATTGTGTCTACTGAAGATCTGTATGGTACAGTTCTGGAAAAATTTGAGCTATGCTCTTGAGAGGGTTGCTGCTTCACTATAACTCCGATAGCAGTCTCTGAACGAGTTATATTGTGTAGTGGCAGAAGATTATAAAGAAGATGTAGTAGAAACAGACTTGTGACTAAAGTCCTCAAAAATTGTATGACTTTTGGAGCTGGGTGAACCAGCTCCTGAAAAATTAGGGCGGCGCCCTTTCAACAGCTTCTGCTTTTTTTCCGATTAAGAAGCTTAACGATTTGAGTTATCTGCTCCTTAGATCAATTTTCTCCGCTCCCTTTTGTGACTGCAGGGCCGGTGTGGGGGGAGGAGGGAGGGGAGATGGCAAAGCGTTCTGGTAGGAGAATGGGTCTGATGGCAGCGAACAGGGAGGCGAGATGAAGTGGTCGCTCCCGTAGCTCTGGAGGGGCTGACCGCTATGCACAAGGGCTTTCTAACGCCACCGTCACTCACTGTTTGTGTGGCGGCTGCAGCTCTCCTAGTTTTGACTGTCGCTGCTCCCGCACGTGGGACTGTCCACAGAGGATATCCCGAGCGATCTGCTGGTATGCTCTGCGGGGTCCCAGGGGTTAGTAAGGTCCCTCTTGAGCGCTTTCTTCTGTCTTCCCTTAGAGGGAGAAGATGGTGGTTCTGTTTTGGCGGGAAAACTAGCTCCTGGGAGGGGGGGAGAGAGAGAAAATGGAGGGAATGCAGGAGGCACTTGTAAGGGCGATCTTTGCCCTTCACCTTAATATGGGGCAGTCAGGTAACAGGCGCCAGGCTGAGTATACCGCTTCTCTCGCCGGCTCTCCTGCTCCAGCCCGACCCCCCCCCCCCCCCTCTGCTGACACTCTCACCCGTCCGATGGACTTCTCCTGTGGCTCCGGTAAAGCCGGGTTTTCGCTGTGACGGTGAGTGCTTCTTTCTTTATTCTCCTGCTCTTCCGCTCGCTCCGGAGAGCGGGATCGCTGCTTCACTCTGCTTTTTTTGTTGTTGTTGTTTCGGTTGAGCGGAGTGCTTCTCTGAGCGGCGTGCTTCCTCTCACCTAGAAATTAAGGCCGCGGCCTGTCCCCGGGGCTAGGCCCCGATATATAGGGATTGTCCAGTCCGGTGCCGGGTCTCTCCCGAAGGTATCCCAGCCTGCAGGAATGGTAGATGAAGATCAGACGTGTCCTCTGAGGGTCTTGAAGTGCCAGGAAGAGGAAAAAGAGATAGTAAATCTCTATTCTGGCTGAGGAGCCCTGATTCAGTGCGATCGTCCGCTCTGCAGGTTAGGCCACGCCCCCCCATATTCGATTTTTGAGGACATTGTCGCACTCGATATGGTTTAGGGAATTTCTAAGCTAGTCAAATTTTGTCCTCCTAAAGTTTAGTATTTTTGTAGTTTCCCCAGAAAACTCTTGAAAGACAAGTTGAAATTTATTATATAATGGTCACTATTTCCCTGGTGCCCCCAACTTGCACCCCTGTTTTTCTGTCAGATCTGTTGGTTAATATTAAGTCCAAAATGACCGTCCCTCTAGTTGGGTTCTGTGCAAGTTGGTTAAGATAATTATCCTTAGTAATTGACAGGTTTTGGCTTTCCAGTTTATATCCGGATATTTAAAGTCCCCCATTATAAGTAACTAATTGTGATTTGCTTCAATACTAGATTTTCAGTAGCTTCTGTTATATTTGATAGTCTGTAGAAAACCCCTATGCTGATTTTATTGTTTTTCCCTCCATGTATTTCTACGCATACAAGCTACACATATCCATCTCCCTTACATATAACCTCCCATTGGGTTGGCTTTAAACAGGATTTTACATAAAGACAACCCCCTCCCCGTTTCTGTTTTTATGACCCCTGTTGAGCAAACTAACCCTGTAAGTTTCACACTCGGTCCCAGCTTTCATCCAACCAGGTCTCAGTTATTCCCATTATTTTGTAGTTTTCCTCAGACATCATTACTTCCAGTTTGTCTACTTTATTGTTCAGACGTCTAGCATTAGTCACCATATAGCTTAGAAGATTTAGAAGTGTATCTCTATTAACTATTTTGCCAGTTTTAACTGCATTAACCCTTCCCACTACTCCACCCTCATTCTCATTACTAAGCCTCAGGTCACTGTCTACACTATCTTCCCCTCTATCTCTCTGGTTGCCCTGCCCTCAGTCCCTAGTTTCAACACTCCTCCAACATTTTAGCCATTTTTTCCCAGCACAACTGCACCCTCCCCATAGAGATCCAGCCCATCCCTGCAGTAGAACTAGTAGGCAACAGCAAAGTCAGCCCAGTTCTCCAGGAACACACAACCTTCCTTCCTACACCAACTCTGGAGACACTTGTTTACAACTAGAGGTGAGCAAGCATACTCGTCCGAGCTTGATGCTCATTGAGTATTAGGGTGCTTGAGATGCTAGTTACTCGAGACGAACACCACACGGTACTCGAGTCAATTGCATTTCCCTTCCCTGCATGTTTAGCGCCATTTTCTAGCCAATAAACCTGCTGAGAAGGCATTACCACTTCCTGCAGTGACATGCCAGCAATCTTCCCCCCCCCCCCCCCCCCACACACATAGTAGTGAGTGGCTGGCGAGGTCAGGTGACTGCGGAGTACTTAAAATGGTCCCGCCCGCGGCTCACTTTAGACGCATGCTGGCAGTGGTTAGGAAAAGTGCTGAGGCTTATACAGGAAAAGTGTTCGAGTAGGATCCTGTCTTCAAGAACCCCAACGGTCATTCTTAGGGCTACTCCTCATCGTGTGCATTACTGTTGTGGCTGGCTGGGAGCAGCAGTGCACCATTTTTTTTAAGCATCTAGGCCTTTGCAGGCCATTACACCTATACTGTTCTGTGTGTGCAGTGCCGTAGGCAGAGTGGAGGGAAAGGGTTGCTTATATAGTGAAAGTGTTTGAGTAGGATCCTGTCTTCAAGAAACCCAATGGTCCTTAGGGCTACTCCTCATCCTGTGCATTACAGTTGTGGCTGGCTGGGAGCAGTAGTGCACCAATTTTTTTTTTTTTAAACCTATATCCCTCTGCAGAGCATTACAGCTATAGCATTCAAGTCTCATCGCTAAATAGTACGCAAATATTTCCTGGCCCACTCCTGATCATTGCAGCTATACCATCCTATGTGTGTAGTGCCTTAGGCAAAGAGCTCACTCTCATCGCTAAACGGTACTCTAATATTTCCTGGGACACTGCAGATCATTGCAGCTATACCGTTGTATGTGTGCAGTGCCTTAGGCAGAGGGCTCACTCTCATCGCTAAATAGTACAAAAATATTTCCTGGCCCACTGCAGAACAGCATTACTCAGATACCATTCTATTTGTTGAGTGAAGTAGCTGCAGTTATCAGCCCTATCAAGTGGCTGTATAGTTTTCTGCCCCTGGGTAGAAAGTTTCGCACAGTACCCTTTCCTTGGGTGCGGTGAAGTTGCCCCTGTTATCAGCACTCTCCACTGGCTGTCTAGCTTTCTGCCCCTGGGCAGAGTGTCGCACAATACCCCGTCCTTGGGTGCATTGAAGTTGCTGCAGCTATTAGCACTGTTCACTGGCTGTATAGTTTTCTGCCCCTGTGCAGAACGTCGCACAATACCCTGTCCTTGGGTGCGGTGAAGTTGCCCCTGTTATCAGCACTATCCACTGACTGTCAAGCTTTCTGCCCTTGTGCAGACAACGCACAATACCCTTTCCTTGGGTGCTGTGAATTTGCCCCTGTTAGTAGTATACCATCCATACCTCATATCCAGCCGCCCACTTTTGGAAAGTGACAGGTGCCACGCCCACCTTCCCATGACCTGTGACCCTCCCCCTTTCGGCGCACCAACTAGCCGCCATCTGGCGGATGGTGAGGGCCCCTTCCGCATTCCCGGGGTGTGACGTGTATCAAGGCCCCCCATCCGCATTCCAGGCCTGTTACGTATCATGAGACACACTTTAGAATAAAGGGCCTTATTATATTTATAGCCTCGCTTGATGTTATATACCATTCAAGTCACCTTATGAGTATAAGGGTTAATATATAGAATGCTTTTCCATCACCTAATAGCCTTTTCAGCATTCCCACCCCCTCCTAATAAGCTTTTTACGTAAAGGCTAACAGTGACAGTGCTATAGAGAACATACAGTAGACAAAATGCAAAGTTTTATAAAACTTTATTGAGCGCACTGAATACATAACACAATGCTGGTGCACGGACGATGACAAGAAAAATGAATATATTGATTCCTTTCTTCAAAAAGAAGGTGTTCAATAGCATAAGGGGGAAATAGGCGTAAACCCTGCTAAACGCCAAATCTTTTAGCTTTTCTTAAACTCATTGTGGGGAAAGTTTGCGCAGAAATCGAATCTTCCGTGTACCAGCATTGTGACTGACCCTGATGAACTCTTTGAGTATGTTTCTACCTCACTACGAAATTTCAGGCCTAAATTTTATTGATGATGAAACAGCCAATGTCATGTGGAAGAGCACTACACGGTCAACAAAAACACCAACATCTTTATAGCTTGCTTTACAACAGCCTACGCACGCCTAGAGCTCTACTCACTTCTGGATAGATTGCAGGAACGTTGTCTTTATCACAACACAGACTCTGTCATTTTTGTACACCAAGAAGGTGAGTGGAACCCGCCATTAGGCGACTACCTGGGGGAGTTGACCAGCGAGATCCCCAGTGATACACACATTACAGAGTTTGTATCTGCGGGTCCCAAAACCTACGGGTACAAGTTGAACACTGGTAAAACCGTGTTAAAAGTTAAAGGTATAACTTTAAATACAGCAGCCACTCAGATCATAAATTTTGACAGCCTGAAAGATCTGCTTCTGGATTATACTCGTAACAAACCCAGAAACACAAAAGACTAGCAGCGTAGAGCAGCCAGACTTTGTTAGACATAAAAAGTATTGGGACATCGAAACAAGACCACTACAAAAAACAGAGGTGTGTTTATACAAAGAGGTATCTACTAGATGATTTTACAACTCTCACTTACGGTTATTAGATCATATAGTATGCACATACATCCAAACATGCAAACCTGTAATATTGTTTTATTTTGGGGCGTGTTGGCGTAATTATATGTCGGGGGTAACTGCTTCTTCTCCTAACCAGGATCTGTAAGTAATATGAACTATCAGATCGATGATGCATTAATGCCACGCAATCCGCGAAATCGTGTGAGGAGGCGACTATTAGACGAATTCACAATATAACCTCACGGGTGTTAACGGAGGCATGATGGACACACGTTGGTAGCACCCCTTCTCTTGTATTTTAGCAGGTCTGTCTAACTCTGGGAAAAGTTACTTTGTTAAGCAATTGTTATTTAACTCTGCAACGCATATATCTCATATCCCCTTCTATTTTTATTCGTGTTGGCAGACGCTTTATGATGAACTTTCCGCCTCTTTTTCTGACATTAGATTTATAGAAGGTCTGCCTCAGACTTTTATAGATGATGACTTATTCCCGCCTGATAAGGTAAATTTGACCATTGTTGATGATCTCATGGAGAGTGCCAGAGAGAACAACGAAATAGAGAAAGCGTTTACCAAGTATGTACACCACAGAAATCTGAGCATTTTGTACCTTGTACAGAACATATTTTGTCAAGGTAAAAAAAAGCCGTACAATAAATTTGAATACTAATTATATGGTTTTATTTAAATCGCCGCATGATAAGCTTCAAATTGTCACGTTAGCTAGACAGATGTATCCTGGGCAGACGCGCTTCTTCTTAAAAGCTTTTGAGGATGCCACGAGTGCTCCTTACGGATATCTGCTAGGTGACTTAAGAGGCAATACGCCTGAGGAGCATCGCTGGAGAACGGGTTTTTTTCCCCCCCTGCTTTACCCGCTATGTATATCCCCAAGAAAAATGCTTCTAAAAAGTGAGTTTGTCTTTTTTGCGACTTATTTTATTCTGTGCACATTGTGCCGACAGGATGTCTGAGAGAATACGTCGTAATTGGGCTCTCTTAAAAAGCCTGGTGAAGGCGAAACTGGCCATTAGAAAATCTATTTTACGCGACGCGAGCAACGATCTAATTACAGCCATAGCTGAGATCGCTTTAAATATTTTAAAAGGTAGAATACCTCTAAAAGCCCGTCAGAAAAAGATACTAAAAAAATGGCGGTGTCCTATAAGGCGTCAGGGTGATAAAACATTGTCCGTGAAGAAAAAGAAGCGTATAGTGAGTCAGGCCAGCAGTTTTAAAGGATCGCTCTTGGATTTTGCAATCCCAATAATTACGAGTCTGCTTGCCAATTGATAATGGAGCATGCAGAGAAAATATACTTGGTGCCTAAACACGATCTTAACAAGATAAGGCAATCCGCTACAATGACTCCGAGCATAAGACAGACGACTATTCATTGCCTTGATGATGAAATTAGCTCAATTTTACAGTGTAGTGACATACCTGATGATGTGAAAATTAAAAAATACACAGCTCTTTTACAAAGATACTTGGTACATGCTAAACAGGACACGAAAGAGCTAACAACTTTAAACCTTGTAACCGCGGGTGAAACTGATCATCAGCAATTGTCAAATACCTCTCCTGATAATAGAAATACTGTTCACGAATTTGTAAGTCATGTCAATCCACGGTTCAAAAAAAATGCAGAGCTTTTGCTAAACAAACTATCGCAGAATGGTGATATTACATCGTGGAATATGCGTGACGAGTTTGTTTATAGAGGGGATGGATCAAACATTTTGGACTTGATCCGTCATGCTACGCAGAGCAAAAGCGCTACCAAGAAAAATCATCCTCTGGGCTGGGACATTTTTAAGCGCTCATTGGCCGAGATTAATATGCCTTCTACGGTCATTGGCAGCCACAGTACTAGAGAAATTCTCCAGGGTTTAAAAATGGGCTCAAACCCCAGTTTTGCACATGGTACCCCCCAAAGCAAAATCCAAACTTTCTCCCCTACCCCACCCAGAATAACACAGGGGAGCTTGCTGCCTAAAAAGCGATCAACACCACTGTTTCCCCTGTCGTGGTTAAGTTTGTAAAGGATTGTAAAAATGTAACTATATATCTGTTAACATTATACACTGTTATACACATCTATGTAATAATTCTTATGTATTCATTTATGTAATAACTCTATATTCTGTATTTTTTTTTATCGCACATCTGTTATATATTCAGTGCGCTCAATTAAGCTTTATAAAACTTTGCATTTTGTCTACTGTGTGTTCTCTATAACACTGTCACTGTTAGCCTATACATAAAAAGCTTATTAGGAGGGGGTGGGAATGCTGAAAAGGCTATTAGGGGATGGAAATGCATTCTATATATTAACCCTTATACTCATAAGGTGACCTGAATGGTATATAACATCCAGTCAGGCTATAAATATAATAAGGCCCTTGATTATCATGAGACACACGTTATTCTAAAGTGTGTCTAATGATACGTCACAGGCCTGGAATGCTGATGGCAGGGGCCTTGATACATGTCACACCCCGGGAATGCAGAAGGGGCCCTCACCATCCGCCAGATGGCGGCCAGCTGGTGCACCGAAGGGGGGACGGTCAAAGGTCATGGGAAGGGGGCGGGGCATCTGTCACTTTCCAAAAGTGCGCGGCTTGATATGAGGTATCAACAGTATACTACTCCTGTTATTGGCACTATCCACTCGCTGTCTAGCTTTCAGCCACTCTGCAGAGTGTCGGACAATACCCTTTCCTTGGGTGCGGTGAAGTTGCCCCTGTTATCAGCACTGTCCACTGGCTCTCTAGCTTTCTGCCCCTGGGCAGAGCGTCGCACAATACCCTTTCTTTGGGTGCAATGAAGTTCCCCTGTTATCAGCAGTATCCACTGGCTGTCTAGCTTTCTGCCCCTGGGCAGAGCGTCGCACAATACCCTTTTCTTGGGTGCGGTGAAGTTGCCGCAGTTACCAGCACTATCCACTGGCTTTCTATTGTTCTCCCACTCCATACAGCCTCTCTATTATATACAAGTCTCTGTGAGCGGTAATTGACCCCTCAGTATCAGCACAAGACAGCGGTGTAATTTTTTCCGGTCACAGCATAGAACCTCTGGTATCTACAAGTCTCTGTGTGCGGTGAATTAGCCACAGTTCTCAGTGCTATACGGTGGGATAATTTATTTTGGCCCTGCTCTATCCTATATCCTACATGATGAGGAGTAGGGGTAAGTGTCGAGGACGACGACGTGGACGCGGCCGCGGGCATTCAAGTGAGGGTATGGGCGCAGACCGAAGTCCCTATGCTCCCCAGCTTCCTATCACAATTTGCCGGTCCGTGAAGCAGACCTTTTATTACAAGAAAAGCAGGTCAAGCAGGTATTGTCATTCAGGGCAGATAACGCGTCCAGCAATGTATTAAACCCCCAGTGTCTACGCAGTCCATTACTCCCGACATAGGGACTGCAACTCTGAATCCTCTGACTGCTCCTCCTTCCTCCCAGCCTTGTCCCTCCAGGAAAATGACAGATCCTGAGCAGGCAGACTCCCAGGAACTGTTCTCAGGTTCCTGCTCAGAGTGGGAAAAAATGGTCCCTCTCTTACCTTAGGAGTTTGTCGTGACCGATGCCCAACCTTTTGAAAGTTCCCCGAGTCCGGGTGATGAGGCTGGGGACATCCGGCTACTGTCTCAAGAGCTTTTTGTGAATGAGGATGATGAGGCACAGTTGTCTGTCAGTGAGGTGGTAGTAGTAAGGGCAGTAAGTATGAGGGAGGTGCGCACAGAGGATTCGGAGGAAGAGCTGCTGGACGATGAGGTGACTGACCCCACCTGGCTTGCTAAGCCTACTGAAGACAGGGCTTCAGAGGGGAAGGCAAGTGCAGCAGCAGGACAGGTTGGAAGAGGCAGTAGGGTGGCCAAGGGGAGAGGCAGGGCCAAAGCAAAGAATCCCACAGCTGTTTCCCACAGCACCCTCTCACGGCAAGCCTCCGTGCAGAGGGCTAGATGTTCAAAGGTGTGGATGTTTTTCAGTTAGAGTGCAGACGACGGACGAACAGTGGTGTGCAACCTGTGCTGCACCAAGATCAGCCAAGGAGCCACCACTACCAGCCTCACCACCACCAGCATGCACAGGCATATGATGGCCAAGCACCCCACAAGGTGGGACAAAGACCATTCACCACCTCCGGGTCACACCACTGCCTCTTCACCTGTGCCACAACCTGTGCCACAGATCCAATCCCCTTCCCAGAACGCAGGAACAAGCGTCTCCTGGCCTGCTCCTACACCCTCACCTCCACGGTCCTCCATGGCCTCTAGCAATGTCTTTCAGTGCAGCATTCAGCTGTCGCTAACACAAGCGTTGGAGCGAAAGCGCAAATACGCCGCCACCTACCCGCATGCTGGCCACACTGCTGAGGGTACCCATGCTGCTTGCCTGTCATCTGTTCAGCATGTATGGGCTAAAGAGGAGGAGGATGAGCATCCTCCTAGTGAGGACAGCGATGCGTTGCAAACTGGGACTCTGGCACTGATGGCTGACTTCATGTTAGGCTGCCTTTCCCGTGACCCTCGCGTTAGATGCGTTCTGGGCAACACGAATTGCTGGGTGTACACCCTTCTCGACCCACTGTATAAGGAGAAGCTTTCCACTCTCATTCCCGAAGAGGAAAGGGGTACAAGAGTGATGCAATACCACAGGGCCCTGGAGGAAAAAGTGATGTTTAAGTTCCCATCTGACAGCGCTAGTGGTAGAAGACGCAGTTCAGAGGGCCAAGCAGCAGGGCAGGCGCGGGGATCAGGCAGCATGTCCAGCGCAAGCAGGGAAACACTCTCCAAGGCCTTTGCCAGTTTTATAGCTCCCCAGCAAGACTGTGTTGCTACTCCCCAGTCAAAACTGAGTCGGAGGGAGCACTGTAAAAAGTTGGTGAGGGAGTACATAGCCGATCGTACCACCGTCCTCTGTGATGCCTCTGCTCCATACAACTATTGGGTATCAAAGCTGGACACGTGGCACGAACTTGCGCTGTACGCCCTGGAGGTGCTGGCCTGCCCTGGCGCTAACATCTTGTCAGTGAGGGTGTTTAGTGCAGCTGGGGGGATCATCAAAGATAAGCGCACCCACCTGTCAACTGACAGCGCCGACATGCTTACCCTCATAAAGATGAACAAAGGCTGATTTTCCCCAGACTTCTCTTCTCCCCGGTGGAAAACAGCTGATCCTAAAGAATCTTTTCGATGCAACAGGGGAAAAATGCATCCTCTATTACCCTAAAAAAAGGGAGAATTAGCTTTCTGTATCCCTCTGGGATATTATTATTACTACTACTACTCCTCCTCCTAAAACAGCATGTCAGCTGGCTGAACTGCCAATTTCTATGCAGTCCAAAGGGCTCTGTTTAAAAATTTTAAAAGTTACACTTAACCCTTTCCAATCCACTGTCGGGGCTGTCCCGACATCATCATTTTCCTCTATGCTGTTTCTGCACTGCTTCCTCCCCCACTCTGCTCCCCGAGGCCACCCGACACACTTATGTGAATAGGTGAGCTGGTAACAGCGCTGAACAGCGCTGGATTCTTCATTTACTGAAAGCCAGATGTTCCTTCTCCGTTGCTCTACTGCCCTGTATTCTCCGACAATACAGGAGGGGAGAAAGAATATGAGTGCAGTCAGTAAATGAAGAGCCCAGCGCTTATCAGTGCTGATAGTGAATGCCCGAATGTGCTTCCCTCCTCCTCTCTGCTGCCGGAGGACACCCGACACACTTTTATGTCAGTAAATGAAGAATGGAGCGCTGTCCAGTGTTCTTTCCAGTTCACTTACTGATTAGAGATGAGCGAACACGTTCGGCCCCGCCCCTTTTTCGCCCGAACACCGAACTTTGCGAACACTTCAGTGTTCGGGCGAAAAAGTTCGGGTGCCGCCGGGGGGCGGGGAGATGCGCGGCGGCGCGGGCGGCAGTAGCGGGGAACAGGGGGGAGCCCTCTCTCTCTCCCTCTCCCCCCCACTCCCCGCCGCACCCCCCCGCGCTGCCACGGCGGCCCCCGAACTTTTTCGCCCGAACACTGAAGTGTTCGCAAAGTTCGGTGTTCGGGCGAAAAAGGGGCGGGGCCGAACGTGTTCGCTCATCTCTATTACTGATATAAAAGTGTGTTGGGTGTCTTCCGGCAGCAGAGAGGGGGAGGGAAGCACATTCGGGCATTCACTATCAGCACTGATAAGCGCTGGGCTCTTCATTTACTGACTGCACTCATATTCTTTCTCCCCTCCTGTATTGTCGGAGAATACAGGGCAGCAGGGCAGAGGAGAAGGAACATCTGGCTTTCAGTAAATGAAGAATCTGGTTCCAGCTCACCTATTCACATAATAGTGAGCAAAAGAAATGAGAAAGGGGGAAGAAGAGAAACCACCATTTACTGTGAAACATGTCACAAGTAAAAATAAATAAAAACATTTTAATTTATCTAAAAGTGCTAATAAAATCAATAGGTTAATTTATTTGTGTGGTTTTCTATGCTGCTGTTCCAAGTAATCCACCAACCTCTTTCCCGCACAAAATAAATTGGAGCTGGGGAAAATGCACGTGGCAAAAAAATTGGATTGGAAAGGGTTAAACCTATTTTTTTTGCTGCCTCCAGGCTCTGTTACAAATTAACCAATACTGAACTGTATCTTTAAAAAATGTTTACGTGTTTCACCTGCCATCGGCGTTCAGCAATTTTTCATGGGTACACTTGTACTCTTGGTACACCAATTTTTCAGCCCATTGCCAATACTGTTAGCAAACTAATTTTTCCGGGCTTCGCCTATACTCTTGGTAATCAAATTTTTACAGGTGTTCGCCTATACTATTAGTACAACAAAGTTTCAGGGGTTCGCCTATACTCTTGCTACAGAAATGTTACGGGGGACCGCCTATACACTTGCCACTGAAAGGTTTGAGGGGTTTGCCTATACTCTTGCTACTGAATTGTTACTGGGGTTCGCCTATACTCTTGCTACAGAAATGTTAATGGGGTCCGCCTATACTATTGCTACAGAAATGTTATTGTGCTCCGTTTATATTCTTGCTACAGAAATTTTACAGGGGACCTCCTATACAATTAAAAGGTTTGAGGGGTTCACTTATACTATTGCTACAGAAATGTTACTGGGGTCCGCCTATACTCTTGCCACAGAAATGTTACTGTGGTCCGCCTATACTCTTGCTACAGAAATGTTACAGAGGACTGCCTATACACTTGCTACTGAAAGGTTTGAGGGGTTCGCCTATACCCTTGCTACTGAAATGTTACAGGGGTCCGCCTATACTCTTGCTACAGAGATGTTACTGGGGTCCGCCTATATTCTTGCTACAGAAATGTTACTGGGGTCCGCCTATACTATTGCTCTATTGCTACAGAAATGTTACTGGGGTTCACCTATACTCTTGCTACTAAAAGGTTTGAGGGGTTCGCCTATACTGTTGCTACTGAAATGTTACAGGGGTCCACCTATACACTTGCTACAGAAATGTTACAGGGGTCCGCCTATACACTTGCTACAGAAAATTTACTGGGGTTCGCCTATACTCTTGCTACAGAAATGTTACTGGGGTTCGCCTATACTCTAGCTACAGAAATGTTACTGGGGCTTGCCTATACTATTGCTACAGAAATGTTACAGGGATCCGCCTATACTATTGCTACAGAAATGTTACTGGGGTCCACCTATACTATTGCTACAGAAATGTTACTGGGGTTCACCTATACTCTTGCTACTAAAAGGTTTGAAGGGTTCGCCTATACTCTTGCTACTGAAATGTTACTGGGGTCCACCTATACACTTGCTACTGAAATGTTACTGAGGTCTGCCTATACACTTGCTACAGAAATGGTACTGGGGTCTGCCTATACACTTGCTACAGAAAAGTTACTGGGGTTCGCCTATACTATTGCTACAGAAATGTTACTGGGGTTCGCCTATACTCTAGCTACGGAAATGTTACTGGGGTCCGCCTATACTATTGCCACAGAAATGTTACTGTGGTCCGTCTATACACTTGCTATTAAAAGGTTTGAGGGGTTCGCTTATACTCTTGCTACTGAAATGTTAATGGGGTCCACCTATACACTTGCTACCAAAAGGTTTGAGGGGTTCGTCTATATTCTTGCAACAGAAAAGTTATAGGGGTTCGCCTATACTGTGGGTGCACAAAGGTTTCCCATAGCGGTGTTCAGCTGCCTGACACATATACAGAATGAAGTTTGTGGGAACACATGGTTTTCCCATAGCTATCTAACTCACGGCACCTTGGGTCACACAAGGTGGAGGCTGGGACCAAGCCTGACCCAGGACCCGCTCACATGCTTCCCACACAGAGTATTGCGGGTCATACCTCAGTCATGGTTTCTTGGCCTTATGCCACCTCCTCCTCCTAATTGGGGTCTGGGGATCAGCGCTGGGCAACATGTATTTGCACTCGCGTTACCACAGTTATCTGAGACACTGGTTTGGAACAAACAAAAGAAGTGTTACTGAATTAATGAGACGTTCACAGCTGTACTAGCATCCGAGTCCGCTTTATGCCCACGATTACTGTGGGTGTGGGCCTGAGGCTGAGGTCTTTGGCGGGGTGAAACTCTGCCATGCTGGGGCATCCTGATTACTTCATGTGTAATACCAGCTTTGAGTTCCCTGGGCTTGCCTATGCTGTGGGTGCACAAAGACTTCCCATTGTGGTGTTTTACCTGTCTGGCACAAATACACTGACTGACGAGGGCCTTGGCGGGGTGAAACTCTGCCATGCTTGGGCACTCTGATTTCTTCATGTGTAATACCAGCTTTGAGTTCCTTAGGCTCGCCTATGCTGTGGGTGCACAAAGAGGTCCCTGTGCAGTGTTGAGCTATCTGACACCTACACAGAATGAATTGTGTGGGGACACATGGATTTCCCATTGCTATGTAACTCACGGGACCTTGGGTCACACAAGTTGGAGGCTGGGACTGCGCCTGACCCTGGGCCTGCTCACGTGCTTCCCACACAGAGTATTAATGCATTGTGGAGATGTGTAGAAGTACTGACACCTGAGTCCCCTTTATACCCACATTTGTGGCTCCTGACAATTTTGTGACCGAGGTGGCACGGGATTAGAATAATGATCGTACGTCAATTTATCATCAGTTCTCAACAGCATTGTGGGCTATCGCCCACACTTTCAAAGAGAGTCGCTGCCTGGCCCTGCCAACCCTCTGCAGTGTGTGTCTCCTCATCGCAGACGCACTTATAAATCAACATGAGGGTGGTGTGGCTATGAAGCGTTCATGTAGCATGAGAGCAGCTGAACGCTGCGCAGGGAAAATTTTTGTGTGCGCTGTGGACGCAGGCTCGTGCAGAAGGGTTGGACAGCAATGCCAGCATGTAACCCAGGAGAAAAGGCAGCGGTGTCACCCGCAGGCTGTGATTGTCCTTGGTTGCAGGTAGTGTGGTGCTTAGCTAAGATGTGCCAGCACATGTGCCTTGCTAATGAGGGTTTGTCCCAAGTAAATTGTTAGGGGGTGACGCCAGACTCTTGCCCCCATTTTGGCTTAATAGTGGGACCTGGTAGCCTCAGATGCAGCCATGCATGCTGCCCCTGCCATTCCCTATTCATTTCTGTGGCGTTTCCATGACTTTCTGATGTTTTCAAGTGTTTCACAAGTCATCACCTATGCGAAGCATCGGTCCCATACAAAAATGCTCGAGTCCCTCATTGACTTCAATGGGGTTCGTTACTCGAAACGAGCTTTCGAGCGTTACGAAAAGGTCGACTCGAGCAACGAGCACCAGAGCATTTTGGTGCTGGCTCACCTCTATATCCTACCCAAACCTTAATTCAGCTATTCATCCAGTGCCTCATAGCTCTGAAATACCAATTCCACACCGACCTTTCTGTTTGGATAGTGGATATAGTGATTCGGAGGACAAAAAAAACATTACTTCCCCAGCACAAATCTAGCTCAGATTTTTCTGCTGATGAGGGACCCAAACCTTTTTCTTAGAGCAAGCTATATGACCTAGTTAGAGATTTAGACCTTTCCAAACAAGCAGCCAAATTGCTAAGCTCAAGACTAAACAACAACAACCTGTTGTCACCTGGAACATCATTTTCTTGGTACAGATACCGAGAGAAGGAATTCACTCAGTTTTTCTCCAAAAGAAAATCTCGTTTTTTTGTAGTGATGTTCAAGAGCTCATAAAGTGCTTTGAAATAGAATATGATCCATCTGAGTGGTGCCATTCATTGATTCATCTAAAACAAGCCTCAAAGCAGTATTTCTTCATAATGGGAATACATTTGCATCACTTCCTATAGGGCACTCATTGCATTTGAAAGACAACTATAAGGATTTCGCTGTGATTCTTAAGAAAATTAACTATTAAGAACATTGCTGGATGGTTTGTGGGGACTTCAAAATACTAACCATGTTGTTGGACCTGCAGGCTGGTTATACAAAATGTCCCTGATTCCTATGCTTGTGAGACAGTTGAGCAAGGGACCTCCATTGGACAAAAACGGACTAGCCACTGAGAGGTACCTTAACCCCCGGTGAAAAAAAATTAATTATTACTACCTTGGTTCCATCTGAAATTATTTTATTACTACCTCTTCACATTAAATTTGGGCTTAGGGCTCAGTCAGATGAATGGAGGTTCGCATGTTTTTCCGTGCGGAAAAAAATGCAATATGTGTGGGGGAAAAAATCCGCATCTACAAAAATTAGAACATATGGGTGGCAATGGACGTGGTCATGCAGATTTTTTTCCCGCACACATTGGGTTTTTTTTTCCACGCTGAAAAACTCGCAAATCTCCGCTCATTTGTCCGAGCCCTTATGAAGCGGTTTGTTAAATCACTGCCAAAAGATCAGGAATGTTTCCTAAGCTGTGTTCCAAGTTCCAAAAACTGTTTGAAACCAAGTTGAAAGAGGCACTTTTTATTGGCCCCTGGCATACTGACATACATGAACTCCTATCTGATCCCCTCTTTTCAGAAACAATGGGTGAAAAAAAAGAAGCTTGGGACTCTTTCAAGAGTGTAGTGCACAAGTTTTTGCAGAATACTAAAGACCATCTCTACAAAACCATTGTACAAGGTATGATGGCTGTGCTTAAAGCTCAAGGATTCAAGAGGAGCTTAAAAGATCATTTCTTAAACTCCCATGTCAACTATTTTCCCGAAAACTTGAGAGCCTATAGTGAAGAGCAGGGTGAAAGATTTCACCAGGATGTCCGTGATATCAAGTGATGATACCAAGAAAGTTAGGGTGTCTCCATGCTAGCTGACTACTGTTGAATGCTCAAGCGGGAAATGAAAATAGGAAAGTGAAAGCATGATCAAAGGAGCATCAAAAAGAAGAAGAAAAGGTTTTACAGGCAAAAAGAGTGAACACGGAATGATAAATGGATCATGAATGTATGTTTTAATAAATAACATAATAAATAATATGTTTAGTTCATTGTAATAATTTTTTTTTCATTTTTCATATGCATTTGTAATGTAAACCTCTCATATATTGCAAAAAAACTGTACATGATGAGGAAATGGAGGTCATTTTTGGATTCAGCACTCTAGAAAACGTAAAATTTACGTTAAAAAATCCCATGCAGCTGAAAAAAATGTTTTTGTGCCCCCAGACCATGACACCAGCCATGTGCTCCACAGCAAAGGCAGGACGGAGGCATTTTCCCCTAGATCTACGGGCACAAACACAGCCGTCATCCGTACCAAAATTAAACATGGATTTGTTACTGAAGACAAACCAGTTCCACCCCGTAGCAGTACACTTTTGTTGTTCATGACACCACTGCAAATGGAAGTGATGGTGGGTGGATGTCAAAGGAAATACACATAATGGGCACTGTGAAACCGAATCTCCTTTAGCCAAGTGCCTGGAAATGGTTCTAAAAGACACAGAGCCACATGTCTCTACATGGCAGACAACAAAACAGTTGGAACTTCTTGTGCTTGTCGAACGATCAGACAAGCTTCTGTACTGTGGTCGGTTGAGGACGTTCTGAGCCCGGTCACCTTGTGCCTTCACACATCCATCACTGTAAGTGCGAACATTACCGAGATTAGCCTGATGTAGCTGCTCAGAGGACATCGCCAGAACACTTGAAGTCGTACACTTAGTAGTATCTTATAGGTAGTATCTTAACTACAATTCTTGACTTTTAGAAGTTTGGAAGTAAACATCAACTGACAACATGGAAAAGGAGAGGAGCCATATGGTGAGCTGCAATGTATGCTATATGTTTGCGGAGCTACCAAAGGAAAAGCAAAACTTCACCTTCCAGAAATGCAAGCTAGTATCTCTATTGGAGGAAAAGGTGCATAGTCTTTAGGAGAGGAAAGCTGCATTGAACCTAATTAAGAAAGGTGAGTATTTCCTTGACAGAGCAGAAGAAAGACTTTAAAATGTTGATGGAAAAGAAATGTCCAGTGTACCTGTAGAAGCAGATTAATGGAAGCATGTGACCCAAAAAAGGAGGAGGATCAGGAGTCAACAAGCACCCATACTGCTTGGGAACCAGTACCAGGTTCTCACGCAGGAGGGGCCTGGTACTGATTCCTGAATAGAAGGAGAAAGAGGTACAGCAAGATATGACTCTACCCGCAAAGAACAGAGCAGAGGAGAAAGAGGTACAACAAGAAATGACTGTACGCACAAAGAACTGTGTAGTAAGCACACAGAGTTCTCTTTAATGGAGAAAAATAAGTGCTGCTGTGAAGAAGAAAAGCAAAGAGGTGGTTTGGGGGGATTCCCTATTGACAGGAACAGAGGCTGCTGTCTGCAGATCTGACAACTCAAAAGAGGTGAGCTGTCTTCCAGGTGCACAAATCAAAGATGTGCCTGATAGGCTGTCAAGACTCTTCAGTCCTACAGAACACCACCCATTCTTATTAATACATGTAGGGACAAATGACACTTCAAAAAAGGACCTTGCAACTGTCTGCAGAGACTTTGAAGACCTCGGAAAGAAGGTGAAGGAACTAGGAGCACAGGTAGTCTTCTCATCCATCCTCCCAGTGGATGGCCATGAAATTAGAAGATGGAACAGGATTCTAGAAGTGAACAACTGGCTAAGTGGATGGCGTCATCCGCAGAGATTTGGATTGCTAGACATTGGAGTGAATTACCCATTGGACTGCTTGCTAGAGATGAGTTGCACCTTACAAAAACAGGTAAGCATATATTTAGTGGATGCCTTGCTTCACTAATTAGGAGAGCTTTAAACTAGAACAATATATGAAGGAAAGTGAAAGGCAAGGCAAAAGTATTCAGCTGCTGAACACAATTGAGTACCTTGTTATTAGAAGCAGGAAGAAAAAACAAAGACATACAATTCTGAAGAAATGTAGAGGAGTAAGAGACACCAATCACAAACTAAAATGTATTTACACAAATGCCCAGAGCATGGGAAACAAACACGGAGAATTGGAGCTCTTAACACAGGAAGAGAAATATGATGTCATAGGCATCACAGATATGAGATGGAATGATACAAATGATTGGAGTACAAGGCTTGAAGGGTGCAACTTATTTATAAGAAACAGACCTAAAAAAAGGGGAGGAGGTATTGTGTTGTATGTTAGGAAAACATTAATCTCCACAGAAATTCAAGCTTGAGAGCATGGTAATTCTGTAGAAACTGTTTGGGTAAGAATACAAGAGAGAAAAGGCAGAAAGGGCATTTACTATAGGCCGCCTGGATAAGCAGAAGATATTGATGAACTCTTTCTACATCAGATGGCCAAGCTCTCAATAAAGCATGACATAGTGATCATGAAAGATTTTAACTATCCAGACATTTGTTGGGAATATCTCTCAGGTAAAAGTAATGGATCCAAGAAATTCTTATCTTGCTGACAACTTTATCTTCCAAAAGGTAGAAGAGAAAACACTGCTATCTTGGACCTAATTCTTACCAACAGGGAGGGAATGGTTGAGAAAGTAAGGGTGGCTTGGACCTTAGTAGACCGTGCTCATGCTATCCTTGAATTTTGGATAAAAAGGGGAGGAAGACCTGAGAAAAGAGGGTAGGAAGGATCCAATGGCTGGATGTTAAGGAGAAATGTCCAAGAAGGTTGGGAAATATTGTAAAATGAGATTCTTAAAGCACAATCGTTAACAATCCCTAAAAAGAAGGAAGAATAGGAAGAATTTAAAGAGACTTGGATGGATGAACACAGAACTGGCATACATGTTAAAAAGAAAAGAAAAATATGTTCAGCAATAGAAAGAGGGGAAATATCTAAAGAAGAATATAATACGGTCTGCAGAAACTGTAGGGCAAGTGTCAGAAAAGCTAAAGTTAATAATGAATTGAGGCTTGCAACAGAGGCCAGAAGCAAAGAAAAGGATTTTAGGGGTATGACAAAAGCAAGAGAAAAATCAAAGATGCTACAGGATGCTAACAAGATGAAAATGGTGAATTGGTTAAGAATGATGTTGAAAAGGTCAAACTTTTAAATTCCTATTTTGTATTTGTTTTCTCTCAGAAATTAGATGGAACATCAACTGATCTTCCCTGTGCTGTTGGGGGAATAAAAGATTGCAGGCTATCTATAAGCAGAGAGAAGGCAATGGAACATATAGTTAACGTAAAGGAATTCAAGTATCGAGGTCCAGATGAATTACATCCTAGGATACTAAAGGAAGTCGCGGAGGAAATTGCTGAGCCACTCGTCATAATCTTTGAAAATTCCTGGAGAACAGACGAAGTCCTAGAAGATTGGAAAAGGGCAAATGTTGTCTCTATCTTCAAAAAAGGGAAGAAGGTGGATTAAGGAAACTACAGGCCTGCAAGCCAGACATCTATACCAGGAAAGATCTTTGAACAAATTAATAAACAGCATGTATGCAGGTACTTGCATAAAAATGGAGTAATTAACCAGAGACAGCATGGGTTTGTAACAAACAAGTCATGCCAGATGAATCTAATTTCCTTCTATGACAGAATCACTGACTAGGTTGATCAGGGAAATGTGGTGGATATAGTATATCTTGACTTTAGTGAAGCATTTGACGAAACAGCTCATACTATACTTATTGAAAAAATGACCAAATATGGGATTGACACGGCAACCGTTAGGTGGATTCACAACTGGCTGAGTGGTCATAAATGGCTGCACATCCAAGTGGAAGAATGTAATAAGTGGGGTACCACAAGGCTGTGTCCTAGGCCCAGTGTTGTTCAACATTTTATAAATGATGTGAAGGAGGGAATTAATCGGAAACTGATCAAATTTGCCGACCACACAAAGCTAGGAGGGATAGTTAACACCAGGGAAGAGAGAGAGTATTCAAAAAGATCTAGAAAAGCTTGAACAGTGGGCAGCGACTAACAGAATGGTATTTAACAAGGATAAATGCAAAGTCCTACATCTGGGCAAGAAAAATGAAGAAAGCACATACAGAATAGGAGGAATTGAGCTAAGCAGCAGCACATGTGAAAAAAGACTTGGATATACTAATATGACTGCCCTTTTGGCTGCTGCACTCATGTTCAAACACAATTCTGAGATGTATTAAGAGAAGCATAGAGTCTAGATCACGTTAGTTCCTTATCCCCCTCTACTCTTCCTTAGTCAGACCTCATCTGGAATACTGTGTCCAGTTCTGGGCACCCCACTTTAAAAAAGACATAGACAAACTGGAGCAAGTTCAGAGATGGTGAGCGGTCTGCAAATCATGTGCTATAAGGAACGGTTAAAGGATCTGGCAATGTTTAGCTTGCAAAAAGAAGGCTGAGCGGTGACTTAATAGCTGTCTACAAATATTTGAAGGGCTGTCACAGTGCAGAGGGATAAGCCCTATTCTCAATTGCACAAGGAAAGCAATGGGATGAAACTGAAAGGGAGGAGACACAAATTAGATATTAGAAAAAAATTTCTGACAGTGAGGTTGATCAATGATTGGCTACCATGGGAGGTGGTGAGTTCTCATTCAATGGAAGTGTTCAAACAAAGACTGGACAAATATCTGTCTGGGATGATTTAGTGAATCCTGCACTGAGCAGAGGGTTGGACCAGATAACCCTGGAGGTCCCTTCCAACTCCATCCTATTCTATGATTCTATGAAACTGGGCGGTGAATTTACAAGGTTATAATCTCTTCAGAAGAGACTGTGGGAACCAGAAAGGGGGAGGGGGAGGGGGGGGGGGGGTAAATGTTAAATCATACTTAATCCCGAGGCTACAAGAAGATATAGGTGTACGTGGATGAACACATGGAATCTCTGTGGGTAGAAATAATGGGAGAGAAAAATAACAAAATCATGATAGGGGTTTTCTATGGGTCACCAAAAATAACAGGAGAAAATGAAACTGAAATGAAGTAATTATTATCGGAGACTTTAATTATACGGATATAATATGGGAGGACAAAACCTGCAAATCATACAAGGGTGATAAGTTCTTAGGAACAATTAAAGACAAGTAGCTTACACAACTACTGCGGGAGCCACCTAGAGAGAGGGACACTGTGGACTTCTTACTAACTAACAAACCAGGCAGAATCACAGGGGTGCAGGGGCAGGGACACCTGGCAAATAGTGAACACAATATAAATAATTTCCAGCTGTCATTCCATAAGCAGCCTAATCAGGAAGCAACAAAAAAACAAAACTTTAGTAAAGCAAAATTTGATCATCTCAGAGCTACTAATTAGTAATATTAATTGGGACAATATCTTCAAAAATAATAGTACAGATGACACATGGGAGAAGTTTAAAAACATCCTCTTTACCTCATTAGTTCAGTCAGTAGTTAATACCCTTTAAAAATAAAACCTACAAGTAGAAGAAAACCAATTTTGCTCGACAAAACTGTAAGGGGGGCAATAAATGAAAAAAAGAAAGAGTTTAAATTATTAAAACAAAATGGTGGTGAAGAAATCATACAGGAAAAAAACAACAAATCCTGTAAAGAAAAGAATAAAATTGCAAAGGAGGAGGCAGAGAGACTGATTGCTGAAGAAAGCAAAAATAACCTTGAACTATTCTTCAATTATATAAGCAGCATAAGGATTTGCACTGAAAGCACTGGCCTTTTAACAAGTAATGCAGGAGAAACCATAGAAGATGATGGGGGGAAGGCAAATTTATTAAGTGTTTTTTTCTCAAGTGTTTTTACGAATTAAATAGAAATGTCACATAAGATGCATGGGAATAAAACGAACCCCTCACTAAATATTGCATGCCTAACACAGGAGGTTCTAAGGGAATTTATACAGCCTCGTGTGGCGCAGAGTAAAAGCTCTCGCCTACGACCTGAAGGTTGCAAGGCAAGTTCAATCCCTGCATGATTCAGGTAGCCGGCTCAAGGTTGACTCAGCCTTCAATCCTTCCGTGGTCGGTAAAGTGAAAACCCAGCTTGGTGGGGGGTAATAAATAATAATTACCTGAAAGCGCTGTGGA
The DNA here is from genome assembly GCF_035609145.1 of Eleutherodactylus coqui. Classification (NCBI taxonomy): domain Eukaryota; kingdom Metazoa; phylum Chordata; class Amphibia; order Anura; family Eleutherodactylidae; genus Eleutherodactylus; species Eleutherodactylus coqui. The sequence continues at coordinate 34,387,326 of NC_089842.1, forward strand.
ATAAGTGGGCGCTATGCAAAAACCAAGATTTATTTAACCCCTTAACGACCGGCCCATAGTCTTTTTACGTCCTCACTTGCTGGGCCTTATTCCCTGAGGACGTAGAAATATGTTTCCTGCAGGGATGAAGGCCCTGCAAGCTGAGGACGTGGCAGCTCCCTGCTGCCGGCTCCGGGAGGTAGCTGGCAACCTGGAGCTGCCATTCCGGGCCACGTATCCCCTCCCCCGGTCACATGATCGCCGGCATTTACCGAATGCCGGTGATCATATAAAAGTTAGTAAAGAGTTTAAAAAAGTTAAAGATTTAGCTGCCCCGATGGATCGGATCCATCGGGGCAGCTGAAAGTACTCACCCGCCTTCGCCCCGATGACCGGCGGTGCCCCAGCCTCCAGGTCCCGCCTGCTCCTTCTGCGCATGCGCGCCAGACGTCACACGTCGCGCGCGGCCCGGGAAATTTAAAAATCCTTCTGCTTCCGGCTCCCATGTGTAGCCGAGAGCAGAGGGATGCTTGGAGCCGCTGTATGCGGTTCCCGGTCACATGATCGCCGCTATCCAATAGATAGCGGCGATCATGTAAAGTAAAAAAAAGTTTTTAAAAAGTAAAAAAAAAAGAAAAAAAAGCTTACGTTTCATCTTCCCTCACGGATCATATCCGTGAGGGGATATGAAATAATGTACCTAAGGCACCGCATTTATCCGTGGTCTTCACCACAGCTTCTGCGCACGCGCCCGCCGCCAAGATGGTGGACGCATGTGCAAAAGGCGCAGATTGCCAGGGTAATTTAAAATCTCCCTGCTCCTGGCTACCAAATGTAGCCGAGAGCCTGGAGATTTCACCGGGGCCCGCAAAACGCGGTTCCTGGTCACGTGATCGCCATTTTCCAATTGAAAACGGCGATCACGTAAAAGTAAAAAAAGTGAAAATTTCACCTCCAATCACAGATCAGATTCATGAGGGGAGGTGAAATTACTTACCTAAAGCCTCCGGAGATGTCCCCCGATGGGATCTTTATCCACGGACCTTTCCCCAACTTTGGCGCATGTGCCCATTAGCAAAATGGCGGACGCAAGTGCAAAAGCTGTTGAGGGCCCTGGAAATTCAAAGTCTCCTTGCTCCTGGCTACTAAATGTAGCCAAGAGCCTGGAGCAGTGACCGAGGGCTGCAGTGAGCGGTCCCCCGGTCACTTGATCGCCCGTCACTTGATCGTAGATAATGGCGATTACGTAAAATTTAAGACAGTTGAAATTTGATGCGCCTTTCCTTTTGAGCCCCGTTGTGCATACAGACATAATATTAAGGCCACAATGGGTATGTCTCTGAAAACGGGACAAAAGGGGGGATCCATTTTGGGGTGAACTTTTTCATTCTTATGTACGCTGTACAAAAAAAAATGTTTTCAAAATGACACAACTGCCAAAAAAATTAAAATCATAATTTTTTCCTTCTGCTTTGCTCAGATTCATTCAAAAACTGTGGGGTTAAAATATACAGTACGCCCCTAGGTGTATGCGTTAAGTGGTCTAGTTTTCAAAATGGGGTCATTTGTGGGGGTCCTCTGTCGTTTTGGCCGCTCAAGGGTTCTACAAGTGGGCGATGGGGCCTAAAACGCCTTCACGCAAAATGTCTGTTCTAAAAGCCACCGGCTGCTCCTTTCATTTTGGGCCCCATTGTGAATACGGACATAATTTTAGGGTCACAATGGGTATGTCTCTGAACACGGGAGAAACAGGGGTATCCATTTTGGGGTGAACATCTTCATTCATATGTGTGCTGTACAAAAAAAACGGGTTTAAAAGTGACATGATTGCCAAAAAAATTAAAATCGTAATTTTTTCCTTCTGCTTTGCTTAGATTCAATCAAAAACCGTGGGGTCAAAATACACAGTACACCCCTAGAGGAATTCATTAAGGGGTCTAGTTTTCAAAATGGGGTCATTTGTGGAGGTTCTATATCGTTTTGGTCCATTAAGGGCTCTACAATTGGGCAATTGGGCTGAAATCGCCTTCAAGCAAAATGACTGTTCTGAAAGTCACCGTCTGCTCTTTTCGGTTTGGGCCCCGTTGTGCATATGGACAGAGGATTAGGGCAACAATGGGTATGTTTCTGAACACAGGACAAACGGGGGTATCCATTTTGGGTGCAAATACACATTTTCATGTGCATTATAGAAAAAAAATCCCATCTTTTAAATGGCATATTTGCAAAAACATGAAATTTTATTTTTTCTCCTCTAAATTGCATTAATTCCTGAAAAAATTTGTGAGGTAAAAATACTCATGACACCCCTTAGTGAATACATTAAGGGGTGTAGTTTTTAAAATAGGGTCATTTGTGGGGGTATCTATCATTCTGACTCCTATGAACCCTTGTAATATTGGCTTGGTGCCGGAAAATAAAGTGTTCCTCAAAATGCTGAAAATCAATGTTAAATTTGCACGTCTCTTAAATGGTTAAAAAAAACCTGAACTTTTTCTAATGTGCGCCCAGAATAAAGTAAACAGGTGGAAATATATATCTTATCAAGAATTTGTACAGTATGTTTGCACATATTTGAGATATCGCAGTTGAAAATGTGAAAAAATGAATTTTTTTAAAAATTTTTCCCAATTTTGGCGCTTTTTAATAAATATACTCAAATTCTATCGGACTATTTTCACCACCTAAATGAAGTACAACATGTGGCGAAAAAACAATGTCAGAATCACTTGGATAAGCAAAACCTTTACGGAGTTATGCTATGTCAAAGTGACACATGTCAGATTTCCAAAATTTGGTCTGGTCATTAAGGCGCAAACAGGCTTGGTCACTAAGGGGTTAAGATTTAACTAAATAACGGGATAGCTAGACTGCTATTTCTTATATTTATGGACACTATTGAGAACGGGGTTGTACCACTGGATTGGCGCATTGCCAGTGTGGTTCCAATATACAAAAAGGGGTCTAAAAGAAAGCCTGGTAACGTCAGACCGGTAAGTCTCACTTCAATAATTGGAAAAATATTTGAGAGGTTTCTGAAAGATACCATCCTAGAATACCTCCTAATCAGCACAAGTTCATGAATTATGTCAGACCAATTTGATCAGCTTCTACAATGAAGTAAGTTCTAGGCTGGTCCTAAGAGAGTCTATTGATCTCATATATCTGGATTTCTCTAAAGCATTTGACACCGTGCCACATTATAGGTTGATATATAAAATGAGACAGCTCGGACTGGGCGAAAACACGTGTATCTGGGTAAAGAATTGGCTCAGAGATAGAAAGCAGAGGGTGGTTATAAATAGTTCATACTCTGATTGGGCCACCGTTGCTAGTGGAGTGCCACAGGGTTCAGTATTAGGCCCTGTTCTGGTCAATATATTTATCAATGACCTGATAGAGGGACTACACAATAAAATATAGATATTTGCAGATGCTACAAAATTATACAAGCTAATTAATACAAAGGAGTACAATGTACGGCTGCAAAAGGACCTGGATAAGCTGGGGGCTTGCGTAGAAAAATGGCAAATGAAGTTCAATATTGATAAATGTAAGGTTATGCCCATGGGCAGGAGAAACGGATGACACCAATAAACACTGAATGGGGTACTGCTAGGAAATAGTGATATGGAAAAAGACCTGGGGATACTAGTTGAGTGTAGACTTAAATGGAGCAGTCAATGCCAGTCAGCTGCTGCACAAGCAAATAGAGTCTTGGGGTGCATTAAAAGAGGTATAGGGGCGAGGGATGAAAACATTATTCTTACACTATATAAGGGTGGCTTCACATGAGCATGTTTTGGTGCGTGCATACGTGCGCACAAAAACACACTTCTATTAGAAACAATGCATTCCCATTCATAATTTCAGGAATGGATGAGTGTTGCCTCTGATTGGCTGAGCACTGTGACCAATCGGAGGCAGCCCATTCAGCAGTGCAGGAGAAAAGCCGGCTGGACACGGCTGAGCCCCGGCAGCTGAAGAAAGGTGAGTATAATTTTTTTTTTTATTTCTATCACCATTTGTTGTTGTTTTTCAGGAAAGGGCTTATATTTAAAGCCCTTTCCTGAAAAACAATTACAGGATTCCGGCAGCTGGATCCCCTACCGCAGCTGTCATCTGTGACAGCTTTGGTAGGGAATTCTTTACTCCCCGCAGGGATGAAGAATTCCTTTGGTGCATCTGTCACAGATGTGGCAGGTGCAGCAAGGAATTCTTTTTCCTCACAGGGATGAAGGAAACATCTGCCACATGTGTCAGATGTGTTCTTCATTACCACAGGGACATGACAGCGGCGGACAGTATTTTTATTTTTTTTTACACTAAAATTCTTGTTTTTCAGGGAAGAGCTTATATGTAAAGCTCTTCCCTGAAAAACAATTTAGGGGTGCCGGCAGACCATTGCCTTCAATGGAGTCGCCGGCAGCAGCCGCGGCTCCATTGAAGGCAATGCACAGACTGGCATTCACACGTGTTTTTGCACCTACATGCGTGCGCACATATGTATGCACAAAAACACGCTCTTGTGAAGCCAACCTAAGGCACTTGTCAGGCTGAACATGGAATATTGTGTACAGTTCTGGACACCGGTGCTCAGGAATGATGTTGCAGTGCTTGAAGGGCAACTAAATTAATAAACGAAATGAGAGAACTGGAATACACAGAGATGCTATCAAAATTGGGATTATTCACCCTGGAAAAAAGATGTTTAAGAGGCAACCAAATAATTATGTACAAATACATTAGGGGACAATACCAGGATCTCTCCCATGACCTGTATATATCCAGGACTTTGGAGGTTACAAGAGGGCATCTGCTGCATCTAGAAGAAAGACGGTTTCATTACCAACACAGAAAGTGGTTCTTTACCATAAGAACAGTGAGACTGTGGAACTCTCTGCCAGAGGACGTAGTGATGGCAAAATCCATAGAGGAGTTTAAGAGGGGACTAGACATCTTTTTAGAGCGCTATGATATTGCAGGATATAGACATCAGGTGACCAGCGGGATTGTTAATATGAGTCTTGGAGTTAGGTAGAACTCAAAACGTTGATCGAGGGTTTATTCTGACTGTCATTATGGAGTCGGGAAGGTAATTTGTCCTTCAAATCAGCTAAATTGGCATCTGCCTCGTTTTTTTTTTGGGGGGGGGGGGTTTGCCCCTTCCTCTGGATCAACAATGGGGGAGAGTGGGGGGGGGGGATAGAAACAGGCTGAACTAGATGGGCATTATCTTTATTCAGCCTAATATGCTATGGTGCTACTTAGAGACTCTTCTACAAGGTTTGTACTCTGAGAGACCATATAGGAAGTTTGCAACGTTTAAAGAATTTGCCCCAAGAGACTACTTAGAGATGTTTGTTTTATTTCTAACTTGTTCATGGAGGACAGAGTCCTAAGGGTGCATCCTGAACTCATGGTCTGTGTGCCCCTTTGCATCAGGGGACGATCTCTAAATCCATTGCAAAAAGGCAGTCACCCTAAAGACTTTTAACCGGACTTAAATGGGTCGTCCCGCGCCGAAACGGGTTTTTTTTTTCAACAGCCCCCCCGTTCGGCGCGAGACAACCCCGATGCAGGGGTTAAAAACAAAAACCGCACAGTGCTTACCTGAATCCCCGCGCTCCGGTGACTTCTTACTTACCTGCTGAAGATGGCCGCCGGGATCTTCTCCCTCGGTGGACCGCAGGGCTTCTGTGCGGTCCATTGCCGATTCCAGCCTCCTGATTGGCTAGAATCGGCACGTGACGGGGCGGAGCTACAGGGAGCCGCTCTCCGGCACGAGCGGCCCCATTCAGCAAAGAAGAAGACCCGGACTGCACAAGCGCGTCTAATCTGGCGATTAGATGCTGAAAATTAGACGGCACCATGGAGACGAGGACGCTAGCAACGGAACAGGTAAGTGAATAACTTCTGATAACTTCTGTATGGCTCATAATTAATGCACAATGTACATTACAAAGTGCATTCATATGGCCATACAGAAGTGTATAGACCCACTTGCTTTCGCGGGACAACCCCTTTAACAGTATAATGTTTTTATTTCAGGTTGTTTTCATTATTGTGGATTTTATGGGACTAATTATTCATAACTTTTGTCTGCTGCTAACCTATTAATTCTTTTCTTCCAGAATGATTGATTTTATAGCTCATGAAATGTCACTTTATGCATAACTGTGATATATGCAATTTTCAGAATGTGGTGAGAAGTGTAATGTAAGGGCTCCATAGCCAGCTAACTTCGTCTTAGCCCAATGTTTCAGTTCAAAAATACTATATACTTGCAAGTAGTTCAATTCTTTAATATAAATGAGTGGTTGTTACCACAGGTCGGTAACCTGTCTCATCCTTCGGATCATAGTTAACTCCAAGGACAGCTATGTTTTAAGTAGGGGTGGGGAACTGTAAACGCTGTACATTGTGGCAATTCAAATACATTAATTTTCGCTGTTATACTCACACTAGTGTTCTTTTTTGCATTGCATATTATATGGGAGTAAAGAAAGAACGCAACATATATAAACAGCGTTTATACACAATGTCACTAAGTGACAGAATGGGAAATTAAAAAAGATTAAACCAGGAAGCCTGTGCATGACAGCTTTCGTTAGATATGCAGTCTTTTACCACATGCTCACATGAGTCTTACAGGTTTTGTCATCCCCACACACTTTTAATTGTTGCAAGTTCTCCTACCACTATAGCTTTAATTGTGTTGTAGTAACCCGGAGGTATACAAATGATTAATAGGTGCTGCGGACTTCATTATGATCCCTTTGGGGGAAATAGAAGGCATCCTTCAAAGAAAAAAACCAGATTTACCTGAATAATGGGCTAGGAGTAATCTGCCTGGCAACAGGGCTTCTTCTGATTGGTCATCCTCTACACTGGCGTGGATTTATGTGTGATTGGAGGAAAATGACCACGTGACCAGGGCTGGTGGAATTCCTGGATTAGGCGTTGTCATACAAAGAGCAGGAAAGCTGGCAAGCGGAAGGAAGTGGTCTGGGTGAGTCAGGAGAGGAAGAGGAGAGCACGGGAAGTGAAGAAAAAAAGAGGACAGCAGGAGGACTGCAAAGCGAGGGGCTGGACAGGTGCAGGAGTCGGAAGTCATGATCTGACAGAGTCCAGAGTGAGATCAGAGTATTCTTCAACCCTGCCAGAAGAAACCTGAGCCAGGACGAATTCCACGGAAGTTGGAAGGAAATCAATCACCGCAATCGTGAGTTTAACTTGCTCCTGGTCAGTCAGAAGTCAGCACGCCCATAGGAGAGCTTGCACTATTCCCTCCATTCCTCTGCAAATAATCTCCCCCAACTTCAGCAAGCACCTAATTTAGTCTGGCAGTTCATTCCAACCTTTGGAAGAGGATTAAGGAATTGAGGTATGCTGTTTAATATGCTCAGGAAATTGTTGGAGGATTAACTGCCTGTTGAATTGAAGATTGTGAACATTGTACTTAGTCCGCAAAGTTCAAGTAAACTGTGTGCCTTCCTTTTACTAAAGTTCTGTGGACTTGTCTCTTTATTTCATTATTACTACGCATTCAAAGACACTGTATTGCCTTGTAAGTTCTTTGCAATTAGGTGCAGTCCTCACTTTCCCTAGTGTCCCAATCAGAGTGACAGATAGGAAATTAATCTTGTTTTTTGTCGAAATTACCAATTTTAAATTAATATCATCAGGAGATGCAGCACATTATGATATTACAGTATCATCTATGAAACGACCATAGGAAGAAAAAATACACAAAAACTCTACACTGTACATGAAGGGAAAGCGGGATGAACTGAACAGACAGCTTAAGGTGCTTTCTGTTTATAGTATTTGCAATTGTCTTCCATGTAATACTAAGTTGAGATTAGGGAAATGAGGAAGAAAATGTAGTTTTTTGGTGAAGTGGGGGAGGAGTCATTTCACAAGTTATTGAATTATAATTACCAATGGAAGCCGTTTGGGAAGGAAGAGTAAAATTTGAGAATAAAAAGCAATGAAAGTAATAAATACAGCAAATGAGTGTTTATTAATGTATTAGCCAATATAGTTTCCACCTAAGCATTACTAGAAACAAAAACCTGCCAACATAAAGAATCATCTAAAATATTCCATCCTGTAAACTTCTCTTGTTTCGGGATCCTTTACAACTGTTAGAGGAACAATTTCAGCAGTAGAAGACACAGAATGGCTGGAGTCAGGACGACTTATTGGGTACTTATGCCGCCACTGGTGCAGGTAATTGTAGCATTGATTGTTGATCCTTCATGGTTATTGTACTGGCTGCCAAGATCACAGTAGGACCTTGTTGCGCACCCTCGCCCAGCTGATGAGAAAAATCCTGCAAAGATACACAAAGCTTTCACGTACCACCATATGACACCTCATAAATGAAGATTATTCAACAAAAACTGGTCTTTTAGACTATAACAACTGGTCAGAGTACAGCTTCTTCATAAATTATCGTGGAAAAAAAAGCTTTGCTGTGATTGGACAGTATTGTTTTTCTAATAGAGATCTTTCATTAATGAGGTTTAGTTAATATATGTTTTCTACCTCACTTAAAAAGCTATAAAATGTTTGCATGTGAAAACAGAAAATGTTTTTCTTTAATTGGCCATACTAGTAACAGTAACTGGCGCCCAAATGGGCAGTCAAGAACTATTTAGCTTGCTAGTTCAATGTTGTTAAGAAATCTTATGCAGAGATCCTTTCAATCTTAGTCAAAGGTTCCCTATAAAGTGAAGTAAAAATAAAATAGTTATTGAAACCTTCTATTGTCTGGAGAAAACACATATTCTCATCCCCTGCACATTGGACAGTATCTGAAGTGTAACACCAGGCAGATTGGTCAGAAACGCAAGATGGGCAGATCACTCCATTGTGGTTATGGCTTTTCGTTGGTACTAGAAGAGAACAGGAGAAAGAAATAAAAAGATGACTTGTCTTCATAGCACATAAACCATAATGTATGAACCTACAAAGAAGGTTCACCCACTCCTCTCTGTGATGAAGCGGTTGCCCCTCCGTTAGAGCCTATTAACATCACAATCAGGACACTTCTTGGTCACCTTCTCTATACAGAAGGAAGAAATCATTGATCTTCCATGCAATATAACGACATAAGAGATCTCCAAAGGCATTCTTGTGACTTCCAACTTGAAATGGATGGCCCTGTTTTTTTCCTTTTGCACGCTAACACTGATCTGTCAGTGTAATTTTTGGAGCTTGTAGCTCCAGATGACCCCCCTTGTCCTCTTATTATCCTGCTTTATGTTGTGCACATGAACCGCCTCTGGTAACCCTTGAGGAAGCAACTGTATGCTGGTGATACATGTGGGATCCCCTCCTTTGCTCTGGTAAATTCATTTTGGCTGATCATGCTTTGTGTAGAACATATGCACAAAAAGCACAAGTCCACATCCAGGTGTCTCAGAGAGCCTCACAGCGCTCTTTGCTGACATAAGTAGAACGGGGTTGGGGGGTGGGGAGAATGCTGGAGGGGGATGCAGGACAACTGGACAGTCTGAGTAGGGGCTTTGAGCGGCCTGCCTCCATGATTTATGGAGGGCCAATTTGCACATAGCTCGGTGCACATTAAAAGCGCAGCCTTTACAAAAATCAGTTAACTGCTTGCTGGAATGGACATATATGCAGTTTATGTTCAATATGCCGGGGAGCGCTATTAGGCCAGTTTAATATGTATAATCTTGATGTCACAATCCCTTTAACACCATTTTGGAGCCTCAGTAAGTAATACTCATACCTAACGCAGGAGGAAGTGCGGAACCGGTTAAGGAAGATTAAAATCGATAAATCGCCAGGCCCAGATGGAATACACCCAAGGGTACTAAAGGAACTAAGTGATGTGATATCTAGGCTGCTATATCTCTTGCCAGTGGGGTGCCACAGGGTTCAGTATTAGGCCCCATTCTGTTCAATATATTTATCAACGACCTGATAGAGGGGCTGCACAGTAAAATATCATTATTTGCAGATGACACAAAATTATACAATATAATCAATACAACGGAAGACAAAGTACGACTACAAATGGACCAAGATAAGCTGGGGGCTTGGGCAGAAAAATGGCAAATGAAGTTCAGTGTTGAAAAATGTAAGGTTATGCTCATGGGGAGGAGAAACAGATGTCACTAATATACACTAAATGGGGTACAGCTAGGGAAATGTGAGATGGAAAAGACCTGGGGGTATTAGTGGATTATAAATTAAACTGGAGTAACCAATGCCAGTCAGCTGCTGCAAAAGCTAATAAAGTCTTGGGGTGCATTAAAAGAAGTATAGGGGCGAGGGACAAGAACATTATACTTCCACTATATAAGGCACTTGTCAGGCCTCACATGGAATACTGCGCACAGTTCTGGTCACCGGTGCTCAGGAAAGATGTTACAGTATTGGAGGGGGATCAAAGAAGGGCAACTAAACTAATACATGGAATGACGGGACTGGAATATCCAGAGAGGCTATCAAAATTGGGATTATTTACTCTAGAAAAAAGACAGCTAGGGGGTGATCAAATAACTATGTATAAATACATGAGGGGACAATACAAGGATCTCTCCCATGATCTGTTTACACCCAGGACTGTGACGGTAACAAGAGGGCATCCGCTACGTCTAGAGGAAAGCAGGTTTCATCACCAACACTGAAAAGGGTTCTTTACGGTAAGAGCAGTTAGACTGTGGAACTCTCTGCCTGAGGATGTGGTGATGGAAAAATCCATAGAGGAGTTTAAAAGGGGACTTGATGTCTTTCTGGAGGGGAAGGATATTGCAGGATATAAATCTTAGGTTAATTGTTAATCCGGGTATACAGGCAGGTAGGAACTATTAGGGGTTGATCCAGGGATTAGTCTGATTGCCATTAGGGAGTCGGGAAGGAATTTTTCCCCCAAAAGGGCTAATTGGCTCCTGCTCTTAGGGTTTTTTGCCTTTCTCTGGATCAACATCACAGGAGGATAACAGGCTGGACTAGATGGACATTGTCTTCATTCCGCCTTACATACTATACATACCTAAGATATGAGTTATTTGTGTTTTCATATTAGTATTATTTTGCACTTGTGTGTCTATAATAATGTCCATGGGGAGATACGGTTTATGGGAGTCACTGTTTATAGAAGTCTGTTTTTACCCTTATAATAATATCTTATGATTTTTAAATGTTTTTAATTGGTCTGTGGTTGTTTATATGTACTGATTAGAGATGAGCGAACGCGTTCGTCCGAGCTTGATATTCGTGCGAATATTAGGGTGTTCGGGATGTTCGTTATTCGTAACGAACACCATGCGGTGTTCTGGTTACTTTCACTTCCTTCCCTGAGACGTTAGCGCGCTTTTCTGGCCAATTGAAAGACAGGGAAGGCATTACAACTTCCCCCTGCAACGTTTAAGCCCTATACCACCCCCCTGCTGTGAGTGGCTGGCGAGATCAGGTGTTCGCCTAATATAAAAGTCGGCCCCTCCCGCGGCTCGCCTCAGATGCGGTGTGAGTTAGATGAGGGACAGTGCTGTTTATACCGGAGCTGCTGTAGGGAAAGAATTGGTAGTTAGTGTAGGCTTCAAGACCCCCCAAAGGTCCTTATTAGGGCCACTGATAGCTGTGTGTTGGCTGCTGTTAGCAGTGGGATTTTTTTTTTCTCAAAATCGCCTCTGCAGACCGTTGCACCTGGCATTAGGGACAGAAGTGCTGCATAGGCAGGGAGAGTGTTAGGAGTGAGTGTAGCCTTCAAGAACCTCAACGGTCCTTTCTAGGGCCATATTTATCCGTGTGCAGTACTGTCCAGGCTGCTGTTAGCTGTGCTGCATTTTTTTTGGGCTTCTCAAAATCGCCTCTGCAGAGCATTGCACCCTCCATTGATACTGCAGGGAAAGAATTGTATAGGCAGGGCCACAACACAGTTATTATTCATAGAATATACGCAGTGCTGCCTTTTGGTGGGAAAAAACTGAAAACAAATCTATTTGTCCAGCCTCTGTCCGTCCTTACGGGCGGTGGAGACGTGTGAGCTGCGTGAAGAACAGTGCTAAATCATACGCACCCAGCTACGCTTTACTGCTGGCTTCGCCATTTGCTTTCCTTAATTGGGAAAAAAAATACCTGCTCTGCCAGAGTTATAATAACTCTGCTACCCTCACGTTCTGTGACACATAAGCAGGGACACAGCACAGTTATTAAACTTCTCATGTTCATAGAATATACGCAGTGCTGCCTTTTGGTGGGAAAAAACTGAAAACAAATCTATTTGTCCAGCCTCTGTCCGTCCTTACGGGCGGTGGAGACGTGTGAGCTGCGTGAAGAACAGTGCTAAATCATACGCACCCAGCTACGCTTTACTGCTGGCTTCGCCATTTGCTTTCCTTAATTGGGAAAAAAAATACCTGCTCTGCCAGAGTTATAATAACTCTGCTACCCTCACGTTCTGTGACACATAAGCAGGGACACAGCACAGTTATTAAACTTCTCATGTTCATAGAATATACGCAGTGCTGCCTTTTGGTGGGAAAAAACTGAAAACAAATCTATTTGTCCAGCCTCTGTCCGTCCTTACGGGCGGTGGAGACGTGTGAGCTGCGTGAAGAACAGTGCTAAATCATACGCACCCAGCTACGCTTTACTGCTGGCTTCGCCATTTGCTTTCCTTAATTGGGAAAAAAAATACCTGCTCTGCCAGAGTTATAATAACTCTGCTACCCTCACGTTCTGTGACACATAAGCAGGGACACAGCACAGTTATTAAACTTAGATAATTCATTCACTAGAGGCAGTGGGGCCTTTCGTTTTCCAAAAAGGGCAAAAATTATATTTGGCCTGCAGTCTTGCGCCAATTTATTTCCTGCCTGTGAAATCAAATCACTGGTAATACAGCATGCTGAGGGGTAGGGGTAGGCCTAGAGGACGTGGACGCGGCCGAGGACGCGGAGGGCCAAGTCAGGGTGTGGGCACAGGCCAAGCTCCTGATCCAGGTGTGTCGCAGCCGACTGCTGCGCGATTAGGAGAGAGGCACGTTTCTGGCGTCCCCACATTCATCGCCCAATTAATGGGTCCACGCGGGAGACGGTTATTAGAAAATGAGCAGTGTGAGCAGGTCCTGTCCTGGATGGCAGAAAGTGCTTCGAGCAACCTATCGTCTACCCGCAGTTCTGCGCCGTCCACTGCTGCCAATCCGAATCCTCTGTCTGCTGCTCCTCCTTCCTCCCAGCCTCCTCACTCCACTACAATAACACCTGCTCAGGAGCGGGAGCACTCCCAGGAACTGTTCTCGGGCCCCTGCTTAGATTGGGCAGCAGCGGTTCCTCTCCCACCAGAGGAGTTTATCGTCACTGATGCCCAACCATTCGAAAGTTCCCGGGGTCCGGGGGAAGAGGCTGGGGACTTCCGCCAACTGTCTCAACAACTTTCTGTGGGTGAGGAGGACGATGACGATCAGACACAGTTGTCTTGCAGTGAGGTAGTAGTAAGGGCAGTAAGTCCCAGGGAGCAGCGCACAGAGGATTCGGAGGAAGAGCAGCAGGACGATGAGGTGACTGACCCCACCTGGTGTGCAACGCTTACTCAGGAGGACAGGTCTTCAGAGGGGGAGTCAAGGGCATCAGCAGGGCAGGTTGCAAGAGGCAGTGCAGTGGCCAGGGGTAGAGGCAGGGCCAGACCGAATAATCCACCAAGTGTTTCCCAAAGCGCCCCCTCGCGCCATGCCACCCTGCGGAGGCCGAGGTGCTCTAAGGTCTGGCAGTTTTTCACAGAGACGCCTGACGACCGACGAACAGTGGTGTGCAACCTTTGTCGCGCAAAGCTCAGCCGGGGAGCCAACACCAACAGCCTCACCACCACCACCATGCGCAGACATATGATGGCCAAGCACCCCGCAAGGTGGGACAAAGGCCGTTCACCGCCTCCGGTTTGCACCCCTGCCTCTCCCCCTGTGCCCCAACCTGCCACTGAGATGCAACCCCCCTCTCAGGACACAGGCACTACCGCCTCATGGCCTGCACCCACACCCTCATCTCCGCTGTCCTCGGCCCCATCCAGCAGTGTAGTTCAGCGCACCGTTCAGCCGTCGCTTGCGCAAGTGTTCGAGCGCAAGCGCAAGTACGCCGCCACGCACCCGCACGCTCAAACGTTAACCGTCCGCATAGCAAAATTCATCAGCCTTGAGATGCTGCCGTATAGGGTTGTGGAAACGGAGTCCTTCAAAAGTATCATGGAGGCGGCGGCCCCGCGCTACTCAGTTCCCAGTCGCCACTACTTTTCCCGATGTGCCGTCCCAGCCCTGCACGACCACGTCTCCCGCAACATTGTGCGCGCCCTCACCAACGCGGTTACTGCCACGGTCCACTTAACTACGGACACGTGGACAAGCACAGGCGGGCAGGGCCACTACATCTCCCTGACGGCACATTGGGTGAATTTAGTGGAGGCTGGGACAGAGTCAGAGCCTGGGACCGCTCACGTCCTACCCACCCCCAGAATTGCGGGCCCCAGCTCGGTGCTGGTATCTGCGGAGGTGTATGCTTCCTCCACTAAAGCACCCTCCTCCTCCTCCTCCTCCTCTGTCTCACAATCAAGATGTGTTAGCAGCAGCATGTCGCCAGCAGTCGGTGTCGCGCGGTGTGGCAGCACAGCGGTGGGCAAGCGTCAGCAGGCCGTGCTGAAACTACTCAGCTTAGGCGATAAGAGGCACACGGCCCACGAACTGCTGCAGGGTCTGACACAGCAGACCGACCGCTGGCTTGCGCCGCTGAGCCTCCAACCGGGCATGGTCGTGTGTGACAACGGCCGTAACCTGGTGGTGGCTCTGCAGCTCGGCAGCCTCACGCACGTGCCATGCCTGGCCCACGTCTTTAATTTGGTGGTTCAGCGCTTTCTGAAAAGCTACCCACGCTTGTCAGACCTGCTCGTAAAGGCGCGCCGGCTCTGCGCACATTTCCGCAAGTCCCACACGGACGCTGCCACCCTGCGCACCCTGCAACATCACTTTAAGCTGCCAGTGCACCGACTGCTGTGCGACGTGCCCACACGGTGGAACTCTACGCTCCACATGTTGGCCAGGCTCTATGAACAACGGAGAGCTATAGTCGAATACCAACTCCAACATGGGCGGCGCAGTGGGAGTCAGCCTCCTCAATTCCTTTCAGAAGAGTGGGCCTGGTTGGCAGACATCTGCCATGTCCTTGGTAATTTTGAGGAGTCTACCCAGGTGGTGAGCGGCGATGCTACAATCATTAGCGTCACCATTCCTCTGCTATGCATCTTGAGAAATTCCCTGCAAACCATAAAGGCAGCTGCTTTGCGCTCGGAAACGTGGGCGGTGGAAGACAGTATGCCGCTGGATAGTCAGGGCACCCTCCTGTCTATTTCTCAGCGCGTACAGGAGGAGGAGGAGGAGCATGAGGAGGAGGGGGAAGAGACAGCTTGGGCCGCTGCTGACGGTACACCGGCTGATTGCCTGTCATCCTTTCAGCGTGTATGGCCTGAGGAGGAGGAGGAGGAGGAGGAGGAGGAGGATCCTGAAAGTGATCTTCCTAGTGAGGACAGCCATGTGTTGCGTACTGGTACCCTGGCACACATGGCTGACTTCATGTTAGGATGCCTTTCTCGTGACCCTCGCGTTGCACGCATTCTGGCCACGACGGATTACTGGGTGTACACACTGCTCGATCCACGGTATAAGGAGAACCTGGCCACTCTGATTCCCGAAGAGGAAAGGGGTTCGAGAGTGTTGCTATACCACAGGACCCTTGCGGACAAGCTGATGGTAAAATTCCCAGCCGACAGCGCTAGTGGCAGAAGGCGCAGTACCGAGGGCAAGGTAGCAGGGGATGTGCGTAGATCGAGCAGCATGTAAATCCCAGGCAGTGCAACAGTCTTTAAGGGCCTGGCCAGCTTTATGGCTCCCCACCAAGACTGTGTCACTGCTCCCCAGTCACGGCTGAGTCGGCGGGAGCACTGTAAAAGGATGGTGAGGGAGTACCTAGCGGATCGCACGACCATCCTTGGTGACGCCTCTGCCCCCTACAACTACTGGGTGTCGAAGCTGGACACGTGGCCTGAACTCGCGCTGTATGCCCTGGAGGTGCTTGCTTGTCCTGCGGCTAGCATCTTGTCGGAAAGGGTGTTTAGTGCGGCTGGGGGAATCATCACAGATAAGCGTAGCCGCTTGTCAACCGACAGTGCCGACAGGCTAACACTCATCAAGATGAACAAAGGCTGGATTTCCCCAGACTTCTGTTCTCCACCAGCGGACAGCAGCGATACGTAAGCAATACGTAGGCTGCACCCGCGGATGGAAGCTACGTTCTCTCTCACCATCCAAAACGGGGACATTTCTGCTTCATCAATCTGTGTCTAATATTCCTCCTCCTCCTCCTCCTGCTCCTCCTCCTGAAACCTCACATAATCACGCCGAACGGGCAATTTTTCTTAGGGCCACAAGGCTCAGTCAAATAATTTTTCAGAACAATTTTTAAAAGTTTCAATGCGCTTAAAAGCATTGGAACTTTAACTTGAACCAATTTTTCGTTACACTGGGCTGCCTCCAGGCCTAGTTACCACTTAAGCCACATTAACCAAAGCGATTAATGTGTTTCACCTGCCCTCTTGGCTGGCCATGGCCAATTTTTGGGATGTACATTAGTACTGTTGATACAGCAATTTTTGTGGGCCCTCGCCTACAGTGTAATCAAATTAATTTTTAGCCCACCTGCATTACAGCTGACGTAACCTCAGCTGTGTTGGGCAATGCAATGGGATATTTTTGTGTACCGCCGGTGGGTTCCAGGGAGCCACCCATGCTGTAGGTGCACACGGAGTTTTTAATACATCTGTACACTTCTAAAGAACCCCAGTCTGACTGGGGCATGCAGTGTGGGCCGAAGCCCACCTGTATTACGCACAACATTACTACCTCAGCTGTGTTGGGCAATGCAATGGGATATTTCTATGTACCGCCGGTGGCTTCCTGGCACCCACCCAGGCAGTGGGTCCACAGGGAATTATAAATGCATCTGTTTCCACTTATAAAGAAACCCAGTCTGACTGGGGCATGCAGTGTGGGCCGAAACCCACCTGCATTAACCCTTTCCAGTCCACTGTGTGACCTGTGAAGACATTAGGGTTTAAGGCTGTACAGCTCCGTTGTTGGTAGACGTCCGTCGGGGTTCTCTTACTGTATATTGCCAGCCTCTCTGCTGTCGGAGCCTATCCTACGTGTCAGCTCATGCAGTACTGGCTTTAGCCAGCATATAGCGCCGTTGTATAACGGCAGAAAAAGAGTAAGCCCCCTAGGAAAACCATATACAAATTGGATTGGAAAGGGTTAAGCACAACATTACTACCTCAGCTGTGTTGGGCAATGCAATGGGATATTTCTATGTACCGCCGGTGGCTTCCTGGCACCCACCCATGCTGTAGGTGCACACAGAGTTTTTACTACATCTGTACACTTATAAAGAACCCCAGTCAGACTGGGGCATGCAGTGTGGGCCGAAGCCCACCTGCATTAAGCACGACATTACTACCTCAGCTGTGTTGGGCAATGCAATGGGATATTTCTGTGTACCACCGGTGGGTTCCAGGGAGCCACCCATGCTGTGGGTCGACAGGGACTTCACAATAGGGAGTTGTACCTGCCTGTGTCTATGAATTAAAAAGCCCGGTCTGACTGGGGCATGCAGACACCTTGACAGAATGAATAGTGTGTGGCACATAGGTTCCCCATTGCTATGCCCACGTGTGCAGCTCCTGATGGCGGTGGCACAGGATTCTATTTCTCATTGCTTCTGTACAGCATTGTGGGCTATCGCTCCGCCACTTTTAAAGAGGGTCGCTGCCTAGCCGTGCCAACCTCTGCAGTGTGTGCCTGCGGTCCCTCGTCATGGCAGACGCAATTCTAAATAGACATGAGCGTGGTGTGGCATGAGGGCAGCTGGAGGCTGCCCAGGGACACTTTGGTGTGCGCTGTGGGGGGGAGGGGGGGCGGTTGGTCAGCATGTAACCCAGGAGAAGTGTCAGTGGAGTGTCATGCAGGCAGTGATTGTGCTTTGTTGGAGGTAGTGTGGTGCTTAGCAAAGGTATGCCATGCTAATGAGCGCTTTTCAGAAGTAAAAGTTGTTGGGAGGGGGGGGGGCCCACTCTTGCCGCTATTGTGGCTTAATAGTGGGACCTGTGAACTTAGGATGCAGCCCAACATGTAGCCCCTCGCCTGCCCTATCCGTCACTGTGTCATTCCCATCACTTTCCTGAATTGCCCAGATTTTCACACATGAAAACCTTAGCGAGCATCGGCGAAATACAAAAATGTTCTGGTCGCCCATTGACTTCAATGGGGTTCGTTGTTCGAAACGAACCCTCGAGCATCACGGGAAGTTCGTTACGAATAACGAACACCCGAACATTTTGGTGTTCGCTCATCTCTAGTACTGATGATAAAATGTGTTATTTTTGGTATTTTTCATTTTTTTCTCTTATAGTTTAATTGTGCCATCTTGTGCCAACTTAGTTGGCGCTAATGACAGTGCTAATGATAGAGTGACATGTCCCCACTGTGGCCAGTGATGAATCAAAATAACGCATGACTGCGGGAATGGACAAACCATTGGCATGGGAGCTGTGGGGATCTTGAAAGGGGAGTACAACATTTTGGGGTATTATAAGTGTGCAGACCTGAGAGATAGTGTGCCACATTACCACAAGCATCAGTAATTATACGGAATAGAAATTCTGCTGTGCTGGTAAACTAGGAGCTATAAAGCCTATGAAGAATTTACCAAACAACGTTTCTATGTAGATAAAAAAAAGTAGTAATAGACGACTTACATGTGGGAAGAGTGGGAGTACAGTCATCAGTGCTGCAGCATGAAGTGCTAAGCCCCATTCGTCTTTCCTTTACGCTCATGGTGCCACTGAAGTTGCATGCAAATAAAGGAGTGCATCCCCTGACTAGTCCTTCAGTCATCACTCCCTCTACAAATAAAATGATTTTCTTATGCAAAGGTCACCATTCCGTTCACAGAGGCATCTGTGCATTTTGCACCTTCAGTATTCATATATATGAACGACGCCAGCTAAATGTAATACAGAACTTACCTTAACTTTTAGCCGTTGCCTATTCTTGGTACTAACAGTTTCCTGCAGGACTTAGAGCTCAACAGAACCCCGCAGGCCGTTCCCGCCATTATCATTCCTGTGCTTTTACGCAGGAACGAGCATCACTGACTGGAAGCGCAGTAGTTAATGGAGGGGGAAGATGGGCCGATATCATTCTGGCCCGCCTCCATTCACAGTAAGCAGGCAGTCATAAGTGAACGACTGCCTGTTTACACGGAACGATACATTGGTCCGTTTTCTGTATACAGAGACTGAACAACGGATGAGAAGAGGAATTCATTTACACTAAACAATAATCGTTCAGATTCTCACTGGACCGCAAGAATCCGAACAATGATGGTTCTGTGTAAAAGCACCTTTACTGTAGAGCTGAACAGTGTAACACCTGACAGTCAGCAAGAATACAGAAGAAACAAATATCAGCATAAAAAACATACAAAAACTAAGAACTTGCCATTAGATTACTGGACATAACATGAAGTTAACTGTAGGAGGAGGCTGAAGCATGGGCGTAACTATAGGAGATGCAGAGGATGTGGTTACACCTGGGCCCGGAAGCCTTGGGAGGGCCCTAAGGCTTCTCTTCTCCATAAAGAGAGCCCAGTACTATGGATAAAGCATTGTAGTAGGGGGCCCTGTTACAGATTTTGCAATGGGGGCCAGGATCTTCAAGTTACGTCTCTGGGATGAAGATTATATTGAAACTGACGAGTAGACTGAAGCAGATGGTATGAAATAGAAATAACCAGATACATTTTTTCCCTAATGCTACCTCTGCGTCTTCCCTAATCTTTCCCTATTACTGTCCCTAACACCAGATACTCCTGCCCCTAAGTAATCCCTACAGGCAACCCCATCTGAAATATTGTCCTTAAAAACAAGAGGAAACTAGGAACCAGATAAGCAGCTAAACAAGCAAGCAGAATAATGAACCAAGGAAAGCAAATACAAAAAACAAGAACTAAACAGGCAAGGACCACAAATCTGGTGTGATCATGATAAAGTGTGCTGCCTGCCCCTGTGAGAGACACCATAGTGGTAGAACACCATCATGTTCCCCACTCCATTTTCTGTAACTTACTTGACACATTCATATTGGGGTACAAGGACTTAGAAGAAGCTATTGTATTTATGTTATCAGCCAGAAAGCTGAAGTATATTATAGACTGTTCTGCTATTCCGCAAACTCACACTGTTGTAATTAGATGGGCTTTCTCCCTAAGCTTTGTTTCAACCCCCCTGCTTCTTTAAAAGTGAAAGTAGAAGATTCTTCTACTTCCTGGTTTCTTTGTTAAATGTAAAGATAGCTTAAGCCAAAAGACAATTACGGCCTTATAAGTCTGCCTTCCTGGTATATAACCGTGCGTAACCGTATATAATTCTGCAGTATGCTACTCAGAGCTTTGGCATTTCTGTGTAACCCTCTGAGTCAGTGTTGACACTATGATAAACCTTTAATCACTTTCTAAAGTATCCGGGTGTCCCATCGGATCATATATTTTTATGAACAGGACAATTAGAGGTTTACAAGGCCAAAAAGAAGGAACAATGCGATTGATCTTCACTCACACAAAGGTGTAGCCAAACAGCTGACCAAAAATGGACTAATTTGCTAGCAAATAGAATATTTCTTATCATGTGTTTTACTTGATTTCATCTTCTATGCATATTTAAACTTAACCCCTTAGTGACGGCGCTATCGCCGCTATCTCCCTTCATACAGCACGCGCGTCAGCTGTTTATTACAGCTGACACCCGCTGGCAATAGCCGCGCTCGGCCAGTCAGCTGATCGCGGCTATTAACCCTTTAAATGCCGCTGTCAATTCTGACAGCAGCATTTAAATCCCCTGAACGCTGTTCGGGGGTCCCGCACGGTCCCCCCGCGATGAGATCGTGGGCGGGCTTGATAGACTGCCTGTGAAAAAGCAGTATGACGTAATGCTATAGCATTACGTCATACTGCAGGAGCGATCAAATCATCGCATGTTAAAGTCCGCCAGTGGGACTTCAAAGTAAAGTTTAAAAAAAAGTGAATAAAGATTTTTTAATTGTAAATTTAAAAAAAATTTTAAAAGTTTAACTCACCCCCCTTCTGCCATATCTATTATTAAAAAATCTAAATCACAAAATAAAAATATGTATTTGGTATCGCCGCGTCCATAAAAGTCCGATCTATCAAAGTAACGCATTATTTTTCCTGCATGGTGAACGTCATCCGAAAAAATCAAAACAAAACACCAGAAATACACTTTTTTAGTTACCCTGTCTCCCAGAAAAAACGCAATAAAAAGCGATCAAAAAGTTGTATGTATTCCAAATTGATATTATCGGAAACCACAGGACATCCTGCAAAAAATGAGCCCTTGCTCAACTACGTCGACAAAAAAAATTAAAAAGTTATTGCGCGCACAATATGACCGCAGGAAATAATTGAAAAAAATTAAATATCTTATAAAAAAAACATACAAGTACTACAGCAAAAAAAATATTATATAAGTTTGGTATCGTAGTAATTGCACTGACCCATAGAATAAAAATATCAGGTCGTTTTTGTTGCAGTTTGTGCGCCATAGAAACAGGATGCACCGAAAGATGGTGGAATGCCGTTTTTTTCCCCTTTCTCTCCGCTTAGAATATTTTCAAAGTTTTTCAGTAAATTATATGGTAAAATTAATAGCGACATTGAAAAATACAACTCATCTCGCAAAAAAGAAGCCCTCATACAGTGATGTACATGGATAAATAAAGGAACTACGATTTTTTTAAAAGGGAGTAGGAAAAAACAAAAATGGAAAAAAGCAAAAAAGCTCCGTCACTAAGAGGTTAAATAATAGAGATGAGCGAGCACCAAAATGCTCTGGTCTACGTTACTCGAGCAGAAGTTTTTGTAATGCTCAAGAGCTCATTTCGACTAACGAACCCCATTGAAGTCAATGGGAGACTCGAGCATTTTTGTCAAGGTAACCCATGCTCCTCATAGGGGAGGGTGTGTGATTCGCCTGAAAGCATCAGAAAGTGATGGAAACACCACAGAAATGGATAGGGAACAGCAGAGGCAGCATGCATGGATGCATCTGAGGCTCCCAGGTCGCACTATTAAGCCAAATTGTGGGCAAGAGTCTGGTGGTCACCCCCCTAACAATTTACTTGGGCCAGACCATAATCAGCAAGGCACATGTGCTGGCACATCTTAGCTATCAGCAGCTGCCAGACTATATTCAGGAGTCTCCGCTCCTTGGGTGTAGACCAATCAAGCCGGCTGACCGGAGCTCCCAGCCAGCCACTATAACTCACAGAGATAGAGTGCACGCGCCTCTCTTAGCCAAATGCAGCGCCCGCATACCAGAGCACGGCAACGTCGCCCAACGAGGCGCATGTGGGCGCAGCACCATCCCAGGACGCCATGGTGAACGGTACCATCGCCACCCAGGGTCCCTGACTGGCCCCATGGTAACAGTGAGGGTGATCAATGAGTGGAACAGGTTACCACGTGAGGTGGTGAGTTCTCCTTCAATGGAAATCTTCAAACAAAGTCTGGACAAATAGTTGTCTGGGATGATTTAGTGAATCCTTCACTGAACAGGGGGTTGGACCAGATGACCCTGGAGGTCCCTTCCAACTCTACCATTCTATGATTCTACATCCTGTGTCATTAAGGGGGTTAAACTATTGGGCTCTACTTATTTTGAATTCTATTGAATTATCATGCTAAAATAATTTAGTTATGTACTTGACAAGCCTGATAGGTATGTTACAAACAGAATTAAATTAGTAACAAGAGTTTACTTAAAGTCTGTCACATTTAAAATGTCGGTACATTTTTAATGTCAGAAACCTGCCCAGTTGACATAAGAAGGGCAGATAGGCTGGCAGCATTACAAGCAGTAAGTGAATATACACCCACGTGGTATTGGGCCCTTAATAAATGTGTGCAGTTCTTATGGTTGCAGATTGTAATGACAATTCTTCCTCGTATTTCCAATACATTTTTGTGCAGGTACCAGAGGAGTTAGGTTCCCTCATGTGGTTATAGAAATACTGCATAGAGCACAAACGAGACATCCTTCAGGGGCCTTGTGTGGCACAGTGTTAAGGCAGAAGTATGCAGTCCTCAGCTCTCATTCACAACCTGAATGGTGTGGGTTAGAGATGAGCGAACACCAAAATGCTCGGGTGTTCGTTATTCGGAACGAACTTCCCGGGATGCTCGAGGGTTCGTTTCGAACAACGAACCCCATTGAAGTCAATGGGCGACCAGAGCATTTTTGTATTTCGCCGATGCTCGCTAAGGTTTTCATGTGTGAAAATCTGGGCAATTCAACAAAGTGATGGGAACGACACAGAAACGGATAGGGCAGGCGAGGGGCTACATGTTGGGCTGCATCTCAAGTTCACAGGTCCCACTATTAAGCCACAATACCGGCAAGAGTGCCCCCCCCCCCCCCCCTCCCAACAACTTTTACTTCTGAAAAGCCCTCATTAGCATGGCATACCTTTGCTAAGCACCACACTACCTCCAACAAAGCACAATCACTGCCTGCATGACACTCCGCTGCCACTTCTCCTGGGTTACATGCTGCCCAACCGCCCCCCCTCCCCCCCCCCCCCCCACAGCGCACACCAAAGTGTCCCTGGGCAGCCTTCAGCTGCCCTCATGCCACACCACGCTCATGTCTATTTAGAATTGAGTCTGCCATGACGAGGGACCGCAGGCACACACTGCAGAGGTTGGCACGGCTAGGCAGCGACCCTCTTTAAAAGTGGCGGAGCGATAGCCCACAATGCTGTACAGAAGCAATGAGAAATAGAATCCTGTGCCACCGCCATCAGGAGCTGCACACGTGGGCATAGCAATGGGGAACCTATGTGCCACACACTATTCATTCTGTCAAGGTGTCTGCATGCCCCAGTCAGACCGGGCTTTTTAATTCATAGACACAGGCAGGTACAACTCCCTATTGTGAAGTCCCTGTCGACCCACAGCATGGGTGGCTCCCTGGAACCCACCGGCGGTACACAGAAATATCCCATTGCATTGCCCAACACAGCTGAGGTAGTAATGTCGTGCTTAATGCAGGTGGGCTTCGGCCCACACTGCATGCCCCAGTCTGACTGGGGTTCTTTATAAGTGTACAGATGTAGTAAAAACTCCGTGTGCACCTACAGCATGGGTGGGTGCCAGGAAGCCACCGGCGGTACATAGAAATATCCCATTGCATTGCCCAACACAGCTGAGGTAGTAATGTTGTGCTTAACCCTTTCCAATCCAATTTGTATATGGTTTTCCTAGGGGGCTTACTCTTTTTCTGCTGTTATACAACGGCGCTATATGCTGGCTAAAGCCAGTACTGCATGAGCTGACACGTAGGATAGGCTCCGACAGCAGAGAGGCTGGCAATATACAGTAAGAGAACCCCGACGGACGTCTACCAACAACGGAGCTGTACAGCCTTAAACCCTAATGTCTTCACAGGTCACACAGTGGACTGGAAAGGGTTAATGCAGGTGGGTTTCGGCCCACACTGCATGCCCCAGTCAGACTGGGGTTCTTTACAAGTGGACACATGTAGGTTAAACTCCCTGTGGACCCACTGCCTGGGTGGGTGCCAGGAAGCCACCGGTGGTACATAGAAATATCCCATTGCATTGCCCAACACAGCTGAGGTAGTAATGTCGTGCGAAATACAGGTAGGCTTCGGCCCACACTGCATGCCCCAGTCAGACGGGTTCTTTAGAAGTGTACAGATGTATTAAAAACTCAGTGTGCACCTACAGCATGGGTGGCTCCCTGGAACCCACCGGCGGTACATAAAAATATCCCATTGCATTGCCCAACACAGCTGAGGTAGTAATGTCGTGCTTAATGCAGGTGGGCTTCGGCCCACACTGCATGCCCCAGTCAGACTGGGGTTCTTTACAAGTGGACACATGTAGGTTAAACTCCCTGTGGACCCACTGCCTGGGTGGGTGCCAGGAAGCCACCGGCGGTACATAGAAATATCCCATTGCATTGCCCAACACAGCTGAGGTAGTAATGTCGTGCGTAATACAGGTGGGCTTCGGCCCACACTGCATGCCCCAGTCAGACGGGTTCTTTAGAAGTGTACAGATGTATTAAAAACTCAGTGTGCACCTACAGCATGGGTGGCTCCCTGGAACCCACCGGCGGTACATAAAAATATCCCATTGCATTGCCCAACACAGCTGAGGTAACGTCAGCTGTAATGCAGGTGGGCTAAAAATTAATTTGATTACACTGTAGGCGAGGGCCCACAAAAATTGCTGTATCAACAGTACTAATGTACATCCCAAAAATTGGCCATGGCCAGCCAAGAGGGCAGGTGAAACCCATTAATCGCTTTGGTTAATGTGGCTTAAGTGGTAACTAGGCCTGGAGGCAGCCCAGTGTAACGAAAAATTGGTTCAAGTTAAAGTTCCAATGCTTTTAAGCGCATTGAAACTTATAAAAATTGTTCTGAAAAATTATTTGAGTGAGCCTTGTGGCCCTAAGAAAAATTGCCCGTTCAGCGTGATTACGTGAGGTTTCAGGAGGAGGAGCAGGAGGAGGAGGAGGAGGAATATTAGACACAGATTGATGAAGCAGAAATGTCCCCGTTTTGGATGGTGAGAGAGAACGTAGCTTCCATCCGCGGGTGCAGCCTACGTATTGCTTACGTATCGCTGCTGTCCGCTGGTGGAGAACAGAAGTCTGGGGAAATCCAGCCTTTGTTCATCTTGATGAGTGTTAGCCTGTCGGCACTGTCGGTTGACAAGCGGCTACGCTTATCTGTGATGATTCCCCCAGCCGCACTAAACACCCTCTCCGACAAGACGCTAGCCGCAGGACAAGCAAGCACCTCCAGGGCATACAGCGCTAGTTCAGGCCACATGTCCAGCTTCGACACCCAGTAGTTGTAGGGGGCAGAGGCGTCACCAAGGATGGTCGTGCGATCCGCTACGTACTCCCTCACCATCCTTTTACAGTGCTCCCGCCGACTCAGCCGTGACTGGGGAGCGGTGACACAGTCTTGGTGGGGAGCCATAAAGCTGGCCAGGCCCTTAAAGACTGTTGCACTGCCTGGGATGTACATGCTGCTCGATCTACGCACATCCCCTGCTACCTTGCCCTCGGTACTGTGCCTTCTGCCACTAGCGCTGTCGGCTGGGAATTTTACCATCAGCTTGTCCGCAAGGGTCCTGTGGTATAGCAACACTCTCGAACCCCTTTCCTCTTCGGGAATCAGAGTGGGCAGGTTCTCCTTATACCGTGGATCGAGCAGTGTGTACACCCAGTAATCCGTCGTGGCCAGAATGCGTGCAACGCGAGGGTCACGAGAAAGGCATCCTAACATGAAGTCAGCCATGTGTGCCAGGGTACCTGTACGCAACACATGGCTGTCTTCACTAGGAAGATCACTTTCAGGATCCTCCTCCTCCTCCTCCTCAGGCCATACACGTTGAAAGGATGACAGGCAATCAGCCGGTGTACCGTCAGCAGCGGGCCAAGCTGTCTCTTCCCCCTCCTCCTCATCCTCCTCATGCTCCTCCTCCTCCTCCTGTACGCGCTGAGAAATAGACAGGAGGGTGCCCTGACTATCCAGCGGCATACTGTCTTCCCCCGCCCCCGTTTCCGAGCGCAAAGCAGCTGCCTTTATGGTTTGCAGGGAATTTCTCAAGATGCATAGCAGAGGAATGGTGACGCTAATGATTGTAGCATCACCGCTCACCACCTGGGTAGACTCCTCAAAATTACCAAGGACATGGCAGATGTCTGCCAACCAGGCCCACTCTTCTGAAAGGAATTGAGGAGGCTGACTCCCACTGCGCCGCCCATCTTGGAGTTGGTATTCGACTATAGCTCTACGTTGTTCATAGAGCCTGGCCAACATGTGGAGCGTAGAGTTCCACCGTGTGGGCATGTCGCACAGCAGTCGGTGCACTGGCAGCTTAAAGTGATGTTGCAGGGTGCGCAGGGTGGCAGCGTCCGTGTGGGACTTGCGGAAATGTGCGCAGAGCCGGCGCGCCTTTACGAGCAGGTCTGACAAGCGTGGGTAGCTTTTCAGAAAGCGCTGAACCACCAAATTAAAGACGTGGGCCAGGCATGGCACGTGCGTGAGGCTGCCGAGCTGCAGAGCCGCCACCAGGTTACGCCCGTTGTCACACACGACCATGCCCGGTTGGAGGCTCAGCGGCGCAAGCCAGCGGTCGGTCTGCTCTGTCAGACCCTGCAGCAGTTCGTGGGCCGTGTGCCTATTATCGCCTAAGCTGAGTAGTTTCAGCACGGCCTGCTGACGCTTGCCCACCGCTGTGCTGCCACACCGCGCGACACCGACTGCTGGCGACATGCTGCTGCTAACACATCTTGATTGCGAGACAGAGGAGGAGGAGGAGGAGGAGGGTGCTTTAGTGGAGGAAGCATACACCTCCGCAGATACCAGCACCGAGCTGGGGCCCGCAATTCTGGGGGTGGGTAGGACGTGAGCGGTCCCAGGCTCTGACTCTGTCCCAGCCTCCACTAAATTCATCCAATGTGCCGTCAGGGAGATGTAGTGGCCCTGCCCGCCTGTGCTTGTCCACGTGTCCGTAGTTAAGTGGACCGTGGCAGTAACCGCGTTGGTGAGGGCGCGCACAATGTTGCGGGAGACGTGGTCGTGCAGGGCTGGGACGGCACATCGGGAAAAGTAGTGGCGACTGGGAACTGAGTAGCGCGGGGCCGCCGCCTCCATGATACTTTTGAAGGACTCAGTTTCCACAACCCTATACGGCAGCATCTCAAGGCTGATGAATTTTGCTATGCGGACGGTTAACGTTTGAGCGTGCGGGTGCGTGGCGGCGTACTTGCGCTTGCGCTCGAACACTTGCGCAAGCGACGGCTGAACGGTGCGCTGAACTACACTGCTGGATGGGGCCGAGGACAGCGGAGATGAGGGTGTGGGTGCAGGCCATGAGGCGGTAGTGCCTGTGTCCTGAGAGGGGGGTTGCATCTCAGTGGCAGGTTGGGGCACAGGGGGAGAGGCAGGGGTGCAAACCGGAGGCGGTGAACGGCCTTCGTCCCACCTTGTGGGGTGCTTGGCCATCATATGTCTGCGCATGGTGGTGGTGGTGAGGCTGTTGGTGTTGGCTCCCCGGCTGAGCTTTGCGCAACAAAGGTTGCACACCACTGTTCGTCGGTCGTCAGGCGTCTCTGTGAAAAACTGCCAGACCTTAGAGCACCTCGGCCTCTGCAGGGTGGCATGGCGCGAGGGGGCGCTTTGGGAAACACTTGGTGGATTATTCGGTCTCGCCCTGCCTCTACCCCTGGCCACCGCACTGCCTCTTGCAACCTGCCCTGCTGATGCCCTTGACTCCCCCTCTGAAGACCTGTCCTCCTGAGTAAGCGTTGCACACCAGGTGGGGTCAGTCACCTCATCGTCCTGCTGCTCTTCCTCCGAATCCTCTGTGCGCTGCTCCCTCGGACTTACTGCCCTTACTACTACCTCACTGCAAGACAACTGTGTCTGATCGTCATCGTCCTCCTCACCCACAGAAAGTTGTTGAGACAGTTGGCGGAAGTCCCCAGCCTCTTCCCCCGGACCCCGGGAACTTTCGAATGGTTGGGCATCAGTGACGATAAACTCCTCTGGTGGGAGAGGAACCGCTGCTGCCCAATCTAAGCAGGGGCCCGAGAACAGTTCCTGGGAGTGTTCCCGCTCCTGAGCAGGTGTTATTGTAGTGGAGTGAGGAGGCTGGGAGGAAGGAGGAGCAGCAGACAGAGGATTCGGATTGGCAGCAGTGGACGGCGCAGAACTGCGGGTAGACGATAGGTTGCTCGAAGCACTTTCTGCCATCCAGGACAGGACCTGCTCACACTGCTCATTTTCTAATAACCGTCTCCCGCGTGGACCCATTAATTGGGCGATGAATGTGGGGACGCCAGAAACGTGCCTCTCTCCTAATCGCGCAGCAGTCGGCTGCGACACACCGGGATCAGGAGCTCGGGCTGTGCCCACACCCTGACTTGGCCCTCCGCGTCCTCGGCCGCGTCCACGTCCTCTAGGCCTACCCCTACCCCTCAGCATGCTGTATTACCAGTGATTTGATTTCACAGGCAGGAAATAAATTGGCGCAAGACTGCAGGCCAAATATAATTTTTGCCCTTTTTGGAAAACGAAAGGCCCCACTGCCTCTAGTGAATGAATTATCTAAGTTTAATAACTGTGCTGTGTCCCTGCTAATGTGTCACAGAACGTGAAGGTAGCAGAGTTATTATAACTCTTGGAGAGCAGGTATTTTTTTCCCAATTAAGGAAAGCAAATGGCGAAGCCAGCAGTAAAGCGTAGCTGGGTGCGTCTGATTTAGCAATGTTGTTCACGCAGCTCACACGTGTCCACCGCCCTTAGGACGGACAGAGGCTGGACAAATAGATTTGTTTTCAGTTTTTTTCCACCAAAAGGCAGCACTGCGTATATTCAATGAACATGAGAAGTTTAATAACTGTGCTGTGTCCCTGCTTATGTGTCACAGAACGTGAGGGTAGCAGAGTTATTATAACTCTTGGAGAGCAGGTATTTTTTTCCCAATTAAGGAAAGCAAATGGCGAAGCCAGCAGTAAAGCGTAGCTGGGTGCGTCTGATTTAGCAATGTTGTTCACGCAGCTCACACGTGTCCACCGCCCTTAGGACGGACAGAGGCTGGACAAATAGATTTGTTTTCAGTTTTTTTCCACCAAAAGGCAGCACTGCGTATATTCAATGAACATGAGAAGTTTAATAACTGTGCTGTGTCCCTGCTTATGTGTCACAGAATGTGAGGGTAGCAGAGTTATTATAACTCTTGGAGAGCAGGTATTTTTTTCCCAATTAAGGAAAGCAAATGGCGAAGCCAGCAGTAAAGCGTAGCTGGGTGCGTCTGATTTAGCACTGTTCTTCACGCAGCTCACACGTGTCCACCGCCCTTAGGACGGACAGAGGCTGGACAAATAGATTTGTTTTCAGTTTTTTTCCACCAAAAGGCAGCACTGCGTATATTCAATGAACATGAGAAGTTTAATAACTGTGCTGTGTCCCTGCTTATGTGTCACAGAACGTGAGGATAGCAGAGTTATTATAACTCTTGGAGAGCAGGTATTTTTTTCCCAGTTAAGGAAAGCAAATGGCGAAGCCAGCAGTAAAGCGTAGCTGGGTGCGTCTGATTTAGCAATGTTGTTCACGCAGCTCACACGTGTCCACCGCCCTTAGGACGGACAGAGGCTGGACAAATAGATTTGTTTTCAGTTTTTTGGCACCAAAAGGCAGCACTGCGTATATTCAATGAATAACAACTGTGTTGTCGCCCTGCCTATACAATTCTTTCCCTGCAGTATCAATGGAGGGTGCAATGGTCTGCAGAGGCGATTTTGAGAAGCAAAAAAAAATGCAGCACAGCTAACAGCAGCCTGGACAGTACTGCACACGGATAAATATGGCCCTAGAAAGGACCGTTGAGGTTCTTGAAGGCTACACTCCTCCTAACACTCTCCCTGCCTATGCAGCACTTCTGTCCCTAATGCCAGGTGCAACGGTCTGCAGAGGCGATTTTGAGAAAAAAAAATTTGCCACTGCTAACAGCAGCCAACACACAGCTATCAGTGGCCCTAATAAGGACCTTTGGGGGGTCTTGAAGCCTACACTAACTACCAATTCTTTCCCTACAGCAGCTCCGGTACAAACAGCACTGTCCCTCATCTAACTCACACGGCATCTGAGGCGAGCCGCGGGAGGGGCCGACTTTTATATTCGGCGGACACCTGATCACCCCAGCCACTCACAGCAGGGGGGTGGTATAGGGCTGGAACAACACAGGGGGAAGTTGTAATGCCTTCCCTGTCTTTCAATTGGCCAGAAAAGCGCGCTAACGTCTCAGGGAAGGAAGTGAAAGTAACACGAAAACCGCATGGTGTTCGTTACAAATAACGAACATCCCGAACACCCTAATATTCGCACGAATATCAAGCTCGGACGAACACGTTCGCTCATCTCTAATAGTTAACACTAGGGAAGAGAGAAAGTAGTCAAAAAGATATAGAAAAGCTTGAACAGTGGGCGGCGACTAACAGAATGGCATTTAATAAGGATAAATGCAAAGTCCTACATCTGGGCAAGAAAAATGAAGAAAGCACATACAGAATAGGAGGAATTGAGCTAAGCAGCAGCACATATGAAAAAGACTTGGATATACTAATATGACTGAACATGAGTGCAGCAGCCAAAAAGGCAAACACAATTCTGAGATGTATTAAGAGAAGCATAGAGTCTAGATCACGTTAGGTCATTATCCCCCTCTACTCTTCCTTAGTCAGACTGCAACTCGAATACTGTATCCAGTTCTGTGCACCCCACTTTAAAAAAGACATAGACAAACTGGAGCAAGTTCAGAGATGGTGAGCGGTCTGCAAATCATGTGCTATAAGGAACGGTTAAAGGATCTGGGAATGTTTAGCTTGCAAAAAGAAGGCTGAGCGGTGACTTAATAGCTGTCTACAAATATCTGAAGGGCTGTCACAGTGCAGAGGGATCAGCCCTATTATCAATTGCACAAGGAAAGACTAGAAGCAATGGGATGAAACTGAAAGGGAGGAGACACAAATTAGATATTAGAAAAAACTTTCTGACAGTGAGGTTGATCAATGATGTAATCAGGCTACTATGGGAGGTGGTGAGTTCTCATTCAATGGAAGTGTTCAAACAAAGACTGGACAAATATCTGTCTGGGATGATTTAGTGAATCCTGCACTGAGCAGAGGGTTGGACCAGATGACCCTGGAGGTCCCTTCCAACTCCATGATCCTATTCTATGATTCTATGAAACTGGGCGGTGAATTTACAAGGTTATAATCTCTTCAGAAGAGACTGTGGGAACCAGAAAGAGGGAGGGGGGGAGGTAAATGTTAAATCATACTTCATCCCGATACTACAAGAAGATATAGGTGTACGTGGATGAACACATGGAATCTCTGTGGGTAGAAATAATGTGAGAGAAAAATAACAAAATCCTGATAGAGGTTTTCTATGGGTCACCAAAAATAACAGGAGAAAATGAAACTGAAATGAAGTAATTATTATCGGAGACTTTAATTATTCGGATATAATATGGGAGGACAAAACCTGCAAATCACACAAGGGTGATACGTTCTTGAGAACAATTAAAGACAAGTACCTTACACAACTTGTGCGGGAGCCACCTAGAGGGAGGGCCACAGTGGACTTCTTACTAACTAACTAACCAGGCAGAATCACAGGGGTGCAGAGGCAGGGACACCTGGCAAATAGTGAACACAATATAAATAATTTTATTTAGGGAGCAACAAAAAAACAAAACTTTAGTAAAGCAAAATTTGATCATCTCAGAGCTACTAATTAGTAATATTAATTGGGACAATATCTTCAAAAAAAATAGTACAGATGACCCATGGGAGAAGTTTAAAAACATCCTCTTTACCTCATTAGTTCAGTCAGTAGTTCATACCCTTTAAAAATAAAAACTACAAGTAGAAGAAAACCAATGTCGCTCGACAAGACTGTAGGGGGGCAATAAATGAAAAAAAGAAAGCGTTTAAATTATTAAAACAAAAAGGTGGTGAAGAAATCATACAGGAAAAAAAACAAATCCTGTAAAGAAAAGAATAAAATTGCTAAGGAGGAGGCAGAGAGACTGATTGCTGAAGAGAGCAAAAATAAAATTGAACTATTCTTCAATTATATAAGCAGCATAAGGATTTGCACTGAAAGCACTGGCCCTTTAACAAGTAATGCAGGAGAAACCATAGAAGACGATGGGGGGAAGGCAAATTTACTAAATGTTTTTTTTCTCAAGTGTTTTTATGAATTAAATAGAAATGTCACACAAGATGCATGGGAATAAAACGAACCCCTCATTAAATATTGCATGCCTAACACAGGAGGTTCTAAGGGAATTTATAGAGCCTTGTGTGGCACAGAGTGAAAGCTCTTGCCTACAACCTGAAGGTTGCAAGGCAAGTTCAATCCCTGCATGATTCAGGTAGCCGGCTCAAGGTTGACTCAGCCTTCCATCCTTCCGAGGTCGGTAAAGTTAGAACCCAGCTTGGTGGGGGGTAATAAATAATAATTACCTGAAAGCGCTGTGGAATAAGTTGGCGCTATGCAAATAACAAGATTTATTTAAGATTTAACTAAATAACGGGATAGCAAGACTGCTATTTTTTATATTTATGGACACTATTGAGACCGGGGTTGTACCACTGGATTGGCGCATTGCCAGTGTGGTTCCAATATACAAAAAGGGGTCTAAAAGAAAGCCTGGTAACTACAGGCCGGTAAGTCTCACTTCAATAAATGGAAAAATATTTGAGAGGTTTCTGAAAGATGCTATCCTAGAATACCTCCTAATCAGCACAAGTTCATAAATTATGTCAGACCAATTTGATCAGCTTCTACAATGAAGTAAGTTCTAGGCTGGTCCTAAGAGTCTATTGATCTCGTATATCTGGATTTCTCTAAAGCATTTGACACCGTGCCACATTATAAGTTGATATATAAAATGAGACAGCTCGGTCTGGGCGAAAACATGTGTATCTGGGTAAAGAATTGGCTCAGAGATAGAAAGCAGAGGGTGGTAATAAATAGTTCATACTCTGATTGGGCCACCGTTGCTAGTGGAGTGCCACAGGGTTCAGTATTAGGCCCCATTCTGTTCAATATATTTATCAATGACCTGATAGAGGGACTACACAATAAAATATAGATATTTGCAGATGCTACAAAATTATACAAGCTAATTAATACAAAGGAGTAGAATGCACGACTGCAAAAGGACCTAGATAAGCTGGGGGCTTGAGTAGAAAAATGGCAAATGAAGTTCAATATTGATAAATGTAAGGTTATGCCCATTGGCAGGAGAAACGGATGACACCAATAAACACTGAATGGGGTACTGCTAGGGAAAAGTGATATGGAAAAAGACCTGGGGATACTAGTTGAGTGTAGACTTAAATGGAGTAGTCAATGCCAGTCAGCTGCTGCACAAGCAAATAGAGTCTTGGGGTGCATTAAAAGAGGTATAGGGGCAAGGGATGAGAACATTATTCTTCCACTATAAAAGGGTGGCTTCACATGAGCGTGTTTTGGTGAGTGCATACGTGCAAACAAAAACACGCTTCTATTAGAAAAAATGCATTCCCATTCATAATTTCAGGAATGGATGAGTGTTGCCTCTGATTGGCTGAGCACAGTGACCAATCGGAGGCAGCCCATTCAGCAGTGCAGGAGAAGAGAACCGGCTGGACACGGCTGAGCCCCGGCAGCTGAAGAAAGGTGAGTATACATTTTTTTTTTATTATTTCTATCACCATCTGTTGTTTTTCAGGAAAGGGCTTATATTTAAAGCCCTTTCCTGAAAAACAATTACAGGATGCAGGGCAGCTGGATCCCCTACCGCAGCTGTCATCTGTGACAGCTTTGGTAGGGAATTCTTTGCTCCCCGCAGGGATGAAGAATTCCTTTGGTGCATCTGTCACAGATGTGGCAGGTGCAGCAAGGAATTCTTTTTCTTCACAGGGATGAAGGAAACATCTGCCGCATTCGTCAGATGTGTTCTTCATTAACGCAGGGACGTGACAGCGGCGGACAGTATTTTATTTTTTTTTTACACTAAAATTCTTGTTTTTCAGGGAAGAGCTTATATGTAAAGCTCTTCCCTGAAAAACAATTCAGGGGTGTCGGCAGACCATTGCCTTCAATGCAGCCGCCGGCAGCAGCCGCGGTTCCATTGAAGGCAATGCACGGACTGGCATTCACGCGTGTTTTTGCACGTACATGCGTGCGCACTTATGTACGCACCTATGTACGCACAAAAACACTCGTGTGAAGCCAACCTAAGGCACTTGTCAGGCTGCACATGGAATATTGTGTACAGTTCTGGATACCGGTGCTCTGGAATGATGTTGCAGTGCTTGAAGGGCAACTAAATTAATAAACAGAATGGGAGAACTGGAATACACAGAGATGCTATCAAAATTGGGATTATTCACCCTGGAAAAAAGATGTTTAAGAGTAGAGATGAGCGAGCACCAAAATGCTCGGGTGCTCGTTACTCAAGACGAAATTTTCGCGATGCTCGAGGGTTCGTTTCGAGTAACGAACCCCATTGAAGTCAATGGGCGACTCGAGCATTTTTGTATATCGCCGATGCTCGCTAAGGTTTCCATTTGTGAAAATCTGTGCAATTCAAGAAAGTGATGGGAACGACACAGCAACGGATAGGGCAGGCGAGGGGCTACATGTTGGGCTGCATCTCAAGTTCCCAGGTCCCACTATTAAGCCACAATAGCGGCAAGAGTGCCCCCCCCTCTCAACAATTTTTACTTCTAAAAAACCCTCATTAGCAATGCAAACCTTAGCTAAGCACCACACTACCTCCAACAAAGCACAATCACTGCCTGCATGACACTCCGCTGCCACTTCTCCTGGGTTACATGCTGCCCAACCCCCCCCCCCCCCTCGCATGAACCAGTGTCCACAGCGCACATCAAAGTGTCCCTGCACAGCCTTCAGCTGCCCTCATGCCACACCACCCTCATGTCTATTTATAAGTGCGTCAGCCATGAGGAGGAACCGCAGGCACACACTGCAGAGGGTTGGCACGGCTAGGCAGTGACCCTCTTTAAAAGGGGCGGGGCAATAGCCCACAATGCTGTACAGAAGCAATGAGAAATATAATCCTGTGCCACCGCCATCAGGAGCTGCACACGTGGGCATAGCAATGGGGAACCTATTTGCCACACACTATTCATTCTGTCAAGGTGTCTGCATGCCCCAGTCAGACCGCGTTTTTTTATAAATAGTCACAGGCAGGTACAACTCCGCAATGGGAATTCCGTGTGCACCCACAGCATGGGTGGCTCCCTGGAACCCACCGTTTGTACATAAATGTATCCCATTGCAGTGCCCTGGACAGCAGAGCTAACGTCAGATTAAATGCAGGTGGGCTTCGGCCCACACTGCATGCCCCAGTCAGACTGGGGTTCTTTATAAGTAGACACTGGCAGGTACAACTCCCTATTGTGAAGTCCGTGTGGACCGACAGCATGGGTGGCTCCCTGGAACCCACCGGCGGTACATAAATATATCCCATTGGATTGCCCAGCACAGCTGAGGTAATATCATGTTTAATGCAGGTGGGCTTCAGCCCACACTGCATGCCCCAGTCAGACTGGGGTTTTTTAGAAGTGGACACATGCAGTTACAACTCCGTATGGACCAACAGCATGGGTGGATCCCAGGAAGCCACCGGCGGTAAATAAATATATCCCATTGCAGTGACCTGGACAGCAAAGCTAACGTCAGGTTTAATGCAGGTGGGCTTCGGCTCACACTGCATGCCCCAGTCAGACTGGAATTCTTTAGAAGTGGACACATGCAGTTACAACTCCGTGTGGACCGACAGCATGGGTGGCTCCCTGGAAGCCACCGGCGGTACATAAATATATCCCATTGCAGTGCCCAGCACAGCTGAGGTAGTGTCAGGTTTAATGCAGCTGGGCTAAAAATTACTAGGTGTACCAACAGTATTAATGTACATCAGAAAAATTGCCCATGCCCAACCAAGAGGGCAGGTGAAACCTATTAATCGCTTTGGTTAATGTGGCTTAATTTGTAACTAGGCCTGTAGGCAGCCCAGTTAAAATAAAAATTGGTTCAGGTGCAAGTTTCAACGCTTTAATGAGAATTGAAACGTATAAACATTGTTTACAAAAGTTATATGACTGAGCCTTGTGGGCCTAAGAAAAATTGCCCGTTCGGCGTGATTACGTGAGGTTTCAGGAGGAGAAGCAGGAGGAGGAGGATGAATATAATACACAGATTGATGAAGCTAAAAGGTCCCCGTTTTTGATGGTGATAGAGCGATGCTTCCATCCGCGGGTGCAGCCTACGTATTGTTTAGGTATCCCTGCTGTCCGCTGGTGGAGAAGAGAAGTCAGGGGAAATCCAGGCTTTGTTCATCTTTATGATTGTAAGTCTGTCAGCACTGTCGGTTGATAGGCGGGTACGCTTATCTGTGATGATTCCCCCACTCGCACTAAACACCCTCTCTGACATGACGCTAGCCGCAGGACAAGCAAGCACCTCCAGGGCATACAGTGCGAGTTCAGGCCACGTGTCCAGCTTCGACACCAAGTAGTTGTAGGGGGCAGAGGCGTCACGGAGGACGGTCGTGCGATTGGCTACGTACTCCCTCACCATCCTTTTACAGTGCACCCGCCGACTCAGCCTTGACTGGGGAGTGGTGACACAGTCTTGCTGGGGAACCAGAAAGCTGTCAAAGGCCTTAGAGAGTGTTCCCCTGCCTGTGCTGTACATGCTGCCTGATCTCCGTGCCTCCCCTGCTACCTGGCCCTCGGAACTGCGCCTTCTGCCACTAGCGCTGTCGGATGGGAATTTTACCATCAGCTTGTCCGCCAGGGTCCTGTGGTATAGCATCACTCTCGAACCCCTTTCCTGTTCGGGTATGACAGTGGAAAGGTTCTCCTTATACCGTGGGTCGAGCAGTGTGTACACCCAGTAATCCGTAGTGGCCAGAATGCGTGTAACGCGAGGGTCACGAGAAAGGCATCCTAACATGAAGTCAGCCATGTGTGCCAGGGTACCTGTACGCAACACATGGCTGTCCTCACTAGGAAGATCACTTTCAGGATCCTCCTCCTCCTCCTTCGGCCATACACGCTGAAAGGATGACAGGCAAGCAGCATGGGTACCCTCAACAGTGGGCCAAGCTGTCTCTTCCCCCTCCTCCTCATCCTCCTCATGCTCCTCCTCCTCAACGCGCTGAGATATAGACAGGAGGGTGCTCTGACTATCCAGCGACATACTGTCTTCCCCCGCCTCCGTTTCCGAGCGCAAAGCGTCTGCCTTTATGCTTTGCAGGGAACTTCTCAAGAGGCATAGCAGAGGAATGGTGACGCTAATGATTGCAGCATCCCCGCTCACCATCTGGGTAGACTCCTCAAAGTTTCCAAGGACCTGGCAGATGTCTGCCAACCAGGCCCACTCTTCTGAAAGAATTGAGGAGGCTGACTCCCACTACGCCGCCCATGTTGGAGTTGGTATTCCACTATAGCTCATAGAGCCTGGCCAACATGTGGAGCGTAGAGTTCCACCGTGTGGGCACGTCGCACAGCAGTCGGTGCACTGGCAGATTAAACCGATGTTGCAGGGTTCGCAGGGTGGCAGCGTCCGTCTTGGACTTGCGGAAATGTGCGCTGAGCCGGCGCACCTTTCCAAGCAGGTCTGACAAGCGTGGGTAGCTTTTGAGAAAGCGCTGAACCACCAAATTAAAGATGTGGGCCAGGCATGGCACGTGCGTGAGGCTGCCGAGCTGCAGAGCCACCACCAGGTTACGGCCGTTGTCACACACGACCATGCCCGGTTGGAGGCTCAGAGGCGAAAGCCAGCGGTCGGTCTGCTCTGTCAGACCCTGCAGCAGTTCGTGGGCCGTGTGCCTCTTCTCTCCTAAGCTGAGTAGTTTCAGCACAGCCTGCTGACGCTTGCCCACCGCTGTGCTGCCACGCGACACCAACTGCTGGCGACATGCTGCTGCTGACACATCTTGATTGCGAGACAGAGGTTGCGTAGGAGGAGGAGGAGGAGGGTGGTTTAGTGGAGGAAACATACACTGCCGCAGATACCAGCACCGAGCTGGGGCCCGCAATTCTGGGGGTGGGTAGGACGTGAGTGGTCCCAGGCTCTGACTCGGTCCCAGCCTCCACTAAATTCACCCAATGTGCCGTCAGGGAGATATAGTGGCCCTGCCCACCTGTGCTTGTCCACGTGTCCGTTGTTAAGTGGACCTTGGCAGTAACCGTGTTGGTGAGGGCGCGTACAATGTTGAGGTTGACTTGGTCGTTCTGGGCTGGGACGGCACATCGGGAAAAGTAGTGGCGACATGTTTTTGAAAGCCTCCATTTCCACAAGCCTATACGGCAGCATCTCCAGGCTGATCAATTTGGCTATGTGCACGTTTAACGCTTGAGTGTGCGGGTGCGTGGTGGCGTACTTGCGCTTGCTCTCAAACAGTTGCGCTAGTGACGGCTGGACGGTGCGCTGAGAGACAAT
Organism: Eleutherodactylus coqui; assembly: GCF_035609145.1. Classification (NCBI taxonomy): domain Eukaryota; kingdom Metazoa; phylum Chordata; class Amphibia; order Anura; family Eleutherodactylidae; genus Eleutherodactylus; species Eleutherodactylus coqui. Next base: position 34,426,533 of record NC_089842.1, read on the forward strand.
GGTGGATGGCGCCGAGGACAGCGGAGGTGAGGGTGTGGGTGCAGGCCAGGAGACGGTAGTGCCTGTGTCCTGAGAGGGGGGTTGGATCTCAGTGGCAGGTTGGGGCACAGGGGGAGAGGCAGTGGTGCAAACCGGAGGCAGTGAACGGCCTTCGTCCCACCTTGTGGGGTGCTTGGCCATCATATGCCTGCGCATGCTGGTGGTGGTGAGGCTGTTGGTGGTGGCTCCCCGGCTGATCTTGGCGCGACAAAGGTTGCACACCACTGTTCGTCGGTCGTCTGCACTCTCAGTGAAAAACTGCCAGACCTTTGAGCACCTCGGCCTCTGCAGGGTGGCATGGCGCGAGGGGGCGCTTTGGGAAACAGTTGGTGGATTATTTGGTCTGGCCCTGCCTCTACCCCTGGCCACCGCACTGCCTCTTCCAACCTGCCCTACTTCTGCACTTGCCTCCCCCTCTGAAGACCTGTCCTCAGTATGCTTAGCAAACCAGGTGGGGTCAGTCACCTCATCGACCAGCTGCTCTTCCTCTGAATCGTCTGTGTGCTGCTCCCTCGGACTTACTGCAATTACTACTACCTGAGTGATAGACAACTGTGTCTCATCGTCGTCTTCTTCCTCACCCACTGAAAGCTCTTGAGACAGTTGCCGGAAGTCCCCAGCCTCATGCCCCGGACCCCAGGAACTTTCCAAAGGTTGGGCATCGGTCACGACAAACTCCTCCGGTGGGATAGGAACCATTGCTGCCCATTCTGGGCAGGGGCCCGAGAACAGTTCCTGGGAGTCTGCCTGCTCCTCAGAATGTGTCATTGTAATGGAGTGAGGAGGCTGGGAGGAAGGAGGAGCAGCAGCCAGAGGATTCTGAGTTGCAGCAGTGGACGGCGTAGAACTCTGGGTGGTCGATAGATTGCTGGATGCACTTTGTGCCATCCACGACAGGACCTGCTCACACTGCTCATTTTCTAATAAAGGTCTACCGCGTGGACCCATTAATTGTGAGATTAATCTGGGGACGCCAGAAACGTGCCTCTCTCCTAATCCCGCAGCAGTCGACTGCGAAACACCTGGATCAGGAGCTCGGCCTGTGCCCACACCCTGACTTGGGCCTCCGCGTCCTCGCCCGCGTCCACGTCCTCTAGGCCTACCCCTACCCCTCAGCATGGTGTATTACCAGTAGTGCAGAAACAGAACGCTGTAATTAAATGTGCCGCTTATTGGCCTGTGGTTGGAGGCTGACTTCGCTTACGGAACGCACAACAGAGCCAGGAAAGAATTTTGCGCAAGTCTGTAGTGAGACGTAGGTGCGTATGACTGAGCTATTGGAATTCACAGCGCTGAAGCCGTCAAGTGTCCAAGGGCCACTAGTAGGCCTTAAGTATTTTGCTTCTATTTTTTGAAAGGCTGAGCTGAGACAGCAGACAGATACTGTAGGCAGCGTTTATATGTATACTGTTTCAATGTGGACGGGATGACGGTGGTGATGTAACGGGCAACGCAGAGCCAGGAAACACTTTTGCGCAAGCCTGCTGTAACACTTAGCTGCGTATTAATTAGGACTACTACCACCAGCAGACACGCAGTACACTGAAGACGATCACAGGCAGCCCAAATATAGTTTTTTTTCCCAAATTTGTTTGAAAAAGCCCACTGCCTATATAGACAGTATATCTCTTTCACCTTTCCCACTGTCCCTGCCTCACCAGTACTGCCCCTATACTATGTACAATGACTGCAGACTGAGGACGCAATGCTCTGCACGCCCGAAAAAAAAAAAAGTGCAACACTGCTAAAAGCAGCCTCAACAGTACTGCACACGGTCAGATGTGGCCCTAAGAAGGACCGTTGGGGTTCTTCAAGCCTGAGATAACTCCTAACGCTCTCCCTATAGCAGCAGCAGCATCAGCAGCACTTTCCCTGATCTATGTCAGAATGCATCTGTGGCGAGCCGCGGGCGGGGCAGATTTAAATACTCCGGTGACACCTGATCTCCCCAGCCACTCACTGCAGGGGGGTGGTATAGGGCTGGAATGTCACAGGAGGAAGTTGTAATGCCTTCCCTGTCTTTCTATTGGCCAGCAAAGTGCGCTAATGTCTCAGAGAGTAAAGTGAAAGTAACTCGAACACCGCGTGGTGCTCGCCTCGAGTAACGAGCATCTCGAACACGCTAATACTCGAACGAGCATCAAGCTCGGACGAGTACGTTCGCTCATCTCTATTTAAGAAGCAACCAAATAAGGGTGACTACCCACTAGTGTTTTTTTTACTGCGAAATTCGCAGCGTTTTTTTTTTTCTGCAGGGGTCTTTGTGCTATGGGACTTGTAAAGCTAAAATCGCGATTTTGCGGTAGATCGCGATTTTAACATTACAAGTCCCATAAACCCCCTGCAGAAAAAAAAAACACTGCGAATTTCGCAGTGAAAAAAAACGCTAGTGGGTAGTCACCGTAACAATGTACAAATACATTAGGGGACAATACCAGGATTTCTCCCATGACCTGTATATATCCAGGACTTTGGAGTTAACAGGAGAGCATCTGCTGCATCTAGAAGAAAGACGGTTTCATTACCAACACAGAAAGTGGTTCTTTACCATAAGAACAGTGAGACTGTGGAACTCTCTGCCAGAGGACGTAGTGATGGCAAAATCCATAGAGGAGTTTAAGAGGGGACTAGACATCTTTTTAGAGTGCTATGATATTGCAGGATATAGACATTAGGTGACCAGCGGGATTGCTAATATGAGTGTTGGAGTTAGGTAGAACTCAAAACATTAATCGGGGGATTATTCTGACTGTCATTATTGAGTCGGGAAGGAAATTTGTCCTTCAAATCAGCTAAATTGGATCTGCCTCGTTTTGTTTTTTTTGCCCCTTCCTCTGGATCAACAATGGGGGAGAGTGTGTGTGTGGGTGGGGGGGGGGGGTGTATAGAAACAGGCTGAACTAGATGGACATTATCTTTATTCAGCCTAACATGCTATGGTACTATATTAGAGACTACTTAGAGACTCTTCTACAAGGTTTGTACTCTGAGAGACCACTCAGGAAGTTTGCAACGTTTATAGCATTTGCCCCAAGAGACTACTTAGAGATGTTTGTTTTATTTCTAACTTGTTCATGGAGGACAGAGTCCTAAGGGTGCATCCTGAACTCATGGTCTGTGTGCCCCTTTGCATCAGGGGACGATCTCTAAATCCATTGCAAAAAGGCAGTCACCCTAAAGACTTTTAACCTGGACTTAACAGTATAATGTGTAATGTAAGGCCTCCATAGCCAGCTAACTTCGTCTTAGCCCAATGTTTCAGTTCAAAAATACTATATACTTGCAAGTAGTTCAATTCTTTAATATAAATGAGTGGTTGTTGCCACAGGTCGGTAACCTGTCTCATCCTTCGGATCATAGTTAACTCCAAGGACAGCTATGTTTTAAGTAGGGGTGGGGAACTGTAAAAGCTGTACATTGTGGCAATTCAAATACATTAATTTTCGCTGTTACACTCACACTAGTGTTCTTTTTTGCATTGCATATTATATGGGAGTAAAGAAAGAACGCAGCATATATAAACAGCGTTTATACACAATGTCACTAAGTGACAGAATGGGAAATTAAAAAAGATTAAACCAGGAAGCCTGTGCAAGACAGCTTTCGTGAGATACGCAGTGTTTTACCACAAGCTCACATGAGTCTTACAGGTTTTGTCATCCCCACACACTTTTAATTGTTGTAAGTTCTCCTACCACTATAGCTTTAATTGTGTTGTAGTAACCCGGAGGATCCTACAGGGTATACAAATGGTTAATAGGTGCTGCGGACTTCATTATGATCCCTTTGGGGGAAATAGAAGGCATCCTTCAAAGAAAAAAATCTGATTTACCTGAATAATGGGCTAGGAGTAATCTGCCTGGCAACAGTGCTTCTTCTGATTGGTCATCCTCTCCACTGGCGTGGATTTATGTGTGATTGGAGGAAAATGACCACGTGACCAGGGCTGGTGGAATTCCTGGATTAGGCGTTGTCATACAAAGAGCAGGAAAGCTGGCAAGCGGAAGGAAGTGGTCTGGGTGAGTCAGGAGAGGAAGAGGAGAGCACGGGAAGTGAAGAAAAAAAGAGGACAGCAGGAGGACTGCAAAGCGAGGGGCTGGACAGGTGCAGGAGTCAGAAGTCATGATCCGACAGAGTCCAGAGTGAGATCAGAGTATTCTTCAACCCTGCCAGAAGAAACCTGAACCAGGACGAATTCCACGGAAGTTGGAAGGAAATCAGCCACCGCAATCGTGAGTTTAACTTGTTCCTGGTCAGTCAGAAGTCAGCACGCCCATAGGAGAGCTTGCACTATTCCCTCCATTCCTCTGCAAATAATCTCCCCCAACTTCAGCAAGCACCTAACTTAGTCGAGCAGTTCATTCCAACCTTTGGAAGAGGATTAAAGGGGTTGTCCCGCGGCAGCAAGTGGGTATATACACTTCTGTATGGCCATATTAATGCACTTTGTAATGTACATTGTGCATTAATTATGAGCCATACAGAAGTTCTAAAAAGTTTTTCACTTACCTGCTCCGTTGCTGGCGTCCTCGTCTCCATGGTTGCCGTCTAATTTTCGCCGTCTAATGGCCAAATTAGACGCGCTTGCGCAGTCCAGGTCTTCTGCTCTTCTCAATGGGGCTCGGTGTAGCTCCGTGTAGCTCCACCCCGTCACGTGCCGATTCCAGCCAATCAGGAGGCTGGAATCGGCAATGGACCGCACAGAAGCCCTGCGGTCCACGGAGGGAGAAGATGCCGGCGGCCATCTTCAGCCGGTAAGTATGAAGTCACCGGAGCGCGGGGATTCAGGTAAGCGCTGTGCGGATTTTTCTTTAGGTCCCTGCATCGGGGTTGTGTCGCGCCAAACGGGGAGGGGTTGAAAAAAAAAAAAACGTTTCGGCGCAGGACAACCCCTTTAAGGAATTGAGGTATGCTGTTTAATATGCTCAGGAAATTGTTGGAGGATTGACTGCCTGTTGAATTGAAGATTGTGAATATTGTACTTAGTCCGCAAAGTTCAAGTAAACTGTGTGCCTTCCTTTTACTAAAGTTCTGTGGACTTGTCTCTTTATTTCATTATTACTACGCATTCAAAGACACTGTATTGCCTTGTAAGTTCCTTGCAATTAGGTGCAGTCCTCACTTTCCCTAGTGTCCCAATCAGAGTAACAGATAGGAAATTAATCTTGTTTTTTGTCGAAATTACCAATTTTAAACTAATATCATCAGGAGATGCAACCGTCTCATTGATGTCATCTATGAAATGACCATAGGAAGAAAAAATACACAAAAACTCTACACTGTACATGAAGGGAAAGCGGGGTGAACTGAACAGACAGCTTAAGATGCTTTCTGTTTATAGTATTTGCAATTGTCTTCCATGTAATACTAAATTGAGATTAGGGAAATGAGGAAGAAAATGTAGTTTTTTGGTGAAGTGGGGGAGGAGTCATTTCACAAGTTATTGAATTATAATTACCAATGGAAGCCGTTTGGGAAGGAAGAGTAAAATTAGAGAATAAAAAGCAATGAAAGTAATAAATAGAGCAAATGAGTGTTTATTAATGTATTAGCCAATATAGTTTCCACCTAAGGATAAAGAATCATCTAAAATCTTCCATCCTGTAAACTTCTCTTGTTTCGGGATCCTTTACAACTGTTAGAGGAACAATTTCAGCAGTAGAAGACACAGAATGGCTGGAGTCAGGACGACTTTATGGGCACTTATGCCGCCACTGGTGCAGGTAATTGTAGCATTGATTGTTGATCCTCCATTGTTATTGGACTGGCTGCCAAGATCACAGTAGGACCTTGTTGCGCATCCTCGCATGGTTGATGAGAAAAATCCTGCAAAGATACACAAAGCTTTCACGTACCACCATATGACACCTCATAAATGAAGATTATTCAACAAAAACTGGTCTTTTAGACTAGAACAACTGGTCAGAGTACAGCTTCTTCATAAATTATCCTGAAAATAAAAGATTTGCTGTGATTGGCCAGTTTTGTTTTTCTGATAGACATCTTTCATTAATGAGGTTTAGTTAGTATATGTTTTCTACCTCACTTAAAAAGCTATAAAATGTTTGCATGTGAAAACAGAAAATGTTTTTCTTTAATTGGCCATACTAGTAACAGGAACTGGCGCCCAAATGGGCAGTCAAGGACTATTTAGCTTGCTAGTTCAGTGTTGTTAAGAAATCTTATGCAGAGATCCTTTCAATCTTAGGCAAAGGTTCCCTATAAAGTGAAGTAAAAATAAAATAGTTATTGAAACCTTCTGTTGTCTGGAGAAAACACATATTCTCATCCCCTGCACATTGGACAGTATCTGAAGTGTAACACCAGGCAGATTGGTCAGAAACGCAAGATCGGCATATCACTCCATTGGGGTTATGGCTTTTCGTTAGTACTAGAAGAGAGCAGGAGAAAGAAATAAAAAGATGACTTGTCTTCATAGCATATAAACCATAATGTATGAACCTACAAAGAAGGTTCTCCCACTCCTCTCTATGATTAAGCGGTTGCCCCTCTGTTAGAGCCTATTAACATCACAATCAGGACACTTCTTGGTGACCTTCTTTATACAGAAGGAAGAAATCATTGATCTTCCATGCAATATAACGACATAAGAGATCTCCAAAGGCATTCTTGTGACTTCCAACTTGAAATGGATGGGCCTGTTTTTTTCCTTTTGCACGCTAACACTGATCTGTCAGTGTAATTTTTGGAGCTTATAGCTCCAGATGACCCCCCTTGTCCTCTTATTATCCTGCTTTATGTTGTGCACATGAACTGCCTCTGGTAACCCTTGAGGAAGCAACTGTATGCTGGTGATACATGTGGGATCCCCTCCTTTGCTCTGGTAAATTCATTTTGGCTGACCATGCTTTGTGTAGAACATATGCACAAAAAGCACAAGTCCACATCCGGGTGTCTCAGAGAGCCTCACAGCGCTCTTTGCTGACATAAGTAGAACGGGGTTGGGGGGTGGGGAGAATGCTGGAGGGGCATGCAGGACAACTGGACAGTCTGAGTAGGGGCTTTGAGCGGCCTGCCTCCATGGCTTATGGAGGGCCAATTTGCACATAGCTCGGTGCACATTAAAAGTGCAGCCTTTACAAAAATCAGTTAACTGCTTGCTGCATTGGACATATATGCAGTTTATGTGCAATATGCCTGGGAGCGCTATGAGGCCAGTTTAATATGTATAATCTTGATGTCACAATCCCTTTAACACCATTTTGGAGCCTCTGTAAGTAATACTCATACCTAACACAGGAGGAAGTGCGGAACCGGTTAAGGAAGATTAAAATCGATAAATCGCCAGGCCCAGATGGAATACACCCAAGGGTACTAAAGGAACTAAGTGATGTGATAGCTAGGCTGCTATATCTCTTGCCAGTGGGGTGCCACAGGGTTCAGTATTAGGCCCCATTCTGTTCAATATATTTATCAACGACCTGATAGAGGGGCTGCACAGTAAAATATCATTATTTGCAGAAGACACAAAATTATACAATATAATCAATAGAACAGAGGACAAAGTACGGCTACAAACGGATCAAGATAAGCTGGGGCTTGGGCAGAAAAATGGCAAATGAAGTTCAGTGTTGAAAAATGTAAAGTTATGCACATGGGGAGGAGAAACAGATATCACCAATATACACTGAATGGGGTACAGCTAGGGAAAAGTGAGATGGAAAAGACCTGGGGGAACTAGTGGATTGTAGACTAAACTGGAGTAACCAATGCCAGTCAGCTGCTGCAAAAGCTAATAAAGTCTTGGGGTGCATTAAAAGAAGTATAGGGGCGAGTGACGAGAACATTATCCTTCCACTATATAAAGCACTTGTCAGGCCTCACATGGAATACTGCGCACAGTTCTGGTCACCGGTGCTCAGGAAAGATGTTACAGTACTGGAGGGGGTTCAAAGAAGGGCAACTAAACTAATACATGGAATGACGGGACTGGAATACCCAGAGAGGCTATCCAAACTGGGATTATTTACTCTAGAAAAAAGACGGCTAGGGGGTACTCAAATAACTATGTATAAATACATGAGGGGACAATACAAGTATCTCTCCCACGATCTGTTTATACCCCGGACTACGACGGTAACAAGAGGGCATCCGCTACGTCTAGAGGAAAGCAGGTTTCATCACCAACACAGAAAAGGGTTCTTTACTGTAAGAGCAGTTAGACTGTGGAACTCTCTGCCTGAGGAAGTGGTGATGGAAAAATCCATAGAGCAGTTTAAAAGGGGACTTGATGTCTTTCTGGAGGGGAAGGATATTGCAGGATATAAATCTTAGGTTAATTGTTAATCCGGGTATACAGGCAGGTAGGAACTATTAGGGGTTGATCCAGGGATTAGTCTGATTGCCATTAGGGAGTCGGGAAGGAATTTTTACCCCAAAAGGGCTAATTGGCTCCTGCTCTTGGGGTTTTTTGCCTTCCTCTGGATCAGCATCACAGGAGGATAACAGGCTGGACTAGATGGACATTGTCTTCATTCAGCCTTACATACTATACATACCTAAGATATGAGTTATTTGTGTTTTCATATTAGTATTATTTTGCACTTGTGTGTCTATAATAATGTCCATGGGGAGATACGGTTTATGGGAGTCACTGTTTATAGAAGTCTGTTTTTACCCTTATAGTAATATCGTATGATTTTTAAATGTTTTTAATTGGTCTGTGGTTGTTTATATGTGCTGATGATAAAATGTGTTATTATTTTTGGTATTTTTCATTTTTTTCTCTTATAGTTTAATTGTGCCTTCTTGTACCAACTTAGTTGGCGCTAATGACAGTGCTAATGATAGAGTGACATGTCCCCACTGTGGCCAGTGATGAATCAAAATAACGCATGACTGCGGGAATGGACAAACCATTGGCATGGGAGCTGTGGGGATCTTGAAAGGGGAGTACAACATTTTGGGGTATTATAAGTGTGCAGACCTGAGAGATAGTGTGCCACATTACCACAAGCATCAGTAATTATACGGAATAGAAATTCGGCTGTGCTGGTAGACTAGGAGCTGTAAAGCCTATGAAGAATTTACCAAACAACGTTTCTATGTAGATTAAAAAAAGTAGTAATAGACGACTTACATGTGGGAAGAGTGGGAGTACAGTCATCAGTGCTGCAGCATGAAATGCTAAGCCCCATTCGTCTTTCCTTTACGCTCATGGTGCCACTGAAGTTGCATGCAAATAAAGGAGTGCATCCCCTGACTAGTCCTTCAGTCATCACTCCCTCTACAAATAAAATGATTTTCTTATGTAAAGGTCACCATTCCGTTCACAGAGGCATCTGTGCATTTTGCACCTTCAGTATTCATATATATGAACGACGCCAGCTAAATGTAATACAGAACTTACCTTAACTTTCAGCAGTTGCCTATTCTTGGTACTAACAGTTTCCTGCAGGACTTAGAGCGCAACAGAACCCCGCAGGCCGTTCCAGCCATTATCATTCCTGTGCTTTTACGCAGGAACGAGCATCACTGACTGGAAGCGCGGTAGTTAATGGAGGGGGAAGATGGGCCGATATCATTCTGGCCCGCCTCCATTCACAGTAAGCAGGCAGTCATAAGTGAACGACTGCCTGTTTACACGGAACGATACATTGGTCAGTTTTCTGTTTACAGAGACTGAACAACGGATGAGAAGAGGAATTCATTTACACTAAACAATAATCGTTCAGATTCTCACTGGACCGCAAGAATCCGAACAATGATGGTTCTGTGTAAAAGCAAGAATATAGAAGAAAAAAATAGCATAAAAACCATACAAAAACTAAGAACTTGCCATTAGATTACCGGACATAACATGAAAGTAACTGGATGAGGAGGCATGATGAAGCATGGCCGTAACTATAGGAGATGCAGAGGATGCGGTTGCACCTGGGCCCGGGAGCCTTGGGGGGCCCCTAAGGCTACTCTTCTCCATATAGGGAGCCCAGTACTATGGATAAAGCATTGTAGTTGGGGGCCCTGTTACAGATTTTGCAATGGGGCCAGGATCTTCAAGTTACGTCTCTGGGATGAAGATTATATTGAAACTGACGAGGAGACTGAAGCAGATGGTATGGAATAGAAATAACCAGATACATTTTTTCCCTAATGCTACCTCTGCGTCTTCCCTAATCTTTCCCTATTACTGTCCCTAACACCAGATACTCCTGCGTAAGTAGCCCTAAGTTATCCCTACAGGCAACCCCATCTGAAATATTGTCCTTAAAAACAAGAGGGAACTAGGAACCAGATAAGGAGCTAAACAAGCAAGCAGAATAATGAACCAAGGAAGGCAAATACAAAAAACAAGAAATAAACAGGCAAGGACCACAAATCTGGTGTGATCATGATAAAGTGTGCTGCCTGCCCCTGTGAGAGACACCATAGTGGTAGAACACCATCATGTTCCCCACTCCATTTTCTGTAACTTACTTGACACATTCATATTGGGGTACAAGGACTTAGAAGAAGCTATTGTATTTCTGTTATCAGCCAGAAAGCTGAAGTATATTATAGACTTTTCTGCTATTCCTCAAACTCACACTGTTGTAATTAGATAGGGAGAAAGCCCAAGCTTTGTTTCAACCCCCCTGCTTCTTTAAAAGTGAAAGTAGAAGATTCTTCTACTTCCTGGTTTCTTTGTTAAATGTAAAGATAGCTTAAGCGGGACTTATGTCAGGACACAGAGGGAGCAGGATGTGCCTAACAGAGCTCCTGCTAGTATCACCTCCCAGAGACACCGGGACCCTCTAGTGCACCGGAAAAAAAGCAGCTGCGGGGGGCAGACACCACCCCCGCTTGCTAGACGGAAGACCCCCACATCCAAGGGACACCTGGAAAGCCCCCGGCGAACCCCCCGATCCGACCCACGAAGAAAGAGAACCGGGACACGGTCGTGGGGAAAAGAGGGACATAGAGCCCACGAGCCACCGGGATCTTACCTGCCTAGAAGACCTCCGGTAAGACACACCGACCCACTGACGTCCCGAGGCACACCGGAAGCGCACGAGACACCGCGACCTAGGCCGCAACTGAAACCGCGGCCTAGATTTCCGGTCGCGAGGACCGCGACCACCACCAACCGAGCCGCGAGGAAGGGGAAGACCTCGGGGAGCCACAGAGAGGCACAAGAGTCCCTTCGAGGGCGACGAACCCTGCCGGGAAACCACCGGAGAGCCGGAGCCAAACAGCAGTGAAAAACCGCAACCCCGCTCTCCAGCTGAGACAATCCCCGCTCGGTGTCATGCAGAAAACGGAGCCTTGGGAGGCACCCGAACGTCCCGAAAGACATCTGACCTCACTAGAGACCGTCCGGAACATCGCGACCTAGCAGCACCAGAAGCCTCGGCCTAAATTTGCGGCCGCGATGTCTGCGGCAAACTCCGCCCACTACAAGAGGTAAGGGGAGGAGCCGAGAGAAAGGGGAAACCCCACACTGACACAGCAAAGAGGGCCCCAGAACAAAACGGCAGCACAGGAAGCCCAGGTGTCCTAAATAAACATGCATAAATAAAAACTTGGAGAGACAATTACCCCCCTATAAAACCCACCCCAACTATAACAATACCCACACAAAACAAAAAAACACCTAGGAACCAGAAAATTGGGAAAGAGGGAAAGCAAGACAGAACTTACAGAGACACAAACTGGGAATTAACCTAAAGCCATCAGACAAAAAGAAATGAACAAATAGATATCGGACAAAAAGCCACATCCACAGCAAAAAATACAAACCGCAATAAAGCAACAACGACCCGGATACAGGGAAACAACCTTTAGCACAACCAATCCGCACAAAACACCGGACCCCGATAAACCAAAAATGGACAAATATCTAAACGAAAGAAGAAAGAAGAAAACTTCGGATCCAAGATGGTAATAAATCCTTAGTATTCAACACCCTGGAGGAGGAAGCAAGAAGACATTTGCATATGGAGGAAAACGAAGAACAGGGCTGAAAAGCCAGGAAAAAGGAACTGTTTAATTGCTCTATACAATAACCCTACTCTAAATACCGTGGATGTGGCACTTGCCACGCAAAAGACGAATTTAATGTTAAACGTTTATATGTTCATTACTGAGTTCTACATGTTTCTCATGCTATTTTTCTTCTTGACCGATTTGATCTGTAGAAAACGGACCAATAGGAAGATCGGGGGGCCCCACAGGCACGGCGCGACCAACACCCAGTCACACCCATGGCTCGCTGGGACCGAGGGATGTGACAACGACAAAGAGGCAAAGGTAGCGGTAACTACAACCAACACAAACACACTAATATGCCTATAGACACAGAGACAACTGACTATCAAACACCCAGTACGATACAAATACTATCCTGGAATGTAGATGGACTAAACACGCCTATCAAACGAAAAAAAGTACTTACGCACCTGAAAAGATACAAACCGTACATAGTGTTTTTACAAGACACACACTGGAAAAAAGAGGGGAGGGGCGATGTAAGAGCACCATGGATAGAAGCATGCTAGACGGCCTCACACACATCGGCGTCACGAGGAGTAGCCACCCTGATCAGGAAAAATATGCCACACACAATATTACAAAATATAGCCGATCTGCAGGGCGGATATTTAATAACAAGAATAAACATGGACGAACAAATATATGACTTGGTGAACATCTACGCCCCCAACACAAATCAATCAACATTCTACGCCACATTAATAGAGCAGTTACAACCATATCTAAACGATAGAATAATTATGGGAGGAGATTTTAACAGCACACAATACGAAACACCGGACAGAACATGATCATCCACCCAAATGTTATCAACCACATGCATTGAAAGCACTTGCGATATGCCAGTTCTATACCGGCCTCTTTCTTGCGCTGCGATGCGAGATTTTTCTCGTGCTCTCACAGCGCAAGAAAGAAAATATCGCCAGTGGGTGGGAGCCCTTAGAAGTCTCTTTGTTGTTCCTTTTGCAGGAACTAGCCCCTGGGGGTGAAAATGAGAAGTGGCACCTGATGAGAAGGGAGTCTGAGGAGAGGTAAATACCTGTCCCGCTCACAAATGCTCTACTCTATGATGTTGCACTTGAGCCACAGATCAACTCACAAGGCAGGCAGATCACCGCTGAGTATCACTCACTTCTCTGTGACCTCTCATTTAGCGCTTCACATTTTATTTCCATTTCTTCTCCCAGCTCTGCTGCTCCAATCAGCGGTTACTAGGCACTGCCGAGAGTATTGCACCCCTGAAATCCATCTGATGAGGAAAGCACCACAAAATCAAGGCCACGTGCAACAACACAGGGAGTATATCTATCACCACTGAAGGGTTCTCCAACAACTGCGGGAGAAGAATCCCATGAGGTAGAGACAGGGACTTCCCTCCATAACCCACAGAACCAGGGGAGCACTGCATCCCTGCGGGAGATGAGTGGATGATTCCAGGCTTACCCAATTGCTCTTTGTGGAGTTTTACTTCGGAACAGTTAACCTCTCATGCTATTGAGGGTTGGAAGTGAAGTCCTACAGTCTGCCACCTTTAGATATCAGGAAGAATCCTTGAAAGAGCAGAGGCAGCCAAGCAGCAGCTACCTCCTCCAACCTGTCTTATATACAAGAAACTGGAACTGAGGAGGTGAAGGGAGTGCCCGTCTTTAAAGAGATCTAGCAGGTTCCCGTTTCTTGTCTGGATGTCAGTGGGTCTCCCATTGGTGCTGTTATGTACGTAAGGGAAATATAATTTCCTTGCCTGCAAGAATCCTGGAGAAAGGACTAATAAGAAACTAAAATATAGTCTGTTTTTGCAGCGCTATTCGACATCACTGTGCATAGGAGAATTAGGGGAATGTATTATTGGTGTAAATATTATAGATTGAACCAAATACTTAAAAAAAGAACAATCAGAGAGAAAATGTGTTCTTCCCTCTGTTTATGCCAATTTCTCAAAATGGGTAACCTACAGAACAAAAAAGATATCCACTCCAGTTTAGAAGAATTAGAAAGTGCTAAGTGTCCTGCCAAAAACAAAAAACTGAAATAAAAATTTTTTTTATATTAAATTATATTATATATTGATATAGAGAAGGAAATTTATATTCGTTTGAGTAGAACAAGAAACTCCATTAAAAGTTCTATATGAAATTTGACATTCCAGTATGTAAAATTTTGCTCCACCCATCAAGACACAAAATAGCTCTGGTCATGAAAGGGTCAGGCTAGTTTCACACGGGCAATTGCAATTTTGTCACGAGAAAATCACATCTGTGAACTCGCGATTTTTGAGTATCAGCGATGCTTTTTTTTAGCATAATCTCGTATTGCATCGCTATTGCCTGCGATAAGATTGCATGATAATTTATCGCAAAAGTCAACATTGCAATGGACATTTGTTGCGTTGCAATGCGATAAAAAGACACCTCCATAGAAAAACATGGGAGATTAAAAAAATAAATAAATAAAAATCGCACATCGCAAAAAAATAAAGCATGCTGCAATGTTTTGTTTTCTCAACATCGTATCAGTAAACACATCGCTAATGGGAAAGAAATCATTGTAAATAATTGGTTTCCTAATCTGCTTTTTTACTGACTATCGCAGCAGGCGAAAATCGCAAGATTTTCATCCGTGTGAAACCACCTTAAGTTATAGAACTCACCCGTAAAGACTTGGTTGTATATTGATCCACATACAGATCCTGAAGAACAAGTTGTGCTGATGCCGGAGCAGATCGAGGAAGACATAGATGTACACTCTGTACATGAGAGAGCGGAACCTAGAGAGATGTCACACAGCACACAATCAGCACAATTATCACTTATTACACTCTGGTTCACCAAGACTTTTTTTCTGCTGCCAAGTCACGGAGATCAGCGGCATCGGAGACAGAAGTTAAAGAGCTCATTTCCCAGTATGAACAGGAGGAGATGTAACAGCGGTCATACAGAGATTTACACTGCTGTAGTGGAAGTATTAATATGTCTTATTACCACCACAATTTCTGCTATTTATTATTTCTGTCATTATTAAGGGTCCATGCACACCGGCAATATTTCTGTCCGGTTTTCAGATCCAAACCTCAGACAGAAATATCACCCATTCACTTGAGTGGGTGCATGCACAAGGGCTTTTTCTGCTCTGAATAATAGTACGAGTAAAAAAAAAACTTGCAGCGTCCTATTATTGTCTGATTTTTAGATGAGAATAGCACGTGTCAGGGCTCCTGCACACCTGCTTTTTTTCATGCGATTGTCAATAGCATTTTCAAATATTAAAAATGCTTTGCAAGTTGTTGCGTTTTTAACTTTAGAAAGTCCCATTGTCAATCCCATGAAAAAAAAAAGCAGCGATATCACGTGAAAAAAAAGCCAGCTATAACACGTGAAAAAAAAAAAAGCAAGTGTGCAGGAGCCCTCAATGTGTTGTGTCCCACACATCAGACAACACAAGGACGAGATGCCCAGAGTTGAGACAAAGAAGCTTATGTGCGGTTTTAACATCAGTGTGCATGTACCCTAAGGCCTCAGTCAGATGGGCGCTTTTATGTGTGTATGTTTTGTGCGTTTGCGATCCGCATCTATATTGAAGCAATGCTTCTTCATGGCAGCAGTCTAATGTCCGGATTTTACATGCGCATAAAATTCGCACCTACAAAAGATAGAACATATGGGTGGCAATGGACTTGGTCACTTGTTTTTTTCATTTTACGCACGCAGTGCGATCTTTTTTACGCGCAAATAAACGCTTGCCTGACTGAGCCCTAAGGGCGTATTTACACTTCCATTAAGCCTGTCAGTTATAATTCCGTCTCTTTGTTCCATTTTTTGGAGCTGACATATTGAATTAAAAAGGAAACATTTCTGTATTTTTTCTCCATTGATTTTAATAGTTTTTTTCTACACACAGGCTGTAAGAACAGTGACCTACACCAACACAATCCATAGACGGCTGAAGGGAAAAGAGAGAAGGGGAAGGCAGGGATATAGGCTCACACACCAAACAACAACCACCACAAAGACAACACCAACAGGCGATCACCAGACAGCAAAATACTTATCTTATGTACTAACACAACAAGTAGATGGAATATAAATAGAGATGAGCGAGCATTTTGGTGCTCGCTGCTCGAGTCGAACTTTCCGCGATGCTCGAGGGTTCGTTTCGAGTAACGAACCCCATTGAAGTCAATGGGCGACTCGAGCATTTTTGTATATCGCCGATGCTCTCTAAGGTTTTCATTGGTGAAAATCTGCAAAACCCAAGAAAGTGATGGAAACGACACAGATACGGATAGGACAGGCGAGGGGCAACATGCTGGGCTGCATTTCAGGTTCCCAGGTCCCACTATTAAGCCACAATAGCGGCAAGAGTGGGGCCCCCCCAATAATTTTTACTTCGGACAAACCCTTATTAGTAAGCCACACCTTAGCTAAGCACAAACACTGCCTGCGGGACACACCCCTGCCTCTTCTCCTGGGTTACATGCTGCCCAACCCCCCCACACGACTCAGTGTACACAGCGCACACCAAAGTGTCCCTGCGCAGCCTTCAGCTGCCCTCATGCCACACGCTGGCCTCACAGCCATCTACTCCCGCAGCAGCCGGCTGCAATTCACCTGGACCAGGAACTCGTCCTATACCCACACCCTCACTTGGGACTCCGCGTCCTCGACC
This sequence comes from Eleutherodactylus coqui, assembly GCF_035609145.1. Classification (NCBI taxonomy): domain Eukaryota; kingdom Metazoa; phylum Chordata; class Amphibia; order Anura; family Eleutherodactylidae; genus Eleutherodactylus; species Eleutherodactylus coqui. The sequence goes on from NC_089842.1 coordinate 34,443,225, forward strand.
GCGACTGAGTCCACGTCCTCTGCCCCTACCCCTACCCCTCAGCATGCTGGATTAAGAATAGGGCAGAGACAGAGTGGTATAAAAATGTTTGTGAATTATTGCCGAGCAGTTGGTGGCTGCCAGCGGTAATATAATGCGAAAATGAAGCCAGAGATAAATTATAAGGAAGGCTGCACTTAGGCCTTGCTGTGAACTATGCAGTTTGGATGGACGTGAAGTCCCACAGGCCACGCAGGCTAATGCACTGGGTCACCGGTAGCCGTAAAAAGGATTTTTTTTAAAAATCTCCTTATTTTTCTATGCAATGCCGGCTGAGGCTAGGCAGTGTGTATTGCACTTTCAATCTATGGGCGTCAGGCAGACCGTGCACTAATGAGACAGCACACGTATAACACAGAGAGTTGTAGAAAATGTGTGGTTTCTTGGCGTACACTTAGAGGCAGACTGAACTGACGCAACGCAAAGTGCGGACAGAAAAATGTTTAAATGAAGGCTGCCTGCAGGTTCTGCTGTGCAATACAGAGGTACTACAACTCCCAGCAACCACGGAGTTAAATGCACACGGTCACAGGTTGCCCTAAGAAGAACCGTTGGGGTTCTTGTAGACAGGATTCTACAGTACCACTGTCCCTGCCTGACCAATACTGCCCCTATACTCAAGTACAGACTGCAGCCTGAGAACGCTACAGCCTGCACGCCCGATATACATAAAAAATAAAAAAAAGTGCAAAACTGCTCACAGCAGCCACAACAGTAATGCACTAGGTGAGATGTGGTCCTAAGAAGGACCGTTGTGGTTCTTGAAGATGCTAACACTGTCCCTATAGCAGCAGCAGCATCAGCAGCACTTTCCCTGATCTCTCTTAGCCTGTGTCTGTGTCGAGCCACGGGCGTGGCAGATTTAAATACTCGGGGGTCACTTGATCTCGCCAGCCACTCACTGTAGGGGGGTGGGATAGGGCTGGAACGTCACAGGAGGAAGTTGTAATGCCTACCCTGTGTTTCTATTGGCCAGAAAAGGGCGCAAATTTCTCAGGGAAGGAAATGTAATTGAGTCGAGTGCCGCGTGGTGCTCGTCTCGAGTAACGAGCATCTCGAACACCCTAATGCTCGTACGAGCATCAAGCTCGCTCATCTCTAAATATAAATAAGTATGAGATATTAGTATTTTGGCCAAAGTACCTTAAAGGGGTTGTCTCGAGGCAAGGGTGTAATTTTTTTATTGCCCAGTCCCCCTTCTTAAGCATACATTACTATGCACACGTGTAAATGGGTTTTAAAGCTGGTTTCTACTCACAGTTCTTGTGTTTCAGCAACTTATAAAACATTTCCCAAAGATGGCCGCCGGTTCTTTTCTCAAGGTGCACCACGGGTTTCTCCCATGGTGCACCGCGCTTGCTGTAGCCCGACGTGCGCGCTCCCGAGACGCTACCAGCTGTGTCTCCCTGACAACCAGACGCCCCGCAGCCGCCGACCGGACACACCGCGGCCGCCGACCAGACCCCACAGCCATCGACCGGGCCTCGGGATTGAAGGCGGCCGACCACGGCACACGCTCTTGGGCCACAGTCACCCACTGCCAGGCAGCAGGTAACCGGCGCTAGGCCCCGGCTCCCCCGTGCTAGGCCCCGGCTCCCCTGCGCTAGGCCCCTGGCCCCAGCGGCAGTCCCCTCGCGACAGCTGTAGGCCCTGGGCCACAGCGGTAGGCCCCGGGGCCCAGGCCGGTTAGTCACTCGTCACCCCCGACCCATCACTTACCTGGGTGGCTGGGCGGCTTCTCGGCACTGCTGGGCGGCTCAAGTTTCTGCACCTTCCTCTAAGAGAGGATGGTAGCAGAATGGCAACTCCAGAGCGCTCCAGAGAAGTTAAAGCTCGTCTGCGCATGCGCAGAAGAGCTGTAGCGGTGAGCACGCTGAAGCGGCTCGTGCTCAGAGCAGAAGACCGGACTGCGCAAGCACGTCTAAAAAAGCAAGCCGCCAGCGAAATTAGACGGAACCATGGAGACGTCGACGCTAGCAACGGAGCAGGTAAGTGAATAACTTCTGTATGGCTCATATTTAATGCACGATGTACATTACAAAGTGCATTAATATGGCCATACAGAAGTGTATAACCCCACTTGCTTTCGCGAGACAACCCCTTTTAAGGGTCATCGTTGTCTTACGAGTCCCTAATCTAACAAGCCAAATCACAAGAAAGGGAATCCTGCCTACAAGTGGGCGATCCTCCGGATAAGAATGGCCCTATACTGCAACATTAAGAACATCTGTTTAGCCCTTGATAGTAATACACAGGAACATCAGACAAGGACATAACACACAACAGGCATCTGCTCACCTGCTACATAGGACATAAAACACAGCAGGAGTCCACAAACCAACAGATAGAGGGATCACCACACAGGAAATCAAATAATGCATACAGGCAGACACTGAACAAGACATTCTTCACACCAGGTGTCTGCACACCAACAGACATCCTCTCACCTACGAACAGCTGGGGTTACACCAAACAGAACAGCATGCCAACATACATACATTCACCAGGGTTCTGCAAGGAGATCAGAAATGGATAATGACCTTCTAGCAAGAGGATCTGATACTTATATATACAGATGCATGGGTATTGGCTGGCTGGAGAAATCCACACCGTCAGCCAGCCAAGCCAACCACATACCTGCAGTAGTGTGATGCTGGAACCCACATAACTGCAAGTCCCAGGAGCCCAATGTGTATGTGGTTTTTTTTAAATGGAAGGCTTTCAGTTTTCTTCCTTTCTGTTAGCAAAGCTTTTTGTTCCATTAAAAAATAGAAACCTGATGAAATGGAAGCGGACTGAAAGCTTTCCGTTTGATTTCAGTTTTTTTTTTAACACATTGAAATCACCAGGAAAAAAAACTGAAATGTTTGTTTCCAATTTAATTTAATTTATCTGTTCTAAAAATGATGTAATTATAACTGAAAGTCTTAACAGCTGTGTGATTGAGAAATCCATAGACACAAAGCAAAGACAAAGACCTACTTGTTGCTGAAAGAGCTGAGACGAGGCTCAGAATTCCAATCAGAGAAGTCATCATTAAGCTCAGGTGTTCTTAAGTAATGGAAACTTTGGGTGACCTTCTTGATTTATCTGTTTTTGGCGGGGCGGGACGCAGGAGGAGCTTTTTAGCTTCCAAGAAATTAATACCTGGTCACCAAGAGCAGAAAGTTACAGGTGACCTCCCATCCCCCCTTTTTCTTTATAATAAAGGGAATGTATCTTCAGAAAATTCTCATATCGGGTTTCTATTATACAAATGAAATCTTTAAGACATTTAAGGGTCCTTTGCACAGGACAACCTGTCCAGTGCCGACAATTGGCAGGTCATTGCAGCAATAACTAATACTTTGCTGTTACAGAGGAGAGTTCATCACTCACTGAATGAAAGTGGTGCTGGAGGGGGATCGTTTCATTCACAGTAAACAGGCAGTCATTTATAGATGAATGACTACCTGTTTACACTGGCCAATTCAGTGTAAACAGGCAGAGCGAGAAGTGAATGAATAGTTGTTCGTCATTCAGTCAGGAGGGGTTTTATTAGTACAGCAGCTACTTGTTAGGGCTGGCCAGGGCAGATGGAATTGGGATCCCTAAGCCAACCCTCTCCCGTGTCCCTACCTACTTGCCCCCCTGGGCTAAGCCTCAGGGCGACAACTGGGCGACAGTCACTGTGCTGCACTAGTGTCAAGGACCCCAGGAATGAGGGTCTGGGGGGCCGACAGGTGGGAACCGCGGGCCGACGAAGAACCGATGCGCAAACCAGAGAATAGTCAGAAAAATGGCCGGGTCAAAACCAATGGTCACAAGCAAAGGTACTGGAGGGAGAAGCAGAAGCAGATTCAGAGCAAGCCAAGGTCAAACCAAAAAACACGATCGAGGTACAAAGGGGCAAGGCAGAGGTCCTAACACTAATGTGAGGTCTAAGAGTGCGGGTGTAGTCAGAACAAGTCCAAAACAAACACTGGCACAGGAGTTTGGGCCAGCAGGGTTTAAATGCAGACCTACCCCACCCAGTGGGGCAGGAACGAGTCACCTGATGACTGGAGGGAGTTATAAAAGCCCCTCCCTCCGGCGGCGCCCACTCACCCGAGCACCGCGCAGCTGACCAGCGGGCCGGCGTGCCAGTACAGGGTGTGACTCGCGCCGCCAGCCGCCGCAACCAACCATGAGAATGGGGGAACACTAGCCGCTAGCCCAAGTCCCAGCCCCGCCGGGATGAGCAGCCGACACTGACCAGACACCGGTATCCCCAGTGGTAGCCCTCTTACTAACACTACTGTGGTGATCACTGTTACTACGGGTGCCGATATAGCGGACACTATTAGTAATAGTGTTCCCTATATCAGCCCCAGTTGTAATAGTATTATCATTGAGGTCACTGTGGGGGTCACTATTACTACTGAGGGCCACTATGGGTGCAGCGTCCGAGGAGCGGGGCAGACTATATAAAATAGCGAAACCCACAAGGGGATTACCTTAGTTCTTCTTGTCACGCATGACGCCACCGTTCCTTCCTACCCTGGTGATCTCTCCGGGGAATAAATACGTGTCACCACACAGGGTAGAATTTAAAAGGCCAAACCGGGAACAAGTCAATAAAGCCGTTTACTGAGCAAAATGAATAAACACTTCTATATCAGTCCACTTTACATCCACCGGCAAAAGAGTGAAGCTTCAGAACACAGGAAGCGTCAGGGAGGAAACACAGGAGAAACAGGGTGACTTACACAGACCTAGTTATCTGTGGTTCCCTGGTCCCAGACACCGACTCTTGAGAGACTTCACCAACACTCTACCGGTCCACTCTCACGGATCTTGGAACCTTTTCACCTCACACCGCACGGTGAAAAAATTCCACTTGTACTGTGGAGAAGAAGGGGTTTGCGGCATTAAAGTAGTATCTGCTCAGCCTCCTCCATCTCTTCTTGTACTCAGACTAAAGGTGTCTAAATACAGGCCAAGCTCTCTTTCTCTCTCCAAGGAAACTGCCAAAAAGCTCCTCTCATACACCTTGCACCCACATATATAAAACAAGGTCACATGACATACAAATAGATACTTTCCTAGACTAAAACCCAGACCGTAACTCATTCAGTGCTGCAAAGGTACAATAAACATCATATTCATACACTTAGAGGACAGTGGAAAAACCCAGAAACACATGACTACATAGACCATCCAGAAACTTCCAGAACACATGTGCACATTAATTTCTGTACACTACAGCTCCCCCTACTTAAGAAAAAAGCCAACCCCGGTGATACTTTAAAATAGAGTGTATATTCTGGAATGGGAATTACTCAGTGTGCTACCTGTTAACACTTTGAGGATCACGACTCAATCATGAAGTGTGCAAGGCAGAACCTTAAACACAATCTCCCCTTTTGGTTGCTATACAAAACTTAACCCATCTAAGTGTACTTCAAACTACTTGAGATGTCACTTTCTATATGCAGTGTAATTCTATGACAGGATGTAAGAAATATTGGTATGGCTATACCGTTTTGAGAAAAGTTGTTAGGCTGGACGGAATCCAAGTTGCACTAACAGAAGCCACGGGGCACTTACATAACTCTTCTCCCCAAAAATAAAAGTGAAAGATACTTCACTGTGACTACATGTAAAATAGAAGAGGGTGATTGGCATGCTAGAGAAATGAAGGGTAAGTGGAATGACCATCACTTCCCACAGATCTCGTGCGGGGTGGTAACCTAAGGTATATACCCCCAGCTGAGTTTGACTGTGGAGAAAAAATTGTTAGGAGAATTTACTAGTTTATCAATGAAAAGACAATCCGAGATCTCGTTCAGAAAGTCTGGAGCCAGGAGAAGTACAAATCGCACCAGCCTTGTTGCAGAATCAAATGACTTCTAATTTATTCTAAGGTGCATGCGGTTTATATACCATAAATGACATAATACGAAAAGTATCTACCTCCAAGATTAATAATAATACATGATAGCGTACAACTAAAATGGTTAACATAAGTTACACCTTTTAAGGTGTAACTATAACATACAATTAAACCGTTATGAATTCAGTGAAAGGGAATGCAGGGGTGGTGGTCTGGGAGACTCTTATCTTCTCTCTACCACATACTGCTATAGAAAATGTTTTGTTTAGCCTCTTCACTACTTATACTAGCATCATGCTATATCTTTCTAGTCCACAACCTAATAGAAAAGCAGTTAACTAATACATTGATCTACAATTTTCTTAACATTCCCCACTATTGATCAATAAATCAACACAGAATCTTAGTAAGACTAGGTCTCAAATCTATATCTATATATATAAAATTGAATGTATGTCTGTGTGCGTGTCTGTTTGTCCTTTATGCGCTACTACACCATTCATCCGATCGCCATGAAACTTTGGGAAGTTGTTGAGTACACTCCTGGGAAGATTATAGGCATAGTACAAATATCCTACGATAAATGGCGCGCGCGCGAGGGTCGTCGAAAGTTACCCCCCCCACACGTAGATCGAATAAGTAAGCCACCTGCTATTGTGATGTCATCACTGATGTCATCAACATCGGACGCCCTTGAACATGCCCCAACATGTTCTATAAAGCTGCATTGTGATGTCATTAAGGCTCTATTATGACACGTACAGCTTGGAACCACTAGAGCACGCCAGCCAATTACCATTGGAGTTGGAAGTGGGTAAACAAGTACTAGGATATCTTCCTAAGAAGCCACAGCAGCCGGATAAATTGTATGTTCCACCCAACGGCTATTTTATTCAGCCCGCAAGGGGGAAGCAGCGGCCTACAAAATCTCATTCAGGTAGGTAGGTTCAGTTCTTGGAGGTTTGGGAATGCTTATGGGCAAGGCCTTATGTCTCATCCCAACTCGATTATTCAATTCTAAGCGCAAAAGAATTAGCGTCCAAATTTTATGTACGGAATTTAATTCTCTCACTTCCCAATGTCATAGAAACTTGAAATTTGGCACGAGCATTGATTATGTCATAAATGGGAAAAGCTAATGGGTCCCAACTCCATTATTCAATTCAAAGCGCCAAAGAATTAGCGTTCAAATTTTACGTACGGAATCTAATTCTCTCATTTCCTGATGTCATAGATAGATAGACAGACAGATAGATAGACTGTATGCAATAACCCAGATAGATAGATAGACAGACAGATAGATAGACTGTATGCAATAACCCAGATAGATAGATAGACAGACAGACTGTATGCAATAACCCAGATAGATAGATAGACAGACAGACAGATAGATAGACTGTATGCAATAACCCAGATAGATAGATAGACAGACAGATAGATAGACTGTATGCAATAACCCAGATAGATAGATAGACAGACAGATAGATAGACTGTATGCAATAACCCAGATAGATAGATAGACAGACAGATAGACAGACTGTATGCAATAACCCAGATAGACAGATAGACAGACAGATAGATAGACTGTATGCAATAACACAGATAGACAGATAGATAGACTGTATGCAATAACCCAGATAGACAGACAGATAGATAGACTGTATGCAATAACCCAGATAGACAGACAGACAGACAGATAGACTGTATGCAATGACACGTACAGCTTGGAACCATAAATACTAGAGCACGCCAGCCATTTACAGTCAGTCTCCATTGGAGTTGGAAGTGGGCAAACATGTACTAGGCTATCTTCCCAAGAAGCCACAGCAGCCGGATAAATTGGATGTTCCACACAACGGCTATTTTATTCAGCCTGCAAGGGGGAAGCAGCGGCCTACAAAATCTCATTGGTCGCTGCTGCCGTCATTTTTAAAAAAAGGTACGCTCAGTTCTTTCATGGAGAACAATGTTTAGTGGAGAACTCGCTTATTGGATACAATGTTGCGAGCTGGGGAAAACCCCTAGAATAATCCACGGCACGCAGGCAGACAAGCAAAGTGTAAATAACTGGATTGGATAGCTATGTCTGTCTGTCTTCGCAGCAACGAATGTATGTATGTCTGTCTTCGCAGCAACGCGCGACGGGTACGCTAGTCTATATATATAAAATTGAATGTATGTCTGTGTGCGTGTCTGTTTGTCCTTTATGCGCTACTACACCATTCATCCGATCGCCATGAAACTTTGGTAAGTTGTTGAGTACACTCCTGGGAAGATTATAGGCATAGTACAAATATCCTACGATAAATGGCGCGCGCGCGAGGGTCGTCGAAAGTTACCACCCCCCCCCCACGTAGATCGAATAAGTAAGCCACCTGCTATTGTGATGTCATCACTGATGTCATCAACATCGGACGCCCTTGAACATGCCCCAACATGTTCTATAAAGCTGCATTGTGATGTCATTAAGGCTCTATTATGACACGTACAGCTTGGAACCACTAGAGCACGCTAGCCAATTACCATTGGAGTTGGAAGTGGGTAAACAAGTACTAGGATATCTTCCTAAGAAGCCACAGCAGCCGGATAAATTGTATGTTCCACCCAACGGCTATTTTATTCAGCCCGCAAGGGGGAAGCAGCGGCCTACAAAATCTCATTCAGGTAGGTAGGTTCAGTTCTTGGAGGTTTGGGAATGCTTATGGGCAAGGCCTTATGTCTCATCCCAACTCGATTATTCAATTCTAAGCGCAAAAGAATTAGCGTCCAAATTTTATGTACGGAATTTAATTCTCTCACTTCCCAATGTCATAGAAACTTGAAATTTGGCACGAGCATTGATTATGTCATAAATGGGAAAAGCTAATGGGTCCCAACTCCATTATTCAATTCAAAGCGCCAAAGAATTAGCGTTCAAATTTTACGTACGGAATCTAATTCTCTCATTTCCTGATGTCATAGATAGATAGACAGACAGATAGATAGACTGTATGCAATAACCCAGATAGATAGATAGACAGACAGATAGATAGACTGTATGCAATAACCCAGATAGATAGATAGACAGACAGACTGTATGCAATAACCCAGATAGATAGATAGACAGACAGACAGATAGATAGACTGTATGCAATAACCCAGAAAGATAGATAGACAGACAGATAGATAGACTGTATGCAATAACCCAGATAGATAGATAGACAGACAGATAGATAGACTGTATGCAATAACCCAGATAGATAGATAGACAGACAGATAGACAGACTGTATGCAATAACCCAGATAGACAGACAGATAGATAGACTGTATGCAATAACCCAGATAGACAGACAGATAGATAGACTGTATGCAATAACCCAGATAGACAGACAGATAGATAGACTGTATGCAATAACCCAGATAGACAGACAGACAGACAGATAGACTGTATGCAATGACACGTACAGCTTGGAACCATAAATACTAGAGCATGCCAGCCATTTACAGTCAGTCTCCATTGGAGTTGGAAGTGGGCAAACATGTACTAGGCTATCTTCCCAAGAAGCCACAGCAGCCGGATAAATTGGATGTTCCACACAACGGCTATTTTATTCAGCCTGCAAGGGGGAAGCAGCGGCCTACAAAATCTCATTGGTCGCTGCTGCCGTCATTTTTAAAAAAGGTACGCTCAGTTCTTTCATGGAGAACAATGTTTAGTGGAGAACTCGCTTATTGGATACAATGTTGCGAGCTGGGGAAAACCCCTAGAATAATCCACGGCACGCAGGCAGACAAGCAAAGTGTAAATAACTGGATTGGATAGTTATGTCTGTCTGTCTTCGCAGCAACGAATGTATGTATGTCTGTCTTCGCAGCAACGCGCGACGGGTACGCTAGTATATATATAAAATTGAATGTATGCGTGTGTGTGTGTGTGTGTCTGTCTGTGTGTCTGTTTGTCCTTTATGCGCTACTACACCATTCATCCGATCGCCATAAAACTTTGGGAAGTTGCTGAGTGCACTCCTGGGAAGATTATAGGCATAGTACTACTATCCTACGATAATTGGCGCGCATACGAGCGTCGTCGACAGTTATGCCCCCCCACGTAGATCGTTCGATTTCCATCACTGCCACTAATTCTCTCACTTCCCAATGTCGTAGAAACATGAAATTTGGCACGAGCATTGACTATGTCATAAATAGGAAAAGCTAATGGGTCCCAACTCCATTATTCAATTCTAAGCGCAAAAGAATTAGCGTCCAAATTTTACGTACGGAATCGAATTTTCTCGCTTCCCAATGTAATAGAAACGTGAAATTTGGCAGGAGCATTGATTATGTCATAAATAGGAAAAGCTAATAGGTCCCAACTCCATTATTCAATTCTATGCGCCAAAGAAATAGCGTCCAAATTTTAAGTACGGAATCTAATTTTCTCGCTTCCCAATGTCATGTAAACTTAAAATTTGGCACAAGCATTGATTATGTCATAAATAGGAAAAGCTAATGGGTCCCAACTCGATTATTTTAATTCTATGCGCAAAAGAATTAGCGTCCAAATTTTACGTACGGAATGTAATTTTCTCACTTTCCAGTGTCATAGAAACGTGAAATTTGGCACAAGTATTGATTATGTCATAAATAGGAAAAGTAAATGAGTCCCAACTCGATTATTAAATTCTATGCGCAAAAGAATTAGCGTCCAAATTTTACGTACGGAATCTAATTTTCTCGCTTCCCAATGTCATAGAAACTTGAAATTTGGCACGAGCATTGATTATGTCATAAATAGGAAAAGTAAATGGGTCCAAACATGATTATTCAATTCTATGCGCAAAAGAATTAGCGTCCAAATTTTACGTACGGAATGTAATTTTCTCACTTTCCAGTGTCATAGAAACGTGAAATTTGGCACGAGCATTGATTATGTCATAAATAGGAAAAGCTAATGGGTCCCAACTCGATTATTCAATTCTAAGCACCAAAAAATTAGCGTCCAAATTTTGCGTACGGAATCTAATTTTCTCGCTTCCCAATGTCATGGAAACTTAAAATTTGGCACAAGCATTGATTATGTCATAAATAGGAAAAGCTAATGGGTCCCAACATGATTATTCAATTCTATGCGCAAAAGAATTAGCGTCCAAATTTTACGTACGGAATGTAATTTTCTCACTTCATAGAAACGTGAAATTTGGCACGAGCATTGATTATGTCATAAATAGAAAAAGCTAATGGGTCCCAACTCGATTATTCAATTCTAAGCGCCAAAGAATTAGCGTCCAAATTTTGCGTACGGAATGTAATTTTCTCACATATAAACTTGAAATTTGGCACGGGCATTGAATATGTCCAAATAGGAAAAGCTAATGGGTCCCAACTCAATTTTTCAATTCTATGCGCAAAAGAATTAGCGTCCAAATTTTACGTACGGAATCTAATTTTCTCGCTTCCCAATGTCATAGAAACTCGAAATTTGGCACGAGCATTGATTATGTCATAAATAGGAAAAGCTAATCGGTCCCAACTCGATTATTCCATTCGATGCGCAAAAGAATTAGCGTCCAAATTTTACGTACGGAGTCAAATTCTCTCGCTTCCCAATGTAATAGAAACTCGAAATTTGGCACGCGCATTGATTATGTCATAAATAGGAAAAGCTATTGGGTCCCAACTCCATTATTCAATTCTATGCGCAAAATAATTATCGTCCATATTTTACACATGGAATCTAATTTTCTCCCTTCCCTATGTCATCAAAACTTCAAATTTGGCACGAGCATTGATTATGTCATAAATAGGAAAAGTTAATGGGTCCCAACTCGATTATTCAATTTTAAGAGCAAAACAATTGGCGTCCAAATTTTATGTACGGAATCAAATTTTCTCGCTTCCCCATGTAATAGAAACTTGAAATTTGGCACGAGCATTGATTTTGTCATAAATAAGAAAAGTTAATGGGAAGTTGTTGAGTACACTCCTGGGAAGATTACTGGCATAGTACATCTATTCTAAGATAGGTGGCGCGCGCGCGTGTGAGCATCGTCGACAGTTATGCCCCCCAGACAAAGATCGTTTAATTTCCATCTCAAGCACAAAAGCAAAAGGCATTACGAGCAACGGGAGGCGTGTTCAACTACAAAATGATGCATCCGCTGAACGTATCAGAAGACAATTCCTGGATATTGAGAATGCTGAGGTAAAATAAAAGCTGTGCTGTGATTGGTTGCTATATATTATACCTCTGAGGTAAAATGAATGCTGCGCTGTGATTCGTTGCTATTTTTTATATTGCTGAGGCAGAATAAAAGTAGCGCTGTGATTGGTTGTTATTTCTCTTACTGCTGACGTAACATGAAAGCTGAGCTGTGATTGGTTGTTATTTCTCTTACTGCTGACGTAACATGAAAGCTGCACTGTGATTGGTTGTTATATTTTATACTGCTGAGGTAACATATAAGCTGTGCTGTGATTGGGTGTTATATATTATAAAGCTGAGGTAACATGAAAGCTGCGCTGTGATTGGGTGTTATATATTATACCACTGAGGTAACCTAAAAAAGCTGCGCTGTGATTGGTTGTTATTTAGATATATAAAAACGAATGTATGTCTGTCTGTCTTCGTAGCAACGAGCGACGGGTAAGCTAGTACATATATAAAATAGCTCTACCACAGACCCCTGGCTACCTCAGGCCTGGTGCTTTATTACCAGAAGGTCTAGGTTCACCCTTCAAGACTAAGTATTTAATTATTTCATATAAAAGTATTACAATGATCCATATATATAAAATCATTCCACCAATTGTATTCAAAATTAGGCTTGCCCCCAAGATAAGCTTGGCCTTGATTTATTATCCAATTGATGCTTCTTTCTTCATATAAAAATTATTGTCCATCATGATATAAAATCTTACTTATTAAAGTGTCAATCAGTTATTTAGAGCAATCCTCCAGTACACAATCAGAACACACTGCAATCAAAATGTCACACTTTAAAATCATCAAAGTAAATCTTTATAGAACTTTTACCCATCACTTCTCAGACAGCGGTGGACACCTGACCCAGAAAGTCATCTTGTTCTTCATTGTTGTAGCTGTCCTCGGATACATGGAATACAGCAGCAACCACAGAGTACTAGAATGGAGGCAAATACTGACACAGCGACTAGTGTGGAGTATATGACTTGTGACCATTGTCGAAAAAAGCTTTCAACCAGTCCCTGAATAGATTGTCTATGCCAGAGTTATTAGCTAGTTCATTTGATAATGCATTTAACCCTGCCAGTGCTCAGGTATCATCTGGTGCAGCGTTATTAGGAATGAAAATACAACAATCATTTTACAAACTCCTCCTTTTTCTGCTAGCAACATATCAAGAGCCATTCTATTTTGCCATGCAATAAGTGAGGTAGGTCCTAGTTGTTTGCTAGGCCCCCGATTGCATCTCTTGTATAATTAACAAATTTCTGTTGGTTATAGTATATGTAATTAATGCAGTCTGCATTTTTATGCACTGTTGCCCACCAAGCAAGAAGAGACTGAACCCCCCAGCAACCATCTGATTTCTCACCCTATACTTATCCGGTACCCCCCTTGTGACCCCGATTGCGTCAATGTAAGCATTGGCGTCAAAGGAACCTTTGGGACAGGTGTTCCTAGTTCTCCGGACACAGCCCTCGCTATTCCTCTCTGAGGTTATGAGGTGCACAGGCATTATTAGCTGTACCAAGGCACAATCCCTGCCAGGACAGGTACCTGCCACCTGTTTTAGCCACCTGTCACCATACAACCACCACTAGTCTGTGCGTGCTCTTTGTTACTCAGGCCATGTCCCAGAAAACAGCGTGCCCTTTACTGTTATCTTCTCCGCACGGTATCCCTCAGGAAGTTTCCCGTAGTCTGCCTTGGTCCCATGCAAGTGTAAACCCAGGATTGAAGACAACAGCAGGTATTTGGTCCCCGCCCTCGGATGGAAGCAGCAAACTCAATGTATAACATGGATCACTTATCTGTGGGGTGTAGGTACAGTTAAGAAGCGTAATCACACATTTTACATTCATCACAGCTTGAACACTTGTCATTAACTTTCATCTATCTGTGCGGTCAAGTCTTTCTATCTCATAATTATTAATAACCATATAATTCTCTCTACACAATGTTTACTGCATAGCATAAATATTCACACAACTACTACTACTCCACTGATCTCAAAAATTGCTTGATCCTCCAACCTAAACAACCCCCCCCCCCCCCCCCCCACACACACACACACACACACACACCCATCTGGAACGTCTCTTATAAAGGAGAGGGGAGGAAGTAAAAGAAACAAAGCTTTTACTGTTTCTAGACTCCTACAGCTAACTGCAGTATTCTTGTCAGTACTACTGTCACCCATAGCAACCTGTCGTCTCACTACCTGACACTTATCTGAAGGAGACCATACATATTCCTCTGATATGATGAAATATTCTTCAGTTTCATACTGACCCTATCTTATAGTACACACTTAAGATGTACAACATCAACACCCAGAGGACACAATTCCTGCACAATTCAGAGAAGGCACTAATCACAGGTGTTGTGTACTACAAGTGCAAGCATTGGGATGCTAGGTGAAAGGTACATCTATGGGAGGTGAGAAGCCTAGATGGCTTTGGATGGCAGCTGAAAGTATTACAGCAGGTACTGAAATGGCTGCAGGCTATGACTGGCACTAAAATGGCCGCCAGGGATGTGGCCTGACTAAGAGTACTATCAAGCCAGGTAAGCATCTAGCTACTCCTTATTCCTTTGTGTGCAATGCCAAAAAGTCCCTCATCTGACACATATCTACCAAAATGATACTTGTCATTCCTTCTATAAAAGTGAAATTCAGAGCTCTACTAGCATCATCCCATCATGTAGGATCAGGGTAAATATGATGATGACCTTTGACAATTTCAGGGCTGTCATCAATAGCGTTCCTCAGATTCACCAATACTCCAAAAAGAAATGCTATTCCCTTCATTTTGTCCTTACTGAGTAGGTCCAGGGGTAAGGGGTGTGGGTTTGTTCGCCAGGTTGAGATGGAGACTACCTTATGTGGACCCCCCCTTGTAGCGGCCTGAACTGGAACCCCCTCAGCAAACTGTCCGTGCTCTGCCTGTGTTACCTTTTCACAGTGAGATTGGTGAATTCAGGCCTGCCTTTCAGTAATCTGTATTGCAGTAGGAGTGGTCAGGAGTACCAGGTAGGGTCATTCCCACTTGGGAGTCTTCCAATTCTTTTTCATTATGACTTTGATAAGGACCCAATCACCTGGTATTATTTCCCTTAGTAATGCTTTAGCCACTGTGGCTGCATCCGCTGACCTGTGGGAAACACTTCTATCTATTTGGCTAAAGCATTTATAATAACTAGACAATATTTTTACCTTCATATTTGTTTAATTCAATATAATCCATACAAATGTATGGAATAGATACTGAGGTGTTGGAAAATACCCCTGTTTAGTCTTAATATTCACTTGTGCATTGTCTTTTAGCACAAACAATACAGGATAAACCTTTTTTTTTTTTGTAGAGTAATTTGAGAAGCCATCCGCTGTGAACACTTTAGATATGAGTGCAACCATATGCCTCCTGTTGAGACATGGCAGAGGCCATGACTCAATACTGCTCCATTTCTAAATAGTGACCTTATTACCCTGTGCCCACTGACAGGCCTTAGTCAGAGCTACTAGTTGTGCTACCTGCACAGAGTAGTGGCTTTGCAAGGACCCAGCTATTATGGTCTCTTCTAATGTAACCACATCATGTGGTGGTGTTGGTGCCATCGAAGTTCTTCCTGGACGACCCATCTGCAAAGAGAGTGTACTCAGCATCCACAAGAGGTATATCCTGTAGATCTGGTCTGGCTAACACCTTTTGTGCCATCTCTCCTAGACAGTTGTCTGGAGTACCGTCTGAAGAAATAGGCAGTAAGGTAGATGGATTGAGTGTAGTACATCTCTTAATTGTCAGGTGTGGCTGTGAGAGCAGTAGTGTCATGCAAGGGGGATGTCTGGAAGGACTAAGATATGAGTATAACAAACTGTGTGCGGTACCTTCAGTGTGAGTAGGGGAATAGCACTATAGTGGCAGAAGATCTGACTGCTTCAGCTCACACTACTACCGCTTGTACACAGGGTGGGAATGCTTAGCCACTGGATCTAGTCTACAAGAGTAGTATACCAGTGGATTGTTTCCTACCGTGTTCCTGAGTTAACATAGAGGCCATATAACTTTCCCTCAAATCAACAGTTAGCACAAAGGGCTTGTTGTAGTTCGGCAGTCTGTTTTAACCTGACAAAGGCTTTCTCAGAGGATGAATCCCAATGGATCCTGTCAGCTGCAGCCAGAGGTTCATCACGGATGAGTCTAGTAAGAAGCACTGTCAGAGATGCATAATTTGGGATCCAGGTTCTGCAGAAGTTCGCCATTCCGAAAAAGGACATCATTTGTTTTTGGCAAGAATTGCTTGCTTCCTAATATTGTTTAAATGCTTACCTTTATCTGACAAACTATACCCTGAAATATTTAACCGTTTGCTGACAGTATTGGAATTTCATCCTGTTTGCTTTATGGTCTTGCTCATAAAGAAACCTCAAGAGTGCGATTGTGTCCCCCCTACAATTCTCCTCACTGTCTGCTGCCAGCAGTAGGTCATCCACATACAGTAGTAGCTGACTACCTCAAGGAGCCTGGAACTGGGCTAAGCTTGCTGATATAGCCTGGGAAAAAAATTGTTGGAGATTTACAATAGCCCTGAGGTACTCTGATGAAGGTATACCTAATTTTGTCAGAATATATCATCTCAACAAATCTGCCAGACATATTTGAGGCAATATAATCTGACATTTCACAAGCTTATTTGTCTCTGGGTCTGTTATAATGGGTGCAGAGAGGGATTCCCTGTGGGTTCGGCAACTAACCCCCTCTTACTATGATATGACTGTTACTACATTTTAAATTGGGTACATATTGGATTGTATTAATGTCCTGGTGGTTCCTGAGTCCACCAGGAAAGTTATCTTCTGCCCATTCACCTAGAGATCTATCTCAGGCAGTAGAAATTGCCAAGAGATCCTCCAAGTGTTGTACATCCACCCCCTCCTAGTCATTTTTCCCCAAGGTGCCTGACAACATTGTTTCTCTGGACATTCTCAAGCAAAATCACCAGATTTCCGATAATTCCAACACACATTAAAATCCCCGAACTGCATTCCACCTTTTGCTTTTTCCTCTGCCTCTACTTTCACGTCCTCTCGCTGTCCAATGACCTCTCTGACTTTCCTGAACCATCGTATTACATTCTTCTCCCTGTATTAGAGATGAGCGAGCACGCTCGTCCGAGCTTGGTGTTCATTCGAGTATTATGGTACTCAAAATGCTCGTTACTCGAGATGAACACAATGCGGTACTCGAGTCAATTCCATTTCCTTCCCCACATGTTTAGCGCCATTTTCTAGCCAATAGACATGCGGGGAAGGCATTACCACTTCCTGCTGTGACGTACCAGTCCTCTCCCCCCCGCAGTAGTGAGTGGCTGGGCCGATCAGGTGATCGCCGAGTATTAAAACTGGTCCCGCTGGCTTCTCGCCTCAGACGCATGCTGGCAGATGTTAGGGCTGCTGCTTATACAGGGATAGTGTTAGCGTAGGATCCTGTCTTCAAGAGCCCTAATGATCCTTCTTAGGGCTACTCTTAATAGTGTGCATTACTGTTGTGGCTGGCTGGGAGCAGTAGTGCACCAATTTTTTTTTTAAGCATCTCGGGTTATGGAGGCCATTTCAGCTATACTGTTCTGTGTGTGCAGTACATAACACAGAGTGTAGGGACACAGCTACTTATATAGGGAAAGTTATACAGTCCTCCTGATCCTCTGTACAAGAAAACCAACAGTCCTTCTTAGGGCTACATCTCACCATGTGCATTATAGTTGTGGTTGGCTGGGAGTAGTAGTGCATCAATTTTTGTATTACGCATCTAGGCCTGTTGCCAGCCTTCCGTAATAGCGTTCTCAGCCTGCAGTGCCGTACAACCAGCTCTTACAGAGAAATTGCATTCTAACATTTCCTAGCCTACTGCAAGTTACTTCAGTTACACCGTTCTGTGTCTGCAGTGCATTAGACAGAGGTCTCACCACTAAACGGTACTCTAATATTTCCTGGGCCACTGCAAAGTATTTCAGCTCTGCTGCTGTGCAGAGCGTCTCACAATACCCTTTCCTTGGTGGGGTTGAGATAGCCGCAGTTACCAGCACTATTAACTGGCTTTAGAGTCTTCTCCCACTCCATACAGCCTCTATTATCTACAAGTCTCTGCGATCAGTAAATTACTCCTAGGTATCAGCGCAAGATAGCGGGTTAATTTTTTCAAGTTGCAGCATAGAGCCTCCGCTATCTACAAGTCTCTGTGTGCGGTGAATTAAGGCCCAGCTGTCAGTGCTGTACAGTGGGGTAATTTATTTGGGCCCTGCTCTATTCGTAATCCGCCATGATGAGGAGTAGGGTGTAAGGGTCGAGGGTGTGGGCACAGGCCGAGTTCCTGGGCGTGGTGAATCACAGCTGCTGCGGGATTAGGAGAGAGGCAAATTTTTGTGCTCTACAGCTTCATATCACAATTTACGGGTTTACGTGGTAGACCTTTATTACAAACAGAGCAGTGTGAGCAGGTCCTGTCGTGAATGGCAGAAAATGCATCCAGCAATGTATCGACCACCCAGTCTTCTACGCGGTCCACTACTCCCGGCCTAAGGACTGCAACTCTGAATCCTCTGGCTGCTGCTCCTCCTTCCTCCCAGCCTCCTTACTCCATGAAAATGACATATTCTGATGAGCAGGCAGACTCCCAGGAACTGTTCTCGGGTCCCTGCCATGTGTGGGCAAAAACGATTCCTCTCTCAACAGAGGAATTTGTCGTGACCAATGCCCAACCTTTGAAAAGTTCCTCTCGGATATTAGTCCTCCTCCGGGTGATGAGGCTGGGACTTCCGGCAACTGTCTCAAGAGCTTTTTGTGGATGAGGATATGGAGACACAGCTGTCTGTCAGTAAGGTAGTAGTAAGGGCAGTAAGTCTGATGGAGGAGCGCACAGAGGATTCGGAGGAAGAGCAGCTGGACGATGAGGTGACTGACCCCACCTGGTGTGCTAAGCCTGCTAAGGACAGGGCTTCAGAGGGGAAGGCAAGTGCAGCAGCAGGACAGGTTGGAAGAGGCAGTGGGGTGGCCAGGGGTAGAGGCATGGCCAGAATGAAGAATCCTCCAACTGTTTCCCATCGCGGCAAGCCTCCATGCAGAGGGCTAAGTGTTTAAAGGTGTGCATGTTTTTTAGTGAGAGCGTGGATGACCGACAAACAGTGGTGTGCAACCTGTGTCGCACCAAGATCAGCCGGGGAGCAACCACTACCAGCCTGACCACCACCAGCATGCGCAGGCATATGATGGCCAAGCACCCCACAAGGTGGAACGAAGGACATTCACTGCCTCCAGGTCACACCACTGCCTCTTCCCCTGTGCCCCAACCTGCCACAAAGATCCAATCCCCCTCCCAGGACACAGGTACGAGCACCTCCCGGCCTGCACCCACACCCTCACCTCCATTGTCCTCCACTCCATCCAGCCATGTCTCTTAGCGTAGCGTTCAGCTGTCGCTAACACAAGCATTGGAACGAAAGCACAATTACGCCGCCACCCTCCCACGCGCACAAGCTTTAAACGTGCACATTGCCAAATTAATCAGCCTGGAGATGCTGCCAGTACAGGCTTGTGGAAACGGAAACTTTCAAAAACATGATGGTGGCAGCGGTCCCACGCTACTCGGTCCCCAGTCGCCACTATTTTTCCCGGTGTGCCATCCCAACTCTACACCAGCACGTCTCCCGCAACATAAATCGTGCCTTCACCAACGTGGTTACTGGGAAGGTCCATTTAACCACGGACACGTGGACAAGTACTGGCGGGCAGAGCCATTATATCTCCCTGACGGCACATTGGGTGAATTTGGTGGAGGCTGGGACTGAGTCAGAGCCTGGGACCGCTCATGTCCTACCCACACCCAGAATAGTGGGTCCTACCTTGGTGCTGGTATCTGCGTCATTTTTTGCCACCTCCTCCAACCCACCTCCTCCTCCTCCGCCACTAGAGATGAGCGAACGTACTCATCCGAGCTTGATATTCGTGCGAATATTAGGGTGTTCGGAATGCTCGTTACTCGTAACGAGCACCACGCGGTGTTCCGGTTACTTACAGTTTACTCTCTGAAACGTTAGCGCGCTTTTCTGGCCAATTGAAAGACAGGGAAGGCATTACAACTTCCCCCTGTGACGTTCAAGCCCTATACCACCCCCCTGCTGTGAGTGGCTGAGGCGATCAGATGTCACCGGAGTATAAAAGTCGGCCCCTCCCGCGGCTCGCCTCAGATGGCGTGTGAGTTAGCTGAGGGAAAGTGCTGTTCTATTGGAGTTGCTGTAGGGAGAGTATTTGTAGTGAGTGTAGGCTTCAAGAACCCCAACTGTCCTTCTTAGGGCCACATCTACGTGTGTGCAGGCTGCTGTTAGCAGTGGAGAATTTTTTTTTTTTTCTCAAAATCGGCAGTGCAGAGCATTGCACCCGGCATTAGGGACAGAAGTGGTGCTTAGGCAGGGAGAGTGTTAGGAGTGAGTGTAGCCTTCAAGAACCTCAACGGTCATTTCTAGGGCCACATTTAACTGTGTGGAGTACTGTGCAGGCTGCTGTTAGCTGTGTTGCTTTTTTTTTTTTTCTCAAAATCGGCGGTGCAGAGCATTGCACCCTGCATTGATACTACAGGCACAGAATTGTGTAGGCAGGGCCACAACACAGTTATTAGTCATTGAATAGACGCAGTGGGCCTATCCTTTTAAACAAAAGGGAAAAAAGTATATTTGCCCTGCCTCTGTCAGTCCTAAGGGCTCTGGGTACGTGTGTTTTGCGTGGAGAACCTAAAAAAATCAGACGCAACCAGCTACGGTTGAGTGCAGCCTTGCGCCAATTTCTTTCCTGCCTGGGAAATACCTGCTCTGCCACAGTTAATAACTCTGCAACAGTAAAGTTCTGTGACACTTTTGCAGGGCCGCAACACAGTTATTAAACTTATTATTCATTCACTAGAGGCAGTGGGCCTTTCCTTTTTAAAAAAAGTTAAAAAATTATATTTGGCCTGCAGGCTTGCCCCAATTTCTTTCCTGCCTGTGAAATCAAATCACTGGTAATACAGCATGCTGAGGGGTAGGGGTAGGCCTAGAGGACGTGGACGCGGCCGAGGACGCGGAGGGCCAAGTGAGGGTGTGGGCACAGGCCGAGCTCCTGATCCAGGTGTGTCGCAGCCGACTGCTGCGCGATTAGGAGAGAGGCACGTTTCTGGCGTCCCCACATTCATCGCCCAATTAATGGGTCCACGCGGGAGACCTTTATTAGAAAATGAGCAGTGTGAGCAGGTCCTGTCCTGGATGGCTGAAAGTGCTTCGAGCAACCTATCGTCCAGCCACAGTTCTGCGCCGTCCACTGCTGCAAATCCGAATCCTCTGTCTGCTGCTCCTCCTTCCTCCCAGCCTCCTCACTCCACTACAATGACACATGCTCAGGAGCGGGAAGACTCCCAGGAACTGTTCTCGGGCCCCTGCTCAGATTGGACAGCAGTGGTTCCTCTCCCACCAGAGGAGTTTATCGTCACTGATGCACAACCATTGGAAAGTTCCCGGGGTCCGGGGGATGAGGCTGGGGACTTCCGCCAACTGTCTCAAGAACTTTCTGTGGGTGAGGAGGACGATGACGATGAGACACAGTTGTCTTGCAGTGAGGTAGTAGTAAGGGCAGTAAGTCCGAGGGAGGAGCGCACAGAGGATTCGGAGGAAGAGCAGCAGGACGATGAGGTGACTGACCCCACCTGGTGTGCAACGCCTACACAGGACAGGTCTTCAGAGGGGGAGGCACGGGCAGCAGCAGGGCAGGTTGCAAGAGGCAGTGCGGTGGCCAGGGGTAGAGGCAGGGCCAGACCGAATAATCCACCAACTGTTTCCCAAAGCGCACCTTCGCGCCATGCCACCCTGCAGAGGCCGAGGTGCTCTAAGGTCTGGCAGTTTTTCACCGAGACGCCTGACGACCGACGAACAGTGGTGTGCAACCTTTGTCGCGCCAACATCAGCCGGGGAGCCACCACCAACAGCCTCACCACCACCAGCATGCGCAGACATATGATGGCCAAGCACCCCACAAGGTGGGACAAAGGCCGTTCACCGCCTCCGGTTTGCACCGCTGTCTCTCCCCCTGTGCTCCAACCTGCCACTGAGATCCAACCCCCCTCTCAGGACACAGGCACTACCGTCTCATGGCCTGCACCCACACCCTCACCTCCGCTGTCCTCGGCCCCATCCACCAATGTCTCGCACCGCACAGTCCAGCCGTCGCTAGCGCAAGTGTTGGAGCGCAAGCACAAGTACGCCGCCACGCACCCGCACGCTCAATCGTTAACCGTCCACATAGCCAAATTTATCAGCCTTGAGATGCTGCCCTATAGGGTTGTGGAAACGGAGGCTTTCAAAGCTATGATGGCGGCGGCGGCCCCGCGCTACTCAGTTCCCAGTCGCCACTACTTTTCCCGATGTGCCGTCCCAGCCCTGCACGACCACGTCTCCCGCAACATTGTACGCGCCCTCACCAATGCGGTTAGTGGCAAGGTCCACTTAACTACGGACACGTGGACAAGCACAGGCGGGCAGGGCCACTACATCTCCCTGACGGCACATTGGGTGAATTTAGTGGAGGCTGGGACAGAGTCAGAGCCTGGGACCGCTCACGTCCTACCCACCCCCAGAATTGCGGGCCCCAGCTCGGTGGTGGTATCTGCGGCGGTGTATGCTTCTTCCACTAAAGCACCCTCCTCCTCCTCCTCAACCTCTGTCTCGCAATCTAGATGTGTCAGCAGCAGCAGGACGTCGCCAGCAGTCGGTGTCGCGCGGCGTGGCAGCACAGCGGTGGGCGTGTGTCAGCAGGCCGTGCTGAAACTACTCAGCTTAGGAGATAGGAGGCACACGGCCCACGAACTGCTGCAGGGTCTGACAGAGCAGACCGACCGTTGGCTTGCGCCGCTGAGCCTCCAACCGGGCATGGTCGTGTGTGACAACGGCCGTAACCTGGTGGCGGCTCTGCAGCTCGGCAGCCTCACGCACGTGCCATGCCTGGCCCACGTCTTTAATTTGGTGGTTCAGCGCTTTCTGAAAAGCTACCCACGCTTGTCAGACCTGCTCGTAAAGTCCGCAAGTCCCACACGGACGCTGCCACCCTGCGCACCCTGCAACATCGGTTTAATCTGCCAGTGCACCGACTGCTGTGTGACGTGCCCACACGCTGGAACTCTACGCTCCACATGTTGGCTAGGCTCTATGAGCAGCGTAGAGCTATAGTGGAATACCAACTCCAACATGGGCGGCGCAGTGGGAGTCAGCCTCCTCAATTCTTTTCAGAAGAGTGGGCCTGGTTGGCAGACATCTGCCAGGTCCTTCGAAACTTTGAGCAGTCTACCCAGGTGGTGAGCGGCGATGCTGCAATCATTAGCGTCACCATTCCTCTGCTATGCATCTTGAGAAGTTCCCTGCAAACCATAAAGGCAGCCGCTTTGCGCTCGGAAACAGAGCCGGGGGAAGACAGTATGTCGCTGGATAGTCAGAGCACCCTCCTGTCTATATCTCAGCGCGTCCAGGAGGAGGAGGAGGAGCATGAGGAGGATGAGGAGGAGGGGGAAGAGACAGCTTGGCCCACTGCTGACGGTACCCATGCTGCTTGCCTGTCATCATTTCAGCGTGTATGGCCTGAGGAGGAGAAGGAGGAGGAGGAGGATCCTGAAAGTGATCTTCCTAGTGAGGAAAGCCATGTGTTGCGTACAGGTACCCTGGCACATGGCTGACTTCATGTTAGGATGCCTTTCTCGTGACCCTCGCGTTACACGCATTCTGGCCACTACGGATTACTGGGTGTATACACTGCTCGACCCACGCTATAAGGAGAACCTTCCCACTCTCATTCCCGAAGAGGAAAGGGGTTCGAGAGTGTTGCTATTCCACAGGACCCTGGCGGACAAGCTGATGGTAAAATTCCCATCCGACAGCGCTAGTGGCAGAAGGCGCAGTTCCGAGGGCCAGGTAGCAGGGGAGGTGCGTAGATCGAGCAGCATGTACAGCCCAGGCAGTGCAACAGTCTTTAAGGGCCTGGACAGCTTTATGGCTCCCCAGCAAGACTGTATCACCGCTCCCCTGTCAAGGCTGAGTCGGCGGGAGCACTGTAAAAGGATGGTGAGGGAGTACGTAGCCGATCGCACGACCGTCCTCCGTGACGCCTCTGCCCCCTACAACTACTGGGTGTCGAAGCTGGACACGTGGCCTGAACTAGCGCTGTATGCCCTGGAGGTGCTTGCTTGTCCTGCGGCTAGCGTCTTGTCGGAAAGGGTGTTTAGTGCGGCTGGGGGAATCATCACAGATAAGCGTACCCGCCTGTCAACCGACAGTGCCGACAGGCTTACACTCATCAAGATGAACAAAGCCTGGATTTCCCCAGACTTCTCTTCTCCACCAGCGGACAGCAGCGATACGTAAGCAATACGTAGGCTGCACCCGCGGATGGAAGCTACGTTCTCTCTCACCATCCAAAACGGGGACATTTCTGCTTCATCAATCTGTGTCTAATATTCCTCCTCCTCCTCCTGCTCCTCCTCCTGAAACCTCACGTAATCACGCTGAACGGGCAATTTTTCTTAGGTCCACAAGGCTCACTCATCTCATTTTTCTAAACAATTTTTATATGTTTCAATGCTCTTAAAAGCGTTGAAACTTTAACTTGAACCAATTTTTAGTTAAACTGGGCTGCCTCCAGGCCTAGTTACCACTTAAGCCACATTAACCAAAGCGAATAATGGGTTTCACCTGCCATCTTGGTTGGGCATGGCCAATTTTTACTGAGGTACATTAGTACTGTTGGTACACCAATGTTTTGGGGCCCTCACCTACAGTGTAATCATAGCAATTTCTATGTTCTTCGCCTGCACTCATGGTACAGAAAGGTGTGTGGGGTTGGCCTACACTTTAGCTACATAAATGTAACTTGGGCCTTGGCTATACTGCAGCTACTGAAATGGAACTAAGACTGCGCTCCCACTATACTGCTGCTTCGGAATTGTTCCTGGGGCCTGTGTAGGCTGCTACAATGACTTAAACGGAACTAAGACTATGCTCCTCCTATACTGCTGCTTCGGAATTGTTCCTGGGGCCTGTGTAGGCTGCTACAATTACTGAAATGGAACGAAGACTGCGCTCCCACTATACTGCTGCTTCGGAATTGTTACTGGGGCCTGTGTAGGCTGCTACTATTACTGAAATGGAACTAAGACTGTGCTCCCCCTATAATGCTGCTAGTGATATGTTAGTGGGGCCTGTCGCTAATGCTACGGCTGAAATGTTACTAATTCTGGGCTCTGCCTATACCGCTGCTAATGGTATGTCTCTGGGGTGTGGAAACAGAGGCTTCCCAAAGACATGATGGCGGCGAGGCCATTTCCCACCAACGCTGTTACTGTTAAGGTGCATATAACCACGGACACGTGGAGAGGACACGTAGTGCCTCCAAAACATACCCCGCCACGGCCCACTTAATCCTGGCCACATTCCGAAAACCAACAAAATAAAACCGCGCTACTAGGTCCGCAGTCACCACCACATTACCACCAACGCGGTTACTGTTAAGGTACATATTACCAGTCTGACTGGGGCATGCAGTGTTGGCCGGAGCCCACCTGCATTAAGGACGACATTACTACCTCAGCTGTGTTGGGCAATGCAATGGGATATTTTTGTGTATCGCCGGTGGGTTCCAGGGAGCCACCCATGCTGTAGGTGCACACGGAGTTTAACCTACATGTGTCCACTTGTAAAGAACCCCAGTCTGACTGGGGCATGCAGTGTGGGCCGAAGCCCACCTGCATTAAGCACGACATTACTACCTCAGCTGTGTTGGGCAATGCAATGGGATATTTCTATGTACCGCCGGTGGCTTCCTGGCACCCACCCATGCTGTGGGTCCACAGGGAATTATAAATGCATCTGTTTCCACTTGTAAAGAACCCCAGTCTGACTGGGGCATGCAGTGTGGGCCGAAGCCCACCTGCATTAAGCACGACATTACTACCTCAGCTGTGTTGGGCAATGCAATGGGATATTTTTATGTACCGCCGGTGGGTTCCAGGGAGCCACCCATGCTGTCGGTTGACAGGGACTTCACAATAGGGAGTTGTACCTGCCTGTGTCTATGAATTAAAAAGCCTGGTCTGACTGGGGCATGCAGAGACACCTTGACAGAATGAATAGTGTGTGGCACATAGGTTCCCCATTGCTATGCCCACGTGTGCAGCTCCTGATGGCGGTGGCACAGGATTCTATTTCTCATTGCTTCTGTACAGCATTGTGGGCTATCGCCCCTCCCCTTTTAAAGAGGGTCGCTGCCTAGCCATGCCAACCTCTGCAGTGTGTGCCTGCGGTTCCTCCTCATGGCAGACGCACTTCTAAATAGACATGAGGGTGCTGTGGCATGAGGGCAGCTGAAGGCTGCGCAGGGACACTTTGGTCTGCGCTGTGGGGGGGAGGGGGGGCGGTTGGGCAGCATGTAAGCCAGGAGAAGTGGCAGTGGAGTGTCATGCAGGCAGTGATTGTGCTTTGTTGGAGGTAGTGTGGTGCTTAGCTAAGGTATGCCATGCTAATGAGGGCTTTTCAGAAGTAAAAGTTTTTGGGAGGGGGGGCCCACTCTTGCCGCTATTGTGGCTTAATAGTGGGACCTGGGAAATTGAGATGCAGCCCAACATGTAGCCCCTCGCCTGCCCTATCCGTTGCTGTGTCGTTTCCATCACTTTCTTGAATTGCCAAGATTTTCACACAAGGAAACCATAGCGAGCATCGGCAAAATACAAAACTGCTCGGGTCGCCCATTGACTTCAATGGGGTTCGTTACTCGAAACGAACCCTCGAGCATCGCGAAAAGTTCGTCCCGAGTAACGAGCACCCGAGCATTTTGGTGCTCGCTCATCTCTATCCGCCACCTCTACCTCTCAATTAAGATGTGTGAGCACGTCGCCAGCAGTAGGTAGCAGCAGAGCAGTGCGCAAGCGCCAGCAAGCCATGCTGAAACTAATCAGCTTAGGTGAGAAGAGGCACACGGCCTCCGAGCTGCTGCAGGGTCTAACAGAGCAGATCAACCTCTGGCTTTCGCCGCTGAGCCTCCAACCGGGCATGGTCGTGTGTGACAATGGCAGTAACCTGGTGGCAGCTCTGAAGCTTGGTAGCCACACACACGTGCCCTGCCTGGCCCATGTCTTGAATCTGGTGGTTCAGCGGTTTCTGAAAAACTACCCCCACTTGTCTGACCTGCTTGGCAAGGTGTGCCGCGTCTGCGCACATTTCCGCAAGTCCACCACGGACGCTGCCATCCTGAGGATCCTGCAATGTCGGTTTCAGCTGCCAGAGAACCGACTGCTGTGCGACGTGCCCACACACTGGAATTTTACGCTGCACATGTTGGTCAGGCTGTACGAGTAGCATAGAGCAATAGTGGAATACCACCTGCAACATCGGCGGCGGAGTGGTTGTCAGCCTCCGCAATTCTTTACTTAGGAGTGGGAATGATGGCAGATATCTGCCAGGTCCTCGGAAACTTTGAGGAGTCTACCCAGATGGTGAGCGGCGATACGGCAATCATTTGCGTTACCATCCCGCTGCTTTGCCTCCTGAGAAGTTCGCTGCTAAGCATAAAGGCTGACGCTTTGCGGTTGGAACAGGAGATGGGGGATGAAAGTATGTTGCTTGATAGCCAGACCACCCTCATGTCTATATCTCAGCACATTTTGGAGGAGGAGGAAGGGGGGAGGGGGAGGAGGATGAGTGGGAAGAAACAGCTGGCCACACTGCAGAGGGTGCCCATGCTGCTTGCCTCTCATCTGTTCAGCGAGTATGGGCTGTAGAGGAGAAGGAGGAGGATCTTGAAAGCCATCTTCCTAGTGAGGACAGCGATGTGTTGCGTACTGGGACCGTAGCACACATGGCTGACTTCATGTTAGGCTGTCTTTCCCTTGACCCTCATGTTAGACGCATTCTGGCCAACATGGATTACTGGAACACTCTCCAAGGCCTTTGCCAGCTTTATGGCTCCCCAGCAAGACTGTGTCACCACTCCCCAGTCAAGGCTGAGTTGGAGGGAGCATTGTAAAAAGATGGTGAGGGAGTACGTAGCCGATCATACCACTGTCCTCCGTGACGCTTCTGCTCCATACAACTATTGTGTGTCAAAGCTGGACACGTGGCAAGAATTTGCGCTATACGCCCTGGAGGTGCTGGCCTGCCCTGCCGCTAGCGTCTTGTCAGAAAGGGTGTTTAGTGCAGCTGGCGGAATCATCACGGATAAGCATACCCGCCTGTCAACTGACAGTGCCGACATGCTTACACTTAAAACGATGAACAAAGCCTGGATTTCCCCAGACTTCTCTTCTCCACCGGCGGAAAGCAGCGGTACCTAAAGATTCTTTTTGCTGCAACTTGATAAATAAGCATTCTCTATCACCAGAAAAAAAGGGGGAATTTGCTTTGTCAATTACTCTCGGATATTAGTCCTCCTCCTCCTACTCCTCCTGAAACAACATGTCATCACGCTGAACTGCCAATTTTTTAATGTTTCAAAAGTATTGATACTTTAACAGACACCAGTTTTTTTCACAGGGCTTCCTCCTGGCTTTGTTACAAATTAATCAACAGCGAACTGTATCTTTAAAAAATGTTTATGGGTTTCACCTGCCCTCGCGATTGAGCAATTTTTCAGGGGTGTACTTGTACTCTTGGTACACAAAGTTTTCTGGCCATTGCCTATACTGCTATCTAACTAATTCTTCGCGCCTTCGCCTACACTCTTGGTAACCAAATTTTTTCAGGGGTTCGCCTATACTCTTGGTACACCAATGTTTCAGGGGTTCGCCTACACTCTTGCTACAGAAATGTTACATTGGGTTGCCTATACTTTTGCTACAGAAATGTTACTGGGGTCCGCCTATACTCTTGCTACAGAAATGTTACTGGGGTCCGCCTATACTCTTGCTACAGAAATGTTACTGGGGTCCGCCTATACCTTTTCTACTGAATAGTTTGAAGGGTTCGCCTATACTCTTGCTACGGAAATGTTACTGGGGTACACCTATACCTTTTCTACTTAATGGTTTGAGGGGTTCACCTATACTTTTGCTATGAAAATGTTACAGGGATTCGCCTATACTTTTGCTACAGAAATGTTACTGGGGTCCGCCTATACTCTTGCTACGGAAATGTTACTGGGGTCCGCCTATACTCTTGCTACAGAAATGTTACTGGGGTCCGCCTATACTTTTGCTACAGAAATGTTACTGGGGTCTGCCTATGCTATGGGTGCACAAAGACTTCCCATCGCGGTGTTTTACCTATCTGCCACAAATACACTAACTGACTTGGGCAGAAATGTGGGCAGGGTGAAACTCAGCCATGTTTGGGCACTTTGATTCCTTCCTGTGTAATACCATCTTTGTGCACCCACAGCATAGGCGAGCCCAAGGAACTCAAGGACTTCCCATTGCGATGTTGAGCTATCTGACACCTACACCGAATGAATTGTGTGGGGACACATGGATTTCCCATTGCTATGCAACTCACCGCACCTTGGATCACACAAGGTGGAGGCTGGGGTCGAGCTTGCTCACGTGCTTCCCACACAGAGTATTGCTGCATTGTGGAGATGTGTAGATGTGCTGGCACCTGAGTCCACTTTATGCCCAAGGGTGCGGCTCCTGAGAATTTTGTGACAAAGGTGGCACGGGATTGAAATGATGACCGTACGTCAATTTATCATCTATTCTCAAAAGCATTGTGGGCTATCGCCCACACTTTCAAAGAGGGTCACTGCCTGGCCCTGCCAACCCTCTGCAGTGTATCCCTCCGGTTCCTCCTCAACCAGTACACACTTATAAATAGACATGAGGGTGGTGTGGCTATGAAGCTAGCGTGAGGGCAGCTGAACGCTGCTCAGGGAAAATTTTGTGTGCGCTGTGGACGCGGGGTCGTGCGGGGGGGGGGGGTGAGTTGGACAGCAATGCCAGCATGTAACCCAGGAGAAGAGGCAGCGGTGTCACCCACAGGCAGTAATTTGCAATGGTTGCAGGTAGTGTGGTGCTTAGATAAGATGTGCCAGGGTGTGTGCCTTGCTAATGAGGGTTTATGCTGAGTAAATTGCTAGGGGGGTGACTCCAGACTCTTGCCCCCATTTTGGCTTAATAGTGGGACCTGGGAGCCTCAGATGCAGCCATGCATGCTGCCCCTGCCCTTCCTTATCAGTTTCTGTGGTGTTTCTCTGACTTTCTGATGTTTTCTGGTGTTTGACAAGTCATGACTCATGCGGAGCATCAGTCCCATGCAAAAATGCTCGAGTCGCTCATTGACTTTAATGGGGATTGTTACTCGAAACGAGCTCTAGAGCATTACGAAAAGCTCAACTCGAGCAATGAGCACCAGAGCATTTTGGTGCTCGCTCTTCTCTAACTGCCAGGACTAGGCTTATATAAGAAGTGTAATCAGGAACAAAGGCAGGGTCAGGACCAGGAGGCAGGAACTAGGTAACTGGAAAATACTGAACAAAGCTCGGTTTCAGCAATGGAACTGTCCAAGTCCTGATGGCCTAGCAGAGAAAGCTATCGACTAGAATGCAAGAGGTTGCGGGTTTGAACCCTGCCACTATGTCGCCCCGAAGTCAGCAGAATAACACATATTTAGCCTTGATCATACTGAGGGCCAACTGACATGGGCTTAGTTAGAAGTCTCCTAGAGGAGAGCTGATTCTGTGTGAAATATTTACCAGTACAGGGAAAATAACGCACTCAAATAATTATATGGAAATCAGCCCCGACCACATACATGGCTTGGATGAGCCCCAGTCCAGTCACTTCAATAAGATGGCAGCATAAAGTCCAGTAAAAAAAGAGCAGTTATACATGCTCTTATCATTGGTGCAGGCGAGAAGCCTTTTGCTTCCAAAATCCACCAGGTGTGAGTAGCCTTTGGCATACACTTAGATCAAGCCGGTTTTGCCTTGCATGGAGAATACTGATGAGTGAAGGTGGACAAGATCTGTTAAACAAAAAGAAAAAACATTTAGTAGGGAAAGATGTAGGTCACACAGAACACCGTCCAATGTAAAAAAACAGATATGGAAACATAAATAGTGCTGAGAAAAGTATCTTAATTCCTCCACACCACAGCAAATTACATCCAATGTTTCTACTACACATAGTCTTTGTGAAATACTACATGACAGAGACTATCTGTAGTAATAATGTTGTATATAAGTCTATTCATTTGGAGGAATATGTAGATCGTAAGCAGCACCACATATGTTGCCATTTTTGTCTTTTGCAGTGTACTATCTTCAGCATTGTTTGGAATCCAGCTGAATCCACCTTAGAAGATTGTGCTGCTGTCTCCTTAGTCTGTTGGCCCTCCTGATCCAGGGAGGAATACCTAAAGAGACAGCACATAATGTTTTAACTCTCAGCCATACATCCATAACAACACAAAAACTTTTAAACAAAGTGTATACTTTGTCATTTTTAATATGGTGTGGTGGCCTTGAACAAAAAGTCACAAATATCTTGCCCCCAAAATGAAGTTGGAGGAAACAAGTGTACATTCATAGCCATCCAAAAAAAAACAATCAAATGGGGTGAATCTTTGCCAGGAGAGCCAAGCTAGCCAAAATTGAGGCAAAATGCACCCCGGGGGCTACTTAAATGAGAGGAACATCACATGACAATTGATGTGACACCTCTCATTTTGGACATGTTTCTGGGAGGGCTAAAAAAAACAAGGTATTGGTACACTGCATTGGCCATCTTCTGCTCATCACACTTTTGTAATCGAGTGGGAGGTGGCCAATTAAGTGCAAGCTCACAACCCACATCAAGGGTTCCAGTTGTATCGCGAGTCCTAACTAAAAACATGTGCTGATAAGTAGCTAAGAAAAAAACAGGCAAAGCCAGCTTAAAAGAAAACATGGTATCTGGAGAGACCAGTTCATCAGTCTCCTCACACATAGACCAAATGCCACGGAAGCGCTCCCTGCAGTGACAGGAAGTAGCCCGCGAAGAGGTCGTTGACTTGGAGAGCAGATTCTGCTAACCTACCATACTGTACAGGCTTCTCCATAACTTCCCTCCCGAAAGCAATGGACAGAGCCTCCATTGCATTACAAACAGTATTATTCTGCCGTCACGGATTATGGAAAACCACACAGGCGTGATTTACCGCACATACGTTTTCCAGAGCCAGCGGAATGGCACTCAGTAAAACTCTGCATTGGTTGGCGAGGATCCTAAATGCACACACCACATAACGTCACATGTAAGGCGGTAATTAAACACCTGCCTCCTTATGTCTATGTCCCTGTGAGCAAAGGTACACATAACATGGTTCACCAGCCCAAATACCTCATCCACCACAAAGACAAATGGGGAATCTTGACCTGACAAACCAGGAAGGGTCTGGGGCTCAGACACAGAGAGCGGCTTGGCCCTCAGCTGCCTACCCATTCTGGAAGGAAGCTCTAAAAATGCAAGCATCCCCAGCACTCCCAAAGGCTCCAATATCAACCAGCAGGAATCGATAGTTATTGTCAGCATCTGCCAACAGAACCACCAAAATAAACTGCCTATAGTTGAAATACTGAGACCGTCAGTTAGTTTGTTTTCGGACACAAATATGCTTCCGTGCAGCACCACAATGCAGTTCGGAAACTGCGCAGCATCAAGAAAACCCTGCAGTGAATTGCAGCCAGCGCTTCCAGGAGGCGGGGATTTTTGAATCCCCGGCCAGAAGAGAACAAGATCTGTGCCCAGGACCCGGGGAGAAGATGCGGCCAGTCTGACAGCACGGGACATAGGATGTATGTGTGTTTTTTTTTCTTCTTAAGCTACGGCGTATTTTCGGGGAAGGGCTTATATTTGAAGCCTCCCCCGAAAATCCTCGCTTGTGGTGCTACAAAGTCACGCGACTTTGTAGCAACACATGCCACTTTGTAGCACTACTGTGTCGCCCGTGTGAACGAGGCCTTAAGGCCAAAATAGGCCATGTCCTTAAGAGGTTAAAGAGATATTCTGGGCATTTAATCCCTTTAGCACTGATGACGTATTGCGGCTTCTGAGCATGAGGTGAGAGGTTGCTTTCAAAACCAGAGGCACCGAGTTTCCTTTACTCACGATATTCAACCTTGATTTTCTAAGAATACAGCAAGATGACAGTACACTCACACTTCTCACAGGCCTTCTTCCTGACTTGTGTCAGTTGCACACATTTTCACACGTTCTTCTAGGAGGCACTTTCCTTTCCGTTACCAGGTGTCTTCAGCCAAAATTATCTGATGTGACAATCCCCGGGGGTACTCTTTTGATGCAACCACTCTTTGGTTTCCAGCTAGATGTCTCAGATGGCACTATTTCAAGCTATTGCTTCTTATTTTAGTCCTGTTGTTACCATGTGTCATGGAATGTAAGACAATCCCATGACTCTGCAGGGGCAGAAACATGCATTAACTTCAGCCTCATGATGACCCGTCTTGCACCACCGACTACATCTCTGCAACCCTTTCTTTCTCTCTCTAACTCCACCTTCCCCCTTCTACTTCCTCCTCATGAGACGAAAACACAACTCACAGATTAAGGGGGCTGGAAGGGCAATAACACAGTTTATTAGTACATACACAAGACACACATCCACAAAGCAGTTTACACGAAACAGACATGCACCTACCCCAAAGACACCCCAACTTCAGGCCACTATACTATCCTCAGGATAGGTAATTAGTAGTTGATTGGTGGTGATCTGCTGATTGAGCCCATTAGCAGTCACATGATCTCACCCCCGCACTCGCTGTAGTGGGCCAGATGTTGCCAGCTCCATCTGCATTGGGGTCGGAGCCGGGAGTGCTATAGAAGGTATAGCTCCAATTGAAATGCTGCAGTATTTTAGAACAAATCTATTTTGAAGAGTACCTCTGAGTGGAGCTTGGTGCCGCGAGGCATCTCCTTGCCTATACCATCTAGATTGACATCTGGCTCCCTACCTATACAGGAAGAGAACTGTTACTCTAGGCGATCTGGGTGGGGAGAGGCCAGCAGGATACCGCCCCCATGACTCCAAGCTCCGTTTGGACAAGTTCTTCAAAGTATATGTATTTTGAAACACAATGTTTCAGAATAAGACACGCATGCCCATAATATATCTACCTGTCCCAAGTTCATGTTCTCAATGAGTCAGATAGCATGAGCCTGAAAATAGGTTCTCTTTTAACATAGGGGCTAACCACACTGTCTTCAGCTCCATCTGTTTCATGCATGGAGTTCCTAAATGTGTCCTGGCCTGACTCGGAGCATTATATGCATGCATGATGTTCTGAGTTCGGGTCCAGAGACCCGTGGTCAGGCTGGTATATGCTTCGGAACTCTAGATGTGAAGTGGATGGAGGCATATGCAATTTTGGTTTGTGTAAAACACACCATTTTCACTGTGTGTATGTGCATTTTTGGTTTGTATTGTGCATTTTTATATCCGAGTTTGCGCTTTCACATGTGCAAAAAAAAAAAAAGAGAGACTGATGTCACTTTTTCCACTATCTTCTGGCAAAAGGCATAAAAAATGTAGTAAATACAGATGTAATATCTATGTTCACTGCTTTAGTATTCATTTGAGCTAGAGGAACTGAAACCACTGACATCCCATTAAGAGAAGAGGTTTCGGTTTGTCCAATTATGCGGACATGATTACCAGGCCGATTCTGATAAGCGTGGTGTTGTCCCCTTATACTGCTGTGATAGTCATGGTCTGAAAAACGGGACAAAACAATACCACTCATCTCTATGGGATTGCAGTGGTTTTGTTTTCACCACCTCTTTTCCCAGCCGTGATTTGTACAGCTGGAAAAAGAT
Organism: Eleutherodactylus coqui; assembly: GCF_035609145.1. Lineage (NCBI taxonomy): Eukaryota > Metazoa > Chordata > Amphibia > Anura > Eleutherodactylidae > Eleutherodactylus > Eleutherodactylus coqui. The sequence continues at coordinate 34,478,158 of NC_089842.1, forward strand.
TGGACCTGCTCTATCTTTCCCATATGTAGCTAAACTGACTTCCCTTGGTTATTTTTAAACTCCTGCACTCTGGCTCGGAATTTGAACTGCTGGCGAAGGGGAAGGGATTTCCCTCGTACAGGTTCAACTATGCTCTCTACCACCGAGTGTACTTGCGCCTACAGCAGTGTGAGTTAGTACTCAGTCAGTAAAAAAATGCGGACTGAATATGGAGAAGGAAATACACCTGTGATAACCGGGCCTAAAATGCGTTATGTTTACAATTGTCTCCATGTAGGACTAAAATGAGATAAGGGAGATGAAGAAGAAAAGGTCGTTTTTTGTGAAGTGGGGGAGGGGTCATTTCACAAGTTATTATTGAATTATTAATTGAAGCTCTTTGTGAAGGAAGAGTAGAATTTCAGAATATAAACGCAACAAAGGCAATAAATACAGCAAACAAGTGTTTATTAATTTATTTTCCAACCAAGGATTATTAGAAACAAAATCTTGAACACATAAAAGGAACCATCTGAAATATTCCATCCTGTAAACTTCTCTTGTTTCGGGATCCTTTACAACTGTTAGAGGAACAATCAGCAGTAGAAGGCACAATGGCTGGAGTCAGGACGACTTTCTGGTCACCTATGCCACCACTGGTGCAGGTATATGTAAATTTGATTAGTGGTCCTCCAGAGCTATGAGAGTGGCTGCCAAAATTACAGAAGGACTTTGTTGTGCACCCTCGCATGGCAATAGGGACTGATTCTGCAGAGATACACAAAAGAGCTTTCATGTATCACAATATTAGGCCTCATAAATAAGCTACAAGATGATTTAAATGTGAAAAAGTGGTACGAGGACATACAAAAATTAATATACTTTAACTGCTATTGCCTCTCTGTCATCAGCCAGAAAGCTGGAATATAATGTAGTCTTCTTAATTTACACTGTTGTAATTGGATACCTAGATAGCGCAACTTACATTCCAACCCCCCTCCTGCCCTTTTATAGATAAATTCTCTCTTCCTGAGTTCTTCCTCTTGAGTTAACCAATAGTTATGAAACTGTGAATACACCAGCCCACATTGTATAAAGTTGTTGGAATTTCTTTGTATAGGCACTCTGGTCTTTGGATGTAAATCCACCAGTGTCTGTGCGCATATAAAATAAACACCATTAGCTGAAGGAGGTCCTGGGTGTCCTGTAAAATGTCATACATCATTTGGGGACCTTGTGCAAGATTTGATGGAGACGGATTTTTGCCTACGGACTGAAAACAGAAAAACTTGAGAAGATCTGACTGTTGTGGCGCCACCCAGCAGATTTCTCTGGGAAGAAGGAAAACTCTTCTCAAATAAATCTGTCTAACTCCCAGGGAGGTTAAAGGAAACAGGAGAATGATTCAAGGAACTGAACGGGGTACAGTGATGTTCATTTGAGGGCAACTACAAAAGGTAAGATACAGCATTCTGAGATAGTATGGTAACAATGGTATAGAGGCCATCACAATTAAACAACCTGTCACATATGGACAGAAGAAAGTTCTGCCCTAGATAGACCTTAGTAACTTGATGGGTATTCCAAGTGAAGACATCTTGTCTTGAGTAATAACGATGATTAGAGGTCATTGTAATATGGTTCATAGATATTTGCTGATGAACGTTGTCTGAAGTAAATAAGGTTGGAAGATGGGATCTACCAAGGATGGGAATACTATCTCAAGTGTCACCTTTGGAATGTATATTGCAGAATTTCAGTAAATGGTATCGTAAAGTTAGTGATGTAAAAGTTAAAATATTTGTGTGAAAGACAAAGAAGACCAGCCCTTCTTCAGCATCTGAGGGTTCCGCCCTGGATGTGTCATGGATGGTGTTTGCCTCCTATTGCCCTACCTCTAGATACCGTATTGTTAATGTGGCAGTAGCAGTCTGCATACCTTGATATATGTCTAGTGTGTAGTATTCCTAGACCTGATTCTTACCATTGCCCAGTCAGGCCACACCCCCGGTGGCAATTTCACTGCCTGTTTTAGCACCCACCTCATGCTGTTTTGTATTGTGCTTAAATTGTCTGCACATATAGTTGTTGTTGAAAAGGTCTGGGGAATCTTTTCCACTCCAAAGCTCCCTTAATGGTGACCAATGCAGAAGTTGCAGGAAGCATGGTATCGCTACAGTATGTTGATGACCTCCTCCTCTGAACGATGTCTGCAGAACACTAAAACAGTGCTTTGTCATCTCTATGAAGCCAGATACAAAGCCTCAAGGAACAAGTCACAGATCTGTCAAGCAATTGTTAAATACCTAGGATTTCATATCTCACAAGGTAAGGTACAACTAGGAGTTGAAAGCAAATAGGCTATCTGCAATATCCCTGTACCAATCACCAGAAGAAAAAGTCAGAGAATTCCTTGGAGTTCCTGGATTCTGCAGAATATGGATACTTGGCTTCGCTGAAACGGCAGCAACAGTGGCCTTGCTTACAGAGGCTGAGAAACTTACCCTGGGTCAAGATCTTCCAGTACGGGTGCCACCTTCTGTCCTAACTCTGATGAACGCCAAAGGTCACCACTGGCTGACAAATGCTTACATTATCCAGAACCAAGGCCTCCTATGTGAAAACCCGAGACTGAAGTTGGAAGTATATACTACTCTAAATCCAGCAACCCTGTTGCCCCATTAAACTTGAACCCCTGAATATAACTGCTGTGAGGTGATGGATGAAGTCTTTAGCAGCCATCCTGATCTATGGGACACACCTCTTGAAGCTCCTGATGTCGAATAGTACACAAATGGTAGCAGCTTCATAGATTAAGGCATACGCTATGCTGGATATGCAGCGGTCACCCTACAGACTACTACAAGAGCAGAACCACTGCCTAAAGAAACTTCAACTCAAAAGGCAGAACTTATTGCACTTATAAGAGCCCTATAGCTGGCAGCTGGGGTGAAAGTCAATATCTTCACTGACTCAAAATGTGCCTTCCTCACACTCAATGTTCATGAGGCCCTGAGAAAAGAAAAGAGTCTGATCCCTTCAGTGGGTCAAAAAGTGAAGCATGCTCCTCTCATTCTGGAACTGTCAGAAGAGGCATGGGTCATTCACTGTAAAAGAAAACAGAAGGGAGACTCATTCGTTGCACAGTGAAACAGCGAGGCAGACGCTGATGCCTAGCGAGTTGCCACTCTCCTGAAATGCCGAAAGTCCTGTCAAGCTACAAGCTTTTTTCCTGGTTCCCCTAAGTAACTGGAATCCCTGCTACAATTGAAGTGAAGAGAAATGGCTAAAGAAAGAACATAGAAAACACATACCTGAGGGCTGCTTCATCCTCTCCGATGGAAGAAGTGTGGTCTCAACAGCACTAGCAATGACGATCGTCAAGAAAGTGCATGAGGACACACTATGGGGCCACCACTATGAAAGATATAATCCAAAATGTGCTGTATATCCCAAGACATACCAGGCAAGCACCACAAAATGTGTCATTTGTGCTGAAAATAATCCCAGACAAGGTCCTCTGAAGACTCCAGAGATATAATCTTATGGAGCAGCTCCCTTCCAAGATTTACTTGTGTACTTTACTCAAATGCTCCTGGTTTTTGTTTCCCTCAAACACATAGGAGATGGGAGAGCTACAGCTGCAAGACAACAAAACGAATGAAGAACCTACTGAAGACTGTGTTGGGGGTGGTGGGATTACGAGATACAGGAAATTGGGACTTGAACCAATAATTGTGATAAATGTATGCAAGAAGCTACAATTGGTACATGCATCACAAGAACATTAGTGTGCAATATGTACTACACAGGTAAGGGAGACAAGTGGGAGGTTGCACGTACAATAAGACCACCTACCACATGTGTGAACAAGCTTCACAGAATTTATGCTATAATACAGTATATTCTCCTTTTGAAACATGAATAGACATTAATGGAGAATGAGATACACAGGCTATACTCAAGTCTATGGGGGTATAAACCCATAATTTAGGGTGATAGGCTACAAGCGAGTGATAGCTACCAAAGGGAGGAAAATGTAGTGCGAGGACATAGAAGAATTGATATACTTTAACTGCTATTGCCTCTCTGTTATCACCCAGAAAGCTGACGTATAATGTAGTCTTCTCTGCTCACACTCTTGTAATTGGATACCAAGATAGCCCAACTTACATTCCAATGCCCCCCCCCCCTACCCTTTTATAGATAAATTCTTTCTTCTTGAGTTCTTCCTCTTGTGTTAACTAATAGTTATGGAATTGTGAATAAACCAGCCCACGGTGTATAAAGTTGTAGGAATTTCTTTGCATAGGCACTCTGGTCTTTGGATGTAAATCCACCAGTGTCTGTGTGCACATAAAATAAACACCATTTCCTGAAGGAGGTCCTCAGTGTCCTGTCAAACTTTGTGCATCGAAAGAAAATATTTTTTTTCAATTTGCCATACTAGTAACAGCAAATTTTTACTGGCCCCCAAATTGGCAGTCAAGAACTATTTAGTTCACTAGTTCAGCGCGGATAAGAAATCGTATACAGAAATTCTTTCAAATGTTGCCTTCAAAGGGACATTGTTATTGATACCTCTTATTTCTGTTATCAGAAGACACATATTTGCATCCCACTACATTAGATAGTATCTGATGTGCAACATGAGGTAGAGTTGTAAGACAAGCAGGTTGGGCCGATCACTCCATTGAGCTTAGGGCTTTTTATTGGAACTAGAAGAAAACAAATGAGAGAAATATAATGTACAAACCTATGAAGAAGCTTCGTCATCATCCACCCTTCTCTTTGATGAAGCGGTTGTCCCTCTGTTAGAGCCTATTAATATCACAATCAGGACACTTCTTGCTCACCTTCTTTATACAGTAAGAAGAAATCAGTAATCTTCCATGCAATACACAGACACAAGAGGTCCTTCAGAGAGAGATCTGCTCAATGCAACAGGTCTCTGCCCTACCGACATAGAGATGTCTTACTAGATGAACCACCTATACATTTCTCATCAGGGAACATAGAAAGAGGTACTCCAGGGCAGAAATTCCACTTAATTCAAATCAATAATGCACATTGGATGGTCCTTTTATTAGAGACCCATCTAGTAATGCTTTGGACATCCTTTAACCTTTAAAACCGTAGCAGTTCCTCATGGTTTAATTTCCACCAGGTGATGAATATCAGCCCATGCAGACAGGTAGCTTCTTGTCATCGCTGCAAATTAGATGGAAGTACTGACATGCTCTGAACAGCTGCCAGAAAGGGATCCTCGATTCATGGCCCTGCCATTAGCAGGGTCCAAAAACAATCTGTATTCATCTAAGCAAGAGATGTATTTTCTCTGTTCAGTGATACAATTTTTGTGCTCTTTTGCTTACTGAAGCTCGGCTTTCTATTTTTATTAAACACAATGGTGCTGGAACTGGTCTTCTGCTGATATAGTCCATCAGGGCTAAGGAACAACATGTACATGTTAGTTGAAGCACCAACATTCGATTTGGCTGCTTTTTACTGCGCAGTACCTGTTGGTCAGAACAATTCTTGACATCCTCCTTGGCCCCTTTCTGGTGACAAGTTCTTTCAATCCACAGGATTCCTTTTCACTGGATGTTTTTCCTCAATCAGTCCATTCTTTGTAGACTTTTCACACAGCAAGGCTTCATTCACATGAGCATTGTTTTGCACGCATCTGTGTTGCGCAAAATGCAGCGCTGCACGGATGTGCAGAAAAATACGTGAACGAAGTCCCATGCCAATTGCTTTCAATGGGGTTGCCTCTGCTGCCAGCGGCCCTATTAAAAGCAATGGGATGCAAGCAACCCCTGCAGTGATTTAATGAATGGCTAAGCTTTGCCTGTGATTGGCTGAGAGCTGTGACCAATCACGGGCAGAGCTCATCTGTCATTCAATGAATGGCTGAGCACTGACTGATTGGCTGAGCGCTCAACCAATCAGACATAGCCTTTTCAGTAAATGGGGATTTTAAATCCCCGCCTGCTGAAAGAGCTTCAGAGCAGTACAGGGGGATGAAGTGTCTAGACGCTCTGAGCCCCGACAGCGGCGAAGAGGTGAGTATATATTATTTTTATTTTTTACACATGCTAGGGATGATTTTCAGGTAAGGGCTTATATTTAAACCCCTTCCCTGAAAATCACTGCAGGGGTTGCCTGCATTCCAGCGCTTTCAATGGGCAGCCGGCAACAGCGGTGGCCCCGTTGAAAGCCATAGGAGAACATCACGATCCTCTGCCACAGCTGTCACAGCTGTGACAGCTGTGGCAGGTGATTCTGTACTTCCCGCAGGGAGGGTCATCACTACTAAACACTGTGACAGTGCTGTCACAGTGTTCAGTGATGAGGAGATTCCCTGCACTGAATATTTATGTGCATGCATGTCCTATCATTTGCAGGGCGCATGTTTGCATGCCTGTAAAACACAGACATGTGAACACATCATAGGAAACATGGATCAATAATATTGCATAGCCAAAGAGAAGTGAAGCAGCACTCCAGGGAATTTGAAAAGATATGAAAAACGTTATTGTGCCCAACAGACAACGTTTCAACCCTGTAGCATGGGTCTTTGTCAAGTCCTTAATACCACATACAGAGTCCAGGTTTAAAAAGCCAAGCAACTACACGCCCATCACCAATCACCATGCACTTTACATTAACCCCATCACCACCATAGAGAACACATTTACTGATAGGATAAACAGCTAGTGGGCGCAGCTGTCTTGTATAAACAATCACAAGTATCAGACTGTGTCATGATTACCTAGTTTTAGAAAGGAATAGGTCCCATAGTTCATGGGTAAGAGATAAACAGAATTATTTGTCCGGGGCGATTTATAATTGGCAGAAGGCTCCAAATACGCAAGTGGGCAAAGCGTCAGGAAGGAGGAACCCGAAACAGAGAAAACCACGTTGGGGTAGGTCCCAATTTGGTTGGTCATAAGCGGGATCTGAATCCGCAGAGGAGTCGAGTCAAGCCCCAGTGACAGGAGAGTCTTTTTTAGGGCTTCGACCTCCGAGAAATGTAAATACAATACAACATACAAGAGAAGGAGAAGAGGGGGGAAGAAGCACAACCGTACCCGAAAGGGATTCACGGAGGGTGCAGAGTCGCTCGAGAACGGGCATGAGGAGATAGAAAATGTATCTATTGTTAACATCTTCTCCAAAAATCTTCCAGAGATCCAAACCCGGGCTTTTTCTAGGGGTCTCTCCTTTGTTCCTGTTTCGGACATGGACTGGTTTAAATTGGACATCGACATCAGACAATTCTACAGACAATTGAGATTGCGAACCCACTTTTCAAAATCAGAGACTGAGCCTAGATCTACTCTGCATGAGGGTTTTACATCCCGGGACATAGGACTGCGCAACCCTAGTAAGTTCCAACCTCCAGGGGTTGACTCTGCGGTAGATACATATTCCAAACTGGTGAACCGAGATATTTTTAATTTACGGTCTCGTCAGTTTTGTCAGAAGAAGCATTCCAACATGAGTAGAGCAGAATGGCAAGCAATTACGGCTTTGAGTAATGATGATGAATTGGTTATTCATTAGCCGATAAAGGTGGTGCCATAGTCATTATGGATTTTGAGTATTACCATAATGAATTAATGACACAATTGGCGGACACTTCTGTTTATGAATTATTGCCGAATGACCCTACTAGCCGCTCTTTGGATGAATTAACAACAGTCCTAGGACAAGCTAAGCAAGGAGGGCTAATTGATCAACAGCTGTTTAACTTTCTTCTTCCTAAATTCCCAGTCATGGCAAAAATTTACACTCTACCCAAGATTCACAAGGATCTCCAAAACCCTCCTGGACGACCGATTGTCTCGGGGAGGGGTTCGGTCTACAACAATGTTTCTCGATTCTTGGATAGAGTGTTACGCCAACATGCTTCGGATGCACTATCCTACATTAAGGACACTTCTGATTTTTTGAATAAACTCAACCAGGTTGAGATTAAGGAGGATGCCATTTTGGCGTCCTTCGATGTGTCCTCTTTGTACACTATTATCAAACACGAAAAGGGTGTGTCGGCAGTTGGCCATTATCTATCTAGCTCTAGCCTCTCCACAGGATGTGTGACTTTTGTTCTATCTCTGCTATCACTGGTTCTGTCTAATAACTTTTTTGTGTACGGGGAACGTGTATACCGGCAAAGACAAGGGACCGCGATGGGGTCGAACATGGCCCCGTCGTATGCAAATATATTCATGCGGCATGTAGAGGAGACTCTTCTCTGTACCTCCCCATCCTGGACCTTGGTCCAGGTTTGGTGGAGGTACATTGATGATGTCTTCACTATATGGAACGGTTCGTTGTTACAATTAGAAGCCTTCCATAGGGAACTCAATGCCCTATTGCCTGAGCTCAATTTCACAATACCATCTTCCAGTTGTTCTATACAATTTCTAGATGTATTGGTAATCAAGGATGGATGTCGATTAAAAACTGACTTATTCACAAAACCAACGGACCGGAACAACTTACTGTATTTTTCCAGCTGCCACCCGCCGGCCATGATCAAAACTCTACCTTGGAGTCAGTTGCTCAGGGTACGACGGGTGGTAGCTGACGAGTTCCTGGATGACCGTTTGGAAATGATGTGCAGTAAATTCATTTCCACAGGATATCCACCAATTTTGCTGGCCCAATACAAGGATACGGCAAAGCAATTGGACCAGGCATCTACACTCTGATCCCCTGTGATATCTCAGGAGGTATCACGTATACCTTTCGTGTTCACTTATGGACCACGGAGTAATCCCATTAAACGTATTTTGAAGAGGCATTGGCATATCCTAGCGGGATGCTTTCCAGAATTGGACGAATTTTCTGTTCCTCCTATGATGGCCTTCAGACGTGGTCACAGCCTGAAGGATCGACTGGTGCAGACCTCTGGCCCAGTAGGGACAGGGCCTATACAGAGAACATTGGCCCCCAGGAAAAATGGTAATTTCCCTTGTTTGGGGTGTGCGGCCTGTCACAATTTACTGACGGGTGACAGTTTCACGCACCCCCGCTCGGGTAAACGGTTCGTCATCAATGATTGGTATAGTTGTTGGTCCTCTTTTGTGGTATACTTAATCAGCTGTCTTTGCAGCCTCCTCTATGTAGGGGAAACCATTACAGAGGTTCGCAAAAGGATAGCCAACCACAAAAGTAACATCAGGACCAACAAGATCGATTTACTGATACCCAAGCACTTTAAAGACTGCAATCATTCTGTGACTCAATTGCGCTTTAGGGTTATTGACTCGGTTAAGAAGGACAAGCGGGGAGGTGACAGGGAGCGCAAACTAAAGCGTTTGGAGGCGAAGTGGATTTATGTCTTGGATTCTTTGGCCCCTAGTGGCCTTAATCTGGACTATAACCCACTTCTCTATACAACATGATGTGGGCGATATGCCAATTTGATAGTCTTGATTGGACATAGTTGTTACTTGTGGTGCAATATTTACTATATGGTTGTGATTTTAATGTTTTTATTGTTCTCTTTTTTAGATCACCTTGGTGTATTGGCTTAAGTGGACGCAGTTTATATGTACGTGATTTCACATCCGTATATAGTCAATTTATTCCATTACTATATGCTCTGAAATAATAAATAATAAAGTTTCTATAGCATTGAAAATATTTGGTTGTGTCATGCATTACATTATTATAGCTAGCAACATCTGGACTATGTGTCTGTATTGATGGTTACAGTAGAACTGACAGCAAGATTTAGTGTGACCCTCACAGATTTTGGGGTTACAATATGCCTGTTTGACACTTATTTCTGTTTACATGGACTCTCTCTATAAAAGGGGTTTTCTATAAGTGGGGTCGTTTGACATGAGGCTGGGGTCTGTATACACCATATGTGTGCTCCTAACTCTGTGGATTCCAGTATAGACATGAGTTGCCAGTATATTATCTACCCCTTGTGCAGCCGCGGTTGCTGGGGAGGACATTGCAATAAGTCAGGAGAGTGATGTGAGCTCCAGTGATTTAGTCTCGCGAGAGCGCGACGTACACCTGGGGGCATGGTTTAGATCGAGGAATGGGCGTTGACGTATCCAGTTTTAAGATGCCGCGAGATTTACTAGGTGAGCACCATGCTACAGTGATATCGCGAGATTTGACTTGGACCGCACAGGGTCCGGTATGCTCAGACTGTATGACGTAGACATAGGTGCCCGGTATGTGCGTCTGTTGCACACCGGATGAACTATGGGACCTATTCCTTTCTAAAACTAGGTAATCATGACACAGTCTGATACTTGTGATTGTTTATACAAGACAGCTGCGTCCACTAGCTGTTTTATCCTGTCAGTGAATGTATTCTCTATGGTGGTGATGGGGTTAATGTAAAGTGCATGGTAATTGGTGATGGGCGTGTAGTTGCTTGGCTTTTTAAACCTGGACTCTGTATGTGGTATTAAGGACTTGACAAAGACCCATGCTACAGGGTTGAAACATTGTCTGTTGGGCACAATAAAGTTTTTCATATCTTTGCAAATTCCCTGGAGTGCTGCTTCACTTCTCTTTGGCCCAATCATAGAAAAGTGATAGGGGAATTTAAAAAATGGTGGCAGGCCTGTTGTATGCCCAAAAATGGCACCAAGAACCAGCTGAACAGAGGGAGAGTTGACACAAACAACTGCAGTTAATGTCCTGGGACTGAATTTTGCCCTGATAGCAGAGGGTTACTTTCAAAACATGTTTCCCCATGCTATATCACAACAGTCATCTACTCAGATCTCCAGCACCAGAACTGCTGGAATGGAAGATGCAGAGGTGAGTATATGACTGCATATCTTGCACACAGATATTTATACGAGGGGCTGCTGATAAGTCTTTGGCTTTACCCAGAAAGAAATAAGATAGGAAGATGAAACTTTACATTTATTCTCTCCACTGATGCCAACACACTTCTTACATCGGGATTCCAAGTTCTGTAAGCCCTGCAAAAAGAAGGACTTCGGTTGCGCCTCAAGCCAGTCATCCGTAGCAGCCATGTCATCAGAAATTGTGTAAAATTTGGTCCCCTTGAGGTGTTTCTTCAGGTTTGGAAACAGATGATAGTCGGAGAGAGCTAGATCTGGTAAATAAGGTGGGTGGTCAACCAGCTGGAAGCCTAACTCCACCAGTTTTGCCGTAGTCACTTGTGCAGTGTGAGCGGAGGTGTTGTCTCGCAGGAACAAGATTCCTTTGGACAGCTTGCCTTTCCTTGGCACCTTTTGGCCTTCAGAGCTGTCTTCAATTGGTCCAAAAGTTCAGTGTAATACTTTGCATTGGTGGTGGAACCATTTTGCAGCTAGTCTACTAGCAGCACGCCCTCCTTATCCCAGAACATAGATGCCATCACCTTAATGGCTGATTTTTGCACCCTGAACTTCTTTGGGCGAGGAGAACCACTGTGCCTCCACTCTTTTGACTGCTCCTTAGTTTCAGGGTCATACAAATAAATGCAGGTCTTATCCATAGTGACCAGTTGATCCAGGAAGTTCTTATCAGTCCGGAAACTCTGACAAATAGACCGGGAAGTTTTCCCTCGCATGCTTTTCTGATCTGTTGTCAAACATTTGGGGACCCACTTTGCAGATAGCTTCTTCATTTCAAATGTTCATGGATAATGACACAAACACGTTCACGAGAAATCCCCATGATGTTTGCTATTCCTTTAGCTGAAATTGGGCGATTCTCCAGTGTGAGGTTGTGCGCAGCATTGACGATCCCCGGAACAACAACCTCTCTCGGTCGTCCAGGACGTCTCTCATCATGGGTGCTGAAGTGGCCTGTTTTAAACTCGGCAACCCAGTTCTTAAGTGTACAATATGAAGAGCATTGATCCCGCAATGTATGCGACATATCACCATGAAGATTAGAGATGAGCGAGCACCAAAATGCTCGGGTGCTCGTTACTCGGGACGAAATTATCGCGATGCTCGAGGGTTCGTTTCGAGTAACGAACCCCATTGAAGTCAATGGGCGACCCGAGCATTTTTGTATATCGCCGATGCTCGCTAAGGTATTCATTTGTGAAAATCTGGGCAATTCAAGAAAGTGATGGGAACGACACAGCAACGGATAGGGCAGGCGAGGGGCTACATGTTGGGCTGCATCTCAAGTTCCCAGGTCCCACTATTAAGCCACAATAGCGGCAAGAGTGCCCCCCCTCCCAACAACTTTTACTTCTGAAAAGCCCTCATTAGCATGGCATACCTTAGCTAAGCACCACACTACCTCCAACAAAGCACAATCACTGCCTGCATGACACTCCGCTGCCACTTCTCCTGGGTTACATGCTGCCCCCCCCCCCCCCCCCGCGCGCGCATGACACAGTGTCCACAGCGCACACCAAATTGTCCCTGCGCAGCCTTCAGCTGCCCTCATGCCACACCACCCTCATGTCTATTTATAAGTGCGTCTGCCAGAGGAAAAGCAGGCACACACTGCAGAGGGTTGGCATGGCTAGGCAGCGACCCCCCCATAAAAGGGGCGGGGCGATAGTCCACAATGCTGTACAGAAGCAATGAGAAATCCAATCCTGTGCCACCTCCATCCGGAGCTGCACACGTGGGCATAGCAATGGGGAACCCATGTGCCACACACTATTCATTCTGTCAAGGTGTCTGCATGCCCCAGTCAGACCGCGTTTTTTTATAAATAGTCACAGGAAGGAACAACTCCGCAATGGAAATTCCGTGTGCACCCACAGCATGGGTGGCTCCCTGGAACCCACCGGCTGTACATAAATGTATCCCATTGCAGTGCCCATCACAGCTGAGGTAACGTCCGATTAAATGCAGGTGGGCTTCTGCCCACACTGCATGCCCCAGTCTGACTGGGGTTCTTTAGAAGTGGACAGATGTAGGTTCAACTCCGTGTGTACCCACAGCATTGGTGGGTGCCAGGAAGCCACCGGCGGTACATAAATATATCCCATTGCATTGCCCATCACAGCTGAGGTAATGTCGTGCTTAATGCAGGTGGGCTTCAGCCCACACTGCATGCCCCAGTCAGACTGGGGTTCTTTACAAGTGGACAGATGTAGGTTAAACTCCGTGTGCACCTACAGCATGGGTGGCTCCCTGGAACCCACCGGCGGTACATAAATATATCCCATTGCATTGCCCATCACAGCTGAGGTAATGGCGTGCTTAATGCAGGTGGGCTTGGGCCCACACTGCATGCCCCAGTCAGACTGGGGTTCTTTACAAGTGGACAGATGTAGGTTAAACTCCGTGTGCACCTACAGCATGGGTGGCTCCCTGGAACCCACCGGCGGTACATAAATATATCCCATTGCATTGCCCATCACAGCTGAGGTAATGGCGTGCTTAATGCAGGTGGGCTTCGGCCCACACTGCATGCCCCAGTCAGACTGGGGTTCTTTACAAGTGGACAGATGTAGGTTAAACTCCGTGTGGACCCACAGCATGGGTGGGTGCCAGGGTGCCACCGGCGGTACATAAATATATCCCATTGTATTGCCCATCACAGCTGAGGTAATGGCGTGCTTAATGCAGGTGGGCTTCGGCCCACACTGCATGCCCCAGTCTGACTGGGGTTCTTTAGAAGTGGACAGATGTAGGTTAAACTCGGTGTGGACCCACAGCATGGGTGGGTGCCAGGGTGCCACCGGCGGTACATAAATATATCCCATTGCATTGCCCATCACAGCTGAGGTAATGGCGTGCTTAATGCAGGTGGGCTTCAGCCCACACTGCATGCCCCAGTCAGACTGGGGTTCTTTACAAGTGGACAGATGTAGGTTAAACTCCGTGTGCACCTACAGCATGGGTGGCTCCCTGGAACCCACCGGCGGTACATAAATATATCCCATTGCATTGCCCATCACAGCTGAGGTAATGGCGTGCTTAATGCAGGTGGGCTTCAGCCCACACTGCATGCCCCAGTCAGACTGGAGTTCTTTACAAGTGGACAGATGTAGGTTAAACTCCGTGTGGACCCACAGCATGGGTGGGTGCCAGGAAGCCACCGGCGGTACATAAATATATCCCATTGCAGTGCCCAACACAGCTGATGCAACGTCAGCTGTAATGCAGGTAGGCTAATGTACCTGAGAAAAATTGGCCATGCCCAACCAAGATGGCAGGTGAAACCCATTAATCGCTTTGGTTAATGTGGCTTAATTGGTAACTAGGCCTGGAGGCAGCCCAGTTTAAATAAAAATTGGTTCAGGTGAAAGTTTCAACGCTTTAAAGAGCATTGAAACGTATAAAAATTGTTTAGAAAAATTATATGACTGAGCCTTGTGGCCCTAAGAAAAATTGCCCGTTCGGCGTGATTACGTGAGGTTTCAGGAGGAGGAGGAGGAATATTATACACACATTGATGAAGCAAAAATGTCCCAGTTTTTGATGGTGATAGAGAACGATGCTTCCATCCGCGGGTGCAGCCTACGTATTGCTGAGGTATCACTGCTGTCCGCTGGTGGAGAAGAGAAGTCTGGGGAAATCCAGGCTTTGTTCATGTTGATGAGTGTAAGCCTGTCGGCACTGTCGGTTGACAGGCGGGTAAGCTTATCCGTGATGATTCCCCCAGCCACACTAAACACCCTCTCTGACAAGACGCTAGCCGCAGGACAAGCAAGCACCTCCAGGGCATACAGCGCGAGTTCAGGCCACGTGTCCAGCTTCGACACCCAGTAGTTGTAGGTGGCAGAGGCGTCACGGAGGACGGTCGTGCAATCGGCTACGTACTCCCTCACCATCCTTTTGCAGTGCTCCCGCCGACTCAGCCTTGACTGGGGAGCGGTGACACAGGCTTGCTGGGGAGCCATAAAGCTGTCCAGGGCCTTAAAGAGTGTTGCACTGCCTGTGCTGTACATGCTGCTTGATCTGCGCGCCTCCCCTGCTACCTGGCCCTCGGAACTGCGCCTTCTGCCACTAGCGCTGTTGGATGGGAATTTTACCATCAGCTTGTCCGCCAGGGTCCTGTGGTATAGCAACACTCTCGAACCCCTTTCCTCTTCGGGAATGAGAGTGGAAAGGTTCTCCTTATACCGTGGGTCGAGCAGTGTGTACACCCAGTAATCCGTAGTGGCCAGAATGCGTGCGACGCAAGGGTCACGAGAAAGGCATCCTAACATGAAGTCAGCCATGTGTGCCAGGGTACCTGTACGCAACACATGGCTGTCCTCACTAGGAGGATCACTTTCAGGATCCTCCTCCTCCTCCTCCTCCTCCTCCTCCTCAGGCCATACACACTGAAAGGATGACAGGCAAGCAGCATGTGTACCGTCAGCAGTGGGCCAAGCTGTCTCTTCCCCCTCCTCCTCATCCTCCTCATGCTCCTCCTCCTCCTCCTCAACGCGCTGAGATATAGACAGGAGGGTGCTCTGACTATCCAGCGACATACTGTCTTCCCCCGGCTCTGTTTCCGAGCGCAAAGCGTCTGCCTTTATGCTTTGCAGGGAACTTCTCAAGAGGCATAGCAGAGGAATGGTGACGCTAATGATTGCAGCATCCCCGCTCACCACCTGGGTAGACTCCTCAAACTTTCCAAGGACCTGGCAGATGTCTGCCAACCAGGCCCACTCTTCTGAAAAGAATTGAGGAGGCTGACTCCCACTGCGCCGCCCATGTTGGAGTTGGTATTCCACTATAGCTCTACGCTGCTCATAGAGCCTGGCCAACATGTGGAGCGTAGATTTCCACCGTGTGGGCATGTCGCACAGCAGTCGGTGCACTGGCAGATTAAACCGATGTTGCAGGGTGCGCAGAGTGGCAGCGTCCGTGTGGGACTTGCGGAAATGTGCGCAGAGCCGGCGCACCTTTACGAGCAGGTCTGACAAGCGTGGGTAGCTTTTCAGAAAGCGCTGAACCACCAAATTAAGACGTGGGCCAGGCATGGCACGTGCGTGAGGCTGCCGAGCTGCAGAGCCGCCACCAGGTTACGGCAGTTGTCACACACGACCATGCCCGGTTGGAGGCTCAGCGGCGCAAGCCAGCGGTCGGTCTGCTCTGTCAGACCCTGCAGCAGTTCGTGGGCCGTGTGCCTCTTATCTCATAAGCTGAGTAGTTTCAGCACGACCTGCTGACGCTTGCCCACCGCTGTGCTGCCACGCCACGCGACACCGACTGCTGGCGACGTCCTGCTGCTGCTGACACATCTTGATTGCGACACAGAGGTTGAGGAGGAGTTGGAGGAAGAGGGTGCTTTAGTGGAGGAAGCATACACCGCCGCAGATACCAGCACCGAGCTGGGGCCTGCAATTCTGGGGGTGGGTAGGACGTGAGCGGTCCCAGGCTCTGACCCTGTCCCAGCCTCCACTAAATTCACCCAATGTGCCGTCAGGGAGATATAGTGCCCCTGCCAGCCTGTGCTTGTCCACGTGTCCATTGTTAAGTGGACCTTGGCAGTAACCGCGTTGGTGAGGGCGCGTACAATGTTGCGGGAGACGTGGTCGTGCAGGGCTGGGACGGCACATCGGGAAAAGTAGTGGCGACTGGGAACTGAGTAGCGCGGGGCCGCCGCCGCCATTATACTTTTGAAGGACTCCGTTTCCACAACCCTATACGGCAGCATCTCAAGGCTGATAAATTTGGCTATGTGCACGGTTAACGCTTGAGCATGCGGGTGCGTGGCGGCGTACTTGCGCTTGCGCTCAAACACTTGCGCTAGCGACGGCTGGACTGTGCGCTGCGAGACATTGGTGGATGGGGCCGAGGACAGCGGAGCTGAGGGTGTGGGTGCAGGCCAGGAGACGGTAGTGCCTGTGTCCTGAGAGGGGGGTTGGATCTCAGTGGCAGGTTGGGGCACAGGGGGAGAGGCAGTGGTGCAAACCGGAGTCAGTGAACGGCCTTCGTCCCGCCTTGTGGGGTGCTTGGCCATCATATGTCTGCGCATGCTGGTGGTGGTGAGGCTGTTGGTGGTGGCTCCTTGGCTGATCTTGGCGCGACAAAGGTTGCACACCACTGTTCTTCGGTCGTCTGCACTCTCAGTGAAAAACTGCCAGACCTTTGAGCACCTCGGCCTCTGCAGGGTGGCATGGCGCAAGGGTGCGCTTTGGGAAACAGTTGGTGGATTATTCGGTCTGGCCCTGCCTCTACCCCTGGACGCCGCACTGCCTCTTGCAACCTGCCCGGCTGCTGCCCTTGCCTCCCCCTCTGAAGACCTGTCCTGAGTAGGCGTTGCAAAGCATGTGGGGTCAGTCACCTCATCGTCCTGCTGCTCTTCCTCCGAATCCTCTGTGCGCTCCTCCCTCGGACTTACTGCCCTCACTACTACCTGACTGAAAGACAACTGTGTCTCATCGTCATCGTACTCCTCACCCACTGAAATGTCTTGCGACAGTTGCCGGAAGTCCCCAGCCTCATCCCCCGGACCCCGTGAACTTTCCAATGGTTGGGCATCAGCCACAATAAACTCCTCTGGTGGGAGAGGAACCACTGCTGCCCAATCTGAGCAGGGGCCCGAGAACAGTTCCTGGGAGTCTGCCCGCTCCTGAGAATGTGTCATTGTAGTGGAGTGAGGAGGCTGGGAGGAAGGAGGAGCAGCAGCCAGAGGATTCGGAGTTGCAGCAGTGGACGGCGCAGAACTGTGGGTGGACGATAGCTTGCTGGAAGCACTTTCTGCCATCCACGACAGGACCTGCTCACACTGCTCATTTTCTAATAAAGGTCTCCCGCGTGGACCCATTAATTGTGCGATGAATGTGGGGACGCCAGAAACGTGCCTCTCTCCTAATCCCGCAGCAGACGGCTGCGATACACCTGGATCAGGAGCTCGGCCTGTGCCCACACCCTGACTTGGGCCTCCGCGTCCTCGGCCGCGTCCACGTCCTCTAGGCCTACCCCTACCCCTCAGCATGCTGTATTACCAGTAATTCAGAAACAGAACGCTGTAATTAAATGTGCCGCTTATTGGCCTGTGGTTGGAGGCTGACTTCGCTTACGGAACGCCAGGAAATAATTTTGCGCAAGCCTGCTGTTACACTTAGCTGGCTGCGTATGATTTTTTTTAAGTTCTACACCCAGCACACACGTACCCAGAACGCTGAGCAGAGTGAGAGGCAGGCCAAATAGAGTTTTTGCCCAATATCTTTTAGAAAAGGCCCACTGCGTATATTCAATCAATAATATATGTCTTCTGGCCCTGGAGTGTGTCACAGAACTGCAGAGTGTTGCACTGTTATTAACTGCAACAGAGCGGTGATTTCACAGCCAGGAAATAAATTGGTGCAAGCCTGCTGTTACACTTAGCTGGCTGCGTATGATTTTTTTGAAGTTCTACACCCAGCACACACGTACCCAGAACGCTGAGCACAGTGAGAGGCAGGCCAAATAGAGTTTTTGCCCAATATTTTTTAGGAAAGGCCCACTGCGTATATTCAATCACTAATATATGTCTTCTGGCCCTGGAGTGTGTCACAGAACTGCAGAGTGTTGCACTGTTATTAACTGCAACAGAGCGGTGATTTCACAGCCAGGAAATAAATTGGTGCAAGCCTGCTGTTACACTTAGCTGGCTGCGTATGATTTTTTTGAAGTTCTACACCCAGCACACACGTACCCAGAACGCTGAGCACAGTGAGAGGCAGGCCAAATAGAGTTTTTGCCCAATATTTTTTAGGAAAGGCCCACTGCGTATATTCAATCACTAATATATGTCTTCTGGCCCTGGAGTGTGTCACAGAACTGCAGAGTGTTGCACTGTTATTAACTGCAACAGAGCGGTGATTTCACAGCCAGGAAATAAATTGGCGCAAGCCTGCTGTTACACTTAGCTGGCTGCGTATGATTTTTTTGAAGTTCTACACCCAGCACACACGTACCCAGAACGCTGAGCACAGTGAGAGGCAGGCCAAATAGATTTTTTGCCCAATATTTTTTAGAAAAGGCCCACTGCGTATATTCAATCAATAATATATGTCTTCTGGCCCTGCCTACACAATTCTGTCCCTGGAGTATTACTGCAGGGCGCAATGCTCTGCACAGCCGATTTGGAAAAAAAAAATGTGCAACACTGCAAAAAGCAGCCTCCACAGTACTGCACACGGTTAGATGTGGCCCTAAGAAAGACCGTTGGGGTTCTTGAAGCCTACAATCACTCCTAACACTCTCCCTGCCTAACCACCACTTCTGTCCCTGTAGTATTACTGCAGGACGCAATGCTCTGCACGGCCGATATACCCAAAAAAAAAAATTGTGCAACACTGCAAAAAAGCAGCCTCCACAGTACTGCACACGGTTAGATGTGGCCCTAAGAAGGACCGTTGTTGTTCTTGAAGCCTACACTAACTCCTAACACTCTCCCTATAGCAGCAGCAGCATCAGCAGCACTTTCCCTAAGCTATGTCAGACCACAACTGTGGCGAGCCGCGGGAGGGGCCGATTTTTATACTCAGGTGACACCTGATCTCGCCAGCCACTCACAGCAGGGGGGTGGTATAGGGCTGGAACATCATAGGAGGAAGTTGTAATGCCTTCCCTGTCTTTCAATTGGCCAGAAAAGCGCGCTAACGTCTCAGAGATGAAAGTGAAAGTAACCCGAACATCGCGTGGTGCTCGTTACGAGTAACGAGCATCCCGAACACCCTAATATTCGCCCGAGCATCAAGTTCGGACGAGTACGTTCGCTCATCTCTAATGAAGATCCTTCGCGGATTTTTCTTGCAGAAACAGGAATTTTATCACTCCTCTGATCTCATTTGCTGTGAATATTGCCTTAGACTTTGCCATGTTGTTTTCCCACGTGCCTAGATCACGGTTGCCATAAGCTACAAACACAACATTTTGAAAACATATATTAGACACATAAGGCTTTCATGTGATGTAACATTCGTTACCATAGAAACAAAAGAAGAACACAAAGCCAAAGACTTATCAGCACCCCCCTCTTGTATTATATATATTATATATGTGTACATATATATATATATATATATATATATATATACTGTCAAAAAAATCAAACACCTAGAAGGAGTTATCATTTTTTTTACAATACTGCAGGCAATTACATCTTAGGCAGATATGCAAATGAATAGAGTTGTGGCATGATTCGATGAACAGTCTTGCTTCCTACGGCCCTAAAAGTGGTGCCTCCTTGGTCTATAAAAGGCTCTCGGAGGCTCCTTGTGTGTGGTGTTCTCTTCTTCCACTTGTGTAGAGCTTGTTGTTCACTAGACTCCTCTATGACGCAGAGAAGAGATTTCACCCAGTTAGCAGAGTCTAAGAGGGAACATTATTGGGATGTGAGAAGCTGGATGGTCGTATTTAGAGATGAGCGAGCACACTATGCTCATTCGAGAATTAGGGTACTCGAGATGCTCGTTACTCGAGACGAACACCACGCGGTACTCAAGGCAATTGCTTTTCCTTCCCCTAATGTTTAGCGCCATTTTCTAGCCAATAGACATTTGGGGAAGGCATTACCACTTCCTGCTGTGATGTGCCAGTCCTCTCTTTCCCCACAGTAGTGAGTGGCTGGGCTGATCAGGTGACAGCCAAGTACTTAAAGTGGTCCCGCTCGCGGCTCGCCTCAGACGCATGCTGGCAAAGGTTAAGGAAAGTGCTGCTGCTGATATAGGGAAAGTGTTAGCATAGGATCCTGTCTTCAAGAACCCAAACGGTCCTTTTTAGGGCTACATCTGGCCGTATGCATTACTGTTGTGGCTGGCTGGGAGCAGTAGTGCACCATTTTTTTTTCAGCTCGGGCTGTACAGGCCATTTCAGCTATACTGTTCTGTATCTGCAGTGCATTAGACACAGAGTGTAGGGACACAGCCACTTCTATAGGGAAAGTGATACACTATACAGTCCTGATCCTCCGCGCAATAACCCAAAAGCTTCTTCTTAGGGCTACATCTGACCATGTGCATTATAGTTGTGCCTTGGTGGGAGTTGTAGTACATAAAATTTTTGTATTACGCATCTAGGCCTGTTCCCAGCCTTTCAGCAACAGTGTTCTCAGCCTGCAGTGCCGTACAACCAGCTCTCCCCGTGAAATAGCTCTCTAACATCTCCTAGCCTACTGCGAACGACTTCTGTTATACCATTCTGTGTCTGCAGTGCATTAGACAGGGGTCTCACCGCTCAACAGTACTGAAATATTTTCTGGGCCACTACAAAGTATTTCAGCTCAGCCGCTGTGCAGAGCGTCTCACAATACCCTTTCCTTGGTGGGGTTAAGATAACCGCAGTTACCAGCACTATCCACTGGCTTTAGAGTCTTCTCCCACTCCATACAGCCTCTATTATCTACAAGTCTCTAAAAGCAGTAAATTACCCCTAGGTATCAGCGCAAGACAGCGGGTTAATTTTTTCAAGTCACAGCATAGAGCCTCCGCTATCTACAAGTCACTGTGTGCGGTGAATTAAGCCACAGTTGTCAGTGCTGTACAGTGGGGTAATTTATTTGGGCCCTGCTCTACTCTTAATCCGCCATGATGAGGAGTAGGGGTAAGGGTCAAGGATGGAGGACGAGGATGTGGACGCAGACGCAGACGTCAAAGTGAGGGTGTGGGCACAGGCCGAGTTCCTGGTCGTGGTGAATCACAGCCGGCTGTTACGGGATTAGGAGAGAGGCAAGTTTCTGGGGTCCCCAGCTTCATATCACAATTTATGGGTCCACGTGGTAGACCTTTATTGCAAACAGAGCAGTGTGAGCAGGTCCTGTCGTGGATGGCAGAAAATGCGTCCAGCAATGTATCAACCACCCAGTCTTCTACGTAGTCCACTACTCCCGGCCTAGGGACTGCAACTCTGAATCCTCTGGCTGCTGCTCCTCCTTCCTCCCAGCCTCCTCACTCCATGAAAATGACATATTCTGATGAGCAGGCAGACTCCCAGGAACTGTTCTCGGGTCCATGCCATGAGTGGGAAAAACTGTCTCCTTTCTCACCTGAGGAGTTTGTCGTGACTGATGCCCAACCTTTGGAAAATTCCCGGAGTCCAGGTGATGAGGCTGGGGACTTCCAGCAACTGTCTCAAGAGCTTTTTGTGAATGAGGATGATGATGAGACACAGTTGTCTGTCAGTAAGGTAGTAGTAAGGGCAGTAAGTCCGAGGGAGGAGCGCACAGAGGATTCGGAGGAAGAGCAGCTGGACGATAAGGTGACTGACCCCACCTGGTTTGCTAAGCCTACTGAGTACAGGGCTTCAAAGGGGGAGGCAAGTGCAGCAGCAGCACAGGTTGGAAGAGGCAGTGGAGTGGCCAGGGGTAGAGGCAGGGCCAGAGCGAAGAATCCCCCAACTGTTTCCCAAAGCACCCCCTCGCGGCAAGCCTCCATGCAGAGGGCTAGGTGTTCAAAGGTGTGGATGTTTTTTAGTGAGAGTGCGGATGACCAATGAACAGTCGTGTGCAACCTGTGTCGCACCAAGATCAGCCGGGGAGCCACCACTACCAGCCTCACTACCACCAGCATGCGCAGGCATATGACGGCCAAGCACCCCACAAGGTGGGACGAAGGCCATTCACCGCATCCAGGTCACACCACTGC
Organism: Eleutherodactylus coqui; assembly: GCF_035609145.1. NCBI lineage: Eukaryota > Metazoa > Chordata > Amphibia > Anura > Eleutherodactylidae > Eleutherodactylus > Eleutherodactylus coqui. The sequence continues at coordinate 34,500,617 of NC_089842.1, forward strand.
CTCTTCCCCTGTGCCCCAACCTGCCACACAGATCCAATCCCCCTCCCAGGACACAGGGCCTAGCGCCTCCCGGCCTGCACCCACACGCTCATCTCCACTGTCCTCCACTCCATCCAGCAATGTCTCTCAGCGCAGCGTTCAGCTGTCGCTAACACAAGCATTGGAGCGAAAGCGCAACTACGCCACCACCCACCCGCACGCACAAGCTTTAAACGTGCACATTGCCAAATGAATCAGCCTGGAGATGCTGCCGTACAGGCTTGTGGAAATGGAGGCTTTCAAAAACATGATGGCGGTGGTAGTTCCACCCTACTCAGTCCCCAGTCGCCACTATTTTTCCCGGTGTGCCATCCCAGCCCTACACCAGCACGTCTCCCATAACATAAATCGTGCCCTCATCAACACAATTATTGGTAAGGTCCACTTAACCACGGACACGTGGACAAGTACTGGCGGGCAGGGCCACTATATCTCCCTGACGGCACATTGGGTGAATTTGGTGGAGACTGGGACTGAGTCAGAGCCTGGGACCGTTCACGTCCTATCCACACCCAGAATAACGGCTCCTACCTTGGTGCTGGTATCTGCAGCGTTTTATGCCACCTCCTCCAAACCCTCCCCCTCCTCTTCCCCCGCCACCTTTACCTCTCAATTAAGAAGTGTGAGCATGTCGCCAGCAGTCGGTAGCGTGCGGGCAAGCGTGAGCAAACCATGCTGAAACTAATCAGAGGACCAAACTTCCAGAGCACCAACTGCTGTGCAACGTGCCCACACGCTGGAATTCTACGCCGCACATGTTGGCCAGGCTCTATGAGCAGTGAAATACCAGCTGCAACATGGGCGGTGTACTGGTAGTCAGCTTCCTCAATTCTTTACTGAGGAGTGGGCCTGGATGGCAGATATCTGCCAGGTCCTCTGAAACTTTGAGGAGTCTAGCCAGATGATGAGCTGCAATGCGGCAATCATTAGCGTTACCATCCCGCTGCTTTGCCTGTCCTGCCGCTAGAGTCTTGTCAAGGAGGGTGTTTAGTGCAGCTTGGGGAATCATCACGGATAAGCGTACCCGCCTGTCAAATGCCAGTGCTGACAAGCTTACACTCATAAAGATGAATAAAGGCTGGATTTCCCCAGACTTCTCTTCTCCAACGGCGGAAAGCAGTGGAACCTAATGATCCTTTTTTCGCTGCCACAGGAGAAGTAAGCATTGTCTATCACCAGAAAAAAAAGGGAATTAGCTTTGTCAATCAATCTCAGATATTATTACTCCTTCTAAAACAGCATGTCATCACGCTGAACTGCCAATTTTTCTGCGGCCCAAAAGCCTCTGTTTATAATTTTTTTTACAATTTTTAAAAGTTTCAAAAGTATTGAAAGAAAAACCAATTATTGAAAGAGACCAATTTTTTTCACAGGGCTGCCTCCAGGCTTTGTTACAAATTAAGCAACAGCGAGCTGTATCTTTAAAAAATGTTTATGGGTTTCACCTGCCCTCTCGGTTGAGCAATTTTTCAGGGGTACACGTGTACTCTTGGTACACAATTTTTTCTGCCCCTCGCCTATACTGTTATCTAACTAATTTTTCCGGACTTTGCCTGCACTCATGGTACACTAATGTTTCAGGGGTTCGCCTATACTCTTGCTACAGAAATGTTACAGGGCTCTCCCTATACCTTTGCTACAGAAATATTACTGGGGTCTGTCTATACTCTTGCTACAGAAATGTTACTGGGGTCTGCCTTTACTTTTGCTACAGAAATGTTACTGGGGTCCGCCTATACTTCTGCTACAGGAATGTTACTGGGGTCTGCCTATACTTTTGCTGCAGAAATGTTACTGGGGTCTGCCTATACTCTTGCTACAGAAATGTTACAGGGGTCTCCCTATACCTTTGCTACAGAAATATGACTGAGGTCTGCCTATACTCTTGCTACAGAAATGTTATTGGGGTCTGCCTATACTTTTGCTACAGAAATGTTACAGGGGTCTGCCTATACCTTTGCTACAAAGGCAAAAAAGTTGTCAGCAGCACAATATGAGATCCATATGGTTTGAACAGGTATCCTGCACGCCCACGGGGTTTGGGATCCAAGACAAGCCGCTCTTAAGTACAAATGTTGATGAAGTAGTGGAAACAGCAGATCAAGGTGCAAAGCAATGAAGTTTCTTTATTTCTTTCCTCCCAGACAGAAAAAACACGACATTTCGACTGCAAGAGTCTTTGTCAAGTATGGACAACAAGTGAACAACATACAAATATATGGTGTGTCTAGTATCACATTAAACCAATCACGGTAGATCACATGATAAAATTCACCTGCATTCATTGATGTCATAGAGCTACTACTAGACATAAATGTCAGTGTTTCTTAGTAATCACCATGACGCAATCAAGCCGCGCCAGTGAGACGTGGTCACGTGTCCGAGATGAGCCGCATCATCGGGCGCGTCATAGACGTGCAGCCAAGTCCCACTATGTGATCCTACATAGATAAATCAACATCTATAGTGGACACAAAAACATATATGAGGCATTGCTGCGTGCCTAACGCACGGAAAGGAATACTGCATATCTGTACATCAGAATATATTGTATAGTTGCAGTGTCAAAGCCGCACGTGTAGGCTCCTCCCCAAGGGGTGTGGCCTCCACGTGAAAAATACCATAGCATATTCTTTAACTTTTAAATATCAATATCCAGAAGAAAGAATAGATATTTGGAGGGCATCATGAATTGGCATGAGATAATCAGGTAAAAAGTCAGATATAGCATATCGTGCATATATAATCATGTTAATAGGCCAGTAATGATATTCATAATACACATGGATGTCAAAGTGGCTCATCATGCATTCATCAATATTCAAATGATGCTATAGCCTCCACAAGACTACCACCAGTAATCGCATATCAATAATACACAAAAATTGGCTATTCGTTCGCATAACACTGCGATGCAGTATAGATTTCTTTAGTGCCATAACGACATCATAAATGCACTGTGAAGACATAAAAATACAAATAAGTGAGTGAATTAAAATCCATATAAATGGCATAACCAATGCAGAAAAAGCAGAAGAACTACAGGAACATGTGGGTGTCATATTCATGATTTAGACCCTTTGGGGTCATGGTATCAAGTGTAAAAATCCAATATAATTCTTTCTTTAATAACATTTGTGTTCTATCACCCCCCTTAGATGTTTCAGGTACAGTTGGCATACCGAGTGTCCACTGTCATAAAAATGGCGTGGTACTGGCTGATCTAATTTTTTGGTGCGTATCGCGCTCTTGTGGCTCGAAATTCTACTCCTCACCTCCTGTGTTGTTTGGCCGACATATTGTAGGCCACACGGGCAGGTGAGTAAGTAGATGACATGTGTCGATGAACATGTGTGACGTCCCTTGATATGAAAACTTTTCCCGGTCTGTGAATGAAAAAATTGACTACCCTTGATCATGATTGAGCAGCTGGAACAACCCAAATATGGATAACTGCCTGTCCCGACCGCTAAGAAAGTCCTAGATGTCCGAGAGAAAGTTTTTTCATATGTTGACCGTACCAATTTGTCGCGCAGACTAGTGCAGCGTTTATATGACATGATTGGCCGTTCACGGAATGCATTCGCCTGCGGAGCTAGCTGCAATAATGGCCAATGTTTACGTAAAATGGAAGATACCTGTCTACTCATGGTGGTAAATGTAGAGACAAAAGGAATGCATTCATTTTTATTAGTTCTACCTTTAGAGATTAATAGTTCATCCTGCGAGAGCACTCTTGCTCGTTTCATTTTCTCAGTCACTAGATTTGTGGGATAACCTCGATCAAGAAATTTTTTACACATCTCTGTTAGGCGTGTCTCCACATATGCATCATTGGTGACTCGCCTAACTCTTAGGAATTGACTCCACGGAAGCGAGTCAATTGTGGTTTTAAGATGGAAACTTGTGTACTCAAGAAGATTATTTCAGTCAGTTGGTTTGACATAGAGATCAGTGGAGAAGCCAGTGCTGGTTTTAATAATTGTTACATCCAAGAATTCTATGCTGCTATTAGAATATTTAAGAGTAAACTGCAGCTCTGGCCTGATACTGTTGAGTTCCTGATGAAACAACAGTAATTCCTCAACAGAACCGGACCAAACAACAAATATGTCATCGATGTATCGCAGCCAGGAGACCGCCTGGGGCCAATATGCAGATGTATAGACAAACAGATCTTCAAAGATGCCCATATAAATATTTGCATAACTCGGGGCCATATTGGCCCCCATGGCGGTCCCCTGGCGCTGACGATAGAACCTCCCACAAAACGAAAAATCACTCTTGGTGAGTACAAATTCCAAAAGGGTCAGAACTACGTGTTCACATTCAATAGATACCAATGCTGATGACATTTTTTGTCTGACTGCCTCTAAACCAAGTTCGTGAGAAATTGATGTGTAGAGAGCAGTGACATCAAGTGTAGCCAATATTGAATTCTCATGGCAAGGGATGGATCTCAATTTGGTTAGAAAATCGCTGGTATCCTTAACATAAGAGCAATTACTTGTAGAGTACTCCTGCAGGATATAATCCAAAAAGATGGAAATATGGTTAAACATGGAGTTTCGTCCTGACACAATTGGACGTCCAGGAGGCTCAGTGAGATGTTTATGTATTTTAGGTAATACATATATAGTAGGTATATTTGAATGGTGTATATACAGATATTTAGATAGAGCTAAGTCAATATTACCTTCACAGAGGGCCTCATTCAAAATGCTTCTCAATTCTGTCTGGTAATTGTCAGTAGGATTACATGTCAGTAATTCATGTACAGTTGTATCATTTAACTGTCTATAGATCTCTTGTTCATACTTGACAGAATCCATCACTACCACCACGCCGCCCTTGTCGGCCGATTTAATTGTGATGGATCTGTCAAGTGAAAGCCCTGAAAGAGCTTGACGCTCCGCATAATTCAAATTGTTGTAGTATCGTGCATTCGTGTATGATGATCTTAATATCTGTACATCCCGATTTACAAGATCTACGTATGTCTCAATGGCATGTACATTGTTCGGTAGCTGAAACATGCTTTTGTTATGTCGACCTGTGTCTTGTAATGTGAATGCTGCCTTGTCTGTAACTGATACAGTGGGTGCATCAACACTAGATGACGACGTCACATCAGAAAAATATGCTTTCAATCTTAATTTCCTATAAAACCTCCTTAAATCAAGGTCCAAAGAGAACCAGTCTGTCATAGGAGTAGGGCAGAATGATAGACCTTTACATAATACCTTCATCTCAAGGGTAGTCAGAGTCCTTGATGAAATGTTCACAACCGTATTTATGTCATCGCTTGTGGTGAAGGCCTCTTGTTGGTAGATCACGTCATCATTGATTGTGGTCCTTTTGCGGGATCGGTGATGTTTACGGCCCCCTCGCCGTTGGTGCCATGGCCGTCTCGTCTTGGTTTGGAGGGTCTCGTATGGCGTGTTCCTAAAAAAATTCACAGATTTCATGGATGTTTGTGAGGAATCATCTGTAGAATCTGATGTCGCAGATGTAAACCCAAATTTGTTAATGCCCATCCGATGGTTCCTTCTATTGGGTCTTCGTGTGCGTCTATTCATCGGATTGTCACGATTATGGTACATCTGCCAGTTATAGACTCTTCCTTTCTCGTAATCCTCGAGGTCCCGGTGCCATTTCATTCTTTGTTGCTTTAATGTCACTTTTGAATTTCTGCAATAATATATCAGTTTTAGTTGATATATCAGTCCATTCATTAACGGGCACCTTCTCTGAGATCTGTGCTTCCAATTTAGTAATATTTGCTGTACATGTAGCAACTTCCAATTGCAAAAATTCGATATTCAAAAGGATGATATCCAGTGAATAGCGATTGGATATCTCCTCAAGTTTCTTGCAAAATGTTGCATTCCCTGGCATAAGAGTGGGACGCAAATGTGACCGTAACCCACGGGGAATACGATTAGATTTGAAATACTCAGAGAGTGTTGCCATATGAAGATTAAGTAAAATATATCTCTTTTTCTCACCTTCCCATTCGCGGCGTAGAACATCAGTAGTTGGAGTATTCAAGAAAGTACCATCATACGTCATTCCTGCAAATATCCGTGCTTGGTCTGCATTGGAGTACCAAACTGTCTGGGAGGTGCCCGGAGCACGCCCTTCCGGGTTTTCAGATTCCATAACTGTTCAAAAGTTTATGTGCACGCTGATCAGGATCAACGAAATATCCAAAGGCAAAAAAGTTGTCAGCAGCACAATATGAGTACCATATGGTTTGAACAGGTATCCTGCATGCCCACTGGGTTTGGGATCCAAGACAAGCCGCTCTTAAGTACAAATGTTGATGAAGTAGTGGAAACAGCATATCAAGGTGCAAAGCAATGAAGTTTCTTTATTTCTTTCCTCCCAGACAGAAAAAACACGACGTTTCGACTGCGGTATGGCAGCACAGTGGTGGGCAAGCGTCAGCAGGCCGTGCTGAAACTACTCAGCTTAGGAGAGAAGAGGCACACGGCCCACAAACTGTTGCAGGATCTGACAGAGCAGACCGACCGCTGGCTTGCGCCGCTGAGCCTCCAACCGGGCATGGTCGTGTGTGACAACGGCCGTAACCTGGTGGCGGCTCTGCAGCTCGGCAGCCTCACGCACGTGCCATGCCTGGGCCACGTCTTTAATTTGGTGGTTCAGCGGTTTCTGAAAAGCTACCCACGTTTGTCAGACCTGCTCGGAATGGTGCGCTGGCTCTGCGCACATTTCCACAAGTCCCACACGGACGCTGCCACCCTGCGCACCCTGCAACATCGGTTTCATCTGCCAGTGCACCGACTGCTGTGCGACGTGCCCACACGGTGGAACTCTACGCTCCACATGTTTGCCAGGCTCTATGAGCAGCGTAGAGCTATAGTGGAATACAAACTCCAACATGGGCGGCGCAGTGGGAGTCAGCCTCCTCAATTCTTTACAGAAGAGTGGGCCTGGTTGGCAGACATCTGCCAGGTCCTTGGAAACTTTGAGGAGTCTACCCAGATGGTGAGCGGCGATGCTGCAATCATTAGCGTCACCATTCCTCTGCTATGCCTCTTGAGAAGTTCCCTGCAAAGCATAAAGGCAGACGCTTTGCGTTCGGAAACAGAGGCGGGGGAAGACAGTATGTCGCTGGATAGTCAGAGCACCCTCCTGTCTATATCTCAGTGCGTTGATGAGGAGGAGGAGGAGCATGAGGAGGATGAGGAGGAGGGGGAAGAGACAGCTTGGCCCACTGCGTAGGGTACCCATGCTGCTTGCCTGTCATCCTTTCAGCGTGTATGGCCTGAGGAGGAGGAGGAGGATCCTGAAAGTGATCTTCCTAGTGAGGACAGCCATGTGTTGTGTACAGGTAGCCTGGCACACATGGCTGACTTCATGTTAGGATGCCTTTCTTGTGACCCTCGCGTTACACGCATTCTGGCCACTACGGATTACTGGGTGTACACACTGCTCGACCCACGGTATAAGGAGAACCTTTCCACTCTCATACCCGAAGAGGAAAGGGGTTCGAGAGTGATGCTATACCACAGGACCCTGGCGGAAAAGCTGATGGTAAAATTCCCATCCGACAGCGCTAGTGGCAGAAGGCGCAGTTCCGAGGGCCAGGTAGCAGGGGAGGCGCGGAGATCAGGCAGCATGTACAGCACAAGCAAGGGAACACTCTCTAAGGCCTTTGACAGCTTTCTGGCTCCCCAGCAAGACTGTGTCACCACTCCCCAGTCAAGGCTGAGTCGGCGGGAGCACTGTAAAAGGATGGTGAGGGAGTATGTAGCCGATCCACGGCCTGGATTTCCCCAGACTTCTCTTCTCCACCAGCGGACAGCAGCGATACCTAAACAATACGTAGGCTGCACCCGCGGATGGAAGCATTGTTCTCTATCACCATCAAAAACGTGGACCTTTTAGCTTCATCAATCTGTGTATAATATTCATCCTCCTCCTGCTCCTCCTCCTGAAACCTCACGTAATCACGCTGAACGGGCAATTTTTCTTAGGCCCACAAGGCTCAGTCATATAATTTTTGTAAACAATTTTTATACGTTTCAATGCTCATTAAAGCGTTGAAACTTGCACCTGAACCAATTTTTATTTTAACTGGGCTGCCTCCAGGCCTAGTTACAAATTAAGCCACATTAACCAAAGCGATTAATGGGTTTCACCTGCCCTCTTGGTTGGGCATGGGCAATTTTTCTGACGTACATTAGTACTGTTGGTACACCAATTTTTTGGGGCCCTCGCCTACAGTGTAATCCAATTAATTTTTTGCCCACCTGCATTACAGCTGACATTACATCAGCTGTGCTGGGCACTGCAATGGGATATATTTATGTACCGCCGGTGGGTTCCAGGGAGCCACCCATCCTGTGGGTCCACAGGGAGTTGTAACTGCATGTGTCCACTTCTAAAGAACCCCAGTCTGACTGGGGCATGCAGTGTGGGCCGAAGCCCACCAGCATTAAACATGACATTACCTCAGCTGTGCTGGGCACTGCAATGGGATATATTTATGTACCGCCGGTGGCTTCCTGGCACCCACCCATGCTGTTGGTCCACAGGGACTTCACAATACGGAGTTGTACCTGCCTGTGTCTATGAATTAGAAACCCCGGTCAGGTTGGGGCATGCAGTGTGGGCCGAAGCCCACCTGCATTTAATCTGACGTTAGCTCTGCTGTCCAGGGCACTGCAATAGGATACATTTATGTACAGCCGGTGGGTTCCAGGGAGCCACCCATGCTGTGGGTGCACACGGAATTCCCATTGCGGAGTTGTACCTGCCTGTGACTATTTATAAAAAAACGCCGTCTGACTGGGGCATGCAGGCACCTTGACAGAATGAATAGTGTGTGGCACATAGGTTCCCCATTGCTATGCCCACGTGTGCAGCTCCTGATGGCGGTGGCACAGGATTATATTTCTCATTGCTTTTGTACAGCATTGTGGGCTATCGCCCCGCCCCTTTTAAAGAGGGTCGCTGCCTAGCCGTGCCAACCCTCTGCAGTGTGTGCCTGCGGTTCCTCCTCATGGCAGACGCACTTATAAATAGACATGAGGGTAGTGTGGCATGAGGGCAGCTGAAGGCTGCGCAGGGACACTTTGGTGTGCGCTGTGGACACTGGGTCGTGCGGGGGGGGGGGGGGTTGGGCAGCATGTAACCCAGGAGAAGTGGCAGCGGAGTGTCATGCAGGCAGTGATTGTGCTTTGTTGGAGGTAGTGTGGTGCTTAGCTAAGGTATGCATTGCTAATGAGGGCTTTTCAGAAGTAAAACTTGTTGGGAGGGGGGGGGCACTCTTACCGCTATTGTGGCTTAATAGTGGGACCTGGGAACTTGAGATGAAGCCCAACATGTAGCCCCTCGCCTGCCCTATCCGTTTCTGTGTCGTTCCCATCACTTTCTTGAATTGCCCAGATTTTCACAAATGGAAACCTTAGCGAGCATCGGCGATATACAAAAATGCTCTGGTCGCCCATTGACTTCAATGGGGTTCGTTATTCGAAACGAACCCTCGAGCATCGCGAAAATTTCGTCCCGAGTAACGAGCACCCGAGCATTTTGGTGCTCGCTCATCTCTATTTTTATGCGATTACTGGTGGTAGTCTTGTGGAGGCTATAGCATCATGTGAATATTGATGAATGCATGATGAGCCACTTTGACATCCATGTGTATTATGAATATCATTACTGGCCTATTAACATGATTATATATGCACGATATGCTATATCTGATTTTTTTTTACCTGATTATCTCATGCCAATTCATGATGCCCTCCAAATATCTATTCTTTCTTCTGGATATTGATATTTAAAAGTTAAAGGATATGCTATGGTATTTTTCAAGTGGAGGCCACACCCCTTGGGGAGGAGCCTTCATGTGCGGCTATGACATTGCAACTATACAATATATTCTGATGTACAGATATGCGGTATTCCTTTCCGTGCGTTAGGCACGCAGCAATGCCTCATATATTTGTTTTTGTGTCCACTATAGATGTTGATTTATCTATGTAGGATCACATAGTGGGACTTGGCTGCGCATCTATGACGCGCCCGATGATGCGGCTGATATCGGACACGTGACCACGTCTCACTGGCGCGGCTTGATTGCGTCATGGTGACTACTAAGAAACACTGACATTTATGTCTAGTAGTAGCTCTATGGAGTAGGGCGTGAACAGGACATGTGCCCAATGACGCTGCACGCTCCAGTCATGTAACCACGCTATACAGACGTGATGTGATGATGTCACGGTGGACGGGAGGAGACTCATATAGATTCCAGCCAGTAGGAGCCTTGCATAACACGTCTCCATGGCGACATAGCCACAAGAGGAAGTGAAAGGTTGCTACAACGCTCCACCATAGCTACAAACTCCGCAGCATGTGTATGCCATAATGACATCAATGAATGCAGGTGAATTTTATCATGTGATCTACTGTGATTGGTTTAATGTGATACTAGACACACTATATATTTGTATGTTGTTCACTTGTTGTCCATACTTGGCAAATACTCTTTTAGTCGAAACGTCTCTTTTAGTCGAAACGTCTGCCTATACTTCTGCTACAGAAATGTTACTGGGGTCCACCTATATTTTTGGTACACCAATGTTTCAGGGGTCCACCTACACTTTTGCTACAAGAATGTTACTGGGGTCCGCTTATACTTTTGGTGCAGAAATGTTACTGTGGTCTGCCTATATTTCTGCTACAGAAATGTTACTGTGGTCTGCCTATATTTCTGCTACAGAAATGTTACAGGGGTCTGTCTATACTTCCGCTACAGTAATGTTACTAGGGTCCGCCTATTCTTTTACTACAGAAATGTTACTGGGGTTCGCCTATACTTTTACTACAGAAAAGTTACTGGGGTCTGCCTATACTTTTGCTACACCAATGTTTCAGGGGTACGCCTACACTCTTGCTACAGAAATGTTACTGGGATCTTCCAATACATTTGCTGCAGAAATGTTACTGGTGTCTGCCTATACTTTTTTCTAAGGAAATGTTATTGGGGTCCGCCTATACTTTTGGTAAACCAATGTTTCAGGTGTTTGCCTACATTCTTGCTACAGAAATGTTACCGGAGTCCACCTATACTCTTGCAACAAAAATGTTACAGGGGCTCGTCTATACTTTTGCTACAGAAATGTTACAGGCGTCTGCCTATACTTCTGCTACAGAAATGTTACTGGGGTCTGCCTATACTTCTGCTACAGGAATGTTACTGGGGTCCGCTTACACTTTTACTACAGAAATGTTGCAGGGGTCTGCCTATACTGTTGGTACACCAATGTTTCAGGGGTTCGCCTACACTCTTGCTACAGAAATGTTACTGGGGTCTGCCTATACTTCTGCTACAGGAATGTTACTGGGGTCCGCTTACACTTTTACTACAGAAATGTTGCAGGGGTCTGCCTATACTGTTGGTACACCAATGTTTCAGGGGTTCGCCTACACTCTTGCTACAAAAATGCTACTGGGGTCCGCCTATACCTTTGGTTCAGAAATGTTACTGTGGTCTGTCTATACTTCTGCTACAGAAATGTTACTGGGGTCTGCCTATACTTCTGCTACTGGAATGTTACTAGGATCCGCCTATTCTTCTACAGAAATGTTACTCGGGTCTGCCTATACATTTGGTACACCAATATTTCAGGGGTTCGCCTACACTCTTGCTACAGAAATGTTACAGGAGTCTGCCTATACTTCTGCTACAGGAATGTTACAGGGGTCTGCCTATACCTTTGCTGCAGAAATGTTACTGGACCTGCATATACTTCTGCTACAGGAATGTTACTGGGGTCCACCTATATTTTTACTACAGAAATGTTACTGGGGTCTGCCTATACTTTTGGTACACCAATGTTTCAGGGGTCTGCTTACACTCTTGCTACAGAAATGTTACAGGGGTCTGCCTATACTTCTGCTACAGGAATGTTACAGGTGTCTGCCTATACCTTTGCTACAGGAATGTTACTGGGGTCTGCCTATACTCTTGCTACAGAAATGTTACTGGGGTCTGCCTACAATTTTTTCTACAGAAATATTACTGGGGTCCACCTATACTTTTGGTACACCAATGTTTCAGGGGTTCTCCTACACTCTTGCTACAGAAATGTTACTGGGGTCTGCCTATACTTCTGCTACAGGAATGTTACTGGGGTCTGCCTATACTTTTACTACAGAAATGTTACAGGGGTCTGCCTATACTTCTGCTACAGGAATGTTACAGGGGTCTGCCTATACTTCTGCTACAGGAATGTTACTGGAGTCTGCCTATACTCATGCTACAAAATTGTTACAGGGGCTCGGCTATATTTTTTGCTACAGAAATGTTACATGGGTCTGCCGATACTTCTGCAACAGAAATGTTAGAGGGGTCAGCCTATGCCTCTGCTACTGAAATATTACTGGTGTCTGCCTATACTTCCGCTACAGAAATGTTACTGGGTTCTGCCTATACTTCTGCTACAGGAATGTTACTGGGGTCCGCATATACTTTTACTACAGAAACGATACAGGGGTCTGCCTATACTTCAGCTACAGAAATGTTACAGTGGTCTAACTATACTTATGCTACAGGAATGTTACAGGGTTCGCTTATACTTTTGCTACAGAAAGGTTACTGGGGTCCGCCTATGCTTTTGGTACACCAATGTTTCAGGAGTTCGCCTATACTCTTGCTACAGAAATGTTACTGAGGTCTGCGTGTACTTCTGCTACAGGAATGTTACAGGTGTCTGCCTATACTTTTGCTACAGAAATGTTACTGGGGTCTGCCTATACTTCTGCTACAGGAATGTTACAGGGGTCTGCCTATACTTTTGCTACAGAAATGTTACTGGGGTCTTCCTATACTTTTACTACAGAAATGTTACTGAGGTCTGCCTGTACTTCTGCTACAGGAATGTTACAGGTGTCTGCCTATACTTCTGCTACAGAAATGTTACTGGCGTCCGCCTATACTTTTACTACAGAAATGTGTCTGGGGTCTGCCTATACTTCTGCTACAGGAATGTTACAGGGGTCTGCCTATACTTCTGCTACAGGAATGTTACTGGGGTTCGCCTATACTTTTACTACAGAAATGTTACTGGGGTCTGCCTATACTTTTGGAACACCAATGTTTCAGGGGTTCGCCTACACTCTTGCTACAGAAATGTTACTGGGGTCTGCCTATACTTCTGCTACAGAAATATTACAGGGATTTGCCTATACTTCTGCTACAGGAATGTTACAGGTGTCTGCCTATACTTCTGCTACAGGAATGTTACACGGGTCTGCCTATACTTCTGCTACAAGAATGTTACTGGGGTCTGCCTATACTTTTACTACAGAAATGTTACACGGGTCTGCATATACTTCTGCTACTGAAATATTACTGGTGTCTGCCTATACTTCTGCTACTTCTGCTACAGAAATGTTACTGGGGTCCGCATATACTTTTACTACAGAAACGTTACAGGGGTGTGCCTATACTTCAGCTACAGAAATGTTACAGTGATCTACCTATACTTATGCTACAGCAATGTTACAGGGTTCGCTTATACTTTTGCTACAGAAATGTTACTGGGGTCCGCCTATACTTTTGGTACACCAATGTTTCAGGAGTTCGCCTATACTCTTGCTACAGAAATGTTACTGAGGTCTGCCTGTACTTCTGCTACAGGAATGTTACAGGTGTCTGCCTATACTTTTGCTACAGAAATGTTACTGGGGTCTGCCTATACTTCTGCTACAGGAATGTTACAGGGGTCTGCCTATACTTTTGCTACAGAAATGTTATAGAAGAAATGGGGTCTTCCTATACTTCTGCTACAAGAATGTTACAAGGGTCTGCCTATACTTCTGCGACAGAAATGTTACTGGGGTCCGCCTATACTTTTACTACAGAAATGTGACTCGGGTCTGCCTATACTTCTGCTACAGGAATGTTACAGGGGTCTGCCTATACTTCTGCTACAGGAATGTTACTGGGGTTCGCCTATACTTTTACTACAGAAATGTTACTGGGGTCTGCCTTTACTTTTGGTACACCAATGTTTCAGGGGTTCGCCTACACTCTTGCTACAGAAATGTTACTGGGGTCTGCCTATACTTCTGCTACAGGAATGTTACAGGGCTCTGCCTATACTTCTGCTACAGGAATGTTACTGGCCTATACCTTTGCTACAGAAATGTTACTGGGTCTGCCTATACCTTTGCTACAGGAATGTTACTGGGGTCTGCCTTTACTTCTGCTACAGGAATGTTACAGGGGTCATCCTATACTTTTTGGTACACCAATGTTTCAGGGGTCCGCCTACACTCTTGCTACAAGAATGTTACTGGCGTTCGACTATACTTTTGGTACAGAAATGTTACTGTGATCTGCCTATACTTCTGCTACAGAAATGTTACTGTGGTCTGCCTATACTTCAGCTACAATAATGTTACTGGAGTTCGCCTACACTCTTGCTACAGAAATGTTACAGAGCTCTGCCTATACGTTTGTTGCAGAAATGTTACTTGGGTCTGCCTATGCTCTTGCTACAGAAATGTTACTAGTGTCTCCCTATACTTTTTTCTACAGAAATGATACTGGGGTCCGCCTATACTTTTGGTGCACCTATGTTTCATGTGTTCGCCTACACTCTTGCTACAGAAATGTTACAGGGGTCTGCCTATGCGTCTGCTATAGGAAAGGTACTGGGGTCCGCCTATACTTTTTTTTTTTTTTTACTGTAAATTTTTATTTGAAATTTTCAAGTTTTACAATATTGTAATACACTTTCAATTGATATACAACATAGTTTTATTGTTATTTCACAGAAGCTGTTTGTAATTGTGTGGATCGAGAGAACGAGAGGGGAGGGCCCCCCCGGCAGGCATGTCTGAGCGATCCGCCTCCCAACATCCCGGTCCACTCTGAAAAATAGACTGTTAGTTAACTTTAACAGAATACTAACGGCCTGGCCAGGGCCTAACCTGAGTTTTTTAGGGGGAGTAGGGGAGAAGTAGGGGAAGGTGTGGAGAGGAGGGGGGACTTCTGAGACAAAGAGTTTTTGTTCCCATGGGGTGGATGTCGTAGAGGGCGGTTTCGGGCTGCCGCATTGTGAAGTGACAGAGGTTGTTCTAGTTCTCTTATGTGTTTACAGGGAAGTTAGAAATCTATTGTTTTGCGATGGGTAGGAATCATCTAGCCATGGGGACCATATATTTGAAAATTTCTCATGCCTGTCGGCTAGAATAGAGGTCAGCTTTTCATTTATTAGGTACCAGTCCATCCTACGCTTAACCTCAGTGAAGTCCAAGGTAGCTTTTCGCCATGAATGGGCAATAACTTGTTTCGTGGCCAGAAATAGAAAGGATATTAATTTTCTTGAGTCAGGGGGGATATTGTTTATGCGTTTATTTAACAATGCTTCCCAAGGGTCTTTGCGGATGTTGTAGCCTGTGATTGAATATATTAGAGAGTAAACTCGAATCCATAGTCTCTTAACTCGGGGACAGAGCCACCATATGTGGAGCATATCACCCGTAACTAGGCATCCGCGAAAGCAGTTGGGAGAGCGTCCGGGTATTGCGTGGGCTACTCTATCTGGGGTTAAATACCAGCGGAATAAGATTTTAAATGAAGTTTCTAGCATTAGTATATTCCTGGAGCTGCTGTTGGTAGATTCCCATATTTGAGTCCACTCCTCATCGGATAGAGTTTTGCCTAGATCTCTTTCCCACCGTGCTATGTACGGCATTTGAGAGCGGTAAGAGGAATGAACCAAATCTGAGTAGATTTGCGAAATGAGGCCTCTTGCATGTGGGTATTTATGACAATATCTCTCAAATGGGGTTAAGGTCAGTGGAGAATTAGAGTTCTTGAGGAGAGAGGAAATAAAGTGTTTTAGTTGTAGGTATCGGAATATTTCCGAGGATGGTAGGCTATGTTTTTCCTGCAAGGTGGGGAAAGGGGTGATCCCTTTTGTTGACAGTAAATGGTATAATTTGGTGAGGCCTGACTTCGTCCAATTCTTAAACAACTGAGTCGATTCCATTCCTGGTATAAACATAGGGTTTCGCAAGAGTGGCGTAAGGGGTAGGTGCGGAGATATTAGTTTTCCTGAGTATTTTATTGAGTCCCAAATGTAAAGGGAGTGGTTGATAATAGGGTTGTTGATAATGGGTCTATGTATAGGTGGTATCCATAAAATGGAATCGATGGTAAAGGGGTGTATTTCTGTTGCTTCCAGTGATACCCAGAGGGGGGTGTTAGAGAAGGAGTGTAAGAGGGCCAGTTGGGCCACCTGGGCCGCCTGGTAATATTTTAAGTAATTAGGAACTCCCAAGCCTCCCTTTCTTCTGTGTCTGTATAAGGTAGATTGTGGAACCCTGGGGATATTGCCGGCCCACACGAATCGGAGGGACATTTGTTGGAGAGTCTTAAGCATGTATCCAGGCCCTGAAATAGTATAATAGTTTAGGGAGAAATGACATCTTTAAGGCATTAGCTCTACCAATCCAGGAGATGTGGTATCGGCTCCAACTTTCCAGGAGTAACCTTGTTTTGCGAAGAAAGGGAATGTAGTTTTGACTATATAAAGATGAATAGGAATTAGTCAGTTGGATGCCCAGGTAGCCCAGAGAGCCCGTCGCCCACTGGAAGGGGAAATTTGTCTGTAGCAAGTCTACTGACTCGGGTAATAGTGTGAGGTTGAGTGCTTTGGATTTTGTATGATTAATTGTTAAGCCTGAGATTGACCCGAATCTGGATAGTTCCGCCATGAGGTTGGGTATGGTAGTGTGTGGGGAAGATATGAGCAGTAGTATGTCATCAGCAAACATTGAGAGTTTGTGGTGAACTGAGAAATTTTGATTCCTTTTATGTTGGGGTTGTTGCGGATATTAATAGCCAGGGGTTCCATGGCCAGGATGAAGAGTAGTGGGGATAGTGGGCAGCCCTGTCGTGTCCCTCGATGGATTGGGAATGTATCGGAGCAGAAACCTCTGTAACGTACAAAGGCCTTAGGATGGGCATATAGTATCCGTAGCCATGTGAGGAACTCGTCGGGAAACCCCCACCTGTCGAGGGTCAAGAACAGGTATTCCCAACCTAGTGTGTCGAACGCTTTGTGTATATCTAAGGATAGAAGCATAGCTGGTATCTTTCTGGCTCTACAGAGGTGGGTGAGGTGGATTATTCTTCGAATGCTGTCAGGAGCCTGACGGCCTGGGACAAATCCTACTTGGTCTTTATCGACTAGTGTGGGGAGGGCCTTATTTAGTCGCGTCGCTAGGATTGTGGTGAGAAGCTTTAAATCTACGTTTATTAAAGATATGGGACGATAATTCTGTTTGTCTAGCAAGTCTCTATCTGGCTTAGGTATCATTGATATGGAGGCCAGAAGGGCTGTCTGACCTACCCTATGGCCGTCTCTCATTGTATTGAAGTAATCACCCAGATGAGGGCTTAGGATTGGCGAAAATTTTTTGTAATACGGGGCCGAAAAGCCATCTGGGCCAGGTCTTTTATTGGGTTTGAGTGCTTTAATAGCAAGAGTCACTTCTTCTTGGGTGATTTTGGATGCTAGATTGTCAAGGAATGTTTCCCCTAGTGTTGGTAATGGGGTTTCTTGGAGGTAAGAAGTGATTTCATTTCTTGGGAGAGCGCTTTGTTGTGAATACAATTTGGTTAAGAACTTTTGGAATTCCCGCGTTATTGTATTTGGGTTTGCTGTAATTTCATTTTGGCTTGTGCGTAGCTTGTAGAATGGGTTTGTGTTAGGGTGCGAGCGAAGTCTACGGGCTAGAGGCGTGGAAGGTTTGTTGTTAAGTACATAAAAACGCTGTCGGGACCATCGTATTTTTTGTTCTATTGTATCTGTAAGGCAAAGGTCTAGTTCCGTTTTAGCTCGGGATAGCGCTTGGAGATTATTTTTAGATGGGTGTTTTTTGGCTGTTTCTTCAAGTTGGGAGACTTGTTGTTCTAATTTTAGTTGTTGCGACATGCGTTCTCATTTATGTCGGGCGGCTATTTGTATTAAGTGACCTCGAATCACTACTTTGTGCGCTTCCCAAAGAGAGATAGGGGAGGAGGCAGATGGGCT
The DNA here is from genome assembly GCF_035609145.1 of Eleutherodactylus coqui. NCBI lineage: Eukaryota > Metazoa > Chordata > Amphibia > Anura > Eleutherodactylidae > Eleutherodactylus > Eleutherodactylus coqui. Next base: position 34,518,745 of record NC_089842.1, read on the forward strand.
ATTCAATTGAAAATATTCTTCCAATTGTGGAGTTAATATGGATATACCCCAGGGATCGATAGGAGAGAGTCATTGAGGGTCCAAGATGTGTTTGTGGGTTTAGACATCAAAGAGTTGCATGTAATGTATAACGGGCTGTGGACAGACCAAGGTACTGATAAAATTTTAGACTGTAGTATTTGAGGTGTGAAGGTATCGGGGATTAGAATGTGGTCTATTCTTCTATATAGAGAGTGTGGAGCTGAGAAGTGAGTATAGTCTTTGGTAGTTGGGTTTGATTCTCGCCAGGCATCTACCAGATGGTGTTGTTGAAGGAGGGTTTTAAAGTTATGTGATATCGTATGTTGGGGCAATAGGGGATGGGCTGGAAGGATGGTTGAGTTCCTATCCAGATTCGGGTCAAGAATGCAGTTTGAGTCACCGCAAAGGATAATGGTACCTGATTTATTGGTCTCAACCAATTTAAAAAGCTTTGTGAAGAACTGGATTTGTCTTGAATTTGGAGCGTAGTAGGAGACGATAGTGACTGGGACGTCTTGGATGGAGCCTGTCAGTATTAGATAGCGACCTTCCGGGTCTGCTATAGTAGAGATGTGTGTGAAGGGAACTGATTTACTGAAGCAGAAGGTGACTCCTTTAGTTTTCGTGGTAGCATTTGCTGAAAAGAATGTGGGGTATTGGGGGAAAGGTAGCGCGGGTTGGAGTTACTGGAGAAATGGGTTTCTTGTAGGCACACTATGTCTGCGTGTCTGCTTTTATAGTATCTAAATGCTTTTGAGCGCTTTTGTGGGGAATTAAAGCCCTGTACATTGTGGGTTATTATTTTTAGGTCCATTTGCGCGGGTGGTAATTATTGTAAATGGAAACCGTCTCAGGACCTCCACCCCATGGGAGGGGAGGTTGGGGGGGGGACAGGAAGAGGGAAGGAGCAGGGGGATGGAGGGTGTGGACAACATATCCTTTTATTGTTAGGTACAATGGGTAAGATTGTCTTAGTAGTAACAAGTAGTAAACTCTTCATAGTTATAAGGTGGTGCACAAGTAGGAAGCCATTTTAGCTCTGAGCTGGGGTGGCTATGAGTATTTGTAGTTTAAAGTTAAAGGGGGTCGGAAAGACCCTAAGAGGGGGGGGAGTGGTGAGAAGGAAAGGGGGGGGGGTAGAGAGGGCAGAGGAGGTGGGGAAGGGAGGGTAGATCTGGGTAGAAAGCATTATAAAACATAAGGCATTTCAATATTGACTGTAATTCTTGTTGGAATGTTTCGTTAGAGAGTAATGTTCTATCCAGGAGGAAACTTGTTCTTATCTCTAAGAGGTCCACTGCCCGGAAAAGGTCTGCCTTATTTCTGTCTTTTTGTTCTTCGGGTAGGGTCTCATATATATAGTGGAATTAACTCACGGTAATGCAAGAAAAATTGTTTGCGACCGGTGAAAGATTAGGTCTGCAAGAAAAACAAAAATCTAACGGCCTGCAGACCCAAAAGTCCTTCATAGATTCAACTCCAGAGGGTTGTTGTGAATTTATTCAGGTGGTTGTGGCGTCTTTTTTCCTGGCTCCTGGCGTGGTTTTTGGGGGTGGTGGGGATTTGGGAGACGAGGCTGTGGAATCCGGCTGGGGTGGGGGTAGTTGTAGGTTCAACTCTTTGAAGCAGTGCCGGGCACCCTCAGGTGATAGGATGGTATGGACTTTGTCTTGAAATGTAAAAGTCAGTTTAAATGGAAAGCCCCATCTGTATAGTATCTTCTCTTGTTGTAGGATAGATAGATACAGTTTAAGAGCTCTCCTCTTGGACAGTGTAGATGGTGCTAGATCGGGGAATAATTGGTAGTCGAATCCTTGAAATGTTAGTTTACGAGAGGATCGGGCAGCGCGCATCAGCTGCTCTTTGGTTCTGTGGAAGTGGAGTTTTAATACGATGTCCCTTGGAGGACCATTTGGATTTGGCACTCGTAGGGCTCTATGAACTCTATCGTGTTCCAGTCGGTCAATTGGGATGTTCGGGCAGAGCTCCTGGAAGAGCGCGGTCACTGTTGATTGTAGATCTTTGACGGATTCAGGGACTCCGCGGATGCGTATATTGTCTCGTCGTGCCTTATTTTCAATGTCTTCTAGTTTATCGTGTAGAAAATGTATTTCTTCGTGTAGTTGTTCTATTTCTTTTTCATGGGATTCTAGGACTATGGTTGTGTTGTCCATTCTGTCTTCTAGAGCGATTGTCCTCTGGCTAAGCTCTCGGATCTCGTTGGAGAGTTTAGTAGTTATTTCTGTGGAGGTCCTTGTTAGCTCTTTTTGTAATAATGCTTCTATTCGGGTGAAGAGTTTGTCTGATGTGATAGAAGTGGACTCCTCTGAGGAGTTATTGTTAGGGCTGTCCATGTTAGCGCGTGATGGGAGCTGTAAGTCTTCTATCGACGAGCGAGATGTTTCGTCGGAAGAGATGGTAGTCTCCTTTTGTTTTGAGAGTTTTTAGCGCTCTGTTGTGAATTTATATTGTTTTTCCCTGTTCGGGGTTGAGCTGAGCGCATGGCTGTTGTGTTTGGGATAAGTGGATTAGAAGCTGCTTCGTTTGAGTTTTAGGTAATTTGGGTCTCAGGGTCTTTCCGGTGTTGTAGCCACCATTCAGAGCCGTGCACGGCTAGTGCTACATTAGTAAGATGGCATGTTTCTTAGAGGTGAAAGTCTCTTTTTCGGGCTACTTTTGTTAAGACGCACTAGTGTGGCGATGTGCGTAAATTATATTTTGTGTTGTAGTATTATGATTTACTTCTATCTGCGCTGCTTCTGCTGTGTGGTTGTTTTACGTTGCTTTGTGTAGGTAATATCAACACAGGCCACTGGGTGGCAGCAGAGTCCATCTGTGTCTATGAACAATATACTGTACTACAGTTCGGGCGGTTTTTCTGTGGGTCACTAATTGGTGACAGTAATGAGAATGATAGAAGTATGCAGATATTGCTTTAGCAATAAGCCAGGTATGAATAGTGGCTTTGCAGGGGTCAGATTTTCTATTGTCGGTGGAGCACCTGCTTCTCTGAGTGGTCTTTTGGTGTATGTGCTGCCAGCTCTGCTGTGCGGGGTGTAGCAGAGCAGCAGGGGACTCACCCAGTTAGATGCTGCAGTCTCTATACCAGCGCTCCTCAGGTCCTGCTGCTGTGCCTTTTGCTGTGCAGTTTCTTTCTCCTGGGTCGGGGAGTCTCTCTAGCACCCGGGAGTACTTCTGCCTGCAGGGGGAGCTGTGGACGTCTTTATGCCTGACTGGGAGCCGCGGGATCGTAAGTCCCGCACGTGTGGTCCTTTCAGCTGTGTTCAGCCTCTGGTGCTCTCTCCTGCAGTAGGGTGAGTGGAGCGGTTTGTTGTCCGCTTTGTGTGCTGTCTGTAGGGGTCGGCTATGGGCTCTCCGGGTATGTGGTTATCGGGACTGGTGTTTCCCGCTCTCTGTTACACGCAAGATGGCCGCTGCCTCACAGGAAGCCAAGGACTGGGCGCAGATCTTCCGTTGCGGCTGTCCGTGTTGATTGTCGCCTCTGAGAGCAGGAGGGGGAAAAGCACCAGCGTGGGGATCAATCCAGCGGGGGGACACCCCGGTGAGTATATGTGTCGCCGAGTTGTGGGCCGGCAGCCACGGCAGTATATTCAGAGGGAAGGAGCCGCGGCTGTGTGTTTGCAAGGCACTGCGGTGAGAGCGCGGGCACTGAGGGTGACAGAGCCTCCTCTCTGTAAGTCGGCAGGGGTTACCTTGTGCCGTAGTCCTCTGCTTCGGGCTCCGTGAGCGATCCCCGCCGGGTGTTTCTGAGCGCGGGACTTGTCGGGTTAGGCCGCGGGCCGCTGTGCAGGATCGCGGCTCTCCGGCTTCTTTTCGGCGGCGGGAGATCACCAGGTGAGCCCTTTCCGGGCCGGTTGTGGGTTCTGGTGGGTCCCCAGGTGCTGTGCCCTTGTCTGCCTCTGTTTGGGTCACTGATTTGACTCAGAAAAGGGTTGAAAAGGGAGAGTATATGGCGGATCAAAACAGCGTGCGACCTCTCTCCTTGCTTGCTCGTCCGCCTATACTTTTACTACAGAAATGTTACAGGGGTCTGCCTATACTTCTGCTACAGGAATGTTACTGGGATCCGCCTATACTTTTACTACAGAAATGTTACTGGGGTCTGCCTATACTTTTGGAACACCAGTGTTTCAGGGGTTCGCCTAAACTCTTGCTACAGAAATGTTACTTGGCTCTGCCTATACTTCTGCTACAGGAATGTTACAGGGGTCTGCCTATACTTCTGCTACAGGAATGTTACAGTGGTCTGCCTATACTTTTGCTACAGAAATGTTACTGGGGTCTGCCTATACCTTTGCTACAGAAATGTTACTGGGGTCTGTCTTTACTTCTGCTACAGGAATGTGACTGGGGTCATCCTATACTTTTGGCACACCAATGTTTCAGGGGTCCGCCTACACTCTTGCACAAGAATGTTACTGGGGTTCGCCTATACTTTTGGTACAGAAATGTTACTGTGATCTGCCTATACTTCTGCTACAGGAATGTTACTGGGGTCTGCCTATACTTCAGCTACAATAATGTTACTGGGGTCCGCCTATACTTTTTTCTACAGAAATGATACTGGGGTCCGCCTATACTTTTGGTACACCAATGTTTCATGTGATCGCCTACACTCTTGATACAGAAATGTTACAGGGGTCTGCCTATGCGTCTGCTACAGGAAAGGTACTGGGGTCCGCCTATACTTTTACTACAGAAATGTTACAGGGGTCTGCTATTCTTCAGCTACAGAAATGTTACAGGGGTCTGCCTATACTTTTACTACAGAAATGTTACTGGGGTCTGCCTATACTTCCGCTACAGAAATGTTACAGGGGTCTGCCTATACTTCTGCTACAGGAATGTTTCTGGGGTCGGCCTATACTTTTACTACAGAAATGTTACTGGGGTTCGCCTATACTTTTACTGCAGAAATTTTACAGGGGTCTGCCTATACTTCAGCTACAGAAATGTTACAGGGGTCTGCCACCGAACAATGTACATGCCATTGAGACATACGTAGATCTTGTAAATCGGGATGTACAGAAATTAAGATCATCATACACGAATGCACGATACTACAACAATTTGAATTATGCGGAGCGTCAAGCTCTTTCAGGGCTTTCACTTGACAGATCCATCACTATCAAACTGGCCGACAAGGGCAGCGCGGTGGTAGTGATGGATTCTGTCAAGTATGAACAAGAGATCTATAGACAGGTAAATGATACAACTGTATATGAATTACTGACATGTAATCCTACTGACAATTACCAGACAGAATTGAGAAGCATTTTGAATGAGGCCCTCTGTGAAGGTAATATTGACTTAGCTCTATCTAAATATCTGTATATACACCATCCAAATATACCTACTATATATGTATTACCTAAAATACATAAACATCTCACTGAGCCTCCTGGACGTCCAATTGTGTCAGGACGAAACTCCATGTTTAACCATATTTCCATCTTTTTGGATTATATCCTGCAGGAGTACTCTGCAAGTAATTGCTCTTATGTTAAGGATACCAGCGATTTTCTAACCAAATTGAGATCCATCCCTTGCCATGAGAATTCAATATTGGCTACACTTGATGTCACTGCTCTCTACACATCAATTTCTCACGAACTTGGTTTAGAGGCAGTCAGACAAAAAATGTCATCAGCATTGGTATCTATTGAATGTGAACATGTAGTTCTGACCCTTTTGGAATTTGTACTCACCAAGAGTTATTTTTTGTTTTGTGGTAGGTTCTATCGTCAGCGCCAGGGGACCGCCATGGGGGCCAATATGGCCCCGAGTTATGCAAATATTTATATGGGCATCTTTGAAGATCTGTTTGTCTATACATCTGCATATTGGCCCCAGGCGGTCTCCTGGCTGCGATACATCGATGACATATTTGTTGTTTGGTCCGGTTCTGTTGAGGAATTACTGTTGTTTCATCAGGAACTCAACAGCATCAGGCCAGAGCTGCAATTTACTCTTAAATATTCTAATAGCAACATAGAATTCTTGGATGTAACAATTATTAAAACCAGCACTGGCTTCTCCACTGATCTCTATGTCAAACCAACTGACCGAAATAATCTTCTTGAGAACACAAGTTTCCATCCTAAAACCACAATTGACTCGCTTCTGTGGAGTCAATTCCTAAGAATTAGGCGAGTCACCAATGATGCATATGTGGAGACACGCCTAACAGAGATGTGTAAAAAATTTCTTGATCGAGGTTTTCCCACAAATCTAGTGACTGAGAAAGTGAAATGAGCGAGAGTGCTCTCGCAGGATGAACTATTAATCTCTAAAGGTAGAACTAATAAAAATGAACGCATTCCTTTTGTCTCTACATTTACCACCATGAGTAGACAGGTATCTTCCATTTTACGTAAACATTGGCCATTATTGCAGCTAGCTCCGCAGGCGAATGCATTCCGTGAACGGCCAATCATGTCATATAAACGCTGCACTAGTCTGCGCGACAAATTGGTACGGTCAACATATGAAAAAACTTTCTCTCGGACATCTAGGACTTTCTTAGCGGTCGGGAGAGGCAGTTATCCATGTTTGGGCTGTTCCAGCTGCTCAAACATGATCAAGGGTAGTTAATTTTTTCATTCACAGACTGGGAAAAGTTTTCATATCAAGGGACGTCACACATGTTCATCGACACATGTCATCTACTTACTCACCTGCCCGTGTGGCCTACAATATGTCGGCCAAACAACACAGGAGGTGAGGAGTAGAATTTCGAGCCACAAGAGCGCGATACGCACCAAAAAATTAGATCAGCCAGTACCACGCCATTTTTATGACAGTGGACACTCGGTATGCCAACTGTACCTGAAACATCTAAGGGGGGTGATAGAACACGAATGTTATTAAAGAAAGAATTATATTGGATTTTTACACTTGATACCATGACCCCAAAGGGTCTAAATCATGAATATGACACCCACATGTTCCTGTAGTTCTTCTGCTTTTTCTGCATTGGTTATGCCATTTATATGGATTTTAATTCACTCACTTATTTGTATTTTTATGTCTTCACAGTGCATTTATGATGTCGTTATGGCACTAAAGAAATCTATACTGCATCGCAGTGTTATGCGAACGAATAGCCAATTTTTGTGTATTATTGATATGCGATTACTGGTGGTAGTCTTGTGGAGGCTATAGCATCATTTGAATATTGATGAATGCATGATGAGCCACTGTGACATCCATGTGTATTATGAATATCATTACTGGCCTATTAACATGATTATATATGCACGATATGCTATATCAGATTTTTTACCTGATTATCTCATGCCAATTCATGATACCCTCCAAATATCTATTCTTTCTTCTGGATATTCATATTTAAAAGTTAAAGAATATGCTATGGTATTTTTCACGTGGATGCCACACCCCTTGGGGTGGCTTGGCGCGAGGGGGTGCTTTGGGAAACAGTTGGGGGATTCTTCGCTCTGGCCCTGCCTCTACCCCTGGCCAACCCACTGCCTCTTCCAACTGTCCAGCTGCTGCACTTTCCTCCCCCCCTGAAGACCTGTCCTCAGTTGGCTTAGCAAACCAGGTGGGGTCAGTTACCTCATTGTCCAGCTGCTCTTCCCCCAAATCCTCTGTGCGATCCTCCCTCAGACTTACTGCTATTACTACTACCTTACTGATAGACAACTGTGTCTCATCATCATCGTCCTCCTCACCCACTGAAAACTCTTGACACAGTTGTCTGAAGTCCCCATCCACATCACCCAGACCCCGAGAACTTTCCAAAGGTTGGGCATCAGTCACGACAAACTCCTCAGGTGAGAGACAATCTATTTTTTCCCAATCCAGACAGGGACCCAAGAACAGTTCCTGGGAGTATGTCTGCTCATCAGAATTTGTCATTTTCATGGAGTGAGGAGGCTGGGAGGAAGGAGGAGCAGCAGCCAGAGGATTCAGAGATGCAGCAGTGGACGGCGTAGAAGACTGGGTGGTCTATACATTGCTGGATGCATTTTCTGCCATCCACGACAGGACCTGCTCACACTGTTCTGTTTGTAATAAAGGTCTACCATGTGGACCCATAAATTGTGATATGAAGCTGGGGACCCCAGAAACTTGCCTCTCTCCTAATCCCGCAGCAGCCGGCTGTGATTCACCTGGACCAGGAACTCAGCCTGTGCCCACACCCTCACTTGGTTCTGAGCGTCCTCACCTGCGTCCACGTCCTCGAGCCCTACCCCTCAGCATGGTAGATTACGAATAGAGCAGACACAGAGCGGTGTAAATAATTATGGAATTATTTGTGTACACTTTCACGCTGACAGCGGTATTGTAACGCTAACTCCAGGCAGAAACAAAGAATACGGAAGGCTGCAAACAGGCCTAGCTGTGCAATAGTGATGCACTGCAACTCCCACCAGACACCCAGTAAATTTCAGACGGTCAGAGGTAGCCCTACAATGGAGCTTTTATTTTTATTTTTTTGAAAAAGAATACAGGCTATATACCGTGTATATGACTTTCCCTCTATCAGTGACTGTGGCCGTACGCTGTGCGTGAAGTTCATGGCAGACACAGAACGGTGTAAGAAATTATGGAATTATTGGTGGACAGTTAGACGCTGAGAGCCATATTGTAACGCAAACTGCAGGCAGAAAAAAATTATATGGAAGGCTGCAAACAGGCCTGGCTGTGCAATAGTGATGCACTACAACTCCCACCAGACAACCTGTAGAATGCACATGGTCAGAGGTAGCCCTAAGAAGGACCATTGGGGTTCTTGTAGACCGGATCCTACACTACCACTGTCCCTGTCTCAGCACCACTTTCCCTATACTCTGTATTACAGATTGCAGACTTAGAACGCTATAGCTGTAATGGCCTGCACAGCCCGAGATGAAAAAAATTTTTTTTTGGTGCAAAACTGCTCCCAGCAGCCACAACAGTAATGTACACAGTCAGATGTGACCCTAAGAAGGACCGTTGGGGTTCTTGAGGACAGGATGCTACACTAACACTCTCACTATAGCAGCAGCAGCACTTTCCCTAATCTCTCCCAGTGTGTGTCTAAGGCGAGCCACGGGCAGGACCGCTTTAAGTACTTGGCGGTCACCTGATCTCACCAGCCACTCACTGTAGGGGGGTGGGATAGGGCTGACACGTCACAGGAGGAAGTGGTAATGCCTTCCCTGCATATCTATTGGCTAAAAAATGGCGCTAAACATGCAGGGAAGGAAATGGAATTGACTCGAGTAATGTGTGGTGCTCATCTCGAGTAACGAGCATGTTGAACACTCGTCCGAGTGTGCTCGTTCATCTCTAGTCCTTAAGCCCAAAATAGGCCATGTCATTAAGGGGTTAAAACATAGCTTTTATTTTATAAATAAACGCAAGTTTACATCCTGACTGCAGGGTACTTCATGCAACCGGATGTAAACTTACGTCCTATGGATGCAGAAGCTGATCCCTGCTGTCCAGCAGCAGAAGGCGGCTGTGATTGATAGCCGGCCTCCCACTGCAACAGCGTGGATCTCTGCTTTTAAAACCAGGCCGTGATAATTGTAGATTGCTACAATTAAAGGGTTCACAGATAGAACATGTGCCCTATGACGTTATCGGCCCTTCTTAATGTAATCCGGTGTTCCGGCCTGCCATGGCTTAACCCTTTGCAATCCAATTTTGGATTCAGCGTTTCCTAGGGGGCTTTCTCTTTCTGCCATTATGCAATGGCGCCATCTGCTTGCTAGAGCCGGTACTGCGGTATGGGACATGCTGGAGAGGACCCCGGACAATAGAGCAGCCAGTAATATACAGTAAGAATACCCTGCCGGATGTCTTCCAACATCGGAGCTGTACAGCCTTCAATCAGAATGTCTTCAGACGTCAGACAGCGGATTGGAAATGGTTAAGTATGCTATTGTAAACGATAAGGCATTGCAGTACAGAAGTACTACAATGTATGGCCATAGTGATCATGGATGTTGTGGTTCAAGTCCCCACAGAGACATATAAAATTGTGAAAAAAAATAACAGTGTAAAAAATGTAAAGAAAAAAACACTTTTAGGCCTTAGTCAGACGGGCGTTTTTTCGCGCAATTTGCGGATCGCATGACGGATGCGCATCCGCAAATCGCGTGACCGGTGCGCGCAAGTCGCCCGCAAATCGCCCGAAAATCTGCTCATAGCCGCGTTTCATTAGAAACGGGCCGGAGCTGTCCAGCGCATTGCATTCAATGGAGACGGCAATAGAGCCGCCTCCATTTAAAGCAATGCGCTGCGGGCGAGCCCAGGATGAATTGTCGGTAAGGGCTTAAATATATAAGCCCTTCCCTGCAATTCATCCTAAAATGTGTTAAAATAAAAAAAAATTGTATACTCACCTTCTCCCGGCAGCCGAAGCTCCGCGCGGCCGTCCTGCAGTGGGTGTGAAGGGGGTGTGAGTCAGACCTGCCCCCTGATTGGCTCAGCGCTGAGCCAATCAGAGGCATGCCTCACTCACACCCATTCATGAATTCATGAATGGATGTGAGTCAGACCTGCCCCTGATTGGCTCAGCGCTGAGAGGCAGCAGTCACTCACCCATTCATGAATTCATGAATGGGTGTGTGAGTGAAACCGGCCTCTGATTGGTCAGGGCTGTGACCAATCAGAGGCAGATCATTCAGCAGGCGGGGATTTTAAAGCCCCGCCGGCTGAAAAGTGCCGAGAAGCAGTTCAGGAGAACTGACAGCGGCCGCGGCTGGACTCCAGCTGCAGCGGAAAGGTGAGTATACAATTTTTTTTTATTTTAACACATTTTAGGATGAATTCCAGGGAAGGGCTTATATATTTAACCCCTTCCCGACAATTCACCCCGCGCACGCCGGCAGCCCATTGCTTTCAATGGAGCGGCTGTATTGCCGCTCCATTGAATTCAATGGGCAAACATCGTTCTTCTCTGCCACAGCTGTTACAGCTGTGGCAGAGAAGAATGATTTGTCTTCTATATGTTCTTAATGGGGTCGGCGCTGCTGCCGCCGGCCCCATTGAGCGCATATACAGAAGAGAACAGGAATCGCAGATAGGTGCGATCTGCGATTTTTTGTTCTATAATTTATCGGACGAGCGCATAAAAAGCGCTCATGTGTCCGATACCATTGCAAAGCAATGGTTTTATAAAATCGCCGGACGCATGCGCATGCGCAAATCGCGGCTAAAAACGCCCGTCTGACTAAGGCCTTATGCGTACTTTCCCTAATTTGTATAAAAATGTAAGATTTTTAAAAGCCCACATCTTTGGTATCATCGTATGCATATTGACCTGTACAATAAATTCAATACACTATCCTTCTCGGCAAAACATGTAAAAAAATGCTTATTTTATTTTATTTTAAGTGATCAAAAGCAGTTTGTACCCCAAAAAGGTAACAATAGAAACTATAGCTTGTCATGTTAAAAACAAGCCCTCAGAGCTCAATTAATGGAAAACTAAAAAAAAAAAAAAGTTATGGGACTTTCAATGTAATGATGTAGTTAAAAAGGGGGGGGCTTTATTGTACATAAGGGGGAAAAAAATTGGTATCGTAATCGTACTGGCCCGCAGAAAAATGTATCCCGTCATTTATGCTGCATGATTAACACTTGAAAAATAAATAAACAAATGTCAGAATTGATGTGTTTGCTCTTACTGCCCTCTAAAAAAAACAAGTTTTATTTGTACACAAAAACGTTACCATTAAAAACTGCAGTTCACAACGCAACAAAAACAAGCCATTACGTAAAGTGTTGGAGATGCGATATGGCTGAGGGTTCCTTTTTGTACATCTGGTGGGCATGCCCAGTCATTAGTCCTTTCTGGAGGGATGTAGAAAGGGTACTGCGGTCACTGAAACCGGGTTTGATTCTCTCAGCGGATGGGGGCTTTCTGTGAAAACCCTCCGCAAACTTTCATTCCCTGAAAAACAGACTGATTGTATCCTTCCTGGACGCAGCAAAAGCTTTGATCCCTCTCCACTGGCAACAGAAGATTCCTCCAACTTTATCTTAATGGAGATAGAAAGTAGACCTAATTTATCATTCAGAAGAACTTTCAAGTTGGTCAAAAGGCAACCATGATGGATTTGTGCAGACGTGGAGTCCTTGGAGGCGTGTCGATCAGAGACCTTAAAGGGGTTGTCCCGAGGCAGCAAGTGGGTCTATACACTTCTGTATGGCCATAATAATGCACTTTGTAATGTACATTGTGCATTAATTATGAGCCATACAGAAGTTATAAAAAGTTTTATACTTACCTGCTCCGTTGCTGGCGTCCTCGTTCCCATGGAGCCGACTAATTTTCGCCCTCCGATGGCCAAATTAGCCGCGCTTGCGCAGTCCGGGTCTTCTGCTTTCTTCTATGGAGCCGCTCGTGCCAGAGAGCGGCTCCGTGTAGCTCCGCCCCGTCACGTGCCGATTCCAGCCAATCAGGAGGCTGGAATCGGCAGTGGACCGCACAGAAGAGCTGCGGTCCACGAAGGTAGAAGATCCCAGCGGCCATCTTCAGCGGTAAGTATTGAAGTCACCGGACCGCCGGGATTCAGGTAAGCGCTGTGCGGGTGGTTTTTTTAACCCCTGCATCGGGGTTGTCTCGCGCCGAACGGGGGGGGGGTTTAAAAAAAAAAAAACCCGTTTCGGCGCGGGACATCTCCTTTAAGGGCTTTAGAAGCTCATGCATTGTTAGACATGTAATGATGGTGGAGTGGAGTGCCTTCCTGCTCTTTTGGGATATACCACTTTTCCTATTATGAGAGAGTAGCTGAATGGACCTCGGACTGATAAAGACTGGGCTGTTGTCTAACATATTCTAGGGCACACTTCTCTCCCCCCACTTCCCCATTACCCTTCCTTCCCTTTTCTGCCGATTTCCCCCCCCCCCCCCCCCCACCCCATTCTTTTGGGTTATTTTAATTTGAAAAGATTGGTGGCCCAGAAGGGCTGACTCAAACACAATATATGCTCCAATATATGTTCAACAATCTAGCATTTATTGCTGTATATTTACTCCATTAAGCAAGACCATGATATGATGTGTCCCCCTTTGGGACAATATGTGTGTAAATTTTGAAAACCCCTATTAAAGTTTGATTTAAAAAAAAAAAAACACCTCATACAGCCATGTTGACGGAGAAATAAAAAAGTTATGGCTTTTAAAAAATGGAGATGAAAAATTGTAGCACACTTTGAGCCAAAATAGACTGTATAGACTGTTAATCTATAAACACAGTTTCCATGGTGTGTATACCATAGCACATATATATCTAGCGTTAGTCATGGCATCCTAACAATGAAAATCTTAAAAACAATTATTAAAAACAATTATCAGAAACCCCACAAAAACAATCCTGGGGCGTTGCTGCTATATTAACATCCACCATAAACCATTTCTCATTCCCCATTATGTAGATATAGCAATTCCATTTTATAATTTAATCCAAATGGATGTTGTGATCGCGGTTTAAAAATCCTGAAAGTTTTGCAACACATTTTGCTTATCTCCATGCAACACATTCATTACAAACATTATGGTAACATGTGGGGTATGGGAATATCAGAAGAATATGAACTATCCCAATTTTTCAATTTCATGTGTATTTCCATGTCTTTGTCTATTGCCCATACCTAGAATTACCTTTAACCGTGTTTCCCTCATTGCTTTACTAGTAAAAGTACTCGGTGATAAAACATCTCCCGCAGTCCGGCCCCTTTTACCAACCAATCGATATCCATGGTTTTATAACCTTATCTAATGGGTCATCTTAATATAATATCACAATTGTCTTAACCAATCCAACAATGTCCTTGTATTCATTACTGTTGTGTAGAGGAAGTAATCTCAGGTGTCTTAGCATTTTAACCTTCACGTTTATTTTTCACTTGTAACAATGAACTTCTGTTCTTATTTGGGACTCTTTTAAGAGAATAAATAGGATAGCCACGTGCAGCCAATCTCAGGATAAAATGCACCTATAAAAAGCTGTACATTGCAGCATTTTAAATACATTAATTTTCGTTGTTACACTCACACAGCATGTGCTAGTTTACCCCGTATTATTCACGATGGAGCCCTATTGTTCTCTATAGATGCGTACAAAATGCTGTACATATGCAATTGTATTGCATATATAAAGGTCTGTAGTATGTAACGTCGCTAAGTGACAGAACAAGAAATTAAAAAAAATGAAACCAGGAAGCCTGTGCATGAGCGCATGCGTGAGAAACAGTGTTTTACCACATGCTCGTGTGCACATATCTTCCAGCCAGAATATGCTGGCCGGTCCCAATTGGCCAGACAGAATGTGCTCTATATGTGCTGTGAGGCACTGAGGGGCGTGATAGTGGATGGTCGCTACATCGCCCCTAGGTTCCGTTATTATGCCTAGTGGGACTGGAGGAAGTTCATGTCCCACTGCTTCAGACATGAAAATCCAGGAGGGCAATGTAATCTCCAGCAAGTAGTTGCTGGAGGTTTTCCTTTAAAAGTCTTTGGGCCTGGATTTTTGGAATGGATGTCAGGTTGGTAATGGGGCCATCCATTCCACTTCCTCCACTCCAGGGTGTGGGCAAGGTCAATCAGCACAGGTGCTGAGGCTGAGCCAGCAGGAGGAGTGCATATAAATAGCAGTGTGCACTGAAACAGGGGGGGATTAAGATGGCTGCTGGACCCTGGCAGCCTGTGATACCTGCTAGAGGTAAAAGCCCTGCTGTGTGGTGCACCTGCTGAGCGTGACCTGGTCAGGCAGGGACTGCCTATTGACTAGAGATGAGCGAGCACCAAAATGCTTGGGTGCTCGTTACTCGAGTCGAACTTCCCGCGATGCTCGAGCGTTCGTTTCGAGTAACAAACCCCAAGTCAATGGGCGACTCGAGCATTTTTGCATATCGCCGATGCTCGCTAAGGTTTTCATTTGTGAAAATCTGGGAAATTCAAGAAAGTGATGGGAACGACACAGAAACGGATAGGGCAGGCGAGGGGCTACATGTTGGGCTGCATCTCAAGATCCCAGGTCCCACTATTAAGCCACAATAGCGGCAAGAGTGGGCCCGCCCCAACAATTTTTACCTCTGAAAAACCCTCATTAGCAAGGCATACCTTAGCTAAGCACCACACTACCTCCAACAAAGCACAATCACTGCCTGCATGACACTCCGCTGCCACTTCTCCTGGGTTACATGCTGCCCAACCCCCCCCCCCCCCCGCACGACCCAGTGTCCACAGCGCACACCGAAGTGTCCCTGCGCAGCCTTCAGCTGCCCTCATGCCACACGCTGACCTCATAGCCACACCACCCCTCATGTCTATTTATAAGTGCGTCTGCCATGAGGAGGAACCGGAGGCACACACTGCAGAGGGTTGGCAGGGCCAGGCAGCGACCCTCTTTAAAAGGGGCGGGGCGATAGCCCACAATGCTGTACAGAAGCAATGAGAACTCCAATCCTGTGCCACCTCCGTCAGGAGCTGGAAACGTGGGCATAGCAATGGGGAATCCATGTGCCACACAGTATTCATTCTGTCAAGGTGTCGCATAGCTCAATCCACACTGCAAGGGGAAAGCCGTCAGCGCTCTGCCCCCTACCCAAGTCAGTCAGCGCCTTTGTGCCAGACAGGTCAAACACTGCAATGGGAACTAAGTTTGCACCAACAGCATAGGTGGGTCCTAGGAAACCCAAGACATGAACAAAAAATTGATCTGAGCAGCCAAACATGGCAGACTTGCACCGTGCCCACGGCATAGGCCTCGGCCCACAAATTCAGCAATCCTAGCCTGGAAGCGGACTTTCACTGCACCCAGGACATAGGCCTCTGCACAAACCCTCAGCAATCGGTGCCTACAGCGGACTCCAATGCTAGCGTAGCTGTGCACTTCTCATTAGCGCTGTATTGCTCCTGTAGTTTGTCCCAATGCAGTGCCCTGGATAGTAGAGCTAACGTCAGATTAAATGCAGGTGGGCTTCGGCCCACACTGCATGCCCCAGTCAGACTGGGGTTCTTTATAAGTAGACACAGGCAGGTAACCCTCCGTGTGGACCGACAGCATGGGTGGGTCCCAGGAAGCCACCGGCGTTACATAAATAAATCCCATTGCATTGCCCAGCACAGCTGAGGTAACGTCAGATTAAATGCAGGTGGGCTTCGGCCCACACTGCATGCCCCAGTCTGACCGGGGTTTTTAATACATAGACACAGGCAGGTACAAATCCCTAATGTGAAGTCCCTGTGGACCCAAAGCATGGGTGGCTCCCTGGAACCCACCGGCGGTACATAAACAAATCCCATTGCAGTGCCCTGGACAGCAGAGCTGACGTCGGATTAAATACAGGTGGGCTTTGGCCCACACTGCATGCCCCAGTCAGACTGGGTTTTTTTTATAAGTAGACACAGGCAGATACAACTCCCTAATGTGAAGTCCATGTGGACCCAAAGCATGGGTGGCTCCCTGGAACCCACCGGCGTTACATAAATAAATCCCATTGCATTGCCCAGCACAGCTGAGGTAACGTCAGATTAAATGCAGGTGGGCTTCGGCCCACACTGCATGCCCCAGTCTGGCCGGGGTTTTTAATACATAGACACAGGCAGGTACAAATCCCTAATGTGAAGTCCCTGTGGACCCAAAGCATGGGTGGCTCCCTGGAACCCACCGGCGGTACATAAACAAATCCCATTGCAGTGCCCTGGACAGCAGAGCTGACGTCAGATTAAATACAGGTGCCTATGCCCAAAAATTGCCCATGCCCAACCAAGAGGGCAGCTGAAACCCATTAATCGCTTTGGTTACTTTGGCTTAATTTGTAACTAGGCCTGGAGGCAGCCCAGTTAAAATAAAAATTGGTTGAGGTGAAAGTTTCAACGCTTTAATGAGCATTGAAACGTATAAAAATTGTTTAGAAAAATTATATGACTGAGCCTTGTGGGCCTAAGAAAAATTGCCCATTCGGCGTGATTACATGAGGTTTCAGGAGGAGGAGCAGGAGGAGGAGGATAAATATAATACACAGATTGATGAAGCTAAAAGGTCCCCGTTTTTTATGGTGATAGAGAACGATGCTTCCATCCGCGGGTGCAGCCTACCTATTGTTTAGGTACCGCTGCTGTCCGCTGGTGGAGAAGAGAAGTCTGGGGAAATCCAGGCTTTGTTCATCTTTATGAGTGTAAGCCTGTCGGCACTGTCAGTTGACAGGCGGGTACGCTTATCCGTGATGATTCCCCCAGCCGCACTAAACACCCTCTCTGACAATACGCTAGCCGCAGGGCAAGCAAGCACCTCCAGGGAATACAGCGCGAGTTCAGGCCACGTGTCCAGCTTCGACACCCAGTAGTTGTACGGAGCAGAGGCGTCACGGAGGACGGTCGTGCGATCGGCTACGTACTCCCTCACCATCCTTTTACAGTGCTCCCGCTGACTCAGCCTTGACTGGGGAGCGGTGACACAGTCTTGCTGGGGAGCCATAAAGCTGGCAAAGGCCTTGGAGAGTGTTCCCCTGCCTGCACTGTACATGCTGCCTGATCTCCGCGCCTCCCCTGCTACCTGGCCCTCGGAACTGCGCCTTCTGCCACTAGCGCTGTCGGATGGGAATTTTACCATCAGTTTGTCCACCAGGGTCCTGTGGTATAGCATCACTCTCGAACCCCTTTCCTCTTCGGGTATGAGAGTGGAAAGGTTCTCCTTATACCGTGGGTCGAGCAGTGTGTACACCCAGTAATCCGTAGTGGCCAGAATGCGTCTAACGCAAGGGTCACGAGAATGGCATCCTAACATGAAGTCAGCCATGTGTGCCAGGGTACCTGTACGCAACTTATGGCTGTCCTCACTAGGAAGATCACTTTCAGGATCCTCCTCCTCCTCCTCCGCCTCCTCAGGCCATACACGCTGAAAGGATGACAGGCAAGCAGCATGGGTACCCTCAGCAGTAGGCCAAGCTGTCTCTTCCCCGTACTCCTCTTGCTCCTCCCCCTCCTCCTCCAAAACACGCTGAGATATAGACATGAGGGTGCTCTGACTATCCAGCAAAATACTGTCTTCCCCTGCCTCCGTTTCCGAGCGCAAAGCGTCTGCCTTTATGCTTTGCAGGGAACTTCTCAAGAGGCATAGCAGAGGAATGGTGACGCTAATGATTGCGGCATCGCCGCTCACCATCTGGGTAGACTCCTCAAAGTTTCCAAGGACCTGGCAGATGGCTGCCAACCAGGCCCACTCTTCTGTAAAGAATTGAGGAGGCTGACTCCCACTGCGCCGCCCATGTTGGAGTTGGTATTCCACTATAGCTCTACGCTGCTCATAGAGCCTGGCCAACATGTGGAGCGTAGAGTTCCACTGTGTGGGCACGTCGCACAGCAGTCGGTGCACTGGCAGATTAAACCGATGTTGCAGGGTCCGCAGGGTGGCAGCGTCCGTGTTGGACTTGCGGAAATGTGCGCTGAGCCGGCGCACCTTTCCGAGCAGGTCTGACAAGCGTGGGTTGCTTTTCAGAAACCGCTGAACCAGCAAATTAAAGATGTGGGCCAGGCATGGCACGTGCGTGAGGCTGCCGGGCTGCAGAGCCACCACCAGGTTACAGCCGTTGTCACACATGACCATGCCCGGTTGGAGGCTCAGGGGCGAAAGCCAGCGGTCAGTCTGCTCTGTCAGACCCTGCAGCAGTTCGTGGGCCGTGTGCCTCTTCTCTCCTAAGCTGAGTAGTTTCAGCACAGCCTGCTGACGCTTGCCCACCGCTGTGCTGCCACGCCGCGCGACACCGAATGCTGGCGACGTGCTGCTGCTGACACATCTTGATTGCGAGACAGAGGTTGCATAGGAGGAGGAGGAGGAGGGTGGTTTAGTGGAGGAAGCATACACCGCCACAGATACCAGCACCGAGCTGGGGCCCGCAATTCTGGGGGTGGGTAGGACGTGAGCGGTCCCAGGCTTTGACTCGGTCCCAGCCTCCACTATATTCACCCATTGTGCCGTCAGGGAGATATAGTGGCCCTGCCCGCCTGTGCTTGTCCACGTGTCCGTTGTTAAGTGGACCTTGGCAGTAACCGCGTTGGTAAGGGCGCGTACAATGTTGCGAGAGACGTGGTCGTGCAGGGCTGGGACAGCATATCGGGAAAATTAGTGGCGACTGGGAACCGAGTAGCGCGGGGCCGCCGCCGCCATTATGTTTTTGAAAGCCTCCGTTTCCACAAGCCTATACGGCAGCATGTCCAGGCTGATGAATTTGGCTATGTGAACGTTTAACGCTTGAGCGTGCGGGTGCGTGGTGGCGTACTTGCGCTTGTGCTCAAACAGTTGCGCTAGCGACGACTGAACGCTGCGCTGAGAGACATTGCTGGATGGGGCTGAGGACAGCGGAGGTGAGGGTGTGGGTGCAGGCCGGGAGACGGTCGTGCCTGCATCCTGAGAGGGGGGTTGGATCTCAGTGGCAGGTTGGGGCACAGGGGGAGAGGCAGTGGTGCAAACCGATGGTGGTGAACGGCTTTCGTCCCACCTTGTGGGGTGCTTGGCCATCATATGCCTGCGCATGCTGGTGGTGGTGAGGCTGGTGGTGGTGGCTCCCCGGCTGATCTTGGCGCGACAAAGCTTGCACACCACAGTTCGTCGGTCGTCTGCACTCTCAGTGAAAAACTGTCACACCTTTGAACACCTCGACCTCTGCAGGGTGGCATGGCGCGAGGGGGCGCTTTGGGAAACAGTTGGTGGATTATTTGGTCTGGCCCTGCCTTAACCCCTGGCCACTGCACTGCCGCTTCCAACCTGCCCTGCTGCTGCGCTTGCCTCCCCCTCTGAAGACCTGTCCTCAGTAGGCTTAGCAAACCAGGTGGGGTCAGTCACCTTATCATCCAGCTGCTCTTCCTCCGAATCCTCTGTGCGCTCCTCCCTCGGACTTACTGCCCTTACTACTACCTCACTGATAGACAACTGTGTCTCATCGTCATCGTCCTCCTCACCCACTGAAAGCTCTTAAGACAGTTGCCGGAAGTCCCCAGCCTCATCCCCCGGACCCCGGGAACTTTCTAAAGGTTGGGCATCGGTCATGACAAACTCCGGTGGGAGAGGAACCATTGCTGCCCAATCTGGGCAGTGGCCCGAGAACAGTTCCTGGGAGTCTGCTTGCTCTTCAGAATGTGTCATTTTCATGGAGTGAGGAGGCTGGGAGGAAGGAGGAGCAGCAGCCAGAGGATTCAGAGTTGCAGCTGTGGACGGCGTAGAAGACTGGGCGGTCGATAGATTGCTGGATGCACTTTCTGCCATCCAGGACAGGACCTGCTCACACTGCTCAGTTTCTAATAAAGGTCTACCGCGTGGACCCATTAATTGTGAGATGAATCTGGGGGCCCCAGAAACTTGCCTCTCTCCTAATCCCACAGCAGTCGGCTGCGATACACCTGGACCAGGAGCTCGGCCTGTGCCCACACCCTGACTTGGGCCTCCCCGTCCTCGCCCGCTTTCACGTCCTGTAGGCCTACCCCTCAGCATGGTGTATTACGAATAGAGCAGAAACAGAACGCTGTAATTAAATGTGCCGCTTATTGGCCTGTGGTTGGAGGCTGACTTCGCTTACAAGCGCACAGCAGAGCCAGGAAACAATTATGCCCAAGCCTGTAGTGAGACCTAGGTGCGTATGACTGAGCTACTGGAATTCACAGCGAAGAACCAGTCAAGTGGCCAAAGGCCAGTGGTAGACCTTAAGTATTTTGCTTCAATTGTTTAAAATGGTGAGGTGAAAAACCAGACAGATACCATATGCAGCGTGTATATGTATACTGTTTCCCTCTGGCGGGATGACGGTGATCATGTAACGGACACAGCAGAGCCAGGAAACTATTATGCGCAAGCCTGCTGTAACGCTTAGCTGGGTATTAATTAGCGACTACTACCCCCAGCAGACACACAGTAAACTGAAGACGGTCACAGGCAGCCCAAATATAGTATTTTTTCCCAATTTTTGGGAAAAAGCCCACTGCCTATATAGCCTGTATATGGATTTCCCTGTTGGAGGATGACTGTGGTTATTGAAAGCACAGTGCAGCCTGAAAAAATTATGCGCAAGGCTGCAGTAACACCTAGCTGGGTAATAAGTGAGCGACTACTACCCCCAGCAGGCATGTAGTAAGCTGAACATGGTCACAGGCAGCCCAAAGATTTTTTTTCCAATTTTTTTGAAAAAGCCCACTGCCTATATAGCCAGTATACCTCTTTCCCTGGACCACTGCCCCTGCCTTACCAGTATTGCCCCTATACTCAGTAAAATGACTGCAGACTGAGGACGCTATGGTCTGCACGCCCGATATGCAAAAAAAAAGTGCAACACTGCTAAAAGCAGCCTCAACAGTACTGCACACGGTCAAATGTGGCCCTAAGAAGGACCATTGGGGTTCTTGAAGACGAATATAACAGCCTAACACTCTCCCTATAGCAGCTACAGCAAGACGGCACTTTCCCTAATGTCTCTCAGTGTGCATCTGTGGCGAGCGGCGGCCGGCCCCAGTTTATATACTCAGGTGTCACCTGATCTCCCCAGCCACTCACTGCAGGGGGGTGGGATAGGGCTGGAACTTCACAGGAGGAAGTTGTAATGCCTTCCCTGTGTTACTATTGGCCAGAAAACGGCGCAAAATTTTCTGGGAAGAAAATGAAAGTGACTCGAACACCGCGTGGTACTCGTCACGAGTAACGAACATCTCGAGTACCCTAATACTCGAACGAGTATCAAGCTCGGACAAGTACGCTCGCTCATCTCTACTATTGACCTATTGCTGGACTGTTATTTTCTTGCCTGAAGCTAAGGCTGAATTTGTGTTGATTTTTCTGAACTGAAATAAATGCAGGTCCCGCCTGCACTTGGACTTTATCCACTTGTTTCCATCTTTGACTGCCGCCAACCCACACTCTACCGAGCTGTCCTCCCACAGTGCTCTATATGCGCTATCTTTTCCGGATGGCCGTTTTTGTGCACCGGAGAATCGCCCATCTGAACGGATGCATTGGAATCCAATGCATCAGATGGTTGCAATTTTTGGCCAGCATTTTATGGCGGCAAAATTGCCGTGATAAAATACTCATATGAAGGCAGCCTGTATCTTATATTTTTCACCATCCCCACAGACGTTTAATTCTTGTAAGCTCTCCTACCGCTATGGCTTTAATCGTGTGTTATATGTGATTTCTTGTAGCATGAAGAATAGTATTACCTGTAATCTCCTTGCAATTAGGTGCAGTCCTCTCTTTCCCTAGTGTCACATGCCCAATCAGTGAGACAGCTAGAAATTCATCATGTTTTTTTGTCAAAATTACCATTTTGAAATTAATATCATCATTAGGAGATGCAACACATTGCATCTCGGTCTCATCTGTTGCAGTATGTCCGTCTCATCGTTGTCATCTATGAAATGATCATATTGTATGTGATGGAGATCCTGATTACACAGCGCTTCACCAAGGGAGGGAAAAAATACAAAAATTGTATACTGTACATGGAGGGAAAGTGGGATAAACTGAACAGATATCTTAAGATGCTTTCAGCTTACAGTATTTGCAACTGATGAGGAAGAAAAAGTAGGGTTTTTTTGGTGAAGTGGGGGAGGAGTCATTTCAATTAACCGTGGAAGCCTTATGGGAAGGAAGGGTAAAATTAGAGAATAAAAAGCAATAAAAGTGATACATACAGCTAAGAAGTGTTTATTATTGTATTAGCCAAGATCATTTCCACCCAAGGATTATAAGAAGCAAAAGCCCGACACCATAAAGGAATCCTATAAAATCTTCCATCCTGTAAACTTCTCTTGTTTCGGGATCCTTTACAACTGTTAGAGGAACAATTTCAGCAGTAGAAGACACAGAATGGCTGGAGTCAGGACGACTTTATGGGCACTTATGCCTCCGTTGGTACAAATCATTTTAACATTACTTGATGATCCTCCATTGTTATAGAACTGTCTGGAAAGATCACAGAAGGACTTTGTTGCGCACCCTCGCATGGCTGAGGCTAATCCTGCAAAGATACACAAAGATGTAATATACCACAATATGAGGCCTCATAAAATCTGACCAAAGTACAGCTTTTTCATAAATTTTCCTGGAAATAAAAGCTTTGCTGTGATAGGGTATCTTTTTTCTTTTTTCCTGAGAGACTTCTTTCATAAATGACTTACTTATTCACTGTAGCAGAAGAATCTAAATTTTCAAATTCACTTTTTTTTCACTGGGTAGATTCTAATCTCTGCTAAAACATAACCTTTAATAATATTAAATTTAAAAAAATAGAGAAACATCTGACGTACACAAAAGGTGGGCATACGGCCAACTATATAAAATCAAAGGGAGGAAAAATAGTGCAATACCCAAAAATGGGTAGATGATGTGCTAACAGAACAATCACATCATTTATAGCGAATCCATGGGCTTTATGGTATTAGTCACAGGACTGACATGGGGTGTTGCGCTAAACTCCCTATATATTTAGAGGGCCCAGTTTACCACTAAGGCTGGAGATGCTGCTACTTTAATGTGTTATTTTTGTGTATCTCTGGTGGGGGGGATTTTATGAACAGGTGGTGCAAGATAGAGATTACGCCATCTTTCAGCAACCACCTCGCTGTGAGTTATTTAACCCATCTCCCTTAAACCAGTGCTGTTATCTGGAGTCGATCTAAAACACCAACATATTTGTATAGAAATTACACGTTCCTGATGAGGCCACACTATTGTGGCGGATGATAGTGACACCGAATAGGCCCTTCATTCTTATACCATTTCTGTCTCACTTAAATGCAGTATCCATCTACCTAATTAAGGAAAATACATCTACTAGGAGTGGAGTTTAATATCTAATGTTATCCCAGTGACTAATAACTATAAAGTCACAGGACTTTGTGTAGTCGATGCAGATTATTTATCGGCACATCATTTATCCATTATCCTTTTGGATATTGTTGTCTCTACAGTGAGACGCAATTGGCCTTTTATTTTGGTGCCACTCCTATTATACGCTAAAGGAATACAGCACCAATTCGCCTTAGTAAATATATAGGGACTTTAGCGCAACACCCCATGTCATTCCTGTGACTAATACCATAAAGCCCATCGATTCGCTATAAATGATGTGATTGTTCTGTTAGCACATCATCTACCCATTTTTGGGTATTGCACTATTTTTCCTCCCTTTGATTTTATATAGTCGGCCATATGCCCACCTTGTGTATACGTCAGATGTTTCTCTATTTTTTACATTTAATATTATTAAAGGTTAAGTTTTAGCACAGAGATTAGAATCAACCCAGTGAAATAGTATCTTTTATAAATGAGGTTTATTTGGTATATGTTTTGTACCCGGACTTACAAGCCCGATAAGCTATAAGATGTTTACATGTGAAAACGGGAAAGGTTTTTCTTCAATTGGCCATTCTAGTAACAGCAAATACTTTTACTGGTTTCCAAATGGGCAGTCGAGGACTATTTATTTCACTAGTTCAGTGTTGGTAAGAAATCGTATGTAGAGATACTTTCAATCTTAATCAATGGTTCCCTATAAAGCAAAGTACAAAAATAAAATAGTTATTGAAACCTTCTGTTGTCTGGAGAAAACACATATTCTCATCCCCTGTACATTGGACAGTATCTGAGGCGTCACACGAGGTAGATGGGGCAGGAGCGCAAGATGGGCATATCACTCCATTGGGGTTAGAGCTTTTTGTTGGAACTGTAAAAGAACAGGAGAAAGAAATAAAAAGTTGACTTGTCTGCATCACACATAAACCATAATGTATAAACCTATGAAGAACCTGATGACATCTACCCTTCTCTTTGATAAAGCAGTTGTCCCTGTGTTAGAGCCTATTAATGTGGCGGGTGGGCGAGCAAAGGCAAGCCTTTGCGGAAGAGACCATGGGTTTCTCAAGATGGTTGTTACGGGTGGCTCTGTGATCCCTCCCCAACAATGGCGGCAAAAAGTCCAGCTTGGTCGCGCGCAGTGCAAAAAGAACAGGCAAATGTAAACGTTAGTGAACAGTCTTATTGGTGTTGTCACGTAATGCCAGTACCTTTTTTTTCCAGAAAGCGGTTGCTCATCATTTAATGAAAGAGTCCACAGACAAAGATAGTTTTCAAAACTGAAGGTACACGGTTTTCTTACTCACAGAATCCAACTTTGATTTTCCAAGAATAAAGCAAAGTGATATTTTTAGACACAACACTTCCGGAGGCTTCCTTCTGATTCACCTTTGTTACACACACGTTCTTCTAGGAGGCACTTTCCTTCTTGATTCTAGGTGTCTTCAGTCCAAGTTATCTGATAGATGATCCCTGGGCGTACATTCCTGACACGGTGGGTCCACACAATTCCTGCCTTTCCTCGTCAGCTAGCTACTCCTCCCAGTTTGTCATAACAGAAGCCATTACTCTGAGCTTCAGTCCCCGGAGGGGAGATATCCCACGGCAAATGAGAAAGGCCCACGCCTCTGCGCAGGCAGAAGCAAAAGTGAGCTTCACCCTCCCACTGACACTTCCTCCTCCGCCGACTACATCTCTACACACTCTCTTCTCCACTACTCTAGACTCCGCTCCTCAACTACTTCTGAACTATCACGATACCAGACACAACGAACAAGTTAGGTGAGACAGATACACACAAGTATACACAGATACTCACAAGACAGTTTACACAAAACAGACATACACCTACTCTAAAGACACCCCAACTCCGGGCCACTACATTAACATCACGGTCAGGACACTTTTTGGTCCCCTTCTCTGTAAAGTAAAAAGAAATCAGTGATTGTCCATGCAATACACAGACACAAGAGGTCACACAAGGCATTCTTGTGACTTCCAACTTGGAATGGACGGGCCTGTTTTTTTTTCTTTTGCATGCTATCACTGATCTGTCGGTGCCATTTTTGGAGCTTGTAGCTCTAGGTGATCCTCGTGAGCCTCTCATTATCCTCCTTTATTTTTGTGCACATGAGCCGCCTCTGGTCACCTTTGAAGAAGCCCCTGTACTGGAGTCATATGTGTGGGGTATCAGCACTGGCGTAACTATAGGGGATGCAGGGGATGCGGTTGCACCCGGGGCCCAGGAGCCTTAGGGGGCCCATAAGGCCACTCTTCCGCATATATTAAGTCCAGTACTATTAATAAAGCATTATAGTTGGGGGCCCTGTTACAGGTTTTGCATTGGGGCCCAAGAGCTTAAAGTTACGCCTCTGGGTATCAGCCTGATCCCCCTTCTTTGCTCTGGTAAATTCTTTACTCAGTTTGGCTGACCATGCTTTGTGCACTTTATATGTGGCTTGTTTCTTCAGTGCTGGTTGTATATCTTTATACCTAGGCTGATCCTGCTTTGTGTACAACATATAACACTGTGCACAAAAAGCACAAGTCCACGTCCGGTTGTCTCCGAGAGCCGCACAGCGCTGTTTGTGCTGACATAAGCAGAAAGGGTTGGGGAGCCAGAATGCTGGAGGGACATGCAGGATGACTGGACAGAGTGACTTGGGGCTTTAAGCGGCTCGCCTCCGTGACTCACGGTGAGCCGATTTGCATATGGCTTGGGGCACAATAAAAGTGCAGTCTTTACAAAAATAAGGAAAGTGCTTGCTGTAATACGCATGTGACATTTAGGCCGCTTCCCCACGGCCAACAAAATTGTGTGATTTTCTTGCGATGCAACAGTGCTACAAATTGTATATATGTGGAGCCCATCCTTTCCAATGGGTTCTACCACATGAACAATGTTTTGTAGGATGTCACATTGCGAGAATACAAACTTGTGGCATGCTCTATACAGCTGTGATTTGCAATATTTTGTAGCCCATGTTTCCCTATGGACCTTTCTTTTGTCTTGCATTGCATGAAAATGCGGTTTTCGTGCAATGAGATGCAACTTGGACAGTAGGAAATCCTACTGTCAAAGCCCTAAAGTAAGGCCTATGTGCATAAAAAAATATAAAAAAAATACATCAACTATCAGGCACTATCATTTCCGGCGCACTTTTCTGTAGACAGCTGGCAGCCCTTCCTGGATTGGAGGTTTAAAATCCCCGCCTCCATGAAACGCATCAATATGGTTGTCACCCCTTGTGAAAGCGTCCTCCAGGCCTCAGTCAGATGAGTGTTTTTTGCTGCGCATTTACTTGTGTAAAACGCACACACAAGACATGTGGCAAAAAATCGCATCACTGAAATAATTCAGCCATGTATTGAATTCAATGATTGGCTAAACGCTGTCTCTGATTGGCTGAGCGCAGGGTCTAATCACAGGCAGTGCTCAGCTGTCATTCAATGGCTGAGCACTGCCTGTGATTGGTTACAGCGCACAGCCAATCCGAGGCAGCCCTTTCAGCAGGCTATGACAGCTGTGGCAGGTAGAGATGAGCGAACGTACTCTTTTCGGGTGTTTTTGCACTCGAGCACCGCTTTTTCCGAGTAACTGACTACTCGGACAAAAAGATTCAGGGGGCGCTGGGGGTGAGCGGGGGGTTGCAGAGGGGAGTGGGGGGGGAGAGAGAGAGCTCCCCCCTGTTCCCCACTGCTACCCCCCGCTCCACCACGCCGCCCCCCGAATCTTTTCGTCCGAGTAGTCAGTTACTCGGATAAAGCGGTGCTCGAGTGCAAAAACACCCGAACCGAGTACATTCGCTCATCTCTAGGGGCAGGGGAATCCATCCTTGCAGGGAGTCCCCTTGTCACTGAGTACTGTGACAGTGCTGTCACAGTGTTCAGTGATGAGGAGAATCCCCGTGGGGGATGAAGAAACCCGCGGCCACAGCTGTCACAGCTGTGGTAGAGGATCACGGTCTTCTCTGTATGTTGTCAATGGGGACGCCGCTACTGCCGCGGGCCCATTTGACCACATCCGAAGAATCCTGATGCTGCAGTTACGTGCGTTTTGCAATTCACTGTCCTATTTATGACCTGTGCAAATTTTTTTGCGCAGGTAAAAATTGGACATTTGACCACTGCCATTGAAAAGCATTGGTTCTAATAGATGCAAATCGCAAATGCAAAAAACATGTGCAGCCAAAAATGCCTGTCAGACTGAGCCCTCGTGTGTAATATGCCAGGGGAGCGCTATAGGGCCAGTTTAACCCTTTGCAATCCAATTTTAGATTCAGCGTTTCCTAAGGGGCTTTCTCTTTCTGCCTTTATACAATGGCGCCATCTGCTGGCTAGAACCAGTACTGTGGTATAGGACATGCTGGAGAGGCCCCCAACAACAGAGCGGCCAGTAATCTACAGAAAGAATACCCTGCCGGACGTCTTCCGACATCGGAGCTGTACAGCCTTCAATCAGAATGTCTTTAGATGTCAGACAGTGGATTGGAAAGGGTTAAAATAATGTTGTCAGAATGCCTTTAACAGCCTTTGTAAATGATACATACCTAAGGTATGAGTTACTGTATTTGTATTTTCATATTAGTAATATTTTGCACTTGTGTGTTTATAATAATGTTTATGGGGGTCACTGTTTATTATAGGTGTCTGCTTTTACCTTTTTTAAACTATGGCCTCATGCCCACAGCTGGGTCGGATTCAGACTGCGGAATATCACAGCGGAATCAGACCCAATGCCCCCCAGAGACCCTATACTCACCTGTCCAGATCCGCCGCAAGTGTCTTGGCTGATGAGCTGGCGTGCATTCGCAGTGCAGCACATGAAGCATCAGCACTGGGCTATGACACATAGTCCCGTGATACTTCCGCAGTGCTCACTGCAGATGTATCGCGGAACGGATGACTTCCATTGACTGCAATGAAAGCCGTCCATGTGATTTTCTGCACAAAATAGAACATGCTGCGATTTCCCCCCCTTGAGCGGAAAATCGCAGTTGCTTTCCGCTTGTGGGCAGGGGAGAATCTTTTAACATAGCATGTCTATGGATGGACATTGCTGTGGAATTCGTGGCGGGCGTCCGGCCATGAATTCTGCAGCTATAATATATTCGTGGGCATTGGGGCTATTTTAGGATTTTTAAATGTTTGTAATTGGTTTCTGGTTGTTTAAATGTGCTGATAATAAAATGTATTTATTTTTTTTCTTCCTCTTATATAGTTTAATTGTGCATTCTTGTACAAACGTAGTTGGAGATAATGACAGTGGTAATGATAGAGTGACATGCAGCTGTAAAGCACAGGGCCATATCGGGGCCCCCCAGAAGGGCCCACAAGGCGAGGCCCTGCATGACAGGATTGTCAGTGAGCAGAGGAAGCAAAAAGGGGTTAATTTTGATGTAGGAGTGATGAAATTAGTTAGTTGGAGTGGGTAGAAGTGTAGTTCAAATATGATTGGTGGAGAGCTGATGGAGTGAGGGGATAGAAAAGATTAAAAGGGATTGGAGCATTTAGGCGGGGGCACCATCTTTAAAAAGACAGAGAAGAGAGTCCCTCCCACCCTCCCTATAGAGAGGTGTCAGAAAAATGGTGTCCTTGAAGGCAGAGTTGGAATTATAAGGTTTAGGGTAGGTTTGAAAATTGTATATCATGTCGTGGCAGCCTGTAGCTGGTGGGGGGGGGGGAGGGGGCATCCTTGGAGGTGGGTTCAATATTGGGTGAAGGGAGTTATGGTGGGTACGGCCTCACCTGTAAGAATTCCTACCCTGTTGGTTCATTGTGGTTGGGTCTGGTGCATTGGGGAAAGCCAGAGAAGGGATTCCGGGTGGACTTGATCAATTTTTGATTTTCTAGCCTCCCAATGGGGGGCCTACTGGTGTCTCGGAGCCGGGGGTATGGTTGAGGGCAAAGTTCACTTTTTATGTACAAAGCACCAGACCACCTTTTAAGTTTTGGTTGTGTCACCAAGGGCCACCTCTCTGTTATTTAAAAGTTGTAATTTCTTATGTTTTTCAATAAAATGGCTGCTGTGGCCAAAATATCCCAAAAGAGGACATGGTCTGGTCTATTTATTGGGGGTACTGGAGGAGGGTAGTATGCCTGTGGTGAGTCTGGCGTACCCTGGTCATGCATCAAAATGAAGCACGATTGATGGAGTGGAGCAAACAAATGGGTTTTGCATGGGATCTGTGGGAGATTATGAAAGGGGAAGACAACATTTTTGGCTATTGTAAGGAGCTCAATATTGTACAGACCCAAGTGATATTGTGCCACATTACCGAATTATTCATTATTCCGTAATTATTCAGAATGGAAATTCTGCTGTGCTGGTAAACTAGGAGCTGTAAAGTCTATGAAAGATTTACCAAACCACGTTTCTATGTAGATAAAAAAGCAGTAATGGATGACTTACATGTGGGAAGAGTGGGAGTACAGTCATCAGTGCTGCAGCATGAACTGCCAATCCCAAATCGTCCTTCCTTTATGCTTATGGTGCCACTGATGCCGCATTCAGATAAAGGTTGGCATCCTCTGTGCAGCTTTTGAATCCTTATTCCCTCTGCAAATAGAAAGATCAAAGATTTCCTCATGTAAATTTCACCCTTCTATTGCCGGGGGCATCAGTGCATTTTGCACCTCCAGTATTCAGGACAACTTTCACATTTCTGACATTTACAGATAAAACCTAAATTGTGAAATTAAAAAGATCATAATGACCCCCTGTACCCATATATTTTCTGAGAGTAGACACCTGGCTCATTGTCAAAATGCCACTCAGCACTTTCCATATAGTATACAGACACCTTCATTCAAAATTGTGTTAAATTGTTAATTTGTCATAACAGATGCATAAAAAATGGTATTAGCCAAATATTTGGTGGGTCATATTCACACTGTTTGGTCTTTTTGCAAGATAAGACCTTCCCGTCCACTTTGTTTACCTGGTCTGCCAGGGTAGACCGTCTCTTTTATATGTTTTGTTTGTCTTTATTATTATTAAAAGTTATGTTTTAAAGGAGTATAGCCAGTGAATCTAGCAGCTAAAATGCAACCCAAGCAAAAAGTTACAAGTACAATAACTCCTAAAATAGAAGGTCACAATTTGTGTTCCTATATATGAACGACACCAGCTAAATGTAAAACAGAACTTACCCTCACTTTTAGTAGTTGCCTATCCTTGGTACTAACAGTTTCCTCTAGGACTTAGGCCTCATGTTCACGGGGAAAATCAGGCCTGCTACGGATTCTCCATGGAGAATCCGTAGTGGGTCCCTCCTGCCCCGCGGACATGATGCTAAATAATCAGAATAAACTTACCTGCAGCTGTCCGTGCGTGTCTTTCCGTCGCGGCCGTATCTTCTTTCTTCGGCCCGGCGGATGTACTTAGCACTTCGGCTGCGTGCCGGCACATCCGCCGTGCCGAAGAAAGAAGTTTCTGGCCGCGAAGAAAAACCTACATTGCCCGGAGCAGGTGAGTTTAATTCAGGTGCGGGTCTCCCGCGGATCCGGACGGCTTCCATAGGCTTCAATAGAAGCCTGCGGGAGCCTTCCCCACGGGAGTTCCGTGCCTGAGGCCTCATGTCCACGGGAAAAATCAGATCCGCTGCGGATTTGTAATGCGGATTTTGGCTGCAGATGCAGTGCGGATGCCCAGTAATTGTCTTTTATTTTTCATGCGGGAGATCAATTGAGCTATGTGCTCTATGAGCTCCCGCATGCGTGATCCGCACCTAAATGGAGCATGTCCATTTTTCTTCATGCTCCAGAAATTTTTAAATTCACTTTTATTGACCATCCGCAGTTCAATCTACCCGCGAGTGGTCAATGCATTCCTATGGGGCGCGGATCCACGTGCGGAAAAAATGCTCCGGATTTTAATTCTTAATTTGCCCGTGGACCTGAGGCCTTAGAGTGCTACAGAACCCGACAGGCCATTCCAGCGATTATCATTCCTGTGCTTTTACACAAGAACGAGCATCACTGACTGGAATCGCGGTAGTTAATGGAGTCGGAGTAGGGCCAGTATTGTCATTATGGCCCACCTCCATTCACAGTAGGCAGGCAGTGGTTCATAATGCAGAAAATAAACGACGAATGAGAAGTGAAAGGCGTCCTGTTCGTTGTTCAGTCTGTGCATTTATTTACACCAAAAGATATTTGTTTAGATTCTCACTGGATTGCAGGAATCTGAACAATGATCATTCAGTGTGAAAGCACCTCTACTGTAGAGCTGAACAGTGTAATAACTGGAAGGTCAGCAAAAATAGATAAGAAACAAATATCAGTATAAACAACACATACAAAAATTAAGAACTCCCCATTAGATTCCAGGACATAAGATGCAGGTAACCGGATGAGGGGGATGAAAATGATTATATCGAAAATGACAGTGGAAACTGAAGCAGATGGTATGGAATATAAATAACCAGAGGAATCTTTTCCCTAATGCTACCTCTCTGTGTCTTCCTTAATCTGTCCCTATTACTGTCCCTAATACCAGACACACATGTCCCTAAGTGGCCCTCAGATACATAGTAACATAGTATGTTAGGCTGAATGAAGACCATGTCCATCTATTTCAGCCAGTTTCAACCCCCCTTGTTGGTCCAGAGGAAGAAAAAAAAACAACAACCCAATTTAGCTAATTTGGAGGAAAAAAGTCCTTCTTGACTTCATAATGGCAGCCAGAGTAATCCCTCGATCAACATTTGAGATCAACAACCCCACTGGTTGTTTAATGTCCATATCCTGTAATATCATAGCGCTCTAGAAAGACATCTAGTCTCCTCTTAAACTCTTCTATCGAATTTGCCACCACCACGTCCTCGGGAAGAGAGTTCCACGGCCTCACTGCTCTTACAGTAAAGAACCCCCTTCTATGTTGGTGATGAAACCTGTTTTCTTCTAGACGTAGAGGATGCCCTCTTGTTACTGTCGCAGTCCTGGGTATAAACAGATCATGGGAGAGATCCTTGTATTGTCCCCTCACGTATTTATACATAGTTATTTGATCGCCCCTTAGACGTTTTTTTCCAGGGTAAATAATCCCAATTTTGATAGCCTCTCTGGGTACTCCAGTCCTCCCATTCCGATTATTAATTTAGTTTACCTTCTTTGTACCCCCTCAAGCTCTGCAACATCTTTCCTGAGCACTGGTATCCAGAACTCTACACAGTATTCTATGTGAGGCCTGACAAGTGCCTTATATAGTGGGAGGATAATGTTCTCGTCCATTGCCCCTATATCTCCTTTAATGCACCCAAGACTTTATTTGCTTTTGCAGCAGGTGATTGGCATTGATTGCTCCAGTTAAATCTGCAGTCAACTAGTACCTCCATGTCTTTCTCCATATCATATTTCCCTAGCAGTACCCCATTTAGTGTATATTGGTGATATCTGTTTCTCCTGCCCATGTGTATAACCTTACATTTATCAATACTGAACTTCATTTACCATTTTGTATCATCTGCAAATATTGATATTTTACTTCTATCAGGTTATTGATATATTCAAATATATTGAACAGAATGGGGCCTAATGCTGAATCCTGTGGCACCCCACTAGTAACGGTGGCCCAATCAGAGTACGAACCATTTATTACCACCCTCTGATTTCTATCTCTGAGCAAATAGATGCACACGTTTTCACCCAGTCCGAGCTGTCTCATTTTATATATGAACTAGAGATGAGTGAGCACCAAAATGCTCAGGTGCTTGGTGCTTGAGTCGAGCTTTTTGGAATACTTGAGAGCTTGTTTCGGCTAACGAACCCCATTGATGTCAATGGGAGACTCGAGCATTGTTCAAGGTGACCCATGCTCTGCATAGGGGAAGGTGTGTGAATCACCTAAAAACATCAGAAAGTGATGGAAACATCACAGAATGTATAGGGAACAGCAGGGCAGCATGCATGGATGCATCTGAGGCTTCCAGGTCGCACTATTAAACCAAATTGTGGGCAAGAGCCTGGTGGTCACCCCCCCCTAACAATTTACTTGGGACAGACCATAATCAGAAAGGCACACGCACTGGCACATCTTAGCTAAGCACCACACTAGGTGCAATGAAGGCAAATCACCGCCTATGGGTGACACCGCTGCCTCTTCTCCTGTGTTGCATGCTGGCATTGCTGTCCAATCCCTCCCAGGACGCAGGCACAAGCCTGCATACACCGCGTACTCAAATTTTTCCCAGCGCATCATTCAGCTGTCCTCACACCACCCTCATGTCTATTTATAAGTGCGTATTGGATGAGGAGAACCAGAGACACACACTGCAGAGGGTTGGCAGGGCCTGGCAGCGACCCTCTTTGAAATTGTGGGCAATATCCCACTATGCTGATGAGAATTCATGATAAATTAACGCATGATCAGAATTCCAGATTGAGTTGAAGCAGGAGGTTTCGCAAAAGTGCTGGGGAGCCATAAAGCTGGTAAAGGCCTTGGAGAGTGTTCCCCTTGCCTGTGCTGAACATGCTGCCTGATCTCGGCACCTCCCCTACTACTTGGCCCTCGGGACTGCACCTTCTGCCGCTAGCGCTGTCATATGGGAAGTTTACCATCAGTTTGTCCACCAGGGCCCTGTGGTATTGCATCACTCTTGAACCCCTTTCCTCTTCGGGAAAGAGAGTGGAAAGGTTCTCCTTATACCGTGGGTCGAGCAGTGTGTACACCCAGTAATCCGTAGTGGCCAGAATGTGTCTAACGCGAGGGTCACGAGAAAGGCAGCCTAACATGAAATAAGCCATGTTTGCAAGGGTGCCAGTAAGCAAGACATGGCTGTCTTCACTAGGAAGATCACTTTCAGAATCCTCCTCCTCCTCCTCCTCCTCCTCCTCCTCCTCCACAGGCCATACACGCTGAACAGATGGAAGGCAAGCAGCATGGGTACCCTCTGCAGTGAGCCCAGCTGTCTCTTCCCCCTCCTCCTGCTCCTCCTCCTCCAAAACGCGCTGAGATATAGACATGAGTGTGCTCTGACTATCAAGCGACATACTCTCTTTCCCCGTCTCCTGTTCTGACCGCAAAGCATCAGCCTTTATGCTTTGCAGCGAACTTCTCAGCAGGCATAGCAGAGGAATGGTGATGCTAATGATTACAGCATCGCCGCTCATGATCTGGGTAGACTCCTCAAAGTTTCCGAGGACCTGGCAGATGTCTGCCATCCAGGCCCACTCCTCGGTAAAGAATTGGGGAGGCTGACTCCCACTACGCCACCCATGTTGGAGTTGGTATTCCACTATTGCTCTACTGGTCGGCTGAATGCTTCAGCTAGGAATAATGAAATAGGACCCCGGTTGTATTTTGTTTGTTTTCGGAACTGGGGCCCTGATTAAGAGGGACGGCTGGGGGAATTCGTATTGTGCCACTAGAGGTGAAATTCTTGGACCGGCGCAAGACGGACCAAAGTGAAAGCATTTGCCAAGAATGTTTTCAGTGTTGAAGGAGGAGGAGGGGGAGGGTTTAGAGGAGGTGGTATAGACCCCCGCAGATACCAGAACCGAGGAAGGACCCGCAATTCTGGGTGTGGGTAGGACGTGTGCGGTCCCAGGCTCTGACTCGGTCCCAGCCTCCACCAAATTCACCCAATGTGCTGTCAGGGAGATATAGTGGCCCTGCCCGCCAGTACTTGTCCACGTGTCCGTGGTTAAGTGGACCTTCCCAGTAACCGCGTTGGTGAGGGCACGATTGATGTTGCGGGAGACGTGCTGGTGTAGGGCTGAGATGGCACACCGGGAAAAATAGTGGCGACTGGGGGGGCGGAGTAGCGTGGGACCGCCGCCGCTATCATGTTTTTGAAAGCCTCCATTTCCACAAGCCTGTACGTCAGCATCTCCAGGCTGATCAATTTTGCAATGTGCACGTTTAAAGCTTGAGCGTGTGGGTGCGTGGCGGCGTATTTGCGCTTGCACTAGCGACAGCTGGATGCTGCGCTGAGAGACATTGCTGGATGGGGCCGAGGACATTGGAGGTGATGGTGTGGGTGCAGGCCGGGAGGCGCTTGTGCCTGTGTCCTGAGAGGGGGGTTGGAGCTGAGTGGCAGGTTGGGGCACAGGGGGAGAGGCAATAGTGCGACCCGGAGGCGGTGAACGGCCTTCGTCCCACCTTGTGGGGTGCTTGGCCATCATATGCCTGCACATGCTGGTGGTAGTGAGGCTGGTACTGGTGGTTTCCCGGCTGATCTTGGTGCGACACAGGTTGCACACCACTGTTCATCGGTCGTCCGCGCTCTCACTGAAAAACATCCACACCTATGAAGACCTAGGCCTCTGCAGGGTGGTTTGGTGTGAGGGGGTGCTTTGGGAAACAGTTGGGGGGATTCCTTGCTCTGGCCCTGCCTCTACCCCTGCCCGCCCCACTGCCTCTTCCAACCTGTCCTGCTGCTGCACTTGCTTACCCCCTGAAGACCTCTCCTCAGTTGGCTTAGCGAACCAGGCGGGGTCAGTCACCTCATCGTCCAGCGGCTCTTCCTCCGAATCTTCTGTGCGCTCCTCCCTCGGACTTACTGCCCTTACTACCGCCTCACTGATAGACAACTGTGTCTCATCATCATCATCGTCCTCCTCACCCACTGAAAGCTCTTGAGACAGTTGCCGTAAGTCCCCAGCCTCATCACCCGGATCCCGAGAACATTCCAAAGGTTGGGCATCGGTCACGATAAACTCCTCAGGTGGAAGAGGAACCATTTTTTCCCAATCAAGGCAGGGGCCCTAGAATAGTTCCTGGGAGTCTGTCTGCTCATCAGAATGTGTCATTTTCATGGAGTGAGGAGGCTGGGAGACAGGAGGAGCAGCAGTGAGAGGATTCAGAGTTGCAGCAGTGGACGGCGTAGAAGACTGGGTGGTCGATACATTTCTGGATGCATTTTCTGCCATCCACGACAGGACCTGCTCACACTGCTTATTTTGTAATAAAGGTCTACCACATGGACCCGCTGCGATTCACCTGGACCAGGAACTCGGCCTGTGCCCATACCCTCACTTGGACCTCCGCGTCCTCGCCCCCGTCCACGGCCACGTCCTCTAGGCCTACCTCTACCCCTCAGCATGGTGTATTACCAATAGAGCAGACACAGACCGGTCTGAATAATTATGCAATTAGTGGCGTGCAGTTGGAGGCTGACAGCGGTTATGTTACGTACACTGCAGTCCGCAAAAAATTATACGCTAGGCTATAAAAAGGCCTAGCTGGCTAATAGTGAGCCACTACAACAGTAATGCACACGCTCACAGGTAGCCCTAAGGAGGATTGTTTTTTCAGTTTTGTTTTTTTAAAACCAGCCACCTTGATAGCGTGTATATGTCTTTCTGTCTATCAGCGGCTGTGGGCGTATGCTTTGCGTGAAGTTGATGGGACGCACAGAGCGGTGTAAAAAATTAGGCAATTATTTGCCTGCACTTGGAGGCTAACAGCGGTTATGTTACGCACACTGTAGGCCAAAAAAATTATACGCTAGGCTGCAAAAAGGCCTAGCTGGCTAATAGTGAGCCACTACAACTCCAAGCAGCCACGCAGTAAACTGCACACGCGGACAGGTAGCCCTAAGCAGGAGCTTTTTTGGGGTACTTGTTGACAGGATTGTACACTACCACTGTCCCTGCCTGACCAGTACTGCCCCTATACTCTGTATAATTGGCTGCAGACTGACAAGACAATAGTCTGCATAGCCCAAGATGAAAACAAAAATAAATTGTGCAAAACTGCTCCCAGCAGCCACAACAGTAATGCACACGGTCAGATGTGGCCCTAAGAAGGACCATTGGGGTTCTTGAAGACGCTAACACTATGCCTGAAAGAGCAACAGCACGTTCCCTAATCTCTGCCAGTGTGTGTCTGAGGCGAGCTGCGGCGGGACTGCTTTAAGTACTCGGCGGTCACTTGATCTCACCAGCCACTCACTGCAGGGGGTGGGATAGGGCTGAAACGTCACAGGAGGAAGTTGTAATGCTTTCTCTGCATGTCTATTGGCCAGAAAATGGCGCAAAACATGCAGAGAAGGAAATGGAATTGACTCGAGTACCGCGTGGTGCTCGTCTCGAGTAACGAGCCTCTCGAGTACCCTAATACTCGAGCGAGCATCAAGCTCAGACAAGTACGTTCGCTCATCTCTAGTCTCAACTTGATTATTCAATTCTAAGCACAAAAGAATTAGCGCTCAAATTTTATGTACGGAATCTAATTCTCTCACTTCCCGGTGTCATAGAAACTTGAAATTTGGCACGAGCATTGATTATGTAATAAATAGGAAAAGTTACGTTTCTATAACACCGGGAAGTGAGAGAATTAGATACTGTTCGTAAAATTTGGACGCTAATTCTTTTGCGCTTAGAATTGAATAATAGAGTTGGGACCCAACAACTTTTCCTATTTATGACATAATCAATGTTCGTGCCAAATTTCAAATTTCTATGACATTGGGAAGTGAGAGAATTAGATTATATACGTAAAATTTGGACACTAATTGTTTTGCGCTTAAAATTGAATAATCGAGTTGGGACCCATTAACTTTTCCTTTTTATGACATAATCAATGCTTTTGCTAAATTTCATGTTTCTATGACATCGGGAAGTGAGAGAATTAGATTCCTTACGTAAAATTTGGACGCTAATTCTTTTGTGCCTAGAATTGAATAATTGAGTTGGGACCTATTAGATTTTCCTATTTAAGACATAATCAATGCTCGTGCCAAATTTTAAGTGAGAGAATTAGATTCCGTACGTAAAATTTGGACGCTAATTGTTTTGCGCTTAAAATTGAATAATCGAGTTGGGATATATTAACTTCTCCTATTTATGACATAATCAATGCTCGTGCCAAATTTCAAGTTTCTATGACATCGGGAAATAAGAGAATTAGATTACGTACGTAAAAGTTGGATGCTAATTCTTTTGCGCTTAAATTGAATAAGCGAGTTGGGACCCCTTAGATTCTCCTATGTATGACATAGTCAATGTTCGTGCCAAATTTCATGTTTCTACATCATCGGGAAGTGAGAGCATTAGATTACGCACGTAAAATTTGGACGCTAATTCTTTTGCGCCAGAATTGAATAATCAAGTTGGGACCCATTAACTTTTCCTATTTATGACATAATCAATGCTCGTGCCAAATTCCAAATTTCTATAACATTGGAAAGTGAGAGAATTAGATTACGTATGTAAAATTTGGACGCTAATTCTTTTGCGCTTGAATTGAATAATTGAGTTGGGACTAGGGATGAGCGAGCATACTCGTCCGAACTTGATGCTCGTTCGAGTATTAGGGTGCTCGAGATGCTCGTTACTCGAGACGAGCACCACGCGGTACTCGTCTCGATTAAACGAGCACTGACCATTGAATTCAATGGAGTCGGCAATACAGCCGGCTCCATAGAAAGCAACGGGCTGCCGGCGATCGCGGGATGAATTGTCGGGAAGGGCTTAAATATATAAGCCCTTCCCTGCAATTCATTCAGAAATGTGTAAAAATAAAAAAAATATATACTCAACTTGTCCCAGCAGAACGATGTTAGCCCACTGAATTCAATAGAGCCGGCAATACAGCCGGCTCCATTAAAGCAACGGGCTGCCGGCGATCGCGGGATGAATTGTCGGGAAGGGCTTAAATATATAAGCCCTTCCCTGCAATTCATTCAGAAATGTGTAAAAATAAAAAAAATATATACTCAACTTGTCCCAGCAGAACGATGTTAGCCCACTGAATTCAATAGAGCCGGCAATACAGCCGGCTCCATTAAAGGAATGGGCTGCCGGCGATCGCGGGATGAATTGTCGGGAAGGGCTTAAATATATAAGCCCTTCCCTGCAATTCATCCAGAAATGTGTAAAAATCTTTAAAAAAATATACTCACCTAGTCCCGGCAGACGGAGTTCAGCGCGGCCGGCGGCAGTCCTCCTGACCTGCTCTGAACAGCTGTGAGTAGTATTCAGCAGCCGGGGATTTAAAATCCCCGCCTGCTGAATGAGCTGCCTCTGATTGGTCACAGCCTGACCAATCAGAGGCAGATCTCACTCACACCCA
The DNA here is from genome assembly GCF_035609145.1 of Eleutherodactylus coqui. Taxonomy (NCBI): domain Eukaryota; kingdom Metazoa; phylum Chordata; class Amphibia; order Anura; family Eleutherodactylidae; genus Eleutherodactylus; species Eleutherodactylus coqui. The sequence continues at coordinate 34,558,609 of NC_089842.1, forward strand.
TTCATGAATTCATGAATGGGTGAGTGAGTGCTGCCTCTGATTGGCTCAGGGGCAGCTCTCAGCTGAATGACATCCAAAATCTCCCACGGCTCCCATGCAAATGGTTTGTCCATTCCGCACTTATAACTTTTGGAGTGCTGTAAACATATTCTTCATTTTGACACATCGCTGGCCACAATGGTGGCATATCATTCTGTCATTGGCACTGTCTGGTTATTAGTTCCAACGAAGTACAAGAAGGCACAATATGAAAATACAAATGACTCATTATATCTTAGGTACATATCGCTTAAAAAGGCTCTAAAAAGGTGTTAGAGGGATTCTGTCATAGAATTGAATAATCGAGTTGGGACCCATAAGCTTTTCCTATCTATGACATAATCAATGCTCGTGCCAAATTTCACGTTTTTATGACACCGGAAAGTGAGAAAATTACATTCAAGTACGTAAAATTTGGACGCTAATTCTTTTGCGCAAGAATTGAATAATCGAGTTGCGACCCATTAGCTTTTCCTATTTATGACATAATCAATGCTCGTGCCAAATTTCACGTTTCTATGACACCGGAAAGTGAGAGAATTAGATTACGTATGTAAAATTTGGACCCTAATTCTTTTGCGCATAGAATTAAATAATCGAGTTGGGACCCATAAGCTTTTCCTATTTATGACATAATGAATGCTCCTGCCAAATTTCACGTTTCTATGACACCGGGAAGACAGAGAATTATATTCCGTACGTAAAATTTGGACGCTAATTCTTTTGCGCATAGAATTGAATAATCGAGTTGGGACCCATTAACTTTTCGTATTTATGACATATTAAATGCCTGTGCCAAATTTTAAGTTTCTATGACATTGGGAAGTGAGAGACTTAGATTATGTACGTTAAGTTTCGACGCTAATTCTTTTGCGCTAGAATTGAATAATCGAGTTGGGACCCAATTACTTTTCCTATTTTGGAGATAATCTATGCTTGTGCCAAATTTCATGTTTCTACGACATCGGGAAGTTGGAGAACGTTTGGCGAGTCAGTCAGTGAGTCAGTCAGTGAGTCAGTCAGTGAATGAGTCAGTGAGGGCTTTCGTCTTTATATATATAGACTAGATTATTCAATTCTAAGTACCAAAGAATTAGCGTCCAAAGTTTACGTACAGAATCTAATTCTCTCACTTCCTGATGTCATAGAAACTTGAAATTTGGCACAAGCATTAATTATGTCATAAATAATGGGTCTCAACTCGATTATTCAATTCTAGCACAAAAGAATTAACGTCCAAATCTTATGTATGTAATCTAATTCTCTCACTTACGGATGTCATAGAAACTTGAAATTTGGCATGGCATTGATTGTCATAAATAGAAAAAGTTGATGGGCCCCAACTCAATTATTCAATTCTAAGCGCAAAAGACTTAGCGTCCACATTTTACGTACGTAATCGAATTCTCTGATTCCCGATGTTATAGAAACTTGAAATTTGGCACGAGCATTGATTTTGTCATAAATAGGAAAAGTTAATGGGTCCCAAATAGATTTTTCAATTCTAAGCGCAAAAGAATTAGCGTCCAAATTTTACGTACGGAATCTAATTCTTTCACTTCCCGATGTAGTAGAAACTTGAAATTTGGCACGAGCATTGATTATGTCATAAATAGGAAAAGTTATTGGATCCCAACTCTATTATTCAATTCCAAGCGCAAAAGAATTAGCGTACAAATTTTATGTACGGAATCTAATTCTCTCACTTCCCAATGTTTTAGAAACATGAAATTTGGCACGAGCATTGATTATGTCATAAATAGGAAAAGTTAGTAGGTCCTAACTCGAATATTTATTCTAGCGCAAAAGAATTAGCATCCAAATTTTACGTACGTAATCAAATTCTTTCAGTTTCTGATGTCATAGAAATCTGAAATATTGCGCGAGCATTAATTATGTCATAAATAGGAAAAGCTAGTTGGTCCCAACTCAAATATTCAATTCTAGCGCAAAAGAATTAGCGTCCAAAGTTTATATAGGAATCTAATTCTCTTACTTCCTGGTGTCATAGAAACTTGAAATTTGGAACGGGCATTGAATATGTCATAAATGGGAAAAGTAAATGGGTCCCAACTCGATTATTCAATTCTAAGCGCAACAGAATTAGCGTCCAAATTTTACGTACAGAATCTAATTCTCTCACCTCCCGATGTCATAGAAACTTGCAATTTGGCACGAGCTTAGACTATGTCATAAATAAGAAAAGATATTGGATCCCAACTCTATTATTCAATTCTAAGCGCAAAAGAAGTAGCGTCCAAATTTTACGTACAGAATCTAATTCTCTCACCTCCCGATGTCATAGAAACTTGCAATTTGGCCCGAGCTTAGACTATGTCATAAATAAGAAAAGATATTGGATCCCAACTCTATTATTCAATTCTAAGCGCAAAAGAAGTAGCGTCCAAATTTTACGTACGGAATCTAATTCTCTCACTTCCCGATGTTGTAGAAACTTGAAATTTGGCACAAGCATTAATTATGTCATAAATAGGAAAAGTTATTGGATCTCAACTCGATTATCTAATTCTAAGCGCAAAAGAATTAGTGTCCAAATTTTACGCACGGAATCTAATTCTCTCACTTCCTGATGTAATAGAAACATGGGATTTGGCACAAGCATTGATTATGTCATATACAGAAAAAGGTAATGGGTCCCAACTCGATTTTTCAATTCTAAGTGCGAAGGAATTAGCGTCCAAATTTTACGTATGTAATGTAATTTTCTCACTTCCCGGTGGCATAGAAAATTGACATTTGGCATGGGCATTGATTATGTCAAGAATACGAAAAAATAATGGGTCCCAACTTGATTATTCAATTCTAAGCGCAAAAGAATTAGCCTCCAAATTTTACGTACGTAATCTAATTCTCTCACTTCCCGATATCATAGAAACTTGAGATTTGGCACGAGCATTGATTATGTCATAAATAGGAAAAGTTAATGGGTCCCAACTCGATTATTGAATCCTAAGCGCAAAAGAATTAGCGTCCACATTTTACTTATAGAATCTAATTCTTTCACTTCCCGATGTCATAGAAATTTGAAATTTGGCACGGGCATTGATTACGTCAAAAATAGGAAAAGTTAATGGGTCCCAACTCGATTATTCAATTCTAAGCGCAAAAGAATTAGCATCCACATTTTACGTCCAGAATCTAATTCTCTCACTTCCCGATGTCATAGAAACTTGAAATTTGGCACGAGCTTAGACTATGTCATAAATAGGAAAACTTATTGAATCGCAACTCTATTATTCAATTCTAAGCGCAAAAGAATTAGCGTCCAAATTTTACATACAGAATCTAATTCTCTCACTTCCCGATGTCGTAGAAACTTGAAATTTGGCACAAGCATTAATTATGTCATAAATAGGAAAAGTTATTGGATCCTAACTCGATTATTCAATTCTAAGCGCAAAAGAATGTGTCCAAATTTTACGTACGGAATCTAATTCTCTCACTTCCTGATGTCATAGAAACATGAGATTTGGCACAAGCATTGATTATGTCATATACAGAAAAAGGTAATGGGTCCCAACTCGATTATTCAATTCTAAATGCAAAACAATTAGCGTCCAAATTTTACTTCCGTAATCTAATTCTCTCACTTTCTGATGTCAATTTATATAAAGGAAACATCGCAGGTTTACTCCACATGGTGTTTCCTGGGTAACGCAGAGAACCATGCAAAATGGTGAACATATTTTTTTCCTTGGTATCTCTAAAGTAACCACAACATCATAAGATTTTCTGTGTAAACACCAGATAAATACCAATACCAAATTTACTCGGGCGAAGCCTGGTATATCAGCTAATATATACATACACATATATAACGGCCTAATATGCAGGCTCTTATGTTGCTTAAATAGCTAGGGATAAAAAAGGAGGACTGTATAGAAGCAAAAGGAAGTGCAGCTGTGGGAAGACCTAGGGGAGAGGGTTAGGTCAACGTCCAAACCTGTAACCCCACCCCCTCCAGTTAGTTTCATAACTGAGCCGTTGGACAAAGATAGGGGCAAGCCAAATGGACACCAGCCTGTGGGAAGAGACCACTGAATATGTCTCATGCCCTCTACTCGATGATGGCCCACTGTGCACACGGAAAAACCCACCAGTCAAAGACTGATATGTGAAACCCTGTGTCTCAACATTGGATTGTTCCTGGATTCAGCCTGGTCGCAACCAGGTATACCCAGGCACATATAACCTGTGCTTTACACAACATAAGGAGGGTAGCGAAGACAGCACAGAGGCACACACCCGGGCCGCTGTACCCCCTTCTAAATGTTGCAAATTTGTATTATATGGGGAAATGAAAACAGATCCCACGCCGTAAAAGACACTTATCTCTTTTTTATTCTCAATTCAGCAACGCGTTTCGACACAATTGTGTCTTTATCAAGCTTGTGTTGCTGAATTGAGAATAAAAAAGAGATACGTTTCTTTTACGGTGCGGGATCTGGTTTAATTTCCCTGTACATTGTTCATTCTGACCGTGCCTGCAAGCACGGATTCAGGAATCCCCGGACCCTGCTCCTAAAAAGAAAGAGGCATGGGGAAAAAAGAAACTGACTGAAGGCTAACGTGGACAGCAGGTGCAGAGGGGTTAACTCCTTAACTACCGAATTAACCCTTCGAGCACCAGGTAAGTCCACTTGTAATTAAGCTATTACAGCAATTTTAAATAGCATGAGAGGCGCATTTTAAACTATATTTTTACATTTGTATTATATATTATGCCATATCTGTGCTGAAAGCTTATCTGTATACGTTAAGGCCTATCTGATCAGATCATTGTTTTGCCATTACAGAGGTAGCAGCGACGTTGTTGAACTAGGTAATTTTGTCGGAATGGTGTTCCAGAGACAATACAACTGCGACACCTTTCACACTCCCTGCCACCCTTCGGATCAGCTTCCAGTACAGGGCGGTACTTTCAGCAGCAGTTGCAGATACAGTATGATACCCTCCCCGGGTATGCCCAGGCCCTGTAGAAACCTTTATATTAGATGCATAAACAAGTGTTGGCTTCCCTTCCAAATCCTGACTCCATGTATACAACATATTTTCTGAGCCAGGAGATTGGAAACATGTAAGGAAATCTCTGGGACCACGCTACGAGGGTCCTTACCAAGTTCTTATGGCAACAACCACTTCAGTGAAGCCTGCAGGGAAAACAAACTGGGTTCACACTGGTCACTGCCAGAGAGTGACTGTGGCAGGAGAGTAATCATGTGTCATTATATCAATATTGTGTCATTATATCATTTGTAAAATAAATGTAATGCTTATGCTCACAATAATAATGAGGAAGGTGTAATAATTAGAGATGAGCGAGCATACTCGATAAGGCAAACTACTCGAGCGAGTCGTGCCTTATTCGAGTACCTGCCCGCTCGTCTCTAAAGATTTGCCTGCCGGCGCGGGTGAGAGGTGAGTTGCGGCGGTGAGCAGGGTGGAGCAGATGGGGCTTTGGCAGTAAAGATGCGGGCCCAGTGGATGCCATCCATGTTTATTTTCCTCAGAATTTAATGTTTCGATTATGATAAAATATGTTAAGAATATTAAAATGTTAGCTTAGCTACTCAGCTTAAATATTAGAATGTTGAATGCTATAGAATGTAGATGTTGAGAGATATATGTATATTCAGTCTAATGTTATAAGCATTTGTGTAAAATACAAAGCACAGTGAAAAACATTTGCAAATGACGAATAACACATTGAGACTGAGAAACAGACAATTAATGGCAGAGCGATTCAGATGAAGGGACTGTGTTGTGTTCTGAGGATCATTCTTGGATGACTGATTTAGGATAAAATATGTCAAACCACGATAAGAGTTTTCCTTACCTGCATGTTCCATGCACTGTCGGCAATCCTGCGTAAGTACAATCCCAGTTCGTACGTCATATGATAAGTTTATAACTCTGAATGAATAAATGTTCCCACTGTTTGTGTAGTATTAATTTGCAGTTTGTAAGGGGGGCAAAGTTATGAAATAAAATATTTGGTTCCACTTATTTCAAGTACTATTGAATTATTATGCTAAAATAAGATAATTATGCACTTGACAAGCCTGATAAGTACATTGTTACTAATTTAAACTCTGTTTATAATGTTTTACTTAAACTGTGTCACATTTAAAATATGGGTAGACTTTTAATGTCAGAGCCCTGCCCAGTTGACATAAGACAGGCTAGTAAATAAAATATGTCCCAAGTGGTATTAGGCCCCTAATAAATTTGTGCTTTTCTTATGGTTACAGATTATAATGACAATTCATCCTCCCATTTTCAACAAATGTTTTTTTTTTCACCAGAGGAGTTATGAGCCCCCTTACTGTCATGGTCCTTCAAGTGGCCATGGAAATACTGCATAAAGCACAAACTAAACATCCTTCAGCTGCCAGATTCACTAAGTATGAGACAGCCCTGCTAGTAACCTCACATCACAATCAAAATAATTCTAAATAAAGCTTCACTACTGCCACTGAATTCGGAAAGAGGAAGGTAGGGGTGGCAGGGGCAGACCATGAAATTGAATCTCAAGCGCATGATTGTCTAGAATTAATGGAAGTGAAACTAGTGGTCTTAAAAAGGTTCTTGAAACTCCCATTGCTATAGAAAGGACGTAACTAGGGGGGCCTGCAGGGCCATAGGAGAGGCCGTCCCTAAACAGAGTTAATAGGGAGTATTAGGAAGGGGTTAACAGAGATAGAGGGAAGGCAGCAGCAAAGGAGGAGGGAAAATAATAAGAGGAAGAGTGGTACAGAGACTGGGAGTCACTCAAGAGTCAAGAATAGAGGGAAAAGCAGCAAGAAAGAAGTTTGGAAGTCCCGTCCGCATGGTAGTTAAAAAGAGTGGTTACGGGGGAGTATTTGTGGGGGAAACAATTGGGCCAATTGTAGCATTGTCACAGCAGTGGCGGAAAGTAGAGGGGGGGGGTCCCTTGGAGTCACCAATGGTTACAGATGTCTGTCGCTTCTTAGCTCTGACAGGGTGGTGGCCTTGCAGAGATGGTGAATTGGGCTAGACCTGAAATGGTTATCAGGTCTCTGGGCCAGAAGGTAAGCTGCAGGAGGCAAGTGGTGAGGTTGGGTCTCCCGAGTCAGTTGCTGTGGAGGGAAGGCATTAGTGGTGAGGCGAGGGGCAGACAAGGGTTTTTGTTCAACATATACGATAGCATTAAAGTAAACTGTTTGTATAATAAAATGGCGGCTGTGGCCAGATTATCGAAAACATAAGCAGTCTGCATATGTCTCCATTCGCCAGGAGGGGGGCATTGTGGGAATGACTCTGTTGTACCTGGGTCATGCAGATTTTGAGTTTTTCATAGATGGCTCAATAAACCATGAAAACGGGCAAGAGAACAAGAGAAATAGGCTATGCAACAGTGAGGTAATTGTAGAAAACACTCCCTTCCTGGGATGCCTTTTCTGTAGGCAAAGCTGATGGCACTCGCTGAAATGTGTAGACTGGCTGAAAGTAGGGCTGTTAATATCTGCACTTACTCAAGATACATTTTTGGAATTGCATTCAATTTCGCACCCTTGTAGTGCAGTAGAAATTTTGTTAGATCCTCAGCTAACACAATCCAGAACACAAAATCAGGCTCTGTGTACAATTCTTTAGCTCTTCCTAAACAAGTAACTGTGATCAAGGTCCAGGCTTGCACCAAGGAAGTTACTCCGAATATCCTAGAAAATTGAAGTGCAAAATAGCAGCTCTACTCCCACTGGATACATCAGACATCCCTATGGTTGCAACTGAAACAAGTTTGGATGTCTGTTTGTTGTCCCTTTTGCAGGAACTAGCCCCTAGAGGTAAAAATGAGGACTGGCACCTGATGAGAATGGAGTCTGAGGAAAAGTAAACACCTGTGCCTCTCCCGAACATTCTACTCTGTGATGATACACCTGAGCCACGGACCAACTCACAAGGCAGGCAGATCACCGCTAAGTATCACTCAATTCTCGGTGACCTCTCACTCAGCGCTTCACATTCTATTCCCATTTCTTCTCCCAGCTCTGCTGCTCCAATCAGCGGTTACTAGACACTGCCCTGAGTATTACACCCCTGAACTTCATCTGATGATGAAGGCACCACAAAATCCATGCCAGATGCAAAAATACGGGGAGTAGATCTACCACCACTGAAGGGTTTTCCAACAACTGCAGGAGAAGAATCCCATGAGGTAGAGACAGGGACTTCCCTCCAGAACTTCCACAGCCAAGGAAGCAGTTCATCTGCTGCAGGAGATGAGAGGATGATTCCAGGCTTACCCAGTTGTTCCTTGTGGAGTCTTAGGGTGACTACCCACTAGCGGTTTTTTTTCTGCTGCGAATTTGCTGCTATTTTTTCTTCCAATTGTCAATGGGACTTTCTAATGTTAAAAATGCAAAGTTGCGTCGAGTTGCAGTTTTAACATTAGAAAGTCCCATTGACAATTGGAAGAAAAAATAGCAGCAAATTCGCAGCAGAAAAAAAACGCTAGTGAGTAGTCACCCTTACACCGGGACAGGTAACCTCTCATGCCATGAAGTTTGGAAGTGAAGCCCTGCAGTCCACCACCTTTAGAGATTTCAAAGAATCCTTGAAAGAGCAGAGGCAGCCAAACGGCAGCTACCTCCTCCAACCTGTCTTATATACAAGAAACAGAAATTGAGGAGGTGTGCCTGTCTTTAAAGAGATCTGGGAGGTTCCTGTTTCCTGTCTGGATGGGAGTGAGTCTCTCACTGGTACTATCATAAACAAAAGTTAGGGAGAGCCCCATAGCCAAAGGGAAAAAAATATAATTGTATAGGATTCTACTTACCAGGTGTCAGGCGGAGCACCAAAAAGTACTTTTTGTGTCCCGCCTGCACCGGGAATCCAAGTTCACCTTTTCTAAGGTTTCTTTGCTGAAGGGTCTTCTTGTCTTATCCAGAAGAGTAAATATCTGTGTATCTAATAGTACTCAACTATACCGTCCTGGAGAGCAGCAGCTTATAGAAATACCCCAAAGTTTACAAAACATATGGGGAAAAAGTAATATATAAAAAACAGAAAAAACTTTCTTTATAGCTGCGCTACAACATTAACCCTTGCATAAAATAAGGGAATGAGCCTCTAAAAAACCTCAGTTCAATAGACAGCAATTACTTTTTATTCCCCACAAAGCAAACAAATATAAGTAAATTAAAAGCAACGCGTTTCTGCGTCTAGCTGACGCCTTTATCAAGCTTATAATCATCCTCTCCTAACACACATATAAATAAGTAAGCGGCATACCTTAATTACCGGTACAAAGCAGATGTATGCTATTGGGACCGGTAATTAAGGTATGCCGCTTACTTATTTATATGTGTGTTAGGAGAGGATGATTATAAGCTTGATAAAGGCGTCAGCTAGGCGCAGAAACGCGTTGCTTTTAATTTACTTATATTTGTTTGCTTTGTGGGGAATAAAAAGTAATTGCTGTCTATTGAACTGAGGTTTTTTAGAGGCTCATTCCCTTATTTTATGCAAGGGTTAATGTTGTAGCGCAGCTATAAAGAAAGTTGTTTCTGTTTTTTATATATTACTGGTACTATCATGGGTTTAAGGGAAGTTAAATTTCCTTGCCTGCAAAAATCCTAGAGAAAGGACTCATAACGAACTAAAATAAAGGCTGAGTTCTTGCAGCGCTATTTGGCATCACTGTGCAAAGGAGAATTAGGGAAATGTATTATTGGTGTAAATATTATAGATAGAAAAAACCACTTAATGAGAAAAAAGTCTCCTTTTTTCTGTTTATGCCAATTTATCACTATCGGTAACCTACAGAACAAAAAGGATATCTACTCCAGCTTGGAAGAATTAGAAAGTGCTAAGCGTTCCACTAAAAACAAAAAAAAAAAAAAAATAAATATAAAATTATATTATATATTGTTATAGAAAAATACCTTTATATTTTTTTTGATTAGACCAAGAAACTTATATAAAATAAAAATATGAAATTTGGCATTCCATTTTGTGAAATTTTGCTACGGCCATCAAGACCCAAAATAGCCCTGGTCATTAAAAGGTTAGTCATAGAACTCACCAACAAGGCCTTGTAAGTATGCAGTTCCACACATAGTTTCTGAAGGACAAGTTATGCGGTCGCCTGAGCATGTCGAGGTTTCAGATTCACACTTCGTACACGAGAGAGCGGAACCTAGAGAGATGTCACACAGCACACAATCAGCACAATTATCACTTATCACACTCTGGTTTTCTGCTGCAAAGCTTATCTCCCAGTATGAACAGGAGGAGAGGTAATAGTTGTCATACAGAGACTTATACTGCTATAATAGAAATATTAATATGTCTTATTACCACCACCATTTCTGCTATTTATTATTTCTGTCATTATTAAGGGTACATGCACACCGACGATATTTCTGTTCATTTTTTAGATCCAAATATCAGACAGAAATAACACCCATTCATTTGAGTGTGTGTATGCACAAGGGCTTGTTTTTACTCGGCTTAAAGGAGATGTCTCGAGGAAGCAGTGATTTTTTTTTTTGCCCAGTCCCCCTAATTAAACATACATTACTAATTACCCCTGTAAATGACATTTCTAGCTGGTTCGTACTTACCGTTCCAGCGTTTCAGTAACTTATAAAAGTTTCCCCAAGATGGCCGCCGGCTCTTTCCCCGTCGCTCGCTGCAGCCCGACGTGCGCGCTCCCGAGACGCTGCCAGCTGTGTCTCCATGGCAACCGGACGCCCCGCAGCCGCCGACCAGACGCCCCGCAGCCGCCGACCAGACGCCCCGCAGCCGCCGACCAGACGCCTCGCAGCCGCCGACCAGTCACCCACCGCCAGGCAGCAGGTAACCGGCGCTAGCCCCCGGCTCCCCAGCGCTAGACACTCAGCCCAGGTGAAGGCCCCGGAGCCCAGCGCTGGGCTCCGGGGCCTTCACCTGTCAGTGAACATCACCCCCGGCCTAGCGGCAGCCCCCCCCGGCCTAGCGACAGCCCCCCCATCGCAGCGGCAGCCCCCCCCGGCCTAGCGACAGCCCCCCCATCGCAGCGGCAGCCCCCCCGGCGCAGCGACAGCCCCCCCCGGCCCATCACTTACCTGGACAGCTGGACGGCAGGACAGCTGGGCGGCTTCTCCGGCAGCTCGGCAGCTCTGCACCTTCCTCTAACAGAGGAAGGTACAGAATGGCCGCTCCAGCGCGCTCCCGAGCAGTGACAGCTCATCTGCGCATGCGCAGAAGAGCTGTAGCGGGGAGCACACTGAAGCGGCTCGTGCTGAATGGAGAAGACCGGACTGCGCAAGCGCGTCTAAAAAAGCAAGCTGCCGGCGAATTTAGACGGAACCATGGAGACGAGGACGCTAGCAACGGAGCAGGTAAGTGGATAACTTCTGTATGGCTCATATTTAATGCACGATGTATATTACAAAGTGCATTAATATGGCCATACGGAAGTGTATAACCCCACTTTGTTTCGCGAGACCACCCCTTTAATAGTCCGAGTAAAAAAAAATTGCAGCATGTCCATCTTATGCTTTAATTTAACCTCATAAACTATATCTGAAATAAAGACCCTGACAACAGTATGACATCTAATGGCTGCAACATTCATTTTTCAAACAGGGCTAGCAAATAACTTAAACTCCAATAATTTTGTATAACATGGAGTAGTCTTGGTCATATGAACCCAGACTAAACCAACAACCGAACATTAACGATACCCTTAATGCCCACGACAGATGCACAGTCACTCCAAACCAAAGGACAGGTGGGCGGGACAACCTGCTTCATTTTCTCCACTGAAGGTCCCGTCCAGCTGTCACCCCCTTATAATACCTCTTCCTTTTTTTTTTCAAATTTCTCCTGATCAATCATCCTCTTGTTTCCAGGATATCACTCAGCTGGCAGACTTTCTGCTTTCTCCTGCTGATTTTCCATTGCCCAATCCAAACCCTGTAACCAAGGCTCAGTAAAATTCACCAGACTTTTCAGGGACTTTCTGCTAACCCCGAAATGAACCTCATTGACACCATTAATTCCTTAACTAACATCTAAATCATCTCACTGCTATAGTTTCCATGAGGCTCCAGGACCTTAGCGTCCTTTGGCCTTAGAATCTATAGATGGCTGAAGGGAAACAGGAGAAGGGGAAGGCAAGGATGTAGGCTCACACACCAAATGTGCGAACAACAACCACAAAGATAACACCAACGGATGATCACCTCGACCCCACCAGGCAGAAAAATACTTATGGAACGTACTGACTAGAGATGAGCGAACGTACTCAGTTCGGGTGTTTTTCCGAGTAACTGACTACTCAGACGAAAAGATTTGGGGGGCGCCAGGGGTGCACGGGGGGGTTGCAGAGGGGAGTAGGGGGGGGAGAGAGCTATCCCCTGTTCCCCACTGCTACCCCCCGCTCCACCATGCCGCCCCTTGGCGCCCCCTGAATCTTTTCGTCCGAGTGGTCAGTTACTCGGAAAAAGCGGTGCTCGAGTCCAAAAACACCCGAACTGAGTACGTTCGCTCATCTCTAGTACTGACACAACAAGCAGATGGGAATATGAATAAGTACAAGATATCAGTATTTTGGCAAAGGACATACGCTTACAAGCCCTCCTCAATTTTTTTTTTGTCTTATGAGTCCCTACACTAACAAGACAATTAAATCAGAAAAAAAGGAACCCTGCCTACAAGCGGGGCAATTATTCCAATAAGAATGAGCCCACACTGGGACCTTGGGAACATCTGTTTAGCCCTAGATGATAATAGGCAGGAACACCAAAGAAGGACATAACGCCCAACAGGCATCTTCTCACCTGCAACATAGCACATAAAACACACCAGAAGTCCACAAACCTATAGACAGAGCGATCACCACACAGGAAATCAAAAAATGCATACAGACAGACACTGAACAAGACATTCTTCACACCAGGTGTCTGCACACAGACGGACATAGGGATTCAGAAGTCCTCCCATATAAGCATAGCTGGGGTCACATCAAACAGAACACCATGCCAACATGCATACTGTCAGTGAAATGAATATGACTCTCTTTTGTATGCTGTTGCCATCTTGTATGATCCTTCATACATTGTCATTTTCCCTTTTAAAATAAGAAACTACAGATATTAAATAGTCGTTCAAAAAAAGCCTTGAGTGAGCAGCCGAGGCCGGAGCTACCATAAGATACTAAAAAGGCCTTCAGACTGGCCTCCATGTCGAGATGATATGTTCCTAGCTGTTTACATATGTTCCAAAGTATTATTTCTTAACAACTTATTTTTAAGCATTACTGTACTTTTGTGTTCTGAAAAGCTAATCATGTATGATTCTACTGCACCTGTGCTGCATTTGGCATTTTAGATGTTAAATTATTTATCTTGCTTATTCATATTCTGTTAATGTGTTATATAACAATGGTAATAAATGAATTATAACAAATTAGAATTTTTGTAATCGAAGCATGTGCCTCTGCAAAAATTGCTGCCTGTCAATCAATAAACAAATAACGTTTGAGCATGTCCGTTTGTGTTGTGGTGGGAGTTATTTCCTGGCCACAGCTATCCACTTACTGAATTTGAACCTCAGAAGCATATCGTACAGCAAATAGTTTTATTTGAACAAATAATGTAGTCACCTGGGTTCTGCAAGGAGATGATCAGGAATAGATAATGACCAGCACCTTCTAGCAAGAGGGTCTGATACTCATCGACATTTATGGCGATTGGTTGGCTCAGGAAATCCACACCATCAGCCAGCCAAATCAACCACATACCTGGAGCAGCATGCTTCTGGAACCCATAGAACTACAGGTCCCAGGAGCACAACGTGATAGATTTAAAAAAACTGAAAGCTTACAGTTTGCTTCCTTGCTGTTAGCTCTGCAGCATAGGCGTACATATAGGGGGTGCTGGGGTCGCGGTTGCGACCCGGCCCCTGAGCCCCCGGGGGCCCTCTTTCACACGGACTGACCGCAGTTACTTTCATTAAGGTCTCTGTGCTGGCCGGCAGCTTCTCCTGCACGCCGGCGCTTCCTCCCGGACCTCCGCTCAGACTCCTCCCCTCTGCAGGAGAAGCTGCCGGCCCGCGCGTATATGTTTCTTTTCAGCCTCAATTCTGTAGCCTTGAGTACTTCCAGCAACCTCATTGGTTGTTGGGGACACACCTTCCTTTCAGATGTGCCTGAGGATACATTTACACAGAGCTGTGCATGAGAAGCAGGTGCTGACAGGAATACAGTACACAGATCTGCGGTGTATTCACAGAGTTGTGGAAGCACGAGAAGCAGTGAATACACCGCAGATCTGTGTAACTGTATTCCTGTCAGCACCTGCTTCTCATGCACAGCTCTGTGTAAATGTATCCTCCGGCACATCTGAAAGGAAGGTGTGTCCCCAACAACCAATGAGGTTGCTGGAATTGCTCAAGGCTACTGAAGTGGGGCTGAAACTGCGGTCAGTGTGCGGGACCCAGTGTGATGGGGTGGGGAGTGGGTGAGAACGAGGGGGACCCTGTGTGATGGAGGTGGGGAGCACGAGGGGCACCCTGTGTGATGGGGGGGAGCACGAGGGGGACCCTGTGTGATGGGGCGGGGGAGAACGAGGGGGACCCTGAGTGATGGGGGGGATAAAATGAGGGGCACCCTGTGTGATAGGGGGGAGAACGAGGGGGGTCCTGTGTGATGGGGGGGAGAACAAGGGAGACCCTGTGTGATGGGGTGGGGAGCATGAGGGGGACCCTGTGTGATGGGGGGTGAACGAAGGGGACCCTGTGTGATGGGGCGGGAGAGAACGAGGGGGACCCTGAATGATGGGGGGGGAGAGAACGAGGGGCACCTTGTGTGATGGGGGGGAAAATGAGGGGGGCCCTGTGTGATGGGGGGGAGAACGAGGGGGATCCTGTGTGATGGGGGGAGAACGAGGGGGATCCTGTGTAATGGGGGGAAAACGAGGGGGATATTGTGTGATGGGGGAGAGAACGAGAGGGATCCTGTGTGATCGGGGGGGGGGGGAATGAGGGGGATCCTGTGTGATGGGGAGTGGGGGGTGGGGAACGAGAGGCGTTCTGTGTGATGGGGAGTGTGTGGGGGGAAAACAAGGGGCGTTCCGTGTAATGGGGAGTGGGGGGGTATAAGGGGCATTCCGTGTGATGGGGAGTGGGGGGGGGGCGACGACGACAAGGGGTGTTCCATGTGATGGGGAGTGTTTAGAGTGTCAATGCGTATGGAAACAATGTATTGCGTATGGGCGGTTTATCACATGCAGCCCATACAAGTGTACAGGGCTCACGTTGCATGGTACACAAATAAAGAGAGCATGCTGGGATTTATTTCTCTTGCATATCTACACGCAGTCCATTGACTTTCATTGACTCAGTTCACTGCGCACCACGTGTGTGTGCGCAACGCACGCATAATAGGTGGTGAAAACCTGGCTGTGGTCATGAGCCCTAACATGTTATATAAAGTTAGCTTATGTTGTCTCTATTGTATGTATTGTTATTATGCTGTCTCCAATATATATATATATATATATATATATATATATATATATATATATATATATATATATATATATATATATATATATATTCTTTCCTGAGGAAGCGAAGCATGCCTTGAGGCTTGTGTTCTGGATGTTTTAAAACTCTGCTAAAACCCCTGATTACTAATGATCTATTGATGGGTCATTTAAAAAAAACAGTAATGTAGCTAAAAGGGATGTAGAAGTAGTAGCCGTGAAAAGGAGTCGGGGTTGGAGGGGTCTGTAGGGGGGCCCCAAGCTAAACTTTTGCACCCGGGCCCATGAGCCTCTAGCTACGCCCCTGCTCTGCAGATTGCGCTTTTTGCTCAATTACAACACATAAACCTAATGAAATGGAAGCAGGCTGAAAGCTCTCTGTTTCCTTTTGTAGTTGTTTTTTTTTCTAACTATTGAAATCACTAGGAAAAAAACAAAATGTTTATTTCCAAATTAGTTTCATTTCTCTGCTCTAAAAATTGATCAGAGACAGAATTGTAACTGATAGTTTTAACAGAAGTGTGAATGAGAAATCTATAGTAATAAAGCAAGTACAAAGTCAATTAATTCAACTTACTTGTTGCTGTAAGAGTTGAGACAAGGCTCAGAATTCCAATTAGAGAAGTCATCATTCAGCTCAGATGCTCTCAAGAAATGGAAATCTTGGGTGAGGTTCTTGATTTATCCTTTTTTGGCAGGGAAGGGCACAGGAGGGGCTTAGTAGTTCCGAAGAAATGAAAACCTGCTTGCTAGGAAATTAAAGTTACAGGTGACCTCCCATCCCTCCGTTCTCTTGATGATAAGGGAAATGTATCTTCATAAAATTCTTATATCTGGTTTTGATTTTTATATCATCGCTCAGTCAATAGAGGTATAGCTGGTGGGGGATCGTTCTAGCCTGCCTGTCTCCATTCATAGTAAACAGGCAGTCGTTCATAAATGAATGTCTGCCTGCTTACACCAGACGATCCATCGCTCAGTTTTCTGCATGCACAAACTACACAATGAATGAGAAGCGAACGAGCTGTTTGTCATTCAGTCGGGGCATGCATTTACGCTAAATAATAATTGTTAAGATTTCTGCTGGATGTGGGAATTATTTATCAGTCGAGTCCTGAAGGATGAAGAAAGAAGATGGTTACTGACAGCTGAATGTAGGGTTGATAATAGAGCATGAAGGGGAGCAGTACTTTTCTTCTGTCTCCCAACACAGCGGGACAAATCCAAAAATCCTATACTGTCCTGCAGAATTCGAGACGGTTGGGTGACATGGCTCTACTCAAATTATCCCATGAGGTTTTCTGCTATAGAAAAGACATGTTTTTAATGATCCTCAATAAATATACTGTTGCAGTGACCCAGACTTAAGAGGTATTGAGCAGTAAGGAGCAAAAATTGAGATGGTAGTCATGGTGGCTCTGATGCTCCTCCTGACAGAGTGGAAAAATGCCAGTCTATGATCATGCTACAGTCAGTGGTAAAAATAATAATAAAACTAATAAAAACAAAATAAAAATAGGTAGTTGTTACAACCTGCTACTTGTGGAGTCGGATAGGGTAAGATGCTGTTTTGTCATGACGCCAGCCTGTAAACGGCTAGGGACCCGTTCCAGGCAGAAACAATAAATATAAAAATTGGAGGACTAAACAAACATAGGAAAAAGGATGTGAAAAGAACTGGTATGGAGGCGCTACACTCTAAGCTACTAGAAGATGTAGATCAAAGTCCAATGTGTGATGGTAAAAGCACTTCTTTTTTATTATTTTTTCAGAAATTAAAAACCAGCAATGGAATACGCGTTTCGGGGAAGAACCCCTTCGTCAGTTCGGCTGGATAGGACAACAGGATGCCTAGGGGTGACACGATTCCAAAGATATATAGGATGTGTCGGAGGTCCTGTGTGCAGGAGGACAGGGGAGAAAAAAGTGCTGTCCTCCTGCACACAGGACCTCCGACACATCCTATATATCTTTGGAATCGTGTCACCCCTAGGCATCCTGTTGTCCTATCCAGCCGAACTGACGAAGGGGTTCTTCCCCGAAACGCGTATTCCATTGCTGGTTTTTAATTTCTGAAAAAATAATAAAAAAGAAGTGCTTTTACCATCACACATTGGACTTTGATCTACATCTTCTAGTAGCTTAGAGTGTTGCGCCTCCATACCAGTTCTTTTCACATCCTTTTTGCTACACTTACGCCCACACTGGTGGAGCGTCATCTGGTTGGCAGCACCTCCACCATTCAAAATACTCAATCATTGAAAACTCTGTGTACTCCATAAATATTCCACTACCCTCACTGGGTCTTGCTCCACCCTCCTTTTTCATTTCTTTTACTCACATTAAACAAACATAGGGGTAGTAGTCCTAACTTTCCTGCAGTGCTGTGTGGTACCCAGTGCAGTTGTTGTAGGTGGTGGGAAGTACTTTCAGGAAACAGTCTTTAGATGAAAGCAATTTCCAACTTTATTTAGACACTAGCTGATATATCCGGCTTCACCTGAGTTACTGGTACAGGTGCTTACAGGTTGCCCACATGGAAATTTTTAATGAAGATATGGTTACTTCATAGTAACCAAGGAATAATATATGTATACATATAGAGGAGCTTTAGATTCTCCTCAGACTGCATGAACCGATGTCCTTCTGCAGAATGTGCCACCCCTCACACCCATTTTTATTCAAATGTAACCCCATACTGGAAGTTGCAGTCCTTTTTTAGCCTTAAAAGGTATGATACATAACTGCACTGCATGGCCACTTCCTTATGCACTTTACAGCCTTTCAGCATATGCACATAGAGGTCAGTTACATTGTTCTCAGTATATACACATGGAGGTGAGGTAGATTCTCCTCAGTATATACACACATAAGTCAGTTAGATTGTTGTACCAAATTTCACACTTGTACAACACCAGGAAGTTAAATTACATAGAGGTGCACTTAATTTTGCAATTAGCATTGAATAATCAAGTTGTGACCCCTTTACTTTTTTTTATTTAGGACCTTAAGAATGGTCATGCCAAATTTCATGTTTGTACAACACCGGGAAGTTGGAGAATTAGATTAGGTACATTACACAGGGGTACCAATACTTTTGAACTTAGCATTAAATAATAAAGTTGTGACCCCTTTACTTTTCCTATCAAGGACCTAAAGAATGACCGTGCCAAATTCCATGTTCGTACGACACCAGGAAGTTAGGATATTAGTAGTGAGTCAGTCAGTGAGGGCTTTCGCCTATATATATATATATATATATATATATATATATATATATATATATATACACTACCATTCAAAAGTTTGGGGTCACATTGAAATGTCCTTATTTTTGAAGGAAAAGCACTGTACTTTTCAATGAAGATAACTTTAAACTAGTCCTAACTTTAAACAAATGCACTCTATACATTGCTAATGTGGTAAATGACTATTCTAGCTGCAAATGCCTGTTTTTTTGTGCAATATCTACAAAGGTGAATAGAGGCCCATTTCCAGCAACTATCACTCCAGTGTTCTAATGGTACAATGTGTTTGCTCATTGGCTCAGAAGGCTAATTGATGATTAGAAAACCCTTGTGCAATCATGTTCACACATCTGAAAACAGTCTAGCTCGTTACAGAAGCTACAAAACTGACCTTCCTGTGAGCAGATTGAGTTTCTGGAGCATCACATTTGTGGGGTCAATTAAACGCTCAAAATGGCCAGAAAAAGAGAACTTTCATCTGAAACTCGACAGTCTATTCTTGTTCTTAGAAATGAAGGCTATTCCATGCAAGAAATTGCTAAGAAATTGAAGATTTCCTACAACGGTGTGTACTACTCCCTTCAGAGGACAGCACAAACAGGCTCTAACCAGAGTAGAAAAAGAAGTGGGAGGCCGCGTTGCACAACTAAGCAAGAAGATAAGCACATTAGAGTCTCTAGTTTGAGAAACAGACGCCTCACAGGTACCCAACTGGCATCTTCATTAAATAGTACCCGCAAAACACCAGTGTCAACATCTACAGTGAAGAGGCGGCTGCGGGATTTTGGGCTTCAGGGCAGAGTGGCAAAGAAAAAGCCATATCTGAAACTCGACAGTCTATTCTTGTTCTTAGAAATGAAGGCTATTCCATGCGAGAAATTGCTAAGAAATTGAAGATTTCCTACAACGGTGTGTACTACTCCCTTCAGAGGACAGCACAAACAGGCTCTAACCAGAGTAGAAAAAGAAGTGGGAGGCCGCGTTGCACAACTAAGCAAGAAGATAAGCACATTAGAGTCTCTAGTTTGAGAAACAGACGCCTCACAGGTACCCAACTGGCATCTTCATTAAATAGTACCCGCAAAACACCAGTGTCAACATCTACAGTGAAGAGGCGGCTGCGGGATTTTGGGCTTCAGGGCAGAGTGGCAAAGAAAAAGCCATATCTGAGACTGGCCAATAAAAGAAAAAGATTAAGATGGGCAAAAGAACACAGACATTGGACAGAGGAAGACTGGAAAAAAGTGTTGTGGACGGATGAATCCAAGTTTGAGGTGTTTGGATCACAAAGAAGAACGTTTGTGAGACGCAGAACAAATGAAAAGATGCTGGAAGAATGCTTGACGCCATCTGTTAAGCATGGTGGAGGTAATGTGATGGTCTGGGGTTGCTTTGGTGCTGGTAAGGTGGGACATTTGTATAGGGTAAAAGGGATTCTGAATAAGGAAGGCTATCACTCCATTTTGCAACGCCATGCCATACCCAGTGGACAGCGCTTGATTGGAACCAATTTCATCCTACAACAGGACAATGACCCTAAACACACCTCCAAATTGTGCAAGAACTATTTACAGCAGAAGCAGGCAGCTGGTATTCTATCGGTAATGGAGTGGCCAGCGCAGTCACCAGATCTGAACCCCATTGAGCTGTTGTGGGAGCAGCTTGACCGTATGGTACGCCAGAAGTGCCCATCCAACCAATCCAACTTGTGGGAGATGCTTCTAGAAGCGTGGGGTGCAATTTCACAAGCTTACCTCAACAAATTAACAGCTAGAATGTCAAAGGTGTGCAATGCTGTAATTGCTGCAAAAGGAGGATTCTTTGACGAAAGCAAAGTTTGATGTAAAAACAATGTTATTTCAAATACAAATCATTATTTCTAACCTTGTCAATGTCTTGACTCTATTTTCTATTCATTTCACAACGCATGGTGGTGAATAAGTGTGACTTTTCATGGAAAACACAAAATTGTTTGGGTGACCCCAAACTTTTGAACGGTAGTGTATATATACATATATTTCTGTATTCCCGGTTGAACAGTACATAAACCACTTTATGGCGACCCAAAGGAGATCACAGACACCATGTGCATCATGCACTATAAATTGCATTAGTGACCGGGAACTAGGAAGGGTTAACTGATGACTTGGTCCTGACTCTTTCTCCTTTTCTCTCTATCTTCTAATTAACTCTCTCTGTTCTGTAAACTCTCTCTGACTCTCTCTCTCTTGTCTTTTCAACATAAATTTGGCTTCATACTTAAAATCACTGAGGTGGGAGAAAAAACAAAAGACATTATTCACTGAAAAATAAGCCAATAATGCAACACCTATTATCACTGAAAGGACCACTAAAAATAAAATATAACTTTTATTAGTTCAAATTAAAAATGGCGTCTCCACATAAAGTATTAAAATATAAGTTGAGGTAATATGTCAGATAATCTTAAATGGAATGCTCCTTATTACTCTCAACTAATTTCTCGATAATTCATATATCTTGATTTGCTAATGTTATAGCGCTATTATACCTATAAGCCACAACTGAAAGACAATCTGCTGGCAGTCTCTAATTTAATGTACTGCAGTTGTACTTTATGTGCTCAGATCACTAATAAAGTAGATTCCCAGCTGAATTATTAATATGTGTCAATAATTATCATCCCTCCTTTGTTGAGGCGAAGATAAATTAATGATCGACCATTAGTAGTTAGTGGTCACGTGATCAAAGTGATCGCAGCTATTATGTTAAATTAAATGGTAGATCAATTTTACTGTGATCAGAATAATTGCATTTTCTGTGCTCTGGTCACTAATAGACAAGGTTTCCACCTAGCTCTTAGTCCACTTCAACAATTATCACTTCTCCTTTGTTAAAGTTCAGATCTCCTGATGATCAACCATTATAGGTTGTTCATAGAGATGAGCGAACCTACTCGGCCACGCGCCTTTTTCACCCGAGCGCCGCGATTTTCGAGTACTTCCGTACTCGGGCGAAAAGATTTGGGGGGCACCGTGGGTGAGTGGGGGGTTGCAGCGGGGAGTGGGGGGGAGAGGGAGAGAGAGAGGGCTCCCCCCCTGTTCCCCGCTGCTACCCCCTGCTCTGCCACGCCTCCCCCCCGCCCCACGGCGCCCCCCGAATCTTTTCACCTGAGTACGGAAGTACTCGAAAATCGCAGTGCTCGATCGAGTAATTTCTGGAAACGAGTATACTCGCTCATCTCTAGTTGTTCATCATACGCATATTGCTAAGTATTTTGTTTATAATGCCAAACATACTCAATATGTCGACACAGTTAGAACAAGTGACCAGTAGCTTGTGTGCTTATAACATTAGCATGATCTACAGCCCGGTAGTACTTTACTCTGATAGACCTCTATCCTAAATGGCCTGTTATTAAATGATATCATATTTTAACGAGCCACCATATTATAAGGGGTTAAACTTGGTTTGTCAAAGTTCCCCTTTCTCCCATCAACGCGTTTCAACAACCCATTTTCAAAAAGGTTGTATCATCAGGATGGAGTATTAATAGAGGTAAGTGACATGCAGCCTGTTCGGCTGCTTGATAGTAAATGGACAGAGATGGTAGGAACACTCAAAGTATGGCCTTGAATATCTGTTTCCCCACCAACCTAAATGGGGCTCGTCCCAGCTGCTCCAACAAGCATAATAGGATGGTCCGCCGCATACCGCCGTAATCTCGCGATGATTGAATGTTGTCCCGCATGAGCACTGAGTACATGTAGTCAGAGCGCTCTTAGCCGTATCTCTGAAGGGCTCGTGACTTGTGACGTCACGTAGCCATGGTGATCCGTTGTGGCATATGAGGAAGTATTGCACTATAGCCTCGCGATCTTTAACAGTTTCGGGCATGCGCGCTAGGTATCTATAACTGGAGCGTTCTTCACTGTGCCCACAGAGAGCTATAATGTATAACGCCATGTAGCCATGGTAACCCAGTGTGGCATATAAGGGATATTTGGGCTGGATCCTATCAAGAGAAGCGGCATGGGGAGGACCAACCACAGGGCGGATATTGTCCCATAAGGTGATAGAAATAGTACCAATCAATAAATGTCTTTTGTTGATATCCTAGCATTTTGCCAAACATTCTCCATTACGGATATATGTCAGGACATATTAGTCCTATCTAAATCACATTGATACATTGAGTGTAAAAAACAATAGAGGTAAGTATACAGATTTCTCAGACTTTAATATGAAGGCTGGATAAATAATGTTCTTATAGTATAGAATATTTTATTTTATTGTTTAATCACATGCCTAATTCCTGTACATCAATGAATCATTCTATCTGATAATCATATATTTAATGCTTATTGCCACTAGCTTTGTCTTTTAATAAAATAATCAAACCATGATGACTTTTTGTGGTTGATTGATTATATAGCAATTATTTTTGTAGCAGACAGTGTTCTCTTGATGGGATTCAATTCCTTAAAGGGGTTGTCCCGCGCCGAAACGGGTTTTTTTTTTTTTCAACAACCCCCCCCCCCCCCGGTCGGCGCGAGACAACCCCGATGCAGGGAGGTAAAAAAAGCTTACCGGAGCGCTTACCTTAATCCCCGCGCTCCGGTGACTTCAATACTTACCGCTGAAGATGGCCGCCGGGATCCTCTGTCTCCGTGGACCGCAGCTCTTCTGTGCGGTCCATTGCCGATTCCAGCCTCCTGATTGGCTGGAATCGGCACGTGACGGGGCGGAGCTACACAGAGCCTGCATTCTGCACGAGCGGCTCCATAGAAGACTGCAGAAGACCCGGACTGCGCAAGCGCGGCTAATTTGGCCATCGGAGGGCGAAAATTAGTCGGCTCCATGGGAACGAGGACGCTAGCAACGGAGCAGGTAAGTAAAAAACTTTTTATAACTTCTGTATGGCTCATAATTAATGCACAATGTACATTACAAAGTGCATTATTATGGCCATACAGAAGTGTATAGACCCACTTGCTGCCGCGGGACAACCCCTTTAAGCAAATGGGACAGTATGGTTACTTTCACGTTAATCGGTTAGGAGTAATAGGGTTTTTATAGGGGACTACACAACCTGCATTCAGCCTCTTAAGAGTCACCTAACATATATATAGCTCATATTGGTTACCCCATTTCCTTGATGTCTTCGGGGTATCCTAAGGTAATCCTTCATGTTTTACTATTGGATGATGAGAGACCAATCATCTAACTTGTGCAAATGTTGGTAAAATCGATACATGTGTATGCGGTTATACCTCACTATTAACACAGCATACATATGATGATTATAAATCCTCTTACCTCGATAGTTACTTTTGGGTTATGATTGGAAAATACCTCATGTCTTACTTATGGGGAATGAGCAATATACAGTAGAGTGTCGAGCTGTATATTTGAACTGAGTGCTAAAAAAATAGATGTATTAAATAAAAGATGTAAAAGATAAGCACTTATTAAGGCCCTTAGGTGAACACGAGTCTAACCTGAAAATCCAGGTGCACTCCTTTTGGAGCAGCTTACGGTCAAGGTTGCCTCTCCTACCATTGTTTCTAACAACTTATATTCCTTGAAAGCAAAGTGCATCAGGGTTATTATCCTGTTTATCTCTAATATGTCTTGGAAGCAAAGTGCATCGGGGTTATTATCCTGTTAATCTCTAATATGTTTTGCTATGCTGGTATGTTCACCCCGATTTATGTTCCTGATATTTGCTAGAACTCTCCTCCGTAACTGCTGTCTCGTTTTGCCCACGTAATCAAAGGGACATGAGCAGGATGCTAGGTAGATAACTCCACTAGTTTTACAATTTATGAAACCTCTTATCACATATTGCTTGCCCGTCACCGAACTCTTAACCCCTTAGTGACCAAGCCTGTTTGCGCCTTAATGACCAGGCCAAATTTTGCAAATCTGAAATGTGTCACTTTAACATGGAAAAACACCAGAAAGGTTTTGCATATCCAAGCAATTCTGACATAGTTTTTTCGCCACATGTTGTACTTCATTTAGGTGGGAAAAAAAGACCGATAGAATTTCTGTTTATTTATTAAAAGCGCCAAAATTGGGAAAATTTTGAAAAAATCATCATTTTTTCACATTTCCAACTGCAATATCTCAAATATGTGCAAACATAATATAGAAATTTTTACTAAGATATATATTTCCATCTGTTTACTTTATTTTGGGCGCACATTGGAAAAACTTTCAGTTTTTTTTAACCATTTAGGAGACGTACAAATTTAACATTACTTTTCAGCATTTTGAGGAACACTTTGTTTTCCTACACCAAGCCAAGATTGGAAAGGCTCATAGGAGTCAAAATGATAGATACCCCCACAGGTCACCCCATTTTAAAAACTAAACCCCTTAACGTATTCACTGAGGGGTGTCGTTAGTATTTTAACCCCACAGTTTTTTTTCAGGAGTCAATGCAATTTAGAAGAGAAAAACTAAAATTTCATATTTTTGCAAATATGTCATTTTAAAGACAGGACTTTTTTCTATAATACACGTGAAAATGAGGATTTGCACCCCAGAATGGATACCCCTCTTTGTCCCGTACTCAGAAACATAACCATTGTGGCCCTAGTATTACGTCTGTATACACAATAGGGCCCAAAATGAAAGGAGCAACCGGTGGCTTTAGGAACAGAAATTTTGCTTAAAGGAGATTTAGGCCCTATTGCCCACTTGTAGAGCCATTGAGTGACCAAACGATGGAGAACGCCCACAAGTGACCCCATTTTGAAAAGTAGACCCCTCAATGAATTTATCTAGGGTTACGATGACTTTTTTGACTTCACAGTTTTTGAATGAATCTAAGTCAAGCAGAAGGAAAAAAATTACAATTTTCATTTTTTTGGTAATTCTGTCATTTTAAAAGCAGTTTTTTTTGTACAGCACATATATGAATGAAGACTTTCACCACAAAATGGATACCCCTGTTTGTCCTGTGCTCAGAAACATACCCATTGTGGCCCTAGTATTATGTCTGTATGCACAATGGGGCCCAAAATGAAAGGAGCAACCGGTGGCTTTCGGAACTGAAATTTTGCTTGAAGGAGATTTAGTCCCCATTGCCCACTTGTAGA
Organism: Eleutherodactylus coqui; assembly: GCF_035609145.1. Taxonomy (NCBI): domain Eukaryota; kingdom Metazoa; phylum Chordata; class Amphibia; order Anura; family Eleutherodactylidae; genus Eleutherodactylus; species Eleutherodactylus coqui. Next base: position 34,584,502 of record NC_089842.1, read on the forward strand.
GCCATTGAGTGACCAAAACGATAGAGAACCCCCAAAAGTGACCCCATTTTGAAAAGTAGACCCCTTAACGAATTTATCTAGGGGTACGATGACTTTTTTGACTTCACAGTTTTTGAATGAATCTAAGCCAAGCAGAAGGAAAAAATTATGATTTTCTTTTTTTTGGCAATTGTGTCAATTTAAAAACAGTTTTTTTTGTACGGTGTACATAGGAATGAAAATGTTCACCCCAAAATGGATACCCCTCTTTGTCCTGTACTCAGAAACATAACCATTGTGGCCCTAGTATTACATCTGTATGCACAATGGGGCCCAAAATGAAAGGAGCAACCGGTGGCTTTCGGAACAAAAATTTTGCTTGAAGGAGATTTAGTTCCCATTGCCCACTTGTAGAGCCATTGAGTGACCAAAACGATAGAGAACCCCCAAAAGTGACCCCATTTTGAAAAGTAGACCCCTTAACGAATTTATCTAGGGGTACGATGACTTTTTTGACTTCACAGTTTTTGAAGAATCTAAGCCAAGCAGAAGGAAAAAATTATGATTTTCTTTTTTTTGGCAATTGTGTCAATTTAAAAACAGGTTTTTTTGTACGGTGTACATGGGAATGAAAACGTTCACCCCAAAATGGATACCCCCGTTTGTCCCGTGGCCATTCCAGGCCCCATTGCCCACTTGTAGAGCCATTGAGCGGCCAAAACGATAGAGAACCCCCACAAATTACCCCATTTTGAAAACTATCTAATCACAGAGGCAGAAACGTCTAATATATTCAAATAAAGCCCTTCACAGTTTAGACAAGAATTTATAAAAACAAATCTTTTTAATACGTAATTTTTTAAAAAAAACATAAAGCACAAATAGGGCACTACACATAGACCTCCAAGTTTTATAGAGGTGTACAAGTCTCAAAAAGAGAGACTTACTACCACTTGCTGCCTATACTTTTTGCCTCTTTCTGATAAACAAGGGAGGAGACTAATAGGTTATATCAAAGATAAAGCAATGTGGTAGGCAGATAGGTCTTAGACCTCCGGTTTGCACCACTGCCTCTCCCCCTGTGCCCCAACCTGCCACTGAGATCCAACCCCCCTCTGAGGACACAGGCAAGAGTGCCTACCGGCCTGCACCCACACCCTCACCTCCGCTGTCCTCGGCCCCATCCAGCAATGTCTCTCAGCGCAGCGTCCAGACGTCGCTAGCGCCACTGTTTGAGCGCGAGTGCAAGTACGCCGCCACGCACCCGCACGCTCAAGCGTTAAACGTGCACATAGCCAAATTGATCAGCCTGGAGATGCTGTCGTATAGGATTGTGGAAACGGAGGCTTTCAAAAGCATGATGGCGGCGGCGGCCTCGCGCTACTCGGTTCCCAGTCGCCACTACCTTTCCCGATGTGCCGTCCCAGCCCTGCACGACCACGTCTCCCGCAACATTGTACGCGCCCTCACCAACGCGGTAACTGCCAAGGTCCACTTAACAACGGACACGTGGACAAGCACAGGCGGGCTGGGCCACTATATTTCCCTGACGGCACATTGGGTGAATTTAGTGGAGGCTGGGACCGAGTCTGAGCCTGGGACCGCTCACGTCCTACCCACCCCCAGAATTGCGGGCCCCAGCTCGGTGCTGGTATCTGCGGCGGTGTATGCTTCCTCCACTAAACCACCCTCCTCCTCCTCCTCCAACGCAACCTCTGTCTCACAATCAAGATGTGTCAGCAGCAGCACGTCGCCAGCAGTCGGTGTCACGCGTCGTTGCAGCACAGCGGTGGGCAAGCGTCAGCAGGCCGTGCTGAAACTACTCAGCTTAGGAGAGAAGAGGCACACTGCCCACGAACTGCTGCAGGGTCTGACAGGGCAGACCGACCGCTGGCTTTCGCCACTGAGCCTCCAAACGAGCATGGTCGTGTGTGACAACGGCCGTAACCTGGTGGCGGTTCTGCAGCTCGACAGCCTCACGCACGTGCCATGCCTGGCCCATGTCTTTAATTTGGTGGTTCAGCGCTTTCTCAAAAGCTACCCACACTTGTCAGACCTGCTCGGAAAGGTGCGCCGGGTCAGCGCACATTTCCGCAAGTCCAAGACGGACGCTGCCACCCTGCGGACCCTGCAACATCGGTTTAATCTGCCAGTGCACCGACTGCTGTGCGACGTGCCCACACGGGGGAACTCTACGCTCCACATGCTGGCAAGGCTCTATGAGCAGCGTAGAGCTATAGTGGAATACCAACTCCAACATGGGTGGCGTAGTGGGAGTCAGCCTCCTCAATTCTTTACAGAAGACTGGGCCTGGTTGGCACACATCTGCCAGGTCCTTGGAAACTTTGAGGAGTCTACCCAGATGGTGAGCGGGGATGCTGCAATTATTAGTGTCACCATTCCTCTGCTATGCCTCTTGAGAAGTTCCCTGCAAAGCATAACGGCAGACGCTTTGCGCTCGGAAACGGAGGCGGGTGAAGATAGTATGTCGCTGGATAGTCAGAGCACCCTCATGTCTATATCTCAGCGCGTTGAGGGGGAGGAGGAGGAGGGGGAGGAGCATGAGGAGGAGGGGGAATAGACAGCTTGGCCCACTACTGAGGGTACCCATGCTGCTTGCCTGTCATCCTTTCAGCGTGTATGGCCTGAGGAGGAGGAGGATCCTGAAAGTGATCTTTCTAGTGAGGACAGCCATGTGTTGCGTACAGGTACCCTGTACGCAACACCCAAAGAGGAATACCCAATACCCGAAGAGGAAAGGGGTTCGAGAGTGATGCTATACCACAGGACCCTGGCGGACAAACTGATGGTAAAATTCCCAACCGACAGCGCTAGTGGCAGAAGGCGCAGTTCCGAGGGCCAGGTAGCAGGGGAGGCGCGGAGATCAGGCAACATGTACAGCGCAGGCAGGGGAACACTCTCCAAGGCCTTTGCCAGCTTTATGGCTCCCCAGCAAGACTGTGTCACCGCTCCCCAGTCAAGGCTGAGTCGGCAGGAGCACTGTAAAAGAATGGTGAGGGAGTACGTAGCCGATCGTGACGCCTCTGCCCCCTACAACTACTGGGTGTCGAAGCTGGACACGTGGCCTGAACTCGCGCTGTATGCCCTGGAGGTACTTGCTTGTCCTGCGGCTAGTGTCTTGTCAGAGAGGGTGTTTAGTGTGGCTGGGGGAATCATCACGGATAAGCGTAACCGCCTGTCAACTGACAGTGCCGACAGGCTTACACTCATAAAGATGAACAAAGCCTGGATTTTCCCAGACTTCTCTTCTCCACCAGCGGACAGCAGCGATACCTAAACAATACGTAGGCTGCACCCGCGGATGGAAGCATCGTTCTCTATCACCATCAAAAACGGGGACCTTTTAGCTTCAGCAATCTGTGTATTATATTCATCCTCCTCCTCCTGCTCCTCCTCCTGAAACCTCACGTAATCACGCCGAACGGGCAATTTTTCTTAGCCCCACAAGGCTCAGTCATATAATTTTTGTAAACAATGTTTATACGTTTCAATGCTCATTAAAGCGTTGAAACTTGCACCTGAACCATTTTTTATTTTAACTGGGCTGCCTCCAGGCCTAGTTACAAATTAAGCCACATTAACCAAAGCGATTAATGGGTTTCACCTGCCCTCTTGGTTGGGCATGGGCAATTTTTCTGAGGTACATTAGTACTGTTGGTACACCAATTTTTTGGGGCCCTCGCCTACAGTGTAATCCTAGTAATTTTTAGCCCACCTGCATTAAACCTGACATTACCTCAGCTATGATGGGCACTGCAATGGGATATATTTATGTACCGCCGGTGTGTTCCGGGGAGCCACCCATGCTGTCGGTTCACACGGAGTTGTAACTGCATGTGTCCACTTCTAAAGAACCCCAGTGTGACTGGGGCATGCAATGTGGGCCGAAGCCCACCTGCATTAAACCTGACGTTAGCTTTGCTGTCCAGGGCACTGCAATGGGATATATTTATGTACCGCCGGTGGCTTCCTGGGACCCACCCATGCTGTCGGTCCACACGGAGTTGTAACTGCATGTGTCCACTTCTAAAGGACCCCAGTCTGACTGGGGCATGCAGTGTGGGCCGAAGCCCACCTGCATTTAATCTGACGTTAGCTCTGCTGTCCAGGGCACTGCAATGGGATACATTTATGTACAGCCGGTGGGTTCCAGGGAGCCACCCATGCTGTGGGTGCACACGGAATTCCCATTGCGGAGTTGTACCTGCCTGTGACTATTTATAAAAAACCCCGGTCTGACTGGGGCATGCAGACACCTTGACAGAATGAATAGTGTGTAGCACATAGGTTCCCCATTGCTATGCCCACGTGTGCAGCTCCTGATGACGGTGGCACAGAATTATATTTCTCATTGCTTCTGTACAGCATTGTGGGCTATCGGCCCGCCCCTTTTAAAGAGGGTCGCTGCCTAGCCGTGCCAACCCTCTGCAGTGTGTGCCTGCGGTTCCTCCTCATGGCAGACACACTTATAAATAGACATGAGGGTGGTGTGGCATGAGTGCGGCTGAAGGCTGGGCAGGGACAATTTGGTGTGCGCTGTGGACACTGGGTCGTGCATGGGGAGGTTGGGCAGCATGTAACCCAGGAGAAGTGGCAGCGGAGTGTCATGCAGGCAGTGATTGTGCTTTGTTGTAGGTAGTGTGGTGCTTAGCTGAGGTATGCATTGCTAATGAGGGCTTTTCAGAAGTAAAAATTGTTGGGAGGGGTGGGGGGCCCACTCTTGCCGCTATTGTGGCTTAATAGTGGGACCTGGGAACTTGAGATGCAGCCCAACATGTAGCCCCTCGCCTGCCCTATCCGTTCCTGTGTCGTTCCCATCACTTTCTTGAATTGCCCAGATTTTTACAAATGGAAACCTTAGCGAGCATCGGCGAAATACAAAAATGCTTGAGTCGCCCATTGACTTCAAAAGGGTTCGTTACTCGAAACGAACCCTCGAGCATCGCAAAATTTTCGTCCCGAGTAACGAGCACCTGAGCATTTTGGTGCTCGCTCATCTCTAAAAAATAATGAATACATTTTTGGGTATTTGTAAAAAAAATTGATTATGATCATGTGTCCAGCAATATAAACAACCAAAATAACGGGGTGAAAAATTATTTCATAAATCAAGAAATATGATTATGAAGATATATTTAGCACTGTAAACAACTAATCATTGTGCAGTTTATAACGGACTCCTTTTTTTAAAATCGCTTTCTATTCAAGACTTACCTTGACAGTATAAACAAAAAATCTTGCATATTTGTTTTCATACATCAATACAGACAAAAATCTTGCAGTTTAATTTTTTGTATATCAAAATTTCAAGCATTTTGATTTTATATAACATTTCTAACCTAGTTGTGATAACTTGCTTTAATACAATCCTATTACAGTCATAAGATTGTCATGTCAAGAAAGGTCACTAAACAAGATTTAAAGAAATTGTTTCCTTCTCAGCTCATGTGCCCCCGTAGGCCAGTCCTGACTAGTCTGAGCATGTTAACTTCCCTGCACTCACTTTACACCCTTAAGCTGGTGAGTAGATGTGAAGAGGCAAGAAAAACTGCTAGGGAGTGGTATCACTTGACATGAAACAGCTGAGGAGAAAAGCGAAGATAGTAAAGATAAAGAAAAAAAATAAGAAACGTAGAGGAGAGGAGGTGAACAAATTGGTAGGGGAAGGCCAGGAGTAGAGGGGAAGGTATGGGGGGGGGAGGAAGGGAGTCCCAAAAGAAGATATCTTTTAGTTGTTAACGTGTTTATCCAAAATGCATATTCCAGTAAACGCCACATCACTATCATGTTTATCCCAGAGTCACCTTAACCTTAAAATGTATAGGTCATGTAAACTACATTTTGCTGATAATCAATGCTTTTTTTTTTAATTAAGTATTGAGTATTGTTTCCAGGGGGACCATATTTTGAGAAATGTTGAATGTGATAAATTCGCCCAGTTTAGTAATTCTTCAAAGACACATATTTGATTTACCTTTTCTTTCTACAAAACCACTGATGAAGGGGACGTTTTTTTCCCAAAAGGAGGGGAATCAACGCTTTTGCTGCTGCAATTAAGTATGAAGCTAATCTATCTTTTAGAGGGTTAAAGGATGCACTGGGTCTGCTGAGGATACTGTTTTGAATAATATCTAATCTATACCCAATCACTATGTTACGGTATACTACCCTTGATACGCCAGCCCGGGTGCCCTAGATCTCACCCACAGCCCCTGTCTCTGCCTGCTTGCCTCCACTCCTGGCTAACCCCAGGTGGGCAACTGGGCAATGGTCCCTACTCTCACTAGGGATCGAAAAGGAATGCTGGCATACCTGGATGAAAAGGGTAGAATACCGTCAGAAAAAGCAGATAAAAATAACCAACATGAAGAATACCAAGCAGAACTTGAGGCAGATGGAAAAACCTGGTGGACAACAGAAAAGCATAGCAGACAAGCCGACAGAGGCAGGAGACCAACAGAGGCAGACTAGCTAGCACACTGAGGGAAACCCATAACTGGCAGTGATTGACAGTCTCTGCCCGACCTTTAAACAAAAGCCTCCCCTCAGGGGCAGAGAAAGGGAGGCAGCCAACTCCCAACACAACATACTAAAAGGGAGCTCGTGCACGGCAGCTGCACTTACAGGTCAGCGCGTGCATGGCACCATGCGTCACCAGCACCACGCCGGACAGGCAGCCGGACAACAAGCCGGGGGGATGCGCCCCGGCCGTGGGACCCCGCTCACCGCCGCCCCGGGAGAACCAGCAACTGCCGCATGGTAACACACTGCATTAACCGTTTCTCTTTTTAATAGATATATACCAAATCAGACCTATAATTGAGACCCTTAGGATATTGGGTGCCTAATTTAAGGATACAAAAGGCTTCCCTGGCATACAATTTCCCAGACCAAGCACCTCCTCTCACCAGACGGGATATTTTTTCCACACCAGAAACCCTAAATAATAAGATGTTAGCATCATGAACGTCTACAAAATGACGAGCAGCTCCAGAAAGAGAGTGCTTGCTGGAAAGATTATTCCTAGCCCATGAAGCCATATATGAAAGGTGTTCAGCAATGCGAACTTTCAATTTGTGCGAGGTACAACCCACACAGTAAAGATGACAGTCTGTACAAACTATGAGATAAACAACATAATTGGTGTTACAATGGATAAAGGATTGTATCTTGTAATGTGTGGGACTGTTGTTTGTAGAGAATACTTTTGTCCGTATCATTTTATGGAGCAGATTATATCTACTGCCCACACATGGATAGCAGCCCTGGCAACTGAGCCAATTAGTATTTTGGGGTAAAGTAGTGTATACAATAGATGAAACTCTATTGAACAAGCTCTTTTAGCCATATATTGTACTCCTCCCAAAATGGTCACAAAAGCTTCATCCTGATTCAATATAGGCAAGTTATTGCATATAATATTAGATACAGCAGAAAAGTCTTTGCTAAATGTAGTGGAAAAGACAGTAGAGTGCTATTAGTACTTGTCTTACTTTTGTCTTCCAAATGATAAGAGCTTTTAAATTTTTCGCTTGACAATAGACCTGGCTCCATCAATAGTACCTCTAGAGTATCCACTCCTCCTAAACCTGCTGACTATTACTGATGTTTTCCTATCATAGTCAGAGGTAAGAAAGTAAATTGTTGACAGTATGAGATGGGTGACAACTAGAGATGAGCGAACACCAAAATGTTCGGGTGTTCGTTATTCGGAACGAACTTCCCGTGATGCTCGAGGGTTCGTTTCGAACAACGAACCCCATTGAAGTCAATGGGCGACCAGAACATTTTTGTATTTCGCTGATGCTCGCTAAGGTTTTCATGTGTGAAAATCTGGGCAATTCAAGAAAGTGATGGGAATGACACAGAAACGGATAGGGCAGGCGAGGGGCTACGTGTTGGGCTGCATCTCAAGTTCACAGGTCCCACTATTAAGCCACAATACCGGCAAGAGTGGGCCCCCCCCCCTCCCAACAACTTTTACTTCTGAAAAGCCCTCATTAGCATGGCATACCTTTGCTAAGCACCACACTACCTCCAACAAAGCACAATCACTGCCTGCATGACACTCCACTGACACTTCTCCTGGGTTACATGCTGCCCAACCGCCCCCCCTCCCCCCCCCCCCCCCACAGCGCACACCAAAGTGTCCCTGGGCAGCCTTCAGCTGCCCTCATGCCACACCACGCTCATGTCTATTTAGAATTGCGTCTGCCATGACGAGGGACCGCAGGCACACACTGCAGAGGTTGGCACGGCTAGGCAGCGACCCTCTTTAAAAGTGGCGGAGCGATAGCCCACAATGCTGTACAGAAGCAATGAGAAATAGAATCCTGTGCCACCGCCATCAGGAGCTGCACACGTGGGCATAGCAATGGGGAACCTATGTGCCACACACTATTCATTCTGTCAAGGTGTCTGCATGCCCCAGTCAGACCGGGCTTTTTAATTCATAGACACAGGCAGGTACAACTCCCTATTGTGAAGTCCCTGTCGACCCACAGCATGGGTGGCTCCCTGGAACCCACCGGCGGTACACAGAAATATCCCGTTGCATTGCCCAACACAGCTGAGGTAGTAATGTCGTGCTTAATGCAGGTGGGCTTCGGCCCACACTGCATGCCCCAGTCTGACTGGGGTTCTTTATAAGTGTACAGATGTAGTAAAAAGTCTGTGTGCACCTACAGCATGGGTGGGTGCCAGGAAGCCACCGGCGGTACATAGAAATATCCCATTGCATTGCCCAACACAGCTGAGGTAGTAATGTTGTGCTTAACCCTTTCCAATCCAATTTGTATATGGTTTTCCTAGGGGGCTTACTCTTTTTCTGCTGTTATACAACGGTGCTATATGCTGGCTAAAGCCAGTACTGCATGAGCTGACACGTAGGATAGGCTCCGACAGCAGAGAGGCTGGCAATATACAGTAAGAGAACCCCGACGGACGTCTACCAACAACGGAGCTGTACAGCCTTAAACCCTAATGTCTTCACAGGTCACACAGTGGCCTGGAAAGGGTTAATGCAGGTGGGTTTCGGCCCACACTGCATGCCCCAGTCAGACTGGGGTTCTTTACAAGTGGACACATGTAGGTTAAACTCCCTGTGGACCCACTGCCTGGGTGGGTGCCAGGAAGCCACCGGCGGTACATAGAAATATCCCATTGCATTGCCCAACACAGCTGAGGTAGTAATGTCGTGCGTAATACAGGTGGGCTTCGGCCCACACTGCATGGCCCAGTCAGACGGGTTCTTTAGAAGTGTACAGATGTATTAAAAACTCAGTGTGCACCTACAGCATGGGTGGCTCCCTGGAACCCACCGGCGGTACATAAAAATATCCCATTGCATTGCCCAACACAGCTGAGGTAACGTCAGCTGTAATGCAGGTGGGCTAAAAATTAATTTGATTACACTGTAGGCGAGGGCCCACAAAAATTGCTGTATCAACAGTACTAATGTACATCCAAAAAATTGGCCATGGCCAGCCAAGAGGGCAGGTGAAACCCATTAATCGCTTTGGTTAATGTGGCTTAAGTGGTAACTAGGCCTGGAGGCAGCCCAGTGTAACGAAAAATTGGTTCAAGTTACAGTTCCAACGCTTTTAAGCGCATTGAAACTTATAAAAATTGTTCTGAAAAATTATTTGAGTGAGCCTTGTGGCCCTAAGAAAAATTGCCCGTTCAGCGTGATTACGTGAGGTTTCAGGAGGAGGAGCAGGAGGAGGAGGAGGAGGAATATTAGACACAGATTGATGAAGCAGAAATGTCCCCGTTTTGGATGGTGAGAGAGAACGTAGCTTCCATCCGCGGGTGCAGCCTACGTATTGCTTACGTATCGCTGCTGTCCGCTGGTGGAGAACAGAAGTCTGGGGAAATCCAGCCTTTGTTCATCTTGATGAGTGTTAGCCTGTCGGCACTGTCGGTTGACAAGCGGCTACGCTTATCTGTGATGATTCCCCCAGCCGCACTAAACACCCTCTCCGACAAGACGCTAGCCGCAGGACAAGCAAGCACCTTCAGGGCATACAGCGCTAGTTCAGGCCACATGTCCAGCTTCGACACCCAGTAGTTGTAGGGGGCAGAGGCGTCACCAAGGATGGTCGTGCGATCCGCTACGTACTCCCTCACCATCCTTTTACAGTACTCACGCCGACTCAGCCGTGACTGGGGAGCGGTGACACAGTCTTGGTGGGGAGACATAAAGCTGGCCAGGCCCTTAAAGACTGTTGCACTACCTGGGATGTACATGCTGCTCGATCTACGCACATCCCCTGCTACCTTGCCCTCGGTACTGCGCCTTCTGCCACTAGCGCTGTCGGCTGGGAATTTTACCATCAGCTTGTCCGCAAGGGTCCTGTGGTATAGCAACACTCTCGAACCCCTTTCCTCTTCGGGAATCAGAGTGGGCAGGTTCTCCTTATACCGTGGATCGAGCAGTGTGTACACCCAGTAATCCGTCGTGGCCAGAATGCGTGCAACGCGAGGGTCACGAGAAAGGCATCCTAACATGAAGTCAGCCATGTGTGCCAGGGTACCTGTACGCAACACATGGCTGTCTTCACTAGGAAGATCATTATCAGGATCCTCCTCCTCCTCCTCAGGCCATACACGCTGAAAGGATGACAGGCAATCAGCCGGTGTACCGTCAGCAGCGGCCCAAGCTGTCTCTTCCCCCTCCTCCTCATCCTCCTCATGCTCCTCCTCCTCCTCCTGTATGCGCTGAGAAATAGACAGGAGGGTGCCCTGACTATCCAGCGGCATACTGTCTTCCCCCGCCCCCGTTTCCGAGCGCAAAGCAGCTGCCTTTATGGTTTGCAGGGAATTTCTCAAGATGCATAGCAGAGGAATGGTGACGCTAATGATTGTAGCATCGCCGCTCACCACCTGGGTAGACTCCTCAAAATTACCAAGGACATGGCAGATGTCTGTCAACCAGGCCCACTCTTCTGAAAGGAATTGAGGAGGCTGACTCCCACTGCGCCGCCCATGTTGGAGTTGGTATTCGACTATAGCTCTACGTTGTTCATAGAGCCTGGCCAACATGTGGAGCGTAGAGTTTCACCGTGTGGGCACGTCGCACAGCAGTCGGTGCACTGGCAGTTTAAAGTGATGTTGCAGGGTGCGCAGGGTGGCAGCGTCCGTGTGGGACTTGCAGAAATGTGCGCAGAGCCGGCGCGCCTTTACAAGCAGGTCTGACAAGCGTGGGTAGCTTTTCAGAAAGCGCTGAACCACCAAATTAAAGACATGGGCCAGGCATGGCACGTGCGTGAGGCTGCCGAGCTGCAGAGCCGCCACCAGGTTACGGCCGTTGTCACACACGACCATGCCCGGTTGGAGGCTCAGCGGCGCAAGCCAGCGGTCGGTCTGCTGTGTCAGACCCTGCAGCAGTTCGTGGGCCGTGTGCCTCTTATCTCCTAAGCTGAGTAGTTTCAGCACGGCCTGCTGACGCTTGCCCACCGCTGTGCTGCCACACCGCGCGACACCGACTGCTGGCGACATGCTGCTGCTAACACATCTTGATTGCGAGACAGAGGAGGAGGAGGAGGAGGAGGGTGCTTTAGTGGAGGAAGCATACACCTCCGCAGATACCAGCACCGAGCTGGGGCCCGCAATTCTGGGGGTGGGTAGGACGTGAGCGGTCCCAGGCTCTGACTCTGTCCCAGCCTCCACTAAATTCACCCAATGTGCCGTCAGGGAGATGTAGTGGCCCTGCCCGCCTGTGCTTGTCCACGTGTCCGTAGTTAAGTGGACCGTGGCAGTAACCGCGTTGGTGAGGGCGCGCACAATGTTGCGGGAGACGTGGTCGTGCAGGGCTGGGACGGCACATCGGGAAAAGTAGTGGCGACTGGGAACTGAGTAGCGCGGGGCCGCCGCCTCCATGATACTTATGAAGGACTCAGTTTCCACAACCCTATACGGCAGCATCTCAAGGCTGATGAATTTTGCTATGCGGACGGTTAACGTTTGAGCGTGCGGGTGCGTGGCGGCGTACTTGCGCTTGCGCTCGAACACTTGCGCAAGCGTCGGCTGAACGGTGCGCTGAACTACACTGCTGGATGGGGCCGAGGACAGCGGAGATGAGGGTGTGGGTGCAGGCCATGAGGCGGTAGTGCCTGTGTCCTGAGAGGGGGGTTGCATCTCAGTGGCAGGTTGGGGCACAGGGGGAGAGGCAGGGGTGCAAACCGGAGGCGGTGAACGGCCTTCGTCCCACCTTGCGGGGTGCTTGGCCATCATATGTCTGCGCATGGTGGTGGTGGTGAGGCTGTTGGTGTTGGCTCCCCGGCTGAGCTTTGCGCGACAAAGGTTGCACACCACTGTTTGTCGGTCGTCAGGCGTCTCTGTGAAAAACTGCCAGACCTTAGAGCACCTCGGCCTCCGCAGGGTGGCATGGCGCGAGGGGGCGCTTTGGGAAACACTTGGTGGATTATTCGGTCTGGCCCTGCCTCTACCCCTGGCCACTGCACTGCCTCTTGCAACCTGCCCTGCTGATGCCCTTGACTCCCCCTCTGAAGACCTGTCCTCCTGAGTAAGCGTTGCACACCAGGTGGGGTCAGTCACCTCATCGTCCTGCTGCTCTTCCTCCGAATCCTCTGTGCGCTGCTCCCTGGGACTTACTGCCCTTACTACTACCTCACTGCAAGACAACTGTGTCTCATCGTCATCGTCCTCCTCACCCACAGAAAGTTGTTGAGACAGTTGGCGGAAGTCCCCAGCCTCTTCCCCCGGACCCCGGGAACTTTCGAATGGTTAGGCATCAGTGACGATAAACTCCTCTGGTGGGAGAGGAACCGCTGCTGCCCAATCTAAGCAGGGGCCCGAGAACAGTTCCTGGGAGTGTTCCCGCTCCTGAGCAGGTGTTATTGTAGTGGAGTGAGGAGGCTGGGAGGAAGGAGGAGCAGCAGACAGAGGATTCGGATTGGCAGCAGTGGACGGCGCAGAACTGCGGGTAGACGATAGGTTGCTCGAAGCACTTTCTGCCATCCAGGACAGGACCTGCTCACACTGCTCATTTTCTAATAACCGTCTCCCGCGTGGACCCATTAATTGGGCGATGAATGTGGGGACGCCAGAAACGTGCCTCTCTCCTAATCGCGCAGCAGTCGGCTGCGACACACCGGGATCAGGAGCTCGGGCTGTGCCCACACCCTGACTTGGCCCTCCGCGTCCTCGGCCGCGTCCACGTCCTCTAGGCCTACCCCTACCCCTCAGCATGCTGTATTACCAGTGATTTGATTTCACAGGCAGGAAATAAATTGGCGCAAGACTGCAGGCCAAATATAATTTTTGCCCTTTTTGGAAAACGAAAGGCCCCACTGCCTCTAGTGAATGAATTATCTAAGTTTAATAACTGTGCTGTGTCCCTGCTTATGTGTCACAGAACGTGAGGGTAGCAGAGTTATTATAACTCTTGGAGAGCAGGTATTTTTTTCCCAATTAAGGAAAGCAAATGGCGAAGCCAGCAGTAAAGCGTAGCTGGGTGCGTCTGATTTAGCAATGTTGTTCAAGCAGCTCACACGTGTCCACCGCCCTTAGGACGGACAGAGGCTGGACAAATAGATTTGTTTTCAGTTTTTTTCCACCAAAAGGCAGCACTGCGTATATTCAATGAACATGAGAAGTTTAATAACTGTGCTGTGTCCCTGCTTATGTGTCACAGAACGTGAGGGTAGCAGAGTTATTATAACTCTTGGAGAGCAGGTATTTTTTTCCCAATTAAGGAAAGCAAATGGCGAAGCCAGCAGTAAAGCGTAGCTGGGTGCGTCTGATTTAGCAATGTTGTTCAAGCAGCTCACACGTGTCCACCGCCCTTAGGACGGACAGAGGCTGGACAAATAGATTTGTTTTCAGTTTTTTTCCACCAAAAGGCAGCACTGCGTATATTCAATGAACATGAGAAGTTTAATAACTGTGCTGTGTCCCTGCTTATGTGTCACAGAACGTGAGGGTAGCAGAGTTATTATAACTCTTGGAGAGCAGGTATTTTTTTCCCAATTAAGGAAAGCAAATGGCGAAGCCAGCAGTAAAGCGTAGCTGGGTGCGTCTGATTTAGCAATGTTGTTCAAGCAGCTCACACGTGTCCACCGCCCGTAAGGACGGACACAGGCTGGACAAATAGATTTGTTTTCAGTTTTTTTCCACCAAAAGGCAGCACTGCGTATATTCAATGAACATGAGAAGTTTAATAACTGTGCTGTGTCCCTGCTTATGTGTCACAGAACGTGAGGGTAGCAGAGTTATTATAACTCTTGGAGAGCAGGTATTTTTTTCCCAATTAAGGAAAGCAAATGGCGAAGCCAGCAGTAAAGCGTAGCTGGGTGCGTCTGATTTAGCAATGTTGTTCACGCAGCTCACACGTGTCCACAGGCGTTAGGACGGACAGAGGCTGGACAAATAGATTTGTTTTCAGTTTTTTTCCACCAAAAGGCAGCACTGCGTATATTCTATGAATAATAACTGTGTTGTGGCCCTGCCTATACAATTCTTTCCCTGCAGTATCAATGCAGGGTGCAATGGTCTGCAGAGGCGATTTTGAGAAGCAAAAAAAAATGCAGCACAGCTAACAGCAGCCTGGACAGTACTGCACACGGATAAATATGGCCCTAGAAAGGACCGTTGAGGTTCTTGAAGGCTACACTCCTCCTAACACTCTCCCTGCCTATGCAGCACTTCTGTCCCTAATGCCAGGTGCAACGGTCTGCAGAGGCGATTTTGAGAAAAAAAAATTTGCCACTGCTAACAGCAGCCAACACACAGCTATCAGTGGCCCTAATAAGGACCTTTGGGGGGTCTTGAAGCCTACACTAACTACCAATTCTTTCCCTACAGCAGCTCCGGTACAAACAGCACTGTCCCTCATCTAACTCACACCGCATCTGAGGCGAACCGCGGGAGGGGCCGACTTTTATGTTCGGGTGACACCTGATCTCCCCAGCCACTCACAGCAGGGGGGTGGTATAGGGCTTGAACGTCACAGGGGGAAGTTGTAATGCCTTCCCTGTCTTTCAATTGGCCAGAAAAGCGCGCTAACGTCTCAGGGAAGGAAGTGAAAGTAACCAGAACACCGCATGGTGTTCGTTACGAATAACGAACATCCCGAACACCCTAATATTCGCACGAATATCAAGCTCGGACGAACGCGTTCGCTCATCTCTAGTGACAACTCATTGAAAAAAGTATGATATTGCCCGCAATCATCTTCCTAAATAGTCTGGACTTATGATTGAGAAAGTCATCAATAAGACAGAAATTCAAAAAAGAAGTTGTCTCCATATGATTCTCCAATGAAAAATACAGATTGTCTCTATTACCATTGATATAAATGCTAAAGTAATCTACAGAATATGATCCAAGATACCAGATAACGAGGATGTCATCTATATACCTCCCATACCACCCAATCTGGGTTAAAATGGGTTATTGGAGGCATGCAGATAATGCTCCTCCCACCAGGCCATATAAAGATTAGCCAGAGATGGTGAAAGAGAAGAACCCATAGGGCATCCACAAATCTGCAAATAAAAACATTTGTTGAATGTAAAGAAATTATGTTTCAGCAAAAACAAAGTGACGGACAAAATAAACTACTTTGAGTCAAACGAGTAATTACTGTAGCAGTTTAAATGATGACCCAAAGCAGCAAGGGCTTTGTCATGTGGAGTTGAAGAATATAACAAGTGTACATCATATGTAACCCATAAAGAGTTCTCCCCGTCCATTCAAGCCTCTTGATAATTTGTAATAATGATTTGGTATCCTTAATGTGACCCGACACCTGAGTTACCAGGGGTTGTAACAGTTTATCTAGCCATTGGGAGAGTCTTTCCAATAGAGAACCATTGCTCACAATTATAGGATGGAAAGGCAGAGGAAATACATTTTTATGAAGCTTGGGTAAGGCATTAAAAATTTGGACAGACAGGGAATTTCACCAAAACGTAATTCACTTGTTACTCATTAATAACTCCCAGAGATAGATGTTCCCCCAATAATTTATACAATGAGACTTTAAAGGATTCTGTTGGATCTTCGTTCAAAAGTCTATAAGTAGTGTTGTCTCCCAACATCTTCCGTACCTCATGTTCATATAAGGTCCTGTCAACCATGACAAGGGTGACTTGCCGGATGGACAAATATGCTAGAATTGTTAGATAGTTGTTCAAATGCTTTCCTTTCATGGTATGTTAAATTGGACTTATATTGCTGTTGTGTCTCCAATATCGTCAGTTCTTTTTCTACTTGAATTTGGAACTGATCCATCACTTTCACACATGATCGGACAGGATAAAATCTTGGATTTCAGTAGCGTTTGCACCACAACCCTGGCTGTCTGAATGGGTGATAAAATAGGAGTGCAGCCAAAAATCGCAGCGCCCGTGTGAAGGAGACCTAAAGCTACAATCTCCAACATTATGCAAAACAAAGCCATGGGAAGATAAATGTTAAATATATGTATGTACAGTATGCAAATATTGAGTTGATCTCATGTGGTTAGTTTCTTAGTCCATAAAGAATAGAAGTTCAATAATAGTCCATTGTATGCTCTTACGTATATAACAATGTGCGACTTTCTTTCAATCTTTAAGGTGATGACAGATATCCGCAGTTCTCAACATCTTGCAGTATGTCTTTTTCACATAATGTACATGGCAGCTTAGCAGGTATAATGACAGTCCAAGGTCTAAGGTTGCTTGGCATTTTTTTCTTGAAAAACATCTGCAATTAGTGTTCATAATATACCGAAACAATAAAATAAGAACTTTTACAATAGCCACAACTACCAAAATATTAGTTACAGCATGTGCACAACTCTGGAGACCATACCACCCAATCCTTGAAACCAATTTAGTGGATTTAAATAAGATAACTATTCTGGCCATGTCATTTCCTCTTCAGATAGTGCTTTACAATACAGCTCCTTCATATTTCTGGCTTGTTCTATGTCATGTGTAATCAACAATGTTCCTGATGGATTAATATAATGACAGCATGATGGGCCCACTATTTGGCACAACCCTCCTTGTGATGCTGTGAGATAGTCTAACATCACAACAGGCTGATTAGTCACCAGAATTAATTGTCAAGTATACTGACTCTCAACTATCAAGCAAGGTATCTGTTATATTATTTATCAAAGGCTTCTATCAAGTGAGTGTTTCTCAAAGAGTTGAATATCATGCCTATAGGACCACCCAAAGCTGCACTTGTTTTCCATAACCAGTGCATATGTGTGAAATGTAGTTTTTTATTGTCTGCATCATGTGAAGGAACTTACTGATAAGAAATCCAATCATTCTGCCACACCTATGTTGCTGATTCCAACTTAGCTAGTGTACATATCCCACCTACACATTGTGGTATCCAACTTTATGTCTTATTACCATTTTTTGCATAAATTTCCTCAGGGAGTTTAACCTGCTTCTCATGTGTAAAGGCATCTGCAATATATGCAAATAATATAGTATCAGGAAACAAACTCCAAGCAGTATCGTTACGTGCAGTAAGTTCTTCATAATAAGCTTTAGAGCTACAAGTGACTACAGGCTGACCTTCAGTGAGATCTTGTGCTCCAAGTCTCACTCCATTATTTGCTTCTTAGGACTCCCTTACTTTTCCTTCAAATCTATAATCCCCCCCCCCCCCCCCCCTCCCAACTCTCTACACTGTGTAGCATCTCCCATTGGAGATTGCATAAGGCCAGGGAGAGTTATGTAATTCTTGTAAAAGAATAGAGGGAATCTTTTAAATCTCACTAGTTCCTACACTATTACCAGATTGAATAATTTCTAATTTACTTTCAACAGAGAAGCTTATCTGCATCCCATCTATTGGAACATTATCCATTTAAGAATTCTGAGGGGTTTATTATGTCATCTACCATCTTCATCCCTAAATTCAAAAAGTTTATTAATTCTACTTTGTCATATTAACTTGCTACGGGGGATGTTTGATCTATCCAGTCACAGGTTGTACTACAGCTGTTCTACTCAATTCTACAGCTAACGCTACATGAGAAAGATTCCAATGTTCAGTAGTATACAATTCTCATTCTGTTAACGCCCTAATGACCAAGCCAAATTTTGAAAATCTGACATGTGTCCCTTTAACATAGAATAACTCAGTTAAGGATTTGCATATCCAAGTGATTCTGACATTGTTTTTTCACCACATATTGTACTTCATTCAGGTGGTAAAAATAGTCAAAAAATTTGTGTATATTTATTAAGAGCCCCAAAATTGGGAAAATGTTTTAAAAATTGTCTTTTTTTTTACATTGTCAATTGCGATATCTCAAATATGTGCAAACAAACTGTACCAAATTTTGATAAGATATATATTTCCATCTGTTTACTTCATTCTGGACACACATTTGAAAAACTTTAGTTTTTTTTAACCATTTAGGAGACATATAAATATAACATTGATTAACATTTTGACGAACACTTTGTTTTCCTACACCAAGCCAAGATTGCAAAGGCTCATAGGTGTCAGAATGATAGATACCTCCACAAGTGACCCCATTTTGAAAACTAACCCCCTTGTTATATTCACTAAGGGGTGTCATGAGTATTTTCACCCCACAGTTTTTATTTAGCATTATTTATTAACATTTTGAGGAACATTTTGTTTTCCTACACCAAGCCAAAATTGCAAAGGCTCATAGGTGTCAGAATGATAGATACACCCACAAATGACCCCATTTTAAAAACTACACCCTTAATATATTCATTTAGAGGTGTCATGAGTATTTTGACACCACAGTTTTTTTTAGGAGTTGAGGCAATTTAGAGGAGAAAAAATAAATTTTATGCATATATGTCATTTTAAAGGCAGTTTTTCTTATTGTGCACATGAAAATCAGAATTTACGGCCCAAAATGGATACCCCTGTTTGTCTTGTGTTCAGAAACATAACCATTGTGGCTCTAAACTTATGTCTTTATGCACAACGGGGCCTAAAATGAAAGGAGCAGCCAGTGGCTTTCAGAACAGAAATTTTGCTTGAAGGTAATTTAGTCCCCATTACCCACTTCTAGAGCCTTTGAGCACCCAAAACCATGAAGAACCCCCACAAATAACCATATTTTGAAAACTAGACCCCTTAATGAATTCATCTAGGGGTGTGCTGCATATTTTGACAACAGTTTTTGAATTAATCTAAGCAAAGCAGAAGGCAAAAATTACAAGTTTCATTTTTTGGCAAGTATGTCAATTTAAAATGTTTTTTTTTTGTACAGTACACATATAAATAAAGACTTTCACCCCAATATAGATACCCCTGTTTGTCTCATGTTCAGAAACATACCCATTGTGGCCCTAATCTACTTACAGGATACATGGCTAGGCCCATAATGTAGGGAACACTCATTGAATTTCAGGACACAACTGAATCAATTCCAGGCCCCATTGCTCACTTGTGCAGAAAAAAAATGGATTCCCTGAAAATAATTCCCTCCCCTGCGCCCTTTTCGGCGTTCCCCAAATCTTAGATAAAAGTAATAAAGTAAACTGTGTGGTATTTCTAAAGACAGGGTTAATTCCGGAGGCCCAGTTGGAATGGGCACATGGGCCAATAAAACCGGGTATCCCTCCTCCTCTGATACTTATTTGGTGGTTATTTCTAGAAAAAAATGGACTCCCTAAAAATAATGCCCCTCCTCCGCTCCCTTTTTTGCATTCCCTTAATCTTAGATAAAAGTAATAATATAAACTGTGTTGAGGGTTCGAAGTCAGGCGTAATTACGGAGAATGCCTGGGATGGGTACATGGGGTAATAGAAACGGGTATCCCTCCTCCTCCCATGCTTTTTTGGGAGGTATTTCTTGACTCCAGTGACAGGGATGGGGTGTAAAAAGTGGCACTCTGTGAGGCTGCATAAGCTTGCTGGGGTGCGGCAGTCTCAAACAGAAGGCGTTCAACAAGCTGCTCCTGGAATTGTAGGAAGATGAGAGTTCCCGGAACTTCTTGTAAATTATGCATTATAGGTAGCAATTTAAATAATGCTGGGCTAACGTGGCCGTATGTGTAATCCGCTTGTGGAGGCCCGCAGCAAATCCCAGCTCTGAGCCCAGCCATGGCCCTGCGTACAGCCGCGTAATGTACTGTGCATTACTGTGTTCTCACACAGGCGGAGTATATCTTTTTTGTTTATATTTCCCAAGCCGTCGCTTAGCGATGATGCGGGTACCCGCAGCCCATACACAATGTAGTTGCATATGGGCAGCGGGTATATCCACGACCATAGAGCACAATAGGCTCCTGCGCGGGTCCAGCATTTTGCCAGCGGATGTATGCGCAGAAGCCGGGAAAGTTCCGTGAAGGAGTATTGCATCAGGGTTCAAATGTGGAGGCCTTCGGTAAGAAGTTTCATCTCCTCTCTCAGATCGCATTGGTGAGGGAAGATGAAATTTCAACTTTTTGTTAAACTTTCAGATGATCACCATTATCCATTGTATAACGGCAATCACGTAACCAATAACCACATACCACAGTCCCTGTGACATCTCCAGGCTCAGGAGCAGGGAGATTTTAAATTTCCTGGGCAATCCTTGACTTTTGCACATGAGTCTGCTATTATGCTGACGGGAACATGAGCCGAAGATGGGAAAGGTCTGCGGATAAAGATCTCAGTGGAGGACAAATCTGGGGATCTTGGGTATGTATTTTCATCTCCCCTTGTGGATACAATCCTTTAACTTTTTAAACTTTTTTTTTACAGTTTTTAATTTTACATGATCACTGTTATCCAATGGATAACGGTGATCATTTGACCGGAAACTGCATACAGTGGTCCCAGATGGCATCTTCCTGCACTCAGCTATCTTTGCAGGGAGATTTTAAATGTGCCAGTCTTTCAGACTTTCTGAGCATGGATGTCACTGGGGACTGGTCACTGCGGTTCCCAGTGACATCTCCTGGTTCCCGGCTACCTTCAGTAGCCAGGAGCCAGATGATTTCAAATTTTCCGGGGCTCCTGGCCTTCTGCGCATGCGGCTGACGTAATGACGCATGGCGCACATGCGCAGAAGACTGATACCAGGTTATTGCAGAGGACAGGGAATGAGTACTCCCATGAGGGCAGCTGAATCTTTAACTTTTTAAAAACTTTTTTACACTTTAATGAGATCGGCACTATCCATTGGATAGCACCAATCACATGACCGGGGGGGGGGGCTTCCTGCGGCCCCCCATGACATTTCCAGGTTTTCGACTACTGCTGGGACCTGACAGCATGAAGCTGTCATGTCCACAGCCCATGAGGCTTTAATTCCCAGGGAAAGCATGTTTTTATGTCCCTGGGGATTAAAGCCCACTAAAGCAGGACGTAAAAAAGCAATGGGGTGGTCACTAAGGGGATAATAAGGATGCAAAATATGGCATTGCTGTAGCTGACACAGGGAAATCGGATCATATCTAACAATCTGACAAATGTCTCATTCTGGATACTATTCCATGGTACTTATTACATGTTTTAATACACCCTTGAGCTAGTGCATGCTCATTGTTGACTATTTGAATGAGTATAAACAATACAGACTGGTAAATCAAATAATTATTTTGGCTTAGTCCTTGGTAGCCACAAATCGCTTGCAATGGGATGCAAAGCTATGGGCAAACATTCAGGCCCTGGCTTATTTGTCTCTGACATGCCTTTTGCAATCTTTGTTTTAAAAGTGCCATTTAAGTGGCAAACCTCTTTGTGTATGGGCTCATCTGTTTAAGCCCTAAAGCTGTGGCAGAAGTCCGCGGCATGCTATCCCATTGAAGGCAGTGCTTTCTGGTAAGCCCCGCAGTATGATTATCGGGGAAGGGCTTGAAATATAAGCCCTTCGGGGGCAGAGCCTGGACGCCGAGCGGTATGGCAGCTTGAGAACAGCGCTCCCGCTTGCAGGCACCTTTCGAGACCCACAACAGCGGCGTTAAAAGCAGGACATGGGCAAAACCAGCAGAGACAAGGGGGCAGAGCAGCTAGGAACCCCCCGGCAGTTGAAGGGACAAGCTGAGATGCAGCGCTTCTTTAAAGACCGGAGCGCTCGCACCTTCCCTCTAAGATGGCGCCGACTCGGGAGCTGGTTCCCGCTTCTGACAGGAGAGGTGAAGAGGAGAACCTCTCAGAGGAGGAGGACGGTGAAGGAGTTTCCAGGAGCTTCATGAAGGAGCTAATTTCACAAGCTCTTCGTCCTATCAGCGCTGACTTGGCTGAAATCAAAGAGGAGTTCAGGCAGCTGGGGCACAGAGTGGAAGATCTGGAGTCCACATCTGCAGCTATCACCACCCATGCAAAGCAGCTTGAGCAGGCAGTAAAAGATCAACATCTACACCTGAACAGGGTGTTGCTGATGCAGGAAGACCTTGAAAACCAGAATCGGCGCAACAACGTTCGCATCAAGGGACTTCCGGAAGCTGTGACGGGTGAGTGCCTCCCTAAGGCCGCTAAAGAGATTTTCGTATCTTTGTTAGGCGTAGACAGAGCGACATCAATTAACATCGAAATAATCCACAGAGCCCTTAGGCCCCTTCCTAACGCATCCGATCCACCTAGAGACGTTGTTTGTAAGCTGCTTAATTTTCCGGATGCTGCAGCCATATTGAGAGCCACTAGATCTCATAAAGATCTAAAATTTGAGGAGACACCGATCCAGATTTTTCAGGACTTGGCGCCCTCCACATTAGCAAAACGACGTGCTATGCACCCACTGCTAGAGGTTCTCAGGTCCATGGAAATTAAGTACGCATGGCTCTTTCCATTCGGCCTTCGCATCACACACAAAGGCAAAAGAGTAAACGTGCGAACAACCGAGGACCTACAGAGTGTGTGGATACTACTTGACATTGAACCGCTGGAACTCCCAAATTGGCAACCGCTCCCGGATCCTCCTCAGCTGCCTCAACTAGAGGACCCGGGGAAGTGGCTCGTTACGGGTAACTCTAAATCCCCTAAAGGGAAGAAGAAGAGGGCAAAAGATGATTCGTGAATTTCTGAATTACCGGGGCCGCCGTCCCATAGGACTGACCAAGTTTGCTTTACTTAGAAGGGCCACCACCTACCGTGATCCGTTTCTGGCAAGATAGAGGTGCAACACCCCATTTATCCAGACTCTTAACATCCGGAGAGATTCTACGAGATCACGGGACGTTTGGTGAATCTTCACGGATTTGCCCCTCAAAAGCGAACTGAACGTAACAATTTATCTTTCTTTGTTTCTTCTTCTTTTTGTTGTTTTTCTTATCTTCCTTACTTGAGGATTCACCCTAACGGGTAATATGATGCTCACAACTAATCATTGGTTGTTATACTTCCTGCATATTGTGTTGTTTTGATGCCTTGCATACCTTGTTCTATTGTAAGGAATGCATTGTTCTGCCCCATATGTGTCTTGCCAGCCATATACACACATGGTGGGGTTTTTCACCCAGCCATGTTCGCTGGATTCCTTAGGAGGGTCTTGGGCGATGCCTGCCTGTCCAGGCAGTGAAAAATATTCTGTCGTCTCATTGGGGCTTATAGCTTTGTGAGACCTCAGTAATCCGCCTCCCCAAGGCGTCGAGAACTTCGGGTCGGCTGACCTTCCCTGACCCAAATTCTGGTCGACAATAGACCAGTGTTATCTTGTTGCTGATTTTTTGCTGTTTTTCTTGTCGTGTTGTTATACTTGCCTCCCTCTTCCTTTCTGTCTCAGTCCTTACCCACACCCCCTCCCCCTACATACCTTGTGTCTCATCCCCCCCCCTTTAGTATCCCGGCGTGTCCTGAGAGGGGTCAGGCGACTGCCTGAGTGTTCGCCTGCTTATAGCTTACGGTAACCCTACCTGTTATCTTTTTATCCTCTACTGCAGTACAGAGACATCGATATGGACAGCCTTCGTCTCACGTCCTTCAATGTCAGGGGATTAAACTCCCCTTCCAAAAGGCATAACCTGGCGCTCCTTCTGAAAAGGTATGACACCAAAATTTTATTTGCACAGGAGACACATTTCAAGGGTCACAAACACTTTGATCTGCCCAGTAAACAATTCCCCAGGGCCTTCCATAGCACTCATCCCTCGTCGGCCTTGAAGGGGGTCTCCATTTTTCTTCATAAAGCGATTCATTTCGTAGAGGAGGCTCAATTCAGAGACGACGAGGGCAGAGTCCTGTTCATAAGAGGTTTACTGAACAATGTAAAAGTAACTTTAGTGAACTTATATGTCCCCAACGTAGAGCAAGTTCCTTGGCTGCTCAAGCAAATAGAGGTCCTAAGGCATTTTAGCATAGGCCAGATGATTGTGGTGGGTGACTTGAATGTGACCCTCAATCCTTCACTAGATTCATCCTCTGGCCGATCCCAAATTTCACAACCTAGATTGAGAAAGCTGGGTAAAACTTTGCAAGAATTGGGGCTAGTTGACGCCTGGCGTACGCTTCATCCCTCAACGAGAGATTATTCTTTTTTCTCCTCTGTGCACTCGACGTTCCAGAGATTGGATTATCTCTTGGTCTCCTCTGACCTCCTCACATCCCTGATCAGAGCTGACATCGATACGATGACAATCTCGGACCACACACCAGTGCATGCGAACATCAGAACGCCGCATCCGCTCCCCCGGGAATGGAGATGGTCACTTAATGCGTCGCTCCTGGATTCAGCAGAGGAGAAGGAGCAACTTTCTAAATCACTGGAGGAATATTTTCTTCTTAATTCCTCGGATGATCTAGAGATTCCAATCGTTTGGGAAGCCCATAAGGCTTACATGCGAGGCCTTCTAATTGCCTTGGGCGCACACGTTAAAAAACGCACACAAAAAGAAATTGATGTAAAATTAAAGCAGATAGCTAAAATGGAATTGACAGCGAAGCTTTCCCAAACAAAACAGAACTTGAATGGTCTGTCGGCCCTGAGGGCGGAATTGAGACTCCTCTTAACAGCTAAATCACAGTGGTATAGAGATCTATATAAATTTAACTGAAACCCTTCACAGATATAGATTAAAATATAATGACATTTATTGAAAATTTCTAAAATTGTGGGCTCACATATAACACTTATAGACAATACGTAAAAAGGACAGGTAACATATAAGCAAAGAATAGGCCCTTATGGATATATGTAAGACAACGTATCTCTCGGATAGATTTTTAGAGATAGCTGCCGCTCATACAAATGAGAGAGGATAGAACTCCAGAAGGTAAAAGAGTGATATCCACGTCTAAGGATTATTTGTACTTAGATGTTGATATGGTACAGGAATTGGTGCCTGTACTAGGGCACAGTATTCTTATGTGTACTCTTGTTGCTAGAACAGTTTATTTAATAACTTCCCATTGGTAGCACAGTTATTGTGTATACAGGTGCTAAACACATGGGCTCATTGTGTGTCAGTGATGCTGACCAGAACGTTTCGGAAAGCTCGCTCGACGCGTTTCCCTACCCATGTAGGGGGCAGTTCCTCAGGAGCGCGGGTAATTATTGACCGAAAAGTACGTAAAAATAATAGAGCAACAGGATTAGTGCGTCAGGACATAGTCCTGCTGCAGTTTGATACTGCTAAGGTGATGCCACCTGTTCGATAGTCACCTCTTCTTGCTTGTCACTTCCCGTGCGGTATCTGTATTGGTACCGCTATCGGGCTCTCTATTTGAATATTCAGAGAGGGAGAGGGTCATTCATCCCATCTGGCATATAAGATGGTATGTGCCAGTATTTGAATGCCTCAGATAGCACTTCCGTGTAGCAGATGGCGCCCTTTAATAAGGCTTAGTCACCGGCTACTACGGCAGGGCCAGGTGATACCCTCCTAGAGAATTCCTGCAATATCCATTAGGGTACTTGCATTGGTCTGTAGATTTCTGTGAGCAGTGTGGATTAATGCAATACCCAGATGGAAATTGTTCTGTCTCTCAGTGTTTGTTAAAGCGAATGCTTCTCCAGGATCTATGGCCGACCCTTCTCACACAGCTGGTAGTTATCCCGGGTGTGTGATGAGGGCAATGCCTACACAGGTGAAGCTCAGGTAAGTAGCAATATAAGTCTCAGGTAGAGTTAGCTTCAGAGAATAGACGGTTGTTTCGGCTAGACCTGGGGGATAATGCCCCTAAGTTCTTTCATAGAGACCAGGAAAGACAGAACCCCTACAGTGTCAATCCTAGCTGGATTAGACAGGGGTAAGAGGCAGGGACAGAGCAAGAGAGGTAGCGCCTGCGGCTCTGATGGTGAGCGGCCGGCTATGAGGTGTTGGAGCTACTGACAGTGTTTAAATGGAGGTATGGCTCCTCCTCAATGGGAGGGGTAATGTCCTCCAGCCTATTGGGACTCCAGGGGGCGGTAGTGGTTGTCCCAGGAAACGCCCACCTGATCATTGTGTCCAATTTCACATGCTTCTGCTTAGCAGAGCGATGGTAGAATAGAGTGATACTGTTAACCCCTTCTTTCACAGTTTGTTATTTCCCAACCGATCATTGGGAGTCTCAGTGCGATGTATTCACATCTAGCAGCCGTGTGCGGACTTCCGCGTCCCACGGTGGAACGCATGACGCGCTGCGCAGTGACGTCATCGTGCAGCGTGCCTCCTTATTGGCTAATGTATCAGGATGGGTGGAGCGTCGCATAGAAGTATCTCCTATGCCTTTTATCGATCGTTCCTTGGTGCGGTTTGTCCCTAGGGGGTACAGGTGTGTAAATCCTGTTACAGTGTCCGCGCACGCAGGCTATATCGCGCGGCGCGTCCTTGCATGTGTTTTAATGTCAGATGTCAGTGTGTGAGACGTGACATCTGTATACCATCTGACAGGGGGCGTGAAGGGGGCGTGGTTTAGATTTAACCCCACTCCTCCTGGATCCTGATAGAGCATTTATATATCGTAGTGAAGCTCATAACGAAGGTCCTGCCCCTTGATGGATTAACATATTACACCAGAAGAACGATAAGGAGGAATAATTGAAAGTAAATTCAAACAAACCAATAAAGGATAATGCGGTTAAGGGTACTAACGGAGGCAGACTTTTGCACAAGTTCTGCATACACTCCTTTCTCTGTCATTTAGCACTCCATCAAAGTGTCATACATAAGTTAAATGATACCCCAGATATTAGATAGTGTTGGAAAATATATCAGATTCTGCTTGTAAGGTGCCGGAGAAAAACATTTGCATAATATCTAGATATATATCTATAGGATGGTACCTAGAGAGGATTTAATGCATTCGACCATGCTCTGAAGATTCTTTGTCAGCATAGAAGGAAAATCGTCTTTTATATAGTAGAAGGAGAAGCCTCTCAAAATTTACAAAAAGCAGTTAAAGCTCAGTGTCGCATTAAGGCCTTCTGGTTTTACCGTGTTTAATCTAAAAATCCAGTTGGCCTCTTTTTGTAGCAGCTTTTTATCGGTATCGCCTCGTCTTGCATTAGTCCGTAGGACCTCAATTCCCTGAAATTTAAGGTCATTTAGTTCGCTCTGGTGAAAATCTCGGAAATGATCCGCCAGTGGGGTTGACTCTCCCCGACGGATATTGCCAACGTGCCCCAGGATACGACGCCGGAACTCCTGTGTGGTCTTTCCGACGTAGTTCCTGGGGCACGGGCAAGAGGCCATGTACACCACATTGCGAGTACGACAATTGATAAACCTGCGATTGGAGTATATCTTGTTTGTACTCGCACTCTTGAAGGTCTTACTTTTTAGAATGAACCCACATGCTTCGCAGCCGTGACACGGGAATGTTCCAGATGGTTTATGGCTGCTGAGCCAGTTCTCATTTGTGTCGGGGTCCAGGTGGCTTTTAACAAGATGGTCTCTTATATTATGTCCTCTACGGAAGGTTATCATTGGGGTGGACGGCAGGATTTCTGTAAGATCCGGGTCATTCGCAATTATACTCCAATAGTGTTTTAGTATATCCCTTACTTCGCGTGAGCCCGTATCAAATGTTCCTATAATTCTGGAGATTTGAGTATTCTCTCTAGATCGTGGGGTTAGGAGATCCCTTCTCTCTTGCTGTTCTGCGTATCTACAGGCGTCTTCGATGATGTCGCATGGGTAGTCCCTTTCTCGAAAGCTCTGTTTTAGACCTATACTTTTTGCTTTGAAGTCCTGATTGTCAGAGCAGTTTCTTCTGACACGAAGAAACTGCCCTTTAGGGATACCTCGTTTGAGAGCAAACGGGTGATGACTGTCCCATTTTAGGAGGCTGTTAGTAGCAGTTGATTTGCGGTGAAGCGTGGAAGTGATTGATCCATCATCCTCCTTGGATATCTGTAGATCCAAAAAAGTCACCGAGTTTTTATTTATTTCTGCTGTGAATTTTAGATTTAGATTGTTAATGTTCACTGTGTCAACGAAGCTCTTAAAGGATGACTCCGTGCCTCTCCAGAAAATCAGGATATCGTCGATGAAACGTAACCATAACAAAATCTTGTCTGACCATTCCGGATTTGAATAAATGAACTTTTCCTCCCACCAGCCCAGGTAGACGTTAGCGTAGGATGGGGCACAAGATGTCCCCATCGCGGTCCCCCTGAGCTGGTGGAAGTACTGGGTATTAAACAAAAAGTAATTATGGGTCAAAATAAACGAGAGGAATTCGAGGACGCAATTGTTATGTTGGGAGAAGTGTGATCCCATTTGCTCCAGAAAAAAACGAGCCGCTCTAATGCCCCCCTCGTGTGGGATGGAGCTGTAAAGGGACTCCACATCGAGGGTGGCAAGAAGAGTCTCCGAGTCCACCGTGATACCTTCAATTGTTTTGAGGACATCCATAGTATCCTGGACATGTGATCTTAATGATGTCACAAAAGGTCTTAGAATTTTATCTACATAGATACTCAGGTTCTGTGTAAGATTATTTATGCCAGAGACTATTGGTCTTCCACGAAGGGGAATTGTGCCCTTATGCACCTTTGGGAGAGCGTAGAATGTGGCTACGACTGGATGTTTAGGGTTCAGAAACTCCCACTCTTTACGATCAATGCATTTATTCTCAAAGGCAGTAAGCAGGAGTTTATTCAGTTCCATCTGGAACCGTGTGGTCGGATCGGAGGATAGTATCTTGTATGTATCGATGTCCTTGAGTAGCGCAAGGCACATCGACACGTAATTCTCTCGATTCAAGATCACCACATTTCCCCCCTTATCGGCAGGTTTTATTACCAGTTTGTTGTTGGATTTTAATTTCTGTAGTGCTAAACTTTCTGCTTGAGATAAGTTAGGGTGCATTCTACGAGGTTTTAATGTTTTTAAGTCTTCTGTTACAAGCTGCTCAAAAATGTCCAACTCAGGACATGGACAAGCTGGGGGATTTTTTGTGTTTGGGGACTTCAGATCGGTGAATGGTCCGTGCCCCACCGGTCTTTCATTCTCTTCTTCAAGTTGTTGTAACATCTCAAGACCAGGAAGGTCAGAGATCTCCAGCCCCAGTTCCTTTGCGCATTCACGATTTTTGATCATGAAGAACTTGCGCCATCTTAGTTTACGAGTGAAGAGGGAGATGTCCTTCGCCCACACGAACGCATCAAATTTGGTCGTGGGGACGAAGGACAGCCCCCTCTCCAGAACTCGTCTCTCATCACCCGATAGATGATGGTCAGACAAATTAACGACTTGTAGTTTATCTGTAGATACATGTGTCACCGCCCTCATGGTCGTGTTGTTAGGGTCAGGAACAGTCTGTATGTCAAGGCCAACCTGAGGGTCCATGTTATCACTCAATAGTCTCTCCTCCCTCGCAGAAAGTACTGCGATATTGGCTGTTCTAAAAAACCCCCCCGCTTGTGTCGTTTTCCCGCGTCCTTTAGATTGTTGTGGGTGGCGTCCCCTTCTAGGTGGTTTCGGGGCTCTTTTATTTCTATTTCCCTCGCTATCTGATTGTTCGTAGTCAGAAGAACTAACGTCTGTTTCAGAGTACGTATTTCTCTCTGGATATATTTTATTTTCCTTGAAATCTTGTAGATCTCTATTAAATTGTGTATGCTTGCGTT
Organism: Eleutherodactylus coqui; assembly: GCF_035609145.1. Classification (NCBI taxonomy): domain Eukaryota; kingdom Metazoa; phylum Chordata; class Amphibia; order Anura; family Eleutherodactylidae; genus Eleutherodactylus; species Eleutherodactylus coqui. The sequence goes on from NC_089842.1 coordinate 34,614,449, forward strand.
CCTTTATTTGTGTTGCAAGCTTTTCTATATTATTTTGTACAAATTTTTCCTTGGCCGGAAATTCAGGGTCAGAGGAAAATGTTTTCGCTTTTTCCAGTAGGTCGTTCAGTTTTTTCTGATTCGTAATTAGTGACGCCTTTTCTTCATCTAGTAGTAGTTTAATCAATTGAAGAGAGAAAGATGTAGATTCGCTTTCCCACTTTTTTATAAACTCAGGGTTTTTAATTCGTTTAGGTGGTAAAATGGGGTTTCTTAGACCTCTTGGGATGATCTTATGTTCATCATATCTCTGGAGGCCCTGCACCTCCCACCAATTGCGAGTGAACTCACGGTATTGTGCAGTTAGTTCCTTAAAACATGTATCAATAGAGTAATTCTGAGTTTGATGGCTTAATTCTCCTTCAGAAAAGACGGCACCAGCATCTGATAGCCATTGGGTGGCGGTAAGGTCCCTCGAGAGGAAACCAGCCATACCATACAAAATTTGAACCAAATCACAGTGGTATAGAGATCTATATAAATTTAACTGAAACCCTTCACAGATATAGATTAAAATATAATGACATTTATTGAAAATTTCTAAAATTGTGGGCTCACATATAACACTTATAGACAATACGTAAAAAGGACAGGTAACATATAAGCAAAGAATAGGCCCTTATGGATATATGTAAGACAACGCATCTCTCGGATAGATTTTTAGAGATAGCTGCCGCTCATACAAATGAGAGAGGATAGAACTCCAGAAGGTAAAAGAGTGATATCCACGTCTAAGGATTATTTGTACATGCAGGAATTCTCTAGGAGGGTATCACCTGGCCTTGCCGTAGTAGCCGGTGACTAAGCCTGATTAAAGGGCGCCATCTGCTACACGGAAGTGCTATCTGAGGCATTCAAATACTGGCACATACCATCTTATATGCCAGATGGGATGAATGACCCTCTCCCTCTCTGAATATTCAAATAGAGAGCCCGATAGCGGTACCAACACAGATACCGCACGGGAAGTGACAAGCAAGAAGAGGTGACTATCGAACAGGTGGCATCACCTTAGCAGTATCAAACTGCAGCAGGACTATGTCCTGACGCACTAATCCTGTTGCTCTATTATTTTTACGTACTTTTCGGGCAATAATTACCCGCGCTCCTGAGGAACTGCCCCCTACATGGGTAGGGAAACGCGTCGAGCGAGCTTTCCGAAACGTTCTGGTCAGCATCACTGACACACAATGAGCCCATGTGTTTAGCACCTGTATACACAATAACTGTGCTACCAATGGGAAGTTATTAAATAAACTGTTCTAGCAACAAGAGTACACATAAGAATACTGTGCCCTAGTACAGGCACCAATTCCTGTACCATATCAACATCTAAGTACAAATAATCCTTAGACGTGGATATCACTCTTTTACCTTCTGGAGTTCTATCCTCTCTCATTTGTATGAGCGGCAGCTATCTCTAAAAATCTATCCGAGAGATACGTTGTCTTACATATATCCATAAGGGCCTATTCTTTGCTTATATGTTACCTGTCCTTTTTACGTATTGTCTATAAGTGTTATATGTGAGCCCACAATTTTAGAAATTTTCAATAAATGTCATTATATTTTAATCTATATCTGTGAAGGGTTCCTCTTAACAGCTAGGTTCAATAAAAAAACAAATGCAGTTTAAACATAAAATATATGCACAGGGCAACAGGGGGAGCAGACTGATGACTTTGCTGATTAAGAAGGCCAAGGCAAGGAACCAAATCAACTCCATAAAGTCCTCTTCAGGAAAAATATTTACCTCCTCCAAAGATATAGCAGCAGAATTTCAGAAGTATTATTCTGCTCTATATAACTTGAGGGGCCACCCGCTGCAAGGTGTTTCCAAGGACCCTACCGCATCAATAGACGAATTCTTCCGTCACCTTAACATCCCTAAACTGAATCCCATCGAGGCAGCCACTTTGACGGTGCAGGTTACCCAAACGGAAGTCGAGAAACTGGTAGCAACATGCCCCCCAAATAAAAGCCCGGGCCCAGATGGCCTCTCGATCCAATACTATAAGGCCTTCCTTCCTATCTTAAAACCAAAATTAACTGACCTTTTTAATAAACTAATGAGGGGGGCAGTCCTGCCGAGGCAGTCCCAAGAGGCCCACATAACTCTTATTCATAAGGACAACAAGGACCCCGAACTATGTGCAAATTACCGCCCGATCTCTCTGATCAATTTGGACATGAAGCTATGGGCCAAGTTACTGGCCAAAAGACTGGAACCTTTCATGCCTCTCTTGATCAATGAGGAGCAGGCAGGCTTCGTCAAAGGTAGGGAGGGGGAAGATAATTGCGTCAGATTACTACACGCGACCCGTTTCGCGCAGCACCACAAGATCCCGCTAGCCCTGGTAGGCACTGATGCGGAAAAAGCTTTCGATCGTGTTGATTGGAAATATATGGAAAGAGCCGTGCATCATTTTAATCTCCCGCCGGAGTTTATCCGTGCAATATTCACTCTCTATACTTCCCCCTACGCCAGGCTTAAAATTAATGACATTCTCTCCCCTCCCTTCAATATTAGAAACGGTACTCGGCAGGGCTGCCCTGTTTCCCCTTCCCTCTTCATATTAGCACTAGAGCCATTGCTTTTAAAGGTGCGACAGGACCAGAAGGTCCAAGGTCTACCGGTGGGGAGCCAATCGCTCTATACAGCGGCTTTTGCCGATGATATTATCTTCCTAATAACGGACCCACAGAAAAGTCTCCCACGACTCACCAAGGTACTGGAAGACTTTAGTTCCGTATCCAACTTTAAGATTAATTTTTCAAAGTCAACAGTATTGAATGTCTCAATTCCCGAGAGCCAGTGCAAATCTTTAAGAACTAACTCCCCCTTCCCATGGTCGTCCGCCGCGATGGACTACCTTGGCATTAAAGGGGTTGTCCCGCGGCAGCAAGTGGGTCTATACACTTCTGTATGGCCATATTAATGCACTTTGTAATGTACATTGTGCATTAATTATGAGCCATACAGAAGTTATCAAAAGTTTTATACTTACCTGCTCCGTTGCTGGCGTCCTCGTCTCCATGGTGCCGACTAATTTTCGGCCTCCGATGGCCAAATTAGCCACGCTTGCGCAGTCCGGGTCTTCTGCTGTATTCAATGGAGCCGCTCGTGCAGAATGCCGGCTCCGTGTAGCTCCGCCCCGTCACGTGCCGATTCCAGCCAATCAGGAGGCTGGAATCGGCAATGGACCGCACAGAAGAGCTGCGGTCCACGGAGGGAGCAGACCCCGGCGGCCATCTTCAGCAGGTGAGTATGAAGACGCCGGACCGCCGGGATTCAGGTAAGCACTCTCCGGTTTGTTTTTTTAACCCCTGCATCGGGGTTGTCTCGCGCCGAACGGGGGGGGGGTTAAAAAAAAAAAAAACGTTTCGGCGCGGGACAACCCCTTTAAGCTATCCAAGAGAGCGGAGGACCTGTACAAAGAAAACTTTATCCCTCTGCTGAACCAAATTAAACATCTCCTCAAAACCTATGATGTGCCATCCACATCGTGGTTTGGTAGGAAAAATATCATTAAAGCATACATCCTACCGATTATTTTATACAGGATCAGAATGATCCCCATTCATCTCCCAACAACCTTTTTCAAGTCAATAAGGACGGCCTTCTCGGGCTTTGTGTGGAGGCAGAGGAGGCCAAGGCTGGCACACAAACTGCTGACTAAGAGGAGCTCCGAGGGGGGAATCGATCTTCCAGACGTCTATGATTTTTACCGAGCATCTCAACTCCGATATTGGATTGACTTATCACAAGGCCGCAATCATGACCTTTTATCAGTGATAGTGGAGAGTTACAGCAATGTCACATTATCAGAGGATTTATGGCTCCCATCGAGGAACCGCTACAAAGCGAAAACTTTCAACCCGCTGCTCAGAGGCCCATGTGGCGTATGGGATGAACTTGTGGCGACACTTGCCCCATCTCCCTCCCCCATTCTCCCACTTCAAATCATTACCAAAACACTAGACCTTCCTCTGGACCCGAGCATTGCCTCGGTTTGGAAGAGATTCAACTCACTCACGGTCTCTGACCTCCATTCACTTGCCCACCTTCATCCAACATCTATTCTGAGTAGACTACTACCCTCCGAAATTTTCTCTTTCCTACACCGCGCCCATATTCTAAAGATCTTCAGAGATTTCTTGGCGACACATAGATCGAGTAGACCGCGGACCCCTTTTGAGAAGGCCTTGGGGGAAAATAAAATCTCGCTCAGGAAAATTTCTTTCCTGCGAAAAAACTTTATAACGCCCCCCCCTGCCTTATAAACCAGCATTTATTTCCTCGTGGGAAAAAGAGTTGAACATTTCACTAACATCTAGCGAAGTAGAGGCGATACTCAAGACTTCCTTTGGGATCTCACCATGTATATTGTCTCAGGAAGCGCATTATAAACTGCTAGCTAGATGGTATTGAACCCCCCAATGGCTATACGATCATGGTCTCGCACCCCAGGAAACCTGCTGGAGATGCGGTAGCGCGGAAGGCTCATATCTCCATCCCTGGTGGACATGCCCAAAAATCTCCTCCTTTTGGAAGAAGGTTGAGATAATCACCCAGAACATCTCTCCAAATCTCCGTTTATCACCAGACATGGTTCTCTTATGGAGACCGTCAACTCACTTCCAACCCAGGAAAAATAAACTACTAGCTTTCCTATTTGACTCGACCAAATCACTAATTCCTCATCTCTGGAGGCAAAATACATCTCCAACACTTAAACAATGGAAAGACGGGGTGGACAACCTCTTTAACCTTGAAGAACTGCATAGCTGGTCCACAAATACACATGATAGTTTCAACAAAATTTGGACACCCTGGTACAAGCTGAGACAGGTGACGTGCTGGGACGATTGAGACGGAGGCTGATCCTTTTCCTCTATGGACTACCACCCCCCCCCCCCCCACAGGCATACCAACCCCATTTCACCGACCCCCCTCCCTTGATCCCTCCCCCTCCCCTCCTTTCCCCCCTTTTTTGTGTCCGTTTTGTAAGTGTATAGTGTTGTCTCCCTTTCCCCCAGGTTACGACTGATGTACTCAGTTAGTACATAGGCTCAAGAAAAGAGCTCTGATTTAAGTTCAAAGTCATACATGAGAAGTCTTGATGAGCTCACCACTACCATCGACCGAGGGCAACTGTTTGTGCTCCATACTATATATGTGCCGTTGTACGCGTTATCAGGAGTTGTAAGACGGATGTCAACCATTTCTGTGTATTTTTTGTTTATTGTAAAAATTCAATAAAAACTGGATTTAAAAAAAAAAAAGAAATATAAGCCCTTCCCCGATAATCATCAATAAGTGGTAAAAATTTTTTTTTTAAATTACTCACCTCTCCGGCGCTCACACGCGTCCTCCGGCTGCCTTCCCGGAAGTGCTGTCCAGCACTTTCAGCTAATGAATAGCTAAGGGCTATCTGTCATTGGCTGAGTGCTCAGCCAATAGCTAAGCACTAGCTGCTATTGGCTGAGCCCTCAGCCAAGCAGCACAGCCCTTTCAGGAGGTGGGGATTTTTAAATCCCCGCCTGCTGAAAGTGCTGGACAGCACTGCCGGGGAGCCAGCCGGAGGACACGTCTGAGCGGCGGAGAGGTGAGTAATTATTTTTTTTACCACTTATTGATGATTATCGGGGAAGGGCTTATATTTCAAGCCCTTCCCCGATAATCATACTGCAGGGCTTGCCAGAAAGCACTGCTTTCAATGGAATCGGCAAAGCAATGGGATAGCATGCCGCAGACTCCTGCCACAGCTGTGACAGCTGTGGCAGAAGTCCGCAGCAGTCTCCATTTGTTTCCAATGGGGCTAGCGCTGCTGCCGCTGGCCCCATTGAAAAGGCTGGCGATATCCCGGCGTGATGCCGTTTTTTTTCTCGCACTGCACTGCGAGACTTTACCTTTACTCTCGCAGCGCAATGGAGAAAAAAACGCCAGTGGGTGTGAGCCCTAAGGGAGGTTTCACACAGATAAGGAAATTGTGCAATTTTCACTCGATTTTTGCCTGATGCGATAGTCAGTAAAAAAGCAGATTATGAAACCAATGATTTACAATGGTTTGCTTCACATTTGCGATATTTTCACTCATGCAATGTCCTAAATTTCTGCGTTTTTTTATCTCCCATGTTTCTCTGTGGATCGGAAAGCAACAAATGTTGTGATGCAATGCAATTTTAGCATTAGAAATCCCAATTGACTTTTGTGTTAAAAAAACCTCACATTTTTAGTGCAGTTGCGTTCTGTATTGGGTACCCGGGCTAGTATAGTATATGTGAAGGAACTTGTTGATAAGGAAGTTCATTATTCTGCCACAAAAAAAAAACAGATTCCAACTTAGCTAGTGTACATATCCCACCTACACCTTGTGGTATCCACCTATAAGCCTCATTACCGTATACTGCATACATTTCCTCAGGGAGTTTAGGGAGTTTAACCTGCTTCTCATGTATAAAGACATCCGCAATATATGTAAATAATACAGTATCAGGAAACAAACACCAAGCAGTATCGTTACAAGCAGGAAGTTCTTCATAATAATCTTTAGTGGTACACGTGACTACAGGCTGACCATCAGTGAGATCTTGTTTCCAGGTCTCACTCCCTTATTTGCTTCTCAGGACTCCCTTACTTCTCCTTCAAATCTATAATACCCTCCCAACTCTCTACACTGTGTAGCATCTCCCATTGGAGATTGCATAAGGCCAGGGAGAGTTATGTAATTCTTGTAGAATTTAACCACACTATTTCCTACACTGGTACCAAATTGAACAAGTTCTAATTTACTTTCACCAGAGATGCTTATCCCATCCATTGGAACATTGCCCATTTCAATTATTCTGAGGGGTTTATTATCCCATCTATTGTCATCCCTGAATTCAAAAAGCTTATTAATTCTACTAGTCATATTAACTTGCCACCAGGGATGTTTGGTCCATTCAGTCACAGGTCGTGCTGCAGGCGTTCTACTCTGTTCTTCAGCTAAAGTTATAGGAGGAAGATTCCAACATACAGAGGTAAACAATTATCATTCTGTTAATAAGGATGAAAAATATGTCATTGCTGTAGCTGACACAGGGGCATGGGAGCATATCCAACAATGTGTCAAATTTCTCATTCTGGATACTATTCCATGGTACTTAATACATTTTTAATACACCCTTGATCTAGCGCATGCTCATTGTTGACTATTTGAATGAGTATAAGCAATACAGACTAATCCATAGATACTAAACACAATATGTACATTAGGCCCAGGTATGTAGATATGTCATTCAGAGTGTTCTGGTCTTTGGGCCTCAACACGTGTTGCGTTTTATTCGGCTGGCCTGCTCAATTCTGAAAATATGTTTCACATCCGGCTAGGCCCTTCAGATGAGCCAATAATCTTTATTTAATGATTCTCTTAATAAAAATCTTGGCAGCGAGATTAGAAAATTGAAATCATCTTACCCAGTGTCCTGAGTGGAAAGTTGCTATGGATAGTTGGAGGACACTTTATCAATATCTCTATATCATACATCCCCTTTTTGGATGAGCAATGGTGGTTGATCTCTACAGATCACTTCCAAAGCCCATCCCTGTCACCTAGTAAGGGGAAATTCAAGGAGGAAGGATGTCAGCTCAACTTTTCTAGTGTTCTGAATGGCAGCTGATTGATAGTGAACAGCTGGTGACACATTATCAATCTATTTATATCACACCTCCCCTTTTTTCAAGTGGGTTTAATAGGTTGATCCAACAGATCACCTATGAAGCCCACCTCCACTCCACTTTGACAGAACAGAGCAGCTTTCAGGGCTGCAAAGGAACATTCCCAATTGGTGGTTCAGTTTACTACCTGAAGCAGATTTTCCTTGGTCATGGGTATCTGCCAATACCCCTGACTCAGATCCATAATAGCAATGTACTGGGCCCTGGCTAGCCAGTCTAACAGCTCATCAATGTGGGGCATTGGATAAGCATCAGACACCATGATGGCATTCACCCTACTGTAGTCCATGCAGAACTGGGTTATTGGGTCCTCCTTTAGTACCAGGACTACAGAGGAAGCCCATGCACTTTAGGTCTTCTGGATGACACCCAGATGCAACATCTCCCTATTCTTCTGCTTCATATTTACCTGCATCTCCAGGGAAACTCGATAGGTGGTCTGCCTAACCGGAGGGTGGCTCCCAGTATTCACCTGGTGAACTGTAAATTGGGCCCTCCCTGGTTTCCCAATGAAGGGTGACATGAAGGGGAGCAGACTCTGCTGCAGTTGGGACTGCTGGTCCCCAGAGAGCTGTAGGTTGAAATCTGCATCCTTGATGGATCCACTCACCTGGGTGGTAGCTAGCAGGTCTGTCAGGATCTCTTCCTTATCAGGTGCAGAGGAGGGTCCCCTCGTGAGGTCCCTTATCATCCCCAGGCTGGCATCTAAATGCCCAGTGAGCTGGAACTCTTGGCTTAGGGCAGTCAGGAGGAAGGTTAAGGACAGAACCCCATGGGGCCACTCTGGAGCCAGCTCTAAGCTGTCCTTTGTCCAGCCTGCATTTCCTGGATGGGGAGGGAGAGGGTCCGGAAGGCAGAGGGCTCCCTGCATGCTGGGCACTCTGGCTGCAGGTGACAGCCAGTATGCCAGCTGGATTCTAGGGGAATACCACCTTTTGCAACCCACCCGGGCATACTTCTGGATCAGTGTTGTTTACCAGTTGGCCTTCACCTGCTGCATCACACCATGCAATGGTACATGCAGGCCCCAACTGAGTACAATTTACATTGCTGCTATATCTTGTATCATTGTCTGTACTTACGGTATTACCAGAGGTATGTTAGGATCCTCGGTAACATCACACACGGGTGTGACATCACTGAGTTCCATGTCACAGGATACAGCAACTTCATTATGCGGCGTTAGATCAGTGAGCTCGAGAGGGATGCATACTGCATCGTCGCTGTCACTGCTACACCCTGCCAGAGCATCACTGGTCTTCGCAGGATCACAGATTACATCAACATTTTTATTCACAGAAACATTGATATTATCCTTGTACATGTCACCATATTTTGGTAATACATTTGCGGGCATATCATCATATACCTCCACCTTCTGCAAACCCCTCCAGGCAACTCAATCAAGATATACCTAGACCATCAGCAGGGTAGGGTGTGTGTCCCCAATTCCCATCACAGTCATAGTCCTTCTGGGAAATATGTCTGTGAGGGACACCAGTTCAAGGCGGATGATGGTCATTTCTGCATCAGTGCCATGCAGCCCCACAGTCACAGTCTTTCCCACAGTGACAGCTTGCAGGTTGCTAATGTCCTTTCTACCATCCCAACCCACCAGGAGAATACCTTCAGCAGACACAAGGGGCTGACATGACCCACTTTGTTGCAGGAAAAACATCTGCAGTAGAGATGAGCGAGCGTACTCGTCCGAGCTTGATGCTCGTTCGAGTATTAGGGTACTCGAGATGCTCGTTACTCGAGGCGAGCACCACGCGATGTTCGAGCCAATTCCATTTCCTTCCCTGAAAGTTTTGCGCCATTTTCTGGCCAATAGAAACAAAGGGAAGGCATTACAACTTCCTCCTGTGACGTTCCAACCCTATCCCACTCCCCTGCAGTTAGTGGCTGGCGAGATCAAGTGACCTCCGATTATTTAAAGTGGGGCCGCCCGCGGCTCGCCACAGTCACACACTGGGAGAGATCAGGGATAGTGCTGGTGCTGCTATAGGGAAAGTGTTAGTATAGGATCCTGTGTACAAGAACCCCAACGATCCTTCTTAGGGCCACATCTCACCATGTACATTACTGTTATGGCTGCTGGTAGCAGTTTTGCAAGTTTTTTTTTTGTTTGTATATCGGGCGTGCAGCCCCATTACAGCTATAGCGTTCTCAGGCTGCAGTCTGTACTACATAGCATAGGGACAGCGTTGCTGAGATAGGGAGAGTGGTAGTGTAGGATCCTGTGTACAAGAACCCCAACAGTCTTTCTTAGGGCTACCTGTGACCGTGTGCATTTTACAGGTTATCTGATGGGAGTTGTAGTCCATCACTATTACACAGCTAGGCCGGTTTGCAGCCTTCCGTATAATTTTTTTCTGGCTGCAGTTAGCGTTACATAACCGCTGTCAGCCACCAACTGTATGCCAATAATTAAAAAATTTTTACACCGCTCTGTGTCTGCCGTCAACTTCATGCACAGCGCACGGCGACAGCCCCTGATAGAGGGAATGTCATATACACGCTATATAGTCTGTATTCTTTTTCAAAAAATGTTTTAAATAAAAGCTCCTTCTTACGGCTACCTGTGACCGTGTGCATTTTACAGGTTGTCTGATGGGAGTTGTAGTCCATCACTATTGCACTTAGGCCTGTTTGCGGCCTTCCTGACTATTTTTTTTTTGCCTGGAGTTTGCCTTACTATACTTCTCTCAGCGACAAAGTCTACACACATAATTCCAAGATTGTTTACAGCGGGCTGTGTCTGCAGTGAATTAGAGACGCACTGCATACGGCCACAGCGACTGATAGAGGGAAAGTGATAAACACACTATATAGCTTGTATTCTTTGACCCAAAAAAACTAAAAGCTCCTCAGTTGGGCTACCTTTGACTGTTTAAATTTCACTGGGTGTCTGATGGGAGTTGTAGTCCATCACTATTGCACTATCGGGCACCCAGTCTTCTACGCAGTCCACTGTTGAAACTCTAAATCCTCTGGCTGCTGCTCTTCTTCCTCAAAGCCTATACTGCTACTACAAAAATGGTACTGGGGTCTGCATATGCTTCTGCTACATAAATGTTACAGGGGTCTGCTGCTACAGAAATGTTACAGGGGTCAGCGTATACTGCTGCTAGAGAAATGTTCCTGGGGTCTGCCTAAACTTCCACTACAGAAATGGTACTGGGGTCTGCCTATACTGCAGCTACAAAAATGTTACAGGGGTCTGCCTATACTGCAGCTACAAAAATGTTACAGGGGTCTGCCTATACTGCTGCTACAGAAATGTTCCTGGGGTCTGTTTATACCTTTGCTACAGGAATGTTACAGCGGTCTGTCTATACTATGGGTGCACTAAGTCTTCCCATCGCGGTGTTTTACCTATGTGGCACAAATAATACAGTGACTGACTAGGCCAGAATTGCTGGCCGAGGCCAAGTTGCTTGGCGAGGCGAAACTCTCCCATGGTTGGGCGCTCCAATTTCTTCCTGTGTAATACCATCTTTGTGCACTTACAGCATAGGCTAGGCCAAGGAACTCAAAGACTCCCAGTGTTGAGCTATCTATGTTACAACACATGGATTTCCCGTTGCTATGTAACTCAGGGCACCTTGGGTCACAAAGGTGGAGGCTTGGAACCGAGCCTGACCCTGGGCCCACTAATGTGCTTCCCACACAGACTATAGCGGGTCCTGGTCATGGTGTCTTGGGCTTGTAATGCCACCTCCTCCTCCTGCTTGGGGTCAGGGGATCAGCACTGGGCATCATGTATTTTCTCCTGTGTTACCACAGTTATCTGCGACACTGGTTTGGGCCAAAGAAGAGGGGCGTTACTGCATTGATGAGACCTTCACAGCTGTACTAGCATCGGAGTCTGCTCTATGCCCACGATTGCTGAGGGTGTGTGCAGAGGCCTATGTACTCGGCACAGTGAAAGTCTGGCATGTTTGGGCACTATTGTTTCTTCATGTTTATTACTGTCTTTGGGTTCCTTCGGCTCGCCTACACTGTGGGTGCACAAAGACTTCCTATAGCGGTGATTTACCTGTCCGGCACAAAGTGACTGACTGACTGACTTGGGTAGGGTGCATAGTGCAGATGCCTTTCCCCTTGCAGTGCCGCTAGAGCTATCCGACACCTAGACAGAATAAATACTGTGTGGCCACATGGGCTGCCCATTGCTATGTCAGTAGCAGCACCTTGGGTCTCACAAGGAATTTGCTGGGACAGAGCCTGGCCAAGGGCCTGCTCATATCCTTTAAACACAGGCTACAGCGGGTCCTGGTCATGGTTTCTTGGCTTGTAAGGCCACTTCCTCCTCCTGCTTGGGGTCAGGTGATCAGCAAAGCGCATCATACATTGTCTCTCGTGTTACCACAGTTATCTGAGAAACTTGTTTGGGCCAAAGGAGAGGAGCGTAACTGCATTAATGTTACAAGGGTCTGCTTTTACTACAGAAATGTTACTGGGGTCTGTCTATACATTTACTACAGAAATGTTACTGGGGTCTGCCTATACCTTTGCTACAGAAATGTTACTGGGGACTGCCTATACCTTTGCTACAGGAATGTTACTGGGGTCTGCCTATACTTCTGCTACAGAAATGTTACTGGGGTATGCCTATACTTCTGCTACTGAAATGTTTCTGGGGTCTGCCTATACCTTTGCTACAGGAATGTTACTGGGGTCTGCCTATACTTCAGCTGCAGAAATGTTACAGAGGTCTGCCTATACTTCAGCTGCAGAAATGTTACAGGGGCCTGCCTATACCTTTGCTACAGGAATGTTACTGGGGTCTGCCTATACTTCTGCTACAGAAATGTTACTGGGGTCTGCCTATACTTCTGCTACAGAAATGTTTCTGGGGTCTGCCTATACCTTTGCTACAGGAATGTTACTGGGGTCTGCCTATACTTCAGCTGCAGAAATGTTACAGGGGTCTGCCTATACTTCAGCTGCAGAAATGTTACAGGGGTCTGCCTATACTTCAGCTGCAGAAATGTTACAGGGGTCTGCCTATACTTCAGCTGCAGAAATGTTACCGGGGGCTGCCTATACTTCAGCTGCAGAAATGTTACAGGGGTCTGTCTATACTGCTGCTACACAAATGTTACAGGGATCTGCCTATACTGCTGCTACACAAATGTTACTGGGGTCTGCCTATACTGTTACTACAGAAATGTTACTGGGGTCTGTCTATACTGTTACTACTGAAATGTTAGTAATACTGGGCTATGCCTATACTGCTGCTACGGAAATGTTGCTGGGGTCTGTCTATAGTGTTACCACTGAAATGTTACTAATACTGGGCTCTGCCTATACTGCTGCTAAGGAAATGTTACTGGAGTCTGTCTATACTGTAACTACAGAAATGTTACTGGTGTCTCCCTAGACTTCTGCAACATAACTGTTAGTGGGGTCAGCTTATACCTTTGCTACAGGAATATTACAGGGGTCTGTGCATAGTATGGGTGCACTAAGTTTTCCCATCGCGGTGTTCTACGTATCTGGCCCTAAAAAAAAACCCAGACTGACTAGGGCATGGAGTGTGGGCCAAAGCCAACCTGTATTTGATCTCACATTAGCTCAGCTATCGGGGGGCACTGCAATGGGATTTATTAATGTACCACCACAGCATGGGTGGCTTCCTGGGACCACACAGACTTCCAAAAGCGGAGTTGTACCTGCTTGTGACTATGAAAAAAGGCCAGACTGACTCTGGCATGCAGTGTGGGCCGAAGCCCACCTGTATTTTATCTGACGTTAGCTCAGCTGTCCAGGGCACTGCAATGGGATTTATTTATGTACCGTCGGTGGGTTCCAGGGAGCCACCCATGCTGTGGGTGCACACAGACTTCCCATAGCGGAGTTGTACCTGCCTGTGACTATGAAAAAAGGCCAGACTGACTCTGGCATGCAGTGTGGGCCGAAGCCAACCTGTATTTTATCTGACGTTAGCTCAGCTGTCCGGGGCACTGCAATGGCATTTATTAATGTACCATCAATGGCTTCCTGGGACCCACCCATGCTGTGGGTCCATACAGACTTCCCAGAGCAGAGTTGCATCTGCCTGTGACTATTAATAAAAAAAACCCAGTCTGACTCGGGCATACAGTGTGGGCCGAAGCCAACCTGTACTTTATCTCACGTTAGCTCAGCTATCGGGGGCACTGCAATGGGATTTAATAATGTACCACTGGTGGCTTCCTGGGACCCACCCATGCTGTGGGTCCACACAGACTTCCCAGAGCGGAGTTGTACCTGCCTGTGACTATTAATGAAAAAACCCAGTCTGACTCTGGCATGCAGTGTGGGCCGAAGCCCACCTGTATTTTATCTCACGTTAGCTCAGCTGTCCCGAGCACTGCAATGGGATTTATTTATGTACCGTTGGTGGCTTCCAGGGACCCTCCCATGCTGTGGGTGCACACAGACTTCCCATAGCGGAGTTGTACCTGCCTGTGACTATGAAAAAAGGCCAGACTGACTCTGGCATGCAGTGTGGGCCGAAGCCAACCTATATTTTATCTGATGTTAGCTCAGCTGTCCGGGACACAGCAATGGGATTTATTAATGTAGCGTCGGTGGCTTCCTGGGACCCACCCATGCTGTGGGTCCACACAGACTTCTGATAGCGGACTTGTACCTGCCTATGACTGTTAATAAAAAAGCCCAGACTGACTAGGGCATGCAGTGTGGGCCGAAGCCCACCTGTATTTTATCCCACGTTAGCTCAGCTGTCCCGAGCACTGCAATGGGATTTATTTATGTACCGTCGGTGGCTTCCAGGGACCCTCCCATGCTGTGGGTGCACACAGACTTCCCATAGCGGAGTTGTACCTGCCTGTGACTATGAAAAAAGGCCAGACTGACTCTGGCATGCAGTGTGGGCCGAAGCCAACCTATATTTTATCTGATGTTAGCTCAGCTGTCCGGGACACAGCAATGGGATTTATTAATGTAGCGTCGGTGGCTTCCTGGGACCCACCCATGCTGTGGGTCCACACAGACTTCTGATAGCGGACTTGTACCTGCCTATGACTGTTAATAAAAAAGCCCAGACTGACTAGGGCATGCAGTGTTGGCCGAAGCCCACCTGTACTTTATCTCACGTTACCTCAGCTATCCAGGGGACTGAAATGGGATTTATTTATGTACCGTCGGTGGCTTCCTGGGACCCACCCATGCTGTGGGTCCACACAGACTTCCCAGAGCGGAGTTGTACCTGCCTGTGACTATTAATAAAAAAAATCAAGTCTGACTCGGGCATGCAGTGTGGGCCGAAGCCAACCTGTATTTTATCTGATGTTACCGCAGCTATCCGGGGCACTGCATTGGGACAAACAAGAGGAGTGATACAGCGCGAATGAGATGTTCACAGGTACGCTAGCATTGGAGTCCGCTGTAGCCCCGCGATTGCTGAGGGTTTGTGCAGAGGCCTATGTCATGGTACAGTGAAAGTCTGATTCCTGCCTACGATTGCCGAAGCTGTTGGCCGAGGCCTATGTCCCGGGGGAACTGCAACTGCGCCAGGTTGGGGCTGTGGAGCTTTTTCCTGGCTAATCCAGTCATTGGAGCCGGGAAAGAAAAGGTAACTGATTCACTGAGCCCGTCACAGATGAACTAGCATCGAAGTCCGCTTCATGCCCGCGTTTGCTGAGGGTGTGGGCTGAGGCCTATGTCCCGGGGGAAGTGCAAGTACGCCAGTTTGGGGCTGTGAAGCTTTTTCCTGCTATTCCAGTCATTGAAGCGGTGAAAGGAAAGCTAACTGATTTAATGAGCCCGTCGCAGATGAACTAGTCCGCTTCATGTCTACGATTGCTGAAGCTGTGGCCCGAGGCCTATGTCGTCGGGGGGGGTGCAAGTCTGCCATGTTTGGCAGCTCTGATTTATTTATTGTTCATGTCTTGGGTTGCCTAGGACCCACTTATGCTGTTGGTGCACACTTAGTTCCCATCGCGGTGTTTGACCGGTCTGGCACAAAGAGACTGACTGACTTGGGTAGGGGGCAGAGTGCAGATGGCTTTCCTCTTGCGCTGTCGATTGAGCTATGCGACACCTAGACAGAATGAATACTGTGTGGGCACATGGATTCCCTGTAGCTATGTAACTCATGCCCACGTTTGCAGCTCCTGACAGAGGTGGCACAGGATTGGAATGAAGATCGAACGTCGATTTCTCATCGATTCTCTACAGCATTGTGGGCTATCGCCCCGCCCCTTTTAAAGAGGGTCGCTACCTGGCCCTGCCGACCCTCTGCAGTGTGTGCCTTCGGTTCCTCCTCATGGCAGACGCACTTATAAATAGACATGAGGGTGGTGTGGCTATGCGGCCAGCGTGTGGCATGAGGGCAGCTGAAGGCTGCGCAGGAACACTTTTGTGTGTGCTGCGAACGCAGGGTCGTGCGGGGGGTGGGGGGGTGGGCAGCATGTTACCCAACAGAAGTGGCAGCGGAGTGTCATGCAGGCAGTGATTGTGCTTTGTTGCAGGTAGTGTGGTGCTTAGCTAAGGTGTGCCTTGCTAATGAGGGTTTGTCCGAAGTAAAAATTGTTAGGGGGGGGGGGGGCTCACTCTTGCCGCTATAGTGGCTTAACAGTGGGACCTGGGAGCCTGAGATGCAGCCCAGCATGTTGCGCCTCGCCTGCCCTATCCGTTTGTGTCGTTTCCATCACTTTCGCAGGTTTTGAAGATTTTCACAAATGAAAACCTTAGCGCAGCATGGGTCATATACAAAAATGCTCAAGTCGCCCATGAACTTCAATGGGGTTTGGTACTCGAAACGAACTCTCGAGTATCGCGGAAAGTTCGACTCGAGCAACAAGCACCCGAGCATTTTGGTGCTCGCTCATCTCTAATCTGCAGATATCCATAGGAGGCCTAGAGGGGGGAGAGGGAGCAGACTCCCCCCTCCACCCCGGAAGATCTAGGAACAAGTGGGGAGAGTCTCTCAAAGCCAGTTTGGCTTACTCCCTCTTCAGCTGGTTTCAGATTTCTGCAGGTCCCTCCTGTCTGTGTCTTTGGGGTCATGCTCCAACGAACTGGCAGATGTTGGCCACACTAGTTTCTAGGAACTGCTCCTTCAGCACCATATCTTCCAGGTTCCCAAACTGGGCGATGGGTTGCCCCTTAATTTATTGCCAGATCAGGGCTATTTCAATGACCTTGTCACCATCCTGTGCTCAGGGCACTTCTGTAAACACCCTCAGGGCCTTGCCCGTAAATACCAGACCCATTGCTCAGTGGGCAGCTGGTAGTGGCGGTAGACCTTTTAACACCCCCTTGGAAAAATGCCCAGGTCCCAGCCTTCCTGTAAGACAGGGAAGCATTCTTGTGAGGGTTGCACGGGCCTGCCAAAATCACGTGTCTGTGGTGAACTCCACGCTCTGCCGAAACTGCTAGACTAATCTGTACCAATTTTGCTAAATAGTTAAATCAGGCATTTCAGAAGGTTTTAGATTGGATTTCAGCTCTCTAGGACTTACCATTTGCAACATATATGCAAAAAATGGAAAGGCTAGTATCTATATCATTTTGAAATGTAGATGCAATGCTAAGATTAGACATTAGGTGGCAGTATTACATATGACATCTAGATCTTCATTATTACTGCACAGGCATCCTCCTTTTTAGTAAAATAGAATTTAATGTAATCTTGATCAGATCTCACAGGAATCGGGACCGAGGTGATGTCACAATGACCGCTTTGGTGCATGCTCAGTGTTATTTCAGCTCTGGATGCCAACAGGGACACTTCTTTGCTGGTGTGTGGTCTGATTGGTTGGTCGGGAGATGGGTGACCGAAAAGCAGCAACTCTGTTATTGTCTGTATTTTTTTAATTACAGCTTGTGGCATAAATTATATGTTAGCGTTATTCATTGCATCAGTCATTATGGCAATACCAAATGTTATATTTTTTTGAATTTTATGTTATTACTGCACACAATAAACCCCATTTGTAAAAAAAAAAAAAAAAAGTATTTGCATCATCCCATTCAATGACCCATAACATTTAAATTTTTCCACCAGCGGACCCACATAAAGTCTTGTTTATTGCAGGACGAGTCGTAGTTTTCATTGTTACCATTTTAGGCTACATGTGACTCGTTATTGTGTTTTTTTTCGAGGGGCGGATGTTTAGCAATTCTGTGTTACACCATTCTACATGTGAGATAACAGACATGTTAACAGACTACTTATGCATGTGTTTCAACCATTCCAGATTTGGCAGGACAGTCCCAGATTCAGTCTCTGTTACTGTGAGGGGGTCACTGAAGAGCGCTATTTTAGGATACAGAGGTTGTGGCTTAGTGTAAAAGGGGTGTGGATGTCCTAAAAATTTGCAGTGCCGCCCTAAGCACCCCCGCTACAGTAGTCCCTCTTGTTGTTCCTCAAGAGTTAGGAAGTAGGGCCACCAGGGGTAAACCTCAGCAACACCAAGCGAAACGTGCATGACTCCATACACCAGGGTTTTGGGAGGGAGTGTGGAGAAAGATAAATGAATGACCAGCGCCCTCTAGCAAGAGGAGCTGGTATTTATGTGCAGCAGACCGGAGGTGATTGGCTGCTGTAGCAATGCACATCATGGTTTCAGCACTCCAATTAATCGGTAACTATTATCAAACATGAACCAGGAATTTCAACTAATACTTGGAAAACATTAATTGTGGGCAACAACTTAAAGCAGAATCACTGTAGGTATTCCGCAATGGAATACCCGCAGCAATTCTGCAGAACTTCCGCTCTGGCTAAATTGAGACATGGTGCAGATTTGGGTGCATTTTTAGTTGCGGAACAGCTACAAATCTTGAGCTATCTTTTGTGCTCAAAATGCAGGAGAGTCTATAGACTTCTGTGGGAGCTGAAAAAAAAGGGAGGGGGAAGGGAGTTTAGATGCGTCCAACGCTCGGAAAAGAAGACAGATGCCTGTATTTTAGACTTTAGAAGTCATTAGGAGGATTTCTACCGACAGAGGAAATTCAGAATAGCAGCGCATTTTTTCTGCAAAGAGCCACTCTAGAACGTATGAATGGGTGATATATATGCTAATGAAGTTCACGACTCTATGGAGGAAAATCGTTCATTCATGAGATTTTTAGCAGAGTTAGCCACAATTCTTTTGCAAGCAGAATGTTTGTGCGATTAGGTCGCTCAAGTGAATGAGCGCTTATAGCCAAAGGGTTGAATTCCACAGCATCATTCTGCAGCATAAATAGGCATCTTTAACCCTTTGCAATCCCATTTTGGATTCAGTGCTTTCTAAGGGGCTTTCTCTTTCTGCCATTATACAATGTCGCCATCTGCTGGCTAGAGCCAGTACTGCTGTATGGGACATGCTGCAGAGGCCCCCGACAACAGAGCGACCAGTAATATACAGTAAGAATTACCCTGTCGGACTAGAGATGAGCGAGCACCAAAATGCTCGGGTGCTCGTTACTCGAGATGAACTTTTCGCGATGCTCGAGGGTTCGCTTCGAGTAACGAACCCCATTGAAGTCAATGGGCGACCCGAGCATTTCTGTATATTGCCGATGCTCGCTAAGGTTTTCATTTGTGAAAATCGGGGCAATTCAAGAAAGTGATGGGAACAACACAGTAACGGATAGGGCAGGCGAGGGGCTACATGTTGGGCTGCATCTCAAGTTCACAGGTCCCACTATTAAGCCACAATAGCGGCAAGAGTGCCCCCCCCCCCTTCCAACAACTTTTACTTCTGAAAAGCCCTCATTAGCAATGCATACCTTAGCTAAGCACCACACTACCTCCAACAAAGCACAATCACTGCCTGCATGACACTCCGCTGCCACTTCTCCTGGGTTACATGCTGCCCAACCCCCCCGCACGACCCAGTGTTAACAGCGCACACCAAAGTGTCCCTGCGCAGCCTTCAGCTGCCCTCAGGCCACACCACCCTCATGTCTATTTATAGGTGCGTCTGCCATGAGGAGTAACCGCAGGCACACACTGCAGAGGGTTGGCACGGCTAGGCAGCGACCTTCCTTAAAAGGGGCAGGATGATAGCCCACAATGCTGTACAGAAGCAATGAGAAATATAATCCTGTGCCACCGCCATCAGGAGCTGCACACGTGGGCATAGCAATGGGGAACCTATGTGCCACACATTATTCATTCTGTCAAGGTGTCTGCATGCCCCAGTCAGACCGCGTTTTTTTTATAAATAGTCACAGGCAGGTACAACTGGGAATCCCCAACTCCGCAATGGGAATTCCGTGTGCACCCACAGCATGGGTGGCTCCCTGGAACCCACCCGCTGTACATAAATGTATCCCATTGCAGTGCCCTGGACAGCAGAGCTAACGTCAGATGAAATGCAGGTGGGCTTCGGCCCACACTGCATGCCCCAGTCAGACTGGGGTTCTTTAGAAGTGGACACAGATGCATTTACAACTCCCTGTGGACCCACAGCATGGGTAGGTGCCAGGAAGCCACCGGCGGTACATAAAAATATCCCATTGCATTGCCCATCACAGCTGAGGTAGTAATGTCATGTTTAATGCAGGTGGGCTTCGGCCCACACTGCATGCCCCAGTCAGACTGGGGTTCTTTAGAAGTGGACACAGATGCATTTACAACTCCCTGTGGACCCACAGCATGGGTGGCTCCCTGGAACCCACCGGCGGTACATATAAATATCCCATTGCATTGCCCATCACAGCTGAGGTAATAATGTCATGTTTAATGCAGGTGGGCTTCGGCCCACACTGCATGCCCCAGTCAGACTGGGGTTCTTTAGAAGTGGACACAGATGCATTTACAACTCCCTGTGGACCCACAGCATGGGTGGGTGCCAGGAAGCCACCGGCGGTACATAAAAATATCCCATTGCAGTGCCCAACACAGCTGATGTAACGTCAGCTGTAATGCAGGTGGGCTAAAAATTAATTTGATTACACTGTAGGCGAGGGCCCCAAAAATTAGTGTATCAACAGTACTAATGTACATCAGAAAAATTGCCCATGCCCAACCAAGAGGGCAGGTGAAACCCATTAATCGCTTTGGTTAATGTGGCTTAATTGGTAACTAGGCCAGGAGGCAGCCCAGTTAAAATAAAAATTGGTTGAGGTGAAAGTTTCAACGCTTTAATGAGCATTGAAACGTATAAAAATTGTTTAGAAAAATTATATGACTGAGCCTTGTGGGCCTAAGAAAAATTGCCCGTTCGGCGTGATTATGTGAGGTTTCAGGAGGAGGAGGAATATTATACACAGATTGATGAAGCGAAAAGGTCCCCGTTTTTGATGGGGATACAGAACGATGCTTCCATCCGCGGGTGCAGCCTACGTATTGCTTAGGTATCGCTGCTGTCCGCTGGTGGAGAAGAGAAGTCTGGGGAAATCCAGGCTTTGTTCATCTTGATGAGTGTTAGCCTGTCGGCACTGTCGGTTGACAGGCGGGTACGCTTATCTGTGATGATTCCCCCAGGCGCACTAAACACCCTCTCTGACAAGACGCTAGCCGCAGGACAAGCAAGCACCTCCAGGGCATAGAGCGCGAGTTCAGGCCACGTGTCCAGCTTCGACACCCAGTAGTTGTAGGGGGCAGAGGCGTCAGGGAGGACGGTCGTGCGATCGGCTACGTACTCCCTCACCATCCTTTTACAGTGCTCCCGCCGACTCAGCCGTGACTGGGGAGCGGTGACACAGTCTTGCTGGGGAGCCATAAAGCAGTGAAGGGCCTTAAAGAGTGTTGCCCTGCCTGTGCTGTACATGCTGCCTGATCTCCACGCCTCCCCTGCTACCTGGCCCGCGGAACTGCGCCTTCGGCCACTAGCGCTGTCGGATGGGAATTTTACCATCAGTTTGTCCGCCAGGGTCCTGTGGTATAGCAACACTCTCGAACCCCTTTCCTCTTCGGGTATGAGAGTGGAAAGGTGGCCAGAATGCGTGTAACGCGAGGGTCACGAGAAAGGCATCCTAACATGAAGTCAGCCATGTGTGCCAGGGTACCTGTACGCAACACATGACTGTCCTCACTAGGAAGATCACTTTCAGGATCCTCCTCCTCCTCAGGCCATACACGCTGAAAGGATGACAGGCCAGCAGCATGTGTACCCTCACCAGTGGGCCAAGCTGTCTCTTCCCCCTCCTCCTCATCTTCCTCCTCCTCCTCCTCCTCACCGCGCTGAGATATAGACAGGAGGGTGCTCTGACTATCCAGCGACATACTGTCTTCCCCCGGCTCTGTTTCCGAGCGCAAAGCGGCTGCCTTTATGCTTTGCAGGGAATTTCTCAAGAGGCATAGCAGAGGAATGGTGACGCTAATGATTGCAGCATCGCCTCTCACCACCTGGGTAGACTCCTCAAACTTTCCAAGGACCTGGCAGATGTCTGCCAACCAGGCCCACTCTTCTGAAAAGAATTGAGGAGGCTGACTCCCACTGCGCCGCCCATGTTGGAGTTGGTATTCCACTATAGCTCTACGCTGCTCATAGAGCCTGGCCAACATGTGGAGCGTAGAGTTCCACCGTGTGGGCACATCGCACAGCAGTCGATGCACTGGCAGATTAAACCGATGTTGCAGGGTGCGCAGGGTGGCTGCGTTCGTGTGGGACTTGCGGAAATGTGCGCAGAGCCGGCGCACCTTTCCAAGCAGGTCTGACAAGCGTGGGTAGCTTTTCAGAAAGCGCTGAACCACCA
Source organism: Eleutherodactylus coqui (assembly GCF_035609145.1). Classification (NCBI taxonomy): domain Eukaryota; kingdom Metazoa; phylum Chordata; class Amphibia; order Anura; family Eleutherodactylidae; genus Eleutherodactylus; species Eleutherodactylus coqui. Next base: position 34,636,863 of record NC_089842.1, read on the forward strand.
AATTAAAGACGTGGGTCAGGCATGGCACGTGCGTGAGGCTGCCGAGCTGCAGAGCCGCCACCAGGTTACGGCCGTTGTCACACACGACCATGCCCAGTTGGAGGCTCAGCGGCGCAAGCCTGCGGTCGGTCTGCTCTGTCAGACCCTGCAGCAGTTCGTGGGCCGTGTGCCTCTTATCTCCTAAGCTGAGTAGTTTCAGCGCGGCCTGCTGACGCTTGCCCACCGCTGTGCTGCCACGACGCGCGACACCGACTGCTGGCGTCGTGCTGCTGCTGCTGACACATCTTGATTGCGAGACAGAGGTTGCGTTGGAGGAGGAGGAGGAGGAGGGTGCTTTAGTGGAGGAAGCATACACCGCCGCAGATACCACCACCGAGCTGGGGCCCGCAATTCTGGGGGTGGGTAGGACGTGAGCGGTCCCAGGCTCTGACTCTGTCCCAGCCTCCACTAAATTCACCCAATGTGCCGTCAGGGAGATATAGTGGCCCTGCCCGCCTGTGCTTGTCCACGTGTCCGTTGTTAAGTGGACCTTGGCAGTAACCGCGTTGGTGAGGGCGCGTACAATGTTGCGGGAGACGTGGTCGTGCAGGGCTGGGACGGCACATCGGGAAAAATAGTGGCGACTGGGAACTGAGTAGCGCGGGGCCGCCGCCGCCATCATACTTTTGAAGAACTCCGTTTCCACAACCCTATACGGCAGCATCTCCAGGCTGATAAATTTGGCTACGTGCACGCTTGCGCTCAAACATTTGCGCTAGCGACGGCTGGACGCTGCGCTGAGAGACATTGGTGGATGGGGCCGAGGACAGCAGAGGTGAGGGTGTGGGTGCAGGCCAGGAGACGGTAGTGCCTGTGTCCTCAGAGCGGGGTTGGATCTCAGTGGCAGGTTGGGGCACAGGGGGAGAGGCAGCGGTGCAAACCGGAGGCGGTGAACGGCCTTCGTCCCACCTTGTGGGGTGCTTGGCCATCATATGTCTGCGCATGCTGGTGGTGGTGAGGCTGGTGGTGGTGGCTCCCCGGCTGATCTTGGCGTGACAAAGGTTGCACACCACTGTTCGTCGGTCGTCTGCACTCTCAGTGAAAAACTGCCAGACCTTTGAGCACCTCGGCCTCTGCAGGGTGGCATGGTGCGAGGGGGCGCTTTGGGAAACAGTTGGTGGATTATTCGGTCTGGCCCTGCCTCTACCCCTGGCCACCGCACTGCCTCTTGCAACCTGCCCTGCTGCTGCCCTTGCCTTCCCCTCTGAAGACCTGTCCTCAGTAGGCGTAGCAAACCAGGTGGGGTCAGTCACCTCATTGTCCTGCTGCTCTTCCTCAGAATCCTCGGTGCGCTCCTCACTTGAGAAAGGCGTCTTAAGAATGCCGAAACGCGTTGTATAACTATTGCTGCAAGATTTCCACTTGCATGCAATCTTTTATTCGGAAATAAATTTATGATTAATTTATATAAATACTGTCTGCCACGACAGTTCATTTTTTCCTAAGAGGAGCTACAGCAGGAGCGCGGAAAGAGTTTTTTCTATTTGAAGATTTGCTCTTTTTAACCCATTGAGGGAAGTTTTCTCTCTTTGGGATTGCTTTTATTCCGGCGGCTCTCCTTCCCCATCGAAGGATATCTGAAGTCTCTTCGTATATTACTACAGGCATACTCGGATCACAGGTGCAGGCGGGGTGTTCCCCAATGATTTAACGGTCTACGGGAACCCCGCTGTGCACCAGGTGAGTCACTCTCATTATTTATTATATGGTGGCGCGGATCGTTACTCTGAATAGTGTCTTTAGAGGTAGATACTAGTTCCCACCAGTAATTAATTTGGGAGGCCAAGTAGTAATCATGGACACACAGCATGCCCATCCCACCCTCCTCTCTTCTTCTCACCATAAGGCTATATGCTAAGCGTGGCCTTCTCTGCCTCCAGACGTATCCCGAGAAGGCTGAACGTAGTGTTTTAAAGAAAGCCTGAGGAAGTGCAACCGGAAGCATTCTAAGTTTATACAGGATAGTATAGCACGTTTTTCCTGCCGAACCACGAAATGAACAGCATGTCGTATGTGTGGAGAAGGTGTTTGACTTGTGTTAGCAATGGGATATAGTTATGTTTATAAAGATCCTCAGCTTCTTTGGTAATAGTGATTCCTAGGTAATCGACTGACGAGTTGGACCATTTGAAGGGTGAGCCTGTGCTTAGTATTTTAAATTTGCTTGGGGAGAGAGAAATATTTAGGATGGTGGACTTGGAAAAATTGATTTTGAAATTGGAGATATTGCCATATTCTTCTGGTAGAGTTAGTAGGTTTGGGATGCTCCTTTCTGGGTCGGAAATGATAAACATCACGTCGTCTGCGAAAGCAGCCGTATGCAGTTCCTTGGAGCTTGTTTTAAGACCTTTTATGTTAGGGTTTAGTCTCACTCCCTGCAGGAGGGGCTCCATCGAAAGGACAAATAGGGTCGGGGAGAGGGGGCATCCCTGACGAGTGCCGTTCCTGATGTTGAATGGTGGTGATAATAGGTTATTTATTTTTATTCTGGCGTATGGTTCTTGATATAGCGAAAAAATCGCTGATATAAATGGAGGGGGGAGATTGAAGTGAGTTAGTACTTTCTTAATGTAGGTCCAGTCCACCCTATCAAATGCCTTTTCGGCGTCAGTGCTGATCAAAACTAAGGGAATTTTCTGGGTTTGTGCATATTTCGTTGCATGGAGGAGTCTATAACAATTGTTTCTGCCTTCCCTGCCTTTAACAAATCCTGTTTGTTCGTTGTTTATTAAGGAAGGGATCAGATTCTCTAACCTTTTTGCAAGCAGCTTCGCCCAGAGTTTAACGTCTACGTTAATCAAGGATATCGGTCTGTAGCTGCTACAGAGTTCGGGATCCTTGTTTTCTTTGTGTATAAGCATTATGTGCGCTTCCTGCGCCTGTTTAGTGAGCGAGTCTCCGGCCAATAGTGCGTCAAAAAGGTTTTTAAGTTTTGGGATTAGTATCTCTCTAAATGATTTGTAATAGGTACTTGCTAGGCCATCCGGTCCAGGACTTTGCCTGGCGGGGCATTGCATCACGATGTCTTCTATTTCTTGCGTGGTTATAGGAGCCAGGAGGGATTTGGTTGCACTCTCCTCTAGTTTTGGCAATTGGACGGAGTTTAGGAATTGGTCAATGTAGTCTTCTCTCTCTGAATGACTTTTAAGGGGGTTTTAATTTTTAAGGTTATATAGGTTTGTGTAGTAGCGTTGGAAGTTTTCTGCAATTTCATGAGAGGAAGAGGTCTGTTTACCCGTGTGGTCTTTAATTGTAGCGAAAGCATTTCTAGATTTTGCTTTCTTAATTAGGGATGTGAGGAGCTTACTTCCTCTGTTGCCATGGGCATATGTCATATGTTTAAGATAGAGATGTTTCTTATTGTGCCTGGCCTCCAGAAGATTTTTAAGTGCGCGTCTGAGCTCTATTAAGTCCTTTTGTTTATCTAAAGCTAGCGAGAGCTTGGCTATTTGTTCTATCTTTGCTATTTTGGATAAAAGGGTATCAATTTCGGCTTGGAGCTGTTTTTTGATCCTGGACCCTAACGCTATAAAAAGGCCTCTTATGTAGGCCTTGTGCGCTTCCCATACCACTGGGAATTTCAGGTCTTCCGTGTCGTTTAGTAGAAAATATTCTGACAATTGTTTAGACAGTTGCGCTTTTTCTTTCTCGGAGTCTAGAAGAGAGATGTTTAGCTTCCAGTTCCACTCCCTGGGGCCACCTTCTTTGAATTTAATATCCGCATGGGTAGGTGCATGATCGGAAACTGTAATAGCTTCCATATGTGCCTTTTCGACTTTTGTTAGTAGGTTCTGGGACACAAGAATATAATCGAGCCTATGGTATGAGGAGTGCAGTTGGGAGAAGAAGGAGTAATCTTTTAGGGAAGGGTTGAGAGATCGCCATGTGTCCACGAGGCCTATGTCTGCTAAGGTTTTATTTAGCTTTTGGATTTGTTTCTGGGGGATCCAGGATCTACCTGTTGAGGAATCTAATAATGGGTTTAGTACGGTATTTAGATCTCCTCCTAGAATTATAAAACCTTCTGTGAACTCTCTCAGTATATTTAGTTGGTCTATCAGCCAGTTGACCTGGTTGGTATTAGGGGAATATATATTAGCTATCGTTAAGTTAACGTTATCGGAGGTGCCTTTAATGAACAATACTCTACCTAATTCATCTGAGTACTTAGCCTTAAGATTAAATGTCAGGGATCTATGGAGGAGGATGGAAACCCCCTTGGAGGCGGAGGTCGGATGGGAGTTATGGAAACTTTGATTGAATTGCCGCCCTGGTAAGTTGGGGCAGTTGTTTGATTTAAAGTGTGTTTCTTGTAATAAAAGTACCTTAGATTTGTACTTTTTAATTAATTGTGAGACACTATGTCTTTTCTGAGGTGTATTGAGACCCCGAACATTAAATGACGTGAATCTTACCGCTTCCATGCTTTCTTCGCTGGGGCTGGTCTTGAGGTCCTGTTTGGGTGGTTGTTCGGACAGGCGGAGGCGCAGCCGAGACTGGGTAGGTTCTGCAATGAAGGGATCAACAGGAGTCAGAGACCACTTGAATCAATCGGCCTGTCGGGAAATTAGGGTCTGAGTGTCCGCGTGGATAAAGATAGGCGGGAGGTCAGGTGGAGTAGGTGGTGGGGAAGGGAGGAGTTAAGGGGGGTGAGAGCACGAGGGGGAGGAGGGAAAAGGGGAAACACAATCAAAAATAAGAAACAAACAAACAATGGACCACGTGAGTGATGAAAATGGTTAATGCAAGCTGAGTCCATGAGCAGTCCTCTTTTCGGAGGAACGGCTAGTTTCTTTCACGTAGAGAGGTCTAGCCGTCTGGTCGAGGCGGTCGAAACGGTGAACTGGTGAACTTTAAACTGTAGCTTTAAGTAGGTTTAAAGAAGGGAAAATACAAAAGAAAAAGATAAAAAGAAGTTGCCTGATCGGAAGGGTACGGCCGGTCTCCTTCTTAGGTGGGGGGAAAGGTGGTCCAACAGGTGGACGTCTTGGCATCCTAGTAAAACCAGGGTGGAATAAGATGGAGTATCCAAAAAGGACTATGTCCTTGTAGAAAAGGTATTTGCGGTATGTCCTGTAGGTCAGGTGTCTCCAGGGATATTATCCTCTCTGTTTTTCCTTTTTTGTTTGCTTCTGGGAGATTTGGCGTAGTTGACTGTACGCCAGTGCTCTGGAGCGGGGAGAGGCGGGAGACCAGGAAACTCCGGTAACGGGAGCCAGTTAGGGAGCTCGATGGGGTCCAGGTCCAGGTGTTTCCAGTTGTTCTGGAGGTCTTCCGGGGTACGTATATTTAATCTCTTCCCCTTGTGAGTGATGCCTAGACCGAACGGGAATAGCCATGCATAGCGGATATTTTTCGCTTTGAGGGCCTCCAATAAAGGCTTGAGCATTCTGCGCTTAGCCAGTGTCGAGGGCGAAAGATCCTGGAATAGTTGAATCGACTCGCCTTCATATGTTAAATTCCTGGCGTTTCTAGTGGCGTTCAGGATTGCTGCTGTATCTGGGAAAGCCAGGAGTCTGCAGATAATATCTCTGGGGGGGTCATTAGTTGTGGGTTGTGGCCTTAGAGCTCTATGGATCCTCTCTATAGTTATGGAGGCTGCTCTACCCCCCCCCCCCCCCCCTCCCCCAGTAGATCTGTGAAGATCTCTCGGGCGATTTTTTTCAAGAGTGTCCTGTGCCCAAGACTCTGGCAAGCCCTTTATGCGAATACTCTTTCGCCGGCTCCTGTTCTCCATATCTTCCTGTGCGAGGAGCATTCTGTTAATGCGTAAGTGTTGCTCTTTAACTACTGTGGCAAGCTCACTTGAATGTGTGGTTATAGTGGCAGCAGAATTCTCTAGGTCTTCTACCCTCCTCCCCATGCTCCTCACCTCTTCCTTGATTTCTGAGAGTTCAGACATTACTGGCCTGATGGTTTTAAGCAGGAGGTCTTTCATAAAACCTTTAGAAAGTGGTTCATCTTCTTCTCCCTCTGAGGAGCTCTCTCTCTCCCTTGCTGAGGACAGTACTGCAGCTGCTGCCGGCGCCATCTTGCCCGCTCCGTGCGGGGAGCGGGAGCTCCGGTCTTTCAGAAACCTCTGCATATCTGTCTGGCTCCGGGCAGGGCGAGGTGTCCCCTGCTGTTCTCCTCCTCTTTCCCTCGTGATTTTCCCCATTTTGCTGCAGATCGCTGCTGTTTGGAGCCGGGTTCTGTGCCTTAGTGATGGAGCACTGTTCTCATGCGGCTATCACAGTCCGCGGCCAGGCTCAAATGCTGCGGATTCTGCCATGGATTTTCTGCAGCATTTCCGCCTTGTGTGTATATATATCTTAAAGGCCGCAACTGTTCAAGACTAAAGCCGGCTCTACACAGGCGTAAGCGTATTTACGCACACGCTTGCACTTCCTATTTGCACGATGAGCATGGTGTTTTTGTGCGCACATGCGTATTTTACTGTATTTTTGCACGCACACACCATGCATGTTCGCACACGCAAATAACAGGCAGTCATGTTCCCATTGATTTCAGTGGGCAATTAAGTTTAATTAATTTGATATGTACTATACGCACAAAAACAGAACATGTTGTGTATTTTTATTTTTTTTTGTGCAAATGAAATGCAAAATGCATCCATGCGAACGAACTGCGTATTCACGGCATATTGAACTTGCAAATTTTGCACGCGTAATGTGCAGTGCAAATATGTTTCTGTGAATAAGCCCTAAGGCTGCCTTCACATGGGCGATAAAATCGTGCGATGCGAGAATGAGTGAAAAAGCAGAATTATGAAACCAATGAGTTTCAATGGTTTCCTTCCCATTAGCGATGTTTTCACGGATGCGATGTTGTGAGAAAAAAAATCGCAGCATGCTCTATCTTTCTGGGGGCCTTAAGACCTGCGATCGCGATATCGCTGCGTTTTTTTTATGCGAATGTCAATTGGACTTACTAATGTTAAAATCGCATCACACAAAAATCACAAGTTTGTGCTTTGCGATTCTTGTGCCATGTGTTTTTAACATTAGAAGGTCCTATTGACATTTGCGTTTAAAGAAACGCAGCGATATCGCTATCGCAACTGCGAAGGCCGCCTCTGTGATATGCGATTTTTTTATTTTTTTTATTTCCCATATTTCCCCATGGAGCCTCCTTTTCATTGCAATGCAACAACTTGTGATTTTCGTGTGATGCAATGTGTATTTAACATTAGAAAGTCCTATTGACTTTCACGAAAAAAAAATTGCGTCATTTTATCGCAGGTGACAGTGACTCAATGCGCACTTTTTCTCAAGGAAAAACACCATTGACACCCTAAAAAGTTTTCTCGCACAAAATCGTGGTCGACCATGTGAAACCTAGGCCTCATTCACACCGGGATATCGCTGCAGAAAAAAGCTTTCTATCCGCGATTTTTGAGTGTCAGCGATGCTTTTTCTTGTGAAGAAGCGTGCATCCCGTCGCTGCTGCCCGCGATTTTATCACAAGGAAGATAAGTGGAGTTTCTAATGTTAAAAATGTATCGAATTGCAAGTTTGTGCTGTGCGATACGGTAAACAAGGAAGCTCCATAGGGAAACATAAGAGATCTAAAAAATAGCGCATCGCAGAAAGATAGAGCATGCTGCGATTTTTGTTTTCTAGCAACATCGCATCAGTGAAAACATGCGTTTTCTTGCGTTAGCACATCACCAGAAAACCGTACAATTTCGTAGCCCGTGTGAAAGCGGCCTTAGGAACATAAACAGTTTGTGGCTCACAGTCTGTCCGGTGTCCACAATAAGCATTTTCAGTCCCGGGGTGAGCTCTTGTGGTGAGATGGGAAATTCTACATAAGGTGCAAGCAGTTGCTCCTGCCTTAGCACTGCGTCTTTGATGTGGGGGACCCAAACTGTCAGCCAGCCCTAGCTTGGGACATTAACCTCTTCACTCCTACGACACACTTATTTTTTTTTATTTTGCTTTTTCTCTCAAGGTTCATTACTTCTTCGTTTGCTTTCTGTCAGCATCTTCTAAGCCCCTTAACTTTCTTAGCTTTCTGTTGATGGTGTTTTGTGAGGATTTATATAGTAACACAGTATGTTGGGCTGAAAAAAGACAATGTCCATCCCGTTCAGCCTGTTTCCACCCCCCACCCCCACCCCCCCATCCCCTTCTGCTTGTTGATGCATAGGAAGGCAAAAAAACCCTGATGAGGCAAAAGCCAATTTTTTCCCATTTCGGAGGGAACAATTCCTGCCCGACTCCATAATGGCAGTCAGAACAATCTCCTTTTTGTTGGAGTAATTTCTATTTGTACTATTTTGGAGTACATATGAATTTGTGACAGACCACAGCGTGTAAAGGTTTTAACCCTTTGCAATCCAATTTTGGATTCAGGGTTTCCTAGGGGGCTTTCTCTTTCTGCCATTATACAATGGTGCCATCTGCTGACTTGAGCCAGTACTGCGGTATGTGACATGCTGGAGAGGCCCACAACAACAGAGCGGCCAGTATAATATAGTAAGAATACCCTGCTGGATGTCCTCTAACATCAGAACTGTACAGGCTTCAATCAGAATGTCTTCAGACGTCAGACAGTGGATTGGAAAGGGTTAATGGCTAGGATCAGAGGTTGCTCTGCTCCTGACCATTAGAGTTGGAGCCTGGCTGTCATCAGACAGATGACCCCCTGTTCCTCTTGGCACGGGATACCTGTGTTGGCCTTATTCTGATGCACCGTAAAAGGCATATGCATCATACCATGACCCCTTTGAGCGAATTGTTGTGTGTAAAAGGTTCCATCGTTAGCTTTTCGGGCGAACAATGATTTTAGGTGTGCATAAAATCCATTGTTCAGCCAGAGAGCTGATAGCAGGGACCACACTCTGCCATCTCCACGGGAGGGGTAATTACATTATATTCAGCTTGCAGCCCCATGGCAGGACAAAGGAGCTGTATGCAGAGAACAGACCACCTACTGTTCTCTGCATGCAATTCCTGGAGGCTCATTTACATGCAAATGAAGGTAATAAGCTGCTAATTTACATTAGAGCCCAGTAAGGTCCATTTACACACTGATGATTGCTTAAAATTCAGCAGAAACTGACAGTTTTGAGTAATCACTTTGCATTAGGTAATAATGGGCTAATCAGCCCTTTAGTAGCTAACAAGCTTCATTTGCGTGTATTTACAAAACAGTGGGTGGCCTGTTCTCTAAATATATCGCTATTGTTCTCCAGCGGGAGAGCAGCTGTTAAAGAATGTTATCATCGCTACCCGCGGAGAACTCAGTGTGCGGTTCCTCTTCTCAGGGACAGCAGAGTTTAAGCTGAGCTGAACTCAGCGATAGACGAAAAGTGCATGGTAAGTGCATGATGGGCACACATTTACAAGCAACGATTATCGATCAAAAGATGGCTTTTGAGCGAATTTTGAGCGATAATCGTTGTGTGTAAAAGGGCCTTTAGCAGCTTATTCAAAACGATCGCTCAAACTGTCAATCATTCTATCTTTTGAACAAATTTTGAGAGATCATCCATGCGTGTAAATGGGCCTTTAGTGGCAGCTGTAAAATGGCATATCGGTGGTCACTCAGGAATTAGGATGCCTTTTGTTTGCAGTATTTGCAATTGTCTTCCATGTAAAAGTAAAATGAAATTAGGGCGATGAAGAAGAGAAGGTAGTTTTTTGTTGAAGTAGGGGAGGGGTCAGTTCACAAGTTTTTATTTTTAATGGAAGCCCTTTGGGAAGGAAGGGTAAAATTACAGAATAAAAAGCAATAAATACAGACAACTGTTTCATTAACCTCAATTTCAATATTTTTAAGCCACAGAGAAACAAAAATCCAACAAAGTAAGAAACAATCCAAAAATATTCCATCCGGTATCATTTTCTTGTTTCGGGATCCTTTACAACTGTTAGAGGAGTAATTTCAGCAGTAGAAGACACACAATGGTCGGAGACAGGACGACTTTATGGAGACGTATGCCACCATTGGTGCATTTAAACGTAAGTTTCATTGATGATCCCATAATATTAGATTGGCTGGAAAGATCACAGATGGACTTGGTTGCGCACCCTCGAAGGGCTTCTGAGGCTGATCCTGTAGAGATACATAAAAGAGTTCTCACTTATCACAATATTAGGCCTCATAAATGAAGATTGTCCAACAAACACTGGCCTTATACCATACCAACTAATCAAATACAATGTTTCCATAAATTATCCTGGAAATAAAAGCTTTGCTGTGATTGGCCAGTTTTTCTGATACATAGCTTTCATAAAAGAGGCTTATTCAGTATACTTTTTTCAACTTCACTTACAAACCTGACAAGCTCTTAGATGTTTTCAATTAGCCATACTGCCCTCAGCAAATACTTACCGGCCCCTGAATAGGCACTCGACGACTATTTAGCTCAGTGCTGATAAGAAATCTTATGCAGAGATCCTTTCAATCTTAGTCAGTGAGTCTCTATGAAGTGAAGTAAAAAATTAAATACTTAGCAATACCGGTTTGTGTTGTCAGGAGAAGACACATATTCTCATCCCCTTTACATGCGATAGTATCTGAAGTGTAACACCAAGTAGATTTCTCAGAAACGCAGGATCGGCAGGTCACATTATTGGGTTGAAAGCTATTTGAAACTAGAAGAGAACAGCAGAAATAAATAAAAAGATGACTTGTATTCATTGCACGTAAACCATAATGTATGAACCTATGAGGAACCTTCTTCATCCACCCTTCTAAGTGATGAATCGGTTGCCCCTCTGTTAGAGCCTATTAACATCACAATCAGAACACTTCTTGGTCACCTTCTCTATACAGTAGGAGGAAGTCAGTGATCTTCCATGCAATACACAGACACAAGAGGTCCTTCAGAGCGAGATCTACTCATTGCAACAGGTGTCTGCTCTACCGACAGTGAGATGTCTTACTAGATGAACCACCAGTGTTATCTATACATTTCCCATCGGGACACACAGAAAGATGTTCTCCAGTCCCATTTAAATCTTTTACATCCATAATATCCTGTATATTGGATGTCTCCTTTATTAGAGACCCAAGGATTCACTAAGTGTGGAAATCGTTCTGCAGGAATATTGGCCCATGCGGACAGGAAGCTTCTTGTAGTTGCCGCCAATTAGATAGAGGTACTGACGGGCTCTGAATAGCTGCCTGGAAGGGGTAATCTATTCATGCTGCTTGCACCAAATTCTGACCTCCCATCAGCACGGGGCACCAGAAATCTGGATTTATCTGACCAGGTGATGTTTTTCCACTGCTTGGTGATACAATTTTTACTTTTTTTTGCCCACTTGAGTTTTGTCTTTCTGTTTCTCTTACAAAGCAATAGCGCTTGGACTGATCATCTGCCCATCCATACTAATGGATGGCAAGTTGTACGGTCAGACACGTTACTCGGACTACCAGTGTCGTATTCGACTGCTCCTGACCGCATCTCCTGTTTGTCAGAACAATTCTCCTTTTTACTTCTTTCAGTGCCAAATTGTTTCCATCCACAGGATCCTCTTTCGCTGGGTGAGTAACCTTGATCACGCCATTTTCCTAATACTTTTATCACCATTGCACAAGACAACCCCACAAGGCTGGCTGTGACATCTTGGCCACTGGTAGTCTAGCATTGGTGACCAGTCCTCACTGGAAGTCGCTCAGATTACGGGATTCCCTCACTCTAGTGTGGATTTGTACTGAAAATAATCAGCGGAAAACCTGTCACTTGAGTTTACGCTGCTCTCCGGGGTAACAGCTCTAATTGTGAGAGGGACGGGGGCTTGAAAAAAAGATCTCTGTCCACTAAGACCAACCTATTATTCTGCAATATGGATTTAGGGTAAGGCAAAAGATCTCCATCAGACGGAAGCAGATTGTCCTCATGGTAGGAAAACATTTTGTGACGGACTCATCATTTCCATTGATGCAGTGATATAACCTGTATTACTACACTCTGGGTCTCATTCCCAGTGATCTGGTGATATAATCTGTATTATTATTACACTCCGGGTCTCATCTCTGGTGATCTAATGATAATATTATTACACTCCGAGTCTCATCTTCTGTGATCTAATGATATAATCTGTAATATTATTACACTCCGAGTCTCATCTCCGGTGATCTCGTGATATAACCTGTAATATTATTACACTCTTGGTCTCATCTCCGGTGATCTGGTGATATAATCAGTAATATTATTACACTTTGAGTCTCATCTTCAGTGATCTGGTGATATAACCTGTAATATTATTACACTCTGAGTCTCATCTCCGGTGATCTGGTGATATAACCTGTAATATTATTACACCCCTGGTCTCATCTCCGGTGATCTGGTGATACAACCTGTGATATTATTACACCCCTGGTCTCATCTCCGGTGATCTGGTGATACAACCTGTGATATTATTACACCCCTGGTCTCATCTCCGGTGATCTGGTGATACAACCTGTGATATTATTACACCCCTGGTCTCATCTCCGGTGATCTGGTGATACAACCTGTGATATTATTACACCCCTGGTCTCATCTCCGGTGATCTAGTGATATAACCTGTAATATTATTATATGTTATAATGATATAACTTTGGGCGCATTTAAAACTCTTTCGCTAATTAAGCTATTGACAATAGTTGAAATTTCCCTGCACCGCGGTGGTGCTTAACAATGCCACTACTTTGGTGATGTGTCTGTCTGGAAATGTGACCGTGGGGTAAATAACCTGACACAGTGCTGATGTGTGTTAGAATGAGGTTACCACTGGGGCCGCTGTTTGGCTGTGGCGGCGATGCATCAACATGTAAATGTACTATAAATGTAGATGGGTGGAGAACAGGGAATCCACTGGCGTTGGAGCCGTGATGCATTTTGAAAGGTAAGTACAATATTTTTGGGATTATTTTGGGCTATTGTAACTTTTACTCAGTATTGTGCAGATCTGAGTGATAGTGCGCCACATTACTGAAAGCACCCACAGTTATACAGAATGGAAATTCTGCTGTGCTGGTGAACTGGGAGCTGAAGGGTCAACAAAGAGTTTGCTGAACTAAGGGTGCCAGCAGAAAAAGCAGAAATGAATGACTTACATGTAGGAAGAGGAGCAGTACAGTTGTCCGTGTCGCAGCATGAAACGCCGGTCTCGATGTGATCATTCCGTGAAGTCACAGTGCCGTTGAAGGAACATTTAGTTTCATCTATGCAATTCCTGGTCAGATATTCAGTCGTCTTATTCTCTGCAACTAGAAGGAAAAAACTTTTTTTCTTACTGAAATTTGACCCTTCCACTGCCAGGGGCGTCTGGACATTTTGCACCTCCAGTATCCCGGAGAATTTTCACACAATTGTCATGTACAAATAAAATCTCAGTTTCAAAATAAGAAAAGAAACCTTTCTGAAGGTACCTTCACACAGTACGACTATCGAGCGCATTAGCACCCAACAGCCGTACCGGCGACTATCACCTCTGTGCTCCTACAGCAGAGAAATAGTGGTTCAAGTGAATGGAAGCGGAGTGGACCAGAGATCGATCTGGCTCGCTGGCTTCCATTCACAGCAAACAGGCAGTCACTTAAACACTGAGCGAGACTCAAGACCAAGAGACTGTTGGGCTGAGTAAACAACAGGTCAAAAAGGTGAGCCACCGCTCCATTCATTTCCATCACAGCACCCGAGATGGTTTATAACTCAACAAGTTCTGGCACCATTATCAAAATGAATGGACCAGCAGTGGGCCTACGTGACCTCCGCTCCACTTATTTGGTGACCCCCACTGATCAACTACTTATCTTCTAGACTTTTTCCAACCGGAATACCTTCTTTAAAAGCAGGTAGCATAGAGAAGGAACCAAAGAAGAGGCACCTCTGATGGAAACTTGTTCTGCCCCTCGTATAATAAGGTGGGACCATTAAATAATAGCGTATAATTTGCCTAAGGTGGGACCATTTAAATTTTAAGGACTAGTTTATTTTTTAAGAGTGGGTGATTATCTAAACACCCCCTGTGTTTTCTCTTCCAATGGATTTGCCAATTCATTTCTTCAGTACCTCCCTGGATCGGAAGGGGTGCGCCATTTTCATTCTATCCTTTGGCTGGCCCATCTAGAAGTGTCCTCTTTACTCCATCTACATCCTTTATTATTGGTGTTAGGTCTGCATTCCTTGAGGTGCTAGGACTTTGGTTCTTTCTATATGGTACTTGCTGTATGGCCTTGTGGATTGTTTGACCAGAGTGGCTGCTCACCCTTCCAAGAAGGCTGAGGATGGACATACAGTGATTGCACTCAGAATTTTACTGTCTGCATCTTCTCGGATTTTAGTGTGGCATCATTGCATGCAACACACCCAGTGAGTCCCTTCTTGATTTGTTTCTCCTTTTGTTACATTTGTAGCCTTTGAGAACTTTTTCTAAAGGCCCGGTCACACGAGCGGAGATCCGTGCGTATTTCCACGCAAAAAAAAACACACCCCAGATGCGGACAAAAATCTGCACCTACCAATGAAAGACATATGGGTGGCAATGGATGTGGTCATGCGGATTTCTTTCCGCACGGAAATAGGCGCAGATCTCCACTCATGTGACCGACCCCTAATAATGCATTTCCTTCAGCCCCATTGAGGACACAACCCTTTTTTTTAACATTTTCCTCCCTGCTTTTAAAAAATCATAACTTTTATTTATCCATCAAGCCCCCCGGATGCCATGGCAACCAAACAGGCACCGGTCATCTCATCGCAGGGGACCATTCAACACCTGTGAACACTGATTGGGGCATTTAAATGCCGCTGTCAGAATTGACTATTGCATTAAAAGAGTTAACAGCTGCGATCAGTGGGAGTGCTTATCGAAGTGGGATCAGTGGGAGTGCTTATCGAAGTGGGATCAGTGGGAGTGCTTATCGAAGTGGGATCAGTGGGAGTGCTTATCGAAGTGGGATCAGTGGGAGTGCTTAACATTAAAAAGTCCCATTGACAATTGTGTTAAAAATGCGCAGAGATATTGCAGCAATAAAAAACTCAAGTGGTAGATAGCCATAACAGCTGCACGAAGCTCTCTCCTGTCCTGATAAGTTGTTACAATGTATCAGTGCAGGTAACATGTATCAGTCTGAATTCCAGACTGATTACATCCCAGAAGATTGTCTAGACTAGTGCACATATCTGTAACAAACCCCCAGCTGTGACACTTATTAGCGCTCTATAGGTTTTCAACCTCTACATATAAACAGGAATGTGCCTATTCACAGACAGCAAGCAGGAGTATTAAAAAAATGAGAGCTTAAAATATGAAATCTGCACATTTTGTGGCATAAAATAGTCACAAATTTTGAAGCAAAATTTCTCTGCTGCCCTTTTTTTAAAATATGGGTAGGGCTTCGCACAAGGAGCGAGGCTGTCCATATCACAATAGCTTTACCATAATTTATACCAGAAATTGGTGAATTTTATCAGAAATGTACTCCACCTATGACCTAGCATAGATTTCAGTTTGTGGTGCAGAGACGGCCGCTTAAAGGGGTTGTCCCGCGCCGAAACGGGTTTTTTTTTTTTTCAACCCCCCCCCCCCCGTTCGGCGCGAGACAACCCCGATGCAGGGACGTACAGAAAGCTCACCGGAGCGCTTACCTTAATCCCCGCGCTCCGGTGACTTCTATACTTACCTGTGAAGATGGCCGCCGGGATCCTCTGCCTCCGTGGACCGCAGCTCTTCTGTGCGGTCCACTGCCGATTCCAGCCTCCTGATTGGCTGGAATCGGCACGTGACGGGGCGGAGCTACACGGAGCTACACGGAGCCCCATAGAGAACAGGAGAAGACCTGGACTGCGCAAGCGCGGCTAATTTGGCCATCGGAGGGCGAAAATTAGTCGGCACCATGGAGACGAGGACGCTAGCAACGGAGCAGGTAAGTATAAAACTTTTTATAACTTCTGTATGGCTCATAATTAATGCACAATGTATATTACAATGTGCATTAATATGGCCATACAGAAGTGTATAGACCCACTTGCTGCCGCGGGACAACCCCTTTAATACATTTGGTGTATGGTCTTGCAGCAAGCTGCCAATTAACACTGGCATACTTGTATATGAACTGCAGAAGTTAGCACATCTATCACAAAGTCTACTATAAAGTTCCTGAACTTTATGGGATGCTTAAAAACTTGGACACAAAACTGAAACCCCTTCAAAACAGTCCAAAAATGTGTCCTTAATCATACTACTCACCGCGAAATCTTTTTATGTATGTTGATCCACACACAGTTCCATTCGGACAAGTTATGTTGTTGCCTGTGCATTCTGAGGATCTAGATGTACACTCCGTACACCAGAGAGCGGAACCTAGAGAGATGTCACACAGCACACAGTCAGCACAATTATCACTTATTACACTCTGGTTTGCCAAGACTTTTCTGCTGCCAAGTCACGGAGATCAGCGGCATCAGAGACAGAAGTTTAAGAGCTCATCTCCCAGTATGAACAGGTGGAGAGGTAAGAGCGGTCGTACAGAGACATATACTGCTATAGTGGAAGTATTAATATGTCTTATTACCACCACAACTACCGCTATCTATTATTTACTATTATTATTATCCTCTTCCCGATGCCATATGACTATCTGCGTCCTGCTGAAGGCTCCCAGGACTACCATGCGTGTTTGTCTATTAAGACAAGCCTGTGACATGTTATAGGAGAATGCCAGTAAAAAATAAAGTATAATGCTACATGGTATTGCATTTTACCGTTAAGCAATCAAACATTGTCAAGTCCCCAAAGTGGACAAAAAAAGTAAAATAAATATAATGAAAATGAAATAGAAAAAGTTCTATATAAAAATTGGTATCACTGAATCCATAAAAGTTCTATTTATTAGTCACGCATGATGAATGCCTTAGATGGGTTTTCTGGATTAGAAAAACATGACTGCTTTCTTCCAACCACAGTGTCACCCTTGTCTGTGAGTATTGTCTGGTATTGCAGCTCAGCTCCCATTCACTTCAATGGAGCTGAGCGGCAATACTACATAAAACCCTACAAAGAAGGGTTGCGCTGTGTTTGGCAGAAAGCAGCCATGTTATTCTAACCCTAGACAACCCCATTTAAGAAAAAAAACGCACTGTCAGAATAGCTTTTTTTGGTGACCCTGTCTCTTAGAAAAAATACATAAAAAGCAATCAAAATGTCATGTCTACCCCCAAATGGTACCAATAAAATCTACAGATCATCTCACAAAAAAGAGCCCTTACCCAACAACATGAATGGAAGAATAAAAAAAGTTATGGAGAGTCAAAAGATTAAGACAGAAGCATCACGTTCTTGAGCTCCTGGCTTCATGGCACTCAGGATGTGAGCACCGATGCCAAGAGAATGGGTGGTGATGCTGCAGCGTCTCATTGGCTGCAGCAGTCACCAGGAATTACCGGGACTGCAGTGGGCTGCAGCGCTGGATCCCAGCAGCCACCGAGGGGTAAGTATACTTCTGTTTATTATTTTCACACAAGGGAGTCCTAATGAAATCGGACAATCCTTTTTCATTTTTTAAAGGCATTTATTTAAGTAGTAGTATATAAAAAAAACTAGTATTTAAAAAAAAACAGCCATCATGTAGTTATGTTCCAGAAAAATAAGAGCTATGATTTTTTGAAAGTGTGAATGGCATAGCAAATAGAGATGAGCGAGCACGCTCGGATAAGTCAGTTACTCGAGCGAGCCTCGCTCTTCTCAAGTAACTGCATTCTTGTCCGAGCGTGCTCGGGGGGTAGCGGGGGAGAGAACGCTAAGTCAAGAATGCAGTTACTCAAGAAGAGCGAGGCTCGCTCGATGAACTGACTTATCCGAGCGTGCTCGCTCATCTCTAATAGCAAAACTTTCAAAATGTGACCTGGACACAGCAGCATCAATGTCCCTTGGTCACGAAAGGGTTAACATTACACAAAAGAAATCCATAAAAATAAAGTGAATACAAAGACAAATAGTTTACATGTTACAATTTAAAAAAACAACAACGTACCTGTCACTGTAAGAGCTGCGATGAGACTCAGAATTCCAATCAAGGAAGACATTGTTCAGCTTAGGTGCTTTCAAGAGATATAAACCTTGGGTGAGGCTCTTGATATATCAGGTTTGGGGGAGGTGGGACATAGGAGGAGCTTTATTTAATAGAAAGGACAACCAGCTCACCGAGAAATAAAAGTTACAGGTGACCTCCCATCACCCTCTTCCTTGATAATAAAGGGGATGTATCTTCAGAAGATTCTTATATTGGGGTCTCTATAATACAAAATAAAAATTTGAGACATCTAAGGCCCGATGTCCACGGACGGATTTGATTTGTGGCACCTGTGCTGGAGATCCGCAAATCAAGCCGCCCATAGGGATGCATTAGCATCCGCAAAACAATTTAAAGCATACAGATGTGATTTTTTTTTCCTGATGTGCGGATCGCACACGCTGGAAGAAATCGCAGCCCGCTTTATTTTTCTGCGAAGCCCGCAGGACGGCTTCTATTGAAGTCAATTTTAGCCGTACGATCTGCGGCTCAGCCACAGGTGTCACTGTGGACGTGCTATGGATCCGTGGGAAAGCATAAGATTTAGAAAAAAACAAAACTGCACTGTGCATGTGGCCGTGCTGAAGAAAGAAGATCTGTCTGGCACGGAGGAGACCCGCGCTGGACCTCGACAGGTAAAAAATGTCTTTCCCTGTCCATGTCTGTGGGCACAGCTGGATTCCGCTGTGGGCCCGTAGACATTGGGCCTAAGGTAGGATTCTCTCCTGGTGGGGGACAGAGGCAAGCTTGGACTGGCCCACAGGGAAACAGATGATTCCCTTGGTTGAGCTCTGAGCCAAGGTAGGCTTCCACCCCTCGCAAAAGCTTTGTATAAGATCTGCACATATTAGGTGAATGGCATTCTACCAAATCCTGCTTGCTGCATTCTCCATACTTCAATGGGAACAAGTCCACACCAAGACAGCCATCTTTCTGTTGAGGTATGCGGAGAAGAATTTGTTAATGAGATTCAGGTAATATTTGCACGTAGCTACATAATAAGCTCCCAGAATGAATTAAACTAGTAGGCCGTAGACAGCCCAATCAGCCACTAGATGCAAGAGTCTAGAATAGGACCCAGGAATCCAATGGAGGATAGCATCCGTTATTGCCATGTACAGAGGGAGGATGACAGCTGAATCCTGAGGGAGTAAGATAGCATATGATTATTGCTAATTGAGGTGGGGGTGATGATGTTAAAAAAGTGAATTGTTCTGTCTCCTGAGATGTCAGGACAATTCCCAAAATGCGGTACTGTCCCTCCTCTAGGATAGTTGAGAGACCGCTCTCTGCCCAAATTATCCAAATAATTTTGCTATAGCAAACGCATGTTTTTAATGGTTTCTCAATAAATGTACTATACATTACCTTGCTTGGACCTGATTTATCTCCTCTCATTGCAGGATAACTGCTGTATGTACAGCATGCATATGTTATACATGCTTGTGTGTATATGCAGCCTCAGACTGGGAACAAAGATGCAAAAGGGCTTTATGACTGGCGCCAGAGAGAGAGACAGCAAAAAGACCCAGACCATTCAGAACCGAAGGTGCGAAGAGCATCGCTGTGGATTCAATAGCAGGAGACCACCCGGACTTTGGTGGAGTTTTGTCGAGGACAGTGATATGGAGCAATGGTGGAGGTCATACTTCCTGCCATCAAGACATGTCAGTAAGGCTCGGCCTTGTTAAACCAGTGTCCACATATAAATGGACTTGCTAGTTAGCCCGCAGGTTTGTAGGGTATTGGTGCAGTTCAGTAGTCCATTGTTTAGTTAAGTATAAGAATGCTAATTAATGACATTTGTATGACGTTTATGCTGTAAGGGTGCGGCAAGTCACCTGGCATGCAGCTGGGAGACGTGGTGTAGTCATGGGTGGTTCTTCAAAAAAATTGTTGCTTTTAGTGTGACACCATGCATTTACCTATTCTACTGCTTGGATAATGTCCAGAGATGGGTGGTTATGTAAAGTCATTTACATTCTATTGCGGTTTTATAAGACAGTTTTGCTGTGTGAGAGGTGAAACTCGGCCCAAGTCCTTTTCGGCACGATTCCCAACTCTTCCTGCTTGGCAGCAACACAAATGGAGCACCACAGAATCCAGAGTTGTAGGCAGGCTTCCTTTCCCCAGGGCAAAAGATTCAGCACCCCTATCTTTGTTTGAAATTTTCATAGCACTCAGGATGTGAGCGCCGATGCCAAGAATACGGGTGGCAATCGCAATTTTACAAATGCAATATCAGTTCTCATTTCTCTGACTGATACTCTACTTGTTCGTGTAAATACAGTCCAAGTAAAACCTTTGAGATCCCCTGGGTTCCTGCGTTGATTACTAGTAAATATAGTCTCATTGTATCTTAATCACAACTATAGACAAATTCACTGGGGCGTATTTAATTGAACCACCATTTCATATGCCCACCTAAGTTAAGCGTGTGCCCGCCAATTGCAACAAATGTAATAAGAGGCATCTGGTGGCACCTCCATGCACCAGATGGAAGCCTACGCTAGTTACGAAGTAGCGAAGGTTTCTGCTATAATATACGACAGTATCTGCTGTACATTCATGCAAATGTAAAGGGATGCACCCATAATAATTGGCTCCACCCACTTTTAAAAAGAGTGACTATGCCCAGCCTCTAACAGCAGAAAGTCTCAATCTTGGTGTGTGTTCCAAAATTGTGACTTTTCGACACAGAAAAATGGCATGCAAACAATAATACATGTGTCCCAATGTAGCTAATAACACCCAGACAATTCTAATGTTCATGTCTTGTATTGTAATCATCCATAATGCAGGGAGAAAAAAGAAAGTGAACCCTTTGGAGTTGCCTGGATTTTTTGCATTGATCACTAATAAAATATAATTGTATCACGTCAAAATTATAGACAAACACAATGTAACTAATAACACAGACAATTGTACCGACCAGCATCCACAGCGCAGGGAGTAAAGTAAGTGAACCCCTGTGACTTCTCTAGCTAACAGTAATCGTCTCTTTCTTTATTTTTCATAACAGTTTCATTGAATTTTTCAAAGAATTAACAATTTAAACACAAATATCCATAAACTTGTGTCTGCATGTAGTTTTGATAACGATTAGAGATGAGTGAGCATACTCGCTAAGAATAATTACTCGATCGAGCATTGTCCTTAGCGAGTATCTCCCCGCTCGGCAGAGAAGATTCGGGTGCCGGCGCGGGTGACAGGTGAGTTGCGGCGGTGAGCAGGAGAGAGCGTGGGGGGGGGGGGAGAGGGTGAGAGAGATCTCCCCTCCGTTCCTCCCCGCTCTCCCCCGCCGCTCCCTCCCCGCCGCTGGCAGCCGAACCTTTTGTCTCGAGCGGGCAGGTACTCGCTAAGGGCAATGCTCGCTCGAGCAATTGCCCTTAGCGAGTATGCTCGCTTATCACTAATAACGATCTATTCGTACTGAAGAAAAAAGAACAAGAATTCAGCACTGAATGAAAATGATGTCATATTTAAAAAAAACAAGTTAAACCAAAATATCAAAAGGGAAGGGGACATCAGTGGGAAAAATAGGTAAAAGAGAATCAAAGGGGAGCTGAAATAGTTGCACGTGGGTCTTGTGTGACCCGCTAGAACCCCCCTTATTTTCTCTATTTAGGCACCAGATTTTATGGCAAAAGGTTTCCTTAACTTTTATTTGGACGTGAGGAGGAAGATAGGAAATAAAACCCTCCCACACCTCAAAGCTTAAGAATGGAAATTTCCAGGCATTCCATCTTAAAGAGAAAGGACAATTTGTCCAAGTGTACGGGGTGTAGCAATGACTGGGGAGGGGGGAGGGAAAGGCAACTAAGACATAAGCAGGCTTGTAGTCTTAAATAATCAAGCTATGTTATGCCATTGCCCCTTACAATCCGGGTTGCCCACATCCAACTACCATATGTAGCAATGTCTGTGTCGGGAAATGGGATCGGTGAAGTGACAGAGACTTACTTAGTCCAGATAAAAGTCCAAGTTGCTTTTTATTTTCTTTACTTCCAGCAATAACAAAGGGACCCAAGGAAAAACAGTGGCCACTGGCAGCACATGAGCTTAGTGCAAAACAGAACACAAAAAAAACATAGCTCAGCAAGTCCCCAGCTATACCTTAGGTTCTTCTCACCCAACGCTTGTAGCAAATGTTGATTAGGAACCCACAGTAGTTGTACTCACTTTCAGCCTCTGACCCAGACAGCATGGTCTTGCAGTCTTTTATGACACAGTAATGAGCTCAGTGTTTTCTGCTGAGCTTACTGGGACCCACAAGAAAGTCCTGGACTGGATCCCTACCTCCCCCAGTCTAATTCTGAGTGAGATACACACACCGTCCAATAGCCTCCCATTTACCTGTCCACATATCCCACCCCTCTTTTCCAGACCGGAAGCCTGGGCAACTTTAACCATCAAACACTGTATTCTTCACAAGGCATCAGCATTACCCTGAGACTTGCCTGGTGTTGTGTCCGCAAATGACATGCTGGACCTGCACCTGTGGATATGCACAATAATACGCCAAAGGGCAGCAACTGAAACAAACAGAAAATAAATGGGAAGTTTTTCCCTAAATACGAGACGAGGAGGGAGAGAGCCCTGCCTAACACAGCAGACTGATCGATCCGATAGGTGCGGGCCTGCACTCGTTCCTGGGACCTAAGTAACCGTACTTGGCCAACCAAATAAAGGAAAATAAAAACCACAAAACGAAAATAAAATGACAAACAGCACTTAGCTGGTAATGAAGCCGCAACACACAAAGCCGTCCTCTGTTAGCGGATACCACGCTATCCACGGGAGCCACTTACTGCCAGCTCAGACAGCGAGCAACTGACAATACCCAGCAACTAGCTCACCATCCAGCCCAGGTAAATAGCCAGCTAATCACCCACAGATGTGACCCCATTACATCACACCTACTAAGCTAGAAAGTGCAGAACCATATCTAAAACCCGTTATACGATGGAATAGCCATGATGAGGCCTCAAAATTTGAGCCATCATCCTTTGAAAGGTAGCCTGTGCCCCGTGTAAACCAAATGGCATGTTTTTGTATTAAAACAATCCCTCTGGGGCAGAGAAAGCATTTTCTCTTCTGCACTGTCAGTTAAAGATATTTGCAAATATCCTTTTGTGAGATCAAAAGTGGTAATATATCTGGCATTACCCAGTTTCTCAATCAGCTCATTAATTCTTGGCATGGGGTAGGCATCGAACTTGAAGATTTTGTTTTACTTTCTGAAGTCACTACAGAATCTCCAAGTGCCATTTAGTTTAGGAATCAACACAATTGGGCTTCACCATTCACTTTTTGAATCCTCTATTACCCTTAGCTTCATCATGCATTTAACCTCAGTAGAAACTGCATCTCTATGTGCTTCTGGTATCCTGTATGGTTTGAGATTTACCTTTACCCCAGGTTTCCCTATTATGTCATGATTTATCTCCTTAGGGAGAGCAACTATATACTATAAATAAGTGAGGAGACTCAAATGGCCACGCACGCTCCTCTGGGTAATATGCAAATAAGGGAGATGGAATAAATCCTCCACAGTGCCACCTACTGTACACTGATGATGGGCAATAACCCGGAAACAGCTGTATGTACATGGGGTCTGGCTTTGCTTTTGATTCCCAGTCATTGTAGCAAGACTTGTATAAAAAGTCCCACTTTGACTCGAAGGAATGCTGCCTTTCAGTAGGTGGCACTGTGGAGGATTTATTCCATCTCCCTTATTGTCATGATTTATGACATGGGTGCATCCCGGCAGGTCAGAGAACTTGCTTTTGTTTCTCTACAGAAATTCCTTAGCTGCTTGCTTTCCGCATACTGAGAATATCGCGTATTCTGACCACAGGAATGGGTGGCTGTGGCTTTACCTTCCGAGTCCTCAAGGTCCCTAAAGATTCTCTATCTTCCCAGGGCTTAATTAAATTGACATGGTAATTCTGGTATGGCTTTCATTTGGCTGACTGGTGTACTTTATAATTTACTTCCCTGACTTTCTCTACGACCTCATAGGGTCCTTGCCCTCTAGCAAGAAATTTACTTTCAAATGTGGACACCAAGATCAGGATGTTGTGCCCAGGGTAAAAATTTCTAGGCAGACCAATTATACACCCTGTTCTGGGCCTCTTGTGCCATTTGCAGGTATTCTATAACAATAGGCATTACCATTAGAGTTGAGCGAACATACTCTGCCGAGCTTGATGTTCGTTCGAGTATTAGCGTACTCGATGGTGCTCATTACTCGAAGGAGCATCAAGCTGTGTTTGACCCCGCCCCAGTTTTTGGCCCCTCCCTGCTGTGACATGCCTGTTTTGGCCCCTCCTGCCGCAGCGCGCGTCAATGGAAAAATTTTTGTCTGGCAGGTAGGGGGGTAGGGGGGAGAGAGAGAGAGAGAAAAAAAAAAAAGAGCTCAGCACCCAGCGTCCCACATACTAAAATGCTCGAGTCTCCCATTGTAGTCAATGGGGTTCGTTACTTGAGTAGAGCTCTCGAATTTTACTTGACTCGAATAACGCGGACCCAAGCATTTGGGTGCTCACTCATCTCTAATTATCATTCTACATTTGTTCCACATGCTCAATACTACTTTTGTAGGGAGCTACTCGGTTCCCCATCTTTCCTTGGCTACGTCTAGTAGCCCCCTTGGGTGACAACCATAGACCAATTCAAAGGATGAGAACTTTATAGAAGCCTGTGGCACCTCTCTAATTGAAAACATCAGGTATGGAAATAGACAATCCCAGTCATGCCCATCTTATTCTACCACCCTTATTAACATTTTAGGGTCTTATTAAACCTCTTTACTAATCCATCTGTGCTTTTTTTCCTCTTTGCAGCCCTCTCAAACACAGTCAAATAAGCCTCTACACCATCTTCAGAGGTCATCTTTTGCATAGACCATTAACTGTTGCAGGGGTCCCTTCTCTGAGGGCGAGCCAGAAGTGCTTCTTTTAGCAGGTCAATCGGTTCCTGCTGACGGGCGTTTGTCTGTTGCTGCTAAATATTTACTTGCACCAACTGTTTGATGAGCTCCTCCATAGCGGTGGACAGTGACTGCATGAAAATAGCAGGTTTCACCTAAGACATCAGCAGACTTTTAGTCTTTATTAATCAAGTGTTCTTATGCTGTTGCCAATAGCAACATGGGTTGCCCGCATCCAACCACCATATCTAGCAATGTCTGCGTGGGGGAATGGGGTCGGCGAAGTCACAGACGCTCATTTAATCTAGATTAGAGTTTAAGTTGCATTTCATTTTTTCTTCTTCCAGCTAAAAAAAGGTGACCCAAGGAAAACTGCGGCCACTGGCGGCACATAAGCTTAGTGCAAAACAGAACACAAAATAAATCGTAGCCCGGCAAGGCACCAGATGTACCTTAGGTTCTTCTCATCCTAGGCTAGCAGCAAATGTTGATCCGAAATCCATAGTAGTTGCACTCATTCCAGGTTTTAACCCTGACTGCATGGCCATGCAGTCTTTTCTGTCCCAGTAATAAGCTTAGTGTTTCCAGGTGGGCTCACTGGGACCCACAAGAAAGTCCTGAACTGGATCCCTATCCCACCCAGGCTATCTGTCTGATGAGATATAAACCCTGTCCAGCACTCTCCCATTTACCTGTCCATAGGAGGTAAATACCCATGCATATATATCTAATGTATGTACAATGTTTTAATGCTGGATTTTGTATATGTTCTTGTTAATGGATCTAGAGAAGTCACATGACTGTGTTTTGTTTTGTTTTTTACTTTAGCTTTGCTGCTGTGAATTAGAAGTGAATGAGCTGCCTGATGATTGTCCTATGAGCTAGATATAAAATGCAGTCTAGGTTGTGGAGAGAGCAGAGAGCCTTGTGAGGTGTGAGCTGCCCCAGTAATATTTAAGAGCTTGGTTTTCCTGTGTCATAGACAAAGGGCAACTCAGATTCCTGGATTGGTGATACACACTGCTGCAACGTGAGTGCAAAAAGAGGTCTTCCAATTTTCAAAAGAACTGTTAGCTGAAATGACTGACTACAAGTCCTGAGCTATCACTGGAGTGAGACCCCCAACTGACAGCTTGTGTCAAGATATTCAAGTTTTGGTGGTCGTGAGTACCATCATCCAGGCTCATCACCAGTTAAATGGATTATTTTGACTTCATCACTGTATAGCCTCCCTAAAGATACTGTGCTAATAATTTGTTCAGAGGATAGTAACTGTATGTTTTAGGTAGCAGATTTAGTAATTTGGTCAACCAAAGCTCCTGCAAGGACTAAGTTACCCCAGTGGAGACTCCTATTGTCAACCAGAATCTGTAGAGCTATTTACCCCTGGCCAGGGTAAACCATTTATTGACTGAGATAATTAATAGAGATGAGCGAACGTACTCGGTAAGGGTGATTTTGCAATCGAGCACCGCGATTTTCAAGTACTTGACTACTCGGGTGAAAAGTACTCGGGTGCGCCGGGGGTGAGCGGGGGGTTGCAGAGGGGAGTAGGGGGGAGAGGGAGAGAGAGAGGGCTCCCCCCTGTTCCCCGCTGCTACCCCCTGCTCCGCCGCGCCCCCCCCCTGCCCCCCGGCGCACCCGAGTACTTTTCACCCGAGTAGTGAAGTACTCGAAAATCGTGGTAATCGATTGCGAAATCGCCCTTAACCGAGTACGTTCGCTTATCTCTAATAATTAAGTATACTGTGTGTACAATATTAAAATCACCCTATTCGCAGGGTATTGAACAAGTTATAGCGTTTCTGGAAGGTTAGCAAACTGTTTACATTGTATGAAAATAATACCGTTGTATAATACCTTAGTGACCAAGCCTGTTTGCGCCTTAATGACCAGGCCAAAGTTTGCAAATTATTTTTCGCCACATGTTGTACTTCATTTAGGTGGAAAAAAAAGACTGATAGAGTTTGTGTTTATTTATTAAAAGCGCCAAAAATGTGAAAATTTTGAAAAAATCGTCATTTTTTCACATTTCCAACTGCAATATCTCAAATATGTGCAAACATAATATAAAAATTTTTGCTAAGATTTATATTTCCATCCATTTACTTTATTTTGGGCGCACATTGGAAAAACTTTTGTTTTTTTTAACCATTTAGGAGACGTACAAATGTAACATTACTTTTCAGCATTTTGAGGAACACTTTGTTTTCCTACACCAATCCAAGATTGGAAAGGCTCATAGGAGTCAAAATGATAGACACCCCCCCCAAGTGACCCCATTTTAAAAACTACACCCTTTAACGTATTCACTGAGGGGTGTCATGAGTATTTTAACCCCACAGTTTTTTTTCAGGAGTCAATGCAATTTAGAAGAGAAAAACTAAAATTTCATATTTTTGCAAATATGTCATTTTAAAGACAGGACTTTTTTCTATAGTACACATGAAAATTAGGATTTGCACCCCAGAATGGATACTCCTGTTTGTCCCGTGCTCAGAAACATACCCATTGTGGCCCTAATCTTACGTCTGGATGCACAATGGGGCCCAAAATGAAAGGAGCAACCGGTGGCTTTCGGAACAGAAATTTTGCTTGAAGGAGATTTAGGCCCTATTGCCCACTTGTAGAGCCCTTGAGTGACCAAAACGATGGAGAACGCCCACAAGTGACCCCATTTTGAAAAGTAGACCCCTTAACGAATTTATCTAGGGGTACGATGACTTTTTTGACTTCACAGTTTTTGAATGAATCTAAGCCAACCCGAAGGAAAAAAAATACGATTTTCATTTTTATGGTAATTCTGTCATTTCAAAAGCAGTTTTTTTTGTACCGCACATATATGAATGAAGACTTGTACCCCAAAATGGATACCCCTGTTTGTCCCGTGCTCAGAAACATACCCATTGTGGCCCTAGTATTACGTCTATATGCACAATGGGGCCCAAAATGAAAGGAGCAACCGGTGGCTTTCGGAACAGAAATTTTGCTTGAAGGAGATTTAGTCCTCATTGCCCACTTGTAGAGCCATTGAGTGACCAAAACGATGGAGAACCCCCACAAGTGACCCCATTTTGAAAAGTAGACCCCCTAACGAATTTATCTAGGGGTATGATGACTTTTTTGGCTTCACAGTTTTTGAATGAATCTAAGCCAAGCAGAAGGAAAAAATTATGATTTTGATTTTTTTGGCAATTGTGTCAATTTAAAAACAGGTTTTTTTAGACAGTGTACATAGGAATGAAAACGTTCACCCCAAAATGGATACCCCCGTTTGTCCCGTGTTCAGAAACATACCCATTGTGGCCCTAATCTACTTAAAGGAAACATAGCTAGGCCTATAATGGAAGGAGCACCCATTGGATTTCAGGGTACAACGGAATAAATTCCAGTCCCCATTGCCCACTTGTAGAGCCATTGAGCGGCCAAAACGATAGAGAACCCCCACAAATGACCCCATTTTGAAAACTAGACCCCTTAACAAATTCATCAAGGGGTGTACTGCGTATTTTGACCCCAAAGTATTTGAATGAATCTAAGCAAAGCAAAAGGAAAAAATTACGATTTTCATTTGTTTGGCAATTTTGTATATTTAAAAACTGTTTTTTTTTTACAGTGTACATAGGAATGAAGGCTTTCACCCCAAAATAGATACCCCCATTTGTCCCGTGTTCAGAAACATACCCATTGTGGCCCTAATCTACTTACAGGACACATGGCTAGGCCTATAATGGAGGGAATGCCCGCTGGATTTCTCGGCAGAACTGAATAAATTCCAGGCCCCATTGCCCACTTATACAGAAAAAAATTGACTTCCTAAAAATAATCCCCCCCCCCCCCGCCATCCCCATTTTTTTGGCATTCCCTAAATATTAGATAAAGGTAATAATATAAACTGCGTTTTATGTCCGAAGACAGGGGTAATTATGGAGGCTGCTTGGGATGGGCACATGGAACAAGAAAACCGGGTATTCCCCCCCTCCTCTCATGTATTTTGGGGGGTATTTCGTAACCTCAGCAGCGGGTATGGGGTGTAAAAAGTGGCGCTCTGTGAGGCTTTGTAATTTTGCTGCGGTGCGGTGGTCTCACAGAGAAGGCGTTCAACAAGCTGCTCCTGGAACTGCAGGAAGGCAAGCGTTCCCGGGGCTTCTTGTAAATTACGGATTACAGGTAGCGGTCTGAATAACGCCGGGCTCACGCAGCCGTATGTGGAATCTGCTTGCGGAGGCCCGCAGCGGATTCCAGCTGTGAGCCCGGCTGTGACCCTGCGTACAGCCGCGTAATGTACTGCGCATAACTGCGTACTCACACAGGCGTTTTTTTGTTTATATTTCCCGTGCCGTCGCTTAGAGATGACCCGGGTACCCGCAGCCCGTACACAATGTGTTTGTATATGGGCTGCGGGTATATCCGCGGTCATAGAGCACAATGGGCTCTAGGTCGCGGATATCCGCGGTAAAATATAGCATGCCGTGTTCTGTTTCTGCGAGTGGATTCCGTAATTCCGACCCGCTAATTGGGGGGAATTGTGTAATCCAATGCATGCGATTGATCCGTGGATTACCGCTGATCAAGCGCATGCAGAACCCGTAATTCCTCTCCGGTCATGTGTGACCGGCCTAATGTTATATCGCTACTTTATCACGTGACCGGGGACCGCTCAACGAGGCCTCCGGTCACTGCTCCAAGCACTCAGTGACCGTTGGTCGCTGGGAGCAAGGAGATTTAAAATTTCCTGGGCTCCCCGGCTCCTGCGAATGTGTCCGGCATTTTGCCGGCGGGCGCATGCGCAGCAGCCGGAAGGGTCCATGGAGGATAATCGCATCTGGATTCAAATGCAGAAGCCTCCGAGAAGATGTTTCATCTTCCCCCACCGATCGCATCGGTGAGGGGAGATGAAACTGCCACTTTTTAAAGAACTTTTACGTGATCGCCATTATGCATTGGATAACGGCGATCACTTGACCAGTAACCGCATACCGTGGCTCCCCGTGACATCTCCAGGCTCTTGGCTACCTTTGGTAGCCAGCAGCAGGGAGATTTTACATTTCTTGGGCAATCTTTCACTTTTGCGCATGCGTCCGCCATCATGCTGACGGGCGCATGCGCCGAAGCTGGGGTAAGGTCCATGGATCAACATCCCACCAAGGAACAAATCCGGGACCTTGGGTACGTAATTTCATCCCCCCTTACGGATACGATCCATAAGGGGAGATGAAACTTTAACTTTTTAAACTTTTAACTTTTTTTTTTTTTTTTGACTTTTTAACTTTATATGATCACCGTTATCTGATGGATAACGGTGATCATATGACTGGAAACCGCATACAGCGGTCCCCAGTCATATCTCCCTGCACTCGGCTATCTGTGACAGCCGGGTGCAGGGAGATTTTGAATTTGCCGGGCTCGCCGGCTTCTGCGCATGCGCGCCACATCGGCACATCGCAGAAGCCAGCGGGGGGTCCCGACACCGGCCGGAGGACATCGGCGGACCTGAGGTGAGTATTTTCACCTCCCCTCATGGATCCGATCCATGAAGGGAGGTGAAACTTTTCTTTTTTTACACTTTTTTGCACTTTTCCGCGATCGCCGTTATCCATTGTATAACAGCGATCGCGGTCCCCGCTTACATCTCCTGCCTCCCGGCTACCTACAGGAGCCGGGAGCCAGGAGATTTTAAATTTCCCGCGCCACCGGGCCTTCTGCGCATGCGGCTGACGTAATGCTGCCTGGCGCGCATTCGCAGAAGGACGGCTACGGGGCCTGAAGCATCAGGACAGCGGGGAACCGTGCCGCGGACCTCGGTGAGTAATTTCAGCTGCTCCGATGGATCCGATCCATCGGAGCAGCTGAATCTTTAACTTTTTGGGCACTTTTATTTACTTTTTTGCGATCGGCGCTATCCATTGCATAGCGCCGATCGCAATCCCGGGGGGGGGGTCCGAACAGCCCGGGATGACAGCTCCATGCTGTCAGCTACCTGCGGACACCGACAGCATGGAGCTGTCACGTCCACAGCCCGAGGGGCATTATTCTCTGCAGGACACATGTTTTTACGTCCTCAGAGAATAAAGCCCACTTCGGGAGGACGTAAAAACACTATGGGCTGGTCGTTAAGGGGATATTATTGCCATATTTTTATACGTAAAATAGTGAAATACAACTCACCAAAAATCTTGATCCACAATGTTGTACCAAACAGCCAAACAATGCAGAGCTGATTTCTCAGGAATACAATGTGGAAAAAACAATGTATATATCTCCCGCAAATTTGAATCTTAGAATATATCCATGCAAGGGTAAAAACGTTCACATGTACGAACAGGGACCAACACGTGTGATAAATAACTAAGCCTTAGGGCGCCCACCCACTGGCGTTTTTTTACCTGCATTTTGCGTTTTGCGTTTTTCCTGCACAGGCATAGAGATAACATGTGTTCCTGTCCACTGGCGTTTTTTTTGCGTTGCGTTGCGTTTTTTAACATAGGAACTGTCAGTTGCATATGTGTCCTTATTTTTCTCCTAATGCACCCATGAATGTCAATGGAAATTAACGGAAAAGCCGCGAAAACGCTGCAAAAAACGCCGCGAAAAACGCGCGGAAAAATCGCAACGCCAGTGGGTGGGCGCCCTTAATCATAGCATATAGCCTGTGCAAGAAACAAGTAATTTAAAGGTAACAGAATATGACGCAACAGTATGACCCCTCCTACTAACAAATACATAATGAGGGCATGAAATGAGGCTTTAAACCCCTCTGAGCATCACCTAAATTAAGGTGACTATCACCTACTTTTAGCCCTATAAGGTAAGCTTACGGGATGAACGTAGGTGACCCACGGAGCCTGGTGATGTAAGTTTTCCATTTACACCCCCATCATTTTTCTGGTGTGAGAGCTGGAAGCCAGAGCTGCAGTGCATTGCGTGGTACCGCTAAGTAAAACAGACAGACTACCTAGCATGCCGCTCAATGTATTGAGCAATAACTTGCAGCGCTGCCACTGGGGGAACAACAGAGAAGATAAGTATAGCACTTTCATCCTCGAACTCCACGAGTCACTTACTTTCAGCCCACACGCTTAGCTTATAGGGCTAAAAGTAGGTGACAGAGTCTCTTTAACCCCTTAAGGACCAGGCTGTTTTCTGCCTAAAGGACTAGACACTTTTTAGGGATTTTACCCATGTGTTGGTTTTACTGCCCTATTTTTTTCCTTCAATTACCAAAATTATTTTTGCTGCTTTTTTTCACTGACTTTTTTTTAAAATTCTATTTAAAAAGGCTAAAAAAAGATTTTTTTCTTCAACATTTCTAAATGGTTTTTTTTAATTAGCACATTTACACTAAAATAAAGTATGAGAATGGGTTCCTCATTTTGTTTCGGACGTTTCAATATATAACATGTATGATTGTGGATTACAGGGCGCCTACGGCAATGGATTCGGTTGGCGGCGGCTTTGGGTCATTTATTTTTTATATGTATACATGTTTTTTTTTTATTCTGCTTTTTTTTAACTTATTTACGAGTATATAACAATTTTTTTACCATTTATGTCCCCCTATGACATCATATAAAACCTCTGGGGGTCATTCACATGGTCTTTTTTTCTTTATTATACACTTTTTCATTGTAGCTGGGACATCCATAGGAGTTGCTAACAGCTGATCAATGTCTGCTAGGACCCTACAGCTCTGCTGTGGCAGGATGACCGGGCAGTCATATGATCGCCGGGTCACGCAGTGGAAAAAAAAACACTTCCACTTTCACTTGTTAGTACAGCTGAGAACCCACCTGTTCCTGCTTGATTGCAGGAGCAGAGGATTTAATCCTGTGCAGTATTTCTGCTATTGGGCGGGATTAAAGCCCAAGACAAAGCGCCGTAAATTTACAGCGGTGGTCCTTAAAGGGTTAAGGGATTACTGTAACAGTAGATATATAACAGCTGCAGAACATAACACCATTTATGTAAAGGCTTTATACAAGTTCAGTTAAACATGAGAAAATAAAACATTTGCAGAGCAGGCGTTGTATTAAAATCTCTCAATCCTTTATTGCTTCATCCATAAAATCAAGGAAGCTAATAATACAACAGCGGTGTAAAACCAGGTAGACAGAATGGTCATCATGAATAAGGGTGAGGCCTGAAACGCGTTGACAAGGAGATCCCCTTGAATTCTGCCTGTATGTCTGGTTTTATTGCTGTATTATCAGTTTCCTTGATTTTATGGATGAAGCAATAAAGAATTAAAAGAGTTTAATACAATGCCTGCTCCGCAATTTCCTTGTTTTCTTCATTCCTACTGTGAAGTCTTTATTCCTGGACACATTTTGGGTGAGCAGGTTACTTGTTTTTGTATCTGCTGAAAAAAAAACCCATGACAACAACATACAATGGAACACTTTACTGATGTTCTGTAAGTCTATATGAATAAAACCCCTTTTATACATCACACTTATCAAGCAAATCACTTGTTCAATCAAGTGATTTGTAAGATAATTGTGCAGTGTGAAAACATGAAATGACAGATCAATAAGATTCCGGGTTCAAGTCCTGATAGCACCCCCTCCTTCTAGGATGGCCTTCTAGGATGGCCTTTTCTGGGTACCTGTGGTAGAAATCCCGAGTCTTGGAGCATGAACATCCCGGTCCAGTTCCTAAGAAGTTTCCTCCAGGCTGTACAGTTTCCACTTCGCAAAGTATTGTAGTTTACCCCTGTGCATTCTTGAGTCCAAAATTTCATCTATCACAAACTCTTACTCCCCTTGGACCCTCACTAGTGGAAGAGGTGGCTGGCTACTTCCTGAAAAGGTGTTGTCCTGTCACAGTTTTAGCAAGGATGCATGGAAAAGAGGATGAATTCTCAGGCTGCTTGGGAGCTTTAAATAGAAAGCCACCAGGCTGATCCTTGCAGTGATTTGAAAAGGGTCAATAAAACTTTGCCCAAGCTTGGGAAAAGGTACATGTGCCTTTTGATTCTTGGTTGACAACCATACCTTATCACAAACCTGGAAGATAGGGACTGCTTGGCAGTGTCTGGCTGCTACTTTCCTATAGGCATCCCAAGCTTCCTGTAAGGTTTCCTTCAATTCTTTGGAATGCGCCAATCCAGGATTGCTTTAATCTTGCTGGGATCTTTACTTAAGCCGTCTAGGGAGATAATGTATCCCAGGAATTGCATTTACGTCTGTTCAAACTTGCACTTCTCTAGTTTGATGTAGAGATTATTTTTTTGGAGTCATTCCAAAACCATCCAAACGTGCCTGCAATGTTCCGCCAAGTTATCAGAGAAAATAAGAATGTCGCTGAGATATGCCACTACGAATTGGTCCAACAGTTCTTGAAATATGTCATTGGTAAAAGGGCTGGAAGGTGGTGGGAGCATTGCAAAGGCTGAAAGGCATTTGCAAGGTATTAAAAATCACTGTACCTTGTCCTAAAAGCAGTCTTCCATTCGTCCCCTGGGCAAATCCATACTAGGCTATAGGCCCCTCTTAAATCTAGCTTTGTGAAGATTTTTGAAGCACCCAAGGCCCTATCAAAAGGAGAATCTGACAGACTAAGTCTTAATCGAACATATCAAGAGATGGTAGTAATTTTAAAGTTAATTTCCATAAATCTGAGATCCTCAATGAAACAATTCCATCAGCTAAGGCCTTAAACCAGAAACCATTATTCACCTTTTGCTGGAAGGATGATTGCATTAAGTATCTAGGGGTTCAACTCGTAGGCGATTCAAAACTATCTATTTGACTTGACCTACAAACCAATGCTCTCTAACTTTGGAAAAGTTAGAAATAACATCCTGAAAATGGACTCCGTCCCTAAATTTTTGTACCTATTTCAGACTTTACCTTGGAGACTCCTTAAAGCCTACTTTTCCCAGATCCATCGGATGTCTCTGGACTGTGTATAGGGAGGATCAAGACCTCAGGTGAAATTCAAGACACTCTTGCAGCATAAGGAAAATGGAGGTGTGGGTCTACCAAGCTTTTTTCCTATATCATAAGGCAACTATCTGCAATTGCATACTAGATATTATCCATAACGAATCTACAAAACTCTAGGTGGACCTAGAGCACAAGAACGCTCCATTCCAAATAAATGGTTCCTTCTGGCTCTCACCCACAGTGAACCATCAACTTCCAACAGTGTGTCCCTTTTTAAGGTGGCTCCTTGACATTTGGAATGGCTTTGATACTCACATGAGACTGGTGTCCTGGCCAAGCCCCCTGACTCCTCTGGTAGGGAATCTGGACTTGCCTTCCTTTATGGGAGGCTCATCCTTTTTTTCCAGACTAGAATCCTCACCCCCACAGGTTAGAGATGTCATTTCATCTTCAGGCATCCTCCCTTTACAGGAGCTAATGGGACCTTGAGGCTCCAGTACTGGCGCATGGTTTCAGTACCTACAGATTGGCCACTTCGTTAGTTCTCTAGGTCCCTTATCTCATCTTCTTTCTCCTCCCTCTTTCACAGTTCAAACAATTATGCATTTCCCCTGTGCCCATCTCAGCTGGGATTTCGGCACTATACCGCCTCTTGTTGGCGGTGGAGACCCGTAATGAAACGATGCATGTAGAACTGGGAAAGAGAGTTTTGAAAATCCTTCCTAGTGGAATTATGGTCCAAGCCTTTTATTTTAACTCACTCTCTCTCAATTTCCTCTAAGTACCAGGAGACCAACTACAACATGGTATAAGACACTGACGTGATTGGCTAGGATGTATCCCCGGATCCCGGACACCTGCTGGAGATGCTCGCAGGAGAAGGGCAGTTTTTTACATATATGGTGGTCCTGGCCATTAAGGTGAGATTATCAACCCTGATATCCATGATTCCTGGATCCTTCTCGTAAATCAAAAGAGACCCCTAAGATTTTACCTCATAGCCATGCACCAGATTATTCCAAAGCTTTGGAAATCCCGCTCGCCTCCCAAAAAATAATGTGGCTGTAAATTCTAGACCACATAATTCATATGGAAGAACTCAATGCAAACGATGAAAACAAACTCACAAAATGTTATTCTGTATGGACGGCATGGTTGCTTCTTCGTAGTTCGTCCAAACTGAAAAACTGGCTCCAAAAGGGTGTTTTTCCATAACAAATCTAACTACAGTAACTATCTGTTCTTTTTCCGAACAGACTATTGGGTTCCCTTACCGCCGTGGGCACAAATCCCTTCCCCTACAGCTGCCTTGTTATACTCTCCGACACCTCCACACGTCTCTGTAAATATCATTCTATCACTACGCATATGTCTTTCCACTAAGTTTCTTTTCCTTCAAGGTCCTCTGCAGTGGGGTTGTTAGCTTTCAACCATAGTTCAGTTGAAATTAGAATTAACAAGTGGAAGAATTTATGTTTAATCATTTTTCACTGTTCTGCTAAACTTGTCATTCTAGATGCAAATATGTTTTCTTTGTGACCTTAAATCTTAATAGTAAAAATATTTTGAACAATAAAATTAATTTAACGCAGTGTTGGGAGCGTTCTATTTGCATGGCAGCGGTTGCTACTGCTCTTAGCTGCTTTAATAACCATTTCCTATGTGAACGTTACGATTGCAATTCCTTTTTTTGCCTCTTTCATTTCTTCTCTATTCCCTGACATCTTCATTCTTTTGCCTTCTTTCTCTTTTCCTCCCTTTACTTACACTTTGCTTTTTTTCTTTCCTCTCTTCATTTACACTCTTGCTTATTCCTTTTCTCAAATTTTTCCCTTTCTTCACTTTATTTATACTTTTGCTCAAGTCCTATTTTTAGTTTATTACTAGATGCAAATGCAATATAACTTTATATAGCTTTTTATGGTGTTTGATGTTCATACAGCTTTACAGTCTTTATTTGTTTCATTTAACTTGATAACGATGGGGTCATTGAACTTGCCCCATACTGTATAGTGAAATGCACAGTCTTGTTTATATGGTCCATCAATAAATGAAGCTTCCTTCTACCTTTAGGGTGACTACCCACTACAGTTCTTTTTCACTGAGAAATCGCGATTTTGCGCGATTGCGATTTTAACATTAACAAGTCCCATAGACCCCTGGAGAAAAAAACGCTGCGAATTTCGCAGTGAAAAAGAACTGTAGTGGGTAGTTATCCTAAAGCAGATGTGTGTGCCAACAGGTTTCGACAACGACTTATGGAACCCCCTGCGACCCCTCCTTTTGCGATTTCCAGAGGACCGGTACCCCTTCTGTCCCACCCTGTAAGGCTCAAATACCGACAGACTCTCCTCACAACGCAACTGCCTACGAGACCCCACCCCTTTCTTCCGTCCCCTATGCAGGGCATCGGTGGCGACATCAGCAGCAGGGGGGGCGGACGGGGTTTGAAGGTAAGTGAGACCTCGGGGACTGAGTGCGGTATCGACTGGGCAGGGAGGAAGGGGAGCGTGATGGCTATGGCAGGATGGCCCCCACTGGGTTAGCTCCCCAGTGGCCCAATCGAATTGGGGGTTGTGCAACGCCAGCCACGGCATCCCTAGTATCATGTCTACCGACATTTTCTCCATTACCAGGAACGATAGACCTTCCGAATGGCGACCCCCCCCACCGTGAGTTGTAACACTGGGGTCCTCCATCGTACCAAGCCCGAAGCAAGAGGAGTAGCATCAATGCTAGCAAAACGAATTGGCGTCTTTAGTGCCACAAATTCAGCCCTCAGGGGCTCAACGAGACGCATGCTTATCAGGTTAGCAGCTGCTCCGGAATCAATAAACGCCTGCCCTAGGCGGGAGAAGTTCCGGAATCTAACCTGACAGGGTATCAGAAGTCTAGGACGTACCTGAGGTCCTAGGCGACCCTCCCTGCAATCGCCTAGGACTGGAAGTCTTTCTGCCGATTCAGACTGTGGACGCTGAGGCCTCCGGGGGCAGGTTATCACCCGATGTCCAGCTTTCCCGCAGTAGAGACAGAGATGATGTAATAACCGAATCCGGCGTCGCTCCTCGGGGTCCAGCAGGTCCAGTTCCATAGGTTCGGGAACAGAGACTGGTACGGGCGGGGAAGGGACAGGACAAATGACCTCCCTGACTCTATGGGTCGGTCTATCTTGCTTCCCAGCCCTGAGCCTCCTATCTGCCTTCACTGCTAACTCCATAGCCTCCTTTAAGGACCCGGGAACAGGATGGGAGATCAACAGTTCTTTGACCGCGTCCGAGATACCTTGCATAAAAACGTCTTTCAGGGCGCTATCGTTCCATGCAGTATCACCCACATAGCGTCTGAAACTGGAGCAATAATCCTCCACACAAAGCGACCCCTGATGCAGCGCCAGCAACCGTGAAACCGCCAACCCCACTCTGTCCGGTTCATCGAAGATGCCCCCGAGTTCCTGAAAAAAGGAGTCCACCGAATGCAGGGAGGGGGAACCCTCGGGAATGGAAAAGGCCCAAGTCTGGGCAGAGCCCCGCAGCAGGGACATTATGAGCCCGACCCTCTGGACCTCCGAGCCGGAAGAGCGGGGACGCATCCGGAAAAACAGGCGACACGCCTGTTGAAAAACGAAAAACTTGTTCCTCTCCCCAGAGAACACCTCGGGAAGAGGGCACTTGGGTTCGGGACTGGTAACGGCATTCTGCTCCTGCGACAACGCCCACTGCTCCTGGGCCACCATGCGAGCTGACAAATCCCGGATCACCGGCACCAGGTCTTGCAGCTGGTTTGCAAGGGCGCTGATCGCCGCCATGAAAAGAAAAACAGTATTTTAAGGGCCAGTTATTATGTTACGGCACTCTGCCCCCCGAGCGCCAGTTGGGGTGCCCTGATCTCCCGCACCCCCCCTGTCCCTGCCTACTTGCCTCGGCCCTGGCTAACCCCAGGCGGACAACTGGACGGCGGTCCCTGCCCTGGCTAGGGACCTGGCGACTGACAAGCAGGAAACTACCTAATGGGGGGAACAGAGTGCCGACAGAGGAGGCAGATGAATCAGACCAACAAAACTTACAAGGCTGGAGATGGGACTCACAGGCAAACTAGCAGGGTGCTGGATAGCAACTAGTACTGACGGGGCCAGACTAGATTAGAAGCAAACAGAACCAACACAAACAGACAGAGTAATAGGGGACCAGAGGGAGCTGACCGACAACTAGGGACTGGCTGAGGCTGCGGTTCGCCTCAGCCAGTCCCTAGTTGTCGGTCAGCTCCCTTGCAAACCAGCTGCAAGACCTGGTGCCGGTGATCCGGGATTTGTCAGCTCGCATGGTGGCCCAGGAGCAGTGGGCGTTGTCGCAGGAGCAGAATGCCGTTACCAGTCCCGAACCCAAGTGCCCTCTTCCCGAGGTGTTCTCTGGGGAGAGGAACAAGTTTTTCGTTTTTCAACAGGCGTGTCGCCTGTTTTTCCGGATGCGTCCCCGCTCTTCCGGCTCGGAGGTCCAGAGGGTCGGGCTCATAATGTCCCTGCTGCGGGGCTCTGCCCAGACTTGGGCCTTTTCCATTCCCGAGGGTTCCCCCTCCCTGCATTCGGTGGACTCCTTTTTTCAGGAACTCGGGGGCATCTTCGATGAACCGGACAGAGTGGGGTTGGCGGTTTCACGGTTGCTGGCGCTGCATCAGGGGTCGCTTTGTGTGGAGGATTATTGCTCCAGTTTCAGACGCTATGCGGGTGATACTGCATGGAACGATAGCGCCCTGAAAGACGTTTTTATGCAAGGTATCTCGGACGCGGTCAAAGGCTAGGTGCATGCAGAACCAATAACTGGCAATGAGCTCACTTCACTGCCAGTCTTTTAACCACAAGGTTCCGCCCAGGGGCGGAGAGTGGGAGGAGGCAACTCCGCCCACCGCTGTATAAGAAGAACGGAGGAGGGCGGGCGGCACCCTACGGGCGGACACGCCCATGCCGCCGCCCACAGCTGCTGGGATAACCTCGACACAGGGCTCCAGGCCGCCGGAGCCGACACCGGAGCGACGCGCCGCGCTGTATGGTAACAACATGTTTATGGCTACAATGCTGCCGATATTGATTGCATCCTCAAGCTTCCAGTACTCGTATTTTGGTTCCCAATTTCACAAATGCTTATTAATCTTCATCCACAGAAGGATTCAGCATTTTAAGGGCAATGCTGCTCAAAAGAAAAAGTTATAAACTATGATGGTCCTACGAACCACACTAGAAAACCATTACATCACAGACGAGGCTCCTGGACTCTGATTGAGAACCTGCACAAGAATGTTTTGTAACGAAGAAACGCGGTTGATACTATGGTGTTTTATTCTGTTTCTTGACTTGGTTGTTAAAAATATGTCGTTGATGTGATATCTGTGCCTTTAAGAGTGATACGCCAAAGGTGGCTCACGTAGTGGCTGCCTGATTGCACACGCTATCCTGGACGGGTACCTGGAAGAGTAGTAGGGTTTTGGTGAGCGCCTGATTGAGTAAGGGGAAGATAGAGCCTTCTGAGCTGCTGGGGACTGCAGTGTTGCTGGACCCTACAGGTCAATCAAGTGGAAAACAGTATGTTAAACTGTAAGAACTGTGGATATGGAACCACTGTACCAACCTACTGGGAAGGTGAAGATCCGATCCAGCACGGCTGACAGCCAACCTTAGGTTGGGAGGTAAGATACTAGATGAACAGCCCCGTATATAGATAGAAACTGGGGAAGGTATCTTGCCAATACCTGATAACAGGAGAGGCAGACCCTTGCCTACAAACGGAGCACTCGTCCCGATAACGACGACCCCACGGTTTTCCTCTAGGCGCTGACTTACCCTGGCGGGCCAGAACGACTATAAGACAAAGATAGAACAACACCGGGGAATAAAGAAACAAAGGAGGAACAAGCGGACAAGGATAAACAGAGAAGCGTACAACGGGAATAACAAACTACAGAGTACATGAACAAAGAACACAGAACACAAGCAGAACATAAGGTAGCAAAGGTAACTGCCGCAGCAGCGGCTGGACATGAAGTGAAAGGAACAAACTCTCAACCTTTCTGCTCTGGGTCTGAAAGGCCCAGGGCAGCTATATAGGACAGTGATTAG
Organism: Eleutherodactylus coqui; assembly: GCF_035609145.1. Classification (NCBI taxonomy): domain Eukaryota; kingdom Metazoa; phylum Chordata; class Amphibia; order Anura; family Eleutherodactylidae; genus Eleutherodactylus; species Eleutherodactylus coqui. The sequence goes on from NC_089842.1 coordinate 34,677,844, forward strand.
AAAAGGAGCATTAGCTGAACAGGAGACCAGAAGCTATTAATCCTAGAAGTGCTGGAAGAGAGTGAATATATGCTCAGGGAAAAAGAGAGAATGGGCCAACACCCATATTTGCCAGACACAGAAGCAGAAGATTGTGTTTGAACAGTGCACCTAACATAAACGCCCTATGCATATATAGGAGAGAGTGCTTCAGCAGACCTGCATCATCAGCAGTAAGATGACAACCTCCAGGACTACCCTTGAGCACCTGGCTCCGTACCACCAGCCAAAGACAAGCGGAGATTGGTATTTAAAAAGAAGGACTGAATCAACTTTTTAAATCCCCTTGTATAGCTTTTTTATTGGAGACAGTGTGACAAAAAAAACATTCCTTATTTATTTATTTTTTTGACGACATCCACCGTGTGGGGTAAATAATGCATCACTTTGATAGATTGGACTTTTACGGACGCACAGATACCAAATATGTATTTTTAATTTCATGATTTCGATTCTCTTATTATAAAATATGGCAAATTATTTTCAATAATTAGTAAAAAAAACTTTATTGTTCTTACTTTTACCTTTTTTTTTGTCCACTTAGGGGACAACAACTTTTGATGCTTTGATCCCTCCTGTAGTATGATGTAATGCTGTAGTATTACATCATACTGCGATCAGGAAGGCAGTCTATCAAGCCACCCCACGGGGATGGCTTGATAGGCATTCTGCCAAGATAGCCCCATGTCCTTTCAGAAGGCCCCTGGCTGCCATGACATTCACACAGCTCCCTGCGATCTTATCGCGGGGGGGAAGTACAGAACCCCACAAACATAATTCGGGGGATTTAAATGGTGCTGTCAAAATTGACAGCAGCATTTACAGGGTTAACAGGCCTGATGAGCCGCGCAGCTGATCGGAGCTGTTGCCGTCGGGTGTCGGCTGTCAGAAACAGGTTGGCACCCACGGTGTATGATGGAAGATCGCCATGCGATCTCTCTTCATACATGTCCTTCCGTTGCATGACGGAACTGTACGACCTATAGCGGTAAGGAGTTAATTGCTGAACTTGTTCTAGTTTATATATTACAGTTTCTTGTTCAACATGAGCAAACCACATACTTTTATTTAACCCCTTAAGGTCCAGGAAGTTTTGGTCCTAAAAGACCAGAGACTTTTTAGGGATTTTACCCATGTGGTGGTTTTACTGTCCCTTTTTTTCATTTAGGCCTCCTTCCCACGAACGGTTTTCCGCCACGTAATTCGCGGTGAAAATCCGCTGCGCTGCCCGCAGCTATAAGGTTCTATGGAACCTAATAGCTCAGGGCACATGGTGCGGAATTCCACCACGGAATTCCGCACCGTGAAATCTCCCGTCCTCACCCGCGGCATGCTCTATTTGCCGTGAGTGTACGCACTGACGGCTTCCATTGCAGTCAATGGAAGCCGTCCGTTCACGCTATCTCCCGCTGTAACACAGCGGGAGATAGCGTGAAAACGCTTTCCCGCCTACCGTCGCCGCATCACATGACACGGCCGGTGCGTCATGTGACGCGGTGGGCGTGTCGTGTGACGCGGCGGTGGGCGGGGAAGCGTCATGCGGGAGCGAAAACGCCGGATCCGCTGGTAAGTATAGGGGCTCTGGGGGGCGCCGTGACGGGCTTCACCGTGGAATATTCCGCGGTGGAGCCCGTCACGCTCGTGTGCAGCCGGCCTTAAGCTACCAAAATTATTTTTGCTGCGTTTTTTCCATGACATACAGGACAATTTTTTAATATCTCTTTTTCACTGATTGTTTTCTTTTTGCTCTTTAGTTTTATTAGGAGTAAAAATCCATAACTGTTTTAATTTTTTTACTTTGTTTTATTGAATACATCATATAATTGGCACATAAGCATATTCCATATATCATTGGTATATAATGACAATTAAACTTGTCTCAGGATCTAAACTCATCTCATAACTCCATTTACAGCTCTTATTGTCCATTTTGCAATCTTCAAATATCATTAAGACATCAATGAAACATTTTCACAAACAATAAACCTATCTGCATTGGTGTTTATTTACGTTGCATGGTTATCAAATAGACTCATAGACAAGTAGAGTTGGAAGGGACTTCCAGGGTCATCGGGTCTAACCCCCTGCTCAATGCAGGATCACTAAATCATCCCAGACAGATATTTGTCCAGCCTCTGTTTGAACGCTTCCATTGAAGGAGAACTCAGCACCTCCTGTGGTAACCTGTTCCACTTATTGATCACCCTGTCAGAAAGTTTTTTTTAATATCTAGTCAGTGTCTCCTCCCTTGCAGTTTCATCCCATTGCTTCTAGTCTTTCCTTGTGCAAATGAGAATAGGGCTGATCCCTCTGCACTGTGACAGCCCTTCAGATATTTGTAGACAGCTATTAAGTCTCCTCTCAGCCTTCTTTTTTGCAAGCTAAACATTCCCAGATCCTTTAATCGTTCTTCATAGGACATGATTTGCAGACCGCTCACCATCTTGGTAACTCTTGTCTGAACTTGCTCCAGTTTGTCTAAGTCTTTTCTAAAATGGGATGCCCAGAACTGGACCCAGTATTCCAGATAAGGTCTGACTAAGGAAGAGTAGAAGGGGATAATGACCTCACGTGATCTAGACTCTGTGCTTCTCTTAATACATCCCAGAATTGTGTTTGCCTTTTTGGCTGCTACATTACATTGTTGACTCATATTCAATCTATGATCTATTAGTATACCCAAGTCTATTTCACATGTGCTGCTGCTTAGCCCAATTCCTCCCATTCTGTATGTGCTTTCTTCATTTTTCTTGCCTAGATGTAGGACTTTGCATTTCTCCTTGTTAAATAACACTCTGTTTGTCGCTGCCCACTGTGCAAGCTTTTCTAGATTTTTAAAAATAATCTCTCTCTTCCCTAGTGTTAGCTATCCCTCCTAGCTTTGTGTCATTAGCAAATTTGATCAGTTTCCCATCATTTCTCTCCTCTAGATCATTTATAAAAATGTTGAACAACACTGGGCCAAGGACAGAGCCTTGTGGTACCCCACTTGATACATTCTTCCACTTGGATGTGCAGCCATTTATGACCACTAGAGATGAGCGAGCACCAAAATGCTCGGGTGCTCGTTACTCGGGACGAAATTTTCGCGATGCTCGAGGGTTCGTTTCGAGTAACGAACCCCATTGAAGTCAATGGGCGACCCGAGCATTTTTGTATATCGCCGATGCTCGCTAAGGTTTTCATTTGTGAAAATCTGGGCAATTCAAGAAAGTGATGGGAACGACACAGCAACGGATAGGGCAGGCGAGGGGCTACATGTTGGGCTGCATCTCAAGTTCCCAGGTCCCACTATTAAGCCACAATAGCAGCAAGAGTGGGCCCCCCCCCCTCCCAACAACTTTTACTTCTGAAAAGCCCTCATTGCATACCTTAGCTAAGCACCACACTACCTCCAACAAAGCACAATCACTGCCTGCATGACACTCCGCTGCCACTTCTCCTGGGTTACATGCTGCCCAACCCCCCCCCCCCCCCCGCACAACCCAGTGTCCACAGCGCACACCAAATTGTCCCTGCGCAGCCTTCAGCTGCCCTCATGCCACGCCACCCTCATGTCTATTTATAAGTGCGTCTGCCATGAGGAGGAACCGCAGGTACACACTGCAGAGGGTTGGCACGGCTAGGCAGCGACCCTCTTTAAAAGGGGCGGGGTGATAGCCCACAATGCTGTACAGAAGCAATGAGAAATATAATCCTGTGCCACCGCCATCAGAAGCTGCACACGTGGGCATAGCAATGGGGAACCTATGTGCCACACACTATTCATCCTGTCAAGGTGTCTGCATGCCCCAGTCAGACCGCGTTTTTTTATAAATAGTCACAGGCAGGTACAACTGGGAATCCCCAACTCCGCAATGGGAATTCCGTGTGCACCCACAGCATGGGTGGCTCCCTGGAACCCACCCGCTGTACATAAATGTATCCCATTGCAGTGCCCTGGACAGCAGAGCTAATTTCAGATTAAATGCAAGTGGGCTTCGGCCCAAACTGCATGGCCCAGTCAGATTGGGGTTCTTTAGAAGTGGACACATGTAGTTACAACGCCATGTGGACCGACAGCATGGGTGGCTCCCTGTAACCCACCGGCGGTACATAAATATATCCCATTGCAGTGCCCAGCACAGCTGATGTAACGTCAGCTGTAATGCAGGTGGGCAAAAAATTAATTGGATTACACTGTAGGCGAGGGCCCCAAAAAATTGGTGTACCAACAGTACTAATGTACGTCAGAAAAATTGCCCATGCCCAACCAAGAGGGCAGGTGAAACCCATTAATCGCTTTGGTTAATGTGGCTTAATTTGTAACTAGGCCTGGAGGCAGCCCAGTTAAAATAAAAATTGCTTCAGGTGAAAGTTTCAACGCTTTAATGAGCATTGAAAGTGAAACGTATAAAAATTATTTACAAAAATTATATGACTGAGCCTTGTGGGCCTAAGAAAAATTGCCCGTTCGGCGTGATTACGTCAGGTTTCAGGAGGAGGAGCAGGAGGAGGAGGATGAATATTATACACAGATTGATGAAGCTAAAGGTCCACGTTTTTGATGGTGATAGAGAACAATGCTTCCATTACCATCAGTTTGTCCGCCAGGGTCCTGTGGTATAGCATCACTCTCGAACCCCCTTCCTCTTCGGGTATGAGAGTGGAAAGGTTCTCCTTATACCGTGGGTTGAGCAGTGTGTACACCCAGTAATCCGTAGTGGCCAGAATGCGTGTAACGCGAGGGTCACGAGAAAGGCATCCTAACATGAAGTCAGCCATGTGTGCCAGGGTACTTGTACGCAACACATGGCTGTCCTCACTAGGAAGATCACTTTCAGGATCCTCCTCCGGCCATACACGCTGAAAGGATGACAGGCAAGCAGCATGGGTACCCTCAGCAGTGGGCCAAGTTGTCTCTTCCCCCTCCTCCTCCTCCTCCTCAACGCGCTGAGATATAGACAGGAGGGTGCTCTGACTATCCAGCGACATACTGTCTTCCCCCTCCTCTGTTTCCGAGCGCAAAGCGTCTGCCTTTATGCTTTGCAGGGAACTTCTCAAGAGGCATAGCAGAGGAATGGTGACGCTAATGATTGCAGCATCGCCGCTCACCATCTGGGTAGACTCCTCAAAGTTTCCAAGGACCTGGCAGATGTCTGCCAACCAGGCCCACTCTTCTGTAAAGAATTGAGGAGGCTGACTCCCACTGCGCCACCCATGTTGGAGTTGGTATTCCACTATAGCTCTACGCTGCTCATAGAGCCTGGCCAACATGTGGAGCGTAGAGTTCCACCGTGTGGGCACGTCACACAGCAGTCGGTGCACTGGCAGATGAAACCGATGTTGCAGGGTGCGCAGGGTGGCAGCATCCGTGTGGGACTTGCGGAAATGTTCGCAGAGCCGGCGCACCTTTCCGAGCAGGTCTGACAAGCGTGGGTAGCTTTTCAGAAAGCGCTGAACCACCAAATTAAAGACGTGGGCCAGGCATGGCACGTGCGTGAGGTTGCCGAGCTGCAGAGCCGCCACCAGGTTACGGCCATTGTCACACACGACCATGCCCGGTTGGAGGCTCAGCGGCGCAAGCCAGCGGTCGGTCTGCTCTGTCAGACCCTGCAGCAGTTCGAGAGGCCGTGTGCCTCTTCTCTCCTAAGCTGAGTAGTTTCAGCACGGCCTGCTGACGCTTGCCCACCGCTGTGCTGCCGTGCCGCGCGACATCGACTGCTGGCGACGTGCTGCTGCTGACACATCTTGATTGCGAGACAGAGGTTGCGTTGGAGGAGGAGGAGGAGGGTGGTTTAGTGGAGAAAACATACACCGCCGCAGATACCACCACCGAGCTGGAGCCCGCAATTCTGGGGGTGGGTAGGACGTGAGCGGTCCGAGGCTCTGACTCGGTCCCAGCCTCCACTAAATTCACCCAATGTGCCGTCAGGGAGATATAGTGGCCCTGCCCGCCTGTGCTTGTCACGTGTCCATTGTTAAGTGGACCTTGGCAGTAACCGCGTTCGTGAGGGCGCGTACAATGTTGCGGGAGACGTGGTCGTGCAGGACTGGGACAGCACATCGGGAAAAGTAGTGGCGACTGGGAACTGAGTAGCGCGGGGCCGCCGCCGCCATCATACTTTTGAAAGCCTCCGTTTCCACAACCCTATACGGTAGCATCTCCAGGCTGATAAATTTGGCTATGTGCACGTTTAACGCTTGAACGTGCGGGTGCGTGGCGGCGTACTTGCGCTTGCGCTCCAACACTTGCGCTAGCGACGGCTGGACTGTGCGCTGACAGACATTGGTGGATGGGGCCGAGGACAGCGGAGGTGAGGGTGTGGGTGCAGGCCAGGAGACGGTAGTGCCTGTGTCCTCAGAGGGGGGTTGGATCTCAGTGGCAGGTTGGGGCACAGGGGGAGAGGCAGCGGTGCAAACCGGAGGCGGTGAACGGCCTTCGTCCCACCTTGTGGGGTGCTTGGCCATCATATGTCTGCGCATGCTGGTGGTGGTGAGGCTGGTGGTGGTGGCTCCCCGGCTGATCTTGGCGCGGCACAGGTTGCACACCACTGTTCGTCGGTCGTCTGCACTCTCAGTAAAAAACTGCCAGACCCTTGAGCACCTCGGCCTCTGCAGGGTGGCATGGCGCGAGGGGGCGCTTTGGGAAACAGTTGGTGGATTATTCGGTCTGGCCCTGCCTCTACCCCTGGACACCGCACTGCCTCTTGCAACCTGCCCTGCTACTGCCCTTGCCTTCCCCTCTGAAGACCTGTCCTCAGTAGGCGTAGCAAACCAGGTGGGGTCAGTCACCTCATCGTCTTGCTGCTCTTCCTCCGAATCCTCTGTGCGCTCCTCCTTTGGACTTACTGCCCTTACTACTACCTCACTGATAGACAACTGTGTCTCATCGTCATCGTCCTCCTCACCCACTGAAAGGTCTTGAGACAGTTGCCAGAAGTCCCCAGCCTCATGCCCCGGACTCCGGGAACTTTCAAAAGGTTGGGCATCGGTCACGACAAACTCCTCCGGTGGGAGAGGATTCGGAACCCTTGCTGCCCGGAAACAGTTCCTGGGAGTCTGCCTGCTCCTCAGAATGTGTCATTTTCATGGAGTGAGGAGGCTGGGAGGAAGGAGGAGCAGCAGCCAGAGGATTCAGAGTTGCAGCAGTGGACGGCGCAGAACTCTGGGTGTTCGATAGATTGCTGGATGCATTTTCTGCCATCCACGACAGGACCTGCTCACACTGCTCATTTTCTAATAAAGGTCTCCCGCGTGGACCCATGAATTGTGAGATGAATGTGGGGACGTCAGAAACGTGCCTCTCTCCTAATCCCGCAGCAGTCGGCTGCGATACACCTGGATCAGGAGCTCGGCCTGTGCCCACACCCTGACTTGGGCCTCCGTGTCTTCGCCCGCATCCACGTCCTCTAGGCCTACCCCTACCCCTCAGCATGGTGTATTACCAGTAGTGCAGAAACAGAACGCTGTAATTAATGTGCCGCTTATTGGCCTGTGGTTGGAGGCTGACTTCGCTTATGGAACGCACAGCAGAGCCAGGAAATAATTTTGCGCAAGCCTGCTGTAACACTTAGCTGGCTGCGTATGAATTAGGAGGACAACTACCCCCAGCACAGACCCAGTACACTGAGGACAGTCACAGGCAGCCCAAATTGATTTTTTTTCCCAAATGTTTTGGGAAAGGCCCACTGCCTATATTCAATAAATATGTCTTCTGTCCCTGCCTCACCACTACTGGCCCTGGAGTATGTAAAATAACTGCAGACTGTTGCACTGTGGACTGGAATACAGCGGTGATGTAACAGCCAACACAGAGCCAGGAAATAATTTTGCGCAAGCCTGCTGTAACACTTAGCTGGCTGCGTATGAATTAGGAGGACAACTACCCCCAGCACAGACCCAGTACACTGAGGACAGTCACAGGCAGCCCAAATAGATTTTTTTCCCAAATGTTTTTGGAAAGGCCCACTGCCTATATTCAATAAATATATGTCTTCTCTCCCTGCCTCACCACTACTGGCCCTGGAGTATGTAAAATAACTGCAGACTGTTGCACTGTGGACTGGAATACAGCGGTGATGTAACAGCCAACACAGAGCCAGGAAATAATTTTGCGCAAGCCTGCTGTAACACTTAGCTGGCTGCGTATGAATTAGGAGGACAACTACCCCCAGCACAGACCCAGTACACTGAGGACAGTCACAGGCAGCCCAAATAGATTTTTTTTCCCAAATGTTTTGGGAAAGGCCCACTGCCTATATTCAATAAATATGTCTTCTGTCCCTGCCTCACCACCACTACTGGCCCTGGACTATGTATAATTTACTGCAGGGCGCAATGCTCTGCACGGCCGATATACAAAAAAAAAAAATGTGCAACACTGCAAAAAGCAGCCTCCACACTACTGCACACGGTTAGATGTGGCCCTAAGAAGGACCGTTGGGGTTCTTGAAGCCTAAAATACTCCTAACGCTCTCCCTATTGCAGCTCCGGCACCAGCAGCACTGTCCCTGATTTCTGTCAGAACACATCTGTGGCGAGCCGCGGGAGGGGCCGATTTATATACTCGGGTGACACCTGATCTCGCCAGCCACTCACTGCAGGGGGGTGGTATAGGGCTTGAACGTCGCAAGGGGAAGTTGTAATGCCTTCCCTGTCTTTCTATTGGCCAGAAAAGCGCGCTAACGTCTCAGAGATGAAAGTGAAAGTAACTCGAACATCGCGTGGTACTCGTCACGAGTAACGAGCATCTCGAACACGCTAATACTCGAACGAGTATCAAGCTCGGACGAGTACATTCGCTCCTCTCTAATGACCACTCTTTGAGTACCATCACTCAGCCAGTTGTGAATCCACCTAACAGTTGCCTTGTCAATCCCATATTTGGTCATTTTTTCAATAAGTATAGTATGAGATACTTTGTCAAATGCTTTACTAAGGTCAAGATAAACTATCTCCACCGCATTTCCCTGATCAGCCCAGTCGGTGAGTCTGTCATAGAAGGAAATTAGATTCATCTGGCGTGACTTGTTTGTTACAAACCCATGCTGGCTCTGGTTAATTACTCTGTTTTTATACAAGTACTTGCATACATGCTGTTCAATAATTTGTTCAAAGATCTTTCCCAGTATAGAAGTCAGGCTCACAGGCCTGTAGTTTCCTGGATCACCTTCTTCCCTTTTCTAAAGATAAGGACAACATCTGCCCTTTTCCATTCTTCTGGGACTCCTCCTGTCCTCCAGGAATTTTCAAAGCTTATGGCGAATAGTTCAGCAATTACCTCCGCTGCTTCCTTTAGTATCCTAGGATGTAATTCATCTAGACCTTGAGACTTGAATTTATTTAAGTTAGCTAAGTGTTCCCTCACCGTCTCTCAGCTTATAGATAGCCTGCATTTTTTTATTCCCCCAATGGCACAGGGAAGATCAGTTGATGTTCCATCGACTTACTGAGAGAAAACCGATACAAAATAGGAATTTAAAAGTTTGGCCTTCTCAACATCATTCTTAACCAATTTACCATTTTCATCTTATAAGCATCCAATAGCATCTTTGACATTTCTTTTGCTTTTGACATACCTCCAAAATCCTTTTTCATTGCTTGTGGCCTCTGTTGCAAGCCTTAATTCATTATCAGTAGAGATGAGTGAGCGTACTCGCTAAGGCAAACTACTCGAGCGAGTAGTGCCTTATGCGAGTACCTGTCCGCTCGTCTCAAAACATTCGGGTGCTGGCGGGGGAGAGGGGTAAGTTGCGGGAGTGAGCAGGGGGGAGCGGGAGGGAGAGAGTGAGAGAGAGATCTCCTTCACGTTCCTCCCCACTCTCCCCCGCCGCTCCCCGCCCCCCGCCGGCACCTGAATCTTTTGAGACGAGCGGGCAGGTACTCGCATAGTTTTCCTTAGCAAGTACGCTCGCTCATCTCAATTATCAGCTTTAGCTTTACTGACACTTGCCCTACAGTTTCTGTAGACTGCGTTATAATCATTAAAATCACAGGTCAATCACAGGTTGCTCAGGAAATGTTATTTTTCCTGGCATTCTCCCTCTGTGATGTCATCTATGTAATCTCAGAGGGTTGATGGGCTACCTTGTCTGCCATGACCTGTGATTGCTATTGCAGAAGTACTACAATGCATTATCATAGTGATAATAGCATTTTTGGTTCAAGTTACCCACAGGAACATTAGAAAAAAATGAGAAAATAGTAAAAACAAACATAAAAAGTCGTTAAAAAAACAAACCATTTTTTCACACTTTCCCTCTTTGCATAAAAAAAGGAAAGAATAAAAACCCCTCATATTTGGAATCTTCATATCATCGCACCCATAACTACTTGTACAAGAAATTGATCATGCTATTTATCCTGCACAGGAAAAAATGTAAAACAAAAACTGCCAAAATGCTTGCCTCCCAAAAAAACGCAATAAAAGTTAGCAAAGAAGCCGTATGTATCAGTAAGGTAACAAAAAAAACTACAGCTTGTCACACAAAAAACAAAGTCGTCACAGAACTCTGACCATGGTACCACTAAAAATTACAATTTGCCACACAAAAACAAGCCCTCGTATGGCCATGTCAATGGAAAATGAAAAAGTTATGGATTTTGAAAAGTGGAGTTGAATCCCCCAAAGATGATCACGCCATTATGTACCATGTCCTCAAGAGGTTAATAACTTAATTGGCATTGTTGTGTCCGTGAACGTCTGATCTAATGAAATCTGAAATTATGTGGTTTTTAAGCAACCTGAATAAAAAATGATTAAAAAGTCATACATATCTCCTCATATGATTTTGAGTTGCATAACAATTTACTAAAATAAAAACAATGAAATACTTCAAATTTTTCCACATATTGTGATTTCCTGGAGAATATGTTGAAGTTATCTCAATACGGGTTAATGTGTAACAGATGCGAAATACGACTACATGTCTGGAGAGGCTGTACACAGTTCAATAGGAAAAACAACCCTTTAGGCCTCCTGCACACGGATCGATTTGCATTGTGAAATCCGGAGCAGGATTCCACCTCCTGATTCAGCAGCAAATCCAGACGATAGCGTGCTATGAGAGAACACGATTTCCTGCCCACAAGCGGAAACTGATTACGATTTTTTACTCGTGTGTTACGCACAAAATGAAAGCAGTCTGTCCAGCGGCCATTCTGCAATCATCATTGCAGAATAGTCGCAGGAGCCACGTCATCGTCATAGCGACGGCATGGCGTCCTCTGAACTACGCATGTGCCGGCTGGCCTCCGGGCCGGCACATTCGCAGCAGAGGAGAGGATGGCGGAGCGGTAAGCTGGGGTCACCGGCCGGGCACCGGGTCGAACTCCACTGCGGTAATCCTACATGTGACGTCTGACCTGCCTATGTGCAAGCGGCCTTACTGAATATTTTTAAGTTGCGAATACAAATAGGAAGCAGACAGTTTCCACCCGTAATATGCTTTTATTACTATGTGATCCCAGTCAGCAAACATTCTGTATCGCACTGACGCACATCTCTGACGTAACTATATTTATATATAAACTCTGCTGCAAAGGTAAGCAACCCAAGAAAAGTTCTAGCTATTATAGAGGTTTTCCTGAGACTTAAAATTGCTTCACAACTGCTCTGCCCTTTCTTATTGCTGCTGACTAAGACATGTCACTGCTGTAGCCAATCACTGGCTATAGCAGTGACAAGTAGAAGGAAACCAATGTGCCTCAACAAGACTGTGAGTGGGCAATAAGCGAAAAAAAATTACTAAAGCAAGAAGACGGCGAAGAAGCACTAAAAACACAGAGGGAAAAAAACTAATTATGTAAGGAAAAGATAAAAACTGCCAAGGAGGAGGCAGAGAGACTGACTGCCAAAGAAAGCAAAAATAACCCTAAACTATTCTTCAATTATATAAACAGTAAAGGGATTTGCACTGAAAGCACTGGCCCTTTAACAAATAATGCAGGAGAAATCATAGAAGATGATGGTGGGAAGGCAAATCTATTAAATAGCTTTTTCTCAAGTGTATTCACGAATGAAAAAAAAAAGTCACACAAGATGCAATGGAATAAAGCAAACCCCCCATTAAGTATTGCATGCCTAGCACAGGAGGAATTGCAGAGGCGATTAAGAAGGATTAAAATCGATAAATCACCGGGCCGAGATGGAATACACCTAAGTGTTCTAAGAGAACTAAGTAATGTGATAGATAGACCACTATTTCTTATTTTTAAGGACACTACTGAGACCAGGGTTGTACCACTGGATAGGTGCATGGCAAGTGTGGTCCCAATATACAAAAAGGGGTCTAAAAGAGAACCTGGTAACTACAGGCCTGTAAGTCTCACTTCAATAATTGGGAAAATATTTGAGGGGTTTCTGAGAGATGCAATCCTGGAATACCTCAAGGAAAACAACAGTATAACTCCTGATCAGCATGTGTTCATGAGATGTCGATCATGTCAGACCTATTTGATCAGCTTCTACGATGTAGTAAGTTCTAAGCTGAACCTGGGAGACTCTATCGATCTTGTATATCTGGATTTTTCTAAAGCATTTAACACCATGCCACATAACAGGCTGATATATAAAATGAGGCAGCTTGGATTGGGTGAAAACGTGTGTATCTGGGTAAAGAACTGGCTCGGAGATAGAAAGCAGAGGGTGGTAATAAATGGCTTGTACTCTGATTGGGCCACCGTCGCTAGCGGGTGCCACAGGGATGAGTAATAAACCCCATTCTGTTCAATATATTTATCAATGACCTGACAAAAGGACTACATAGTAAAGTATTAATATTTGCAGACAATACAAAATTAAAGAAGATAATTAATACAGAAGTAGGATAATATGCGGCTATAAACGGACCTAGATCAGTTCGGGGCTTGGGTTGTAAAATGGCAAATGAAGTTCAATATTGATAAATGTAAGGTTATTCACATGGGCAGAAGAAACGGATGTCACCAATATACACTAAATCGGGTACTGCTAGGGAAAAGGGATATGGAAAAAGACCTGGGGGTACTAGTGGACTGTAGACTTAATTGGAGCAGTCAATGCCAGTAAGCTGCTGCAAAAGCAAATAAATAAAGGCTTGGGATGCATTAAAAGAGGTATAGGGGCGAAGGATGAGAACATTATTCTTCCACTATATAAGGCACTTGTCAGGCCTCACATGGAATACTGTGCACAGTTCTGGATACGGGGGGCTCAGGAAAGATGTTGCAGCGCTTGAGGGAGTTCAAAGAAGGGCAACTAAATTAATAAACGGAATGGGAGAACTGGAATACCCAGAGAGGCTATCAGAATTGGGATTATTTACCCTGGAAGAAAAACGGCTAAGGAGTGATCAAATAACTATGTATAAATACATGAGGGGACAATACAAGGATCTCTCCCATGATCTGTTTATACCCAGGACTGCGACGGTAACGAGAGGGCATGCGCTATGTCTAGAAGAAAGCAGGTTTCATTACCAACACAGAAGGGAGTCTTTACTGTAAGAGCAGTGAGACTGTGGAACACTCTGCCTGAGGACGTGGTGATGGCAAAATCCATAGGGGAGTTTAAGAGGAGACTAGATGTCTTTCTGGAATGCTATGATTTTACAGGATATAGACATTAGGTGACCAGTGGGTTTATAGTTCCGGGTCTTACTGTCAGGAAGGAACTTTCAAACGTTGATCCAGGGATTATTCTGACTGCCATTATGGAGTCGGGACGGAATTTTTTCCTCCAAATGAGCTAAACTGGCATCTGCCTCTTTGAGGATTTATGCCTTCCATTTGATCAACAAGGGGGTGAGGGGGGGGGGGGGGGGTTAGGGAGTAGAAACAGGCTGAACTAGATGGACATTGTCTTCATTCAGCCTAACATACTATGTTACTGTGTTCTATAGCCAGTGATTGGCTGCAGTAGTCACGTGTCCTGCACAGCAGCAACCCGTAAGGACAGAGCAGTTGGGAAGCAATTTTAAGTCTTGGGAAAACCCACTTTTTTAAATCAGATTATTTTTATTAATAAATGTAATTTATACATTTTCTAACAACCCCCTTCACCCCCACACCAACACCACCCCCAACATTCTCACAGAGAGTGCAGAAGTCAATACGTACAGTACAAGTCCCACAGAAAACATGATATATCAAGAAAGCAGTAAAGAAAATGCAACACTGCCTGAGACATAATATTAATTCCTTAAGGCTCATGCCCACGGCCGTGACAGGCTCCTCAAGCGGAATACCGCAGCGGAGTCCGTCACGGCGCCCCCCCAAAGACCCCATACTCACCTCCCGGATCCGCTGTGCAGGTCCCACATGACGCGCTGGTGTGCATGCGCAGTACAATGTCATATGACGTGGTCGGCTGCAGGCGGGGCGTGTATTCATGCAAACCATTCCGCTGTGCTACAGCGGAAGTATAGCGTGACGGCCGGCTTCCATTGACTACATTAGAAGCCAGCCGGGCGTATTTCCGAGGAAAAAAGGACATGCTTTGGGTTATTTCACGCAGTGGAATTCCGCAATAGAATTCCGCAATGTGAACATTGGGCTATTAGATTCAATAGAACCTAATAGTTGTGGTGAAACGCCGGCCTTGGGCATTAGCCATTAACACTATATTATGTAAGTTTACGTCCTACTTGCGACAACAGGACATAAACGTACGTCCTGTGCATGGCACGTAAAGGGTTCACAGAGGGAGTGCACTCATTGAAACAACGTAATGTCATCCTAGTGGCTACCAGCTATTTCCTGGCATCCGGGTCTGCCATGGCATATGATTGCTAGCAATAGCGATAATTCATTGCAGTACAGGCATACTGTAATGTACTATCATAGCGATCATGCAATCACAGGTTCAAGTCCCCTACAGGAACATAATAAGTGTGTAAAAAAATAAATAAAAGTAGAAAACAAAAAAAGTGCAAAAAATAGTGGTTAAAAATCTTTATTTGCCCACTTTACCCTTTAAAAATAACAACGAAAAAATCCAAAGCCCTCCGCCTCCCCACATGTTTGGTATCGCCATGTCTGTAACAACACTGTTAATCTTGCACGGCAAAAAACATAAAAAACAACTGTAAAAGATGGAGCCAAAATGCTTATTTTGTTTATTTTGCCTTCTAAACAATAATGAATAGGCGATAAAAAATTTTTTTTTAAAAATCACACGACACGTGCGTAAAAAGTGAGTGACCGAAGCTAAAAATTGCACATAAATGGTGCGTCCTCATTGAAAGCAATGGGAGAAGATTGGTATTCCTTGCTGCGGCTGTGACAGCTGCAAGAGGGGATTCCTTTGATGTGAAATCCATGGATGCTGTCACATCCAGGGGTTTCACCTTGTTGTCAATGGGGCCGGTGGTAGCAGCACCAGCCCCATTGAAAACATAAGAAGATCATGCACCTCTGCCACTGTTATGACAGTTGTGGCAGGGGATTCCTTCATCCTCATGGGAAGTCCCCTCCTGTCACAGTGTTCAGTTATGAGGGGACTCCCCGTGGAGATGAAGGAATCTCCTGCCACAGCTGTCACAGCAGTGGCAGAGGAGCGTGATCTGTGACAGCTGTGGCAGGGGATTCCTTCATCTCTGCAGCGAGTCCCCTTATCACTGAACACTGGGACAGCACTCCCCACGGTGAGGAATTTGGGGTGCGGGGCTTGAAATATAAGCCCTATCCTGAAAATAAGCCTTGGTCTTCTTCATTTCTTCTGGCTGGGGATTGAAAAATTCCCGCCTTCTGGAAGCGCTGCCTCTGATTGGTGACAGCGCTCAGCCAATCAGAAGCAGCGCTTCCAGGAGGCAGGGATTTTTCAATTCCTGGACCATAAGAAATGAAGGAACCTGGGGAGAAGACCCACCCAGAGTCACACAAAGCTTCTAGGTGATGTATTATTTGTTTTTATTTTTCCCTGCAGCTAGGGCTTATTTAAGGGCTTTGACAGTAGGTTTTCCTACAGTCAAAGTTGCATTCCATCGCACAAAAACCGCATTTTTATGCAATGCGATGCTCTGCTTTTTTAAACGCTGTCCTATTTTTCGCAGGGGCCATTTTTTTCGTGCTTGTGAATATTAAACATGTGAATGCTTTTATTGGAAAGCATTGGTTCTAACTGAGCTGCTTTTTTCGCGCACCTGTTCATGCGCAAAAAAAAAACGGCGGCCTTAAAGTATTTTAAAAAGCCATATGTATTTCAAAATGGTACAAATAAAATCTAAAGCTCGTCATCCAAAAAGCAAGGCCTCATAATGCTTCCTTGATGGAAAAATAAAGACGTTATGGGACTTTAAATGCAGCGATAGAAACAAAAAAAATTTGTTTACGCGTTTTTATTATGCAAAAGGGGAAAAACCTAATTTTTGTATAGTTATAAGCAAATGAGCCCACAGAATATATGAGTAATGCTGTAAAAAAAAAAACAATGGCAGAACTGAAGTGTTTTCTCTCTACCCTCCAAAACAAATGTAATAAAAGTTAAACATTATATATAAATGGTACCAATAAAAACGACAGTTCATCACGCAAAAGACCGGGCTCATGCGGCCATGTCGACGGAAAAATAAAAAGGTTACAGCTTTTGAAAATTGGAGGTGAAAATCTACCCAAAAAACGTCACATTCGTTAGCCCAAAATAGGTCACTAAGGGATTAGAGCAATCGAGATCTAGGGGGCTATAAAACCCATTTAACCCCTTCATGACTGTCAAATTCACGTTGCTGCCTGAGCTCTGTTCAGCAGCAATGTAAATTTCGGTCAGCCACACCACCAGTGATTATGGCCCCCTACAGTGGGTAAAACACCCAATAATAATAATCTTTATTTGTATTGCGACAACTTATTCCGCAGCGCTTTCAGGCATGGATAAATGCAAAACAATTACAATGTGAGATACATTGGGCTAGACACAAATGGGTTGAGGGTGATACAGGAGGTACATGGGTTGGGGAACACAGGCAATAGGAAATTTCATGTACAGATCATTTATTAGAAGGCAAACAGGGTGGGGAGCCATAGGGAGGGGAGGGGGGACTAGGTCAGGAGATTTGGTATGCTTCCCTGAAGAGGTGCGTTTTTAAGGCACGTCTGAAATTTCGTGCATCGGGAATTGTCCGGATGCCTTGGGGTAGAGCGTTCCAGAGGATGGGTGCTGCTCTGGTGAAGTCCTGTAGGCGAGCATGAGAGGTTCGTATTACAGGGGTGTTTAGTCTTGAGTGTGTTAGCCGATCGGAGTGAGCGGGCTGGGTGGTGTACTGACAGTAGGGAGGTGATGTATGGTGGTGCAGCGCCATGCAGAGCTTTGTGAGTGAGGTAGAGGAGTTTAAATTTAGTTCTGCAGTGGATGGGCAGCCAATGCAGCAACTGGCATAATGCAGAGGCGTCTAAGTAACGACTGGATAGAAAAATGAGTCTAGCTGCTGCATTTAGTATGGATTGGAGTGGAGCGAGTCTAGTGCAGGGGAGGCCATTGAGTAGCGAGTTGCAGTAGTCAAGCCGGGAGTGGAAGAGGGCAACCACGAGCGTCTTTAGCGTATTCGTGGTTAGGAACGGACGTATTTTAGCAATATTTCTGAGGTGCATGTGGCATGTTTGGGCCAGAGATTGGATATGGGGGGCAAAGGAGAGGTCAGAGTCCAGTGTGACCCCAAGGCATCGGGCATGCCGTCTGGGGGTTATGATGGTGCCAGACACAGGAATGGAGATGTTGAGGGGAGGTTGGTTAGAAGGTGGAAAGACAAGGAGGTCAGTTTTAGAGAGGTTTAGTTTGAGAAAGAGGGAGGACATAGTGTTAGAGACAGCAGACAGACAGTCAGTGATATTTTGGAGAAATGGTCCAGAGATCTCACGGGAGGAGGTGTATAGTTGGGTGTCATCAGCGTAGAGATGGTATTGGAGGCCAAATTTGTGGATGGTTTGTCCAATTGGGGCAGTATAGATAGAGAAAAGAAGGGGACCAAGGACCGAGCCCTGGGGTACCCCAACAGCGAGAGGAAGTGGAGCAGAGATAGAACCAGCAAAGGAAACTCTGAAAGAGCGGTCAGAGAGGTAGGAAGAGAACCAGGAGAGAGCAGTATCCTTTAGACCAATAGAGTGGAGCATAGTGAGAAGGAGATTATGGTCGACAGTGTCAAATGCAGCAGACAGGTCAAGGAGGATTAGTAGGGAGTAATCACCTCTCGACTTTGCAGTCATCAGGTCATTTGTTACTTTTGTAAGGGCAGTTTCGGTCAAGTGTAGAGAGCGGAAACCAGACTGGAGGGGGTCGAGGAGCGAGTTGTCAGAGAGAAAGCGAGTAAGGCGGGAGTAGACCAGGCGTTCCAGTAATTTGGAGATAAAGGGGAGGTTTGAGACGGGCCGGTAGTTGGCAGCATCAGTCGGGTCCAGGGTTGGTTGTTTAAGCAGAGGGGATATAATGGAGTGTTTGAATGAGGAGGGAAAAGTGCCAGAGGTTAGGGAGAGGTTGCAGATTGTAGTGAAGTGAGTAATAAGAGCTGGGGAAAGGGACCAGAGGAGGTGAGAGGGGAGAGGGTCGCTGGCGCAGGTGGTGGGGCGGGCAACGGAAAGGAGCCTGGAGACTTCTTCCTCTGTCGTTGGTTCTAGCGTAGATAGTGAGTAGGTGCTGGGTGCAGTGCTGATGAAACTGGGATCGGGGCTGACCATGCAGCTTTCAGAGATTTATTTTCGAATGTGGTCGATTTTTTTCTTTGAAATAGTCAGCTAGTTCTCCAGCAGTCAGGTCTGTCGCAGGGGCCTGTTCCTTGGGGCTGAGGAGGGAGTGAAAGGTCTCAAAGAGTTGTTTGGGGTTGTGGGATAGTGAGGAGACAAGGGAGGTGAAATAAACTTCTTTGGGATTGTAAAGGGCTAGGTTATAAGTTTTAAGCATGAATTTGAAGTGGAGGAAGTCTGCCGGCAGCTTTGACTTTCTCCACAGCCGCTCGGCGCACCTAGAGCACCGCCGGATGAAGCGCGTTTGGGACGTGAACCAGGGTTGCCGTGGTCTGCATTCGACGGCTCGCGTCATGGGCGGTGCCACTTTATCCAGGGCACGACTGAGGGTGGTGTAGTAGTATTCGGCTGCCAGGTTAGGGCAGGGGAGGCGAGAGATAGGCGATAAGGAGGACTGAATAGTTTCGGCAAACTGTTTAGTGCGGACAGACTGGAGGTTCCTAGAGGTGCGATAGATAGGAGGGTCAGGAGAGATGCTAGGGTGCCTGATGGAGAAAGAGAGAAGGTTGTGATCTGAGAGAGGAAGTGGGGAGTTAGTAAAGTGAGAAGCAGAGCAGAGACGGAGGAAAACTAAATCAAGAGTGTTACCATCTCTATGAGTGGGGGAGTCAGAGATTAGTGATAAGCCAAGGGAGGAGGTAAGTGTTAAAAGCCGGGAGGCAGATGAGGAGCTAGAGTCGTTAGTAGGGATGTTGAAATCACCAAGGATGAGGGTTGGGATTTCACAGGATAGGAAGTGGGGGAGCCAGGCAGCAAAGTGGTCTAGGAACAGGCGGGTAGGACCTGGGGGGCGGTAAATAACTGCGACACGCAGAGGCAGTGGGCGGAACAGTCGCAGGGTGTGGACTTCGAAGGAATGGAAGGTAAGCAAGGGAGCTGAGGGAATGACCTGGAAGGTACAGTTTGGGGAGAGGATGATGCCTACTCCTCCGCCGCGTCTGTCATCCGATCTGGGGATGTGGGAGAACTGCAGGCCATCATAGGACAATGCAGCGGGGGAGGTAGAATCGGACTGCTGTATCCAGGTTTCCGTGAGGGTGAGCAAGTTCAAGCGTTTACTGGTGAAAAGGTCATGGATAGTTGGGAGTTTGTTACATGCAGATTGGGAGTTCCATAGGGCGCATTTGAATGGGGCAGGGGGGGCATTTTGGTAGAGAACAGTACGGGGTGGGCCTGGGTTGGGGGATATGTCCCCTGCAGCTAGGAGTAGCAGGGTAGAAAGGGTGAGCACATGGCTAGGGGATTTGTGTGTGTGTCTGAGGTGTTTCTTTGCAGTATTGGGGGGTTGAAGGCGTCTTAGGAAGATGAACAGTGCATGGGAGCCATACATAGGTGAGGAGAGGAGGGAGGAGCTGATGTGGATGGAGTGTGTTGGGGCTGGGCGTTGGAAGAAAGTGTTAAGGCTTGAAAAGAGGATAGTGAAGGAGATTAGTGCAAAGAGAAGAGTATTTCCCTCCAGGCTTGGGACAGTTGTGCATGTTACCTGTCTCCTGCTCTGTCGAACTGCACTGTATAACTGCATCATTCGACAGCATAAAACACTTGTTGCTGGACACTTAGTGCTGGAGACATCAGGTGAGGCATGGAGGATAAAACTGACTTTAAAGTTCTGGCTACAGGACTTCAGCAGCAATGTAAATTTCAGTCAGCCACACCACCGGTGATTATGGCCCCCTACAGTGGGTAAAACACCCAAAGCAGGCTGTTACTTACAGCCAGTGTGGGTGCCATTATTGGGACCTGATTAGTTCACATCCTGATGACATCATCACTGACAGCCATTCACAGCTCTGGCCCAGAAAGTTTGTAAGCTACAAACTTTCCCGACATGTCAGCGCTGCATCAGCATCTCTTAGGCCGAATGCCCACGTGGTTTCCAACTGCGAAATCTCACAGTGGAATCAGACCCCATGCCCAGCCAGACTCACATGCTCACATGCTGTCTGCGAGTGTCTCGGCCGATGTGCAAGCGCAGTGCAGGGTATGATGCACCGTCATACCGGTGATGACGTGGAATCATGATGATTGACATTTTGGAATCACCGCGGATAGGGCGGCTTCCATTGACTGCATTGGGCCTAACCCTCTCTGCTCAGCTCTGCTGTTGGTGTGAGATCAGAGGAGTGATAAGTAGAACATAGTGTGTAAAACAGCACACATTAACCCCTTCTGTTACAATCACCTATACTATTTAGTTAGCATAGCTGATTGTATAGCATTCATTTTGTTAACAATTTATCTAAAAATAAAGTAAATTTATAAGATCACTTTCACATGTAGCGGATTTTTGGTGCAGATCCGCAGCACAATCTATGTCAAAAGCTATTTGCTGCAGATTTTCCCATGGATCCACAGCTGATTTCACGCTTTCAAGTGTAAGGGGTTCGTTTCTTGCAGATCTGCAAAATCTGTGTAAAAAATCCTGTGTAATATGGATATTAATGCAGATTTTTAGCAGTGCAAAAACCATGTAAACACACTCTTGCATTAATTTATAAATTAGCCATTACATCAATTCATTGAATCATTAATGTCCTGTATTTACATTAAAAATTCTAAATTAAATATAAAAATAATAACAAAATACATCACAATTTTAAAAAAAGAATCACTGAGGACCCTCACCAAACAGCTGTTTAACAAAGCCCGCAAGCTTGTGCAGTGAGCTGATTTGTCCAGGAAGTAGACAGCTCCGTTCTTACAGTAGTGGCCTGGCTTGGTATTGCAGGCCAAATTCACATTCATTTTAATGGGAACTTTGCCTGCGATACCAGGCCTTACCACTGCAGTAAGAAAAACTGAAAGGAACCAAACAGGACTATTCAATTACATTAGTGAGACATTGCTCTTGTGTTCCAGGTCATAGACAAATTGTTAGTAACCTATGGCAGAAATAAAGGTATGTTACCTTTAACCACAGACATGGATTCCTCATCAGATTCTCTATCGGCTATATATGTAATATGCACCCCCTACCCAATTGAAAATATCAACTTGGTTCCAAGATGTCGCCTTTTAAAATCGAAGCTGTGTTGGTCACTACCCCTCACAGATTTCCCCCTTCCACTTAGCAACAGGCCACATACAGGATGGCGTTCCCAACCACTGTTTTCCATTTTTTCAGATGCCTCCATACTTTTTGAGTACGCTGTAGAATAGCGTAGTCAACTGGGCTATTGTATACTCCAAATATAGCAGAAATGAATGGAACACCAAAGTGGAGTCCATTTCATTAATGACAATAAATGGTTCCATTCGGCAGTTCCAACGCAGCGCTGTTTTCAGAACCTGTGATGGAATTGTAATACAAAATCCCACAGCGCTGTTACTGCAATGAAGCGCTACAGGTATATCCTGGTGTTCTGAATTCAACAGTTAGATACAATCTGCTCACAGAATCATCGGCCAATCACACAGCACTTTGTGCAATCAACTGCATCTTTCCTTTATTTAACAGATAATAGTATTTATAGATTTCAAACAAAGGACATTTTGGAAACAAGGTCAGGCGACGCCTTCTTTATAAATATATTAGCTGATATACCCGGCTTCGCCCGAGTTAATTTGGTCCTGGTGTTTATCTGGTGTTCACACTGAAAATCTTATGAAGTCGTGGTTACTTTAGAGATACTGAGGAAAAACATATGTTCACCATTTTGCATACCGGTAGTTCTCTGCGTTACCCAGGAAACACCACGTGGAGGCAACCATGCGACGTTTCCTTTATATAAAATGACATCAGGAAGTGAGAGAATTAGATTACGTACATAAAATTTGGACACTAATTCTTTTGCACTTAGAATTGAATAATCAAGTTGGGACCCATTAACTTTTCATATTTATGACACAATCAATGCTTGTGCCAAATTTCATGTTTCTATGACATTGGGAAGTGAGAGATTTAGATTATGTATGTAAAATTTGGACGCTAATCCTTTTGCGCATAGAATTGAATAATGTAGTTGGGACCCATTAGCTTTTCGTATTTATGACATAATAAATGCTCGTGCCAAATTTCCCGTTTCTATGACACCGGAAAGTGAGAAAATTACATTCCGCACGTAAAATTTGGACGCTAATTGTTTTGCGCATAGAATTGAATAATGGAGTTGGGACCCATTAGCTTTTCCTATTTATGACATAATCAATGCTCGTGCCAAATTTCACGTTTCTATGACACCGGAAAGTGAGAAAATTACATTCCACACGTAAAATTTCGACGACAATTCGTTTGCGCTAGAATTAAATAATCGAGTTGGGACCTATGAACTTTTCCTATTTATGACATAATCAATGCTAGTGCCAAATTACACGTTTCTATGACACCGGAAAGTAAGAAAATTAGATTCCGTACGTAAAATTTGGACGCTAATTCTTTTGCGCATAGAATTGAATAATGGAGTTGGGACCCATTAGCTTTTCCTATTTATGACATAATCAATGCTCGTGCCAAATTTTCCGTTTCTATGACACCGGAAAGTGAGAAAATTACATTCCGCACGTAAAATTTGGACGCTAATTCTTTTGTGCACAGAATTGAATAATGGAGTTGGGACCCATTAGCTTTTACTATTTATGACATAATCAATGCTCGTGCCAAGTTTCCCGTTTCTATGACACCGGAAAGTGAGAAAATTACATTCCGCACGTAAAATTTGGACGCTAATTCTTTTGCGCATAGAATTGAATAATGGAGTTGGGACCCATTAGCTTTTCCTATTTATGACATAATCAATGCTCGTGCCAAATTTAACGTTTCTATGACACCGGAAAGTGAAAAAATTACATTCCGCAACGTAAAATTTCGACGCCAATTCTTTTGCGCTAGAATTGAATAATCGAGTTGGGACCCAATTACTTCTCCTATTTTGGAGATAATCTATGCTCGTGCCAAAATTCATGTTTCTACGACATCGGGAAGTTGGAGAACTTTTGGCAAGTCAGTCAGTGAGTCAGTCAGTGAGTCAGTGAGGGCTTTCGACTTTATATATATAGACATAGCTTGTTACAATCCTACATACTGTCCCAGAGTTGGGCACTAAGTAAGGTCTGTGTGGTAACTTTTTATTGATGTCTATGTGTCTTTCAATGTTCATTGCAGCTTGTTTGTGAAAGTTAGTCAGTGGTACAAAATCTGACTTTCAGCTGTCCTGTTACCATTGGCCATTTTACAATATGTCAACTGCAATGGGATTGGCTGCCAGTGAGTGAGGTGACAGAGGAGGCCCGTGATTGGTGGAGAAGTCTCCCACACAGATTGGTTGATGGGATTTCTATCAAGAAAATGAGTTAGTGGAGAACCAGAGAAGGAGAAGCATCAAGTAAAGAGCAGGAGGAGAAAAGGAGCTTACAATGTACGGATCGAGTGACGCTAAGGAGGGAGATCCACATGGGACCTGGGAGCGTTCTGGTGGTTATACAAGTGGTTTATGTGGGACCATAATAGATACTGCTATGGTGGTTAAAGGGTTAATGAGCTTGGCTTTCAGGTCATTCTGCCTGGAAATAGTTGGTGATGGTCTCCTGCTGTGAGTGACCGAAGTATTGTTGCCAGGCGGTTTTGGGGTGAAGCTGGCAGTGGATAGTGATTGGTGGCCTAAAAGAGCGGGAAGCTCGGCCCGTTGCTGGGCAGGAGCGGTGTGGTGGAAGCGTTTGTGATTGGATAGCGGGAGTGGAGGGGGCTGTGAACAGAGGGCATATAGGTAATCAGCAAAGAGGTCCCGGGCATCTTTGGCTATAAAGGAACTTCCCTCCGTCCCTTCCTGTAGGCTGTCGCGGTTGATTGATGGAGTTTTGTAGCCCGCATTAGGCGGGTGGGCAAGGGGACGTGGGGATTGTTGTTGGTTTTAGCGCGTCTTAAAGACGGTATTTATTATGAATGGTTTGGTTTCATTTGATCCCCAAGTGTTAATAAAATCCCATCAATAAAGACCGTGGCCTTTTTCTTCAAACCTGGTTGTCCGTGTCTTATTTATTTATTATTAAAAGGTTAAGTTGTTGATGATGTTGCAGTAAGGTATGTTAAAGGAGAGCGTAAGATCCCATGCCGTGAGAAGGAAAAGGTGTAGCGAGTACCAACAAAGATTACAAATAAAGTAATGGGAGCAGATACTGAAGGGAGTACAGAAGTGTTGTCTATTACAACCTATAATAAGATAGAAATACAGATGTGTTACCTGTAACTATCTATAATATGAAAGGGGTACAGAAGTATTGTCTGTAACTACCTACATAAAAATAAGAAACACAGAAGTGTTACCTTTTATATGCTTACAGAGAAGATTACAAAAGTGTTCACCCATAACTGCCTGCTGAAATCTTCACAAATAAATGACCATTTATTGTTCAACTGTTATCCTGTCTCTTAGAGCAGCTTCTCATCCAAATACCAACTGCACTACATTATGCTCCAGGGGGGAGACACTACAACCCCCAACATCCCAAATTTTTCAATTTTTATTACTTTTGCTTATAACAGGTCTAGGTCTGTCTATGAGCTGGTGTTACGAACAAACTCTTATTACCACCACAATACCCTACCCAACCATGAGTAGCCAAATTACACCATAAATTATCTTCTGTCTGCTGCTGCTGTTTGTGAGGGAACCGTGGAGCCACCACCACCATAAACCACCAATCCCTCCACATTATGGTGCGCTGCAGGAAAATGGTGTCACGAACAGGATCAAATCCTCTGTGCCTTGGATAGATGAACAGGATAAGCCTCCATGCTTTACAGTAACGGAATAAGATTTTATGCTATAAAGAATAGAAAAGAATGACTTTTTGTGCCTTAATAAAATGACTTTAAATGTGTTACAGCTCATCAGGGGGTTAATCAGCTGTCTTGGAAAGATTTATGTGGTGCTGAAAAGGACAATGCTATTTAAGCAGTGTGGTGAAGACAAAGAAAAAAGTTATGTGAAGAGAATGTCTTGTGCTATGGTCACCATATTGTAAAGAGACTGTTTTACTCATTTGTACTTTGACATAGATCCACAAAATGGTGCAGGGAAGTTAGAAATTTACTGCTGCATCATGGACTAAAGTGTGCCAAAACTAAGATTAAAGAAGCAGGAAAATAGCCCCACAGTGGAACGTTCCGTGCAGGATGAAAAGCTCCAGCCCTGGGTCAATACCTGCTTGTTTGGCGCCAAACTCCCCTTAACCCCTTGAGTGGCAGGTTTCCTACCACCCTGTCGTGCCCACCGGGGCAGGTTTTTTAAAATGGTCTAATCATTGAATTTCAACTAGTTTTGCAGTTGCGTCTCAAGAGCCATAACTTTTTCATTTTTCCATTGACATGGCCATATGAGGGCTTGTTTTTTGCCGGACAAGTTGTGATTTTTTAAACGGGGGAGGAAAAAAAGAAATGGGGAAAAAAGAAAAAAGGGGCCATGTCATTAAGGGGTTAAATAATGTATTAACTTCCTTCTCTGGGTCATTACGACGCACACGGATACCACATGTGTGATTGTATTTTTGATTTTTTTACAAAGTAAAGGGAGACAAGTGTTTTTTTAATTTTTTTAATTTTTTATTTTTTTTTTTGTCCCTTTAGGGGACTTCCACAGGGACCCATCAGGACCCCTGATCACATTCCGGGGGTCCGATGGTGACAGCCCTTTACATGCTGCAGTGACAACCCTTTACATGCTGCAGCCACATAGACTGCAGCATGTAAAGGGTTAACACAGCAGAGATCGGAGGTTTTCTCTGATCTCTGCTGTAAGAGCTAGTACCTAGCTGTCCTCTCACAGCTAACAACCAGCTCTCCCTGCCACAGAGACCATCGGCTTGCTTCTGACAAGCCGATGGTCTCTATGGCAACCTGTAAACAAAGCAGGAGATTGCCGGTATATCGGCAATATCTTCTGCTGGTTTTTCAAAGCCCTTGCACTGCTCTCTGTGGGTCTGTGCAGGCAGAGCACAATGTCACAGCTTGTGGCATTGTGCTCTGCAGCTCCCATAGTGATGCATAGCCCGGAAATCTTCCGGGCTATGTTGCTATGAGCAGTGGAGCTCGTCCCGGAAATTTTCCGGGCGTGCCACTCAAGGGGTTAAAGGAAGGAAGTCGCTCACTGGAGTTATTGGCAAACAGATCCAAGAGACTCTCCTGTGTGCACCATACTATGACTGCTGGAGGAAAGCCTGCTGAATATCCCCATCTGGAGCCCTAGTGGTTCTTTAAGGAGAAACCTGAATTACAGCAGTACCTATTGGAGAAGTATGGACCCACCACAGTTGTGACTATGACCACTACCAAGGACAGAGAGAAGCAGGAGTCTTCTGGTAAGGGATATGCCATCGCTACCGCAGCCCTGCTAGCTACCACGGTCCAGCTGGGTACCGCTCCCGTGACCCAGCTAAATACCGCTATCATGGCCCAGCCAGATTCCTCTACCAGTGGTACACCAACAAGGCGTACATCCCCACCGTGGATTCTCATACCAGAGGAGTAGTTGCCTGCAGTCCCGAACTTGCCCTAAGTACCTTAGGCCCTGTTTGGTCATACACATAGCGGGAAAAGTCCACCATTGCATCCGCTCCCAAGTGATTAGAGTTATGTTCCAGCAGTCTGGGATACCTCTACTGCTCTAGCTAGAGTAGTTATTCCAGCAGCCTACCCTCAAAGTACAGTAGTACCACAAGTTGCGCAAAAAGTTGCACCAAAACTCTGCAAGTTCCCACACCGTAAGTGGCGGTAGCTCAGTGGCTAGATCCGGCCATGGATCCTCTATGATGACAGGGGATGCAGAGGGAAATTATCCGGCCTGCTGCTACACCTTTGCCTACAGTTCGGAGTAGTCGAAATACAGAACTGACTCTACCATAAATAGAGATAATGATATTTTGCCCTATAGGAATGCTTCCCCTTTTTTATCACAGTGGGGAAGTTCATTTGGGTCCTCTGAATCCCCTTCAGTGACGAGGTTCACTGCTGAACTGGAGACAGAGGAAGAACTGAGTCAAAAAGCTTTATGTGTTATGTGAGGAAAAGACTTAGTTCATCCATTGTTATAAAGTTCTATTCAAGTTACATTGATTATTTTATTACAGCCTGGTGCCGGATATTTATATATATGATCTGTGTGCCCTGAACTGCACCCAGGGACGAAACAAAGAAGCACAGCAATACCATCAATACTGGCTGATTATTTTTCAGGAAGCGTCTTGCACCTGATGATTTTGTAAAGTTGATAAGACTGTATTTTGGGATCATAGTGCCATTGTAATGCAAAATGCTATGCAACAAAGTTTTAAGTATTGTGCTGGAGGGTGAAGTAAAAGAACCGCAATTGTAATAACATCAGAGAAAAATGTGTTTCTGTAGTGTTCCCCTCATTGAGAGGTAGTGATGGGGTGGAACAGTAGGTAAACATGGGATTCAGGATTCCGCTTTGAACCATCGTCCCAAATTTCTTGGAGACCACGAATGATGTATTTGCTGTCCTTAGGTCGGGAAACGAGCGAAGTTGATTCCACTCTTTACCTTCTTTTATCTACTTCCTAGCACCCATTTCTATATGGTGTCAGTTCCAGTTTGACATATCTGTTCTTTTAGACTTTGGGGAGAAGTGTAATGTATTGGCCCCATAACTTGCTGTAGACCCAAGGATCCGCCTGGCTCAGGCCTGGATAAGCCTTTAATTTCATGAACGCTGTCATGTACCTTACTTGATATTGGGAGTGAGACTCCAAAGCAGTATGCCGGAGTGCACTGTTAATCAGTCAAGGGGGAAAGTAGTGAGCTGATAG
Organism: Eleutherodactylus coqui; assembly: GCF_035609145.1. Lineage (NCBI taxonomy): Eukaryota > Metazoa > Chordata > Amphibia > Anura > Eleutherodactylidae > Eleutherodactylus > Eleutherodactylus coqui. The sequence continues at coordinate 34,706,335 of NC_089842.1, forward strand.
AAATCACTCCTCTTAGCTAGAGCAAGGAAGAGTAGGAAGCCCCTTATTCCTCTTACTAGATGAGTTCCCCTTCACTAAAGTTTTCCACCGTCCACTTTTACCCTACTTTTACGCTGCACCTACTACTAGTATTGGTCATTAAAGCTTAGCAGGAGCAGGAATTTCTCCCAGGTTATACCCTGCCTGCTTATTATTTATTAGCTAGTTTGAGTATACTTCTCTCTCATTATATTAACTATCTCTAGAATCCTTGATTAACATTTCTGAGCTTGCAATTAGCAGTGTTTATATCAAGGGCGTAACTATAGAGGATGCAGGGGATGCGGTTGCACCCGGGCCCAAGAGCCTTAGGGGGCCCATAAGGCCTCTCTTCTCCATATAGGGAGCCCAGTACTATGAATAAAGCATTGTAGTTGGGGGCCCTGTTACAGGTTTTGCATGGGGGCCCAAAAGCTTCAAGTTTTGCCTTTGGCTTATATCAATAGAACTAATTATCATCTGTTTATAAAACAGACAGATATATGTAACATAACATGCATATGTTTCTAAGAATAATCCAGTCTACTCGCTCATATTTCACCCATTTCCCCTCCCTCGGGATAGGAGGATCAGCCGCAGTTCACTATTCTGTGCAATAGAGAAGAGAAAGTTAATTGTTGTTCTTCTCTGTGGGGGCTGGAAGGCCAAGTCACATTCCTCTGACCATCCGTAATTGAGTTAAGACACAAGTTATAGAAAAAGATACAGGAGGACACAAAATAGCACAAGATGGAGAATTAAAACAATATGGCTTGAGATCTCAGGGTGCCATTTGGTTGCCATTGCAGACTAGGACCGTCTGAAAGTCCCCTAGGGTTACCACGGTTGATTCCCCATCAAGCCATGCCTGTGGAATAGCTTCATAGACTACCTGTCAGAACGCTGTATAATGCAATACTACAGTATTGTATTATTCTGCAGAAGCAATTTACAAATTCCAAGTTCGTGTTCCCTATGGGGACTAAAATAATTGCAATAGGGAGTTTTTAAAAGTTTTGTTAATTATTAGGAGAAAAGAAGATAATAAAATGTAAAAAATAGTTTCAAATATTTATAATTAAAAAAAGTCTGATCTATCAAAGTAAAAGATTTTTTACTTTGCATTGGGGAATGTCGTCAGAAAAAAAATGCAGTGCCAGAATTGCGCTTTTTTTGGTCACCCTATATAAAAAGATTTAATGAAGAGCGATCAAAAAGTCATATCTGTGTAAACCACGCTTCTGTAGCAACCAATAGGTCGCTATGGGCGCGTTCACAAGGAACTTGTTTACCAGCACAGAATAAAAATCGCATTTGTCTGTATATTTCAGCAATCCTGATGGTTTTTGTGCATACATGCACTGCGTATTTATACATACAAAAATATACCCAGAATGGTCTATTGATTTGCAGTGCACATATGCAGTTAATACTCAGGTTTCCGGCATATTCATTGCGGTTTGTGCTCGCTCGCCCATTCCCTTCAATGGCCTATTGTGGTCATATTATACACCAAAATAAGACATGCTCCTTTCAAAGGGTTCTATTCACTGTGCAAATACGCTCATGTAAACGCACCCTTGGATCAATATTGTAGAGCAATAGTTCATCTTCTATCTGGATTATGATGACACCTGCTGGTGAAAATATAAAATGCAGACAGGATCGCCGTTATATATTTTTAAGTTGATAAATAGTATTTGTATATTATTTATATAGTTAGTTACTCTTTCATCACTAAATAATATCTAATGTGCTTATATATTTTATTTTTTGTTCTGCATTATAAGTTTTTAATGTGTTAGGAAGCGGCTGATGCTGTGGATACTATTAATTACTATGTATCAGTTATGCATTGCATTGTATTTATTGCATTTTTTATTTGGCATTTCAGTTTTCTGGCTTATAATATAAAGAGTGGTTTGCATGTTTGATATCAGGTAGGAAGATGTCTCTTGTAGACGTCCTGGGAGCGATCTAAAGAATCTAAATGTGAAGCTCACGTTTAATACTGAGGGCTCTTTTTGACTGCAGGGCAGATTTCAGGGGGTATCAAACTGGGAAACTGCCCAGGAAACAAATTTTCATAGCGGTGTATTTACGTGGACACGTGCGATATCAACTCAGACTGATAATATTGCACTCTAAGGGCTCACACCCACTGTGATCCGACTTCCCTGCGATGCGAGAGTGAGTGAAAACGCATGATAATGACACCAATGATTTTCAATGGTTTTATTCTCATTTGTGAAGTTTTCAATGTAATCTCACATTGCAAAGAAGAATAGGCGACATTGCCCATTTTCCTCAAAGGGCCAGCGGCAGCAGCGCTAGCCCCATTGAAAACATAGGGAGTACATTGCGCTCCCCTGACATAGCTGTGACAGCTATGGCAGGGGATTCCTTCAACGCGGGGATGGAGGAATCCTCAGCCACAGCTGTGGCAGCTGTGGCAGAAGTCCATGATGCTTTCCCATTTCTTTCAATGGGGCTGCGGCCCCATTGAAAGCAGTGGGTTTGCAGTGATGATTTTTGGGGAAGGGCTTGAAATATAAGCCCTTCCCTGAAATTCATAGCAAGCTGTAAAAAAAACTAAAAGAAAAAAGATTAACTCACTTAGTAAAAGAGCCGTCCGGCTTTTCTTTCCGGCCCTTGCAGTCTTCTTCTCTGTTCTGGAGGCCAAGGATTATAATAATAATAATAATCTTTATTTGTATAGCGCCAACTTATTCCGCAGCGCTTTCAGGCATGGATAAATGCAAAACAATACAACAATTACAACAATTACAATGTGAGATACATTGGGTTAGACACAAATGGGTTGAGGGTGGTACAGGAGGTACAGGGGTTGGGGAACACAGGGGTTGGGGATTGAGAAATCCCCACCTCCAGAAAGCGCTGCCTCTGATTGGCTGAGCAGCAGTGCCAGCCCCATTCTGCCGGTCCCCGCACAATGTTCTTCTTATTGTTTTCAATGGGGCTTGCGCTGTTGCCGCTGGCCCCATTGAGAACAATGGGCAATATCGCAGATTCTCCTTGAGATGCGAGATTACATTGAAAACTTCAGAAATGAGAATGAAACCATTGAAAATCATTGGTTTAATTATCATTCGTTTTCACTCACTCTCGCATCGCAGGGAAGTCGGATCGCCAGTGGGAGTGAGCCCTAAAACTTGTGATTCTGTGTAACAGCACAATGCCCTGTTGCATAAAAAACGCATCTTATCTATGGACTTGCAATATGCATTCCTGCAAGAGAAAAAACGCTCATATGAACAAACACATTTGAATTAATGTGTTATTTTTCAGTCACGAGTTCCATCAATATTGCTAACAGACGGAGCTCACGTGTGAAAATCGGGCGAGAAAATTGTGTGAATTGAAGGACACACAAAAGTTGCGTGAAAATTCAACCCATTACTTGCAATGCTAAGAGACGGAAAAGATGCAGCATGTCTTATTTTTCTGCAAAAACTCATTATTTGCTATGGGCAAGTTAAAAAAAATCAGTTTTTCTATTTTCCTGTTGAAAAGCCGTGTGATTTTAATACGCGTGAAAATTGCATGTTCAGTGATGAGACTCAATTTCCTCGCATTTTTACAAGCATTTCATATGTTTATCACGCTCGCCCGTGTACATAACGCCTTACCCTACTAAGACTTCTGTGTGGATCTCAGAGACCAGAGGTGAACCCATGGCTGTATTCACGTACACCACACATACCGGGATATTTAGGTTCTGAGACTATATCCTGAAATATACATATCAGCAACAAGTGACCTTCTGTACTGTCATCTCCGTTATTTGATATCAAGTTCCCTAATTATTGTGTTGGAACCTGCGCCCTCTTGTGGTCAAATGCAACCCTGCGCTTTGCAAGTGAGAGCCATGTATTTTCATTTCTATGTAAACAGATCATTTTGTGCAAATATGACCAAATTCTGATGAATAAAATATCAACATTACGGTAAATACTGACACATCAGAGAGATAGGTATTTCTGGATGACAGTGTTTTTACGTTTATTTTAGATTTCTAGAAATAAAAGTTGTCTGTATTCTTTCTTTGCTTCCTTACTGCAGCGATTATAGTTATCACAAGCCTAAGGTCGGAAACAGCGGCTTTATAAGGAATTCAGTGTTTTCTGGGCCAAATTCCAGCATATTTCAGAGAAAACTGTATCCTGAGATCTGTGCGGAGACTCCAAGAATAAATGCTGCATATATTATAGCAGCTGTGCAGAAGACCATATAATCGGGAAGGTAGATTATAGCATCATGTAATATAGCAGTATATAATCTTATAAAACGCTATACTATCATTACTGCAGAGACTATGGATGATACAGGATAAGATCTGCCATCTGCAGCCCCTGGCTCATCAGTTATGACACTACAATACCCAGCCATACCTGATAACAGTTGTAGACAGCCATGGCTTATCGATAGAGTACAAATGTCCAGTACTTCTCTCTTCTCTTTTTTTTTTGGACAGCTATAGCAGAGTTTAGTTTCCTATTTCTGGCTTGCTGTTTGGAAGAGCACAAGGGGAGATTTTTGGACTAGTGTTCCAAACACTGGTCTTAATTAGAGATGAGCGAACGTACTCATCCGAGCTTGATACTCGTTCGAGTATTAGCGTGTTCGAGATGCTCGTTACTAGAGGCGAGCACCACGCGATGTTCGAGTTACTTTCACTTTCATCTCTGAGATGTTAGCGCGCTTTTCTGGCCAATAGAAAGACAGGGAAGGCATTACAACTTCCCCCTGCGACGTTCAAGCCCTATACCACCCCCCTGCAGTGAGTGGCTGGCGAGATCAGGTGTCACCCGAGTATTAAAATCTGCCCGCTCGCGGCTCGCCACAGATGCATTCTGACATAGAGGAGGGAAAGTGCTGTCTTGGTGGAGCTGCTATAGGGAGAGCGTTAGGAGTGATTTTAGGCTTCAAGAACCCCAACGGTCCTTCTTAGGCCATAGAAATCGCAGATCACACCTATCTGCGATCTGCGATTCCTGTTCTCTTCTCTATATGCACTCAATGGGGCTGGCGGCAGCAGCGCCGACCCCATTGAGAACATATAGAAGACAAATCATTCTTCTCTGCCACAGCTGTAACAGCTGTGGCAGAGAAGAACGATGTTTGCCCATTGAATTCAATGGAGCCGGCAATACAGCAGGTTCCACTGAAAGCAATGGGCTGCCGGTGTGCGCGGGATGAATTGTTGGGAAGGGCTTAAATATATAAGCCCTTCCCTGCAATTCATCCAGAAATGTGTTAAAATAAAAAATATATATATATATATATACTTACCTTGTCCCGGCAGACGGAGTTCAGCCGCAGCGGCCGGCAGTGGGTGTGAAGGGGGTGTGAGTCAGACTCAGCGCTGAACCAATCAGGGGGCAGGTCTGACTCACACCCCCTTCACACCCACTGTAGGCCGGCCGCACTGAACTCAGTCTGCTGGGACAAGGTAAGTATATACCGTATATACTGGCGTATAAGACGACTTTTGAACCCCGAAAAATCTGCTCTGAAGTCGGGGGTCGTCTTATACGCCGGTAATACAAAAAAAAGAAAGTGTCAAAAAAAGAAATCATTACTCACTTCCCCCGGCGTTCTGCGGCGCTGCTGCAGGCTGTCGCTCCCTCCTGGTCCCTGGCAGAGCCTTGCTTTCTGGACGCAGGGCTTGAAATCCCCACCTCCAGAAAGCTACTGTGATTAGCTAACACACGCCGTCAGCCAATCACAGCCATTCAATGACATCATTGTCATTGGCTGTGATTGGCTGAAGGCACGTGTGTTTTCTGGAGGCGGGGATTTCAAGCCCTGCGTCCAGAAAGCAATGCTCTGCCGGGGACCAGGAGGGAGCGACAGCCTGCAGCAGCGCCGCAGAACGCCGTGGGAAGTGAGTAATGATTTTTATGTTTTGCTCCGCTGTATTCCCGGTGTATAAGGTGACAGTTGGGGGGTCATCTTATACGCCCCGTCGCCTTATACGCCGGTATATACGGTATATTTTTTTTATTTTTACTCATTTCTGGATGAATTGCAGGGAAGGGGTTATATATTTAAGCCCTTCCCGACAATTCATCCCGCGCACGCCGGCAGCCCATTGCTTTCAGTGGAACCTGCTGTATTGCCGGCTCCATTGAATTCAATGGGCTAACATCGTTCTTCTCTGCCACAGCTGTTACTGCTGTGGCAGAGGAGAACGATCTTTATGCTGACAGTGCGGGGGGGGGGCACTCTTGCCGCTATTGTGGCTTAATAGTGGGACCTGGGAACTTCAGATGCAGCCCAACATGTAGCCCCTCGTCTGCCCTATCCGTTGCTGTGTCGTTCCCATCACTTTCTTGAATTGCCCCGATTTTCACAAATGAAAACCTTAGCGAGCATCGGCGATATACAAAAATGCTCGAGTCGCCCATTAACTTCAATGGGGTTCGCTACTCGAAACGAACCCTCGAGCATCGCGATAATTTCATCCTGAGTAACGAGCACCCGAGCATTTTGGTGCTCGCTCATCTCTAGTCTTAATATGATCTCGTCTGTTGCACCACGTGCCTAATACAAATAATGCAGGAGAATTTTTTCAAGTATATTCACGAGATAAAAAGAAATGTCACACGAGATGCAGGGAGATAAAATTAACCCTCCACTAAATATGACCTGCCTAATGCGGGAGGAAGTGCAGAGCCGGCTAAAAAAGATTAAAAAACAACAAATCGCCGGGCCCAGATGGAATACACCCAAGGGTTCTAAGGGAACTAAGTGACGTGATAGCTAGACCGCTATTTCTTATATGTAGGGACACTATTGAGACCGGGGTTGTACCGTTGGATTGGCGTATTGCCAATGTAGTTCCAATATATAAAAAGGGGTCCAAAAGAGAGCCTGGTAACTACAGGCCGGTAAGTCTCACTTTAATGATTGGGAAAATATTCAAGGGGTTTCTGAGAGATGCCATCCTGGAATACCTCAAGGAAAACAACAGTATAACTCCTGATCAGCATGGGTTCATGAGCGGTCGATCATGTCAGGCCGATTTGATCAGCTTCCACGATGAAGTTCTAGGCTGGACCTGGGAGAGTCTATTGATCTTGTATATCTGGACTTCTCTAAAGCATTTGACACTGCCGCATAATAGACTGATATATAAAATGAGACAGCTCGGATTGGGTGAAAATGCATGTATCTGGGTAAGGAACTGGCTCAGAGATAGAAAGCAGAGGGTGGTAATAAATGGTTCGTACTCTGATTGGACCACAGTCGCTAGTGGGGTGCCACCGGGTTCAGTATTAGGCCCCATTCTGTTTAATATATTTATCAGTGACCTGGTAGAGGGGCTGCACAGTAAAATATCAATATTTGCAGATGACACAAAATTATACAATATAATTAATACAAAAGAGGACAATGTGCGGCTACAAGCGGACCGAGATAAGCTGGGGGCTTGGGCAGAAAAATGGCAAATGAAGTTCAACATGGATAAATGCACATGGGCAGGAGAAGCGGATGTCACCAATCTTCTATATATTTGTCAATGTCTGTTTGTTCGAGTATCACGCACAAACTGTACGACCGATAGTTCAAAGTTTTTCAGTACATTACATGCTACATTAAATAGTACCATCAAAAACTACAACTCGTCCCACAAAAACAAGCCCTCATACTGCGACGTTGATGTGTTCTTTCCTCCGGCGCTGCAGAGAGACGGCTGTCTTCAAGTACGTCCGTCTCCTTTCTGCAGTCACACGGGCACATCGGCGTCAGTGTACGGATGCCGATGCGCCCGTGTTACTGAGCCCTTATTGGGAATTATACAAGACCTGATATTGGAGGTTAATGGGTTAAATCCGTGATTTGTGCTCCCTATTGTGATAATATATCACTGTAATCTTTGTCATGTAAAAACATGTGTCATAAAAGTGAAAAGTATTACAGGAGCGATACTTTTATTTGCCATCTGCATTGCTACAGTAATAAAGGCATCACTGCTATAACATCTTCCTTCTTTTTGACACAAATGTATTTAACATCACATTGATTTTTATGCCTAATATCAGCAGTCCCTCAACATACATTATTAATTGTGTCACATACGGACTCCCCCAGCGCATGATGTTGGTGTGACTGCAAGGGATTGAACTTTTTTACTCTCACTCAGTCTTACATTCACATTCCACTCAGGTTGCTACCTGAACATAAATCACATTTCAATGCAGTCCATACACCTCCATGTTTTTGTTGACATGACTGCTGGAATGCGGCATTCGATGTTCCCCAAATTCACTCACACACTGTTTTTTTGCAGTCAAAGGGTTAACGCTATTGAAGGCTTAAAAGTTCAGAGCAACAAGGGCTAAGTCTATTTTTCCAAACAGAGGATTCATTGCAGCAGTTACTTGAAACAAACAACAGAGCGACTGTGGGAGTGTGGTGATGTGTGCTTGATTTAAAGTGAGGTTGTTTTAAGTGTGTATGACTTAACCTTTTGCAATCCAATTTTAGATTCAGGATTTCCTAGGGGACTTTATCTTTCTGCCATTATACAATGGCGCTATCTGCTGGCTAGAGCCAGTACTGTGGAATGGGACATGTTGGAGAGGCCCCCGACAACTGAGCAGCCAGTAACATACAGTAAGAATACCCTGCCGGACGTCTTCCGACATCGGAGCTGTACAACCTTCAATCAGAATGTCTTCAGACGTCAGACAGTGGATTGGAAAGGGTTAAAAATCAAATGAATTTAGATCTGGGGACTTTAGAAGGGAGTCACTTCTATCTATTTACTCTTATTTTTTACTTATATAAATTATTTTGATTTTTATCTGTACAATCCACATTTAGAATGTGTTTCAAGATTGACAATACTGTCCAGTGTACATCTTGTGTCATGTACACAGTCCTTGAACCATTCAAGGGTGCATACTGTTGTGCAAAATATGAGCTCAGATCCTCCGGGGTATAAATGGCCAGCTTGCAAGACTGAGATCCATTGATAATATGGAAAGGAGTTTGCTGTTTAGTGAACAGGCACTCGCTAGGGTAGATGTGGGGGTGGATGGTAGTGTAGGAGAGCAGGATGAACAAGCAGCTAGCTTGGTGGCAGGAGGGGTAGAGGGAAGTGATCCAGGGAGGCTAGTCCTGAACAGGCATGCCTCAACAAATTAGCAAAGTTGACAGATGAGGGGAATGCCATTACAGGATTAGCATTGCTGCAGAATTACATGGCCTCTGACCACTAGGGGGATGTCTGCTGTAGTAAGAAGGGAAATAGGACTACAGGGCAGGCTAGACAGGTCCTGGTAGTGCAACGGATCATCGAATGGTGTGTTGTCTTCCTGGCAATCGAGTACAACGCATCACAAATCGGGTTAACATGTTACTGGGAAGGTCTGGTGAGGATCCAGTAGTCATGATACACATTAACACCAATAACACAGTTAGAGTTAGGTGAAAGGTCCTTAAAAGTGATTTCAGGGATCTAGGATGTAAGCTTAGGGCAAGGACCACCAAAGTAGTATTTTCTGGAATACTACCTACACCACTTGCCACACCAGAAAGACAGCGAGAGTTTAGTGAGGTAAACAAGTGGTTCAAGAGTTGGTGTAGGAAGGAGGGATTTGGGTTCCTGGGAACTGGTCTGACTATACTGTTGGTTCTACCATACTGATGGGCTGAATCTCAATGAGGAGGTTGCAGCTGTGCTGCAGAAGAAGATGGCTAGAAGGTTGGAGGAGTGTTTAAACTATGAACTTAGGGGACAATCACAGAAATAAAGGTGGAAGACAGTATAGACAGTGACCTGGAACTAAGTAATGGAAATGGGGCTAGAGTGGCTGGAGGGGTTAGTGCAGTTAGAATGGTCAGATCAATAGAAAGACAATTAATATAAAAAATAACCAAAAACCTCTAAACTGTATGGTGACTAATGCTAGAAGTCAGACCAATAAGGTTGCCTGAGGAAAACTATGACATAGTGGGAATAATGGAGACCTGGCTGGATAAAAGCTGTGACTGAGCAGTGAGCTTACAGGGTTATAGTCTGTTTAAAAGCAATTGTAAAAACTGGAAAGGGGAGGGAGGTTTGTCTTTATGTAAAGTCCTGTTTAAAGCCCACTCTATAGGAAGATATATGTAAGGGAGATGAACATGTGGATAGTGATGACAAGACCTGACATGTTCCCTTTAACCCCTTAAGGACGTTGCCTTTTTTTTTCAATTTTTCCTCCCCACTTTTAAAAAATCCTAACTCTTATTTATTCATCCATGTTACTGTCTAAGGGCTTGCTTTTTGTGAGATAAGTTGTATGGAGCCCTAGCTGCATTAAAAAAAAAAAAAAAAAAACCCAATACATTACCTAACAGGCGCTGTGCACTCTGCCGCACTTATCCTCTTGAAGCTCCAGCACCCTTGTTTGCAGTCTTCAGATGTTGCTTCCTGGTTAGGGGGTTCATTAATCCTAACTCCAGGAAGTGCTGGCTTTAATTGGTTCATCAAGAACTGCATTGATTGGCTGAGCCACGGCACTCAAGAACCAATCACAGCCATTCAATGGAACCCATTGAAAAGCATGGGCTTCACATACATGCGATTTGTAGCACTGTCACATTAAAATCGCATGATTTTGTCGCCCGTGTGATAGCAGCCTTATAGAGATAACTGCTCCAAAGATATTCCATCCTTTTACTGTGCCAAACTGACAGCCTGCCAACAATGCCAGGGAGAACCGGACTGATCTACAAAACTGAATCTCTGTGAGAATCTTTCTGTGGACATTCAAGAGGGCTATAGGCCTCCAGTTCTTGATGTTGCTAGGTTCCTTATCTTTAGCCAGCAGAATTAACGAAGACACTCCCATCAGATGATTTTCTAGGCAGGTTTTGTACACATTCACAAGGATTGAAGCCAACAGGTCTCTAAACTACTTGTAAAATCTGTTGTTATACCATCAGGACCTGCTGCCTTCTTCAGATATAATTTTTCAATAGCCTTTCTTAACCTCCTCCACTATTTATTCTGCTGTCAAAGGAGGTAAGCCCATATCAATAGTATCAGGGATTGGAGTTGCCTCCAAGAATTGAGTCATCTTTACTTTATTCAAAACCTTCTTAAGAAATAAGTCAGCATAGTAAGATCTCACCACACCCAGGATACCATCCCAAGATTCTGCAAAATGCCCTGAGAGTCAATGAGCCAACTTGTTTGCCACTCTCTCCCGGCGGTTCTCAATAGGATCAGGTGCCCCTAAGGACACATAATCCCATTCAAGAAGCAGGGATGTATACGGGTTGTATTGATACTGCCTTAAGGCCTCCTTCCCACGAACGGATTTCCGCCGCGTAATTCGCGGCGAAAATCCGCTGCGTTGCCCGCAGCTATTAGGTTCTATTGAACCTAATAGCACAATGCTTACGATGCGTAATTCCAGCGCGGAATTACGCACCGCGATTTCTCCCGTCCTCACCCGCAGCATGCTCTATTTTCTGCGGGTGAGGACGGGCTGTACGCACTGACGGCTTCCATTGCAGTCAATGGAAGCCGTCCGTTCACGCTATCTCCCGCTGTAACCAGCGGGAGATAGCGTGAAAAAACGCTTTCCCGCCCACCGCCGCGCGTCATCTGACGCCAAATGACGCGGCCGGCCGCGTCACGTGACACGGCCGGCCGCGTCACGTGACACGCTCGGTGACGTGGCGGTGGTGGGCGGTGACGGGCGGTGACGCGGCGGTGGTGGGCGGGGAAGCGATTTCACGCTATCTCCCGCAGGTAAGTATAGGGGCTCTGGGGGGCGCCGTGACGGGCTTCACTGCGTAATATTACGCAGCGGACCCCGTCACGCTCGTGGGAAGGAGGCCTAACTCAAATTTCAGTCAATCTTTTGTTGGCCATCTCCAACTGCTGAGTAGCGTGACTTCAATTCTTTACAGAGCTTGAGATACTGGTTAAAAGTACTCTTCCATTTCTTTACTGACAGTCTCCATAAGAGGGATTTTATCGCCTTGATGTCCTCCCAACAGTTAACCATGTTGTCATAAAAGTCCACTCTCTCTAGTTGATTCTGAATACCGGTGTGAACAGCTCTCTGAACATAAACCTCGTCCAAGAGACTGGAATTCATTTTTCATAACCCCCCAACCAACATTAGGATGCTCAGTGGCTCCTAATCATAAAAATAAAGCCTTGTGATCTGAGTAAGTGGCAGTTTTTTACCTATCCCGCTAACCATTTCAATAGGATTCACAAAGGCAAAATCTACCCTGCTGGTCCTGTCAGCATAAGAATAAGTGAACTATGGCCTCCGACCACCCTGTGTGAACACTTCACTTAAGCTGACCTGCAAAATCATTTTATTGAAGACCTTGGAGTGCAAAAACTAAAAGCCGAAATGCGTTGCATTAACCCCTTAGTGACCAAGCCTGTTTGCGCCTTAATGACCAGGCCAAATTTTGCAAATCTGACCCGTGTCACTTTAGCATGGAAAAACACCAGAAAGCTTTTGCATATCCAAGCGATTCTGACACTGTTTTTTTGCCACATGTTGTACTTCATTTAGGCGGAAAAAAAAGACCGATAGAATTTGTGTTTATTTATTAAAAGCGCCAAAATTGGGAAAATTTTGAAAAATCGTCATTTTTTCACATTTCCAACTGCAATATCTCAAATATGTGCAAACATAATATAGAAATTTTTGCTAAGATATATATTTCCATCCGTTTACTTTATTTTGGGCGCACATTGGAAAAACTTTCGGTTTTTTTAACCATTTAGGAGACGTACAAATTTAACATTACTTTTCAGCATTTTGAGGAACACTTTGTTTTCCTACGCCAAGCCAAGATTGGAAAGGCTCATAGGAGTCAAAATGATAGATACCCCCACAAGTGACCCCATTTTAAAAACTACACCCCTTAACGTATTCACTGAGGGGTGTCATGAGTATTTTAACACCACAGGTTTTTTTTAATAGTCAATGCAATTTAGAAGAGAAAAACTAAATTTCATATTTTTGCACATATGTCATTTTAAAGACAGGAATTTTTTCTATAGTACACATGAAAATTAGGATTTGCACCCCAGAATGGATACCCCTGTTTGTCCCGTGCTCAGAAACATACCTATTGTGGCCCTAGTATTACATCTGTATGCACAATAAGGCCCAAAATGTAAGGAGCAACCGCTGGCTTTCGGAACAGAAATTTTGCTTGATGGAGATTTAGGCCCTATTGCACACTTGTAGAGCCATTAATTGACAAAAACGATGGAGAACGCCCACAAGTGACCCTATTTTGAAAAGTAGACCCCTAAACGAATTTATCTAGGGGTACGATGACTTTTTTGACTTCACAGTTTTTGAATGAATTTAAGCCAAGCCGAAGGAAAAAAAATTACGATTTTCATTTTTTTGGTAATTCTGTCATTTTAAAAGCAGTTTTTTTGTACAGCACATATATGAATGAAGACTTGCACCCCAAATGGATACCCCTGTTTGTCCTGTGCTCAGAAACATACCCATCATGGCCCTAATCTTATGTCTGGATGCACAATGGGGCCCAAAATGAAAGGAGCAACCGGTGGCTTTCGGAACAGAAATTTTGCTTGAAGGAGATTTAGTCCCTATTGCCCACTTGTAGAGCCATTGAGTGACCAAAACGATGGAGAACCCCCTCAAGTGACCCCATTTTGAAAAGTAGACCCCTTAACGAATTTATGTAGGGGTTCGATGACTTTTTTGACTTCACAGTTTTTGAATGAATCTAAGCCAAGCAGAAGGAAAAAATTATGATTTTCATTTTTTTGGCAATTGTGTCAATTTAAAATCAGGTTTTTTTGTCCAGTGTACATAGGAATGAAGACGTTCACCCCAAAATGGATACCCCCTTTTGTCCCGTGTTCAGAAACATACCCATTGTGGCCCTATTCTACTTAAAGGAAACATGGCTAGGCCTATAATAGAAGAAGGAGCACCCGTTGGATTTCAGGGTACAACAGAATAAATTCCAGGCCCCATTGCCCACTTGTAGAGCCATTGAGCGGCCAAAACGATAGAGAGCCCCCGTAAATGACCTCATTTTGAAAACCAGACCCCTTAACAAATTCATCTAGGGGTGTACTGCGTATTTTGACCCCACAGTATTTGAATGAATCTAAGCAAAGCAGAAGGAAAAAGTTACGATTTTCATTTTTTTGGTAATTTTGTCAATTTAAAAACAGTTTTTTTTGTACAGTGTACATAGGAATGAAGACGTTCACCCCAAAATGGATACCCCCTTTTGTCCCGTGTTCAGAAACATACCCATTGTGGCCCTATTCTACTTAAAGGAAACATGGCTAGGCCTATAATAGAAGAAGGAGCACCGTTGGATTTCAGGGTACAACAGAATAAATTCCAGGCCCCATTGCCCACTTGTAGAGCCATTGAGCGGCCAAAACGATAGAGAGCCCCCGTAAATGACCTCATTTTGAAAACCAGACCCCTTAACAAATTCATCTAGGGGTGTACTGCGTATTTTGACCCCACAGTATTTGAATGAATCTAAGCAAAGCAGAAGGAAAAAGTTACGATTTTCATTTTTTTGGTAATTTTGTCAATTTAAAAACAGTTTTTTTTGTACAGTGTACATAGGAATGAAGACTTTCACCCCAAAATGGATACCCCCGTTTGTCCCATGTTCAGAAACATACCCATTGTGGCCCTAATCTACTTACAGGACACATGTCTAGGCCCATAATGGAGGGAATGCCCGCTGGATTTCAGGGCAGAACTGGATAAATTCCAGGCCCCATTGCCCACTTATATGGAAAAAAAATTGACTTCCTAAAAATAATCCCCCCCTCCCCCAGCATCCCCATTTTTTGGCATTCGCTAAATATTCGATAAAGGTAATAATATAAACAGCGTTTTATGTCCGAAGACAGGGGTAATTACAGAGGCTGGTTGGGTTGGGCACATGGGGCTAGAAAACCGGGTATTCCCCCTCCTCTCATGCTTTTTGGGGGGTATTTCATAACCTCAGTGGCAGGTATGGGGTGTAAAAAGAGGCGCTCTGTGAGTCTCCGTAAGCTTGAAAAGGTGCGGCGGTCTCACAGAGAAGGCGCTCAACAAGCTGCTCCTGGAACTGCATGAAGGCGAGCGTTCCCGGGGCTTCTTGTAAATTACAGGTAGCGGTCTGAATAACGCCGGGCTCACATGGCCGTATGCAGAATCTGCTTGCGGAGGCCCGCAGCGGATCCCAGCTGTGAGTCCGGCTGTGACCCTGCATACGGCCGCGTAATGTACTGCGCATAACTGCCTACTCACACAGGCGGTCATGCGCAGTACTTTTTTTTTTTGTTTGCATTTCCCGCGCCGTCGCTTAGAGATGACCCGGGTACCCGCAGCCCGTACACAATGTATTTGCATATGGGCTGCGAGTATATCCGCGGTCGTAGAGCACAATGGGCTCTAGGTCGCGGATATCCGCGGTAAAATATAGCATGCCGTGTTCTGTTTCTGCGAGTGGATTCCGTAATTCCGACCCACTAATTGGGGGGAATTGTGTAATCCAATGCATGCGATTGATACGTGGATTACCACTGATCAAGCGCATGCAGAACCCGTAATTCCTCTCCGGTCATGTGTGACCGGCCTAATGTTATATCGCTAATTTATCACATGAACGGGGACCGCTCCAACGGTCGCTGGAAGCAAGCAGATTTAAAATTTCCTGGGCTCCCCGGCTCCTGCGAATGTGTCCGGCATTTTGCCGGCGGGCGCATGCACAGCAGCCGGAAGGGTCCATGGAGGATATTCGCATCTGGATTCAAATGCGGAAGCCTCCAAGAAGATGTTTCATCTCCTATCACCGATCGCATCGGTGAGGGGAGATGAAACTGCCACTGTTTAAAGAACTTTTACGTGATCGCTATTATGCATTGGATAACGGCAATCACGTGACCAGTAACCGCATACCGCGGCTCCCCGTGACATCTCCAGGCTTTTGGCTACCTTTGGTAGCCAGGAGCAAGGAGATTTTAAATTTCTTGGGCAATCTTTCACTTTTGCGCATGCATCCGCCATCATGCTGACGGGCGCATGCGCCGAAGCTGGGGTAAGGTCCACGGATCAACATCCTACCAGGGAACAAATCCAGGACCTTGGGTACGTAATTTCATCCCCCCTTACGGATACGATCCATAAGGGGAGATGAAACTTTAACTTTATAAACGTTTTTTGACTTTTAACTTTTTTTTTTTTTTTTTAACTTTTTAACTTTATATGATCACCGTTATCCGATGGATAACGGTGATCATATGACTGGAAACCGCATACAGCGGTCCCCAGTCATATCTCCCTGCACTCGGCTATCTGTGACAGCCGGGTGCAGGGAGATTTTGAATTTGCCGTGCTCGCCGGCCTTCTGCGCATGCGCGCCACATCGGCGCATGCGCAAACGCCAGCGGGGGGTCCGGAGACCGGTCGGAGGACATGGAGGAAGCGGGGTGAGTATTTTCACCTGCCCTCATGGATCCGATCCATAAGGGGAGGTGAAACTTTTCTTTTTTTAACATCTTTATTAACTTTTCCGTGGTCGCCGTTATCCATTGGATAACGGTGATCGTGGTATCGGGGACCGCTCACCGCGGTCCCCGCTGACATCTCCTGCCTCCTGGCTACCTACAGGAGCCAGGAGATTTTAAATCTCCCGCGCCGCCGGGCCTGCGGCTGACATAACGGGGGTGAGTAATTTCAGCTGCCCTGATGGATCCGATCCATCAAGGCAGCTGAATCTTTAACTTTTTAAAACTTTTTTTAACTTTTATGCGATCGGCGCTATCCATTGGATAGCGCCGATCGCATTGCCGGGGGAGGGGGGGTCCCCACAGCCCGGGATGACAGCTCCATGCTGTCGGCTACCTGCGGGCACCAATAGCATGGAGCTGTCACGTCCAGAGCCCGAGGGGCTTTATTCTCTGTAGGACGCATGTTTTTACGTCCTCAGAGAATAAAGCCCACTTCGGGAGGACGTAAAAAGGCTATGGCCCGGTCGTTAAGGGGTTAATAAACAACTGTTGCTATGGAAATAGAACATCTCCTGCACCATTCAATTTTCTACACGCCTTCTGGGGCTAGGGGTGCCTAAGACAAGGCACCCCTGTGAAGTAAGTTCCTTCAATTTTTCATTTAACACCGCTGGAGCGCTGAGAATTTTCTTTACTTAATCTACATAACCTTAATTACTGCCAAGATGTCTGCTGGCACAAACCCAATCAGGTGTCAGAGGAGTTCACAGATCACAAACCTTTTATCTACTAGATCTTCCTTAGCATCTATATGCTTTAACCTCACCACATTTCTCCTCTTGAATGCCTGACCTGTATAATTAGCTCCAAGGCATACCTGGGAGGATCTCACTGAGTGCCAGTGTCCTGACTTACTGCGTGAGTGCTTGCTGTAGCAGGGTCCGTCACACCTTGTGTAAGTAGAGGGGAAAAATTGTGCACATTATTCTGTACAATATCCTCAGAACCGTCCACCTTTATGTCATTGTCTGACCGTTCCATGTCCCACACGGATTGTGCGCTCCCTCCTGCCATTGACCCTTCAGGGGTATAGATGCATCTTGTCTCCACTGGAACTATGGGTGGAGACATGGTTGGAGACATGGGGAACGGCCATATCTCCTGATTGGCTACCTTGAAGCCAGCAGAAGACTACCTTGATGGCGGCAGAAGACAGGGGAGAGAGCGGGGACGGATAGCTTGATGGCAACGCAGATGTGTCAGTGGACGGGTAGACACAGAGTACGCCACACTTCAGTGGTGCCGGCAGACACAAGGACATATTACAGCATTGATGGAAGCCACAGACAGTGCCGGCACCAGGAGAGGAGAAGGCAGACCGCTGAGCACAGTCACACGATGCAGGAGGGTAGATAATAATATTAAACTTTATTTGTATAGCGCCAACATATTCCGCAGGTAGATAATGTTAGACAGTCGGAGATGGGAGGGGGAGACTGATAGCGCAGGATAGATTGCATGGCAGATTGGAGCCCTGCAGGGAGAGTTACAGCGCCGGAGCCAGCAGCGGAGAAGGCACAGCAGCAGAAACAGTGACAGTAGCCAGGAGGGGAGATAATATTAGACCTGCGGAGATCTGAGGGTGGAGGCCGGAGGGAGACTGACAGCAGTGCAGCTGGGGAAGGAGAGTGACAGGAGGGTTAGGACCTTGGATTACGGTTTGGGTTAGGTTTTGAGTTAGGGCTATGAGTGTGTGTGGGGGGAACAGCTGGAACCTGGATCAGCTGGATGTGACATGCTGTGTGCAGGGAGCAGCCAATACACTCTTGGGGGCATGACCTGCCCCCTCCCCTATAACACAACCTGGCCAACCCATGTCTCCACCCTCTTCCGGTGGAGACAATATGCACCAGTACCCTTTTCAGGTACATGAAGACAATTATCTTCAGTATGTGCCCCAGTAGTAGAGCTTTGCTGTGTTACCTTATCCTGATGCAGCATCCCAAAGGGTAACTCAGGACACGGGGCATACGTTGAGGAGCTGGAAGGGTAAAGCTGTCACTTGTCACGGTGGCACTTACCAGACTCCTCCCCAGAGGGACATATGCAGCCTCAGCCTCTTCCGGACACCCCTAGGAGAGGGATGGCCAATATACATGCCAAAGAACTTTAGATTTTCACGTGACACTACCATTCCTTTACTCACTGGAATGAACCTCAGCGATCATAAAGAGAGTCCACACACAATTTACTGGTTAAGTACTTCAGTTCCTGGGAACAGTCAGGGACAGGCACAACTTTACTTGTAAAACTTCAACACTTTACAGCTTAAGAACACACCAATGCAAGCACGACAGAAGAAGGGAGGTCAGGGAGGAACTCAGAATGATGCCGGTCCTACAGTCCTCGTTATCTGTATGGTACTGCTCCTGGAAGGGGAAACTTTCTCAAACAGTATACTCAGGATGATATTGGCCCTACAGTCCTTGTTATCTGTATGGTACCGCTTCTGGTAGGGGAAGGGCAAACTTTCAATAGACGCTCACTTATAAAAGTA
The DNA here is from genome assembly GCF_035609145.1 of Eleutherodactylus coqui. NCBI lineage: Eukaryota > Metazoa > Chordata > Amphibia > Anura > Eleutherodactylidae > Eleutherodactylus > Eleutherodactylus coqui. The sequence goes on from NC_089842.1 coordinate 34,725,420, forward strand.
CCTCTGCACGGTGGTCTTGACTTTCCTTCACTCCTCTCTCTCTCTCTCTCTCATTTTATCCTTACTCGCTAATGGCTCCTGGCATCGGGAACTTCAGGAAACTTTTCCTCCTCTTCGATTCTTCACTACATGAAAGTTGCAGGTACCCCCATGTGGCTGTCTCTCTCTCTCAGGAACCCAGAAGACCAGAAGACATGCATACTTATAGTCTCTAGCATACCATATGACAGGACATAAATTGATACATTTGCAGACATCTCCCAGTCTCATCCAGACATTAATCTCTCACCTGCTGCAGCTGTGCAATACACATAACAAGAGACAAGACAATTTGCACAGTGCATCCACACAAAGGACATGACATGTATGACATTTATGGAGGGGCTAGGAATAGGTGTTCTGGTCCACTACACTGAGACCTGTGTAAATATCTACTTCCCTGCTCTTCAGGTGTGCCTTTTGGGACTTGTGGTGCTTGTGCTGACTCCCGGGGACCATGCTCCTACTCAGGGGTAGATGTAGACTTTTGTGGCTGCTGCAGTACTTTAAAGGGGTTGTCTCGCGAAAGCAAGTGGGGTTAAGCACTTCTGTATGGCCATATTAATGCACTTTGTAATGTACATCGTGCATTAATTATGAGCCATACAGAAGTTATTCACTTACCTGCTCCGTTGCAGGCGTCCCCGTCTCCATGGTGCCGTCTAATTTCAGCGTGTAATCGCCTCCTGATTGGCTGGAATCGGCACACGTGATGGGGCGGAACTATGCGATGATGCGTAGAAGGGGCGGAGCCAGAACACAGCTGCTGCCGGACAGACCCGAAGGCAGAAGACCCTTCTGCGCAAGCGCGTCTAATCGGGCGATTAGACGCTGAAATTAGACGGCACAATGGAGACGGGGACGCCAGCAACGGAGCAGGTAAGTGAATAACTTCTGTATGGCTCATATTTAATGCACGATGTATATTACAAAGTGCATTAATATGGCCATACAGAAGTGCTTAACCCCACTTGCTTTCGCGAGACAACCCCTTTAACTTGCTTGTATATCTCTCCCTCTTTGAAAGCAAAGTTTACAGGCTGTAATATGAGTCTTGACACCTGCCGTGGGTCATCTGTGGAGGTAAGTGAGGATCTGGAAGATGATTCACAGCTCATCTGTTGTTCCGTAAAACATTCCTTATTCCTGTAGGTTTCACCCAGCTGTCCCATCGTATAACAGAAGGAAAAACAAAATGATAAAAGATCCTGCGCTCCTAGGATAGCTGTAGAAAATTAGATGGCAGTATATCACTAATAGAACCCCGTGGATCTTACTGACGCTTACTTTGAAGGAGGGAGATATGATCTGCAGAATCATATCTGCGGATCATATCCCCTTCCTTCAAAGTAAGCGTCAGTAAGATCAATGGTGGATCTATTGGTGATATACTGCCATCTAATTTTCTATGGCTATCCTAGGAGCACAAGATCTTTTACTATTTAGTTTTTTCTTCTATTATATGCACTGGGGAGAGACTCTCTGTCCAGAGGTTCCCCAGTAACCGTGCAGCTCTGCTCTTAATCAAGCAGATGCGATCAGCATAGGATAAAGCCGAGTGATCATTTTCTGAAGGACCACAGGTGAGGTACCTGGAGACCCCAAAGGGTCCAGGTATCCACACCAGGTGAGCAAAGACAATTGTACCCTGAGACGCTTTCCATATACATTCTTCTTCTAGCACTCCCATCATGTCCAGGATAGAGTCCATCTCTCTTTCTACAGGCCAAGTGCATGAAGCTCCTGCATATAGAGTCTCACCTGCTGGATTTGCAGTCTATCTCCACCTGCAGCATTTGTTTCTGATATTTCTGCTCTTCCATTTTTTTCAGTAGATCTCCTCCGCCAGCCTCAGCTCAGGTGCCCAGTGCCGTCTTTTTACCCAGTTGTCTTGGCTGAGGTGACTTAACTGTCTGCTCAACAGACTCCTGGTTTCCCACTTCCACTTTCATGCATCCTCCAGCTGCCCCAGGCTGATCACTGGTAAACAGCATTTTTGTTACAAAGAATGAGAAGGTTATTCTTAGCTAAGTCATGGGTGCTGAATTCAAAAATGAAATCAATTTTTGCCTATCGGGCTCCGTTTTCTTATAGAAATCCTTGAAAACACTGCATTTTGGTATTCTGCTGTGGCTTAATTTAATTCAGCAGTTGTAATTGTTGAAAAACAATTAAAATATACTAGAGATTACAAAACAAAACCCTTAGTTTAGGAAGCCACCACCAGGAAATAAGGTAGGTTTGGCAACATTGCCCGTGAATCATGCTCTGTACAAACATGTTCTGTTGCATTAGTTGCCACCTGTATCTCAGCATTGAGAGTTCAGTCAACAATTGCTGTTGGAAGTGACTGCTTGTAGTTCTGCGTTTGTGAATGTTTGTGTTTTGTGTCAGTTCAGAATAAATGCCTTGTACCGGTGCAAGTATCCCGAATTCTTTTTGTTATGTCTGTTGAGAGTTTACTCTGAAATCGCAAAAACAAAAACTTAATCCTCTTGTAAAAAAGTGCTACGAACTATATTCCGGGTGTAAGGTTGGTGAACAGGACAGCAAATGGGCTCCTCACATGTGCTGTTTGATATGTGTTACACTTCTGACAGGCTGGTTAAAAGGAACACGTCACATGCCCTTTGCTGCTCCCATGATTTGGAGGGAACCAACGGATCACACAACAGACTGTTATTTCTGTCTGACAGGAATCACCTCGAAAACCAGGAAAACTGTGCAATATCCTAACTTACCATCTGCTATAAGACCTGTATGTCACAGTGAAGAATTGCCAGTGCCAGTGCCTCCTGAGAATGTGATAGTGAGTGAAGATAAATACAGCGACGAACATGCAGAAGACAGGGAGGGGATATGCATACCGACCCAACATTTCAGGACCTCTGTGAATCAACTTAGCCCCACTTTTTGATTCAAGGGGATCTCAACGATCTTGTTTGTGATTTAAATTTGTCAAAGCAACAGGCTGAGCTTTTAGGTTCGAGATTAAAAGGACATAATTTTCTTTTTCGCGATACAAAAGTGAGTGTTTTTCGTGACCGACATGCTATTTCTTTCTGAATATTTCTGCAAGGACGGTAACATGCCCTTTTGTAATGATATTGAATCCATTAAAGAGACTCTTGCCCATGATATCAATGTAAATGAGTGCCGCTTGTTCATAAATTCTAGCAAATTTAGTTTGAAAGCAGTACTTCTTCATAATGGGAACTAATTTCCTTCAGTTCTGAATGCTCATGCAGTTAACCTGAAGGAGACATATGAAAACTTCAAACAGCTACTCATACTTGTCCAATATGAGAAATACAAATGGCGTATATGTGGAGATCTCAAGGTTATTGCAATTCTGCTCGGTATGCAGCTTGGGTACACAAAGCAGTGCTGCTTTCTGTGCGAGTGGGACAGCCGAGACAGAAAAAAAACACTATTATGGGAAAAAATGGCCTGCTTGGAATGAACTACTGTCTGGACAGAAGAATGTGGTGAACATTCCTCTTGTTGACCCCAAAAATGTTTATCTACCTCCCCAGCACATTAAATTGGGTCTCATCAAAAACTTTGTAAAAGCCATGGACAAAACATCTCCTGGATTCATGTACTTGTGAGAGAAGTTCCCAAGGATCAGTGAAGCAAAAATTAAGGAAGGAATATTTGTAGGACCGCAAATTGGGGTAGTAATGGCTGATGAAAATTTCCTTGATATTTTGAACGATGTTGAAAAAAAGGCACGACTGTCTTTCACAAGTGTCTGCAAGAACTTTTTGGGCAACAATAAGGGAGAGAACTATCGTGATATTGTACATAAACTACTGAGATGAAACCACCGCATGGGATGTAACTTCCCATAGTAATAGCACCCTCCCCACACACACAGTGGCCCCCTGGTAATAGCATCCCCACCACACACACATACTGAGATCATACCACCGCATGGGATGTAACGTCACTAAAAATACACTTCTTGAACGATCATTTGAACTTCTTCCCGAATAACCTTGGCGCCGTTAGTGATGAACATGGAGAACGGATCCACCAGGACATTTCTCAAATAGAAAAGCATTAGCAAGGCAAATGGAATGCCGCAATGTTGTCCGACTACTGGTGGGCCTTACGGAGAGACGTTCCCAAGGCAAAGTACCGCAGGAAATCAGGAAGGAAATCTTTTTAGGTATGTTTCTTCACTTTCCTTTACTCTTATGTTGCTTATTTCTTTGATTCCTGCTTTGATATGTTTCTTCACTTCTCTTTAGTCTTATGTTGCTTATATCTTTGATTTCTTTGTGAACTGACACAGTTTCTTTTAGAACTCTTGTAGCAGAAGCACGTCGTCTTGCCAGATACATATAATAGCTACAAAAACCATTATCACATGAAAACTGCGGCTGATACAGAAATTCTGAAATGAGATCCGAATTCAGGGAAGAATTATCTTCCAGAAACAGTGTGTTTTATTCTTGTAACAGAAAAATTGTATTTTTTTGTAGATCAGTGTTACCAGTTGCTGCAGTTTGGCCCCCCTGAAACGTCATTGGGGTGCAGGTGACCAAGTGTGGTATTATGCGGTAACACTAGTTCATAATGATTTTTGCCTGAGCCCAGTGTTTCGTTTGATATGCATTTTAATCATTTGATCTTACCTTTATTTGAACACTTTAGATCTCTCACTACAACACATGTATTGCAGTTGAATTGCCCCATCCTGTTCCTGCTCATTCCGTTGTCATCTCCTGCTGTGTATTTTTTAATTGTTTTTTTATATTTTCATATGTATAAATATTGTGACCAGATTTTCCCAGGGTCAAAGAGGGACAGGGGTGTGTGGTCACCCACTGTTATAAAATGTACAGGGCTGTTTCAAAAAAGACAGGGAGCAAATTCCACAGGATTATTGAAACCAGTCAAAATCTGTACCATTGGTGTGGATTTTGACTGAAAATCAGCCACGTAGCCACAGCTGATTTCATACTCTGTGGCACTCCCCCTCACCTCCTCCAAAGGCTTCCCGTGGTCAGTGCTCCCTGCTTCCAGTTTCTAGCGGCCTGCAGTGGCCTCACCTCACCAGCGGCGCCGCACCTGACCAGTCTGCTGGGAACTGGAAGTCGAAAAGCACTGACAGCAAAAAGCCTTCGGAGGAGGTGAGGGAGAATGCCGCATAGTATGAAATCAACTGCAGATACGCGTCTGATTTTCAGTCAAAATCAATACCAATGATACGGATTTTGACTGTTTTTTTGATGCAGAAATGCTGCTGAATTTGCAGCAGAAATTTCTGCTGCCAACATTCCGCAGCATTTCCGTCATGTGTAAACATTCCGTAAGTCAGCTTGAGGTATTCTGCCATGTGCAGAGTAGCCTCTGTAGTAATAGTGTCCCCTATATCAGCCCCAGTAGTAATAGTGACCTTACCCCCCGCCCAAGTGGCGTCAGTAGTAAGTAACCCCCAAAGTGAACTAGTAGTAATGGTGACCCCACAGTGACCTCAGTAGTAATAGTAACCCCCACAAGGGCCTCAGTGGTAATAGTGAGCCCCAAAGTGGCCCCAGTAGTAAGTGATCCCTACAGTGGCCTCAGTAGTAATGGTGACCCCCCAGTGACCTCAGTAATAATAGTAACCCCCACAGTGACCTCAGTAGTAATAGTGACTCCCACAGTGACCTCAGTAATAATAGTGACCCCCAAAGTGGCCCGAGTAGTAATAGTAACCACCACAGAGGCCTCAGTAATAATAGTGACCCCCAAAGTGACCGCAGTAATAATAGTGATCCCCCCCACAATTGCTTCAGTAGTAATGGTGACCCCCACAGTGGCTTCAGTAGTAATGGTGACCGCCACAGTGGCCTCAGTAGTAATGGTGACTCTCACAGTATCCTCATTAGTAATAGTGACCTCCACAGTGGCCTCAGTAGTAATTGTGACACGCACAGTGACCCCAGTAGTAATGGTGATCCCCACAGTGACCCTAGTAGTAATAATGACCCCCACAGTGGCCTCAGTTGTATTACTATTACTACAGGGGCTGATATAGGGAACACTATTACTAATAGTGTCCCCTATATCAACCTCAGTAGTAACAGTGACCCTCCACATTAGTGCCAGTAGTAACAGAGCTCCCATATACTTACCCTCCTCCTAGTCTTTTGAGGGCCACTGCTCCTCTTCTCAGCGCTGCTGGGGGCGAAAGTGTGTGCTCCCACAGCACCGACCTCCTTCCCTCTTCTCTTCTCTTGTGGAACTAAGGAGAAGAGGTCAGGGGAGGTAAATCCCTGATGCACACACTGCAGTCAGTGTGTGCATCCGGCTACGGCGCTGTAAAGTAATTACCAGCCTGGGAGCTGTGGCATCCCGGCTGGTAATCACTTTAATGCTGACCAGACGTCCCCAAAGCAGGACAAAAGGGGGACAAATGGCAGAAAGCAGGACACAGGGTCCTAAAGCGGGACGTCTGGTCACCTTAGCATAAATAAAGTTTGATACTTTTTCTTCAGCTTTATGTGCTGTCCTATTTATTTGATTGTGTATTAGGCCTCATTCACATGAGAGAATGTTAGGCGCGCTGAATCAGTGCACCTAACAAAAGATAGGACATGTAAGTGCAAACTCGCATGTCGGCTGTGAGGTGCGCACAAAGATAGGACATGCTTTCCATAGCCTTGAAAGCAAGCAGCACGCGCCTCGGATCATGTGAACGGGCTACTTCACGCAGCTTGAAGTAGCCCGTTCACGCAATCTTTTCTTACTTCTAATTATATCTTACTTCCAAGTATCTTGTATCTAATAATGACACATTAAAATAAAGGCTAAAACATTGTTCACATAAGACCAGCTTCCTTTCTGTGGATTTTGTGCATACAAGTACCGCTGCGTCCGAGCGGTGAAGTTGGATCTAAGTGAAATCATGCCGTGACAATCTGAGTATTGCGGGGAGGGGTGAGGTGAGCGAAAACCTTTTTTCTTCAGTTTTATATAGGAGGTATACTTTTGCACAAAGGGTTAGTATGATATTCGTTATTGTTAGCAGAATATGCATTTCAAGCTCTACTACTCTATTATTGGTGCCCTTTAAATATATTGTGTGCTTTGTAAAAACATTTAATGGAAAACAAAGTCCTGGAATGTCCGTGGAGATACAAGTCTTTGCATTAAGCTTGAGAATTCTCATTTCCCACCCCACGATCCTATTGATTTAGTAAATGTTTGCTGGATCGGAGTCTTCTGCATTGTTGCATTGTTATTTTCCGTTCCGTGCCATGCCAGTATAACTTCTGAATGATTATGCCAGTGTTTAGACGCAGGCATTTGTTTTGCAATCTTTGATGTTCAGTATGAGGAAATCCTATTGTGACATAGTCCGCACCCCACACCATGTGTTTCACTCATCAGTATTAGAGCTACTCCGGTTTTGTATTGTTTTGCATGTTTCTTCTGAGTTGTCTGATGATTTCCTGAAAAGGGCCACATTTACATAACCTATTAGAGAGTTCGTTGCTAATTGTTTGGGAGTTCCAATTGTGACATTCATCCATTAGCATGGACAACATCCACAAAAACTATTTCTCACTTTTGAGGACCCAGTCTGTCTACTGTATGTACCAGGAAAGGCACGGACTTCAATAGGCATTGTGTAATGCTTAATTCCCCCTGTTGGGGCGCTGTAGGGAAATTACTGTGTTCTCTAATACAGATGTATTATTTACCAAATAACTGTTTGTTGTGACACAGCTGTTTTTTTGATTCTTTGAATGTTTGTTCTTTGTCTTATGCTATTTGCATAGACTATTGTCTTCAATTAAATCCTGGAGTAATGGCTTAGGTGTGCTATGATATCTATGCACCTTGATGCGAAAGCCAAGCTAATGCCTGGTTTAGACAACGATTATCACTCAAAAGATGTCTTTTGAGCGATAATCGTTGTGTGCATTTAGCAAGGTTATCGCTTAGGGTTTGAGTGATCACTCTGCGCTCTGAGTGGGGTATGCAGAAGACAAGCGGGGTGGCTGGCCTTCTGCATCCAGCTGTTCTCTTCTCGGAGCGCTCCACTGTTATACAGCAGAGCGCTCGGAGCGGGGTATGCAGAACACAGCTGGACCACTGTGTTCTTCATACCCTGCCTGTGTTCAGGAAGCGGGATGCAGCTGAAACAATATATCAGCTGTATCCCACTGTGAATTCCTGATAAGGCTCATCATTGTCTTTCAGCATGCAGAAAGAGAATGATTAGCGATTCGTTGATGAAAACTGCACAATGTCCGTGCAATTAAACCCAACGATTCACGCTCAAAAGACAGCTTTGAGCGATTTTTGAGTGAGAATTGTTAGGTCCTAATGGGCCTTCAGCCTTGCCACAGCTGCATATTATAGCTGATAGCTGATCTGAAACTATGAAAATATTGTTCAAAGGATGATTCTCCTTTATGGAAGATACCTTAAAAAAATGCTATTGTTTATAAATATATCTTCGTTAGGCTACATGAGTGGGAATCTTGTGTGAGTTCTGTGCATTGCGGGACGCACAAAACCTGCGCGAATATGAATTGCATTGTTTCAAATGGAGTTATACACCTGAACAATGTTTTCCCTTACACCAATGCTGAATGCCCTATTTTTCGCGTTCCCTTGGAACGCATCGCCCTTTGTGTTTAATGGGACAGTCAAACACATCACATGCATGTGAGTGCGATGTGATGTCTCCCATTGAAGTTAATGGGGAACACTTGCCGATCCCCTGACGTGTGAAACACGCGTCTGAGGATTGTAATTTCATAGAAGTGTGAGTTCTGTGAGTTGCGATACGCACACACCTCGCATAAAAATAGAACTCTTTCTTTACAACGGGTCTGTTTACATGGGCAATGCTGCAAAGTGGAAAAATCACAGCATGTTTTATTTTCGTGCCAGTCACTCTCAAAGGTGCGGTGAATTCATATAGGAGACTTGCATTTGCATTTCGCTCTTAACCCCTTAGGCCTCATGTCCACGGGCTTAAAATCCGCAGCGTTTCTCCCGCACGTGGTTCCGCGCGCCCATAGGGATGCATTGGACACCCACAGGTAGTTAAATACCTGCGGATGTCCTTTTTCCTGTCAGGCGCGGATCCGCGTGCGGGAAAAAAAATGTACATGCTCCATTTTCGTGCGGGTCTCCCGCGGGGACAGCTCCCGCAGGCTTCTATTGAAGCCTATGGAAGCCATCCGGATCCGTGGGAGACCCGTACCAGAATTAAACTCACTGCTCTGGACGATGCGGTTCTTCCCTTCTTCGCGGCCAGATCTTCTTTCTTCAGCCCGGCGGGTGTGCCCTGCGCATGCGCGCGCCACGCCGCCAGCGTTCCGAGCACATCCGCCGGGCCGCAGAAAGAAGATCCGGCCGCGAAGGAAGGAAGATACGCATCATCCGGAGCAGGTGAGTTTATTCTGATTTTTAGCCTCATGTCCGCGGGGCAGGAAGGACCTGCTGCGGATTCTACATGAAGAATCCGTGGCGGGCCTGATTTTTCCCGTGGACATGAGGCTTTAATGCCACAGGACATAAGTTTATGTTCTGGCTGGGGGGCACTTATTGCAACAGGAGAGTCGGCTGTGATCGATAGCCGGCCTCCTACTGCAACAGTGGGGATTGATCAGAACATATAAAGGGTTAAGTGCGCTCCCTCTTTGACGTTATCGGTACTCCACTTTGTAACGGCAAAGGTCCTGCCGTCGCTATTAGGGCTCCCACACACTTGCGTTTTTTTTAACCCAGTGTTAACGCTGCGGTTTTTTTTACGCGAATGTCAGGGTGCCTTCACACTGGCAATAAAAATCGCACGATTTGCCAGCGCTGCAAGGCTGCAAGAAATCACAAAATTATATAGTCAATGGCTTCCAATGGCTCCCTTCACATGTACAATGTTTTAATGCTTGCAATGCAGCATGAAAACAAAATCGCAGCATGTCTGTTCTTTTTGCAACCTCACCCATTGTTTCTGATGGACGGCCCTGTTGAAAGCAAAGGGAGATGATCATAAATTCTTCATCTCCATGGGGAGTCCCCTTATCACTGAACACGGTGATAGCACAGTCACAGTATTCATTGATGAGGATACTCCCCGCGGCAATTATTTTTTTTTGGGAGGGGGGACTTGGAACATATATAATTGAATTGGCTGAGCACTGCCTCTGATTGGTCACAGTGCTCAGCCAATGAGAGGCAGCACTTTCAGGAGGTGGAGATTTTATAATCCCTGGTCAGAAGAGATACTGAAGAAGAGTACCAGTGACCTGCAAGAAGATGTGCCGGAGATGACAGCGCTTCTAAGGTGAAGTATTATTTATTTTTTTTCTGCAGCTAGAAATTATTTTTGGGTTAGGGCTTACATTTCAAGCAATCTAACACATCCTCGATGACAACAGAAGGTGTAACAGCCGTGAGTATTTGTCTCTTCAGGAAGGAATTGAGCATGACAAAAACCACATGTTCCGCTAAAGTCCCCGCAAGTGAGAGGCATGAGCAAATGTTCATTGACGCACGGTCTCTGTGGAAGAGTGAAAACATGATCAAATATCAGAACATGTCAAATCTTTTAGATTGTTTCCACGGCCAATAAAGTGATTGCGACGTGATTCATGCCTGCAGGTTACATTGACTTCACAAAGGTGATCTGCTCGGTGAGGTAAGATGTTAGCTCACTGTTCTCTCATACGAGATGCTTGATATTCACGAACTTGAGCTGCTCGCTGAGGAGACATGTTGGCTTGTTGCTTTCGTATATGAGCTGCATGTAATTTACAAACTTCAGCAGCTCACTGAGGAGACATGTTCGCTCATAGCTTTAGCATATCTGCTGCATTAGATGTACAAAAATCAGCTGGTGGCTGAGGTGAAATCGTGGCTTGTCGCTATGTCAGGTAAGCTGCATTAACATCACGAGCACTAGCTTAGCTTCACAAACGTGGTAGCATGTTTGCAGAACAGCGATGGTTTGTTTCAACACTGGACAACAGTTGACAATTAGATGAAGGCTCGACTGGTGTTGGCGGTACTATCACTTCAAATGACCTGATATTACGTTCAGGAGATGTAAAGATAGAGGGGAAGGACCTTGCTTCAATGTTGTTGATTAGTAAGCACTGCCAGCTATGTATGTGGACATTTGTGAGGTGTCATATATTGGAGTCTCCACACAGGTGTCCAGCTGTCTCACAACCAGCTACAAACTGCAAAGTGAGTACAGCTGTATCCATAGAAACATGAGAACCTGCAATAACATCATGGGACAGATCTCAGAGACCATGTGACTGATCATGTGATGGTGACATCCTCAAAGGTCCTGTGAGCACACAGCTGCTGTCATGCTCTGCATGTTTCATGCTCTTCGACCTGCGATGACATCACTAGCATATCATCAGAGGAGGAGCATGAGAAGCACCCACACACATACATACATACTAATGGACAAGTGGTCGATAGTAGTTTTATAGCGCTTGTCCATTCCACCACTATATACCCCGGGAAGGGGGTCCACATACACTAGGACAGCATTGGGGGACGTCTAGGTTACACTGGGGCATTGGCTGCAAATCAGAAAAAAAACAGGTGACAAAAACCCTGCACTCCAAAGTGTGTGGTTGGGTAATCGATGGAGATTATAAGGTTTTACTTACTTTTATATTAGTATGGGACAATAACTACACTACGGGAAATGCAATGCATTTTGGAGGGCTTAAGCAATATTTACACAGGACGAATGCCCGACACTCGTTCCTGTGTCTCAGCTCTCCCATGCTCCTGCACAGGAACTAGCAGAGCTGGGTGGTTCACGGAGCGGCCAGCAGGGGGGCAGGGCAGTGCAGGAGATTTCTCTCCTCTCGCTCCCCGCCCCCCTTCACATAACACAGCGGCTGTTCACTACTAAACCACGGCTGTTTAAACTGCACGATGAGCGATGAGCTTCATCACTGATCTTTCAAGGTGCATAAAAGATCAGCGATGAAGCTCATCGCTCATCGTTCAGTTTAAACAGCCGTGGTTTAGTAGTGAACAGCCGCTGTGTTATGTGAAGGGGGCGGGGAGCGAGAGGAGAGAAATCTCCTGCACTGCTCCACCCCCCTGCTGGCCACTCCATGAACCAGCCTGCTCTGCTTGCTCTCGTGCAGGAGAACGGGAGCATGAAAACACAGGGACGAGTGTTGGGCATCGTTTGCCCAACATTCGTCCCGTGTAAAAGGACCTTTACTGACAAATCTGCCTCATTTCTCAACCTTATGACACAGAGACATGCTGTGTCATATGCTTGAGAAAGGAGGTGGATTTGTCATTATGTATTATATTGGGTTTTCTCACCATGCAGTCATTCTAACTGTATGGTGAGTAAAACCCAATATAAGGTGTGTACACACTAACCCAGGGGAGGCAGAGATTGTTATCACAGTGTATGTATATCTTTCAGCTTGGGGGCTTGGAGTGCACAGGAGGGCCCCTGTGAAGATAGATCCTCCAATCATTGCTAAGGAAACATCTCTGTGTCCTAATTACTACAGAAGCTCTGTACCTAACAACAGACATTGGATTGCAGAGAAGCTGAAAGGGAGAACCCCTTGAAACATGATTTACAGAAATGATAAGACTAACACAAGTTAGTATATGAGCATAAGTTGTCTGAAAAGTTAGTTCCCCTTTAACCCCTTCCCGCTCCTTGACGTACCGGTACGTCATTGTAGGCGAGTACTTCGCGCAAAATCACGTACCGGTACGTCATCGGGATAGCGCGAGAACATGATTGACCTCGCGCTATCCCGCAGCGGGACCACAGCCGGCCCCCCGCTGTTAACCCCTTCCCTGACGCGATCTAAGTAGATCGCGGCAGGGTAAGAGTTCACAGAGGGAGCAAGCTCCCTCTGTGTCTCCGGCCGACTCTCGCGATGTTATCGCGAGAGCCCGGCCTGTCACCATGGCAACAGGATGCCAGACACTGGCGTCCTGTATTGCCAATGTCTATGATCGCTGTATAAGCGATAAGGCATGGCAGAGCAGTAGCTCTACCATGCCTTATCACAGCGATCATAGGCATAGTGCTGGAAGTCCCTCAGAGGGACTCAAATAGTGTAAAAAGATTTTTAAAATGTAAAAAAAAAGAAAAATGTAAAAAAAAATGTAAAAAAACCCCTTTGTTATGCTTTTTCTAATATTAGCATAAAAAAGGAAAAAATAAATAAAAATCCACATATTGGGTATTGACGCGTCCGTAACAACGTGTACAAAAAGGTGAATGTGCTTTTTATTTTCTACAACAAAAAGCGTTAAAAAAATGCTAAAAAACAGAGGCAAAATGCTAATTTTTAGCATTTTGCCTCCCAAAAAATGCAATAAAAGTGATCAAAAAAGCCGTACATTTCCCAAAATGGTACCAATAAAAACTACAGCTCGTCTCGCAAAAAATAAGCCCTCATAGAGCTCCGTACATAGAAAAATAAAAAAGTTACAGGACTTTGAATGCAGCTATAGAGAAAAAAAAAAATTTCAAAAAAGGCTTTTTATTGCAAAAAAGTGTAAAAACCTAAAAAAATATATAAAAATTTTGGTATCGTTGTAACCGTACCGACCCGCAGAAAAAATTTAGTGTGTCATTTATGCTGCATGATTAACGCTGTAAAAAAAAAAAAAAACAATCTATGTCAGAATTCATGCGTTTTCTCTCCCTGTTATCATAAAAAAAATTATAAAAGTTTTACGATATTGTCTATGTACCCAAAAGTGGCACGGATAAAAACTACAGCTCGCCACGCAAAAAACAAGCACTTATATGGCTGCATCAACGGAAAAGTAAAAAAGTTATGGCTTTTGAAAAATGGAGATGGAAAAATACCAAAAATCGCTTGGTCCTCAACGTCAAAATAGGCCATGTCATTAAGGGGTTAAAGCAATCCTTTACACACAGTCCAGTAATTAATTCTAGCTGATACTTATCCCTGTACAGTTTCCAAACTGCTCTACTAATTGCACCAGGTAGTCCCCCCTCTATTTTTCAGCAGCATGGAGAGAGAGGTTGTCCCGTCTTCTCTTCGCTCCAAATCCTGTGATCTTAGGATCTTCTCTTATCCTTATCACCAAATTCTATATTTGCTCTTTTTGGAGAATGTAGCTATTGATATGGATGGAGATTTGAATTCACACGTGATCTTTATACTGTTTTATAAACTTTTTTTGCTAACAGAGCTTTACTAAAAACTACAGTTGTCTGAACTAGAACCCCCTTGTACACAATGAGCTCCACACCAGGTGCTCATTGTGTAGGGCTGTTACTCAGCCTTGAGGTATTGCACTGTATGAAGACTGCACCTTCCTGATAAACCAGCTTTACCAGTTCGGAACCCTTGCCGACACAGTCTTGTGTAGTGTTTATACTTTCACTGAAGGTAGAAACAGATGTAGCAGAGTTGAATATATCCTTTTATTGTAATAGTGTGTCATTTGATCAGGATCAGAGACTGTGGATGTCCCGTGCAAAACAATAAGGGGAAAGAGTAATCAAAACTGGTGCAAAGAAAAAGTGCAGAAGATTCCAATAGTAACCAGATTACCTGCTCATTTCCAAAAGGTCACTACAGAGAATTGCTCCTTTGGAGGGGTAGCTAGGTTTTCCAGCACCTGGGTCAAAAATTACATTTGCTATCCCATTCCAAAGCTTAACATTTGTTACAACCACTCGAATTCGTATGACGCAACTTAAGGGCTCTTTCACAGGAGCGTATATCGGCCACTGTTTTCACAATATATGCTATGATCTGATGCATTGGATTCCAATGCAGCAGATCACATGGGCGTATTCCCGCGGTGTAAAAGCGCCCGGCCGGGCAAATATAGTGCCGGGCGCTTTCACGCTGGGCCAAAAAGATAGTCCTGGAACTATCTTTCCGGCCGGAATATGTTGCTGCAGGGCTCCTTTGGCAGCCAATGACAGCGGCCAGAGAAGGGAGGCGGGAGGTGTGACTGCTAAACTCCCTCCCTCTTCTCTCCTCCTCTCTCCTCTCCTCTGGCTATTTGCTTTGCCCCCTCCCATTTCTGGCTGCAGACAAGGGGAGGGGGCGGGTGTTTTGCTCCATACCCATCCCGCCCATTCCCATTGCAAACAGCCGAAGAGAAGGAGACAGGAGGAGAGTCAGCGAGGGGGAGGGAAGGGGAGGCAACGGCATTGCGGCCTCGGCGTATATGTGCCGGGGCCTGTGCCGTCTGAACTGGCGCACAAACATTAGATTTGTGCGCCCGTTCACGCGTTAGTACAGCGCCAGCGGGTGCATGTAAAAACACCTACAGCCATGTGAAAGAGGCCTAAATTCTGCATTTAGACAGAATGATTATTATTGCAAAAATCATTCAAATGAACTAAAGTGAAGAATCATCGTTCAGTTTGAAGGCGAGCCAACAAGGAATGAGAATCGTGCACTCCTCGATCATCATTCAGATTCAGTCAGCATAAAAATCATCGTCGTCATGCTGACTTCTCATTGCATTTTACATTTATTGTTTAGTGCTTCATATAGGAATGGGAATTACCGGGCGATAAGTGAACGAGAAGCTCGGGATTCGCAATGATCATTTGGCTGCCTGAACAGACTGCAGTGGTGTCAACGAGCTGGTGATGACGATCATGAGGTTCTCCTTCAGTGTAAAAGGGACATTAACTCCTTAATGCTCCGGGATGTACATTTACGTCCTCCAGCAAAGGTATGTATGTACGCGGGGTGACCTCTCCTCATACAGCGCGGGCGTCAGCGGTTTATTACAGCTAACACCTGCAGGCAATAGCTGCAATCAGCTGCACAGCTAATCAGCGCTATTAACCCTTTAAATGCCACTGTCAATTCGATGTTCGGGGGTCCTATACGGCCCCCCGTGATGAGATCGCAGGGAGCCATGCAGGTGTCATGGCAGCCGGGGGCCTTCTGAAAGGCCCCAGGGCTGCCTTAGCAGACTGCCTATCAAGCTGTCCCCATGGGGTGGCTTGATAGACTGCCTGTCCAATTGCAGTATCATGTAATGCTATGGCATTACATCGTACAGCAGGAGTGATCAAAGCATCACTAGTTGTGGTCCCCTAGGGGGGCTAAAAAAAGAAAAACGAAGATCAATAAAGTTTTACTAATTGTAAAAAAAAAAAAAGTAATAACATTTTAAATCACCCCCTTTTGCCATATCTATAATTTAAAAAATCAAAATCATAAAACAAAAATACATATTTGGTATTTCCACGTCCGTAAAAGTCAGATCTATCAAAGTAGTGTGTTATTTACCCCGCATGGTAAACGTCATCAGAAAAAAAAAAAAAAGAACGCTAGAAATGCACTTTTTCGGTCATCCTATCTCCCAGAAAAAATGCCATAAAAAGTCGTATGTATTCTGAAATGGTACCAACATAAACTACAGGATGTATCACAAAAAATGAGCTCTCACACAGCTATGTCAATGGAAAAATTTAAAAAGTTATTGTGCGCAGAAGATGGCGGCAGAAAATAATTTAAAAAAATTAAATTTGTTTGAAAAAAAATAAAAGTAGTATGGCAAAAAAAACTATACAAGTTTGGTGTCATGGCAATCATACTGATGCATAAAATAAATTTATTGTGTCATTTTTGTTGCAGTTTGTGTGGTGTAGAAACAAGACGCACTGAAAGATGACGGAATGTGTTGTTTTTTTTCATTTTACTACAATTTTTTTAACGTTTTTTCAGTATATTATACGGTACATCAAATAGAAATGTTGAAAAACACAACTCATCCCGCAAAAAAACAAGCCTCCATATAGCAACGTCGATGGATGAATAAAGGAGTTACGATTGTTTAGGGCTTGGTCAGATGAGCAGATATCCATGCGTCTTTCCGCGCGGAAAAGAAAAACGCACCGCGTGCCTGGCCTCAGATCTGCACCTACCAAAGATAGAACATATGGGTGGCAATGGACGTAGTCATGTGGATTTTTTCCCGCACACGGTGCGGTTTTTTTTCTGCGCGGATAAGCGCTCATCTTACCAAGCCCTTAAAAGGGGGAGGAAAAAATTAAAATGGAGAAAAAAAAGGGGCGGCGCGTCTTTAGGGGTTAAAGATGCAGGTATTTTCTGGGTCATGAGGCAACTGTTAGATGGATTCACAACTGGCTGAGTGATCGTACTCAAAGAGTGGTCATAAATGGCTGCACATCCAAGTGGAAGAATGTATCAAGTGGGGTACCACAAGGCTCTGTCCTGTGCCCAATGTTGTTCAATATTTTTATAAGTGATCTGGAGGAGGAAACTGATGGGAAACTGATCAAATTTGCTGATGACACAAAACAAGGAGGGATAGCTAACACTAGTGTGAGCAAAACCATAATGTTTGCTGTCCTCCACTTTGTTCTTACTTGACACGTATTCAGAAATCTTGGTACATGAATAGCAACAATCAGAGGTTTGCAAGGCCATATACAGAGGCCTCAGGTAGAAGAACTGCAATCAACCTCCGCCCAAGCTAGTGTGTACTGCGCACGACCTTCACAAAGGAACTATATGGTTAAGGCTGGATCTCAATCAAAAAGTATACATCACGCTACATAATCAGTCTGCTTAGCTTATAATAAACCAGATGATAAAGAACTCTTTATAATGATATGCATGCCTAGATAGATAGACCTGCTTACAGGTTAAGTAACGATTTCAGAGACAATTAACATATAAACAGCAGTTGACTAGAAAAGAGTTTTGCCCAGAGACCGATGTCAGTGCATGTACTACATTTTAGTAACCAACAATAATAACAAATCGTAACCAGTTATGCAGACGTATAAGTAAGTTGCCGTTTAGCCTCGTTTTCCATGCCTTTTTCTGGAAAGGCTATAAATACTTGTGCTTGTTAACAAATAAACAGAAATAAGTCTTTATTACACGTAGTGCTCTGTGATTCTCTGATCAGCTGGTACTTAACCCCTGATTTGGAACACAAGAATATATCTGTAGCACTCCATTGCATTGAGAGAGAGAGGATTCATAAAGATCTAGACAAGCTTGAACAGAATGGCATTTAACAGGGAAAAATGCAAAGTCCTACATCTGGGCACGAAAGATGAAAAAAGCACATACAGAATGGGAGGAATTGGGCTAAGCAGCACATGTGAAAAGATATAGGTATGCTAAAAGTTCACAGACTGAACATGAGTCAACAATGTGATGCAGCAGCAAAAAATGGTAAACACAATTCTGGGATGTATTAAGAGAAGCATAGAGTCTAGATCACATAAGGTAATTATCCCCTCTACTCTTCCTTAGTCAGACCTCAACTGGAATACTGTGTCTAGTTCTGGGCAGCCCACTTTAAAAAAGACAGACAAACTGGAGCAAGTTCAGAGAAGAGTTACCAAGATGGTGAGCGGTCTGCAAATCATGTCCTATGAGGAACGTAGTAGTTATGGACGGACCTCCTCTTGAGGCTGAGAAGAAATAATGATAGCATGAAAATGGGCCTTACAAGGTGGTGGAGGGGTGCACTTCTGACCCAACTTCCTTCCTATGCTGTCAACATCTATCAGTGGGTAGAAGTTCTGTACACTTAGACAAGTCAACTTTCTAAGTCTTACTGAATGCATTGTCCCTTATCTGTAATCACATATGGTTGAAAATTTTTAGTTTAGAGTGAAAACTGTGGAGGCCACAAGTGTTGATGCTGTAGGGGCGTAAGAGGAAGGTTGTGGTTTTCCATGTGCATGCCGCTTAAAAATGCTGTTATTTCTGTGCAGTGAGTTATCTAAGAGACCAGAACTGGAAATTGGCTGACATTGTTTTCAGACCTGTGTGAAAGGTTGCGGAATCAGAAATTTTGCTGACGAGAGAAAAAGAATGACTAAAGAAAGGCACTTTGGTGCCAAAGTTCAGAGTACAAGTTGGCCTATACTTAGCCGGGTCCTAAAAACTGCTTCCTAGTCACTCCTTTTGGCTGTAGCCATACTGAATGCCAGTAGGGAATTATTTTACAGCCAAGCCAGCTTGCAGAGTGTGTTGATATGATCCTGCAGGATTCTGCTTGCAGCTACTTATAAAGCGGACCCTGCACCACAGCAAGAGAGAGACCATGATGACCCGACCTCCATGCTTAACGAGCCTGGTCAAATTCCCCCTAGGCCCATTCCTAACCTGAGCAGAGCTACACCTGGAGACCACTCTTTTTGAGCACAATTAAAAAGGTCAAGTTTTGCCTGAAAGGAAAGAAGGAAGATTGTTTTAAAGTGAGTGCGCACCTTCTGACACTGCAATTCTATGTTCACAACCCTGTGCTGATAAATTCAATAATATATACTATCTTTAGTGTCATTGGAGCGCCATTTATTTTGATAAAGCGTGTCAAATCTCCTGAAAAGAGATACATCACATCTTATATTCCTATAGTCCTCATTAGAGGGAGCTCAGGTGTTTAATGTATACTAATTATACAGAACACAGTATACAGTAAGCTCCTGAGCTCCCTCTAGTGGTGGCTGCAGGCAGCCATGATTGTATCACTCAAAGTGTGGAGTTATATAACCTGCTGCCATCCTTTTCCCAGTTTGACTACTGTTTCACCAATTTCTGGGGTCTCTCTTCATATTTTAATGGTCATTCTTAGACTAACCGCTGAACACTTACAGTCTAAGGCAGTTGTGTTGAGCTCATTTTTGCCAAAGGCCACATCAGCCTTATGGTTGCTTTCATAGGGTCAATTCTAATTGTAATCCTGTATAGTAATAGTGACCCTCATAGTGGCTGCAGTAGTAATAGTGACCCCAGTAATAAGAAAGACCCCCCATAGTGGCCCCAGTAATAAGAGTGACCTACATAGGGGCCCTAGTAGTAAAAGAGTCCCCCATTGTGGCCCCAATACTAATAGGGTTCCCCATAGTGGCCACAGTAGTGATAATGACCCTTCATAGTAGCCCCAGTTGTAATAGTGAT
The DNA here is from genome assembly GCF_035609145.1 of Eleutherodactylus coqui. Classification (NCBI taxonomy): domain Eukaryota; kingdom Metazoa; phylum Chordata; class Amphibia; order Anura; family Eleutherodactylidae; genus Eleutherodactylus; species Eleutherodactylus coqui. The sequence goes on from NC_089842.1 coordinate 34,745,390, forward strand.
TCCCACGATGGCTCCAGTACTAATAGTGTCCCCTATATTGGACCCAGTAGTAATAGTGATCCCCACAGTAGTCCCAATAGTAATAGCAACCCCCTCTATTGGCCTCTGGATGGGCAGCATCCCTACAGGTATTCCACTCGCCCACCCTGCAGCTCCAGTTTACCGGCAGCAGTCACTTCTAAGTTTGTGACTACAAACCTCTCCCCGCAGCATCTGCGCTGCATACATGACGGCATATGCAGACCCCAGATGGGATGAGGTCAACGGACACAGACTCTGCACTGCTACCGCCAGGCCGGACCTGCAGGCTGGGTGAGTGGAATGCCTGTTAGGTTGCTGCACGGCCAGCAGACCACATAAAATGATATGGTGGGCCATATTCAACCCACGGGCCTTGTGTTTCCCATGTGCGGTCTAAGCCATTGCATGCTGCTCTGAATGCCCAGCACTGAATCAGAAAACCACATGCACTGTCTGACAACCCAAGCAGAGTACGTATCGAGGAGTAACAGAAGCGCTGCAGCCATGTTGGAAGACTGAACAGGTGGATCGGCAGCAATGGGTAATATAACTCCCCCCTCCGATCCCTGTACCAATGTTGTTCCCAGGGCAAGGGCATTGCTTTAACTCTATGGAGGGAATTTATAAAAGTACTTACACTAGAATGTTTGTGTAAAAGTGTCACAAATCTTTGCACAATCTATTCTTCCTCAAACATTTATGCGGACTCATAGCTCTGCTGTTATTCTCTCAACTGAATGGACGGGCAGAGATGCAATAAATGTATTAGGATGATGATGAAGAGGAGCATCTTACTCCAGTGGCATTGCACTAATATGGCATATTATAGGCCAGTCTTAGGTAAATGTTCCCCTATCTCTATAAAGGGGATTTAGAGCTGTCTTGTGGAACTACATGAATTCTCATCCTCTTGGCTCTGTCTCTTCCACTCTGATCTTTCAAGGCCCTAATGACAGCCCATTAGCCCCCTGCAATACAATTGTTTTTATATTATGAATAGAGATGAGCGAACGTACTCGTCCGAGCTTGATACTCGAGTATTAGCGTGTTCGAGATGCTCGTTACTCGTGACGAGTACCACGCGATGTTCGAGTTACTTTCACTTTCATCTCTGAGACGTTAGCGCGCTTTTCTGGCCAATAGAAAGACAGGGAAGGCATTACAACTTCCCCCTGCGACGTTCAAGCCCTATACCACCCCCCTGCAGTGAGTGGCTGGCGAGATCAGGTGTCACCCGAGTATATAAATCGGCCCCTCCCGCGGCTCGCCCCAGATGCATTCTGACAGAGATCAGGGAAAGTGCTGCTGGTGCCGGGGTGCTATAGGGAGAGCGTTAGGAGTTATTTTAGGCTTCAAGAACCCCAACGGTCCTTCTTAGGGCCACATCTAACCGTGTGCAGTAGTGTGGAGGCTGCTTTTTGCAGTGTTGCACTTTTTTTTTTTTTTTGTATATCGGCCGTGCAGAGCATTGCGCCCTGCAGTAATTATACATACTCCAGGGCCAGTAGTGGTGAGGCAGGGACAGAAGACATATTTATTGAATATAGGCAGTGGGCCTTTCCAAAGACATTTGGGGAAAAAAATCTATTTGGGCTGCCTGTGACTGTCCTCAGTGTACTGGGTCAGTGCTGGGTGTAGTTGTCCTCCTAATTCATACGCAGCCAGCTAAGTGTTACAGCAGGCTTGTGCAAACTTCTTTCCTGGCTCTGTGTTGGCTGTTACATCACCGCTGTATTCCAGTCCACAGTGCAACAGTCTGCAGTTATTTTACATACTCCAGGGCCAGTAGTGGTGAGGCAGGGACAGAAGACATATATTTATTGAATATAGGCAGTGGGCCTTTCCAAAAACATTTGGGGAAAAAAATCTATTTGGGCTGCCTGTCCTCAGTGTACTGGGTCTCTGCTGGGGGTAGTTGTCCTCCTAATTCATACGCAGCCAGCTAAGTGTTACAGCAGGCTTGCGCAAAATTATTTCCTGGCTCTGTGTTGACTGTTACATCACCGCTGTATTCCAGTCCACAGTGCAACAGTCTGCAGTTATTTTACATACTCCAGGGCCAGTAGTGGTGAGGCAGGGACGCTCTGCTGTGCGTTCGGTAAGCGAAAACAGCCTCCAACCACAGGCCAATAAGCGGCACATTTAATTACAGCGTTCTGTTTCTGCACTACTGGTAATACACCATGCTGAGGGGTAGGGGTAGGCCTAGAGGACGTGGACGCGGGCGAGGACGCGGAGGCCCAAGTCAGGGTGTGGGCACAGGCCGAGCCAGTGCGGTGGCCAGGGGTAGAGGCAGGGCCAGACCAAATAATCCACCAACTGTTTCCCAAAGCGCCCCCTCGCGCCATGCCACCCTGCAGAGGTCAAGGTGCTCTACGGTGTGGCAGTTTTTCACAGAGACGCCTGACGACCGAAGAACTGTGGTGTGCAACCTTTGTCGCGCCAAGATCAGCGGGGGAGCCACCACCACCAGCATGCGCAGGCATATGATGGCCAAGCACCCCACAAGGTGGGACGAAGGCCGTTCACCGCCTCTGGTTTGCACCACTGCCTCTCCCCCTGTGCCCCAACCTGCCACTGAGATCCAACCCCCCTATGAGGACACAGGCACTACCGTCTCCTGGCCTGCACCCACACCCTCACCTCTGCTGTCCTCGGCCCCATCCAGCAATGTCTCTCAGCGCAGCGTCCAGATGTCGCTAGCGCCACTGTTTGAGCACAAGCGCAAGTACGCTGCCACACACCCGCACGCTCAAGCGTTAAACATTCACATTGCCAATTTGATCAGCCTGGAGATGCTGCCGTATAGGCTTGTGGAAACGGAGGCTTTCAAAAGCATGATGGCGGCGGCGGCCCCGCGCTACTCGGTTCCCAGTTGCCACTACTTTTCCCGATGTGCCGTCCCAGCCCTGCACGACCACGTCTCCCGCAACATTGTACGCGCCCTCACCAACGCGGTTACTGCCAAGGTCCACTTAACAACGGACTCGTGGACAAGCACAGGCGGGCAGGGCCACTATATCTCCCTGACGGCACATTGGGTGAATTTAGTGGAGGCTGGGACCGAGTCAGAGCCTGGGACCGCTCACGTCCTACCCACCCCCAGAATTGCGGGCCCCAGCTCGGTGCTGGTATCTGCGGCGGTGTATGCTTCCTCCACTAAACCACCCTCCTCCTCCTCCAACGCAACCTCTGTCTCGCAATCAAGATGTGTCAGCAGCAGCACGTCGCCAGCAGTCGGTGTCGCGCGGCGTGGCAGCACAGTGGTGGGCAAGCGTCAGCAGGCCGTGCTGAAACTACTCAGCTTAGGAGAGAAGAGGCACACGGCCCACGAACTGCTGCAGGGTCTGACAGAGCAGACCGACCGCTGGCTTGCGCTGCTGAGCCTCCAACCGGGCATGGTCGTGTGTGACAACGGCCGTAACCTGGTGGCGGCTCTGCAGCTCGGCAGCCTCACGCACGTGCCATGCCTGGCCCATGTCTTTAATTTGGTGGTTCAGCGCTTTCTGAAAAGCTAACCACACTTGTCATACCTGCTCGGAAAGGTGTGCCGGCTCTGCGCACATTTCCGCAACTCCAAGACGGACGCTGCCACCCTGCGGACCCTGCAACATCGGTTTAATCTGCCAGTGCACCAACTGCTGTGCGACGTGCCCACATGGTGGAACTCTACGCTCCACATGTTGGCCAGGCTCTATGAGCAGCGTAGAGCTATAGTGGAATACCAACTCCAACATGGGTGGCGTATTGGGAGTCAGCCTCCTCAATTCTTTACAAAAGAGTGGGCCTGGTTGGCAGACATCTTCCAGGTCCTTGAAAACTTTGAAGAGTCTACCCAAATGGTGAGCGGGGATGCTGTAATCATTAGCGTCACCATTCCTCTGCTATGCCTCTTCAGAAGTTCCCTGCAAAGCATAAAGGCAGACGCTTTGCACTCGGAGACGGAGGCGCGGGAAGACAGTATATCGCTGGATAGTCAGAGCACCCTCATGTCTATATCTCAGCGCGTTGAGGAGGAGGAGGGGGAGGAGCATGAGGAGGAGGGGGAAGAGACAGCTTGGCCCACTGCTGAGGGTACACATGCTGCTTGCCTGTCATCCTTTCAGCGTGTATGGCCGGAGGAGGAGGAGGATCCTGAAAGTGATCTTCCTAGTGAGGACAGCCATGTGTTGCGTACAGGTACCCTGGCACACATGGCTGACTTCATGTTAGGATGCCTTTCTCGTGACCCTCGCGTTACACGCATTCTGGCCACTACGGATTACTGGGTGTACACACTGCTCGACCCACGGTATAAGGAGAACCTTTCCACTCTCATTCCCGAAGAGGAAAGGGGTTCGAGAATGATGCTATACCACAGGGCGCTGGTGGACAAACTGATGGTTAACTTCCCATCCGACAGCGCTAGTGGCAGAAGGCGCAGTTCCGAGGGCCAGGTAGCAGGGGAGGCGCAGCGATCAGGCAGCATGTACAGCGCAGGCAGGGGAACATTCTCCAAGGCCTTTGCAAGCTTTATGGCTCCCCAGCAAGACTGTGTCACCGCTCCCCAGTCAAGGCTGATTTGGCGGTAGCACTGTAAAAGGATGGTGAGGGAGTACGTAGCCGATCGCACGACCGTCCTCGGTGACGCCTCTGCCCCCTACAACTACTGGGTGTCGAAGCTGGACACGTGGCCTGAACTCGCGCTGTATGCCCTGGAGGTGCTTGCTTGTCCTGCGGCTAGCGTCTTGTCAGAGAGGGTGTTTAGTGCGGCTGGGGGAATCATCACGGATAAGCGTACCCACCTGTCAACCGACAGTGCCGACAGGCTAACACTCATCAAGATGAACAAAGCCTGGATTTCCCCAGACTTCTCTTCTCCACCAGCGGACAGCAGCGATACCTAAGCAATACGTAGGCTGCACCCGCGGATGGAAGCATTGTTCTCTATCACCATCAAAAACGTGGACCTTTTAGCTTCATCAATCTGTGTAAAATATTCCTTCTCCTCCTCCTGCTCCTCCTCCTGAAACCTCACGTAATCACGCCGAACGGGCAATTTTTCTTAGGCCCACAAGGCTCAGTCATATAATTTTTGTAAACAATTTTTATACGTTTCAATGCTCATTAAAGCGTTGAAACTTGCACCTGAACCAATTTTTATTTTAACTGGGCTGCCTCCAGGCCTAGTTACCAATTAAGCCACATTAACCAAAGCGATTAATGGGTTTCACCTGCCCTCTTGGTTGGGCATGGGCAATTTTTGGGATGTACATTAGTACTGTTGGTACACCAATTTTTTGGGGCCCTCGCCTACAGTGTAATCCAATTAATTTTTTGCCCACCTGCATTACAGCTGACGTTACATCAGCTGTGCTAGGCACTGCAATGGGATATATTTATGTACCGCCGGTGGGTTCCGGGGAGCCACCCATGCTGTCGGTCCACACGGAGTTGTAACTACATGTGTCCACTTCTAACGAACCCCAGTCTGACTGGGGCATGCAGTGTGGGCCGAAGCCCACCTGCATTAAACATGACATTACCTCAGCTGTGATGGGCAATGCTATGGGATATATTTATGTGCCACCGGTGGCTTCCTGGCACCCACCCATGCTACTGGTCCACAGGGACTTCACAATAGGGAATAGTACCTGCCTGTGTCTATGAATTAAAAAAGCCCGGTCAGGTTGGGGCATGCAGTGTGGGCCGAAGCCCACCTGCATTTAATCTGACGTTAGCTCTGCTGCCCAGGGCACTGCGATGGGATACATTTATGTACAGCCGGTGGGTTCCAGGGAGCCACCCATGCTGTGGGTGCACACGGAATTCCCATTGCGGAGTTGTACCTGCCTGTGACTATTTATAAAAAAAACGCGGTCTGACTGGGGCATGCAGACACCTTGACAGAATAAATAGTGTGTGGCACATAGGTTCCCCATTGCTATGCCCACGTGTGCAGCTCCTGATGGCGGTGGCACAGGATTATATTTATCATTGCTTCTGTACAGCATTGTGGGCTATCGCCCCGCCCCTTTTAAAGAGGGTCGCTGCCTAGCCGTGCCAACCCTCTGCAGTGTGTGCCTGCGGTTCCTCCTCATGGCAGATGCACTTATAAATAGACATGATGGTGGTGTGGCTATGAGGCCAGCGTGTGGCATGAGGGCAGCTGAAGGCTGCGCAGGGACACTTTGGTGTGCGCTGTGGACACTGGGTCGTGCGGGGGGGTTGGGCAGCATGTAACCCAGGAGAAGTGGCAGCGGAGTGTCATGCAGGCAGTGATTGTGCTTTGTTGGAGGTAGTGTGGTGCTTAGCTAAGGTATGCATTGCTAATGAGGGCTTTTCAGAAGTAAAAGATGTTGGGGGGGGCACTCTTGCCGCTATTGTGGCTTAATAGTGGGACCTGGGAACTTGAGATGCAGCTCAACATGTAGCCCCTCGCCTGCCCTATCCGTTGCTGTGTCGTTCCCATCACTTTCTTGAATTGCCCCGATTTTCACAAATGGAAACCTTAGCGAGCATCGGTGATATACAAAAATGCTCGAGTCGCCCATTGACTTCAATGGGGTTCGTTACTCGAAACGAACCCTCGAGCATTGCGATAATTTCGTCCCGAGTAACAAGCACCCGAGCATTTTGGTGCTCGCTCATCTCTAATTATGAACTTGTTTCTGATATTGTATCTATGTACAGAACTTGGTAATGGTGTTGTATTTACTTTATGAGCTTGGTCCTGGTGTTGTATTTATGGTATGAGTTTGGTTCTGGTACTGTATTTATGTTATGAGCTTATTTCTGCTACTCTATGTACTGAGCTTGGTTCTAGTATTGTATGTATGTACTGAGTTTGGTTCCGGTGCTGTATTTATGGTAGGAGTTTGGTTCTGGTGCTGTATTTATGTTATAAGCTGGCTTCTGAATACGCTGCTATCTTGCTGCTTTCTGCACAAGTAGAATGCATGCAGACTGCCTATCAGTACAATATGTACTGTTTTTTTTCTTATGACTAGAGTGGGGGGGGAGCCATATAATTAAAGGTTGGCGCTGATTGTAGGGTTGACAGTTACTTTGTGGAAGTCTTCATAACTGCCATGGGGCCAGGTTAGCCTCCTGCACATTTACAGCTTCAGATGTGGGTTTCTATTAAAATGGTCAGTAACCCTGAATGAGGAGAATGTACAGAATGGGAAGGGCAGGATATGCTAGAAGAATAATATGCAGCCAGGTATCTTACACAATACCAGTACGAGTTTTCACAAGAACATTCAATTTGTCCCTTTGTGGACATGTCTGGATATCACCGGAGGCAGAACAACATCGTCTTTTGTATTTGGAATGTTTTGCCTTGAACACATCAAGCAGGACTGAGTTGGCCGGGTCCTATCTCTCTATAATAATCCAAGTTTATATTTACTTCTGACATGCTATGACTAAGACTCTGCGTTGAAACACGTAAGTGATTTTATCTGTATTTGCATTCCATCTACAGTTTCTATGTGATCAATTACAGAATAAAATTTCAAGTTTTTTATTTGGCACCGGAGTTCCTGCTACCTATTTCTCCTATCCACCCATGATCTGGCCTGGTGTTCCTTCTCTGTGCGCCACTCTTTCCATGATTTTTGAGTGTCAGAGATGCTTTTTCTCGCAAAGAAGTCGATAGGACTTTCTAATGTTAAAAAACTCATTGCATTGCAGGAAAATCGCAAGTTCATGATTTGTGATGCGATAAAAAGGAGGCTCCATAGGAAAACACGGGAGATAAAAAAAATCGCAATCTCAGACAGATAGGGCATGCTGCGATTTTTTTCTCTTGCAACATGACATCAGTAAAAACATCGCAAATGTAAAGGAAACCATTGAAAGTGATTGGTTCTATAACTCTATGTTTTTACTCTCACTCTCGCATCGCGTGATTTTATCGCCCATGTGAAACCAGCCTCAATGCAGCCCCTTACTTCACCTGTCCCTCTAGGTCCCTCTATTTGGATAGTCATAGAAAACTCTAGAAGGTTTCCTTCAGACATAATTTTTATTGCATTTTTTTCTGGCTTGTAAAAAGCACCATGCAGTCTTTACAAGCGTGTTCTGTTGACAGTTTTCAGGGTTTTTCAGGCTGTCTATAGAGAACTTTATGGGAAAACACCAGGAAAAAATGGCATTTCCTGAGCAACCTGTGATTGACCTGTGATTTTAATGATTATAACAGTCTGCAGAAACTGTGGGGCAAGTGTCAGAAAAGCTGAAGCTGATAATGAATTGAGGCTTGCAACAGAGGCCAAAAACTTTGAAAAAGGATTTCGGGGGTATGTCAAAAGCAAAAGAAAAATCAAAGATGCTATTGGATGCTTACAAGATGAAAATGGTGAATTGGTTAAGAATGATGTTGAGAAGCTGAACTTTTAAATTCCTATTTTGTTGCTGCTTTCTCTCAGAAAGTAGATGGAACATCAACTGATCTTCCCTGTGTTATTGGGGGAATAAAAGAATGCAGACTATCTATAAGCAGTGAGATGGTGAGGGAACACTTAACTAACTTAAATGAATTCAAGTCTTAAGTTCCAGATGAATTACATCCTAGGATGCTTAAGGAAGCAGCGTAGGTAATTGCCGAACAACTCGCCATAATCTTTGAAAATTCCTGGAGAACAGGAGAAGTCCCAGAAGAATAGAAAAGGGCAAATGTTGTCCCCATCTTCAAAAAAGGGAAGAAGGTGGATCCAGGAAACTACAGGCCTGTGAGCCTGACTTCTATACCGAGAAAGATCTTTGAACAAATTATTAAACAGCATGTATGCAAGTACTTGGATGGAAATGGAGTAATTAACCAGAGCCAGCATGGGTTTGTAACAAACAAGTCATGCCAGCTTAATCTAATTTCCTTCTATGACAGAATTACCGACTGGGTTGATCAGGAAAATGCGGTAGATATAGTATATCTTGACTTTAGTAAAACATTCACAAAATATCTCATACTATACTTATTGAAAAAATGACCAAATATGGGATTGACAAGGCAACTGACTGAGTGATCGTACTCAAAGAGTGGTCATAAATGGCCGCACATCCAAGTGGAAGAATGTATCAAGTGGAGTACCACAAGGCTCTGTCCTAGGCCCAGTGTTGTTTCTCCATTTTTTTTATGATCTGGAGGGGAGAATCTGGATGGGAAATTGATCAAATATGCTGATGAAACAAAGTTAGAAGGGATAGCTAACACTAGGGAAGAGAGAGTATTCAAAAAGATCTAGAAAAGCTTGAACAGTGTGCGGTGACTAACAGAATGGTATTTAACAAATGCAAAGTCCTACATCTGGGCAAGAAAAATGAAGAAACCACATACAGAATGGGAGGAATTGGGCTAAGCAGCAGCACATGTGAAAAAGACTTGGGTATACTAATAGATCATAGACTGGACATGAGTCAACAGTGTGATGCCGCAGCAAAAAAGGCAAACATAATTGTGGGATATATTAAGAGAAGCATAGAGTCTAGATCACATGAGGTAATTATTCCCCCTCTACTCTTCCTTGGTCAGAACTCATCTGGAATACTGTGTCCAGTTCTGGGCATCCCAATTTACAAAAAGACATCAATAAACTAGAGCAAGTTCAGAGAAGAGCTACCAAGATGGTGAGCGGTCTGCAAATCTTGTCCTATGAGGAACGGGTAAAGGATCTGGGAAGGTTTAGCTTGCAAAAAAGAAGGCTGAGAGGAGACTTAATAGCTGCCTACAAATATCTGAAGGGCTGTCACAGTGCAGAGGGATCAGCCCTATTCTCATTTGCACAAGGAAAGACCAGAAGCAATGGATGAAACTGAAAGGGAGGAGGCACAGATTAGATATTAGACAGTGATGGTGATCAATAAGTGGAACAGGTTACCACGGGAGGTGGAGAGTTCTCCTTCAGTGAAAGTGTTCAAACAAAGGCTGGACAGACATCTGTCTGGGATGATTTAGTGAATCCTGCACTGAGCAGGGGGTTGGACCCGATGACCCTGGAGGTTCCATCCAACTCTAGTATTCTATGATTCTCTGACCCAAAGAGTGCAAGACTAGTCAGAAAAAACACTAAAACATTTTTTTACTGCATTTCATAATGTCCTACTGACGTACAGCTGCTTATGTTAAATTTCCATAGTCTATTGCAGTGTGTAATATGCACCAAAATAGGGCATGCTGCGTTTTTTTTCACATGCGTGAAGACAAACGCGGGTGTGAGTCACCCAATACAAATCAATGGGCTTTTAGCACCGTGTTATACATGGGCGACATACACCCATGTGAGTGGGTCCCCAGTGCACCACACAAAGCACTGACACCCCAGGCTTTCTTTGCATTACAGGGTTGATGTCACACGGCCCTGTTTGCACACTAAAATCTGTGCATGCTAAACAGAGAGAATAGAACCCATTTATTTTAATAGGGTCGCTCTCATAAACACACGCAAAAGGATAGGACCTGCCCTGTATATTGCGAAGCGAAACTGCTATAGAAGTCTATGGGAGTTGCGCAAATACGCAAGAGGTAGGGTGTGACACTGCAATATGCAGGAAAAGAAGACAGCTGGACGTTATTAGGCTTACATAGCCATTAAATTCCACGGAAAGGATGTGTCGCACGTGTGTGTAAACTGGCATTGCGTGCGCAAAAATTACAGAAATATGCGCACACACACATGTAAAACGCTGATTATGTTGCTCTTCAAAACTTCTTCATGTGCAAATACTCTGCGGCGAGCTTGTGTATCTCTGCCCTTAGCCCTGCTACAGAAATATGGTATAGGTATATTCACTCTCATGCTGAAAAAATTGGTCCGAAATTGCGCGGAAATAGAAGACATGGATCTGCGCCGGAATATTCATGTTTACACTTTTTTCATTAGAAGAACAGTACAAAGAATAAGAAAATGCAGCATGTACTATTGGTTGTGCGATTTTCTAGTGAAATTCGCCCATTCATGTAAATGGGTGTTTTAAATAAAATGCATTGCTCTCGCTTGATGAGATTTTGAGCTGTTTTTAACCCATGAAACCATGGGGACCTCTATGGGGCTTTTTGTTACGCAATTGTGCACAAAATACAGCAGGTGCTAAAAAAAATGAGAATAAACCCATTGAAATCAATGGGCTCTATTCTCCGTTTATTGCGCGCTGGATTTTTCCATGTGCAAAAACGCATGCAAATACGGTCATGTGAAGAAGCCCGTAGAAACAGAAAACATACAAGTGACAAAAACTATAATAAAGCATAAGATTTTACATGCTTAGGGCTTATTCACAGGAGCGTATATCGGCCGCCGCTTTCATGGCCGGCCAATATACACTTCCATCTGAGCTGTCTTCCCCTTTCCCTCCCCTTCAATGGCTCTCTGCTTCTCTCCTCCCCTCCGGCTGTTTGCAATGAGAGGGGGTGGGAGCATAGCTCCGCCTCCATCCCAACCCCTCCCATTGCAAACAGCCAGAGGGGAGGAGAAAGGCAAGAGTTAGCGAGGGGGAGGGAAGGGGAAATACAGCTCAGATGGAAGCGTATATCGGCCGGCTGTGAAAACGACGACCGATATACGCTCCTGTGAATAAGCCCTTATATTCATATGTGCAATTATTTTTAAAAAATGGATTGCTCTCACTTGTTGAGATTTTGATCCATTATTAAAGCATGTGACCATGGGGAGCATAAAAAAAAATTGAGAACCAGGAAGAGCAGAGCCTTTATTCTCGCACGTAGTAATACAGACGTGAAAACAAAACCATTGAAATCAATGGCTTCACTTCGTCACATTTTGCAGGTGTGATTATCACACCCGTAAAATGTGACAAAATCATGACTGTCTGTTTAAGCCCTTTGGGTAAAACCGCGGCAAATCTGCCCTGTGTGAACCCAGCCTAAATGTTATATAGTATCAACACAAAATACAGAGTCATGATGATGATTAACTGTTTAGTCACATCCGACCTTCGGTCACTCAATAGATCAATGTTCTGCACGCATTTCTGTCTTTCACGGCTTCTTTCAGTTTGGCGATTGACATGTCCGTGGTGGCCTTGATTGTAACTAGCCATCTAGTTCTTAAAAGAATACAGAGTAGAGTCACATTATTATGACCACCAGCTAATATCCAGAGTAACCGTGTGCCGCACGGACCGCAGCTAGACGGGCCGCCGGGAGTGACTCAATAAAGTGCTGGTAGGTGGTCACCGATATCTGGCACCATGCTGACTGCATCCCACAGTTGTTGGAGGGTGTATGGTGGGGATCCATACAGCCAACATGATGGTCCCACAGATGCTCAATTGGGTTCAAGTTTGAGTAGGTAGGGGGCCAGGAAGTACTTAGAAGTCTTGGTGGTGCTCTTCAAACCAATGTTGGACATTTTACAAGCTGCGCTGTTTGATAAATACCGCCACCCTTGGCGCCAAAGCCAATAATTATCCCTTTGTGCTCTTCTGATGAATCGCCCCTTTTACCCGCGACAGCAATGAGTGCTATGAGAGCAGAAAGACCTTATATACCCACCAAGTCAGACCACCACATCCTTCATGGGCTACGTGCTGCCAACGACAAAAGTAGGAGGTGGTCATAATATTGTAACTTGACTGTGTAATATGCAATCAGAATGATACAATGTACTGCGGAATATTATAGCACAACATCCAGTAGTATACTACAATACATGGTATCATATAATACGGAGTCCAGTCATAAAATACAACAGGTAGCATCATATAATGCAGAGTCCAATAATATATCATAAAATATCATATAATACAATATAATATATGTAATATAATACAACACAATATCATATAACAATAAATATAAGGCGGGGTCTCACAAGAGTGGATTTAATTGCGGATGATAAGCGGAAATACGCAGGCATTGAAATGCATGGACCTTTGCCCGTTCGCTTACACTTGAGGGTAGAAATTGCAGATGCTGCAAGCAGAAGAAACTGCAGTGCATACAAAATTAATATTGCATATGGACACGGATTCGCTTGCAAGTTGCTAACGTGTTTCCACGAAAATAAGCCCTAGCCCAATAATAAGCCCTACCATGATTTTTTTTGGGGGGGGGAGTGTAGTGAGGGAAAGGGACTTGAAATATAAGCCCTCACCTGATGATAAGCCCTACGCTGCATGAAAAAAACTGCAATACTCACCTAGCCAGCAGAGTCCCTCGCTCTGGTCTTCCGTGCTGCGAGATGCTGCCGTATCATCAGTGTTGACAAACACCAACAGAGAAGGTCGAAACGTTACCATTCCTGTGTGATGTAGAAGTGTCTACTTTGTACTCCTGTGGATACATAAAACTACCTGCACTGAAAACCTGCTGCCTGACGTTTGTTTATTTATTGACTGTATCTTTTGGGATTTGGATCTAATCCCGTTCTAGGCGTGCATACTACTTGTATAACGGAAAGACCCCCTGGATTGGTGGTGGTGAGTGCTGTTGGTTTCCTATTTTTCTTCGTATCCTCAGTGTTGACACAGCACTCTCTTTCTGGTGACGGGGCCTTGAATACCCTGCCTCCAGCAAGCGAGCACTGTGATTGGATGGAGCGCCATCCAATCAGAGTCGGTGCTCGATCATTCACAGCCATTTGGTGAATGACATCACTGAATAGCTGCGATTGATTCACCGAGCACTGACTCTGATTGGCTGACCCAACGCCACCCGTGATCCAATCACAGCACTCGCTTGCTGGAAGCAGGGTATTCAAAGCCCCATCACCAGAAAGAGATTGTTGTGTCAATGTTGAGGACACGGAAGCCTGCCGCAGTGCCGGAGACCAGCGCGAGGAACCCAGACACCGCAGGCCAGGTGAGTATAAGACCCCTCCCCCACCCCCTGAAAATAAGACACTGCGCCTCTTTTGGGGCAAATATTAACATAATACAGCGTCTTATTTTCGGGAACAGTACTCTGTTCTCAAATGGTCTATACTACTTCCAAAATAAGTAGTATAAAACCAGCCAAGCCAAGAGAGCAGTATCCCGTTCTGAAGGCTCTCAGAACCGCTCTCACTACTACAGCACAAGTAAATGTTGCCTGAGTGATAGAAGGAAGTTTCGAGGGTGTTGGGCAACTTTCTGATGTCTTTCCCTGCTTGCGATCTTTCTTCCGCGCAGACGATACTCTGTCCATACATCCGCATGGAAAACCGCATGCAAAAGCAACAATGCACAATTCGTTTCCGCGATCAAGCGAAATCCAACCTATTCGTGTGAGCCAGGCCTAATACGTAGTCCAGTAATATAACACATTGTATCACATAATACAAAATAATATAATATAGAATGCAGTCATAGAATACAAGACAAGGTATACTATAAGCACAACACATGATATCATATGGTACAAATAATACAATACAGATTGCAGCAATATAATACAACACAATATCATATAACAATAAGCATAACACATAAGACCAGTTATATAATACAAGACAAGGTATCCTATAATACAGAGTCCAGTAGGACAGTAATATAATACAACACAATATCATATAACAACACATCTAACACATAGACCAGTAATATAATACAAGACAAGGTATCCTATAACACAGAGTCTGGTCAGACAGCTCAACACATTATATCATATAGTACAAAGTAATATACGATACAATACTAATGAATATATAAAGCATGAATTGCATTTTTTTCTGTTAAACTTCAGCCCCTGGAACGATTAGTCATTGTTAAATGTTCACCTAATGCTACATAACGCACATTCCTGCCTGCCTAGACGTGCATTTTGGCACTTGCATCTCGCTCCTGTCAGACAGGGGTGTGTGTTTCCTAAAGCAGGGACCAGAGCTACTGCGATTATCTCCTACGCAGCTGCCCTGTTCTCTCTTCTACTTTTGAAGTCTTCTTCCTTCCCCCTTTGCTCACTTACTTCCAAGGACTCGAATGTCATCCACTTCACCACCTATCCTGTACTCGGCTGTGGCCTACCAAGTGAGTCTGGGATTTAAAGGGTCATTTTCAGCACTCAAGAAGAGTTTGTGGCTTGAAGCAATCTGCCAGGTCAAGACTTGATAGGGCATCTCCTTCCAACAATCTCATCTCATGTAGCTTCGTAACCTCAAGCTACCTGGAATTGTGTCAAGGACGAGAGGTTTTGCTAGATAGATCTCGTAAAACAAGGACACCTACGACTGTCGCCAGGTCGGATTAAAGGGAGAAAAGGGTATATTGTAGTTAAATAAGCTGGCTTGTTGTGGGTAATACAAGGTAAAGCAAGAAAGGAAGAGTCTGACACATGGAAACTTTGTTTAGAGATCTGTGAAGTCATCCCAAGATCCTTCATTCACTGGGCTACTTCTTGGCACTCGGCACCTGCTTTCCCTGCAGAGGAAAGGAAGCACCATGATGTTCATCCTCGTTGTCTGTTCTGCTCTACTAATGGCAGGTAATGAGGCGTACCTTTATTTAATTATGATGTTACCTACTATAAGTTCATTGAACAGCATTTGAATAAGTCTGCTAATATGGGAGAGATTTGGGTCAAATCCAAAACTGACATCAAATTTCAAGCTTGATTTGGAATTTTGTGATTTTTATATTTTGCATGCAAGTTATTGTACAGTTGTAACTAAAGAAAATCCTGGAGATGTAGCAGAGATGACTTTGTCATTCAGTATACTGCCATGAATTATGCTGCTACAGTATATCAAGCCAAGTCAGCACGTCTACATCTCTAAGAGTCAAGATGATGCAGCAGGTTTACTTGCCTCCCATTTAAGACCACATAGCTTGATCAAAATAGATCTCACATTCATCTCTATTACATATGTGATGAAAGCTGTGATCCCTAACTGAAGACCCGTTACATAAGTGACATTTTAGATTGCTATTAGGGCCTTTTGTATCTGTGTAGTATTTTTATCCTTGACAACTATTACACGGCTGAGCCAGCAGGCAAACCTTACTGAGAGAGATTTTGATGGGCTGCCAGAAAACAAGTTGTGGCCAAATATATATATCATATTACAAGGTCCCATGATCTGGCCTATTTTATTGTGTCCTTTATGCAGGAAGTAGAGATGAGCGAACATACTCGTTTCGAGTAATTACTCGATCGAGCACCGCGATTTTCGAGTACTTCCGTACTCGGGTGAAAAGATTCGGGGGCGCCGGGGGGCGGGGGGAGGCGTGGCGGAGCGAGGATAGCAGCGGGGAACAAGGGGGAGCCCTCTCTCTCTCCCTCTCCCCCCCCCCCCCACTCCCGGCTGCAACCCCCAACTCACCCATGGCGCCCCCCGAATCTTTTCGCCCGAGTACAGAAGTACTCGAAAATCGCGGCACTCGGGTGAAAAAGGGGCGTGGCCGAGTAGGTTCGCTCATCTCTAGCAGGAAGTCTTGAATTAATTTTTGTTTATAACGAGCATACATATATAAAATTCCCCTTTCGTGCCCCCATTCCACCTTGTTCCCCAAACAAAGCAATACTGCCTCATTAGTGCCTCACAGTGATTGTGTGCCTCTGCACAACAGTTATGCTTTTCTACGCCCCACCCAGTAATAGTGCCCCCTTTGTGCCCCCAGTTATAGTGTCCTTCTTTGTGCCTCTGTACAGTAGTACCCCCCTCGTTCTCACACGAGGTAGTAGTGCCCCTTTGCGCCTCACAGTTATAATGCCTTTCTTTGTACCCCTGCACACTAATAATCCTATTATGCCCTCACAAGTTAATAGTGCCTCCTTTGTGCCCCCCAATTTTAGTGTCCTTCCTTTTTTTTCTCCAAGAAATTTCAATGGGTTTTCCAAAAAACTGAAATATTTCCGTTTGCTTCAGTTCCCCGCTGCACTATTTGTTCAATTTTGAAAACAGAAATGAAATGGAAGCAAAAAAAAAAAACATTTCAGTTTAAAAAAAAATATTAAGCCTTTTCAATTCAGTTTTGCATTCAGGATTTCCTAGGGAGCCTTCTCTTTCTGCCATTATACAATGGCGCCATCTGCTGGCTAGAGCCAGTACTGCAGTATGGGACATGCTGGAGAGGCCCCCCGACAACAGAGCGGTCAGTAATATACAGTAAGAATACCCTGCCGGACGTCTTCCGACATCGGAGCTGTACAGCCTTCAATCAGAATGTCTTCAGACGTCAGACAGTGGATTGGAAAGGGTTAAAATCAATGGGTAAAAAAATGGAAACATTAATTCCTTTTTATTTCTGTTTGTTCTAAAAAAGCAAAAGAGGATCGTAAATAATCCATGATAGTGTCAACAAGCCCTTACTTTGTATGTGTGTGCGCAGAGGGGAAACAAAAGGGCGCTTTGTTACTTTATCAAGAGCATAAGAGGGAGACTATTCATGAGGGCACATAAGAGGAAGTAAGGGGCCACTATTTGAGGGCGCACAAAAAGGGCACCTGTGCACCATTATCTTCTGTGAGCCACAAGATGGCATTATAACTTTGCTGAGGACTGAAAGCGGGCACTGTCACCTTGTGGGAAGGCATATGGATGCCCTGTTACTTTATTGGACACATAGAGGGGGCAATGTTACCTTGTGGGGGTGGGGCACAATGGAGGTACTTTGGCACTATTGCTTTGAAGGGGGTACAAAGTGGGCACCATAACCTTGTGAGGGACACAAATTGGCTAATTTAACTATGGCGCACCTTGTGGCACAAAGGGAAAGTATCACTGAGCAGAGTCACCAAGAAGATCATC
This sequence comes from Eleutherodactylus coqui, assembly GCF_035609145.1. Classification (NCBI taxonomy): domain Eukaryota; kingdom Metazoa; phylum Chordata; class Amphibia; order Anura; family Eleutherodactylidae; genus Eleutherodactylus; species Eleutherodactylus coqui. The sequence continues at coordinate 34,763,080 of NC_089842.1, forward strand.
ATAACTGTGAGACATAAGGAGGCACTATGATTTTGTGGTGGGTACACTGGGGAAATTATTACTGTGTGTGGGGCACTGTTACTTTATAGGGCACAAACAGGGGTACTAGTAGTGTGTATCTAGCACTCAGAGGGCTGAAGGTAGCATAAGGGTAGGGAGAATGTACAGAGGCAGATTGTGACTGGAAAACATTTTCTTGACTCAGATAAAACAAAAATGAAAATGGACATCAATCATATGATCACTGGAGGTAACTGCACTGTAATCACTATTACCGTGTAGAACTGGTATCTGACTATTATTTGATGGCTGCATTATTTAAAGGTACACTAAAGCTGAGCCTGCATGTTATCAAAGTTACTTTATGTTGTCACCGATATATGTGTGTGCGCGCATATTATATACATATATATCTGTTAAGACTCCAGCGATGCCTCTGACTGCTAGTGCTGCATTGATGGGTCCAATTAGTGACCGAATAATACATCTAAGTCACGCATAAACTGTGGCTGGTGGTCTGAAGAGAAAATGCTGGGATGGGGGCAGATGAACTTTTGCACCAGGGCCCATGAGATGTTAGCTACATTCCTGCGGCCCTGCCTATGCCTTTGATTGAAGAAAATCTAAAGAATTACAAAAGTGGCTATAAGCATAAGATGTGGTCATGAAATTCTCACATTCCTTCCACCAAAAAACAATATGGGGTGGTGGTGGTAATGGAGGCTTCTTTATTTGAGTGGAAGACCCATCAAAATAAGGATAGATAAAAGTATAGCTCAGATGACTTTGGAGAAGCTCCCACTGGGATCTCTGGTCTGGATCCCGACATGCTTTCTTTTTCATCATTCTATGGTTTTTTGTTTTGCTCATACTGGACACATGTGGAATTCATTTTGTTCTTGGCGCATCCAAGTAGAATTACTGACTTCCTGAAGTCCACTCTGCCAAATTCATGGGCAAGCGCAGCACATGTCTACAGGCTGGCAAGGATCCAGTGTTCACCAGCAACGTCCTCTTCATTTTTCTCCAGTAGTTTCATGCTGTGCAAGAATTTCACAATTTTCTGCATTTTTTTCTTGCAAATCAGTTATTAAAGAAAAAAGGAATATTTCACCACAGATCAAAGAGTTTCTTCAAATAAATCATAAATCTGATTCATTGTTGGAGGCTACACGATCCCAATTTAGCTGAGATTAATTAACTGAGTCCAGGAGATATAGCAAATATTAACTTGACCTTTAAGGTGCTATGGTGACTCAACTACAAAATACTACAAAGCTGTAAATGGAGTTATCACGATGTACTCAGTCATGTTAACGATTGCTACATCTGAATCTGACAATATGGTTACTATGAATAACATTCAAACAAGCATTGTACAGCTAGCTCTGATCCCGGCCTTTTCAGCACTGCATCCACCACTCACTCACTATCTGTACTCGAACTAATGACAGAGGAAGAAGTCTCCAGACTGCTTTCTACTGCTCGTCCCACCACCTGCACTAGCGACCCTCTTCCCTCTCATTCCCTCTGGTCCCTTTCCCGGCTGTCATCGCCCACCTCACTACCATCTTCAACCTTTCCCTGTCCTCTGGTATTTTCTCCTCCTCTTTCAAATATTCCATCCTCTGCTTAAAAAAAACAACCCTTGACCGAACGAATGCTGCCAATTACTGACCCATCTCTAACATCCCCTTCATCTCCAAACTACATGAACGCTTCGTCTATTCCATCCTTACATGCTTCCTTTCTGATAACTCCCCTATCGACCTCCTCCACTCTACCGAAACCGCCTTCACAAAAGTGTCTAAAAACCTGATAACGGGCAAGTTGAGGGGTGACTACTCCCTACTAATCCCCCTCGGCTCTATCGCTGCATTTGACACTGTCGACCAAACCCTCCTCCTTGCTATGCTCCGCTCTATCAGCCTAAAGGACACTGCTCTCTCCTGGGTCTCCTCCTACCTCTCTGACAGCTCTTTCAGCATCTCTTTCACTGGCTCTATCTCCTCTCCACTTCCTCTTGCTGTCAGGGTCCTCCAGGGCTCGGTCCTTGGCCTCCTTCTCTTCGTTATCTATACAGCCCCAATTGGACAAACCATCCACAGATTTGGACTCCAATACCATTTATATGCTGACGACACTCAGCTATACACCTTCTCCAACCACATCTCTGAGCCATTCCTCCAAAACCTCACCGACTGTCTGTCCGCTGTCTCTAACACCATGTCCTTCTTTTTTCTCAAACTGAACCCCTCAAAGATTGACCTTCTCGTTTTTCCACCCTCTACCAGCCGACCTCCCTGCAACTTCTCCTTATCAATATCTGGCACCTCCATATTCCACAGACAGCGTGCCCACTGCCTAGGGGTCACATTGGACTCGGACCTCTCCTTCACCCCCCACATCCAATCCCTGGCCCAAACCTGCCACCTGCATCTCAGGAACATCACAAAAATCTGTCCGTTCCTGACCACTGACAAGCTGACAACTCTCGTGGTTGCCATCATCCATTCCAGACTCAACAATGGAAACTCTCTGCTAATTGGCCTTCCCTGCACCAGACTCTCCCCTCTCCAATCCATACTAAATGCATTAGCTAGACTCATCTTCCTATCCAGCTGCTTCTCAGACACCTCCATACTATGCCAGTTGCTGCACTGGCTAACCATTTACTACAGAACTCATTTGAAACACAGAGCTCTCTATGGCGATGCACCACTAATACCATACATCGCTTCCCTCCTGTCTATACATCACGCATCCTGCGCTTCGCTCTGCCAACACAGTCAGACTAGACGTCCCTCTAATACAGACCTCACAAGCTTGCCTCCAGAACTTTACCAGAGCAGCACTGACCCTATGGAACGCTCTACCCCAAGACATCTGGACAATCACTGACGCATGGAATTTCAGACATGCCCTAAAGACTCACCTCTTCAAAAAAGCATACAACCTCTCCTGATTTAGTCCCCTGCTATGAAATCATACCCACCATGAACACTTCTGTTTGAACTCCCCATGCATCAAAAGTGCTGCAGAATAAGTTGGCACTATACAAATAAAGATTATTATATTATTATTATGAATACATCGCCTACTTTTGGTCCATAAGGTTGTGAGATAATCGATCTGTAGCAACCAGTCTGTCTTCCTGCTCTGAACCCTTACCAATCAGCAGTCTAAAGTGGCCTTAACATTTGGATGAGCACTGCTGTCTCTTCAGTCCATACCAGGCACAGCAACATACATTTTATAGTGACTGTGCCTGGTATTGCAGCACAGTCCTATTCATTTGAATGGATTTGCCTTGTTTTGCCAAAACCTACATGAAATCTGCTAGAAGTATGTGGGAGAACGTGTTATAGTCTGATGAGACCAAGGTTGGACTTTTTGGCCATAATTCCAAAAGGTTTGTTTAGCACAAAGCCAACACTGCGCATCTCCAGAAGAACATCAGACCCGTAGTGGAGATGGTGAAGGCAGTGTTATATGTGGGGCTGTTTTGTTTTTTTTTGCTGCTGGGACTGGGACTTTGGTCAAGATGGAACGAATTATGAACAGTTCCAAATATCAGTCCATTTTGGTGCAAAACCTTCAGGCTTCTGCTAAAAAGCAGAAGATGAAGAGGAATTTTACCTTTCAGCACAGCAACGACCTAAAGCATTGCTCCAAATTAACAAAAGGATGGCTTTACCAGAAGATCAAAGTTTTGGAAAGGTCCAGCCAGAACCCAGACCTGAATCCCATTGAAGATCTGTGGGTTGACCTGAAGAGGGGGCTACACACGAGATGCTCTCACAGTTTGACAGATGTGGAGCGCTTCTGCAAGGAACAGTGGACAAAGATTGTCAAGTCAGGATGCACAATGCTGATAGACATCTACCCAAAAAGACTGAATGCTGTCATAAAGTCACAGAGTACACCAACAAAGTATTAGTTTTAGGGTGTGCATATTTATGAAACCACATTATTTAATTTAACTTTTTTTTTAAATTTTCAATCTAAAAGATTTCATTTTGTTTTTCATTGGAATTGTACGGATAACGGATCACATTGAAGGTGGAAACAAATCTGTAATGATTCATCCTTGTCAGATTTTATAACATGACAACAACATGGCAGTTTATTAGGGGTGTGTAGACTATTTATATTCACTGTTACTGGCACTCTAAATGATCTTCAAACAGCCATGGAAAAGTCTTAATCCCTTGTAATCCGCCACAAGGTAGAGCATTTCCACAGGGCCGTAATACCCAAGGAGCCACAAATGGCTTAAACCGGTTTTAGTAACCTTAGACTTACATTATGTTTTGCCAGAAACTATTCTATTGTGTGGTTGTACTGTTCGAAACATTCTACAAAAGACTTGTCTTTCAAGTGACTGCTATCTGAAAAGATTTATTTTGTATATAGTTGTCTGAAACAATGTTTAAAGAAACCACAAACTGGTACATTGCAGAAAAATCTGGATTGGGTGTATTGATTTTGAAACGGAATGTTCATTGATAATAATCTCGCAACCTGGACATATCCTTATGTGATTTAAGAGATCTAACATAATATTCACCCATACCTCTGTAGACACCTTCTAGAGCAGCGGTACTCAACTAGTTTTAGTAAGGGTCCACTTACCATTATCTGCGGTCACGTAAAGGTTCAAGATGAGAGCCAACAGTAAAAAACAGTTGCATAAATATGTATTATTATATGCTAGTGGTAAAACCAGACTACTTCAAGGACAATAAATCGTTCAGATTCCCAAATCCAATGACTATCATTCAGTGTAACGAATGAGAATGCATTCACTTTTTACTCATCGTGCAGTTTCTGCATGCTAGCAGGCCGTTGTTCATCTATGAACAACCATCTGTTTATTATGAATAAAGGCGGGAGACCGGAACAATTCCTGGCCCGCCACCCCTCAATTCACTGAGCCATGCTCCTTCCTGTGTAAACACTCAGGAATTATTGCTGGGATGACCTATCGGGCATCTGCACTCAACAGGTTGTTCCGTGTAAAAGGGGCCCAAAATTAGACCAGAGAATCCTAAACTCATTTAAACCTCAGATCAGATCCTTAAAATTAATTCAGACCCCAGACCAGGCCTTAAAATATTCAGATGCCAAACTAGATCTCTACAATTAGGCCCTTGACGCCATCCTCCATAGATGTACCATGGATGTGAACGTTGTTTGTATAGAGTGGGCTTAGCATTATAGCTGTCTTTAAAGGGCCATTTATGAGCACTTTTTCACATGGGCTTATTTGCGCTCCGTATAATGGGCATATATTTTATGCACAGTATACGAAGAACGGAAACAGCATTGATTTGCATTAGGATATTTAGACATACGTGTTTTTCATGCGAGTTGCGGAGTGGTGTGGAGGTACGCCGAAGCTCAGAATCTAAGATAGCACCCGCTCCCTGTGCTGGCGCCATTGCCTCCGCCAAGCGCTGGCCGTGTCTTCTGGGAAAAGTGGAGAGCGGGTCTTTCTGCATCTAGACCTCATCGCAGGCCACATAAAATGACGAGGTGGGCCAGATTCAGTCCATGGGCCTTGAGTTTGACATGTGGTTTAAAGGAAGGGTTATTCAAGCTCTTTTAGAGTTTTAGAACTCTTGAAGAAAAAAAGTGAAAATGGAATGTTTTTGAGTCATGTACGTTTATACTCATGTCTGTCAATCCCGAGCAACGTCTACCACCATGAAAGAAAACTATGAACCTCATTTGAATTTTTTCTACAGCTCAATCCATTGTCTACTGTGAGACATAATTTCTTTTCCCGCCTCAGGTGCTGCTCTGAAGTGTGAAGTCTGCTATGCAATGAATGCAAATGGCTGTTCCGGCAAGTCTGAGCTCTGTCAGTCTCCTGAAAGTCGGTGTATGATGACCCTTACCGAGACCTCTCTTAAAGATGGTGAAGGTAAACGAGTGCTTGGTTACAGCAGAAATCTAATTACTGTTCTAACTAAAATTTCGAAAAACAGAACACTTTTCTATATGAAATGAAAGATTATATTTTTCCAGTAGTAATGCCACCAGTTGATATACTGTATGTGATAATGTACACCAAACCACTACGTCCAACACACAAGACACAGGATCATGAGAAAAAGAATTTTATTAGAACACAAGATTTAAAAAACATACTATGCAGTGTCCATATAAGCCGTATCTGGTACCATTACATTTAAACAAGCCAATACATTGGTATAAAAGTATGGAAGGAGTCAGTCCTTGTATATGTAATAATTCAATCCCAATATGGTCGACCCCTTAAGAAAGCAGGTGGTGAAACACACGTCGGGATGCAGGAACGCACTACTGGCATATTTGTAGTCCTTCTTATTTTCTTTATGCATATTGGGATTGAATTATTACATATACACGGACTGATTCCTTCCAGATTTGTAGGCCAATGTATTGGCTTGTCTAATGGTAATATTAAAAATGCAATCTCGAGTTCTCATAAAATTCTATTTCTTATGCTCTTGTGTTTTGCGTGTTGGACTTAGTGGTTTCGTGCAGCTTATATTTATACACACAGACTTCATTTGTGATTAGAGTCGTTTTCCTTTATTGTGTTTAATGTATGTGATAATGGGAAGAGGCCTTTTTTACCATACATGTGGGATGTGAAAATTATACCTGGGGTCAAGGTCAGTGGATGTGGACCTGCTGTGCCAAACACTGGTTTTCCTTTGGGCCAAATCCAGAGACAACATCTGCAATACCCCTGTTTTCACCCTTTAACCCCACCATTTAAGATCTAGCCTTCACTTCGCTGACCCAACTGAAACTACTTTAGAAAAGGTACGATACTTGAGCTTGTAAACTGAGGCATAGTTGGACAATCCGGGTCAGGGCAGGCAGCATAACTTTAGAACAAAGAACAAGCCAGAGGTGAGGACACACAGACCTGGTTCAGTATGGTACAACAGGCCAGAAGTCAAGGCAAGCAGCAGACAGGAGACTGGTTAATACAGCAAGCCGAGGTCAGGAGTGGGGAATACAGCAAAGTCTGGTACAACCAGAGTCAGAAATCAGAGCAAAAATGTAATAACACCTTAAGCTGAGCAAAAAGACCAAAAACTCAGGCACCTTTCTTACAGGAATGATGCCTGATATAGCCAGGGGTACTTAATAATTGGCAGGAGAAGATTTATTAAGGTACACGCTGTGCTGTAAGAGTGCGGGCATGTGCACGCACATGCTCTGTAGGCTGCCAACAGAGACATTGCAGACTCCAGAGCTGGGCGCCTGAAGGAGACGAGAGAGGCTGCCAGTGGAGAGGTAAGATAGCGGCAGCGACCTGTTACACCTGGCTATTTATGTCTTCTGTCAGGAACAGTAATAATGTATATTTCCAGCCATTGTTATTATAAGCATATTCGATTCCACAAAACACGGGCTGAGAACCCTTGGGCTCTCAAGGTTTTGGCTTTGATCATTTGGTCACAGACAGACATGATAGCATTCACCCAGATTTTCTTCCTATCACTGCAGCGCTTCTGTGCAAGACATGGGAACACAGGGTGGGGGTATGCCCCCTTACAACAGTACCTTATCAGACTTTTGTCCAGTATTGTTTTCTGGTAGGCAATAGAGAGACACATTTCCCCCTTTAGTAGTCAACCAAAGAGAGCCCTTCTCACGGCGATGGTCACAGCTATCCTAGAGGGCGTCACCAACCTAGAGAATGTGGCTAACCTACAGAGAAAGAAAACGAGGAAAAACAAAAGACTGTGTTCAAATTGTGTTGTCTACTCGAGTTGCCGGTAATACTATGGTATGTTTAATATATCAAAACATTATTCGAAACTCATGATTTGCTGTAAACGTTTCTACCACATGAAACTACAACTCCCAATGTGATCTCAACACGGTAAGGACATGCAGAGAGGTGTAGTATAGAAAACTAGAATACGAGGAGCGCAATACTGATCTGATGCAGACAGAGATAAAATACACAATGATACTGAGTGACTCACAGGCGATGTTCTCCGGATTCCTTCCTTTTCTTCTCTGTCTGCTCCAAACCTTCATGACTTCTACCAGCTACGTCTTGCTTCTGCAGAGTTTCTGGCCCAAATGTCTCTGGTTCCTCTGAAAATAATAGCATCACACATTGAGTCACCTGTAAATAGCGGTTATCTTTAAGCCCCCCAAAATAATTCACTGTACCCCCAGAAATAAATGATGATCTTCTCTTCTCTATTTGGGTCTGGACCATCATAAAGACTTCATTCAGCCTCAAATTGTCTCTACACACTCTATCCATTCTGCTGCTACCTCCAATGTCTCCATACTGTAACAGTTCCAACACTGTTACCTCCACAAATAATAATGCCCCCTTCGGGGCTCCAACAGTAATTAGATTCCTCTGTTATGATCCCCACAATAATTAGATTCCCTCGCTGTGAACTCCACAGTAATTAGATTATCTCCATCAATTGTAGCCCCCACTGTACTTAGATACCCCCTGGGTATTTAGATTCCACATTTGTAACCCCTTCAGTAATTAGATTTTTCCCTGGTGTCCACACAGTAATAAGATTCCACCTTCTGGCCCCCCACAGTACTCATATTTCCCCCTTATGCCCTCCCCCTATTATTCAGATTCTTCTTCAGGTGCCCTCAAACAGTATTAGAACCCCCTTGCCCTTCCACAGTACTCAGGTTCTACATTGCAGCTCTCACCCCCGCCCCCCCAGGTGCTCAGATTCCCCTTTGTGTCCTCCCCACACATTGTTGCTCAGATTCTTCACCCCGCAGCACTGTTTTTGTTACCATGCAGGGCGGCGCTGGGTCCCGCGGCCGGCGCGCGCCGCTTCGAGGTCGGCTTCGGCGTCCCGGAGCTGTGCTGTCAGGGATCTCCCGGCGGCGTGGAGCAGCCAGCGGGCAGCAGCGTGGAGCAGCCAGCGTGCTGCGGCGTGGGCGTGTCCGCCCGTAGGGTGCCGCCCGCTCTCATCCACCTCCCTTACGCAACAGTGGGAGAGTCGGCTCCTCCCACTCTCCGCCCCTGGGCGGAGGCTTTTAGTTATAAGGCTGGCAGTGATCTGAACTCACTGCCAGTTATTGGTTCTGCTAGCCTCTAGTCAGGTCTATTCTAGTCTGTCCTAGTTGCTTGTCAGTTTCCTTTCGTTTGCCTGTGAGCTACACCTCCAGCCTTGATTCACCCAGTAGTTTTGTTGGTCTGTTACACCTGCCTCTTCTGTCGGCACTCTGTCCCCTGTTAGTAGTTCCATCTAGGTAGTCGCCAGGTCCCTAGCCAGCGCAGGGACTGCCGCCCAGTTGTCCGCCTGGGGTTAGCCAGGGCCGAGGCAAGTAGGCAGGGACAGTGGGGTGCAGGAGATCAGGGCACCCCAACTGGCGCTCGGGGGGCAGAGTGCCGTAACATAATAACTGGCCCTTTAAAACCGTTTTGTCATGGAGGCGATCAGGTCCCTCACGAACCAGCTGCAGGCCCTGGTGCCTGTGATCCAGGATTTATCCGCCCGCATGGTGGCCCAGGAGCAGCGGGGGGTGTCGCAGGGGTCGGACGCCTCAACCAGCCCCGAACCCAAGTGCCCTCTCCCCGAAGTGTTTTCTGGGGAGAGGAACAAGTTTTTTGTTTTCCGACAGGCGTGTCGCCTGTTTTTTCGCATGCGTCCCCGTTCTTCCGGCTCAGAGGCTCAGAGGGTCGGGCTGATAATGTCCCTGCTGCGGGGCTCGGCCCAGACATGGGCTTTCTCCATCCCCGAGGGCTCCTCCTGCCTGCAGTCCGTGGACTCCTTTTTTCAGGAACTCGGGGGTATCTTCGACGAACCGGACCGAGCGGGGTTGGCGGTTTCACGGTTGTTGGCGCTGCGGCAGGGGTTGTCGTGTGTGGAGGATTATTGCTCCAACTTCAGACGCTATGCGGGGGACACGACATGGAACGATAGCGCGCTGAAGGACGTTTTTCTGCAGGGCCTCTCGGACGCAGTTAAAGACCTGTTAATTTCCCATCCCGTTCCCGGGTCCTTAAGGGAGGCTATGGAGCTAGCGGTGAGGGCAGATAGGAGGCTCAGGTCTAGGAAGCAGGACAGGCAGAACCGTAGAGTCAGGGAGGTCAGTGGCCCTGGTCCCTCCTCCTCCTTACCAGTCTCTGCGCCCGAGCCGATGGAGGTGGACCCGCTGGACCCCAAAGAGCGACGCCGGATCCGTTTGTTGCATCGTCTCTGCCTCTACTGCGGGAAAGCTGGACATCGGGTGATAACCTGCCCACTGAGGTCTCAACGCCCGCAGCCGGAACTGGCGGAAAACTCCGAGTCCTAGGCGATTGCAGGGAGGATCGCCTAGGACTTCAGGTACTTCCTAAACTTTTGGTACCGTGTCATGTTAGATTCTGGGATTTTTCCCGATCAGGGCGGGCGTTTATTGATTCCGGAGCAGCCGCTAACTTGATAAGTCTGGGTTTTGTCCGTTCTCTGAGGGCGGAATTTGTGGCGTTGAAGACGCCAATTCATTTTACCAGCATTGATGCTACCCCTCTCTCTACAGGCTTGGTACGATGGAGGACCCCAAGATTACAGTTCACGGTGGGGGTCCTCCACTCGGAAGAACTGTCTTTCTTGGTTATGGAAAAAATGTCGGTTGATGTGGTGCTTGGTATGCCCTGGTTGGCACTGCACAACCCCCAATTTGATTGGTCCACCCGGGAATTGACTCATTGGGGGTCATCGTGTCACAATCACCTGTCTACCATAGCTGTGTGCTCCGCAGATACGGTGCTCATTCCGGAGTATTTGTCAGACTTTCAGGATGTATTCTCCAAACGACTGTCTAAGGCTCTGCCTCCTCATAGGGAGTGGGACTGTGGTATCGACCTGATTCCCGACGGTCCCATCCCTAAGGGAGCCATTTTCAATCTGTCAGGTCGTGAGCATGAAGCCCTCAAGTCCTATGTCTCGGAAGCTCTGGCCAACCGACATATCCGGCCGTCCAGGTCCCCTGCCGGGGCAGGTCTCTTCTTTGTAGAGAAGAAGGACGGGACACTAAGGCCTTGTGTGGATTATCGGGCCTTGAATAAAATCACTGTGAAGAACCAGTGCTCCTTGCCCCTAATTCCCGACTAGCTGAATCAGGTGGTAGGGGCTCACTGGTTCTCCAAACTGGACTTAAGGGGGGCTTACAATTTAATTCGCATCAGAGAGGGAGATGAATGGAAGACAGCGTTCAACACCCCGTTAGGACATTTTGAATGTCTGGTCATGCCTTTTGGACTCTGTAATGCCCCCGCTGTGTTTCAGGGTTTTATGAACGCAGTCTTCCATGACTTCCTGGGGGTATTTCTGGTCATCTATCTGGACGACATCCTGGTGTACTCACCTGACTGGGATTCACATGTGCGGCACCTGAGGTTGGTCCTGACCCGTTTGCGCGAGTATCAACTTTTTGTCAAATTAGAGAAATGTACATTTGGCTCTAAACAAGTATCCTTCCTTGGTTATGTAATTTCCCCCACAGAGATTCAGATGGAGTCTGATAAAGTAGCAGCAATCTCCCAATGGGTCAGACCCGACAACCTCAAGGCTCTCCAGCGGTTCTTAGGTTTTGCAAATTTCTACCGCAAATTCATTAGAAATTACTCAGTTATTGCTCAACCTCTGACCGACCTGACTAAGAAGGGGGCTGACTTGGGTAAGTGGTCGCCTGCAGCCCTTGAGGCCTTTAGCCGTCTAAAAAAGGCATTCACGACTGCCCCGGTGCTAATACAGCCGGACGCACGACTACCCTTTTTTATTGAGGTAGACGCGTCGGAAGTGGGGACAGGAGCAGTATTGTCGCAGGAAGTCAGTGGGAGGTCTGGCTATAGCCCATGTGCGTTCTTTTCGCGAAAGTTCAATTCAGCAGAGCGCAACTACGACGTGGGTAACCGTGAATTGTTGGCTATCAAATGGGCTCTGGAAGAGTGGCGACACCATCTTGAGGGTGCTAGACACCCAATTACCGTATATACTGATCACAAGAATCTGGTATATCTCGCCAATGCGAAAAGACTCACTGCTCGTCAAGCCAGGTGGGCGTTGTTCTTCGCCAGGTTTAACTTCGTCGTGACATATATCCCCGGAGAGAAGAACGTGAAGGCGGACGCCCTGTCACGGAGTTTCGGGGTACCAGACAGTGGGACCATGACTCCCGAGAATATCTTAGCCCCCGGCGTGGTGGTGGCAGTGTTAGAGTCTAACTTCGTCCCTCAACTACAGGATGCTCAGCAGGACGCTCCGTCAGGGGTGCCGGAGGGCAGATGGTTTGTACCAGAGACCCTACGCCCTAGAGTCATGGATGAGTCCCACTCGTCGGCTCTCGCCGGGCATCCAGGGTTCCAGGGGACCCTGGAGCTTTGCTCCCGATACTTCTGGTGGCCAGGCATGTCTCAGGAGATCCGCAACTTTGTGAGGGGTTGCTCGGTCTGTGCTCGCAATAAGAGTCGGCGGCGTCCTCCGGAGGGTCCTCTGAGACCACTACCGGTTCCTTCCAGTCCCTGGTCTCACTTATCAGTAGATTTCATCACTGACCTACCAGAATCCCAGAAGTGCACCACTATCTTAGTGGTGGTCGACCGGTTCTCAAAGATGGCACATTTTGTGGCGTTAAAAAAGCTACCCTCGGCAAAAGAATTTTCCACGATTTTTGTAAAGGAAATAATTCGCCTACATGGGGTTCCCCAAAATATTGTATCTGATCGCGGGGTTCAGTTTGTGTCGCAGTTTTGGCGTGCCTTCTGCAGAAACCTGGGAACGTCGCTTTCCTTCTCGTCAGCGTTCCACCCGCAGACTAATGGTCAGACTGAGCGGAAGAACCAAGACTTAGTGCAATATTTACGGTTGTTTGCCAGCGAAAAGGCTTACCAGTGGGCAGAGTTCCTGCCGCTGGCAGAGTTTGCACTAAACAACCGCCTTTGTTCTTCTACTGGGGTGTCCCCATTTTTTAGTGTATACGGTCAGCATCCTCGCTTCCTTACAGCAATCCCTACTCCGTTGCTCTGTCCGGCAGCTGATGACGCCACAGATACGCTTCGGGGAGTATGGAAAGAGGTGCAGAGAAACTTGGAGGCAGCGGGGGCCCGTATGCAGTTGCGCAGTGGGAAGAGTCTGTCTGTGTCTGAACCTTACAGGGTGGGACAGAAGGTATACCTGTCTTCTAAAAATCTCAAATTGCGGGTCCCGTCCTTGAAGCTGGCGCCACGTTACGTGGGGCCGTTTGCCATCACACGTGTGGTGAACCACTCGCCTACGAGCTGGGGTTGCCAGCCACATGGAGGGTTCACAGGGTATTCCATAAGTCGCTGCTGAAACCTTTTGTCCCTTCGGTGATACCCACCTCCGGTCCCCCTCCGCCCACCCTGGTCCGGGATGAAGTCGAATACGAGGTCCAGGAGATACTGGACTCTCGTCGGTGTCGAGGAATCCTACAATACTTGGTGGCCTGGAAGGGTTTTCCACCAGAAGATCATTCCTGGGTGGCCGCATGTGATGTTCATGCTCCCGTGTTGGTACGGCGGTTCCACCGTCGTTTTCCAGATAAGCCTGGTCGAGTTTCCGGGGGCCCGGAGGTCCCCCGTCAGAGGGGGGGTAATGTTACCATGCAGGGCGGCGCTGGGTCCCGCGGCCGGCGCGCGCCGCTTCGAGGTCGGCTTCGGCGTCCCGGAGCTGTGCTGTCAGGGATCTCCCGGCGGCGTGGAGCAGCCAGCGGGCAGCAGCGTGGAGCAGCCAGCGTGCTGCGGCGTGGGCGTGTCCGCCCGTAGGGTGCCGCCCGCTCTCATCCACCTCCCTTACGCAACAGTGGGAGAGTCGGCTCCTCCCACTCTCCGCCCCTGGGCGGAGGCTTTTAGTTATAAGGCTGGCAGTGATCTGAACTCACTGCCAGTTATTGGTTCTGCTAGCCTCTAGTCAGGTCTATTCTAGTCTGTCCTAGTTGCTTGTCAGTTTCCTTTCGTTTGCCTGTGAGCTACACCTCCAGCCTTGATTCACCTAGTAGTTTTGTTGGTCTGTTACACCTGCCTCTTCTGTCGGCACTCTGTCCCCTGTTAGTAGTTCCATCTAGGTAGTCGCCAGGTCCCTAGCCAGCGCAGGGACTGCCGCCCAGTTGTCCGCCTGGGGTTAGCCAGGGCCGAGGCAAGTAGGCAGGGACAGTGGGGTGCAGGAGATCAGGGCACCCCAACTGGCGCTCGGGGGGCAGAGTGCCGTAACAGTTTTCCCCTTCTGCCCTCCCACCCCCCCAGTACTCAGAATCCCCCTTGTGGCCTCCCTCAGTAGTGTTTACCCTCTGTGCCCACCTCCCCAGTACTCAGGTTCCTCCTTGTGGTTTCCCACAGTACTGTTTCCCCCTTGTGCCTTCCCCCCCCCTCCTCAAATTCAGATTTCAGCTTGTGATTTCCCGCACTACAGTTTCCCCCCCCCCGTGTCCCTTCCCCCCAGTACTCAGATTCTCCCCTGTGGTCTGCTGCAGTAGTGTTTCCCCCTTGCCCCCCCCCCCCCCCCTCCAGCACTCTGATTATCCCCTGTGGTTTCCTGCGGTACTGTTTTCCCCGTGTGTATCCCACCAGTACTCTGATTTCCCCTTGTGGTCTCTCCCAGTACTGTTTCTCCCCTGTGCCCACACCCCTCCCCCAGTACTCAGATTCCCCCTTGTGGTTTCCCGTAGTACTGTTTCCCCCCCAGAACTGAGATTTCCCCTTGTGGTTTCCCATAGTACTGTTTTCCCCCCTGTGTCCCACTCCCCTCCCTCACAGTACTCAGATTCCCCTTTTTGGCCCTCATTCAGTAAAATAAGAAAAAGTAACTGTACTCACCTCTTGGCTTCCTGCTTCAGCTGCTCCTTTTACTGTCTCTCATGTTTCTCACCAGTCTCTGATTTCTTCCTGGCAGTTGGTCACATGATCTGCAGCAGTCACATTGTCAGACCACGCGACCACGTCAGGAAGTGATTGGAGGACCAGAGGGACAAGGACAGAAGCTGAGAGAACTGAGTATAGTATGACTGGTGGGTAGTGTAGGTGACCAGGAGAGCAGGCCCTAAACCCGGGTGTCTCCCTGGAAATCCAGGTGACCTAATAGTTCTGGTAATGATGGCAATTCAATGATAAAAAGGTTGGTTATCAGACCAATATCTTATCCAATGAACTCAAGCAGATATTTTCCTTCCATATGTTCTGTCTTTGTAGAAATGAAAAGTTCCATCCTAGAGAAAGCCTGTGGAAGTGTCTATGACTGCATTCATCCTGCGACTCTAACCACAAACGAATACCGTGTGTCAGTGACTACTAAGTGCTGTAATGAGGACTCCTGCAACAATGGCACCATGGACTGTAAGTACTTTCAAAGGGGTTTTTTGTTCTCTTTTTTCCTTTTCTTAAATAAAGAGTGATTTTCTCTGATGGAAACGTACAAAAGTCAAGTTAGAGCCATGGAAGCAACCAAGATGGGGCCTCCTCTCCTGGAGTATGCCTACATCATCATACTCTACATCCAGAGAAGTAGTCTTCAACCAATGGCACTATAGCAGTTATAAAATTATACTTTGGAGGAGTAAAGCTTGGAGACCACTTGTCTGGAGATATAAAGATGTGTCCTTCCTTCTTGCTGATGGTAAGAACATTCACCTTAATGGTGAGAATACCCCAACCAGTCTCCGTGACTCAGCTTTAAATAATTTTGTATTCATTTACTAAAGCAACCCTCCTGTTTCAGGACAAAATTCTCTCCCTGGACTGAAGTTGGAGGGGAGTATTACCTTCAATTGTTCTCTGTGGTCTCTCTGATCCAATGGTTCTGTGCCTCATTTTTTGCTGTCCAAGATGGCTGATGCAATTTTGTAACTACCTGCGTATCACTCTCTGATTAGCCAGTGCTGATCACGTGAGCAACTATGGCCAATCAGAGAGCAGGGAGCAGTGTTAGACTGGTAGTCTAACATTACAGATGCATTGCATAGGTAGTCTGAAGACTGTGTTGGCCATCTTGGACAGCCAAAGCAGAACTTGGAACCAGTAGATCAGAGGGTCCTCTGTGAAGAACAACTGCAGGTAATATATTCCACTTCCCTCCAATCCTGGGAGGTATCTTTAGCCCAAAACTGGAGGGTCGCTTTTAATTTATTTTATCTTTCTTCAAGTTTCAGGGAAACCGCTGAGTTCCACATATAATGGGATGAACTGTCCATCATGTTTTGCGAAAAATTCTCAAACCTGTGATGTGGAAACCCATGTAAACTGCACAGGAGACGAAAAGTATTGTGTTGAATATTCAGTCAGCCGAGAAGGAGGTAAGCAGTTTCCTAGGTTATGGGGGAGGGGTCTTCTTAGGTTTTTCACTCAGGTCTTTTCACTTTTCCCAGAAATTGTCAAATTTCTTTTTTGCCTCCAAATTTTTTGGGTGGTTATTCTGATCTTCATTAATATCACTGGCAACTGTTTGGGTGGTAGCAACTGTTTCAATGACTTCTGAGATACTGCTTATTGGGAAGATCATACAGCAATCATGCATGATACTGTCCCAGCGTACCATCACGGCCACAATCTTGGCTCACATGTTCCTATTGCCGTCCACACTTCCCTTTACATGGCGTCCCTTTCTTCACACAGTCTCTAGCCTCTGCCTATAGGGTACGTGCATGTGCCCACCCCTAAACGTAAAGGGTTAGCGTGCATCCTGCTAATCTTTCTCCAGCCTATCCCCACAAGGTCCTGGCCATATTAGGCGTCCTCATCCTATAATGGATGACTAAGCAATTTGGTTCCACTTAAATCTTGATCTGTTGTTTATGTGCAATTATACTTTACTGACTCCTGCTTGTTCTTGACTATTCTGACTTCTTAATGCCTGACCTCGGTTGCATCGATTTGGACTGCCACCTGCCTCTGACTAAGACTGTTTATTTTATTGCTGTGACTAAGTACTTCATCTGGAAAGTATCGGGAGTCACTGTGTCTGTCTTTGGATCTGCTGCTGCTGTTTTTTAATGGCCTAAATAAAAAATGAATTTTATCGACTACTTGCATGCTGGACGCTCCTGCTATTTGTGTTTATTGTATTGCACCTATTCTGCCACCCCTAACCTCTTACTTGATTCACGTACCTAAGTTTATGCTGACTGCCTTAACCTCAGCTATGTCTCCTGGTTACGTCTCCGTTCACACCCTCAGATACTCTGCCTTGGTCTCGTGTAGCACAGCTGCCACATAACTGAGACTATAATATAATAATAATCTTTGTATAGCGCTAACTTATTCTGCAGCGCTTTTGATGCATGGGGGAACTGAGTCAGGAGGGGGTGCATAGTACAGGAAATATGGGAGAGGGGAGTGTACATGATGGGCGTAATTTGAGGGAGGGGGAACGAAATTAGTAGGCTTGGTATGCTTCTTTGAAGAGATGAGTCTTTCAGGCACGTCTGAAATTCCATGCATCAGGGATTCTCCAGATGTCTTGGGGTAAAGCGTTCCATAGGGTCGGTGCTGCTCTGGTGAAGTCCTCAAGGCGAGCATGTGAAGTTCGTATTAGGTTGACATATAGGCTGGGTTCTCACACACTGGATTCCCGGCGGAAATCTCACAGTTTGGCCGCTGCAAAAAAACGCGAGATTTCCGATGGGAAAAGCGCTGCTTCAAAACCCACGGCACTTAGCCGCGGGTTTTCAAGCGGCCTGGCCGCTCACTTTTCCGCTGCGGCCGGCGCTCCCATAGAGGAGAGCACGGCCGCAGAGGAATAAAAAAAAAATTGACATGCTGCGGCCAGCGAATCCGCTTTGCCGCAACGGATTCGCCGTCCCACGTGGACGAGATTTCTCAGAAATCTCGTCCACATGGCTGGCCAATGCCGGGATTAATGGCCGCAGACGGACTAGCCGCGGAAAAATTCCGGACGGCACGCGCCGTTGAGAGCTCTGTGAGTGAGGGTGATGAGTTTCAATTAAGTTTTGCAGTTCATGGGCAGCCAGTGCAGCGACGTCTGAGAAGCGGATGGGCAGGAAGTTGAGTCTAGCTGCCACATTTAGTACGGATTGGAGAGGGGAGAGTCTGGTGCAGGAAAAGCCAATTTTC
This sequence comes from Eleutherodactylus coqui, assembly GCF_035609145.1. Classification (NCBI taxonomy): domain Eukaryota; kingdom Metazoa; phylum Chordata; class Amphibia; order Anura; family Eleutherodactylidae; genus Eleutherodactylus; species Eleutherodactylus coqui. The sequence goes on from NC_089842.1 coordinate 34,781,153, forward strand.
AATGAGTTGCAGTAATCGAGTCTGGAATGGGAGAGGGCAACAACGAGAGTCTTTAGCATGTCCATGGCCAAGAATGGCCGGATGTTTGCAATATTTCTGAGGTGCAGGTGGCAGGTTCAGGTCAGAGATTGGATGTGGGGGATGAAGGAGAACTCAGAGTCCAATGTGACCCCTAGGCAGCGGGCTTGCTGTCTTGGGGATATAGTAGTGCCAGCTACTGATATTGAGATGTTGGGGGGAGTTTGGCTGGTATTGGTTGAAAAATTAGGTCAGTTTTTGAGAGGTTAAGTTTAAGAAAAAGGGAGTTTGAGACAGCAGACAAACAGTCAGAGATGTTTTTGAGGAAAGGTGCAGAGATATGATGGGAAGGGGTCTATAATTGGTTCATCAGCATAGAGGTGATGTTGGAGGCCAGATCTGCAGATGGTTTGTCCGATTGGGGCTGTGTAGATAGAGAAGAGAAGGGGGCCAGGGACCGTGCCCTGAGGGACCCCAATAGCAAGAAGAAGTGGAGAGGAGGTAGAGCCAGCGAAAGAGACACTAAAAGCTGTCAGAGAGATAGGAGGAGAACCAGGAGAGAGCAGTGCTCCTAAGGCCGATAGAGCAGAGCATAGCAAGGAGGAGGTTATGGTCGACAGTGTCAAACGCAGCAGACAGGTCAAGGAGGATTAGTAGGGAGTAGTCGCCTCTCAACTTGGCCGTTGTCAGGCCGTTAGACACTTTTGTGAGGGCTGTTATGGTTGAGTGGAGCGGGCTTAAATCAGACTGGAGGGAGTCCAGGGGAGACTTGTCAGAGAGAAAGCGTGTGAGGCATGAGTAGACCAGGCGCTCCAGTAGTTTGGAGATGAAAGGGAGGTTAGAGATGGGTCGGTAGTGGGCAACATCAGTCGGAACAAGGATTGGTTTCTTTAGAAGAGGGAATGTTTGAAAGAGTAGTGGAAAATGCCAGAGGACAGGGCGAGGTTTAAGATGGTCATGAGGTGGGTGATGACAGCTGGGGAAAGGGACAGGAGAAGGTGTAAGGGGAGAGGGTCGCTAGCGCAGCTAGTGCGGTGGGCAGCAGAAAGCGGTCTAGAGACTTCTTCCTCAGTAGTTGGTTCAAGTATAGATAGTGAGTGGTGGGTGCCGTGCTGAATAAACCAGGATCAGGGCTAGCTGTGAATTCTTTATGGATGATTTCAATTTTTTCTTTGAAATATGCAGCTAGCTCTCCAGCAGTGAGGTCCGTCATGGGGCCCTTTTTTGGGGGGCTAAGAAGGGAGTGGAAACGGCCGAAGAGTCATTTGAGGTTATGGGATAGTGAAGAGACAAGGGAGGTGAAGTAAACTTGTTTAGCATGGAGTGTGAGATTCTAGGTTTTTAAGCATAAATTTGAAGTGGACGAAGTCCGCAGGCTGTTTAGATTTATGCCACAGCCGTTTGGCACATCTGGAGCACCATCGAATGAAGCGCTTTTGGTGCTTGAGCCACAGGCGTTAGAGACTACTTCTGTGAGTTATGGCCTGGGTACCTTGATACAGGGCAAAACGTCCCCTTTCTTCTGGGAATTCATTGAGATTTCATTTTATGGTACCTCTGTTGATGTTAATTCCTTGACATCTCAACCATTTGTCATAAGATGACAAAAGTTCAATTCCCCTCTAATAGCTTCTGCTTCTTGCCACATAATCCCCAATGACCTCTTGTTGTTTCCCAATATCACTAAGCTATGTAATACGAAATGGCTTGTTTCATTTCTATTAATGTGGATAATTTGTAACAACTGTGAGTCATCAACGTTTCACTCTATTTGGCCCCAGAGGAAGTTTCGTGCCTGTTCCTTACGTCAATATTTCTTTTGAACTGAAGTTCAAATTTGGTTCAAAATTTTGCCAAGTTGAAACTATGTGTATACACTGAGACAGTGCCAATGATATTTTGTAGGAAAGGGTGGATGCCGGACATTTGGTTCCCTGTCAAACCCCATGACGATTTAACTTTCATCCATCTTCACTTATAACAAGTTGAAGGTTGCTGACAAAACTTCAAAAAGAACAACATCTTTCAAATTCTTGGCACATGATAAATTGTTCCTAGAAGATACATTAGGGAAATTCTAATCATTCAGTTAAAAGGCACTAATCACCAGATCATGTTCCCTTAAGAGCAGGACATCTGTACAATGCGCTATGGAATCTGAACTACTGGACACATTAACACCCTTAAAATGGAATCTTAGAATAGCAGTCAGTGGGTTAGTAGACAGAAGCAATCTTCCCAAGCTCCTTAGAAACAATTATTTTACTGAAAGTTATGAAGAAGTTAAAGTGATTTTACCAAGATTACAAATTATTTCCTATCCCCTGGATAGGGGATAACTCGCTGATCAGTGGTGGTCTCACCGCCGAGTCCCTGCCAATCTAGAGAATGGGACTCCCGTATCTTGCTCTCCTGCAACTCTGGGGTTCGCTTCTTCCCCTGTAGTAAAATCACTGTGAATGACTCACTGGCCGAATATGTGTGGTCGGCCCTCCATTCATTTCAATGGGGGGGAGGGAAATACCTTAGCGGGTGAGACACTTAGGTATTCAGCAGTCTCACAGTCTGCTCCTCATTGTGGCGGGTGCAGTAACCCTGCAGTGAAGAAGATAGGGGACATGGGACTCACGTTCTTAAGATTGGCAAGGGTCCAACAGTCACTTGGTTTTTAGTTCTGCTAATTCAGTGATTTCTCTCTCAGTGTCCTGTTGGCAGCCACCTCTACGTGGGATGATTGTCGCTAGAATTCTCTATTTCCAGCAGTAATTCGGGTGATAATTGCCCTGAGTAAAGATACCTTTAGTCATTCAACTCTTTTTAGATCTCCTGAATGTGTAAGGGGGCTGACAGAGAGGGAGAGCATGTTTTATAACCTATTATGAAGCTCCTAATTGTGCTCCATTTATCTAAAGGGACCTTTTCCAACCATTCACTTGAATTAGCTCCAATGCCAGACGTTGGCTATGAACAAGAGTGGCACTATGTCTGGAAGACCCCTTTTCCTAACCCTGAAAAAACCGACTTTAAGTCACATTGATATAATGAAGTCCTAAGAAGGTGCTCCTCCAAGTTCAAAAAGAGAACAATACAAGTAAAAGAGGACTCACCTGGTGTTAACAGCTAAGCCTAAAGATAGACCAGCTGTCACTCCTGTAGTCCCCGTGAGTCGACAGTATATGTAATCCTTAGACCTTACACGTCCACAAATGGGGAGAGCATCAGAGAGAATACAAAATTCTCAGGGAAATTTCGGAGAGGAAGAAGCGGATAACAAATAGTAAAAAATCCTGCACTCAGGAAGGTCCATGGAAGCGTAATTACATATATAAGTAAGGAAAACGTTCACTTACTTGGGGAACGGGGTCTAATGTACAATAGACCCCCATAATAGGATTCCCACAGGTAGAGGAATAACCAGTGGAGCAGGTGATTCCAATATAAATTATTTAATGATGCCAAATACCGTAAGGTAAGACAGACAATTAGAGCTTACAGAACCATATGCAATGTATTTTGGGGTCCACACCCTTTCTTAAGCATAAATAGAGCATCTATTGTAACATTAGAACCCCTAGTAAGTAAACATTTTCTTATTTATAAATGAAATTAACCTCCTATGAATCTTCCTGAGTATGGGACTTTTTACTATTTTGTTGTCTGTTTCCTTCCCCAACATCCTTTCCCCGCCAATTGTAGCCCATAACATCCCCCTCCTGTCAGATGATGCACCATCCAGTCTGTCAAGGCTCCTGTAACTGCTGCTCATAGACGGATATGTCCCTAGTTATTAAAGGGACCCTCCCCTACTGAAGGCTGCCTGAGCAATTAGTTTCATAGGATTCTGCAAAGATGCTATTGTACCCTGACTCCTGGTTTCACCCATGCCTGATTCACCCAACTTGCCTATCCTCTCCTGTCCACACCTCAGCTTGTACTTTAATCACAATATATCGGTTCGCTGCCTGCCCTGACCTTCTGCTTACTGTATCTCACACAAGGGCTCAGCCTTTCCTGATCTCAGCTTTATATATCGACTATGTTCTTGCCTGTTCATCTGGTGCTTTTGACTTGTCCATGTCAGCTGCCACTGAACCACAACTACTCTTGGGGTAATGATCTATGAGTCCTTGCAGCAAAGATCAGATCAGATCCCAATTGGAGGGGTTAAAGGGTGAAAACCAGAGATCCCGTAGGTGCTTCTCTTAGGAGTAGCTCAAACTCAAGTCGATCAGTGACAGGGTAGGTCCACACCTGCTACTTAATAGAAGAATATCGGTGCTTGAAATAACATGAATAAAATGGACATCTAGTTAAATAGGGTAATTACTTTTTATGTTTTGTACATCTACCTCAATGCCATAGAAGAGAAGAAACTCTAAATACTAGAACCATAAATTCAGGTGAAAGAATAGGACGTCTCTTGTAAGAAACATTATGTTCCGTACAATAATGGTGCCTGAAGCTAGATATAAGATCTGCTGCAAATGACCTCACCTTACTTACAGCTTCGCAGCTGAACCGCATCATGATAATTATTAGTGGTGGATGCTGCTTGGCTGGAGACAATGATTGCTTATGCTAAGGATCTGCTTCGCATACATAAGCAATTATTATACTCATTGTAAAAAAAACAATCCCTCTTCTAGAAGGAGCTGTTGGCATCAAATGAAACTTTCAAAGTCTTCAAAGTAAGTGATTACAATATCGGAGCAAAAGAGGCAGAAGCCAGTTAGACTTTTTGGGGGAAAAATTCCTTCCCGACTCCCTAATGGGAATCAGACTGTTCCCAGGATCAACCCCTAATAGTTCCTACCTGCCTGCATACCCAGATTAACAATTAACCTAAGATTTATATCCTGTAATATCCTTCCCCTCCAGAAAGACATCAAGTCCCCTTTTAAACTCCTCTATAGATTTTGCCATCACCACTTCCTCAGGCAGAGAGTTTCACAGTCGCACTGCTCTTACAGTAAAGAACCCTTTTCTGTGTTGGCGATGAAACCTGCTTTCTTCTAGACATAGCGATGACCTCTTGTTACCGTCACAGTCCTGGGTATAAACAGATCATTGGAGAGATCCTTGTATTGTCCCCTCATGTATTTATACATGGTTATTTGGTCGCCCCCTAGCTGTCTTTTTCCCAGGGTAAATAATCCCAATTTGGAGCCCCTCTGGGTATTCCAGTCCCTTCATTCCATGTATTAGTTTAGTTGCCCTTCTTTGAACCCCCTCCAGCACTGTAACATCTTTCCTAAGCACCGGTGACCAGAACTGTACGCAGTATTCCATGTGAGGCCTGACAAGTGCCTTATATAGTGGGAGGATAATGTTCTCGTCACTCGCCCCTATACCTCTTTTAATGCACCCCAAGACTTTATTAGCTTTTGCAGCAGCTGACTGGCAGTGATTGCTCCAGTTAAATCTACAATCCACTAGTACCTCCAGGTCCTTTTCCATATCACTTTTCCCTAGCAGTACCCCATTTAGTGTATATTGGTGACATCCGTTTCTCCTGCCCATGTGTATAACCTTACATTTATCAACATTGAACTTCATTTGCCATTTTACTGCCCAACCCCCAGCTTATCTAGGTCCGTTATATTCTTGTACACTTGAGCAGTATTATAGTAGCTATATTCTTGTACATAAGGCCCAGTATTATAGTAGTTATATTCTTGTACATAGGGGGCAGTATTATAGTAGTTATATTCTTGTACATAGGGGGCAGTATTATAGTAGTTATATTCTTGTACATAGGAGGCAGTATTATATTAGTTATATTCTTGTACATAAGGGGCAGTATTATAGTAGTTATATTCTTGTACATAGGAGCAGTATTATAGTAGCTATATTCTTGTACATAGGGGGCAGTATTATAGTAGTTATATTCCTGTACATAGGGGGCAGTATTATAGTAGTTATATTATTGTACATAGGGGGGCAATATTATAGTAGTTATATTCTTGTACATAGGAGGCAGTATTATAGTAGTTATATTCTTGTACATAGGAGGCAGTATTATAGTAGTTATATTCTTGTACATAGGGGCAGTATTATAGTAGTTATATTCTTGTACATAGGAGGCAGTACTATAGTAGTTATATTCCTGTACATAGGGGGCAGTATTATAGTAGTTATATTATTGTATATAGGGGGGCAATATTATAGTAGTTATATTCTTGTACATAGGAGGCAGTATTATAGTAGTTATATTCTTGTACATAGGAGGCAGTATTATAGTAGTTATATTCTTGTACATAGGGGGACAGTATTATAATAGTTATATTCTTGTACATAGGGGGCAGTATTATAGTAGTTATATTCTTGTACATAGGGGGCAGTATTATAGTAGTTATATTCTTGTGCATAGGGGCAGTATTATAGTGGTTATATTCTTGTACATAGGAGCAGTATTATAGTAGTTATATTCTTGTATATAGGAGGCAGTATTATAGTACTTATATTCTTGTACATGGGGGGCAGTATTATAGTAGTTATATTCTTGTACATGGGATGCAGTATTATAGTAGTAATATTCTTGTACATAGGAGCAGTATTATAGTAGTTATTTTCTTATACATAGGAGCAGTATTATAGTAGTTATTTTCTTATACATAGGAGGGCAGTATTATAGTAGTTATATTCTTGGATATAGGGGCAGTATTATAGTAGTTATATTCTTGTACATAGGAGGGCAGTATTATAGTAGTTATATTCTTGTACATAGGGGGACAGTATTATAGTAGTTATATTATTGTACATAGGGGGGCAGTATTATAGTAGTTATATTCTTGTACATAGGAGGCAGTATTATAGTAGTTATATTCTTGTACATAGAGGGCAGTATTATAGTATTTATATTCTTGTACATAGGGGGCAGTATTATAGTAGTTATATTCTTGTATATAGGGGGCAGTATTATAGTAGTTATATTCTTGTACATAGGGGCAGTATTGTAGTAGTTATATTCATGTACATAGGGGGCAGTATTATAGTAGTTATATTCTTGTACATAGGAGGCAGTATTATAGTAGTTATATTCTTGTACATAGGAGGCAGTATTATAGTAGTTATATTCTTGTACATAGGAGGCAGTATTATAGTAGTTATATTCTTGTACATAGGGGCAGTATTGTAGTAGTTATATTCTGGTACATAGGAGACAGTATTATAGTAGTTATATTCTTGTGCATAGGGGCAGTATTATATTAGTTATATTCTTGTACATAGCGGGCAGTATTATAGTAGTTATATTCTTGTATATAGGAAGCAGTGTTATAGTAGTTATATTCTTGTACATAGGGGGCAGTATTATATTAGTTATATTCTTGTACATAGGGGGCAGTATTATAGTAGTTATATTATTGTATATAGGAGGCAGTGTTATAGTAGTTATATTGTTGTACATAGCGGGCAGTAATATAGTAGTTATATTCTTGTACATAGGCAGCAGTATTATAGTAGTTATATTCTTGTACATAGGAGGTAGTATTATAGTAGTTATATTCTTGTACATAGGGGAAGTATTATAGTAGTTATATTCTTGTGCATAGGGTGCAGTATTATAGTAGTTATTTTCTTGTACATAGGGGCAGTATTATAGTAGTTATATTCTTGTACATAGGGGGCAGTATTATAGTAGTTATATTCTTGTACATGGGATTCAGTATTATAGTAGTTATATTTTTGTACATAGGGGGCAGTATTATATTAGTTATATTCTTGTACATTGGGGGCAATATTATAGTAGTTATATTCTTGTACATGGGATGCAGTATTATAGTAGTTATATTCTTGTACATAGGGGGCAGTATTATAGTAGATATATTCTTGTACATAGGAGCAGTATTATAGTAGTTATTTTCTTGTACATAGGAGGGCAGTATTATAGTAGTTATATTCTTGTACATTGGAGGCAGTATTATAGTAGTTATATTCCTGTACATAGGGGGACAGTATTATAATAGTTATATTCTTGTACATGGGATGCAGTATTATAGTAGTTATATTCTTGTGCATAGGGGGCAGTATTATAGTAGTTATATTCTTGTACATAGGGGGCAGTAATATACTAGTTATACTCTTGTACATAGGCAGCAGTATTATAGTAGTTATATTCTTGTACATAGGAGGTAGTTTTATAGTAGTTATATTCTTGTACATAGGGGCAGTGTTACAGTAGTTATATTCTTGTACATAGGAGACAGTATTATAGTAGTTATATTTTTGTACATAGGGGGCAGTATTATAGTAGCTATATTCTTGTACATAGGGGCAGTATTATAGTAGTTATATTCTTGTATATAGGAGGCAGTGTTATTGTAGTTATATTCTTGTACATAGCGGGCAGTAATATACTAGTTATACTCTTGTACATAGGCAGCAGTATTATAGTAGTTATATTCTTGTACATAGGAGGTAGTTTTATAGTAGTTATATTCTTGTACATAGGGGCAGTGTTACAGTAGTTATATTCTTGTACATAGGAGACAGTATTATAGTAGTTATATTTTTGTACATAGGGGGCAGTATTATAGTAGCTATATTCTTGTACATAGGGGCAGTATTATAGTAGTTATATTCTTGTACATGGGGGGCAGTATTATAGTAGTTATATTCTTGTACATGGGATGCAGTATTATAGTAGTTATATTCTTGTGCATAGGGGGCAGTATTATAGTAGTTATATTCTTGTACATCGGGGCAGTATTATAGTAGTTATATTCTTGTACATAGGGGGCAGTAGTATAGTAGTTATATTCTTGTACATAGGGGGCAGTATTATAGTAGTTATATTCTTGTACATGGGATGCAGTATTATAGTAGATATATTTTTGTACATAGGGGGCAGTATTATAGTAGCTATATTCTTGTACATAGGGGGCAGTATTACGGTAGTTATATTCTTGTACATGGGGGGTAGTATTGTAGTAGTTATATTCTTGTACATAGGAGCAGTATTATAGTAGCTATTTTCTTGTACATAGGAGGGCAGTATTATAGTAGTTATATTCTTGTACATAGGAGGCAGTATTATAGTAGTTATATTCCTGTACATAGGGGGACAGTATTATAATAGTTATATTCTTGTACGTAGGAGGCAGTATTATAGTAGTTATATTCTTGTACATAGGGGCAGTATTATAGTAGTTATATTCTTGTGCATAGGGGCAGTATTATAGTAGTTATATTCTAGTACATAGGGGCAGTATTATAGTAGTTATATTCTTGTATATAGGAGGCAGTGTTATAGTAGTTATATTCTTGTACATAGCGGGCAGTAATATAGTAGTTATATTCTTGTACATAGGCAGCAGTATTATAGTAGTTATATTTTTGTACATAGGAGGTAGTATTATAGTAGTTATATTCTTGTACATAGGGGCAGTATTATAGTAGTTATATTCTTGTACATAGGCAGCAGTATTATAGTAGTTATATTTTTGTACATAGGAGGCAGTATTATAGTAGTTATATTCTTGTACATAGGGGCTGTATTATAGTAGTTATATTCTTGTACATAGGGGCAGTATTATAGTAGTTATATTCTTGTACATAGGAGACAGTATTATATGTTATATTCTTGTGCATAGGGTGCAGTATTATAGTAGTTTTATTCTTGTACATAGGGGCAGTGTTATAGTAGTTATATTCTTGTACATAGGGGGCAGTATTATAGTAGTTATATTCTTGTACATAGGGGGCAGTATTATAGTAGTTATATTCTTGTACATGGGATGCAGTATTATAGTAGTTATATTTTTGTACATAGGGGGCAGTATTATAGTAGCTATATTCTTGTACATAGGGGGCAGTATTACGGTAGTAATATTCTTGTACATAGAAGCAGTATTATAGAATTTATATTCTTGTACATGGGGAGTAGTATTATAGTAGTTATATTCTTGAACTTATGAGCTGTTTTTTAGTAGTTATATTCTTATACAGAGGGGCAGTTTTAGTTATATTCGTGCTCACTAATACGAGTATAGCAGTTTATATAATCTTGACTGTATAGACCTTTGAACCAAAGTATTGTTCAGCATGATTTGAGGAATCAGCAATGCCTGTGGTTTCACCTGTCTGTTATTAACACAATGATTTATTATTCTACATTCATTAGGCTTCTTTATGTTCTTTAGTTTTCTTACAAAAGAGTTTTACAGAAGACAGTATTACTTATTATGTGTTATACTTCATAGTACAATATAACCATTGTACAATAATCACAGGATACAATTGAAGCCTGCAATGTATGGAGGATGTTCCCCTAGTATGACAGGAAACAAAAAACAAATGTTTAACTGAACTTCCTTAGTTACTACAGAGGGGTATTTTTTTCTTATAAACTGTACATGGTATTTGGAGCATTCATTGTAATATAAAATAAATGCATTGCACTAGTAAAGCTTCGGATGAGAAGTGTGATTTCCATTGCACAGCTCCACCTACTGGGAAGGGTGATAACTAGTCTCTTTAGTTTCATTGAGGTTTTCATTCAACCAAGTCATGGTACATCTAGGAGTGATTTTTGGCTCCCACTACTTCATACAGATGTAGCAAATGTAAATCAAATGTTTGTTGCGTCGTGTGGTACAATGAATATTTGCACGCAATTTGTCCGCTACAATACAAAGCAGATGTGAAACCATGCTACACAAATAGTAATATGAATGTAAGTGTGCCTCACGTGATCTTATGACGCTTGCCACATTTATAAAGGTGGGGCCAGAATAACGTTGTGCTGGTTCCTATAAACAATAACTCACCATAATCTGGTCACCGGTGGAGCAGTCGTACTTACCATTATTTTTAGTTTATTTTCTTCTGGATGCCTTTATAAACTATTATCCACGTACAAAATAACAGCAGCCTAAGCCAGTCAGAACTAGATCAGAAATTCGGTATTATTGAACCTTGTCACTACCGGAAGTTAGGGGTGGTGACAAGGTAACAGCTATCAAATCATTTAGTAACACCCCCAGGCTGGGAGCGACGGCAGGGGCACCGGGAGACACTGGCGACTGTACTAGTTGTGGGCAGTGTAATCATCCAAGTGCCATCCTGACACCCTAGGAAGAGGACCACGGCAAGACTGGGTGGGTGGCTGAGGCAGACGCACAGCGGATAGCAACTGTAAGTTAGTGCGGCAATTGACAGGCAAGACGCAGCTCACAGCTGCCACAGCAGCTGCAAAAAACTGGCCGGCTGGAGCACTCACGGAGCGCAGGGACAGCTGCAGCATCGGTAGTGATTTTTGGCAGCCCTGGCAGGGTGGGGGTTAGTTTACCAGTTAGGCTTATATTTTTAGCTGTAAAGGCTTCTACATTTACAGCAAATAATGTAAGCCTAAATGGAAAATGAACCCCTAACCCTCCAGGGCTGCCAAAAATCACTACCAATGCTGCAGCTAGGACCCTAAAGAACCTTACTGCATTCACCCAATTGGAAGCCTGGGGTGTGATGTGGGCATTCATGCATCTAAGCCCTGTCAAACGCCTAGCTTCCTGGTGGTGACAAGATACAATAATACCCAGAAATTCATCATTCAGGAAATGTGTTTTCCAGTTTTTCTGTAGGCAAACTCTGTTAAAGCGTTTAGATCAATTAAACTTTGATAAACAGTACTGCGATAGCATTTAATTGAGTCTAACCAATTGTCTTCTATGTTGATGTTATGTGTTTGTGCATACTATAGACAGTTGGAGAAGAAAATATCCTGTTCTCTCAATGTGCAGTGTATAGAGGATATATAACAGCAGGTTCCTCAAACCAGCTTAGAGAGAACTGAGAGTTAGACATGCCTATCAATGCAATACATATCACTTTTTTCATATGATAGGAGGGGGGTAGCGAGGTGCAAAAAAACCCCATGCTACACAAGGTGCCATCAAGCCTAGGGCATACAATGCGCCTGTAGATATTCTAACAAATGCAGCCTTAGTATAGCAGTTTTAGGCACTAGTGTGGAGCCTTGGGTCTGGAGAGTAGTTGGGAGGAAGCCAGAGGTTGTCAACAGGTAGTCACAGTTTGCAGTACGTATGGAGGAGGTGGGTAGGGTAGTCAGAAGAGAAGCCAGAAGTCAGTTATGGAAGGTCTCGGTTGGCAATACAGATGGAGAAGGTGGGTAGCGCAGTGGGAAAAGCAAACCAGAAGTCAGTATGAGGAGATCTTGTAGAAATAGCAGAGGAACACTGCTGTGGAGCTTGATCAAATGGTGCTATGGAGCAGAATATATAATGGTTACACTTCATCTTCTCTACAGAAGCTTTTTTTGTCTTTAGTAGCATGTTGTAGCTTGTAGCAGTTGCTACAGTAAATAGATCTTGATTGTAGAATTAGTGATAGAAAATCTAGAAATTTTTCAACAAAAGTATTAATTAAGGAAAATTTAAAATAGGATTGCAACATGGAAGCTCTTAACCTTTCCTTGGAAAACCATACAAACACACCCTTCATAATTACTATACTAGACAATTTCTTACATGTGTAATGATAAATTCTTATGACTTACACTGCATACCTGTATTTACAACCTCGACTTTCATATCTATTACTGCCTTCAGTAATGGATGACCTTGGGCTTCACCCCTGCTTAAAAGAAAAGTATTACCTTATTATTACTACTAATCTCTTATGTTGATTATACATTTTTTACTTGGCAAGCAGAAACCTCGGTACCTGCTGCCACCAAATCTTGCTGCAGGTTTTTTTGCAGACACTCGAGGGTTTTTGGCCAACTGTCTCCTCAGGAATCTGGTTGCAGCCGGTGATGGCTTCCTCTTTCTGGCACGTCCAGGTAGTGAAGCCAGTGTTCTTCTAACTTTGAAGTTCTGAACTGCTTCCAACTGTACCTCTAGGAATATTCAGTTCCTTTGCTATTTTGTGATATCCTTTTCTTTGTTTGTACATGGAAATGACCTTTTAACTTTTTGGACCACTCTCTTACATATTTCTAACATGCAATAAAATATCACAGCCACCAAAGCCCTAAATATTCAAGGCATTTATGTGTTTTATGTCAAGCTCACCCGATGCAATTAATTAAACGCTTAATTAGTTGCATCAGGTGTGTTTGAGACAATACCTGATGTACAAACGTGTGCTGTTATGAGAGATTTTATTGAGGGTGTTGAATAATTTAGAGACTGCAGTACACATTAAAAATAGCATTTCATTACTTTTATTTGCAAACAGCTAAAAGTTTGTACATTTGGCAAATAAACCTAATTTGCAATGAGGGTTGAATAATTTTAATTGCAACGGTAGCTGCTGGTTGTTCTCCCGGTGTATACATCAAAAGCTGAAAAGTGACTAAAGTGTCAGCCTGTTGTGAGAGTTGAGTAGTTTAAAGGTTTTTTCAAGTTATTACTTTTACAGTTTCGGGCTCCCCAGTGCTCAAAACTATATAAAAGTGATAGACTCACTGTGGTGCTGGACTGCCGTTTCGGGAGTCCCTTGCCACAGCATTTGACAGGTAATGCCAGCAGGCCTGGCGAAGTCCCTGACGGCCTCCCATTGGCTGTGGCAGTCGTGTGGAAAAACAATCCACGTCACTGCTGCCACCGAAGTTAATAAAAGACTGGAGCGGCAGCAGGAGAGTAGAGCTCAGCGAGAGGTGAGTATGTAAGTTTTTTTTATTTTATTACATACTCCATCTCCTCACTACCACCAATGTTGGGGTTCTCAGAAAACCCCCTTTAATGTTGCACAATCATTTTCTGTCCCTATATTTCCACTTTTCCTTTTTTTCCACTTTTTACGGCCCCTCAGCTCATGGGGTGTATATATAATGATAATTATTGTCTAATACTGTGTTATCTTGCAGGGGCTACCATCACAGTGGCTGGTTGTGCTTCTGAGAGCATGGAGAAATCTCATGGGGTAACTGCCTTCCGTGGATCTAGAGTCACCATACGTGATCTGAAGAATGGAAACAGTGGAAAGTCTTTGAGATACAACCCAATTTTGCCACCATTCCTGGCTATGCTAACCATCCTATCAAAATATTCACAATAGTACAAATGTTGACTTGCGTGACTCTTCATTGCATTGTCTGTGTCCTAAGGACCTTACTTATATAAATGTGGGGATACAGTATGATTCAGTGTTCTTCATGAAAAGCCAAGAGCTTCATGAAGGACCTAGAAACCAAGATTTCACATTCCTTATTTCTGTAGAACCATATCTCAGAATGTTGTCTTCTTCTAAGACCCACAAACACCATTGAGCTGTTTGATATAATTCACTCTACCAGTACTACAGTCGACGAGCCAATTACTACTGGCAGAGGATTTGTATTCCTATTACTATGTATGTATTGATCAGAACCCGTACCATTTATTTATATCCAGACACTGAAAACCTAATGTGATACATTTATATGTCATATATTTTATGTTCTGCACTGCTTTTTCATTAAAAGACTAATCATTATTATGGTATTACTGGACTTTGTAGATGTATTAGTGCTAAGTTTGTCATCATAACTTGTATTTGTGTATTTTGGTGTATGAAATCTTCTTTTGGACTCCAGGGAAGCCTATGAGGCAATCAACATGGGCGATTAAATATGGAAAACCCCTGTTAAGGTGCCCAGAGAAAGGTAAATGGTCATTAAACCTCCCAATAGCATTACATAGCTTTGATAAGGTTAGATACATTGGTTGATACGGTTCTCCACAGTGCCGGCCCTAGGTTTAATGTCACTCTATGCAGAATTTATTTGTGCAAATGTAAAGCGTATGTGGATCCAATGTACTATACAATGGTTTGGTTTAGGGCCGAATCCAGAGACAACACCTGAGGAACCACAGTCTTTATCCTTTAATCCCACCATCCGGATCTGTGTGGTCCCCAGGCCATTACTCTGGAAGTCGTCCCAGTAATCTGGCAGCTGACATTAGTACAGAGCAAAGTGCAGTATCTGAGAGTGTGAACAGGAGCGTAGTCAGATACTCCAGGTTGGGGCAGGCAACGCAACTTCAGAACATAGAGCAAGCTGGAGGTCAAGATACACAGATTAGGTTTAGTATGGTATTACAAGCCAGAGGTCAAGGCAGGCACCAGAGAGAACTGTGACAGTATAATTTACGGATTGGGTCCCGTGTCCATCATCCTCCTCACTTTAGTGTTACTACACCCCTGCAGTCAAGAGGAGACTGAATGGAGTGCTGGTTGCACAAGCACGTTAATGCTCCATTCACTTTCAATGGGTCTACGAGCGCAAGCGCTTGGTTATTTCCATCAGCCCCATTTAGTTTAATGGTGCGTTGATCGTGATGCTCAGCCAGCTTCATTCATTCTGCAAACCCCCGCAGTAAGAGGCATTAGAGGACATGAGATCCCCAATCTTAAGATCGGCAGGGGCCTCATCAGTGCAGCCCCCATGATCAGTAAGTTAACCTCTATCCTGCGAATAGGGGATCACTTATAATCTTGGTACAACCCCTTTAATATAGTATGTTAGGCTGAAAGAAGACAATGTCCTTCTAGTTCAGCCTATTGCCACCCCCCCACCCCCACCCTTGTTGATCCAGAGGAAGGCAAAAGAAAAACCCAATAAGGCAGAAGCCAATTTAGCCCATTTGGGGGGAAAAAATCCTTCTGGACTCCATAATGGCAGTCAGAATAATCCCTGGATCAACGTTGATTAACGGTAGGAGCCCTCTTTATTGTCAGAAGTGGTGTGTCAAAAATAATCTTGCTCCTCCTGTGATCCAAACAGAGAATATACCAATGCTAATCCAAGAGCGATTTACATTTTTTTCCATTGCTTATTGTACCTTGTAATAAACTGGAGACAGCCATCCGGAAACCTCATTTGTGGTTGCAGTGTTTGCTTGTGGTCGGCGTCATGTGCCGCTTGGTAAACTAGTTAAACTATTTTGCTGGGATAACCTCGACCCACAAACCATTTTGCAGGATCTCCGACCTGGGACTTAAAACCCCTGTGGTCTGAAGAGTTAGGTTTTGCTTTCAAAAATACATGGTGAGAATGGAAGCTTGAGAACTGTAACAAGTTTTTGCTGGTTGTGGACTTCCTAAATAATGAAGAATGAATGGTTTTACTGTCAACCGCTAGTCGTAAATCCAAATATTCCACCGCAGTCTCTGAAATGAAGTGTGTCAAGTGTATATTCTGTACATTGTTGTTTAAACACGAAATAAAATCAACACCTCCTCTCTTGTCTCTTGCCATAGTGCAAAATGTCAATAAAATAAAAACTATTTAACATTTTTTCTGAAGGAACCGTGATGTATACATGCACTCCCGCTGCCACCAACCCCATAAGTGGGGCCCAACATGCACCCATCACAGCGCCAGACACCTGACCGAAAAATGTGCCACTGAAAATTAAAGTCTTGTGACATAAAGTCAAGTAATTCAATCGAAAATGAGTCCTGCATACAGTCTGTATGTGACTGTAGATCCAGAAAGTAAGAGATAGCTGGCATACTAAGACTATAGGAGATGTTAGAATGTAATGACGCCATGTCACATGTGACCAGCAGAAAATCAGATGGAAGAGTCAGTGCATCAAGATGCACAGAATCATGAAGATGGTAGTTGGAGAATCAGAGGCAGTCAGAAAAATCTACTGTATATATACGTAAACATGCACACTATATGCTAGTTCTACACAGTGATAGTGATTACAGTGCTGTTACCTCCAGTGATCACAGGTCTTCTGTAATTGGAGTCATCACTTTTGGTTTTTATATCAAGGCATAACCCACCAGGAATACTGCTTTCATGATGACTTGCCTCTTTCAATCCTGTTACTACCCACTCCTCCAAAAGTAATAGTGCCCCTTCTCTTACTGTCCACACAGTAATAATGCCCCCTCTAGTCCCACACAATAATAATGCCGCTTCCGTAGCACCAGAAAGTAATACTGTCACCTCTGTGAACCCATTTAGTTATACTGCTCCTTTTGTTTCCCACCACAAGTTATAGTGCCCACCTTTGTGGCTCACCACTAGTCATAGTGCCCCTTCTAGCCCATGTAATTTACAGTACCTGCTTTCTAACCTCAGGAACTATCTCCTCTATTGACATCACCACTTGTAGCTTCTCTCCATCTCTTGTAAACACTCTACAAGGAGCTAGTAAAGGAGATGGAGGTATAATGTGCACAGGGTGGGCAGCATCAGCATGGGCTATGTGAGCAAAAGACATAATCCTGCTGATATTACTGTGGGAGGTTAGAGAGCGGTGACTTTTGGCACAAGAACATGGTGTGGGGCCACTGATCCCCAGGTCACCCTCTCCCTCTAAACCTCTGTTCAGCCAAACCAGAAGGTGGCATATCTGCCCCTGGTACATAGTAACTCACCAGCAGAATGATAATGAGTGAAGGTCTGGGGTACAATATGAATGCAAGTTAAGTAATGCAGTGTATCTATAAAGTTGCTTGTGTTTTACATAGACGGGATAAGATAGTCCCACCATAGTACCAAAGATTTCTCTGGTGTGTCCATGGTCTAACACAGGGGTGTCAAACTCATTTTCACAGAGGGCCACATCAGCCTTATGGCTGCCTTCAAAGGGCCAATTCTAATTGTAAGACAGTATAGTAAAAATGAACCCCATAGTGGCCCGATTGGTAATAAGGTCCCCCATAGTGGCCAGTGGCGCACACTATTATACATATATATATATATATACTGTATATACACACAGGCGCAAACTATTATTATACATACATATATATATGTATACACAGTTGCACACTATTCTAAATATATATGCACAGATGCACACTGTTCTACTCATATACGCACACTAACATACATATATACACACAGACACACACTATTCTACATATATACACGCACGCACACTATTCTACATATATACGCACAGACGCACACCATTCTGCACATATATACGCACAGACGTACACCATTCTGCATATATACGCACAGACGCACACCATTGTACACATATACGCACAGGCGCACACCATTGTACACATATACGCGCAGACACACACCATTGTACACATATACGCACACTATTCTACACATATAGCACAAACGCACACTATCATACAAATATACGTACACACACACACACACACACATATATATACATATACACACACACACATACACACACACAGGTGCACATACATATATTACATATACACATACATTCGGCCCGCGGGTCTTGTGTTTGACACCTGTGCCCTAGGATATAAGTCATTATTATTATTGGCCTGGATTTCTGCTGCGGTTTTTAGAGGCGAATCCACAAGGAGAAAATCCGAGCTGAACTGTGCGATCTAAACATACTGTTATAGGTGTGTAGTGAGAGGGTTCCTTTAGACTGTAAGCTCTTAGGAGCAGGACCTCACTTGTCACGTCAGTGTATTGTAAGCCTTGATTGGCAGGAATCCTCTCCGTATTATAAGATATAATATTACATTGTAAGCCTTAACCTCTTAATGACCAGACACATTGCTGCCCTGATCATCATCACAGCTTGCTAGGGGCCCATTCACACAGGTGTATATTCATATCTGGGCTGGCTGTGTATTTTACAGACGCACACGGACACATTATAACTCATCAGGCTACTCATACATGGATGTTGTTACGCAGACAAATGGTCCGTGTGAGAAGAATTGGAGCTAACTCGCACACAGCCGTCTAAATGCGCTCTTAATTTATGGTATTTTTTGCTATTTCTTTTACCATTTTTAATATATACACAGACGCACACCATTCTGAATATATACGCACAGACGCACACTATTCTACATATATACACACAGACGTACGCTATTCTACATATACGCACAGACGCACACTAAAATACTACATATATACGCACAGACGCACACTATTCTACATATATACGCACAGACGTACACTATTCTACATATATACGCACAGACGCACACTATTCTACATATATATGCACAGACGCACACTATTCTACATATATACGCACAGACGTACACTATTCTACATATATACGCACAGACGCTTCTAGATTTTTTACACCATCTGTATCCATACGGTCATAAAGTCATTGAGAGGTAAGGTCCGTCTCCCTAGATTGTAAGCTCCTCGGGGCAGGATTATGTGCAGCACTAAGCAGGAGGGTAGATGAGATCCAGGGTGACATCCGATCGCCACATTTGGGGTCAGGAAGGAATTATTTTTCCCCCTGAGACTAAGCTCTCCGGGGGTTTTCTTCGCCTTCCTCTGGATCTTTGGGGTGTGGCTCCTAACTCCGGACCCCAGAATAATGCTAAGTGCTATATATGACAAGTGCTGAATGCTCACACTATGGGGGTCACACCAGCGCTGGGTTGTTCTGTTTGTCTCCATCCTAGGAGCTGAACAACATGTAAACCTGGACGGTGCCAATTGGACCTCATTGACTATAATGGGATCCGTTTGGCTTCCTGCATGATGACAGAATGTTTCCCGGATGACATAGTGCAGCATACTGAGCTATCTTGTTTGGGACGTCATGCTGGATCTGTGCCGGAGGCTCCAGAAGGATCCTCCGCTGCAGATGTGACCGATGACCTGACTTAGGAGTCACCACCCTCGTTATTACATAGGATATAAGTCATTATTATTATTGGCTCCACTGCTTATTGCTAATAAATAAAGGTGTAACAACAAGCGGCTCTCGTGTCGTTCTTCTCAGGGTTATTATATCTCACAGTTACCAGGATGAGTTAGAGAAGACTTCTCCATAGACCATGCCGATCTGGAGCAGAACCGGACTATTCTGGGTCCATCATCCGCTATCCCGATATAATATAAGGCTGCAGTCACACAATATGATAATCCACCACAACAGCCGGATTGACAATATCAGAGACTTAATGTCAGACGTTGCGTTATCTGCGTTGTATCACTGGGTCGTTATGTGGGGTCTGTGGCGGGTTCTAGAAGGGGCTCTAAACTACATTCCCCCACCACATCTGAAGCCGCTCCTGGGGGCTCCTTCACACGGACAGATTTGCGTGTGCAAAATGTACATACACAATACATAGAGAATAAAACCCATTGACGGGTTTGTCTGCTGCACGCAAATGGCCATGTGCAAAAAGTACAGTAAAATACGCCATTGTGGATGCAAAAAAGCCTCGCACATAGCACAAATATATTGCGCTGAGCCGCGCACAACAACGCATACGCCCGTGTGAAGGAGCCTTAAGGCCGGCATATTTCCGCACGCATTAGCGCTGCATATTTGCGCTACGGGTGTTGCATTTCTGTGCACATGTATGTTACTATATTTTTTGCTCACATATGCTCCTGCGTATTTGCGCGCGCAAAAAACACACGTAAGCACGCTCCCAGGGATCTTAATGGGCAATTCAGTTTAATTAGATATGCGCTATTTTTGTGCTCAATACGCATGAAAAGCGAACACGCTGCGTATATTTTTGCTCAAACAGAATACATGCATGTGAACGAGCCCATTTAAATCGATGGGTTCTATTCACTGCGTATTGTACGCGGGCGTTTTACAAGCATAATACGCAGCGCAAATGTGTTCGTGTGAATAAGACCTAACTGACTGACACAAAGCAGAAGTATATAGTAGCAGATACACCGATCCCAGCCATAGCATTGGTTCATCCAGCGCTCCACTGATTGGGTGAGGAGTGGCTGAAGAACCAATCAGAGCCATCGCTTTCTGGTGGTGAATCCCGTAACCAGTAAGTGATGTTGTACGAGCGGCGGAGGTCTGCGGGAACCGCACCGAATCATGCTAAACCTCTAGAGAGCAGCGGGAGGGGCCTGGACCGAGCCTGTTGGGTAATGTATTCTTTTTTTTTTATGTAGTGTAACTAAGGCTTATTTTCGGGGAAACAGGGTAAATATAAATATATATATATATATATATATATATGGGACTGTAAGATATTCGATTGTCACCCGTCATCTGTGTAATGAGTCCCTTAAGAGTTCCAGCGATACAGTCACGATACAGCCGCGCCCTGCTGTGGGTGGCACCCAGGGAGGGAAGGGACTGTTACTGGGGAGTCGGCAGCCAGTTATAGGCTGCAGAGTCCCCTGTCGCTTGGCCCTCCCTTCAGCTGAGAGACTGCAGTTGTGATTGGTCATTACTGCACTATGTCAGTGCACTGCCGGTCATGTGATTGTCTGGCTGCCAGTGCACTGAAAGTGAAAATGAGAGCGCAGTCTGCTGATCATGCGGTAGAACCAGGTATGTACCACATGTAATCTTATGTGTATAGCTGCTAAAACTTATAACAGCTGTACATATATAAATATATAGAGCACATATCCGGGTTATATCAGCATGCCCCATATCGCTATGGATGTATATCTCCTGTATATAGTGATATGGAGCATGCTGGTATAACCTGCAGGTACTAGTGTATCTTGATGCCACCAGGAAGCCCTGGTGGAATCAAGATTGAAAGGGGTTTTACACCCCCCGTACCTGATTGGCTGTAATAGGTGGGTGTGCTGCAGGTCCTGGCAGCCAACCCCCTTTTCTCTGTCGCCCACCTTGAAGAAGGGAGCATGTTGCTATTTAGGGCAGGACAATAGACCTAACTAGCGGTCGGCCACAACAAGTTATTCTGCAGCAAAGCATGGAGGGCTGCACCTCCATGACTTCCAAGCCCCCGCAGAAGTTGCCCATTGCCGCCGCTGAAATCCCCGCTCCTCCTGCAGAATACAAAAACGCAGCACGATGCGCCTTACACTGCTGAGCCAGGGTGGCCATGAGGAAGCGCACAGCGCCCTGAACGGAATCAGCCTGTGGCGGCAATGAAAGCGCTCCCTCACCCATCTGTTTCCTTACTCCCGGTCGCTATAACGCAGGACACAGCGGTGGACACAGCCGCCGGCCCGCAGACACTTGAAGCAGTAGGACACCTGGGAGGACGGGGGACAGACGCTTAGCTGATGTAACAGCGCAGCAGGTAAGCGGCCCATTACACACACCGGGCACTCCTCACTCACTGAGTACGGCGCTTCCCCATACAATTTAGCCAATTACAGGACCTTTGCTTCTTGACCCTATCAGGAGCTGGGGGAGTGACAGGGACGTTCCTCCTGTCAAACCCCTAGTTTCCTGGTGGCATCAAGATACACTAATACTTAACCTGCGTATGTTCTGTATATAATTATATATGTGCTACTGGTATAAGCTATACATCCTGTATGTAGTAACCATGCTGTTATATCACTATATACAGGTGATGTATAATTTATACCAGATGTACATACATAATTATATAGATTTATAACAGCTGTACGTATATAATTATATAGAGCACATATCCAGGTTGTACCAGCATGCCCCATATCACTATGGATGTATATCTCCTGTATATAGTGATATGGAGCATGCTGGTATAACCTGTATGTGTCCTGTATATAATTATATATGTGCTACTGGTATAAGCTATACATCCTGTATGTAGTAATATCACTATATACGGGTGATGTATGAATTATATCAGCTGTGCATATATGATTATATAGACTTTTAGCAGCTGTACATATATAATTATCCAGGTCACACCAGCATGCTCCATATCACTATGGATGTATATCTCCTGTATATAGTAATATGGAGCATGCTGGTATAAGCCGTATATGTCCTGTATATAATTATATATGTGCTACTGGTATAAGCTATACATCCTGTATGCAGTAATATCACTATATACAGGTTATGTATACCTTATACCAGCTGTACATATATAATTATATAGACTTCTAGAAGCTGTACATATATAATTATCCAGGTTACACCAGCATGCTCCATATCAGTATATACAGGTGATGTATAACGTATACCAGCTGTGCATATATAATTACATAGACATACCAGCTGTACATATATAATTATCCAGGTTGTTCCAGCATGCACCATATCACTATGGATGTATATCTCCTGTATATAGTGATATGGAGCATGCTGGTATAACCTGTATATGTCCTGTATATACACCAGCAAGCTCCATATCACTATATACAGGGAATTGAGCATTCCACTTTTCTGCTCTATTCGGGGAGCATGAAAGAAGACTTCCCGCAACCGAACGGCTTTGTCTCTAGATGGAACCGAGCAGCATTAGACAGACAGAGGGGTCACTGACCGTCGTATGCGTTGGCCTCCCAGATCATCACACCAGCAGGGGGCAGTGTGCTGCTCTACAGCAAAGAGAGAATTGAGGAGCTCCCCCTGAGATCTCCAGACGCGAACACGGCTGTCACCAGTACCCAAACTAAGCCTCGATTTGTGCTGAAGACAACCCGATTCCACTCTGTAGCGTCAAATTTCATAGTTGCAACACAACTGCAAACAGAGGCAACAATGGGTACGAGCCAAAGGCAGTACATGTTATGGACACCATGAGATCAAGTGTCCTTCACACAAGCACCTGAAAATGGTTCCAACAGGCACAGGGGTATAACGATGGGCAACAAAGCAGTTGGAGCTGCTGGTGCTTATCGGACGATCAGACGCTCCTCCCTACTGGTGGTCTGTTGGGGGTGTCCTGAGCCCGGTCACCTTGTGTGCCCCTCACACATCCACTGGTCCCAACACCTCCTAACAGCCTGGTCAGACACTCCTCTCTACTGGTGGCCTGTTGGGGGTGTCCTGAGCCCGGTCACCTTGCGTGCCCTCACACATCCACTGGTCCCAACACCTCCTAACAGTCTGGTCAGACGCTACTCTCTACTGGTGTTCTGTAGGGGGCGTCCTGAGCCTGGTGACCTTGTGTGCGCCATAAACATCCACTGGCCCTAAGACCTCCTAACAGTCTGGCTAGACACTCCTCTCGACTGGTGGTCTGTAGGGGGCGCCCTCAGCCCGGTCACCTTGTGTGCCCTCCAACATCTACTGATCCCAACACTACCTAACAGTCTGGTCAGAACGGCCCGGTGGGGGGCAATTTGTTGATACGGCCATCCAGCTTCTCAAACACCAATAATGCACCCCTCTCAGACTCTGGTAATGGGGTGAAATTTCTTCTCTGCGTCATAGAGGCGTCCAGTGGTCAACAAGCTCTACACAAGCGGAAGAAGAGGTCACTACACACAAGGAGCCTCCGAGAGCCTTTTATAGGCCAAGGGGTAAACCACTTTTAGGGCCTCAGGTGACAAGACTGTTCATCTAATCACACAACTCTCATTATTTACATATCTGCCTGAGATGGAACTGCATGCTGAGCTTTGCAGCAAAATGACAACTTTTTCTAGGGACACGATTGTTTTTGACAATGAGTGTATATTATTCCCCCTCGTTCCCAACCCCCTTCCTTGCCGCCACACATGTTAGATAACTATCCAGCCAACAATTACCACATCAATGCCCCCAGTAACATGCAAACTTGCCATGGCTGAACGTTACTTTTATAAGAGAGGCCTGTCTTTAGAAATATGGCCCCTGCCTTTAGCCACGCCTCTTTCTTCCAACAGTTTTTAATACTGTCAAAATAGGTGTAAACGTGTAGAAAAAGGATGGGGATGTATAATATATAATTGGACATACTGGAAGGACTTATTTAGGGATCACCCACTTTGCCTTTATCTACTGGCTTATGGGGGAGTTTGTCTGCTTTTCACTACTAGGCCATGTTGTGGTACAAAGGTGGGGTAAGACCCAGTAGTCAGAGCCTGGGAGGATCAGTGAGCCTTAAAGAGGTATTCCATCTTAGCCACTCATGGCAGCATTAGAAATACTCCTCTGTACAAGTGTGGTCAGGAGTACAAAAACAACTGAGTGGGCTGCGCTTTGCTGTTTCTGTAACTTTCATTCATTTCTATGGGAGTTATAGAAATGATGTAGAGCAGCCCACTTGGCAGTTTCTCTGCACTCGATCATCACCTCATTAACCCGATCCAGGGGGACTTCGTTTTAAAGTTCGGTGCAGATCTCATAGGTGGGACTCGATCTGTTAGACTTTTGTGGCATATCCTATGAATGGGAATACCCCTTTAATTATTGGGGTGTGAGAAGGCGGATGGTCGTATCAATGAATTGTCCCCCACTGAGCCGTTCTGACCAGATTGTTAGGGGGTGTTGTGACCAGTGGATGTGTGAGGGCACACAAGGTGACCGGGCTCAGGACCCCCGACAGACCACCAGTAGAGGGGATCATCTGACCAGACTGTTAGAAGGTGTTTGGACCAGTGGATATGTGAGGGCACACAAGGTGATTGTGCTCATTCAGACCACCAGTCGAGAGGAGCATCTAACCAGACTGTTAGAAGGTGTTGTGAGCAGTGGATGTGTGAGGGCACACAAGATGACCTGTCTAAGGACCCCCGACAGACCACCAGTAGAGGGGATGATCTTACCAGACTGTTAGGAGGTACTGGGACCAGTGGTTGTGTGAGGGCACACAAGGTGACTGGGCTCACGCAGACCACCAGTAGAGAGGAGCATCTGATAGTCTGACAAGCACCAGCAGCTCCAACTGTTTTGTTATCCGCCATCCAGAGACAGGTGGCGCCATTGTTACACCCCTGTGTCTGTCAGAACCATTTCCAGGCACTTGGCGGACGGACATTTGGTCTCACGGCTCCCATTACATGTACTGCTTTTGGTTCAAATAAATTTTTATTGTGCATATCACTTGGTTGACAACAGAATGATTTTTCAACACGGTCATGTGAACCCGCGATATGAACAATATATATTTAACAATTTTAGATGCATAAAAGAAAAAGGGGAGACAAAACTTAACCTGTTTGGTAACACGAGGGAGGATGGGGGGGGGGGAAGAATGGGTTGGGGGGGAGGAAATCGCCATTATCTAGGGGTCCTGAGTCTTTGGCGGGCTCTTGGAGGATTGTCATCTGCTGGCTCCTCCCTGTCTCTTCAGTATTGTTCTATATCTCTCAGAATTGGCCTTGTTCAACCCAGCTCTTGAGGTTGTCAGAGACCCTGAACGCTACCCACGGCTGCCACGTCCTGTGAGTGGCTTCCCAGGTCTTGGGGTCCTCCGCTCCCAATTCGTCGTATCTCATGAGGGTGTGGAGCTCCTCTACCCACATACCCCTGGTGGGAGCACATGGGGAGCGCCAGAACCTCGGAATGAGTCTCCTCATTGCTATTATAAAGAATCTTAACAGGCCTGATTTGGCCTCGCTCACCGATCCTGGGAAGAGCGAAAGCAGAGCCAGTTTTGGCGACATGGTCACCCTCGTATGGTGAATTCGATTGAATAGGAATGATATGTCCTTCCATAGTGAGGCTACTGGTCGGCATTCCCACCATATATGTACCATTGTGCCTCTGCTCTCACTGCATCTCCAGCACAAGGGCGAGGTGTCACGGAAAATCTTCTGGAGCTGGTCAGGGGTTCTATACCATCGTGATAGTATTTTGTAGTTGAGGTCTTGGACTTTACCCGCTGAAGAAAGTTTATGGGTTAATGTCCAAATCTTAGACCACTCTTCCTCTGAGAAACCACCTCCCAGTTCTTGTTCCCAGGCCTCTCTGCATCTCGGGATTTCGTTCTCCGCCTCCCGAGCCAACAACATCTTATACAACCTGGAGATCATGTGCCTGTGGTTCGTGTGTGATAGGTATAATTGTTCGAACGCCGTGAGTGGGGCTGTTAGGTTTTCCTTCGGCGTCAATGAGCTTACAAAACCCCTTAGTTGGAGGTATTGGAGCCAAGATCCTGGTTGTGGTGGATTCTGTCCTAGGATTTCTGTCATGGGTTTTAGGCCCGTCTATGACACTACGTCTCTTAGTCTGGGAATCGGCGAAAGCGGGAGCGATAGGATTTTCTGGTGTTGTAGCGTGGTTTCAAATAAGGGGTTTGCTATGAGCGGAGTTAGTGGGCCTGGTATATTAACGAGGCCGTAATTGGGCGCGAAGCTTGCCCATGTTTTGATTAATTGGAGGCAGAAGGGGGAAATGTTGGGGATGGATCTGATTCCCTTTGGTGGGATCCAGAAGGCTCCCTCTAGGCCGTCTATGTCGCCTGAGTGCTCTATTTGCACCCAGAGTCTAGAGCTCCCACTTTTAAGTATGTCTAGGGCGCAAGTTGCGATATTAGCTTTATAATATAGGGAGAAGTCTGGGAGACCCATTCCCCCCCTCTCTTTTTCCCTTGTCAGCAAAGAGAAACGCAGGCGAGGCTTGCGCCCCCTCCAAACGAAATCCGTGATTAGGGACCTAATTTTTTTAAGGTAGAGGCCTGGAAGTCTAATCGGGATTGTTTGACATATATAGAGGAAACGGGGTAGTACGTCCATTTTTATGGCGTTTACTCGCCCGTTCCAGGATAGATATAGAGGATTCCATCTGTCTAAGTCTCTTTCCAGTTTTTCGACAAAGGGTGTGTAATTTAGTTTGAAAGCCTGTGTGGGGTCTGTTGGAATCCGGGCTCCTAAGTATTTGATATGAGAGTTGACCCAGCGAAATGGGAGTACCGACTCTAGATGGGAGACCTCGGCCTTCGGGAGGGAGACATTTAGGGCCTCCGACTTCTGGGCATTGATTTTATAATTGTTGACCCTTCCAAACTTTTCGAATTCTCTCAATAGGACGGGCATGCCCACCCGGGGGTTCGATAGGTAAAGTAGCAAGTCATCTGCAAAAAGTGACATTTTATGCTCCTCTGAGCCTACCTTTAGACCTTTAATTGAGTCATTTTTCCTGATTGCATTTGCCATGGTTTCCATTGTCAGTATATACAGGAAGGGCGAAAGCGGGCACCCCTGTCTCGTTCCGTTTTTTCACTTTAAAGGGTTCTGACAGTGTCCCGTTCACCCTAATTCTTGCTGTAGGATCGTGGTATAGCGCCATGACCCTCTGGAGCATCCGTGGGCCCATTCCGATTTTTCCCAGCGTGGCAGAGAGGAAGGACCAACTCACCCTATCAAAAGCCTTCTCTGCATCAATTGACAGGAGGCATAAAGGGTCTTGGATTGTTTGGCCCTGGCTATTAGGGACATTGTTTTGATAGTGTTGTCCCTTGCCTCTCTGCCTGGGACGAAGCCGACCTGCTCCAGATGGATCAGTCGCGGGATCACACTCTGCAGTCTGTTGGCGATCAATTTGGCGAACATTTTAATGTCAATATTTATTCGTGAAATTGGTCTGTAGCTCCCGCAAGCCGAGGGATCCTTGTCTGGTTTGAGTATGACCGATATGTGGGCCTGAAGGGCCTGTTGTGGGAAGGGGCAGTTTTTGTTTATCATGTTGAATGCCTCTAATACCATAGGAGATAGCTCCTCGGCGAAGAGTTTGTAGAATCTGGCTGTATACCCATCCGGGCCCGGGCTCTTATTTATTTTCAAATTTTTTATTATGTCTGCCAGTTCCTGGGGGGCGAAGTCTAGTTCTAGGTCTTCGATTTCCGCGGGGGTCAGGCGTCTGGGGGCGTGATCTGTCCGGTAGGCATCTATCTCGTCTTTGTGGCTTGGTGGGGGTGTTAGAGAGTCAGTTTTGATATTGTATAGTTTGTTATAGAAGGTTTTAAATTCCTTTAGGATGTCCGTGGTGCTGTGTACTATTTGACCTCTGTTGGTTTGAATTTTGGGGATGTATGTGAGCGGTGTCCTGGGGTGTAGTGTCCTAGCTAGGTGGCTGCCGCATTTGTCGCCATATTCGAAGGAACCCTTTTTGAGTTTATCTCTGAGTGCTAGTGAGCGTTGGTCCAGTATCTCGAGGATCCGCTGACGGGTGGCGGATATTTTCGCGCAAGACGTCGTTTTGTTGGCGTTTGTTGGCTGTTTCTTTGAGAACATGGAATGCAGTTTGCCGGAGGACAAATTGATTCAGCTGCAACGTGATTTACAGGGCATACGGCAGACGAGGAAGGTGACTCTCAAGTCCCTTTACAGTCGTTGTTAGGGAAATCAAATTTTGCCTGTGGCATTATGCCGATGGGGCGAATAGCAGAGGCTACGGCTGGAGTAAAGTCAGGGCCTAATTTTCTTTGCGTGTCGAAGGGAATGAAAGCGGACTTGGATGTTTGGGCTGAATTTCTGGTCGGATACAATGGAAGGTCATTGTTTTTGGAAAAAAGTTGAGCAATTTTGACTGTGAACTGTTCACAGATGCAGCAGGGGCAGCGGGTTTGGAGACTTTTTTTTTAAATGTGAATGGTGTGTTACTCCGTGGCCTGTTCAATGGGTAACAGCTGGGCTAACCAGGAATTAGATTTTTTTTTAATTGTTTCCAATTGTAGTTGCAGTTTCAGTGTGGGGGAGTTGGTTTCGCAACAAAAAAGTACGTTTTCATTGCGATAACCTGGGAGTAGTCCAAGCCATCCATTCAATATCGGCGCGTTCACCACCAGTAGTGGACTTGTTACGCCACATGGTGTTATTGTGTTTGTCTCTGAATGCATGGGTGGTTGCGGAGCATGTTCCTGGAGTAGATAATTCTATAGCAGATTCCCTTTCTCATTTCCAGTGAGATCATTTTTGTTCCCTGGTGCCGGACGCAGCGAAAAAGGGATGTCCATGTTCTCTGGAACTTTGGACACTGGTCGATGTGCAGTGGAAAGTTTAATTCGGGGTTCATTAGCAAGGTCAATGATACAGCTTGGCAAGAATGGGAGAATTGGCTTGGTGGGAAGGAAGAGGTGCGGCATGAAGAAGATGCAGTCAGTGATTTTTTACTTTTTTTAAGGGAGGCATCTATTAAGGGATGGTCAATAGCTAAAGTAAACCGCATGGTTTCTGCGTTGGCTTTTGGCTTTCAGTTGAGGGGTTTAAGGGATGTGACAAAGAATCTTTTGGTGAGACGGGTGTTGAAGGGATATAGGAGAGGTAAGGTGGCAAGAGATTTGAGGAAGCCGGTTACTTTTGAAATTCTGGAAAGGATGAGGTGCAGTTTAGATAAGTGTTGTATGAAAAGTTATAAAACCAGCCTTTTTCAATGTGTCTTTGCGTTTGCCTTTTTGGGGGCTTTTAGAGTAACTGAACTAGTGTTTCTCAGTAAAAGGGTTAAGGGGGTTTAAATTTGAGAGAGTTTCGGGTCCTCAATAAGGGATTAGAGATACTATTGCATAGGTCAAAAACCAATCAAGCAGGTAAAGGTAAGACGGTGTGGTTAGCAAAGGTGCCAGGGGCTTTAATGTGTCCGGTGGATCGTTTCTTAGCTTATCGGGCTTCAGTTGTTGGGGAACAAGGACCGCTGTTTAGGCATAAGGATGGAACTTTCCTTTCTAAATTTAAATTTGGCAAAGTTTTTAAACTAGTTTTAGGTAATTTCGGGGTAGGAGGTGTGTATTCTTCACACTCGTTTCGAATTGGGGCAGCTACTGAAGCTTTTGAGAGAGATTTGGGGTCCGAGACAATTAATAGGATTGGGAGATGGCAATCAAATCTTTTTAGGCTATATATTCAGCCTGAAGGGATGAGTGGAAGTAAATTTTAAAGGGAGTTGTTTAGTTGGGTTGTTGAGTTTTTTGGACTGATGTTGTGCTTTCATTTCACAGGCCAAAATTCCCCTGCATTAGTATGACTGTTGGGCCATTCCTACGTCTACAGGGTGGCAAAACAGGCAAGAGTGCGTCCAAATGGTTAACAATTAAATTTTAATAAGAGAATGCTGTAATTTGGTGGATAGGTAGGCGAGGGATGTTGTGGAGACACGTATTGCAGGAAGCTCATTAGTGTGTGGGCAGGGATAGAAGCCTGGATATGCTAGTTTTGCATGTTGGTGGGAATGACCTGGTGAGTCGTCCTGCGTGAGACCTGAGAAGGGACATCCAATCTGATATTTAAAGATTGCGATGTCTCTTCCCAGATATGGTAATAGAGTGGTCAGAGATAGTCGTGAGGAAGACTTCGAGGGGGGCGAGATCCATTGAAAGTATTAATAGAATAAAAATCAATAGGCAGATATCAGCTTTCGTAGTGTGGAATGGGGGGATTAGTGTTAGACATTTTGACCTGGAAAGAGGGGAAGGTAATTATTGGTTGGAGGACAGGGTCCATCTCAATGGTATCGGTATAGATTTGTGGGCATGCTTGGAGTTGAAAAGGCACTTCAGTTGGTGGGTGCGGTGCAGGCTTAGGTATAATCAGTGCTGGCTGTGGCGGGTGGGGGGTCCTTGGAGTCTGTTGTAAATTGTGTGTGTGTGTGGGGGGGGAGTTCTGGGTGAGGACCACCTCACTGGGTAATACTCCCTCCTTTTTGTTAAGTTAGTGTTGGGTGCTACGGGATGTGGTTAACGAGGGGCAGTTATCCCTCCTGGCCTCATTTATATTTTAGCCACCCAACGGGCAGCTAGTGGTGCCCATGAATTGGTTTGTACGATTGTGGGCAAGGTACATCTTTATCAAGGAAGTTTCAAGCACCCGATTGTTTGTGGCTCCAAGGATTCCCCCCACAGGGGAGGTTAAAAAATGGAAGTATTTTATGTTTTAATGTTTGTATTAATAAAACAGCTGCTGTGGCCAATTTACCCGAAATATTGTGTTTAGTATTTATAGGTAAGAGATTTTGGTGGCCACTAAGTGGTTAATGTAACCTACCCTGGTCATGAACGTATCGCTGAGCTGTCATTGTCCCTCGTATATATACCAGCTGTGCATATATAATTATATAGACTTCTAGCAGCTGTACATATATAATTATCCAGGTCACACCAAAATGCCCCATATCACTATGGATGTATATCTCCTGTATATAGTGATATGGAGCATGCTGGTATAAGCTGTATATGTCCTGTATATAATTATATATGTGCTACTGGTATAAGCTATACATCCTGTATGTAGTAATATCAGTATATACAGGAGATGTATAACATATACCAACTGTACATATATAATTATCCAGGTTGTTCCAGCATGCACCATATCACTATGGATGTATATCTCCTGTATATAGTGATATGGAGCATGCTGGTATAACCTGTATATGTCCTGTATATACACCAGCATGCTCCATATCACTATATACAGGGAATTGGGGATTCCACTTTTCTGCTCTATTCGGGGAGCATGAAAGAAGACTTCCCGCAACCGAATGGCTTTGTCTTTAGACGGAACCGAGCAGCATCAGACGGACTCATTGACTATAATGAGGTCCATCCGCTTTCCGCATGCTGGTATAACCTGGGTATCTCAGTAACTCCTGTATATAGTGATATGGAGCATGCTGGTATAACCTGGGTATCTCAGTAACTCCTGTACATAGTGATATGGAGCATGCTGGTATAACCTGGGTATCTCAGTTACTCCTGTACATAGTGATATGGAGCATGCTGGTATAACCTGGGTATCTCAGTTACTTCTGTACATAGTGATATGGAGCATGCTGGTATAACCTGGGTATCTCAGTTACTCCTGTACATAGTGATATGGAGCATGCTGGTATAACCTGGGTATCTCAGTAACTCCTGTACATAGTGATATGGACCATGCTGGTATAATCTGGGTATCTCAGTATCTCCTGTATATAGTGATATGGAGTATGCTGGTATAACCTGGGTATCTCAGTTACTCCTGTACATAGTGATATGGAGCATGCTGGTATAACCTGGGTATCTCAGTTACTCCTGTACATAGTGATATGGAGCATGCTGGTATAACCTGGGTATCTCAGTATCTCCTGTATATAGTGATACGGAGCATGCTGGTATAACCTGGGTATCTCCGTATCTCCTGTACATAGTGATATGGAGCATGCTGGTATAACCAGGGTATATCAGTATCTCCTGTATATAGTGATATGGAGCATGCTGGTATAACCTGGGTATCTCAGTAACTCCTGTATACAGTGATATGGAGCATGCTGGTATAACCTGAGTATCTCAGTATCTCCTGTATATAGTGATATGGAGCATGCTGGTATAACCTGGGTATCTCAGTATCTCCTGTATATAGTGATATGGAGCATGCTGGTATAACCTGGGTATCTCAGTTACTCCTGTACATAGTGATATGGAGCATGCTGGTATAACCTGGGTATCTCAGTTACTCCTGTACATAGTGATATGGAGCATGCTGGTATAACCTGGGTATCTCAGTAACTCCTGTACATAGTGATATGGACCATGCTGGTATAATCTGGGTATCTCAGTATCTCCTGTATATAGTGATATGGAGTATGCTGGTATAACCTGGGTATCTCAGTTACTCCTGTACATAGTGATATGGAGCATGCTGGTATAACCTGGGTATCTCAGTTACTCCTGTACATAGTGATATGGAGCATGCTGGTATAACCTGGGTATCTCAGTATCTCCTGTATATAGTGATACGGAGCATGCTGGTATAACCTGGGTATCTCCGTATCTCCTGTACATAGTGATATGGAGCATGCTGGTATAACCAGGGTATCTCAGTATCTCCTGTATATAGTGATATGGAGCATGCTGGTATAACCTGGGTATCTCAGTAACTCCTGTATACAGTGATATGGAGCATGCTGGTATAACCTGAGTATCTCAGTATCTCCTGTACATAGTGATATGGAGCATGCTGGTATAACCAGGGTATCTCAGTATCTCCTGTATATAGTGATATGGAGCATGCTGGTATAACCTGGGTATCTCAGTAACGCCTGTATACAGTGATATGGAGCATGCTGGTATAACCTGAGTATCTCAGTATCTCCTGTATATAGTGATATGGAGCATGCTGGTATAACCTGGGTATCTCAGTATCTCCTGTATATAGTGATATGGAGCATGCTGGTATAACCTGGGTATCTCAGTATCTCCTGTATATGATTGCACACTTTACATACAATTAAAAGATGCATCAAAGACCTGCAAGCGATTTGCAGGTTTTAAAGTGCCGTACGGAGAGTCACCGGCCAGGCTCAAAACCGGAATCCGCAGCGGGCCTCCCACATGCAGAATCTGACCCGCTCGTGTGAGCCCGGCCTGAGGGCGTGAAAAGGGTGTCAGAGTCTGTGCGGGAAAACAATATCTAACGCATTTATGTGGTTGGAATTCGGCAAAAATAATCTACTAAACAAATAATTAAACCCGTATTTTACCGATCGTCCAGAACGCCGACCTAAATATTTGCCCGGCTGCTACTAATTCACACAAACCGCCATAAGTGTGCGGTCCGACATATCAGCAACAGTCAGCAGAACGGCCATAATTATTCCCATCACTAACATGAGGCCGAATCATCCCAGTGATTCATCACGTGCTCCAATATCTCCTCCTCTTAAATGTTATCTATTGCTCCCTGTTATCAGCCATTTCAGAAGGAGGAGAAGATGACTGCAGTGGGGTAACAAACAAAATCATATTTCCATACATATGTGTGACTGATAATACAGGGCGGCCATGGAAAGGTAGGCCGGCACCACACTCCTATGGAAGCTGTCTACAAGAAAATCTGTCTCTGTTGCCATAGCAACCAATCCCAGCGCAACTTTCATTTTACCTCAGCAGTATAAGAAATGAAAGCTGTGCTGTGATTGGTTACTATGCTGCCGAGGTAAAATAGAAGCTGTGCTGTGATTGGTTACTATGCTGCCGAGGTAAAATAGAAGCTGTGCTGTGATTGGTTGCTATGGGCGACAAAGACAAATTTTCTTTTAGGCAGCATTTATAATGGTGTGGTGCCCATAGCAACCAATCACAATGCAGCTTTTATGCTGCTGAGGTAAAATGTAAGCTGCACTGTGATTGGTTGGGAACATTCTATGATGTCAAAAGGC
Source organism: Eleutherodactylus coqui (assembly GCF_035609145.1). NCBI lineage: Eukaryota > Metazoa > Chordata > Amphibia > Anura > Eleutherodactylidae > Eleutherodactylus > Eleutherodactylus coqui. Next base: position 34,815,805 of record NC_089842.1, read on the forward strand.
AACAATACCTGAGAACATTCTAAGACATCTCAGTGATGTTCTTGTATAGACGACCATACATGGCTGGAGCCGCTCAGACCTACATGAAGAGGATGGAGGAAGCTGACGAGGACGACCCACATGGCGGACGGATAGAGGAAGAACGTCAGATATGTATTCCGGCTACACAACCACCGTCTGCTATAGAGTCACATATGTCCATGCCGGAGATATTCTAGGATCGGAGGGAGAAGGATCTGAAGGTCTTCTATGATCACTGCTGGGGCCTCGTGGGACACCATCTGCCACATTTATTAAGAGGTTCGGACATTAGTGTATACCTGTATAGCTTATAGGTGTGTAATGAGAGGGTTCCTTTAGACTGTAAGCTCTTAGGAGCAGGACCTCACTTGTCACATCAGTGTATTGTAAGCCTTGATTGGCCGGAATCCTCTCTGTGTTATAAGATGTGATATTACATTGTAAGCCTTAACCTCTTAATGACCAGACACATGGCTGCCCTGATCATAATCAGGCTGCGCCGGCCGTGTATTTCACAGACAAACGCAGAGAATGTAACCCTTGGTTTCGATGTATTCGTCCTCATGAACTGGTTTGGGGCGTGCATTTCACCCCGCGGGAATAAAAGCAGGGCCTGCTCTATCTTTCTGCGTTTTGCCCAGCAAAGGCCCGTACAAAAGTCTATGGGAGCTGCACAAATACGCAAGGTGATGCGTGAAACACTGCGCAAAAGCGCGAAAAACAGAACACATCTGGATATCATTCACCTAAATAGTCTTTAAAATCCACAAAAAGGGTTTGTTGCGTGTGCGTGTTTTGAACAGGCCCTGCTTACGCAAAAAGTACAATACTATGCGTGGACACGCGTGCAAATGTGCCTCATCCGACCGCGTTCATGTGGAAATACGTTGCCCTGGGTGAGCCTTACTGCGTATTGGGTCATCTGAAGCCGCCCTTACCCTGATCATCGGGAGAGCTTCCTACTTAAGGACCCATTCACACAGGTCTATATGTTGTCCGTGTGTTTCACAGTCCGCACATGGACACATTATAGCCCATCAGGCTTCTCATATGTGGGCGTTGTCACGCAGACAAATGGTCCGTGTGAGAAGAATTGGAACGAACTCGCACACAGCCGTCTGAATGCGCTCTTAATTTATGGTATTTTTTGCTATTTCTTTTACCATTTTTAAGAGACATATATATACACAGACGCACACCATTCTGAATATATACGCACAGACGCACACTATTTTACATATATACACAGACGCACACCATTCTGAATATATACGCACAGACGCACACTATTCTACATATATACACACAGACGTACACTATTCTACCTATATACACACAGACGTACACTATTCTACATATATACGCACAGACGTACACTATTCTACATATACGCACAGACGCACACTATTCTACATATATACGCACAGATGTACACTATTCTACATATATACGCACAGACGCACACTATTCTACATATATACGCACAGATGTACACTATTCTACATATATACGCACAGACGCACACTATTCTACATATATACACACAGACGCACACTATTCTACATATATACGCACAGACGTACACTATTCTACATATATACGCACAGACGCTTCTCCATCAGGCAGATGTTAGATTTTTTACACCATTTGTATCCATACGGTCATAAAGTCATTGAGAGGTAAGGTTCGTCTCCCTAGATTGTAAGCTCCTCGGGGCAGGATTATGTGCAGCACTAAGCAGGAGGGTAGATGAGATCCAGGATGACATCTATTAGGTGTGTAATGAGAGGGTTCCTTCCTTTAGACTGTAAGCTCTTAGGAGCAGGACCTAACTTGTCACATCAGTATATTGTAAAATTTAATTGACTGGAATGCTCTCTGTATTATAAGATATGATATTACATTGTAAGCCTTAACCTCTTAATGACCAGACACATTGTTGCCTTGATCATCATCACAGCTTCCTTCTTAAGGACCCATTCACAGAGGTCTATATGTTGTCCGTGTGTTTCACAGTCCGCACATGGACACATTATAGCCCATCAGGCTTCTCATATGTGGGCGTTGTCACGCAGACAAATGGTCCGTGTGAGAAGAATTGGAGCGAACTCGCACACAGCCGTCTGAATGCGCTCTTAATTTATGGTATTTTTTGCTATTTCTTTTACCATTTTTAAGAGACATATATATACACAGACGCACACCATTCTGAATATATACGCACAGACGCACACTATTTTACATATATACAGAGACGCACACCATTCTGAATATATACGCACAGACGCACACTATTCTACATATATACACACAGACGTACACTATTCTACCTATATACACACAGACGTACACTATTCTACCTATATACACACAGACGTACACTATTCTACATATACGCACAACGCACACTATTCTACATATATACGCACAGACGTACACTATTCTACATATATACGCACAGACGCACACTATTCTACATATATACACACAGAAGCACACTATTCTACATATATACGCACGGACGTACACTATTCTACATATATACGCACAGACGCTTCTCCATCAGGCAGATGTTAGATTTTTTACACCATTTGTATCCATACGGTCATAAAGTCATTGAGAGGTAAGGTTCGTCTCCCTAGATTGTAAGCTCCTCGGGGCAGGATTATGTGCCGCACTAAGCAGGAGGGTAGATGAGATGCAGGGTGACATCTATTAGGTGTGTAATGAGAGGGTTCCTTCCTTTAGACTGTAAGCTCTTAGGAGCAGGACCTAACTTGTCACATCAGTATATTGTAAAATTTAATTGACCGGAATGCTCTCTGTATTATAAGATATATTACATTGTAAGCCTTAACCTCTTAATGACCAGACACATTGTTGCCCTGATCATCATCACAGCTTCCTTCTTAAGGACCCATTCACACAGGTCTATATGTTGTCCGTGTGTTTCACAGTCCGCACATGGACACATTATAGCCCATCAGGCTTCTCATATGTGGGCGTTGTCATGCAGACAAATGGTCCGTGTGAGAAGAATTGGAGCTAACTCGCACACAGCCGTCTGAATGCACTCTTAATTTATGGTATTTTTTGCTATTTCTTTTACCATTTTTAAGAGACATATATATACACAGACGCACACCATTCTGAATATATATGCACAGACGCACACTATTTTACATATATACACAGACGCACACTATTCTACATATATACACACAGACGTACACTATTCTACCTATATACACACAGACGTACATTATTCTACCTATATACACACAGACGTACACTATTCTACATATATACGCACAGACGTACACTATTCTACATATACGCACAGACGCACACTATTCTACATATATACGCACAGATGTACACTATTCTACATATATACGCACAGACGCACACTATTCTACATATATACACACAGACGCACACTATTCTACATATATACGCACAGACGTACACTATTCTACATATATACGCACAGACGCTTCTCCATCAGGCAGATGTTAGATTTTTTACACCATTTGTATCCATACGGTCATAAAGTCATTGAGAGGTAAGGTTCGTCTCCCTAGATTGTAAGCTCCTCGGGGCAGGATTATGTGCAGCACTAAGCAGGAGGGTAGATGAGATCCAGGATGACATCTATTAGGTGTGTAATGAGAGGGTTCCTTCCTTTAGACTGTAAGCTCTTAGGAGCAGGACCTAACTTGTCACATCAGTATATTGTAAAATTTAATTGACTGGAATGCTCTCTGTATTATAAGATATGATATTACATTGTAAGCCTTAACCTCTTAATGACCAGACACATTGTTGCCCTGATCATCATCACAGCTTCCTTCTTAAGGACCCATTCACACAGGTGTATATTCATATCTGTGCTGGCCGTGTATTTTACAGACGGCACATGGACTCATTATAGCCCATCAGGCTACTCATATGTGGGAGTTTTCACACAGACTGATGGTCCGTGTAAGAACCACGCACACAGCTCGCACACAGCTGTCTGAATGCGCCCTTAATTTGTGGTATTTTTTTGCTTTTTCTTTTACCATTTTTAAGAGAAGCTTCTCCATCAGGCAGATGTTAGATCTTTTACACCATTTGTATCCATACGGTCATAAAGTCATTGAGAGGTAAGGTCAGTCTCGCTAGGGCAGGGGTGTCAAACTCATTTTCACAGAGGGCCACATCAGCCTTATGGCTGCCTTCAAAGGGCCAATTCTAATTGTAAGACAGTATAGTAAAAATGAACCCCATAGTGGCCCGATTGGTAATAAGGTCCCCCCATAGTGGCCAGTGGCGCACACTATTATACATATACATATATATACTGTATATACACACAGGCGCAAACTATTATTATACATATATATATGTATACACAGTTGCACACTATTCTAAATATATATGCACAGATGCACACTGTTCTACTCATATACGCACACTAACATACATATATACACACATACACACACTATTCTACATATATACACACAGACGCACCCTATTCTACATATATACGCACAGACGCACACCATTCTGCACATATATACGCACAGACGTACACCATTCTGCATATATACACACAGACGCACACCATTGTACACATATACGCACAGGCGCACACCATTGTACACATATACGCGCAGACACACACCATTGTACACATATACGCACACTATTCTACACATATAGCACAAACGCACACTATCATACAAATATACGTACACACACACACACACACATATATATACATATACACACACACACATACACACACACAGGTGCACATACATATATTACATATACACATACATTCGGCCCGCAGGTCTTGTGTTTGACACCTGTGCCCTAGGATATAAGTCATTATTATTATTGGCCTGGATTTCTGCTGCGGTTTTTAGAGGCGAATCCACAAGGAGAAAATCCGAGCTGAACTGTGCGATCTAAACATACTGTTATAGGTGTGTAGTGAGAGGGTTCCTTTAGACTGTAAGCTCTTAGGAGCAGGACCTAACTTGTCACGTCAGTGTATTGTAAGCCTTGATTGGCAGGAATCCTCTCCGTATTATAAGATATGATATTACATTGTAAGCCTTAACCTCTTAATGACCAGACACATTGCTGCCCTGATCATCATCACAGCTTGCTAGGGGCCCATTCACACAAGTGAATATTCATATCTGGGCTGGCTGTGTATTTTACAGACGCACACGGACACATTATAACTCATCAGGCTACTCATACATGGATGTTGTTACGCAGACAAATGGTCCGTGTGAGAAGAATTGGAGCTAACTCGCACACAGCCGTCTAAATGCGCTCTTAATTTATGGTATTTTTTGCTATTTCTTTTACCATTTTTAATATATACACAGACGCACACCATTCTGAATATATACGCACAGACGCACACTATTCTACATATATACACACAGACGTACACTATTCTACATATACGCACAGACGCACACTAAAATACTACATATATACGCACAGACGCACACTATTCTACATATATACGCACAGACGTACACTATTCTACATATATACGCACAGACGCACACTATTCTACATATATATGCACAGACGCACACTATTCTACATATATACGCACAGACGTACACTATTCTACATATATACGCACAGACGCACACTATTCTACATATATACGCACAGACGCTTCTAGATTTTTTACACCATCTGTATCCATACGGTCATAAAGTCATTGAGAGGTAAGGTCCGTCTCCCTAGATTGTAAGCTCCTCGGGGCAGGATTATGTGCAGCACTAAGCAGGAGGGTAGATGAGATCCAGGGTGACATCCGATCGCCACATTTGGGGTCAGGAAGGAATTATTTTTCCCCCCTGAGACTAAGCTCTCCGGGGGTTTTCTTCGCCTTCCTCTGGATCTTTGGGGTGTGGCTCCTAACTCCGGACCCCAGAATAATGCTAAGTGCTATATATGACAAGTGCTGAATGCTCACATTATGGGGGTCACACCAGCGCTGGGTTGTTCTGTTTGTCTCCATCCTAGGAGCTGAACAACATATAAACCTGGACGGCGCCAATTGGACCTCATTGACTATAATGGGATCCGTTTGGCTTCCTGCATGATGACAGAATGTTTCCCGGATGACATAGTGCAGCATACTGAGCTATCTTGTTCGTGACGTCATGCTGGATCTGTGCCGGAGGCTCCAGAAGGATCCTCCGCTGCAGATGTGACCGATGACCTGACTTAGGAGTCACCACCCTCGTTATTACATAGGATATAAGTCATTATTATTATTGGCTCCACTGCTTATTGCTAATAAATAAAGGTGTAACAACAAGCGGCTCTCGTGTCGTTCTTCTCAGGGTTATTATATCTCACAGTTACCAGGATGAGTTAGAGAAGACTTCTCCATAGACCATGCCGATCTGGAGCAGAACCGGACTATTCTGGGTCCATCATCCGCTATCCCGATATAATATAAGGCTGCAGTCACACAATATGGTAATCCACCACAACGGCCGGATGGACAATATCAGAGACTTAATGTCAGACGTTGCGTTATCTCCGTTGTATCACTGGGTCCTTATGTGGGGTCTGTGGCGGGTTCTAGAAGGGGCTCTAAACTACATTCCCCCACCACATCTGAAGCCGCTCCTGGGGGCTCCTTCACACGGACAGATTTGCGTGTGCAAAATGTACATACACAATACATAGAGAATAAAACCCATTGACGGGTTTGTCTGCTGCACGCAAATGGCCATGTGCAAAAAGTACAGTAAAATACGCCATTGTGGATGCAAAAAAGCCTCGCAGATAGCACAAATATATTGCGCTGAGCCGCGCACAACAACGCATACGCCCGTGTGAAGGAGCCTTAAGGCCGGCATATTTCCGCACGCATTAGCGCTGCATATTTGCGCTACGGGTGTTGCATTTCTGTGCACATGTATGTTACTATATTTTTTGCTCACATATGCTCCTGCGTATTTGCGCGCGCAAAAAACACACGTAAGCACGCTCCCAGGGATCTTAATGGGCAATTCAGTTTAATTAGATATGCGCTATTTTTGTGCTCAATACGCATGAAAAGCGAACACGCTGCGTATATTTTTGCTCAAACAGAATACGTGCATGTGAACGAGCCCATTTAAATCGATGGGTTCTATTCACTGCGTATTGTACGTGGGCGTTTTACAAGCATAATACGCAGCGCAAATGTGTTCGTGTGAATAAGACCTAACTGACTGACACAAAGCAGAAGTATATAGTAGCAGATACACCGATCCCAGCCATAGCATTGGTTCATCCAGCGCTGCACTGATTGGGTGAGGAGTGGCCGAAGAACCAATCAGAGCCATCGCTTTCTGGAGGTGAATCCCGTAACCAGTAACTGATGTTGCACGAGCGGCGGAGGTCTGCGGGAACCGCACCGAATCAGGCTAAACCTCTAGAGAGCAGCGGGAGGGGCCTGGACCGAGCCTGTTGGGTAATGTATTCTTTTTTTTTTATGTAGTGTAACTAAGGCTTATTTTCGGGGAAACAGGGTAAATATAAATATATATATATATATATATATATATATATATATGGGACTGTAAGATATTCGATTGTCACCCGTCATCTGTGTGATGAGTCCCTTAAGAGCTTAAGAGTTCCAGCGATACAGTCAAAACTGATGGATGAGATGTGGCCAGCGGCCATGAAGAGCAGAACAGCATGGGGGGGGGGGGGGGCAGGCTGAACTTTTGCACCTGACTTCATGAGCCTTTTGCTTCACCCCTGACAATGAACATCTTTGGAACGAACAAGAACGTTGCGTCAGGAAATATGAACATCGAGGTCAGTGTAATCATGGAGCGTCCATATCCTCAAAACAATGTAAAAGAGCGTTGGATCTGTGATGAGACGCGTCGTTTTGTTGGAAGTATGGCCGACCATTCCCAGAGTATTACCACATTGTCAGCGGCACATTATTGTCTAGAATGTCCGGGTACATCTCCATGGTTCTTGCCGCTACAACCAACGGACCGAGACCATGCTGCGTAAAACATCCCCAGACCATAACGGAACCTCCGCTTTGCTAAACTGGTGGCACAGCACACTCAGGGGTCACAATTGCGACCCAACCCTTTAGCAAACCGGGGCCTGTGGGCCCCTGCCATACGCAGGGCCGCGCCCTGCTGTGGGTGGCACCCAGGGAGGGAAGGGACTGTTACTGGGGAGTCGGCAGCCAGTTATAGGCTGCAGAGTCCCCTGTCGCTTGGCCCTCCCTTCAGCTGTGAGACTGCAGTTGTGATTGGTCATTACTGCACTATGTCAGTACACTGCCGGTCATGTGATTGTCTGGCTGCCAGTGCACTGAAAGTGAAAATGAGAGCGCAGTCTGCTGATCATGCGGTAGAACCAGGTATGTACCACATGTAATCTTATGTGTATAGCTGCTATAACTTATAACAGCTGTACATATATAAATATATAGAGCACATATCCGGGTTATATCAGCATGCCCCATATCGCTATGGATGTATATCTCCTGTATATAGTGATATGGAGCATGCTGGTATAACCTGCAGGTATTAGTGTATCTTGATGCCACCAGGAAGCCCTGGTGGAATCAAGATTGAAAGGGGTTTTACACCCCCCGTACCTGATTGGCTGTAATAGGTGGGTGTGCTGCAGGTGGACACAGCCGCCGGCCCGCAGACACTTGAAGCAGTAGGACACCTGGGAGGACGGGGGACAGACGCTTAGCTGATGTAACAGCGCAGCAGGTAAGCGGCCCATTACACACACCGGGCACTCCTCACTCACTGAGTACGGCGCTTCCCCATACAATTTAGCCAATTACAGGACCTTTGCTTCTTGACCCTATCAGGAGCTGGGGGAGTGACAGGGACGTTCCTCCTGTCAAACCCCTAGTTTCCTGGTGGCATCAAGATACACTAATACTTAACATGCGTATGTTCTGTATATAATTATATATGTGCTACTGGTATAAGCTATACATCCTGTATGTAGTAACCATGCTGTTATATCACTATATACAGGTGATGTATAATTTATACCAGATGTACATACATAATTATATAGATTTATAACAGCTGTACGTATATAATTATATAGAGCACATATCCAGGTTGTACCAGCATGCCCCATATCACTATGGATGTATATCTCCTGTATATAGTGATATGGAGCATGCTGGTATAACCTGTATGTGTCCTGTATATAATTATATATGTGCTACTGGTATAAGCTATACATCCTGTATGTAGTAATATCACTATATACGGGTGATGTATGAATTATATCAGCTGTGCATATATGATTATATAGACTTTTAGCAGCTGTACATATATAATTATCCAGGTCACACCAGCATGCTCCATATCACTATGGATGTATATCTCCTGTATATAGTAATATGGAGCATGCTGGTATAAGCTGTATATGTCCTGTATATAATTATATATGTGCTACTGGTATAAGCTATACATCCTGTATGCAGTAATATCACTATATACAGGTTATGTATACCTTATACCAGATGTACATATATAATTATATAGACTTCTAGAAGCTGTACATATATAATTATCCAGGTTACACCAGCATGCTCCATATCAGTATATACAGGTGATGTATAACGTATACCAGCTGTGCATATATAATTATATAGACATACCAGCTGTACATATATAATTATCCAGGTTGTTCCAGCATGCACCATATCACTATGGATGTATATCTCCTGTATATAGTGATATGGAGCATGCTGGTATAACCTGTATATGTCCTGTATATACACCAGCAAGCTCCATATCACTATATACAGGGAATTGAGCATTCCACTTTTCTGCTCTATTCGGGGAGCATGAAAGAAGACTTCCCGCAACCGAACGGCTTTGTCTCTAGATGGAACCGAGCAGCATTAGACAGACAGAGGGGTCACTGACCGTCGTATGCGTTGGCCTCCCAGATCATCACACCAGCAGGGGGCAGTGTGCTGCTCTACAGCAAAGAGAGAATTGAGGAGCTCCCCCTGAGATCTCCAGACGCGAACACGGCTGTCACCAGTACCCAAACTAAGCCTCGATTTGTGCTGAAGACAACCCGATTCCACTCTGTAGCGTCAAATTTCATAGTTGCAACACAACTGCAAACAGAGGCAACAATGGGTACGAGCCAAAGGCAGTACATGTTATGGACACCATGAGATCAAGTGTCCTTCACACAAGCACCTGAAAATGGTTCCAACAGGCACAGGGGTATAACGATGGGCAACAAAGCAGTTGGAGCTGCTGGTGCTTATCGGACGATCAGACGCTCCTCCCTACTGGTGGTCTGTTGGGGGTGTCCTGAGCCCGGTCACCTTGTGTGCCCCTCACACATCCACTGGTCCCAACACCTCCTAACAGCCTGGTCAGACACTCCTCTCTACTGGTGGCCTGTTGGGGGTGTCCTGAGCCCGGTCACCTTGCGTGCCCTCACACATCCACTGGTCCCAACACCTCCTAACAGTCTGGTCAGACGCTACTCTCTACTGGTGTTCTGTAGGGGGCGTCCTGAGCCTGGTGACCTTGTGTGCGCCATAAACATCCACTGGCCCTAAGACCTCCTAACAGTCTGGCTAGACACTCCTCTCGACTGGTGGTCTGTAGGGGGCGCCCTCAGCCCGGTCACCTTGTGTGCCCTCCAACATCTACTGATCCCAACACTACCTAACAGTCTGGTCAGAATGGCCCGGTGGGGGGCAATTTGTTGATACGGCCATCCAGCTTCTCAAACACCAATAATGCACCCCTCTCAGACTCTGGTAATGGGGTGAAATTTCTTCTCTGCGTCATAGAGGCGTCCAGTGGTCAACAAGCTCTACACAAGCGGAAGAAGAGGTCACTACACACAAGGAGCCTCCGAGAGCCTTTTATAGGCCAAGGGGTAAACCACTTTTAGGGCCTCAGGTGACAAGACTGTTCATCTAATCACACAACTCTCATTATTTACATATCTGCCTGAGATGGAACTGCATGCTGAGCTTTGCAGCAAAATGACAACTTTTTCTAGGGACACGATTGTTTTTGACAATGAGTGTATATTATTCCCCCTCGTTCCCAACCCCCTTCTTTGCCACCACACATGTTAGATAACTATCCAGCCAACAATTACCACATCAATGCCCCCAGTAACATGCAAACTTGCCATGGCTGAACGTTACTTTTATAAGAGAGGCCTGTCTTTAGAAATATGGCCCCTGCCTTTAGCCACGCCTCTTTCTTCCAACAGTTTTTAATACTGTCAAAATAGGTGTAAACGTGTAGAAAAAGGATGGGGATGTATAATATATAATTGGACATACTGGAAGGACTTATTTAGGGATCACCCACTTTGCCTTTATCTACTGGCTTATGGGGGAGTTTGTCTGCTTTTCACTACTAGGCCATGTTGTGGTACAAAGGTGGGGTAAGACCCAGTAGTCAGAGCCTGGGAGGATCAGTGAGCCTTAAAGAGGTATTCCATCTTAGCCACTCATGGCAGCATTAGAAATACTCCTCTGTACAAGTGTGGTCAGGAGTACAAAAACAACTGAGTGGGCTGCGCTTTGCTGTTTCTGTAACTTTCATTCATTTCTATGGGAGTTATAGAAATGATGTAGAGCAGCCCACTTGGCAGTTTCTCTGCACTCGATCATCACCTCATTAACCCGATCCAGGGGGACTTCGTTTTAAAGTTCGGTGCAGATCTCATAGGTGGGACTCGATCTGTTAGACTTTTGTGGCATATCCTATGAATGGGAATACCCCTTTAATTATTGGGGTGTGAGAAGGCGGATGGTCGTATCAATGAATTGTCCCCCACTGAGCCGTTCTGACCAGATTGTTAGGGGGTGTTGTGACCAGTGGATGTGTGAGGGCACACAAGGTGACCGGGCTCAGGACCCCCGACAGACCACCAGTAGAGGGGATCATCTGACCAGACTGTTAGAAGGTGTTTGGACCAGTGGATATGTGAGGGCACACAAGGTGATTGTGCTCATTCAGACCACCAGTCGAGAGGAGCATCTAACCAGACTGTTAGAAGGTGTTGTGAGCAGTGGATGTGTGAGGGCACACAAGATGACCTGTCTAAGGACCCCCGACAGACCACCAGTAGAGGGGATGATCTTACCAGACTGTTAGGAGGTGCTGGGACCAGTGGTTGTGTGAGGGCACACAAGGTGACTGGGCTCACGCAGACCACCAGTAGAGAGGAGCATCTGATAGTCTGACAAGCACCAGCAGCTCCAACTGTTTTGTTATCCGCCATCCAGAGACAGGTGGCGCCATTGTTACACCCCTGTGTCTGTCAGAACCATTTCCAGGCACTTGGCGGACGGACATTTGGTCTCACGGCTCCCATTACATGTACTGCTTTTGGTTCAAATAAATTTTTATTGTGCATATCACTTGGTTGACAACAGAATGATTTTTCAACACGGTCATGTGAACCCGCGATATGAACAATATATATTTAACAATTTTAGATGCATAAAAGAAAAAGGGGAGACAAAACTTAACCTGTTTGGTAACACGAGGGAGGATGGGGGGGGGGGGGAAGAATGGGTGGGGGGGAGGAAATCGCCATTATCTAGGGGTCCTGAGTCTTTGGCGGGCTCTTGGAGGATTGTCATCTGCTGGCTCCTCCCTGTCTCTTCAGTATTGTTCTATATCTCTCAGAATTGGCCTTGTTCAACCCAGCTCTTGAGGTTGTCAGAGACCCTGAACGCTACCCACGGCTGCCACGTCCTGTGAGTGGCTTCCCAGGTCTTGGGGTCCTCCGCTCCCAATTCGTCGTATCTCATGAGGGTGTGGAGCTCCTCTACCCACATACCCCTGGTGGGAGCACATGGGGAGCGCCAGAACCTCGGAATGAGTCTCCTCATTGCTATTATAAAGAATCTTAACAGGCCTGATTTGGCCTCGCTCACCGATCCTGGGAAGAGCGAAAGCATAGCCAGTTTTGGCGACATGGTCACCCTCGTATGGTGAATTCGATTGAATAGGAATGATATGTCCTTCCATAGTGAGGCTACTGGTCGGCATTCCCACCATATATGTACCATTGTGCCTCTGCTCTCACTGCATCTCCAGCACAAGGGCGAGGTGTCACGGAAAATCTTCTGGAGCTGGTCAGGGGTTCTATACCATCGTGATAGTATTTTGTAGTTGAGGTCTTGGACTTTACCCGCTGAAGAAAGTTTATGGGTTAATGTCCAAATCTTAGACCACTCTTCCTCTGAGAAACCACCTCCCAGTTCTTGTTCCCAGGCCTCTCTGCATCTCGGGATTTCGTTCTCCGCCTCCCGAGCCAACAACATCTTATACAACCTGGAGATCATGTGCCTGTGGTTCGTGTGTGATAGGTATAATTGTTCGAACGCCGTGAGTGGGGCTGTTAGGTTTTCCTTCGGCGTCAATGAGCTTACAAAACCCCTTAATTGGAGGTATTGGAGCCAAGATCCTGGTTGTGGTGGATTCTGTCCTAGGATTTCTGTCATGGGTTTTAGGCCCGTCTATTACACTACGTCTCTTAGTCTGGGAATCGGCGAAAGCGGGAGCGATAGGATTTTCTGGTGTTGTAGCGTGGTTTCAAATAAGGGGTTTGCTATGAGCGGAGTTAGTGGGCCTGGTATATTAACGAGGCCGTAATTGGGCGCGAAGCTTGCCCATGTTTTGATTAATTGGAGGCAGAAGGGGGAAATGTTGGGGATGGATCTGATTCCCTTTGGTGGGATCCAGAAGGCTCCCTCTAGGCTGTCTATGTCGCCTGAGTGCTCTATTTGCACCCAGAGTCTAGAGCTCCCACTTTTAAGTATGTCTAGGGCGCAAGTTGCGATATTAGCTTTATAATATAGGGAGAAGTCTGGGAGACCCATTCCCCCCCTCTCTTTTTCCCTTGTCAGCAAAGAGAAACGCAGGCGAGGCTTGCGCCCCCTCCAAACGAAATCCGTGATTAGGGACCTAATTTTTTTAAGGTAGAGGCCTGGAAGTCTAATCGGGATTGTTTGACATATATAGAGGAAACGGGGTAGTACGTCCATTTTTATGGCGTTTACTCGCCCGTTCCAGGATAGATATAGAGGATTCCATCTGTCTAAGTCTCTTTCCAGTTTTACGACAAAGGGTGTGTAATTTAGTTTGAAAGCCTGTGTGGGGTCTGTTGGAATCCGGGCTCCTAAGTATTTGATATGAGAGTTGACCCAGCGAAATGGGAGTACCGGCTTTAGATGGGAGACCTCGGCCTGCGGGAGGGAGACATTTAGGGCCTCCGACTTCTGGGCATTGATTTTATAATTGTTGACCCTTCCAAACTTTTCGAATTCTCTCAATAGGACGGGCATGCCCACCCGGGGGTTCGATAGGTAAAGTAGCAAGTCATCTGCAAAAAGTGACATTTTATGCTCCTCTGAGCCTACCTTTAGACCTTTAATTGAGTCATTTTTCCTGATTGCATTTGCCATGGTTTCCATTGTCAGTATATACAGGAAGGGCGAAAGCGGGCACCCCTGTCTCGTTCCGTTTCTCACTTTAAAGGGTTCTGACAGTGTCCCGTTCACCCTAATTCTTGCTGTAGGATCGTGGTATAGCGCCATGACCCTCTGGAGCATCCGTGGGCCCATTCCGATTTTTCCCAGCGTGGCAGAGAGGAAGGACCAACTCACCCTATCAAAAGCCTTCTCTGCATCAATTGACAGGAGGCATAAAGGGGTCTTGGATTGTTTGGCCCTGGCTATTAGGGACATCGTTTTGATAGTGTTGTCCCTTGCCTCTCTGCCTGGGACGAAGCCGACCTGCTCCAGATGGATCAGTCGCGGGATCACACTCTGCAGTCTGTTGGCGATCAATTTGGCGAACATTTTAATGTCAATATTTATTAGTGAAATTGGTCTGTAGCTCCCGCAAGCCGAGGGATCCTTGTCTGGTTTGAGTATGACCGATATGTGGGCCTGAAGGGCCTGTTGTGGGAAGGGGCAGTTTTTGTTTATCATGTTGAATGCCTCTAATACCATAGGAGATAGCTCCTCGGCGAAGAGTTTGTAGAATCTGGCTGTATACCCATCCGGGCCCGGGCTCTTATTTATTTTCAAATTTTTTATTATGTCTGCCAGTTCCTGGGGGGCGAAGTCTAGTTCTAGGTCTTCGATTTCCGCGGGGGTCAGGCGTCTGGGGGCGTGATCTGTCAGGTAGGCATCTATCTCGTCTTTGTGGCTTGGTGGGGGTGTTAGAGAGTCAGTTTTGATATTGTATAGTTTGTTATAGAAGGTTTTAAATTCCTTTAGGATGTCCGTGGTGCTGTGTACTATTTGACCTCTGTTGGTTTGAATTTTGGGGATGTATGTGAGCGGTGTCCTGGGGTGTAGTGTCCTAGCTAGGTGGCTGCCGCATTTGTCGCCATATTCGAAGGAACCCTTTTTGAGTTTATCTCTGAGTGCTAGTGAGCGTTGGTCCAGTATCTCGAGGATCCGCTGACGGGTGGCGGATATTTTCGCGCAAGACGTCGTTTTGTTGGCGTTTGTTGGCTGTTTCTTTGAGAACATGGAATGCAGTTTGCCGGAGGACAAATTGATTCAGCTGCAACGTGATTTACAGGGCATACGGCAGACGAGGAAGGTGACTCTCAAGTCCCTTTACAGTCGTTGTTAGGGAAATCAAATTTTGCCTGTCGCATTATGCCGATGGGGCGAATAGCAGAGGCTACGGCTGGAGTAAAGTCAGGGCCTAATTTTCTTTGCGTGTCGAAGGGAATGAAAGCGGACTTGGATGTTTGGGCTGAATTTCTGGTCGGATACAATGGAAGGTCATTGTTTTTGGAAAAAAGTTGAGCAATTTTGACTGTGAACTGTTCACAGATGCAGCAGGGGCAGCGGGTTTGGAGACTTTTTTTTTAAAGGTGAATGGTGTGTTACTCCGTGGCCTGTTCAATGGGTAACAGCTGGGCTAACCAGGAATTAGATTTTTTTTTCATTGTTTCCAATTGTAGTTGCAGTTTCAGTGTGGGGGAGTTGGTTTCGCAACAAAAAAGTACGTTTTCATTGCGATAACCTGGGAGTAGTCCAAGCCATCCATTCAATATCGGCGCGTTCACCACCAGTAGTGGACTTGTTACGCCACATGGTGTTATTGTGTTTGTCTCTGAATGCATGGGTGGTTGCGGAGCATGTTCCTGGAGTAGATAATTCTATAGCAGATTCCCTTTCTCATTTCCAGTGAGATCATTTTTGTTCCCTGGTGCCGGACGCAGCGAAAAAGGGATGTCCATGTTCTCTGGAACTTTGGACACTGGTCGATGTGCAGTGGAAAGTTTAATTCGGGGTTCATTAGCAAGGTCAATGATACAGCTTGGCAAGAATGGGAGAATTGGCTTGGTGGGAAGGAAGAGGTGCGGCATGAAGAAGATGCAGTCAGTGATTTTTTACTTTTTTTAAGGGAGGCATCTATTAAGGGATGGTCAATAGCTAAAGTAAACCGCATGGTTTCTGCGTTGGCTTTTGGCTTTCAGTTGAGGGGTTTAAGGGATGTGACAAAGAATCTTTTGGTGAGACGGGTGTTGAAGGGATATAGGAGAGGTAAGGTGGCAAGAGATTTGAGGAAGCCGGTTACTTTTGAAATTCTGGAAAGGATGGGGTGCAGTTTAGATAAGTGTTGTATGAAAAGTTATAAAACCAGCCTTTTTCAATGTGTCTTTGCGTTTGCCTTTTTGGGGGCTTTTAGAGTAACTGAACTAGTGTTTCTCAGTAAAAGGGTTAAGGGGGTTTAAATTTGAGAGAGGTTCGGGTCCTCAATAAGGGATTAGAGATACTATTGCATAGGTCAAAAACCAATCAAGCAGGTAAAGGTAAGACGGTGTGGTTAGCAAAGGTGCCAGGGGCGTTAATGTGTCTGGTGGATCGTTTCTTAGCTTATCAGGCTTATCAGTTGTTGGGGAACAAGGACCGCTGTTTAGGCATAAGGATGGAACTTTCCTTTCTAAATTTAAATTTGGCAAAGTTTTTAAACTAGTTTTAGGTAATTTCGGGGTAGGAGGTGTGTATTCTTCACACTCGTTTCGAATTGGGGCAGCTACTGAAGCTTTTGAGAGAGGTTTGGGGTCCGAGACAATTAATAGGATTGGGAGATGGCAATCAAATCTTTTTAGGCTATATATTCAGCCTGAAGGGATGAGTGGAAGTAAATTTTAAAGGGAGTTGTTTAGTTGGGTTGTTGAGTTTTTTGGACTGATGTTGTGCTTTCATTTCACAGGCCAAAATTCCCCTGCATTAGTATGACTGTTGGGCCATTCCTACGTCTACAGGGTGGCAAAACAGGCAAGAGTGCGTCCAAATGGTTAACAATTAAATTTTAATAAGAGAATGCTGTAATTTGGTGGATAGGTAGGCGAGGGATGTTGTGGAGACACGTATTGCAGGAAGCTCATTAGTGTGTGGGCAGGGATAGAAGCCTGGATATGCTAGTTTTGCATGTTGGTGGGAATGACCTGGTGAGTCGTCCTGCGTGAGACCTGAGAAGGGACATCCAATCTGATATTTAAAGATTGCGATGTCTCTTCCCAGATATGGTAATAGTGTGGTCAGAGATAGTCCTGAGGAAGACTTCGAGGGGGACAAGATCCATTGAAAGTATTAATAGAATAAAAATCAATAGGCAGATATCAGCTTTCGTAGTGTGGAATGGGGGGATTAGTGTTAGACATTTTGACCTGGAAAGAGGGGAAGGTAATTATTGGTTGGAGGACAGGGTCCATCTCAATGGTATCGGTATAGATTTGTGGGCATGCTTGGAGTTGAAAAGGCACTTCAGTTGGTGGGTGCGGTGCAGGCTTAGGTATAAGCAGTGCTGGCTGTGGCGGGTGGGGGGTCCTTGGAGTCTGTTGTAAATTGTGTGTGTGTGGGGGGGGGGGGGGGGGGGGCGGGAGTTCTGGGTGAGGACCACCTCACTGGGTAATACTCCCTCCTTTTTGTTAAGTTAGTGTTGGGTGCTACGGGATGCGGTTAACGAGGGGCAGTTATCCCTCCTGGCCTCATTTATATTTTAGCCACCCAACGGGCAGCTAGTGGTGCCCATGAATTGGTTTGTACGATTGTGGGCAAGGTACATCTTTATCAAGGAAGTTTCAAGCACCCGATTGTTTGTGGCTCCAAGGATTCCCCCCACAGGGGAGGTTAAAAAATGGAAGTATTTTATGTTTTAATGTTTGTATTAATAAAACAGCTGCTGTGGCCAATTTACCCGAAATATTGTGTTTAGTATTTATTGGTAAGAGATTTTGGTGGCCACTAAGTGGTTAATGTAACCTACCCTGGTCATGAACGTATCGCTGAGCTGTCATTGTCCCTCGTATATATACCAGCTGTGCATATATAATTATATAGACTTTTAGCAGCTGTACATATATAATTATCCAGGTCACACCAGCATGCCCCATATCACTATGGATGTATATCTCCTGTATATAGTGATATGGAGCATGCTGGTATAAGCTGTATATGTCCTGTATATAATTATATATGTGCTACTGGTATAAGCTATACATCCTGTATGTAGTAATATCACTATATACAGGAGATGTATAACATATACCAGCTGTACATATATAATTATATAGACTTCTAGCAGCTGTACATATATAATTATCCAGGTTGTTCCAGCATGCACCATATCACTATGGATGTATATCTCCTGTATATAGTGATATGGAGCATGCTGGTATAACCTGTATATGTCCTGTATATACACCAGCATGCTCCATATCACTATATACAGGGAATTGGGGATTCCACTTTTCTGCTCTATTCGGGGAGCATGAAAGAAGACTTCCCGCAACCGAATGGCTTTGTCTTTAGACGGAACCGAGCAGCATCAGACGGACTCATTGACTATAATGAGGTCCATCCGCTTTCCGCATGCTGGTATAACCTGGGTATCTCAGTAACTCCTGTATATAGTGATATGGAGCATGCTGGTATAACCTGGGTATCTCAGTAACTCCTGTACATAGTGATATGGAGCATGCTGGTATAACCTGGGTATCTCAGTTACTCCTGTACATAGTGATATGGAGTATGCTGGTATAACCTGGGTATCTCAGTTACTCCTGTACATAGTGATATGGAGCATGCTGGTATAACCTGGGTATCTCAGTTACTCCTGTACATAGTGATATGGAGCATGCTGGTATAACCTGGGTATCTCAGTAACTCCTGTACATAGTGATATGGACCATGCTGGTATAATCTGGGTATCTCAGTATCTCCTGTATATAGTGATATGGAGTATGCTGGTATAACCTGGGTATCTCAGTTACTCCTGTACATAGTGATATGGAGCATGCTGGTATAACCTGGGTATCTCAGTTACTCCTGTACATAGTGATATGGAGCATGCTGGTATAACCTGGGTATCTCAGTATCTCCTGTATATAGTGATACGGAGCATGCTGGTATAACCTGGGTATCTCCGTATCTCCTGTACATAGTGATATGGAGCATGCTGGTATAACCAGGGTATCTCAGTATCTCCTGTATATAGTGATATGGAGCATGCTGGTATAACCTGGGTATCTCAGTAACTCCTGTATACAGTGATATGGAGCATGCTGGTATAACCTGAGTATCTCAGTATCTCCTGTATATAGTGATATGGAGCATGCTGGTATAACCTGGGTATCTCAGTATCTCCTGTATATAGTGATATGGAGCATGCTGGTATAACCTGGGTATCTCAGTATCTCCTGTATATAGTGATATGGAGCATGCTGGTATAACCTGGGTATCTCAGTATCTCCTGTATATAGTGATATGGAGCATGCTGGTATAACCTGGGTATCTCAATATCTCCTGTATATGATTGCACACTTTACATACAATTAAAAGATGCATCAAAGACCTGCAAGCGATTTGCAGGTTTTAAAGTGCCGTACGCAGAGTCACCGGCCGGGCTCAAAACCGGAATCCGCAGCGGGCCTCCCACATGCAGAATCTGACCCGCTCATGTGAGCCCGGCCTGAGGGGGTGAAAAGGGTGTCAGAGTCTGTATGGGAAAACAATATCTAACGCATTTATGTGGTTGGAATTCGGCAAAAATAATCTACTAAACAAATAATTAAACCCGTATTTTACGGATTGTCCAGAACGCCGACCTAAATATTTGCCCGGCTGCTACTAATTCACACAAACCGCCATAAGTGTGCGGTCCGACATATCAGCAGCATAGTCAGCAGAACGGCCATAATTATTCCCATCACTAACATGAGGCCGAATCATCCCAGTGATTCATCACGTGCTCCAATATCTCCTCCTCTTAAATGTTATCTATTGCTCCCTGTTATCAGCCATTTCAGAAGGAGGAGAAGATGACTGCAGTGGGGTAACAAACAAAATCATATTTCCATACATATGTGTGACTGATAATACAGGGCGGCCATGGAAAGGTAGGCCGGCACCACACTCCTATGGAAGCTGTCTACAAGAAAATCTGTCTCTGTTGCCATAGCAACCAATCCCAGCGCAACTTTCATTTTACCTCAGCAGTATAAGAAATGAAAGCTGTGCTGTGATTGGTTACTTACTATGCTGCCGAGGTAAAATAGAAGCTGTGCTGTGATTGGTTACTATGCTGCCGAGGTAAAATAGAAGCTGTGCTGTGATTGGTTGCTATGGGCGACAAAGACAAATTTTCTTTTAGGCAGCATTTATAATGGTATGGTGCCCATAGCAACCAATCACAATGCAGCTTTTATGCTGCTGAGGTAAAATGTAAGCTGCACTGTGATTGGTTGGGAACATTCTATGATGTCAAAAGGCAACAATACCTGAGAACATTCTAAGACATCACAGCGATGTTCTTGTATAGACGACCATACACGGCTGGAGCCGCTCAGACCTACATGAAGAGGATGGAGGAAGCTGACGAGGACGAACAACATGGTGGACGGAGAGAGGAAGAACGTCAGATATGTATTCCGGCTACACAACCACCGTCTGCTATAGAGTCACATATGTCCATGCCGGAGATATTCTAGGATCGGATGGAGAAGGATCTGAACGTCTTCTATGATCACTGCTGGGGCCTCGTGGGACACCATCGGCCACATTTATTACGGGGTTCGGACATTAGTGTATACCTGTATAGCTTATAGGTGTGCAGTGAGAGGGTTCCTTTAGACTGTAAGCTCTTAGGAGCAGGACCTCACTTGTCCCGTCAGTGTATTGTAAGCCTTGATTGGCCGGAATCCTCTCTGTGTTATAAGATGTGATATTACATTGTAAGCCTTAACCTCTTAATGACCAGACACATGGCTGCCCTGATCATAATCAGGCTGCGCCGGCCGTGTATTTCATAGACAAACGCAGAGAATGTAACCCTCGGTTTCAATGTATTCGTCCTCATGAACTGGTTTGGGGCGTGCATTTCACCCCGCGGGAATAAAAGCAGGACCTGCTCTATCTTTCTGCGTTTTGCCCAGCAAAGGCCCATACAAAAGTCTATGGGAGCTGCACAAATACGCAAGGTGATGCGGGAAACACTGCGCAAAAGAGCGAAAAACAGAACACATCTGGATATCACTCACCTAAATAGTCTTTAAAATCTACAAAAAGGGTGTGTTGCGTGCGCGTGTTTTGAACAGGCCCTGCTTACGCAAAAAGTACAAAACTATGCGTGGACACGCGTGCAAATGTGCCTCATCCGACCGCGTTCATGTGGAAATACGTTGCCCTGGGTGAGCCTTACTGCGTATTGGGTCATCTGAAGCCGCCCTTACCCTGATCATCGGGGGAGCTTCCTACTTAAGGACCCATTCACACAGGTCTATATGTTGTCCGTGTGTTTCACAGTCCGCACATGGACACATTATAGCCCATCAGGCTTCTCATATGTGGGCGTTGTCACGCAGACAAATGGTCCGTGTGAGAAGAATTGGAACGAACTCGCACACAGCCGTCTGAATGCGCTCTTAATTTATGGTATTTTTTGCTATTTCTTTTACCATTTTTAAGAGACATATATATACACAGACGCACACCATTCTGAATATATACGCACAGACGCACACTATTTTACATATATACACAGACGCACACCATTCTGAATATATACGCACAGACGCACACTATTCTACATATATACACACAGACGTACACTATTCTACCTATATACACACAGACGTACACTATTCTACATATATACGCACAGACGTACACTATTCTACATATACGCACAGACGCACACTAATTTACATATATACGCACAGATGTACACTATTCTACATATATACGCACAGACGCACATTATTCTACATATATACACACAGACGCACACTATTCTACATATATACGCACAGACGTACACTATTCTACATATATACGCACAGACGCTTCTCCATCAGGCAGATGTTAGATTTTTTACACCATTTGTATCCATACGGTCATAAAGTCATTGAGAGGTAAGGTTCGTCTCCCTAGATTGTAAGCTCCTCGGGGCAGGATTATGTGCAGCACTAAGAAGGAGGGTAGATGAGATCCAGGATGACATCTATTAGGTGTGTAATGAGAGGGTTCCTTCCTTTAGACTGTAAGCTCTTAGGAGCAGGACCTAACTTGTCACATCAGTATATTGTAAAATTTAATTGACTGGAATGCTCTCTGTATTATAAGATATGATATTACATTGTAAGCCTTAACCTCTTAATGACCAGACACATTGTTGCCTTGATCATCATCACAGCTTCCTTCTTAAGGACCCATTCACACAGGTCTATATGTTGTCCGTGTGTTTCACAGTCCGCACATGGACACATTATAGCCCATCAGGCTTCTCATATGTGGGCGTTGTCACGCAGACAAATGGTCCGTGTGAGAAGAATTGGAGCGAACTCGCACACAGCCGTCTGAATGCGCTCTTAATTTATGGTATTTTTTGCTATTTCTTTTACCATTTTTAAGAGACATATATATACACAGACGCACACCATTCTGAATATATACACACAGACGCACACTATTTTACATATATACACAGACGCACACCATTCTGAATATATACACACAGACGCACACTATTCTACATATATACACACAGACGTACACTATTCTACATATACGCACAGACGCACACTATTCTACATATATACGCACAGACGTACACTATTCTACATATGCGCACAGACGCACACTATTCTACATATATACGCACAGACGTACACTATTCTACATATATACGCACAGACGCACACTATTCTACATATATACACACAGAAGCACACTATTCTACATATATACGCACAGACGTACACTAT
This sequence comes from Eleutherodactylus coqui, assembly GCF_035609145.1. Lineage (NCBI taxonomy): Eukaryota > Metazoa > Chordata > Amphibia > Anura > Eleutherodactylidae > Eleutherodactylus > Eleutherodactylus coqui. The sequence continues at coordinate 34,839,166 of NC_089842.1, forward strand.
TCTACATATATACGCACAGACGCTTCTCCATCAGGCAGATGTTAGATTTTTTACACCATTTGTATCCATACGGTCATAAAGTCATTGAGAGGTAAGGTTCGTCTCCCTAGATTGTAAGCTCCTCGGGGCAGGATTATGTGCCGCACTAAGCAGGAGGGTAGATGAGATGCAGGGTGACATCTATTAGGTGTGTAATGAGAGGGTTCCTTCCTTTAGACTGTAAGCTCTTAGGAGCAGGACCTAACTTGTCACATCAGTATATTGTAAAATTTAATTGACCGGAATGCTCTCTGTATTATAAGATATGATATTACATTGTAAGCCTTAACCTCTTAATGACCAGACACATTGTTGCCCTGATCATCATCACAGCTTCCTTTTTAAGGACCCATTCACACAGGTCTATATGTTGTCCGTGTGTTTCACAGTCCGCACATGGACACATTATAGCCCATCAGGCTTCTCATATGTGGGCGTTGTCACGCAGACAAATGGTCCGTGTGAGAAGAATTGGAGCTAACTCGCACACAGCCGTCTGAATGCACTCTTAATTTATGGTATTTTTTGCTATTTCTTTTACCATTTTTAAGAGACATATATATACACAGACGCACACCATTCTGAATATATACGCACAGACGCACACTATTTTACATATATACACAGACGCACACCATTCTGAATATATACGCACAGACGCACACTATTCTACATATATACACACAGACGTACACTATTCTACATATACGCACAGACGCACACTATTCTACATATATACGCACAGACGTACACTATTCTACATATACGCACAGACGCACACTATTCTACATATATACGCACAGACGTACACTATTCTACATATATACGCACAGACGCACACTATTCTACATATATACACACAGACGCACACTATTCTACATATATACGCACAGACGTACACTATTCTACATATATACGCACAGACGCTTCTCCATCAGGCAGATGTTAGATTTTTTACACCATTTGTATCCATACGGTCAAAAAGTCATTGAGAGGTAAGGTTCGTCTCCCTAGATTGTAAGCTCCTCGGGGCAGGATTATGTGCAGCACTAAGCAGGAGGGTAGATGAGATCCAGGGTGACATCTATTAGGTGTGTAATGAGAGGGTTCCTTCCTTTAGACTGTAAGCTCTTAGGAGCAGGACCTAACTTGTCACATCAGTATATTGTAAAATTTAATTGACCGGAATGCTCTCTGTATTATAAGATATGATATTACATTGTAAGCCTTAACCTCTTAATGACCAGACACATTGTTGCCCTGATCATCATCACAGCTTCCTTCTTAAGGACCCATTCACACAGGTGTATATTCATATCTGTGCTGGCCGTGTATTTTACAGACGGCACATGGACTCATTATAGCCCATCAGGCTACTCATATGTGGGAGTTTTCACACAGACTGATGGTCCGTGTAAGAACCACGCACACAGCTCGCACACAGCTGTCTGAATGCGCCCTTAATTTGTGGTATTTTTTTGCTTTTTCTTTTACCATATTTAAGAGAAGCTTCTCCATCAGGCAGATGTTAGATCTTTTACACCATTTGTATCCATACGGTCATAAAGTCATTGAGAGGTAAGGTCAGTCTCGCTAGGGCAGGGGTGTCAAACTCATTTTCACAGAGGGCCACATCAGCCTTATGGCTGCCTTCAAAGGGCCAATTCTAATTGTAAGACAGTATAGTAAAAATGAACCCCATAGTGGCCCGATTGGTAATAAGGTCCCCCCATAGTGGCCAGTGGCGCACACTATTATACATATATATATATATATACTGTATATACACACAGGCGCAAACTATTATTATACATATATATATGTATACACAGTTGCACACTATTCTAAATATATATGCACAGATGCACACTGTTCTACTCATATACGCACACTAACATACATATATACACACATACACACACTATTCTACATATATACACACAGACTCACACTATTCTACATATATACGCACAGACGCACACCATTCTGCACATATATACGCACAGACGTACACCATTCTGCATATATACGCACAGACGCACACCATTGTACACATATACGCACAGGCGCACACCATTGTACACATATACGCGCAGACACACACCATTGTACACATATACGCACACTATTCTACACATATAGCACAAACGCACACTATCATACAAATATACGTACACACACACACACACACACATATATATACATATACACACACACACATACACACACACAGGTGCACATACATATATTACATATACACATACATTCGGCCCGCAGGTCTTGTGTTTGACACCTGTGCCCTAGGATATAAGTCATTATTATTATTGGCCTGGATTTCTGCTGCGGTTTTTAGAGGCGAATCCACAAGGAGAAAATCCGAGCTGAACTGTGCGATCTAAACATACTGTTATAGGTGTGTAGTGAGAGGGTTCCTTTAGACTGTAAGCTCTTAGGAGCAGGACCTAACTTGTCACGTCAGTGTATTGTAAGCCTTGATTGGCAGGAATCCTCTCCGTATTATAAGATATGATATTACATTGTAAGCCTTAACCTCTTAATAACCAGACACATTGCTGCCCTGATCATCATCACAGCTTGCTAGGGGCCCATTCACACAAGTGTATATTCATATCTGGGCTGGCTGTGTATTTTACAGACGCACACGGACACATTATAACTCATCAGGCTACTCATACATGGATGTTGTTACGCAGACAAATGGTCCGTGTGAGAAGAATTGGAGCTAACTCGCACACAGCCGTCTAAATGCGCTCTTAATTTATGGTATTTTTTGCTATTTCTTTTACCATTTTTAATATATACACAGACGCACACCATTCTGAATATATACGCACAGACGCACACTATTCTACATATATACACACAGACGTACACTATTCCACATATACGCACAGACGCACACTAAAATACTACATATATACGCACAGACGCACACTATTCTACATATATACGCACAGACGTACACTATTCTACATATATACGCACAGACGCACACTATTCTACATATATATGCACAGACGCACACTATTCTACATATATACGCACAGACGTACACTATTCTACATATATACGCACAGACGCACACTATTCTACATATATACGCACAGACGCTTCTAGATTTTTTACACCATCTGTATCCATACGGTCATAAAGTCATTGAGAGGTAAGGTCCGTCTCCCTAGATTGTAAGCTCCTCGGGGCAGGATTATGTGCAGCACTAAGCAGGAGGGTAGATGAGATCCAGGGTGACATCCGATCGCCACATTTGGGGTCAGGAAGGAATTATTTTTCCCCCTGAGACTAAGCTCTCCGGGGGTTTTCTTCGCCTTCCTCTGGATCTTTGGGGTGTGGCTCCTAACTCCGGACCCCAGAATAATGCTAAGTGCTATATATGACAAGTGCTGAATGCTCACATTATGGGGGTCACACCAGCGCTGGGTTGTTCTATTTGTCTCCATCCTAGGAGCTGAACAACATATAAACCTGGACGGCGCCAATTGGACCTCATTGACTATAATGGGATCCGTTTGGCTTCCTGCATGATGACAGAATGTTCCCCGGATGACATAGTGCAGCATACTGAGCTATCTTGTTCGTGACGTCATGCTGGATCTGTGCCGGAGGCTCCAGAAGGATCCTCCGCTGCAGATGTGACCGATGACCTGACTTAGGAGTCACCACCCTCGTTATTACATAGGATATAAGTCATTATTATTATTGGCTCCACTGCTTATTGCTAATAAATAAAGGTGTAACAACAAGCGGCTCTCGTGTCGTTCTTCTCAGGGTTATTATATCTCACAGTTACCAGGATGAGTTAGAGAAGACTTCTCCATAGACCATGCCGATCTGGAGCAGAACCGGACTATTCTGGGTCCATCATCCGCTATCCCGATATAATATAAGGCTGCAATCACACAATATGGTATTCCACCACAACGGCCGGATGGACAATATCAGAGACTTAATGTCAGACGTTGCGTTATCTGCGTTGTATCACTGGGTCCTTATGTGGGGTCTGTGGCGGGTTCTAGAAGGGGCTCTAAACTACATTCCCCCACCACATCTGAAGCCGCTCCTGGGGGCTCCTTCACACGGACAGATTTGCGTGTGCAAAATGTACATACACAATACATAGAGAATAAAACCCATTGACGGGTTTGTCTGCTGCACCCAAATGGCCATGTGCGTGCAAAAAGTACAGTAAAATACGCCATTGTGGATGCAAAAAAGCCTCGCACATAGCACAAATATATTGCGCTGAGCCGCGCACAACAACGCATACGCCCGTGTGAAGGAGCCTTAAGGCCGGCATATTTCCGCACGCATTAGCGCTGCATATTTGCGCTACGGGTGTTGCATTTCTGTGCACATGTATGTTACTATATTTTTTGCTCACATATGCTCCTGCGTATTTGCGCGCGCAAAAAATACACGTAAGCACGCTCCCAGGGATCTTAATGGGCAATTCAGTTTAATTAGATATGCGCTATTTTTGTGCTCAATACGCATGAAAAGCGAACACGCTGCGTATATTTTTGCTCAAACAGAATACGTGCATGTGAACGAGCCCATTTAAATCGATGGGTTCTATTCACTGCGTATTGTACGTGGGCGTTTTACAAGCATAATACGCAGCGCAAATGTGTTCGTGTGAATAAGACCTAACTGACCGACACAAAGCAGAAGTATATAGTAGCAGATACACCGATCCCAGCCATAGCATTGGTTCATCCAGCGCTGCACTGATTGGGTGAGGAGTGGCCGAAGAACCAATCAGAGCCATCGCTTTCTGGAGGTGAATCCCGTAACCAGTAACTGATGTTGCACGAGCGGCGGAGGTCTGCGGGAACCGCACCGAATCAGGCTAAACCTCTAGAGAGCAGCGGGAGGGGCCTGGACCGAGCCTGTTGGGTAATGTATTCTTTTTTTTTATGTAGCGTAACTAAGGCTTATTTTCGGGGAAACAGGGTATATATAAATGTATATATATATGGGACTGTAAGATACTCGAGTGTCACCCGTCATCTGTGTGATGAGTCCCTTAAGAGTTCCAGCGATACAGTCAAAACTGATGGATGAGATGTGGCCAGCGGCCATGAAGAGCAGAACAGCACGGGGTGGGGGGGGGGGGGGGGGCAGGCTGAACTTTTGCACCTGACTTCATGAGCCTTTTGCTTCACCCCTGACAATGAATATCTTAGGAACGAACTAGAGCGTTGCGTCAGGAAATATGAACATCGAGGTGAGTGCAATCATGGAGCGTCCATATCCTCAAAACAATGTAAAACAGCGTTGGATCTGTGATGAGACGCGTCGTTTTGTTGGAAGTCTGGCCGACCATTCCCAGAGTATTACCACATTGTCAGCGGCACATTATTGTCTAGAATGTCCGGGTACATCTCCATGGTTCTTGCCGCTACAACCAACGGACCGAGACCATGCTGCGTAAAACATCCCCAGACCATAACGGAACCTCCGCTTTGCTAAACTGGTGGCACAGCACACTCAGGGGTCACAATTGCGACCCAACCCTTTAGCAAACCGGGGCCTGTGGGCCCCTGCCATACGCAGGGCCGCGCCCTGCTGTGGATGGCACCCAGGGAGGGAAGGGACTGTTACTGGGGAGTTGGCAGCCAGTTATAGGCTGCAGAGTCCCCTGTCGCTTGGCCCTCCCTTCAGCTGAGAGACTGCAGTTGTGATTGGTCATTACTGCACTATGTCAGTGCACTGCCGGTCATGTGATTGTCTGGCTGCCAGTGCACTGAAAGTGAAAATGAGAGCGCAGTCTGCTGATCATGCGGTAGAACCAGGTATGTACCACATGTAATCTTATGTGTATAGCTGCTATAACTTATAACAGCTGTACATATATAAATATATAGAGCACATATCCGGGTTATATCAGCATGCCCCATATCGCTATGGATGTATATCTCCTGTATATAGTGATATGGAGCATGCTGGTATAACCTGCAGGTATTAGTGTATCTTGATGCCACCAGGAAGTCCTGGTGGAATCAAGATTGAAAGGGGTTTTACACCCCCTGTACCTGATTGGCTGTAATAGGTGGGTGTGCTGCAGGTCCTGGCAGCCAAGTAAGCAGAGGCTGTGGCTGCAACCCCCTTTTCTCTGTCACCCACCTTGAAGAAGGGAGCATGTTTCTATTTAGGACAGGACAATAGACCTAACTAGCGGTCGGCCACAACAAGTTATTCTGCTGCAAAGCATGGAGGGCTGCACCTCCATGACTTCCAAGCCCCCGCAGAAGTTGCCCATTGCCGCCGCTGAAATCCCCGCTCCTCCTGCAGAATACAAAAATGCAGCACGATGCGCCTTACACTGCTGAGCCAGGGTGGCCATGAGGAAGCGCACAGCGCCCTGAACGGAATCAGCCTGTGGCGGCAATGAAAGCGCTCCCTCACCCATCTGTTTCCTTACCCCCGGTCGCTATAACGCAGGACACAGCGGTGGACACAGCCGCCGGCCCGCAGACACTTGAAGCAGTAGGACACCTGGGAGGACGGGGGACAGACGCTTAGCTGATGTAACAGCGCAGCAGGTAAGCGGCCCATTACACACACCGGGCACTCCTCACTCACTAAGTACGGCGCTTCCCCATACAATTTAGCCAATTACAGGACCTTTGCTTCTTGACCCTATCAGGAGCTGGGGGAGTGACAGGGACGTTCCTCCTGTCAAACCCCTAGTTTCCTGGTGGCATCAAGATACACTAATACTTAACATGCGTATGTTCTGTATATAATTATATATGTGCTACTGGTATAAGCTATACATCCTGTATGTAGTAACCATGCTGTTATATCACTATATACAGGTGATGTATAATTTATACCAGATGTACATACATAATTATATAGATTTATAACAGCTGTACGTATATAATTATATAGAGCACATATCCAGGTTGTACCAGCATGCCCCATATCACTATGGATGTATATCTCCTGTATATAGTGATAAGGAGCATGCTGGTATAACCTGTATGTGTCCTGTATATAATTATATATGTGCTACTGGTATAAGCTATACATCCTGTATGTAGTAATATCACTATATACGGGTGATGTATGAATTATATCAGCTGTGCATATATGATTATATAGACTTTTAGCAGCTGTACATATATAATTATCCAGGTCACACCAGCATGCTCCATATCACTATGGATGTATATCTCCTGTATATAGTAATATGGAGCATGCTGGTATAACCTGTATATGCCCTGTATATAATTATATATGTGCTACTGGTATAAGCTATACATCCTGTATGCAGTAATATCACTATATACAGGAGATGTATACCTTATACCAGCTGTACATATATAATTATATAGACTTCTAGAAGCTGTACATATATAATTATCCAGGTTACACCAGCATGCTCCATATCAGTATATACAGGTGATGTATAACGTATACCAGCTGTGCATATATAATTATATAGACATACCAGCTGTACATATATAATTATCCAGGTTGTTCCAGCATGCACCATATCACTATGGATGTATATCTCCTGTATATAGTGATATGGAGCATGCTGGTATAACCTGTATATGTCCTGTATATACACCAGCAAGCTCCATATCACTATATACAGGGAATTGAGCATTCCACTTTTCTGCTCTATTCGGGGAGCATGAAAGAAGACTTCCCGCAACCGAACGGCTTTGTCTCTAGATGGAACCGAGCAGCATTAGACAGACAGAGGGGTCACTGACCGTCGTATGCGTTGGCCTCCCAGATCATCACACCAGCAGGGGGCAGTGTGCTGCTCTACAGCAAAGAGAGAATTGAGGAGCTCCCCCTGAGATCTCCAGACGCGAACACGGCTGTCACCAGTACCCAAACTAAGCCTCGATTTGTGCTGAAGACAACCCGATTCCACTCTGTAGCGTCAAATTTCATAGTTGCAACACAACTGCAAACAGAGGCAACAATGGGTACGAGCCAAAGGCAGTACATGTTATGGACACCATGAGATCAAGTGTCCTTCACACAAGCACATGAAAATGGTTCCAACAGGCACAGGGGTATAACGATGGGCAACAAAGCAGTTGGAGCTGCTGGTGCTTATCGGACGATCAGACGCTCCTCCCTACTGGTGGTCTGTTGGGGGTGTCCTGAGCCCGGTCACCTTGTGTGCCCTCACACATCCACTGGTCCCAACACCTCCTAACAGCCTGGTCAGACACTCCTCTCTACTGGTGGCCTGTTGGGGGTGTCCTGAGCCCGGTCACCTTGCGTGCCCTCACACATCCACTGGTCCCAACACCTCCTAACAGTCTGGTCAGACGCTACTCTCTACTGGTGTTCTGTAGGGGGCGTCCTGAGCCTGGTGACCTTGTGTGCGCCATAAACATCCACTGGCCCTAAGACCTCCTAACAGTCTGGCTAGACACTCCTCTCGACTGGTGGTCTGTAGGGGGCGCCCTCAGCCCGGTCACCTTGTGTGCCCTCCAACATCTACTGATCCCAACACTACCTAACAGTCTGGTCAGAACGGCCCGGTGGGGGGCAATTTGTTGATACGGCCATCCAGCTTCTCAAACACCAATAATGCACCTCTCTCAGACTCTGGTAATGGGGTGAAATTTCTTCTCTGCGTCATAGAGGCGTCCAGTGGTCAACAAGCTCTACACAAGCGGAAGAAGAGGTCACTACACACAAGGAGCCTCCGAGAGCCTTTTATAGGCCAAGGGGTAAACCACTTTTAGGGCCTCAGGTGACAAGACTGTTCATCTAATCACACAACTCTCATTATTTACATATCTGCCTGAGATGGAACTGCATGCTGAGCTTTGCATTAAAATGACAACTTTTTCTAGGGACACGATTGTTTTTGACAATGAGTGTATATTATTCCCCCTCGTTCCCAACCCCCTTCCTTGCCGCCACACATGTTAGATAACTATCCAGCCAACAATTACCACATCAATGCCCCCAGTAACATGCAAACTTGCCATGGCTGAACGTTACTTTTATAAGAGAGGCCTGTCTTTAGAAATATGGCCCCTGCCTTTAGCCACGCCTCTTTCTTCCAACAGTTTTTAATACTGTCAAAATAGGTGTAAACGTGTAGAAAAAGGATGGGGATGTATAATATATAATTGGACATACTGGAAGGACTTATTTAGGGATCACCCACTTTGCCTTTATCTACTGGCCTATGGGGGAGTTTGTCTGCTTTTCACTACTAGGCCATGTTGTGGTACAAAGGTGGGGTAAGACCCAGTAGTCAGAGCCTGGGAGGATCAGTGAGCCTTAAAGAGGTATTCCATCTTAGCCACTCATGGCAGCATTAGAAATACTCCTCTGTACAAGTGTGGTCAGGAGTACAAAAACAACTGAGTGGGCTGCGCTTTGCTGTTTCTGTAACTTTCATTCATTTCTATGGGAGTTATAGAAATGATGTAGAGCAGCCCACTTGGCAGTTTCTCTGCACTCGATCATCACCTCATTAACCCGATCCAGGGGGACTTCATTTTAAAGTTCGGTGCAGATCTCATAGGTGGGACTCGATCTGTGAGACTTTTGTGGCATATCCTATGAATGGGAATACCCCTTTAATTATTGGGGTGTGAGAAGGCGGATGGTCGTATCAATGAATTGTCCCCCACTGAGCCGTTCTGACCAGATTGTTAGGGGGTGTTGTGACCAGTGGATGTGTGAGGGCACACAAGGTGACCGGGCTCAGGACCCCCGACAGACCACCAGTAGAGGGGATCATCTGACCAGACTGTTAGAAGGTGTTTGGACCAGTGGATATGTGAGGGCACACAAGGTGATTGTGCTCATTCAGACCACCAGTCGAGAGGAGCATCTAACCAGACTGTTAGAAGGTGTTGTGAGCAGTGGATGTGTGAGGGCACACAAGATGACCTGTTTAAGGACCCCCGACAGACCACCAGTAGAGGGGATGATCTTACCAGACTGTTAGGAGGTGCTGGGACCAGTGGTTGTGTGAGGGCACACAAGGTGACTGGGCTCACGCAGACCACCAGTAGAGAGGATCATCTGATAGTCTGACAAGCACCAGCAGCTCCAACTGTTTTGTTATCCGCCATCCAGAGACAGGTGGCGCCATTGTTACACCCCTGTGTCTGTCAGAACCATTTCCAGGCACTTGGCGGACGGACATTTGGTCTCACGGCTCCCATTACATGTACTGCTTTTGGTTCAAATAAATTTTTATTGTGCATATCACTTGGTTGACAACAGAATGATTTTTCAACACGGTCATGTGAACCCGCGATATGAACAATATATATTTAACAATTTTAGATGCATAAAAGAAAAAGGGGAGACAAAACTTAACCTGTTTGGTAACACGAGGGAGGATGGGGGGGGGAAGAATGGGTGGGGGGGAGGAAATCGCCATTATCTAGGGGTCCTGAGTCTTTGGCGGGCTCTTGGAGGATTGTCATCTGCTGGCTCCTCCCTGTCTCTTCAGTATTGTTCTATATCTCTCAGAATTGGCCTTGTTCAACCCAGCTCTTGAGGTTGTCAGAGACCCTGAACGCTACCCACGGCTGCCACGTCCTGTGAGTGGCTTCCCAGGTCTTGGGGTCCTCCGACCCAATTCGTCGTATCTCATGAGGGTGTGGAGCTCCTCTACCCACATACCCCTGGTGGGAGCACATGGGGAGCGCCAGAACCTCGGAATGAGTCTCCTCATTGCTATTATAAAGAATCTTAACAGGCCTGATTTGGCCTCGCTCACCGATCCTGGGAAGAGCGAAAGCATAGCCAGTTTTGGCGACATGGTCACCCTCGTATGGTGAATTCGATTGAATAGGAATGATATGTCCTTCCATAGTGAGGCTACTGGTCGGCATTCCCACCATATATGTACCATTGTGCCTCTGCTCTCACTGCATCTCCAGCACAAGGGCGAGGTGTCACGGAAAATCTTCTGGAGCTGGTCAGGGGTTCTATACCATCGTGATAGTATTTTGTAGTTGAGGTCTTGGACTTTACCCGCTGAAGAAAGTTTATGGGTTAATGTCCAAATCTTAGACCACTCTTCCTCTGAGAAACCACCTCCCAGTTCTTGTTCCCAGGCCTCTCTGCATCTCGGGATTTCGTTCTCCGCCTCCCGAGCCAACAACATCTTATACAACCTGGAGATCATGTGCCTGTGGTTCGTGTGTGATAGGTATAATTGTTCGAACGCCGTGAGTGGGGCTGTTAGGTTTTCCTTCGGCGTCAATGAGCTTACAAAACCCCTTAATTGGAGGTATTGGAGCCAAGATCCTGGTTGTGGTGGATTCTGTCCTAGGATTTCTGTCATGGGTTTTAGGCCCGTCTATGACACTACGTCTCTTAGTCTGGGAATCGGCGAAAGCGGGAGCGATAGGATTTTCTGGTGTTGTAGCGTGGTTTCAAATAAGGGGTTTGCTATGAGCGGAGTTAGTGGGCCTGGTATATTAACGAGGCCGTAATTGGGCGCGAAGCTTGCCCATGTTTTGATTAATTGGAGGCAGAAGGGGGAAATGTTGGGGATGGATCTGATTCCCTTTGGTGGGATCCAGAAGGCTCCCTCTAGGCCGTCTATGTCGCCTGAGTGCTCTATTTGCACCCAGAGTCTAGAGCTCCCACTTTTAAGTATGTCTAGGGCGCAAGTTGCGATATTAGCTTTATAATATAGGGAGAAGTCTGGGAGACCCATTCCCCCCCTCTCTTTTTCCCTTGTCAGCAAAGAGAAACGCAGGCGAGGCTTGCGCCCCCTCCAAACGAAATCCGTGATTAGGGACCTAATTTTTTTAAGGTAGAGGCCTGGAAGTCTAATCGGGATTGTTTGACATATATAGAGGAAACGGGGTAGTACGTCCATTTTTATGGCGTTTACTCGCCCGTTCCAGGATAGATATAGAGGATTCCATCTGTCTAAGTCTCTTTCCAGTTTTACGACAAAGGGTGTGTAATTTAGTTTGAAAGCCTGTGTGGGGTCTGTTGGAATCCGGGCTCCTAAGTATTTGATATGAGAGTTGACCCAGCGAAATGGGAGTACCGACTTTAGATGGGAGACCTCGGCCTGCGGGAGGGAGACATTTAGGGCCTCCGACTTCTGGGCATTGATTTTATAATTGTTGACCCTTCCAAACTTTTCGAATTCTCTCAATAGGACGGGCATGCCCACCCGGGGGTTCGATAGGTAAAGTAGCAAGTCATCTGCAAAAAGTGACATTTTATGCTCCTCTGAGCCTACCTTTAGACCTTTAATTGAGTCATTTTTCCTGATTGCATTTGCCATGGTTTCCATTGTCAGTATATACAGGAAGGGCGAAAGCGGGCACCCCTGTCTCGTTCCGTTTCTCACTTTAAAGGGTTCTGACAGTGTCCCGTTCACCATAATTCTTGCTGTAGGATCGTGGTATAGCGCCATGACCCTCTGGAGCATCCGTGGGCCCATTCCGATTTTTCCCAGCGTGGCAGAGAGGAAGGACCAACTCACCCTATCAAAAGCCTTCTCTGCATCAATTGACAGGAGGCATAAAGGGGTCTTGGATTGTTTGGCCCTGGCTATTAGGGACATTGTTTTGATAGTGTTGTCCCTTGCCTCTCTGCCTGGGACGAAGCCGACCTGCTCCAGATGGATCAGTCGCGGGATCACACTCTGCAGTCTGTTGGCGATCAATTTGGCGAACATTTTAATGTCAATATTTATTAGTGAAATTGGTCTGTAGCTCCCGCAAGCCGAGGGATCCTTGTCTGGTTTGAGTATGACCGATATGTGGGCCTGAAGGGCCTGTTGTGGGAAGGGGCAGTTTTTGTTTATCATGTTGAATGCCTCTAATACCATAGGAGATAGCTCCTCGGCGAAGAGTTTGTAGAATCTGGCTGTATACCCATCCGGGCCCGGGCTCTTATTTATTTTCAAATTTTTTATTATGTCTGCCAGTTCCTGGGGGGCGAAGTCTAGTTCTAGGTCTTCGATTTCCGCGGGGGTCAGGCGTCTGGGGGCGTGATCTGTCAGGTAGGCATCTATCTCGTCTTTGTGGCTTGGTGGGGGTGTTAGAGAGTCAGTTTTGATATTGTATAGTTTGTTATAGAAGGTTTTAAATTCCTTTAGGATGTCCGTGGTGCTGTGTACTATTTGACCTCTGTTGGTTTGAATTTTGGGGATGTATGTGAGCGGTGTCCTGGGGTGTAGTGTCCTAGCTAGGTGGCTGCCGCATTTGTCGCCATATTCGAAGGAACCCTTTTTGAGTTTATCTCTGAGTGCTAGTGAGCGTTGGTCCAGTATCTCGAGGATCCGCTGACGGGTGGCGGATATTTTCGCGCAAGACGTCGTTTTGTTGGCGTTTGTTGGCTGTTTCTTTGAGAACATGGAATGCAGTTTGCCGGAGGACAAATTGATTCAGCTGCAACGTGATTTACAGGGCATACGGCAGACGAGGAAGGTGACTCTCAAGTCCCTTTACAGTCGTTGTTAGGGAAATCAAATTTTGCCTGTGGCATTATGCCGATGGGGCGAATAGCAGAGGCTACGGCTGGAGTAAAGTCAGGGCCTAATTTTCTTTGCGTGTCGAAGGGAATGAAAGCGGACTTGGATGTTTGGGCTGAATTTCTGGTCGGATACAATGGAAGGTCATTGTTTTTGGAAAAAAGTTGAGCAATTTTGACTGTGAACTGTTCACAGATGCAGCAGGGGCAGCGGGTTTGGAGACTTTTCTTTTAAAGGTGAATGGTGTGTTACTCCGTGGCCTGTTCAATGGGTAACAGCTGGGCTAACCAGGAATTAGATTTTTTTTTCATTGTTTCCAATTGTAGTTGCAGTTTCAGTGTGGGGGAGTTGGTTTCGCAACAAAAAAGTACGTTTTCATTGCGATAACCTGGGAGTAGTCCAAGCCATCCATTCAATATCGGCGCGTTCACCACCAGTAGTGGACTTGTTACGCCACATGGTGTTATTGTGTTTGTCTCTGAATGCATGGGTGGTTGCGGAGCATGTTCCTGGAGTAGATGATTCTATAGCAGATTCCCTTTCTCATTTCCAGTGAGATCATTTTTGTTCCCTGGTGGCGGACGCAGCGAAAAAGGGATGTCCATGTTCTCTGGAACTTTGGACACTGGTCGATGTGCAGTGGAAAGTTTAATTCGGGGTTCATTAGCAAGGTCAATGATACAGCTTGGCAAGAATGGGAGAATTGGCTTGGTGGGAAGGAAGAGGTGCGGCATGAAGAAGATGCAGTCAGTGATTTTTTACTTTTTTTAAGGGAGGCATCTATTAAGGGATGGTCAATAGCTAAAGTAAACCGCATGGTTTCTGCGTTGGCTTTTGGCTTTCAGTTGAGGGGTTTAAGGGATGTGACAAAGAATCTTTTGGTGAGACGGGTGTTGAAGGGATATAGGAGAGGTAAGGTGGCAAGAGATTTGAGGAAGCCGGTTACTTTTGAAATTCTGGAAAGGATGGGGTGCAGTTTAGATAAGTGTTGTATGAAAAGTTATAAAACCAGCCTTTTTCAATGTGTCTTTGCGTTTGCCTTTTTGGGGGCTTTTAGAGTAACTGAACTAGTGTTTCTCAGTAAAAGGGTTAAGGGGGTTTAAATTTGAGAGAGGTTCGGGTCCTCAATAAGGGATTAGAGATACTATTGCATAGGTCAAAAACCAATCAAGCAGGTAAAGGTAAGACGGTGTGGTTAGCAAAGGTGCCAGGGGCTTTAATGTGTTCGGTGGATCCTTTCTTAGCTTATCGGGCTTCAGTTGTTGGGGAACAAGGACCGCTGTTTAGGCATAAGGATGGAACTTTCCTTTCTAAATTTAAATTTGGCAAAGTTTTTAAACTAGTTTTAGGTAATTTCGGGGTAGGAGGTGTGTATTCTTCACACTCGTTTCAAATTGGGGCAGCTACTGAAGCTTTTGAGAGAGATTTGGGGTCCGAGACAATTAATAGGATTGGGAGATGGCAATCAAATCTTTTTAGGCTATATATTCAGCCTGAAGGGATGAGTGGAAGTAAATTTTAAAGGGAGTTGTTTAGTTGGGTTGTTGAGTTTTTTGGACTGATGTTGTGCTTTCATTTCACAGGCCAAAATTCCCCTGCATTAGTATGACTGTTGGGCCATTCCTACGTCTACAGGGTGGCAAAACAGGCAAGAGTGCGTCCAAATGGTTAACAATTAAATTTTAATAAGAGAATGCTGTAATTTGGTGGATAGGTAGGCGAGGGATGTTGTGGAGACACGTATTGCAGGAAGCTCATTAGTGTGTGGGCAGGGATAGAAGCCTGGATATGCTAGTTTTGCATGTTGGTGGGAATGACCTGGTGAGTCGTCCTGCGTGAGACCTGAGAAGGGACATCCAATCTGATATTTAAAGATTGCGATGTCTCTTCCCAGATATGGTAATAGAGTGGTCAGAGATAGTCCTGAGGAAGACTTCGAGGGGGCGAGATCCATTGAAAGTATTAATAGAATAAAAATCAATAGGCAGATATCAGCTTTCGTAGTGTGGAATGAGGGGATTAGTGTTAGACATTTTGACCTGGAAAGAGGGGAAGGTAATTATTGGTTGGAGGACAGGGTCCATCTCAATGGTATCGGTATAGATTTGTGGGCATGCTTGGAGTTGAAAAGGCACTTCAGTTGGTGGGTGCGGTGCAGGCTTAGGTATAAGCAGTGCTGGCTGTGGCGGGTGGGGGGTCCTTGGAGTCTGTTGTAAATTGTGTGTGTGTGGGGGGGGGCGGGAGTTCTGGGTGAGGACCACCTCACTGGGTAATACTCCCTCCTTTTTGTTAAGTTAGTGTTGGGTGCTACGCGATGCGGTTATGAGGGGCAGTTATCCCTCCTGGCCTCATTTATATTTTAGCCACCCAACGGGCAGCTAGTGGTGCCCATGAATTGGTTTGTACGATTGTGGGCAAGGTACATCTTTATCAAGGAAGTTTCAAGCACCTGATTGTTTGTGGCTCCAAGGATTCCCCCCCACTGGGGAGGTTAAAAAATGGAAGTATTTTATGTTTTAATGTTTGTATTAATAAAACAGCTGCTGTGGCCAATTTACCCGAAATATTGTGTTTAGTATTTATTGGTAAGAGATTTTGGTGGCCACTAAGTGGTTAATGTAACCTACCCTGGTCATGAACGTATCGCTGAGCTGTCATTGTCCCTCGTATATATACCAGCTGTGCATATATAATTATATAGACTTCTAGCAGCTGTACATATATAATTATCCAGGTCACACCAGCATGCCCCATATCACTATGGATGTATATCTCCTGTATATAGTGATATGGAGCATGCTGGTATAAGCTGTATATGTCCTGTATATAATTATATATGTGCTACTGGTATAAGCTATACATCCTGTATGTAGTAATATCACTATATACAGGAGATGTATAACATATACCAGCTGTACATATATAATTATATAGACTTCTAGCAGCTGTACATATATAATTATCCAGGTCACACCAGCATGCACCATATCACTATGGATGTATATCTCCTGTATATAGTGATATGGAGCATGCTGGTATAACCTGTATATGTCCTGTATATACACCAGCATGCTCCATATCACTATATACAGGGAATTGGGGATTCCACTTTTCTGCTCTATTCGGGGAGCATGAAAGAAGACTTCTCGCAACCGAATGGCTTTGTCTTTAGACGGAACCGAGCAGCATCAGACGGACTCATTGACTATAATGAGGTCCATCCGCTTTCCGCATGCTGGTATAACCTGGGTATCTCAGTAACTCCTGTATATAGTGATATGGAGCATGCTGGTATAACCTGGGTATCTCAGTAACTCCTGTACATAGTGATATGGAGCATGCTGGTATAACCTGGGTATCTCAGTAACTCCTGTATATAGTGATATGGAGCATGCTGGTATAACCTGGGTATCTCAGTATCTCCTGTATATAGTGATATGGAGTATGCTGGTATAACCTGGGTATCTCAGTTACTCCTGTACATAGTGATATGGAGCATGCTGGTATAACCTGGGTATCTCAGTTACTCCTGTACATAGTGATATGGAGCATGCTGGTATAACCTGGGTATCTCAGTATCTCCTGTATATAGTGATACGGAGCATGCTGGTATAACCTGGGTATCTCCGTATCTCCTGTACATAGTGATATGGAGCATGCTGGTATAACCAGGGTATCTCAGTATCTCCTGTATATAGTGATATGGAGCATGCTGGTATAACCTGGGTATCTCAGTAACTCCTGTATACAGTGATATGGAGCATGCTGGTATAACCTGAGTATCTCAGTATCTCCTGTATATAGTGATATGGAGCATGCTGGTATAACCTGGGTATCTCAGTATCTCCTGTATATAGTGATATGGAGCATGCTGGTATAACCTGGGTATCTCAGTATCTCCTGTATATAGTGATATGGAGCATGCTGGTATAACCTGGGTATCTCAGTATCTCCTGTATATGATTGCACACTTTACATACAATTAAAAGATGCATCAAAGACCTGCAAGCGATTTGCAGGTTTTAAAGTGCCGTACGGAGAGTCACGGGCCGGGCTCAAAACCGGAATCCGCGGTGGGCCTCCCACATGCAGAATCTGACCCGCTCGTATGAGCCCGGCCTGAGGGGGTGAAAAGGGTGTCAGAGTCTGTGCGGGAAAACAATATCTAACGCATTTATGTGGTTGGAATTCGGCAAAAATAATCTACTAAACAAATAATTAAACCCGTATTTTACCGATCGTCCAGAACGCTGACCTAAATATTTGCCCGGCTGCTACTAATTCACACAAACCGCCATAAGTGTGCGGTCCGACATATCAGCAACATAGTCAGCAGAACGGCCATAATTATTCCCATCACTAACATGAGGCCGAATCATCCCAGTGATTCATCACGTGCTCCAATATCTCCTCCTCTTAAATGTCATCTATTGCTCCCTGTTATCAGCCATTTCAGAAGGAGGAGAAGATGACTGCAGTGGGGTAACAAACAAAATCATATTTCCATACATATGTGTGACTGATAATACAGGGCGGCCATGGAAAGGTAGGCCGGCACCACACTCCTATGGAAGCTGTCTACAAGAAAATCTGTCTCTGTTGCCATAGCAACCAATCCCAGCGCAACTTTCATTTTACCTCAGCAGTATAAGAAATGAAAGCTGTGCTGTGATTGGTTACTATACTGCCGAGGTAAAATAGAAGCTGTGCTGTGATTGGTTACTATGCTGCCGAGGTAAAATAGAAGCTGTGCTGTGATTGGTTGCTATGGGCGACAAAGACAAATTTTCTTTTAGGCAGCATTTATAATGGTATGGTGCCCATAGCAACCAATCACAATGCAGCTTTTATGCTGCTGAGGTAAAATGTAAGCTGCACTGTGATTGGTTGGGAACATTCTATGATGTCAAAAGGCAACAATACCTGAGAACATTCTAAGACATCTCAGTGATGTTCTTGTATAGACGACCATACACGGCTGGAGCCGCTCAGACCAACATGAAGAGGATGGAGGAAGCTGACGAGGACGAACAACATGGCGGACGGAGAGAGGAAGAACGTCAGATATGTATTCCGGCTACATAACCACCGTCTGCTATAGAGTCACATATGTCCATGCCGGAGATATTCTAGGATCGGATGGAGAAGGATCTGAACGTCTTCTATGATCACTGCTGGGGCCTCGTGGGACACCATCTGCCACATTTATTACGGGGTTCGGACATTAGTGTATACCTGTATAGCTTATAGGTGTGCAGTGAGAGGGTTCCTTTAGACTGTAAGCTCTTAGGAGCAGGACCTCACTTGTCCCGTCAGTGTATTGTAAGCCTTGATTGGCCGGAATCCTCTCTGTGTTATAAGATGTGATATTACATTGTAAGCCTTAACCTCTTAATGACCAGACACATGGCTGCCCTGATCATAATCAGGCTGCGCCGGCCGTGTATTTCACAGACAAACGCAGAGAATGTAACCCTCGGTTTCGATGTATTCGTCCTCATGAACTGGTTTGGGGCGTGCATTTCACCCCGCGTGAATAAAAGCAGGGCCTGCTCTATCTTTCTGCGTTTTGCCCAGCAAAGGCCCGTACAAAAGTCTATGGGAGCTGCACAAATACGCAAGGTGATGCGTGAAACACTGCGCAAAAGAGCGAAAAACAGAACACATCTGGATATCACTCACCTAAATAGTCTTTAAAATCTACAAAAAGGGTGTGTTGCGTGCGCGTGTTTAAACAGGCCCTGCTTACGCAAAAAGTACAATACTATGCGTGGACACGCGTGCAAATGTGCCTCATCCGACCGCGTTCATGTGGAAATACGTTGCCCTGGGTGAGCCTTACTGCGTATTGGGTCATCTGAAGCCGCCCTTACCCTGATCATCGGGAGAGCTTCCTACTTAAGGACCCATTCACACAGGTCTATATGTTGTCCGTGTGTTTCACAGTCCGCACATGGACACATTATAGCCCATCAGGCTTCTCATATGTGGGCGTTGTCACGCAGACAAATGGTCCGTGTGAGAAGAATTGGAACGAACTCGCACACAGCCGTCTGAATGCGCTCTTAATTTATGGTATTTTTTGCTATTTCTTTTACCATTTTTAAGAGACATATATATACACAGACGCACACCATTCTGAATATATACGCACAGACGCACACTATTTTACATATATACACAGACGCACACCATTCTGAATATATACGCACAGACGCACACTATTCTACATATATACACACAGACGTACACTATTCTACCTATATACACACAGACGTACACTATTCTACATATATACGCACAGACGTACACTATTCTACATATACGCACAGACGCACACTATTCTACATATATACGCACAGATGTACACTATTCTACATATATACGCACAGACGCACACTATTCTACATATATACACACAGACGCACACTATTCTACATATATACGCACAGACGTACACTATTCTACATATATACGCACAGACGCTTCTCCATCAGGCAGATGTTAGATTTTTTACACCATTTGTATCCATACGGTCATAAAGTCATTGAGAGGTAAGGTTCGTCTCCCTAGATTGTAAGCTCCTCGGGGCAGGATTATGTGCAGCACTAAGCAAGAGGGTAGATGAGATCCAGGATGACATCTATTAGGTGTGTAATGAGAGGGTTCCTTCCTTTAGACTGTAAGCTCTTAGGAGCAGGACCTAACTTGTCACATCAGTATATTGTAAAATTTAATTGACTGGAATGCTCTCTGTATTATAAGATATGATATTACATTGTAAGCCTTAACCTCTTAATGACCAGACACATTGTTGCCTTGATCATCATCACAGCTTCCTTCTTAAGGACCCATTCACACAGGTCTATATGTTGTCCATGTGTTTCACAGTCCGCACATGGACACATTATAGCCCATCAGGCTTCTCATATGTGGGCGTTGTCACGCAGACAAATGGTCCGTGTGAGAAGAATTGGAGCGAACTCGCACACAGCCGTCTGAATGCGCTCTTAATTTATGGTATTTTTTGCTATTTCTTTTACCATTTTTAAGAGACATATATATACACAGACGCACACCATTCTGAATATATACGCACAGACGCACACTATTTTACATATATACACAGACGCACACCATTCTGAATATATACACACAGACGCACACTATTCTACATATATACACACAGACGTACACTATTCTACATATACGCACAGACGCACACTATTCTACATATATACGCACAGACGTACACTATTCTACATATACGCACAGACGCACACTATTCTACATATATACGCACAGACGTACACTATTCTACATATATACGCACAGACGCACACTATTCTACATATATACGCACAGAAGCACACTATTCAACATATATACGCACAGACGTACACTATTCTACATATATACGCACAGACGCTTCTCCATCAGGCAGATGTTAGATTTTTTACACCATTTGTATCCATACGGTCATAAAGTCATTGAGAGGTAAGGTTCGTCTCCCTAGATTGTAAGCTCCTCGGGGCAGGATTATGTGCCGCACTAAGCAGGAGGGTAGATGAGATGCAGGGTGACATCTATTAGGTGTGTAATGAGAGGGTTCCTTCCTTTAGACTGTAAGCTCTTAGGAGCAGGACCTAACTTGTCACATCAGTATATTGTAAAATTTAATTGACCAGAATGCTCTCTGTATTATAAGATATGATATTACATTGTAAGCCTTAACCTCTTAATGACCAGACACATTGTTGCCCTGATCATCATCACAGCTTCCTTCTTAAGGACCCATTCACACAGGTCTATATGTTGTCCGTGTGTTTCACAGTCCGCACATGGACACATTATAGCCCATCAGGCTTCTCATATGTGGGCGTTGTCACGCAGACAAATGGTCCGTGTGAGAAGAATTGGAGCTAACTCGCACACAGCCGTCTGAATGCACTCTTAATTTATGGTA
This sequence comes from Eleutherodactylus coqui, assembly GCF_035609145.1. Classification (NCBI taxonomy): domain Eukaryota; kingdom Metazoa; phylum Chordata; class Amphibia; order Anura; family Eleutherodactylidae; genus Eleutherodactylus; species Eleutherodactylus coqui. The sequence continues at coordinate 34,860,669 of NC_089842.1, forward strand.
TTTTTTGCTATTTCTTTTACCATTTTTAAGAGACATATATATACACAGACGCACACCATTCTGAATATATACGCACAGACGCACACTATTTTACATATATACACAGACGCACACCATTCTGAATATATACGCACAGACGCACACTATTCTACATATATACACACAGACGTACACTATTCTACATATACGCACAGACGCACACTATTCTACATATATACGCACAGACGTACACTATTCTACATATACGCACAGACGCACACTATTCTACATATATACGCACAGACGTACACTATTCTACATATATACGCACAGACGCACACTATTTTACATATATACACACAGACGCACACTATTCTACATATATACGCACAGACGTACACTATTCTACATATATACGCACAGACGCTTCTCCATCAGGCAGATGTTAGATTTTTTACACCATTTGTATCCATACGGTCAAAAAGTCATTGAGAGGTAAGGTTCGTCTCCCTAGATTGTAAGCTCCTCGGGGCAGGATTATGTGCAGCACTAAGCAGGAGGGTAGATGAGATCCAGGGTGACATCTATTAGGTGTGTAATGAGAGGGTTCCTTCCTTTAGACTGTAAGCTCTTAGGAGTAGGACCTAACTTGTCACATCAGTATATTGTAAAATTTAATTGACCGGAATGCTCTCTGTATTATAAGATATGATATTACATTGTAAGCCTTAACCTCTTAATGACCAGACACATTGTTGCCCTGATCATCATCACAGCTTCCTTCTTAAGGACCCATTCACACAGGTGTATATTCATATCTGTGCTGGCCGTGTATTTTACAGACGGCACATGGACTCATTATAGCCCATCAGGCTACTCATATGTGGGAGTTTTCACACAGACTGATGGTCCGTGTAAGAACCACGCACACAGCTCGCACACAGCTGTCTGAATGCGCCCTTAATTTGTGGTATTTTTTTGCTTTTTCTTTTACCATTTTTAAGAGAAGCTTCTCCATCAGGCAGATGTTAGATCTTTTACACCATTTGTATCCATACGGTCATAAAGTCATTGAGAGGTAAGGTCAGTCTCGCTAGGGCAGGGGTGTCAAACTCATTTTCACAGAGGGCCACATCAGCCTTATGGCTGCCTTCAAAGGGCCAATTCTAATTGTAAGACAGTATAGTAAAAATGAACCCCATAGTGGCCCGATTGGTAATAAGGTCCCCCCATAGTGGCCAGTGGCGCACACTATTATACATATATATATATATACTGTATATACACACAGGCGCAAACTATTATTATACATATATATATGTATACACAGTTGCACAATATTCTAAATATATATGCACAGATGCACACTGTTCTACTCATATACGCACACTAACATACATATATACACACATACACACACTATTCTACATATATACACACAGACGCACACTATTCTACATATATACGCACAGACGCACACCATTCTGCACATATATACGCACAGACGTACACCATTCTGCATATATACGCACAGACGCACACCATTGTACACATATACGCACAGGCGCACACCATTGTACACATATACACGCAGACACACACCATTGTACACATATACGCACACTATTCTACACATATAGCACAAACGCACACTATCATACAAATATACGTACACACACACACACACACACACACACACATATATATACATATACACACACACACATACACACACACAGGTGCACATACATATATTACATATACACATACATTCGGCCCGCAGGTCTTGTGTTTGACACCTGTGCCCTAGGATATAAGTCATTATTATTATTGGCCTGGATTTCTGCTGCGGTTTTTAGAGGCGAATCCACAAGGAGAAAATCCGAGCTGAACTGTGCGATCTAAACATACTGTTATAGGTGTGTAGTGAGAGGGTTCCTTTAGACTGTAAGCTCTTAGGAGCAGGACCTAACTTGTCACGTCAGTGTATTGTAAGCCTTGATTGGCAGGAATCCTCTCCGTATTATAAGATATGATATTACATTGTAAGCCTTAACCTCTTAATGACCAGACACATTGCTGCCCTGATCATCATCACAGCTTGCTAGGGGCCCATTCACACAAGTGTATATTCATATCTGGGCTGGCTGTGTATTTTACAGACGCACACGGACACATTATAACTCATCAGGCTACTCATACATGGATGTTGTTACGCAGACAAATGGTCCGTGTGAGAAGAATTGGAGCTAACTCGCACACAGCCATCTAAATGCGCTCTTAATTTATGGTATTTTTTGCTATTTCTTTTACCATTTTTAATATATACACAGACGCACACCATTCTGAATATATACGCACAGACGCACACTATTCTACATATATACACACAGACGTACACTATTCCACATATACGCACAGACGCACACTAAAATACTACATATATACGCACAGACGCACACTATTCTACATATATACGCACAGACGTACACTATTCTACATATATACGCACAGACGCACACTATTCTACATATATATGCACAGACGCACACTATTCTACATATATACGCACAGACGTACACTATTCTACATATATACGCACAGACGCACACTATTCTACATATATACGCACAGACGCTTCTAGATTTTTTACGCCATCTGTATCCATACGGTCATAAAGTCATTGAGAGGTAAGGTCCGTCTCCCTAGATTGTAAGCTCCTCGGGGCAGGATTATGTGCAGCACTAAGCAGGAGGGTAGATGAGATCCAGGGTGACATCCGATCGCCACATTTGGGGTCAGGAAGGAATTATTTTTCCCCCTGAGACTAAGCTCTCCGGGGGTTTTCTTCGCCTTCCTCTGGATCTTTGGGGTGTGGCTCCTAACTCCGGACCCCAGAATAATGCTAAGTGCTATATATGACAAGTGCTGAATGCTCACATTATGGGGGTCACACCAGCGCTGGGTTGTTCTGTTTGTCTCCATCCTAGGAGCTGAACAACATATAAACCTGGACGGCGCCAATTGGACCTCATTGACTATAATGGGATCCGTTTGGCTTCCTGCATGATGACAGAATGTTCCCCGGATGACATAGTGCAGCATACTGAGCTATCTTGTTTGGGACGTCATGCTGGATCTGTGCCGGAGGCTCCAGAAGGATCCTCCGCTGCAGATGTGACCGATGGCCTGACTTAGGAGTCACCACCCTCGTTATTACATAGGATATAAGTCATTATTATTATTGGCTCCACTGCTTATTGCTAATAAATAAAGGTGTAACAACAAGCGGCTCTCGTGTCGTTCTTCTCAGGGTTATTATATCTCACAGTTACCAGGATGAGTTAGAGAAGACTTCTCCATAGACTATGCCGATCTGGAGCAGAACCGGACTATTCTGGGTCCATCATCCGCTATCCCGATATAATATAAGGCTGCAGTCACACAATATGGTAATCCACCACAACAGCCGGATGGACAATATCAGAGACTTAATGTCAGACGTTGCGTTATCTGCGTTGTATCACTGGGTCCTTATGTGGGGTCTGTGGCGGGTTCTAGAAGGGGCGTTACACTACATTCCCCCACCACATCTGAAGCCGCTCCTGGGGGCTCCTTCACACGGACAGATTTGCGTGTGCAAAATGTACATACACAATACATAGAGAATAAAACCCATTGACGGGTTTGTCTGCTGCACCCAAATGGCCATGTGCAAAAAGTACAGTAAAATACGCCATTGTGGATGCAAAAAAGCCTCGCACATAGCACAAATATATTGCGCTGAGCCGCGCACAACAACGCATACGCCCGTGTGAAGGAGCCTTAAGGCCGGCATATTTCCGCACGCATTAGCGCTGCATATTTGCGCTACGGGTGTTGCATTTCTGTGCACATGTATGTTACTATATTTTTTGCTCACATATGCTCCTGCGTATTTGCGCGCGCAAAAAACACACGTAAGCACGCTCCCAGGGATCTTAATGGGCAATTCAGTTTAATTAGATATGCGCTATTTTTGTGCTCAATACGCATGAAAAGCGAACACGCTGCGTATATTTTTGCTCAAACAGAATACGTGCATGTGAACGAGCCCATTTAAATCGATGGGTTCTATTCACTGCGTATTGTACGTGGGCGTTTTACAAGCATAATGCGCAGCGCAAATGTGTTCGTGTGAATAAGACCTAACTGACTGACACAAAGAAGAAGTATATAGTAGCAGATACACCGATCCCAGCCATAGCATTGGTTCATCCAGCGCTGCACTGATTGGGTGAGGAGTGGCCGAAGAACCAATCAGAGCCATCGCTTTCTGGTGGTGAATCCCGTAACCAGTAAGTGATGTTGTACGAGCGGCGGAGGTCTGCGGGAACCGCACCGAATCAGGCTAAACCTCTAGAGAGCAGCGGGAGGGGCCTGGACCGAGCCTGTTGGGTAATGTATTCTTTTTTTTTATGTAGTGTAACTAAGGCTTATTTTCGGGGAAACAGGGTATATATAAATGTATATATATATATATGGGACTGTAAGATATTCGATTGTCACCCGTCATCTGTGTAATGAGTCCCTTAAGAGTTCCAGCGATACAGTCAAAACTGATGGATGAGATGTGGCCAGCGGCCATTAAGAGCAGAACAGCACGGGGTGGGGGGGGGGGGGGGGGGCAGGCTGAACTTTTGCACCTGACTTCATGAGCCTTTTGCTTCACCCCTGACAATGAATATCTTAGGAACGAACTAGAGCGTTGCGTCAGGAAATATGAACATCGAGGTGAGTGCAATCATGGAGCGTCCATATCCTCAAAACAATGTAAAACAGCGTTGGATCTGTGATGAGACGCGTCGTTTTGTTGGAAGTATGGCCGACCATTCCCAGAGTATTACCACATTGTCAGCGGCACATTATTGTCTAGAATGTCCGGGTACATCTCCATGGTTCTTGCCGCTACAACCAACGGACCGAGACCATGCTGCGTAAAACATCCCCAGACCATAACGGAACCTCCGCTTTGCTAAACTGGTGGCACAGCACACTCAGGGGTCACAATTGCGACCCAACCCTTTAGCAAACCGGGGCCTGTGGGCCCCTGCCATACGCAGGGCCACGCCCTGCTGTGGGTGGCACCCAGGGAGGGAAGGGACTGTTACTGGGGAGTTGGCAGCCAGTTATAGGCTGCAGAGTCCCCTGTCGCTTGGCCCTCCCTTCAGCTGAGAGACTGCAGTTGTGATTGGTCATTACTGCACTATGTCAGTGCACTGCCGGTCATGTGATTGTCTGGCTGCCAGTGCACTGAAAGTGAAAATGAGAGCGCAGTCTGCTGATCATGCGGTAGAACCAGGTATGTACCACATGTAATCTTATGTGTATAGCTGCTATAACTTATAACAGCTGTACATATATAAATATATAGAGCACATATCCGGGTTATATCAGCATGCCCCATATCGCTATGGATGTATATCTCCTGTATATAGTGATATGGAGCATGCTGGTATAACCTGCAGGTATTAGTGTATCTTGATGCCACCAGGAAGCCCTGGTGGAATCAAGATTGAAAGGGGTTTTACACCCCCCGTACCTGATTGGCTGTAATAGGTGGGTGTGCTGCAGGTCCTGGCAGCCAAATAAACAGAGGCTGTGGCTGCAACCCCCTTTTCTCTGTCGCCCACCTTGAAGAAGGGAGCATGTTGCTATTTAGGGCAGGACAATAGACCTAACTAGCGGTCGGCCACAACAAGTTATTCTGCAGCAAAGCATGGAGGGCTGCACCTCCATGACTTCCAAGCCCCCGCAGAAGTTGCCCATTGCCGCCGCTGAAATCTCCGCTCCTCCTGCAGAATACAAAAACGCAGCACGATGCGCCTTACACTGCTGAGCCAGGGTGGCCATGAGGAAGCGCACAGCGCCCTGAACGGAATCAGCCTGTGGCGGCAATGAAAGCGCTCCCTCACCCATCTGTTTCCTTACCCCCGGTCGCTATAACGCAGGACACAGCGGTGGACACAGCCGCCGGCCCGCAGACACTTGAAGCAGTAGGACACCTGAGAGGACGGGGGACAGGCGCTTAGCTGATGTAACAGCGCAGCAGGTAAGCGGCCCATTACACACACCGGGCACTCCTCACTCACTGAGTACGGCGCTTCCCCATACAATTTAGCCAATTACAGGACCTTTGCTTCTTGACCCTATCAGGAGCTGGGGGAGTGACAGGGACATTCCTCCTGTCAAACCCCTAGTTTCCTGGTGGCATCAAGATACACTAATACTTAACATGCGTATGTTCTGTATATAATTATATATGTGCTACTGGTATAAGCTATACATCCTGTATGTAGTAACCATGCTGTTATATCACTATATACAGGTGATGTATAATTTATACCAGATGTACATACATAATTATATAGATTTATAACAGCTGTACGTATATAATTATATAGAGCACATATCCAGGTTGTACCAGCATGCCCCATATCACTATGGATGTATATCTCCTGTATATAGTGATATGGAGCATGCTGGTATAACCTGTATGTGTCCTGTATATAATTATATATGTGCTACTGGTATAAGCTATACATCCTGTATGTAGTAATATCACTATATACGGGTGATGTATGAATTATATCAGCTGTGCATATATGATTATATAGACTTTTAGCAGCTGTACATATATAATTATCCAGGTCACACCAGCATGCTCCATATCACTATGGATGTATATCTCCTGTATATAGTAATATGGAGCATGCTGGTATAACCTGTATATGCCCTGTATATAATTATATATGTGCTACTGGTATAAGCTATACATCCTGTATGCAGTAATATCACTATATACAGGTTATGTATACCTTATACCAGCTGTACATATATAATTATATAGACTTCTAGAAGCTGTACATATATAATTATCCAGGTTACACCAGCATGCTCCATATCAGTATATACAGGTGATGTATAACGTATACCAGCTGTGCATATATAATTATATAGACATACCAGCTGTACATATATAATTATCCAGGTTGTTCCAGCATGCACCATATCACTATGGATGTATATCTCCTGTATATAGTGATATGGAGCATGCTGGTATAACCTGTATATGTCCTGTATATACACCAGCAAGCTCCATATCACTATATACAGGGAATTGAGCATTCCACTTTTCTGCTCTATTCGGGGAGCATGAAAGAAGACTTCCCGCAACCGAACGGCTTTGTCTCTAGATGGAACCGAGCAGCATTAGACAGACAGAGGGGTCACTGACCGTCGTATGCGTTGGCATCCCAGATCATCACACCAGCAGGGGGCAGTGTGCTGCTCTACAGCAAAGAGAGAATTGAGGAGCTCCCCCTGAGATCTCCAGACGCGAACACGGCTGTCACCAGTACCCAAACTAAGCCTCGATTTGTGCTGAAGACAACCCGATTCCACTCTGTAGCGTCAAATTTCATAGTTGCAACACAACTGCAAACAGAGGCAACAATGGGTACGAGCCAAAGGCAGTACATGTTATGGACACCATGAGATCAAGTGTCCTTCACACAAGCACCTGAAAATGGTTCCAACAGGCACAGGGGTATAACGATGGGCAACAAAGCAGTTGGAGCTGCTGGTGCTTATCGGACGATCAGACGCTCCTCCCTACTGGTGGTCTGTTGGGGGTGTCCTGAGCCCGGTCACCTTGTGTGCCCCTCACACATCCACTGGTCCCAACACCTCCTAACAGCCTGGTCAGACACTCCTCTCTACTGGTGGCCTGTTGGGGGTGTCCTGAGCCCGGTCACCTTGCGTGCCCTCACACATCCACTGGTCCCAACACCTCCTAACAGTCTGGTCAGACGCTACTCTCTACTGGTGTTCTGTAGGGGGCGTCCTGAGCCTGGTGACCTTGTGTGCGCCATAAACATCCACTGGCCCTAAGACCTCCTAACAGTCTGGCTAGACACTCCTCTCGACTGGTGGTCTGTAGGGGGCGCCCTCAGCCCGGTCACCTTGTGTGCCCTCCAACATCTACTGATCCCAACACTACCTAACAGTCTGGTCAGAACGGCCCGGTGGGGGGCAATGTGTTGATACGGCCATCCAGCTTCTCAAACACCAATAATGCACCCCTCTCAGACTCTGGTAATGGGGTGAAATTTCTTCTCTGCGTCATAGAGGCGTCCAGTGGTCAACAAGCTCTACACAAGCGGAAGAAGAGGTCACTACACACAAGGAGCCTCCGAGAGCCTTTTATAGGCCAAGGGGTAAACCACTTTTAGGGCCTCAGGTGACAAGACTGTTCATCTAATCACACAACTCTCATTATTTACATATCTGCCTGAGATGGAACTGCATGCTGAGCTTTGCAGCAAAATGACAACTTTTTCTAGGGACACGATTGTTTTTGACAATGAGTGTATATTATTCCCCCTCGTTCCCAACCCCCCCCCCCTTGCCGCCACACATGTTAGATAACTATCCAGCCAACAATTACCACATCAATGCCCCCAGTAACATGCAAACTTGCCATGGCTGAACGTTACTTTTATAAGAGAGGCCTGTCTTTAGAAATATGGCCCCTGCCTTTAGCCACGCCTCTTTCTTCCAACAGTTTTTAATACTGTCAAAATAGGTGTAAACGTGTAGAAAAAGGATGGGGATGTATAATATATAATTGGACATACTGGAAGGACTTATTTAGGGATCACCCACTTTGCCTTTATCTACTGGCTTATGGGGGAGTTTGTCTGCTTTTCACTACTAGGCCATGTTGTGGTACAAAGGTGGGGTAAGACCCAGTAGTCAGAGCCTGGGAGGATCAGTGAGCCTTAAAGAGGTATTCCATCTTAGCCACTCATGGCAGCATTAGAAATACTCCTCTGTACAAGTGTGGTCAGGAGTACAAAAACAACTGAGTGGGCTGCGCTTTGCTGTTTCTGTAACTTTCATTCATTTCTATGGGAGTTATAGAAATGATGTAGAGCAGCCCACTTGGCAGTTTCTCTGCACTCGATCATCACCTCATTAACCCGATCCAGGGGGACTTCGTTTTAAAGTTCGGTGCAGATCTCATAGGTGGGACTCGATCTGTTAGACTTTTGTGGCATATCCTATGAATGGGAATACCCCTTTAATTATTGGGGTGTGAGAAGGCGGATGGTCGTATCAATGAATTGTCCCCCACTGAGCCGTTCTGACCAGATTGTTAGGGGGTGTTGTGACCAGTGGATGTGTGAGGGCACACAAGGTGACCGGGCTCAGGACCCCCGACAGACCACCAGTAGAGGGGATCATCTGACCAGACTGTTAGAAGGTGTTTGGACCAGTGGATATGTGAGGGCACACAAGGTGATTGTGCTCATTCAGACCACCAGTCGAGAGGAGCATCTAACCAGACTGTTAGAAGGTGTTGTGAGCAGTGGATGTGTGAGGGCACACAAGATGACCTGTCTAAGGACCCCCGACAGACCACCAGTAGAGGGGATGATCTTACCAGACTGTTAGGAGGTGCTGGGACCAGTGGTTGTGTGAGGGCACACAAGGTGACTGGGCTCACGCAGACCACCAGTAGAGAGGAGCATCTGATAGTCTGACAAGCACCAGCAGCTCCAACTGTTTTGTTATCCGCCATCCAGAGACAGGTGGCGCCATTGTTACACCCCTGTGTCTGTCAGAACCATTTCCAGGCACTTGGCGGACGGACATTTGGTCTCACGGCTCCCATTACATGTACTGCTTTTGGTTCAAATAAATTTTTATTGTGCATATCACTTGGTTGACAACAGAATGATTTTTCAACACGGTCATGTGAACCCGCGATATGAACAATATATATTTAACAATTTTAGATGCATAAAAGAAAATGGGGAGACAAAACTTAACCTGTTTGGTAACACGAGGGAGGATGGGGGGGGGGGAAGAATGGGTGGGGGGGAGGAAATCGCCATTATCTAGGGGTCCTGAGTCTTTGGCGGGCTCTTGGAGGATTGTCATCTGCTGGCTCCTCCCTGTCTCTTCAGTATTGTTCTATATCTCTCAGAATTGGCCTTGTTCAACCCAGCTCTTGAGGTTGTCAGAGACCCTGAACGCTACCCACGGCTGCCACGTCCTGTGAGTGGCTTCCCAGGTCTTGGGGTCCTCCGCTCCCAATTCGTCGTATCTCATGAGGGTGTGGAGCTCCTCTACCCACATACCCCTGGTGGGAGCACATGGGGAGCGCCAGAACCTCGGAATGAGTCTCCTCATTGCTATTATAAAGAATCTTAACAGGCCTGATTTGGCCTCGCTCACCGATCCTGGGAAGAGCGAAAGCATAGCCAGTTTTGGCGACATGGTCACCCTCGTATGGTGAATTCGATTGAATAGGAATGATATGTCCTTCCATAGTGAGGCTACTGGTCGGCATTCCCACCATATATGTACCATTGTGCCTCTGCTCTCACTGCATCTCCAGCACAAGGGCGAGGTGTCACGGAAAATCTTCTGGAGCTGGTCAGGGGTTCTATACCATCGTGATAGTATTTTGTAGTTGAGGTCTTGGACTTTACCCGCTGAAGAAAGTTTATGGGTTAATGTCCAAATCTTAGACCACTCTTCCTCTGAGAAACCACCTCCCAGTTCTTGTTCCCAGGCCTCTCTGCATCTCGGGATTTCGTTCTCCGCCTCCCGAGCCAACAACATCTTATACAACCTGGAGATCATGTGCCTGTGGTTCGTGTGTGATAGGTATAATTGTTCGAACGCCGTGAGTGGGGCTGTTAGGTTTTCCTTCGGCGTCAATGAGCTTACAAAACCCCTTAATTGGAGGTATTGGAGCCAAGATCCTGGTTGTGGTGGATTCTGTCCTAGGATTTCTGTCATGGGTTTTAGGCCCATCTATGAAACTACGTCTCTTAGTCTGGGAATCGGCGAAAGCGGGAGCGATAGGATTTTCTGGTGTTGTAGCGTGGTTTCAAATAAGGGGTTTGCTATGAGCGGAGTTAGTGGGCCTGGTATATTAACGAGGCCGTAATTGGGCGCGAAGCTTGCCCATGTTTTGATTAATTGGAGGCAGAAGGGGGAAATGTTGGGGATGGATCTGATTCCCTTTGGTGGGATCCAGAAGGCTCCCTCTAGGCCGTCTATGTCGCCTGAGTGCTCTATTTGCACCCAGAGTCTAGAGCTCCCACTTTTAAGTATGTCTAGGGCGCAAGTTGCGATATTAGCTTTATAATATAGGGAGAAGTCTGGGAGACCCATTCCCCCCCTCTCTTTTTCCCTTGTCAGCAAAGAGAAACGCAGGCGAGGCTTGCGCCCCCTCCAAACGAAATCCGTGATTAGGGACCTAATTTTTTTAAGGTAGAGGCCTGGAAGTCTAATCGGGATTGTTTGACATATATAGAGGAAACGGGGTAGTACGTCCATTTTTATGGCGTTTACTCGCCCGTTCCAGGATAGATATAGAGGATTCCATCTGTCTAAGTCTCTTTCCAGTTTTTCGACAAAGGGTGTGTAATTTAGTTTGAAAGCCTGTGTGGGGTCTGTTGGAATCCGGGCTCCTAAGTATTTGATATGAGAGTTGACCCAGCGAAATGGGAGTACCGACTCTAGATGGGAGACCTCGGCCTTCGGGAGGGAGACATTTAGGGCCTCCGACTTCTGGGCATTGATTTTATAATTGTTGACCCTTCCAAACTTTTCGAATTCTCTCAATAGGACGGGCATGCCCACCCGGGGGTTCGATAGGTAAAGTAGCAAGTCATCTGCAAAAAGTGACATTTTATGCTCCTCTGAGCCTACCTTTAGACCTTTAATTGAGTCATTTTTCCTGATTGCATTTGCCATGGTTTCCATTGTCAGTATATACAGGAAGGGCGAAAGCGGGCACCCCTGTCTCGTTCCGTTTCTCACTTTAAAGGGTTCTGACAGTGTCCCGTTCACCCTAATTCTTGCTGTAGGATCGTGGTATAGCGCCATGACCCTCTGGAGCATCCGTGGGCCCATTCCGATTTTTCCCAGCGTGGCAGAGAGGAAGGACCAACTCACCCTATCAAAAGCCTTCTCTGCATCAATTGACAGGAGGCATAAAGGGGTCTTGGATTGTTTGGCCCTGGCTATTAGGGACATTGTTTTGATAGTGTTGTCCCTTGCCTCTCTGCCTGGGACGAAGCCGACCTGCTCCAGATGGATCAGTCGCGGGATCACACTCTGCAGTCTGTTGGCGATCAATTTGGCGAACATTTTAATGTCAATATTTAGTAGTGAAATTGGTCTGTAGCTCCCGCAAGCCGAGGGATCCTTGTCTGGTTTGAGTATGACCGATATGTGGGCCTGAAGGGCCTGTTGTGGGAAGGGGCAGTTTTTGTTTATCATGTTGAATGCCTCTAATACCATAGGAGATAGCTCCTCGGCGAAGAGTTTGTAGAATCTGGCTGTATACCCATCCGGGCCCGGGCTCTTATTTATTTTCAAATTTTTTATTATGTCTGCCAGTTCCTGGGGGGCGAAGTCTAGTTCTAGGTCTTCGATTTCCGCGGGGGTCAGGCGTCTGGGGGCGTGATCTGTCAGGTAGGCATCTATCTCGTCTTTGTGGCTTGGTGGGGGTGTTAGAGAGTCAGTTTTGATATTGTATAGTTTGTTATAGAAGGTTTTAAATTCCTTTAGGATGTCCGTGGTGCTGTGTACTATTTGACCTCTGTTGGTTTGAATTTTGGGGATGTATGTGAGCGGTGTCCTGGGGTGTAGTGTCCTAGCTAGGTGGCTGTCGCATTTGTCGCCATATTCGAAGGAACCCTTTTTGAGTTTATCTCTGAGTGCTAGTGAGCGTTGGTCCAGTATCTCGAGGATCCGCTGACGGGTGGCGGATATTTTCGCGCAAGACGTCGTTTTGTTGGCGTTTGTTGGCTGTTTCTTTGAGAACATGGAATGCAGTTTGCCGGAGGACAAATTGATTCAGCTGCAACGTGATTTACAGGGCATACGGCAGACGAGGAAGGTGACTCTCAAGTCCCTTTACAGTCGTTGTTAGGGAAATCAAATTTTGCCTGTCGCATTATGCCGATGGGGCGAATAGCAGAGGCTACGGCTGGAGTAAAGTCAGGGCCTAATTTTCTTTGCGTGTCGAAGGGAATGAAAGCGGACTTGGATGTTTGGGCTGAATTTCTGGTCGGATACAATGGAAGGTCATTGTTTTTGGAAAAAAGTTGAGCAATTTTGACTGTGAACTGTTCACAGATGCAGCAGGGGCAGCGGGTTTGGAGACTTTTTTTTTAAAGGTGAATGGTGTGTTACTCCGTGGCCTGTTCAATGGGTAACAGCTGGGCTAACCAGGAATTAGATTTTTTTTTTATTGTTTCCAATTGTAGTTGCAGTTTCAGTGTGGGGGAGTTGGTTTTGCAACAAAAAAGTACGTTTTCATTGCGATAACCTGGGAGTAGTCCAAGCCATCCATTCAATATCGGCGCGTTCACCACTAGTAGTGGACTTGTTACGCCACATGGTGTTATTGTGTTTGCCCCTGAATGCATGGGTGGTTGCGGAGCATGTTCCTGGAGTAGATAATTCTATAGCAGATTCCCTTTCTCATTTCCAGTGAGATCATTTTTGTTCCCTGGTGCCGGACGCAGCGAAAAAGAGATGTCCATGTTCTCTGGAACTTTGGACACTGGTCGATGTGCAGTGGAAAGTTTAATTCGGGGTTCATTAGCAAGGTCAATGATACAGCTTGGCAAGAATGGGAGAATTGGCTTGGTGGGAAGGAAGAGGTGCGGCATGAAGAAGATGCAGTCAGTGATTTTTTACTTTTTTTAAGGGAGGCATCTATTAAGGGATGGTCAATAGCTAAAGTAAACCGCATGGTTTCTGCGTTGGCTTTTGGCTTTCAGTTGAGGGGTTTAAGGGATGTGACAAAGAATTTTTTGGTGAGACGGGTGTTGAAGCGATATAGGAGAGGTAAGGTGGCAAGAGATTTGAGGAAGCCGGTTACTTTTGAAATTCTGGAAAGGATGAGGTGCAGTTTAGATAAGTGTTGTATGAAAAGTTATAAAACCAGCCTTTTTCAATGTGTCTTTGCGTTTGCCTTTTTGGGGGCTTTTAGAGTAACTGAACTAGTGTTTCTCAGTAAAAGGGTTAAGGGGGTTTAAATTTGAGAGAGTTTCGGGTCCTCAATAAGGGATTAGAGATACTATTGCATAGGTCAAAAACCAATCAAGCAGGTAAAGGTAAGACGGTGTGGTTAGCAAAGGTGCCAGGGGCTTTAATGTGTCCGGTGGATCGTTTCTTAGCTTATCAGGCTTATCAGTTGTTGGGGAACAAGGACCGCTGTTTAGGCATAAGGATGGAACTTTCCTTTCTAAATTTAAATTTGGCAAAGTTTTTAAACTAGTTTTAGGTAATTTCGGGGTAGGAGGTGTGTATTCTTCACACTCGTTTCGAATTGGGGCAGCTACTGAAGCTTTTGAGAGAGATTTGGGGTCCGAGACAATTAATAGGATTGGGAGATGGCAATCAAATCTTTTTAGGCTATATATTCAGCCTGAAGGGATGAGTGGAAGTAAATTTTAAAGGGAGTTGTTTAGTTGGGTTGTTGAGTTTTTTGGACTGATGTTGTGCTTTCATTTCACAGGCCAAAATTCCCCTGCATTAGTATGACTGTTGGGCCATTCCTACGTCTACAGGGTGGCAAAACAGGCAAGAGTGCGTCCAAATGGTTAACAATTACATTTTAATAAGAGAATGCTGTAATTTGGTGGATAGGTAGGCGAGGGATGTTGTGGAGACACGTATTGCAGGAAGCTCATTAGTGTGTGGGCAGGGATAGAAGCCTGGATATGCTAGTTTTGCATGTTGGTGGGAATGACCTGGTGAGTCGTCCTGCGTGAGACCTGAGAAGGGACATCCAATCTGATATTTAAAGATTGCGATGTCTCTTCCCAGATATGGTAATAGAGTGGTCAGAGATAGTCGTGAGGAAGACTTCGAGGGGGGCGAGATCCATTGAAAGTATTAATAGAATAAAAATCAATAGGCAGATATCAGCTTTCGTAGTGTGGAATGGGGGGATTAGTGTTAGACATTTTGACCTGGAAAGAGGGGAAGGTAATTATTGGTTGGAGGACAGGGTCCATCTCAATGGTATCGGTATAGATTTGTGGGCATGCTTGGAGTTGAAAAGGCACTTCAGTTGGTGGGTGCGGTGCAGGCTTAGGTATAAGCAGTGCTGGCTGTGGCGGGTGGGGGGTCCTTGGAGTCTGTTGTAAATTGTGTGTGTGGGGGGGGGGGCGGGAGTTCTGGGTGAGGACCACCTCACTGGGTAATACTCCCTCCTTTTTGTTAAGTTAGTGTTGGGTGCTACGGGATGCGGTTAACGAGGGGCAGTTATCCCTCCTGGCCTCATTTATATTTTAGCCACCCAACGGGCAGCTAGTGGTGCCCATGAATTGGTTTGTACGATTGTGGGCAAGGTACATCTTTATCAAGGAAGTTTCAAGCACCTGATTGTTTGTGGCTCCAAGGATTCCCCCCCCACTGGGGAGGTTAAAAAATGGAAGTATTTTATGTTTTAATGTTTGTATTAATAAAACAGCTGCTGTGGCCAATTTACCCGAAATATTGCGTTTAGTATTTATTGGTAAGAGATTTTGGTGGCCACTAAGTGGTTAATGTAACCTACCCTGGTCATGAACGTATCGCTGAGCTGTCATTGTCCCTCGTATATATACCAGCTGTGCATATATAATTATATAGACTTCTAGCAGCTGTACATATATAATTATCCAGGTTACACCAGCATGCCCCATATCACTATGGATGTATATCTCCTGTATATAGTGATATGGAGCATGCTGGTATAAGCTGTATATGTCCTGTATATAATTATATATGTGCTACTGGTATAAGCTATACATCCTGTATGTAGCAATATCACTATATACAGGAGATGTATAACATATACCAGCTGTACATATATAATTATATAGACTTCTAGCAGCTGTACATATATAATTATCCAGGTCACACCAGCATGCACCATATCACTATGGATGTATATCTCCTGTATATAGTGATATGGGGCATGCTGGTATAACCTGTATATGTCCTGTATATACACCAGCATGCTCCATATCACTATATACAGGGAATTGGGGATTCCACTTTTCTGCTCTATTCGGGGAGCATGAAAGAAGACTTCCCGCAACCGAATGGCTTTGTCTTTAGACGGAACCGAGCAGCATCAGACGGACTCATTGACTATAATGAGGTCCATCCGCTTTCCGCATGCTGGTATAACCTGGGTATCTCAGTAACTCCTGTATATAGTGATATGGAGCATGCTGGTATAACCTGGGTATCTCAGTAACTCCTGTACATAGTGATATGGAGCATGCTGGTATAACCTGGGTATCTCAGTTACTCCTGTACATAGTGATATGGAGCATGCTGGTATAACCTGGGTATCTCAGTTACTCCTGTACATAGTGATATGGAGCATGCTGGTATAACCTGGGTATCTCAGTTACTCCTGTACATAGTGATATGGAGCATGCTGGTATAACCTGGGTATCTCAGTAACTCCTGTACATAGTGATATGGACCATGCTGGTATAATCTGGGTATCTCAGTATCTCCTGTACATAGTGATATGGAGCATGCTGGTATAACCAGGGTATCTCAGTATCTCCTGTATATAGTGATATGGAGCATGCTGGTATAACCTGGGTATCTCAGTAACTCCTGTATACAGTGATATGGAGCATGCTGGTATAACCTGAGTATCTCAGTATCTCCTGTATATAGTGATATGGAGCATGCTGGTATAACCTGGGTATCTCAGTATCTCCTGTATATAGTGATATGGAGCATGCTGGTATAACCTGGGTATCTCAGTATCTCCTGTATACAGTGATATGGAGCATGCTGGTATAACCTGAGTATCTCAGTATCTCCTGTATATAGTGATATGGAGCATGCTGGTATAACCAGGGTATCTCAGTATCTCCTGTATATAGTGATATGGAGCATGCTGGTATAACCTGGGTATCTCAGTAACTCCTGTATACAGTGATATGGAGCATGCTGGTATAACCTGAGTATCTCAGTATCTCCTGTATATAGTGATATGGAGCATGCTGGTATAACCTGGGTATCTCAGTATCTCCTGTATATAGTGATATGGAGCATGCTGGTATAACCTGGGTATCTCAGTATCTCCTGTATACAGTGATATGGAGCATGCTGGTATAACCTGAGTATCTCAGTATCTCCTGTATATAGTGATATGGAGCATGCTGGTATAACCTGGGTATCTCAGTATCTCCTGTATATAGTGATATGGAGCATGCTGGTATAACCTGGGTATCTCAGTAACTCCTGTACATAGTGATATGGAGCATGCTGGTATAACCTGGGTATCTCAGTAACTCCTGTACATAGTGATATGGAGCATGCTGGTATAACCTGGGTATCTCAGTATCTCCTGTATATAGTGATATGGAGCATGCTGGTATAACCTGGGTATCTCAGTATCTTCTGTATATGATTGCACACTTTACATACAATTAAAAGATGCATCAAAGACCTGCAAGCGATTTGCAGGTTTTAAAGTGCCGTACGGAGAGTCACCGGCCGGGCTCAAAACCGGAATCCGCAGTCGGCCTCCCACATGCAGAATCTGACCCGCTCGTGTGAGCCCGGCCTGAGGGGGTGAAAAGGGTGTCAGAGTCTGTGCGGGAAAACAATATCTAACGCATTTATGTGGTTGGAATTCGGCAAAAATAATCTACTAAACAATTAATTAAACCCGTATTTTACCGATTGTCCAGAACGCCGACCTAAATATTTGCCCGGCTGCTACTAATTCACACAAACCGCCATAAGTGTGCGGTCCGACATATCAGCAACACAGTCAGCAGAACGGCCATAATTATTCCCATCACTAACATGAGGCCGAATCATCCCAGTGATTCATCACGTGCTCCAATATCTCCTCCTCTTAAATGTTATCTATTGCTCCCTGTTATCAGCCATTTCAGAAGGAGGAGAAGATGACTGCAGTGGGGTAACAAACAAAATCATATTTCCATACATATGTGTGACTGATAATACAGGGCGGCCATGGAAAGGTAGGCCGGCACCACACTCCTATGGAAGCTGTCTACAAGAAAATCTGTCTCTGTTGCCATAGCAACCAATCCCAGCGCAACTTTCATTTTACCTCAGCAGTATAAGAAATGAAAGCTGTGCTGTGATTGGTTACTATACTGCCGAGGTAAAATAGAAGCTGTGCTGTGATTGGTTACTATGCTGCCGAGGTAAAATAGAAGCTGTGCTGTGATTGGTTGCTATGGGCGACAAAGACAAATTTTCTTTTAGGCAGCATTTATAATGGTATGGTGCCCATAGCAACCAATCACAATGCAGCTTTTATGCTGCTGAGGTAAAATGTAAGCTGCACTGTGATTGGTTGGGAACATTCTATGATGTCAAAAGGCAACAATACCTGAGAACATTCTAAGACATCACAGCGATGTTCTTGTATAGACGACCATACACGTCCGGAGCCGCTCAGACCTACATGAAGAGGATGGAGGAAGCTGACGAGGACGAACAACATGGCGGACGGAGAGAGGAAGAACGTCAGATATGTATTCCGGCTACACAACCACCGTCTCCTATAGAGTCACATATGTCCATGCCGGAGATATTCTAGGATCGGATGGAGAAGGATCTGAAGGTCTTCTATGATCACTGCTGGGGCCTCGTGGGACACCATCTGCCACATTTATTAAGGGGTTCGGACATTAGTGTATACCTGTATAGCTTATAGGTGTGCAGTGAGAGGGTTCCTTTAGACTGTAAGCTCTTAGGAGCAGGACCTCACTTGTCCCGTCAGTGTATTGTAAGCCTTGATTGGCCGGAATCCTCTCTGTGTTATAAGATGTGATATTACATTGTAAGCCTTAACCTCTTAATGACCAGACCCATGGCTGCCCTGATCATAATCAGGCTGCGCCGGCCGTGTATTTCACAAACGCAGAGAATGTAACCCTCAGTTTCAATGTATTCGTCCTCATGAACTGGTTTGGGGCGTGCATTTCACCCCGCGTGAATAAAAGCAGGACCTGCTCTATCTTTCTGCGTTTTGCCCAGCAAAGGCCCATACAAAAGTCTATGGGAGCTGCACAAATACGCAAGGTGATGCGGGAAACACTGCGCAAAAGAGCGAAAAACAGAACACATCTGGATATCATTCACCTAAATAGTCTTTAAAATCTACAAAAAGGGTGTGTTGCGTGCGCGTGTTTTGAACAGGCCCTGCTTACGCAAAAAGTACAATACTATGCGTGGACACGCGTGCAAATGTGCCTCATCCGACCGCGTTCATGTGGAAATACGTTGCCCTGGGTGAGCCTTACTGCGTATTGGGTCATCTGAAGCCGCCCTTACCCTGATCATCGGGAGAGCTTCCTACTTAAGGACCCATTCACACAGGTCTATATGTTGTCCGTGTGTTTCACAGTCCGCACATGGACACATTATAGCCCATCAGGCTTCTCATATGTGGGCGTTGTCATGCAGACAAATGGTCCGTGTGAGAAGAATTGGAGCGAACTCGCACACAGCCGTCTGAATGCGCTCTTAATTTATGGTATTTTTTGCTATTTCTTTTACCATTTTTAAGAGACATATATATACACAGACGCACACCATTCTGAATATATACGCACAGACGCACACTATTTTACATATATACACAGACGCACACCATTCTGAATATATACGCACAGACGCACACTATTCTACATATATACACACAGACGTACACTATTCTACCTATATACACACAGACGTACACTATTCTACATATATACGCACAGACGTACACTATTCTACATATACGCACAGACGCACACTATTCTACATATATACGCACAGATGTACACTATTCTACATATATACGCACAGACGCACACTATTCTACATATATACACACAGACGCACACTATTCTACATATATACGCACAGACGTACACTATTCTACATATATACGCACAGACGCTTCTCCATCAGGCAGATGTTAGATTTTTTACACCATTTGTATCCATACGGTCATAAAGTCATTGAGAGGTAAGGTTCGTCTCCCTAGATTGTAAGCTCCTCGGGGCAGGATTATGTGCAGCACTAAGCAGGAGGGTAGATGAGATCCAGGATGACATCTATTAGGTGTGTAATGAGAGGGTTCCTTCCTTTAGACTGTAAGCTCTTAGGAGCAGGACCTAACTTGTCACATCAGTATATTGTAAAATTTAATTGACTGGAATGCTCTCTGTATTATAAGA
The DNA here is from genome assembly GCF_035609145.1 of Eleutherodactylus coqui. NCBI lineage: Eukaryota > Metazoa > Chordata > Amphibia > Anura > Eleutherodactylidae > Eleutherodactylus > Eleutherodactylus coqui. Next base: position 34,880,957 of record NC_089842.1, read on the forward strand.
TATGATATTACATTGTAAGCCTTAACCTCTTAATGACCAGACACATTGTTGCCTTGATCATCATCACAGCTTCCTTCTTAAGGACCCATTCACACAGGTCTATATGTTGTCCGTGTGTTTCACAGTCCGCACATGGACACATTATAGCCCATCAGGCTTCTCATATGTGGGCGTTGTCACGCAGACAAATGGTCCGTGTGAGAAGAATTGGAGCGAACTCGCACACAGCCGTCTGAATGCGCTCTTAATTTATGGTATTTTTTGCTATTTCTTTTACCATTTTTAAGAGACATATATATACACAGACGCACACCATTCTGAATATATACGCACAGACGCACACTATTTTACATATATACACAGACGCACACCATTCTGAATATATACACACAGACGCACACTATTCTACATATATACACACAGACGTACACTATTCTACATATACGCACAGACGCACACTATTCTACATATATACGCACAGACGTACACTATTCTACATATACGCACAGACGCACACTATTCTACATATATACGCACAGACGTACACTATTCTACATATATACGCACAGACGCACACTATTCTACATATATACACACAGAAGCACACTATTCTACATATATACGCACAGACGTACACTATTCTACATATATACGCACAGACGCTTCTCCATCAGGCAGATGTTAGATTTTTTACACCATTTGTATCCATACGGTCATAAAGTCATTGAGAGGTAAGGTTCGTCTCCCTAGATTGTAAGCTCCTCGGGGCAGGATTATGTGCCGCACTAAGCAGGAGGGTAGATGAGATGCAGGGTGACATCTATTAGGTGTGTAATGAGAGGGTTCCTTCCTTTAGACTGTAAGCTCTTAGGAGCAGGACCTAACTTGTCACATCAGTATATTGTAAAATTTAATTGACCGGAATGCTCTCTGTATTATAAGATATGATATTACATTGTAAGCCTTAACCTCTTAATGACCAGACACATTGTTGCCCTGATCATCATCACAGCTTCCTTTTTAAGGACCCATTCACACAGGTCTATATGTTGTCCGTGTGTTTCACAGTCCGCACATGGACACATTATAGCCCATCAGGCTTCTCATATGTGGGCGTTGTCACGCAGACAAATGGTCCGTGTGAGAAGAATTGGAGCTAACTCGCACACAGCCGTCTGAATGCACTCTTAATTTATGGTATTTTTTGCTATTTCTTTTACCATTTTTAAGAGACATATATATACACAGACGCACACCATTCTGAATATATACGCACAGACGCACACTATTTTACATATATACACAGACGCACACCATTCTGAATATATACGCACAGACGCACACTATTCTACATATATACACACAGACGTACACTATTCTACATATACGCACAGACGCACACTATTCTACATATATACGCACAGACGTACACTATTCTACATATACGCACAGACGCACACTATTCTACATATATACGCACAGACGTACACTATTCTACATATATACGCACAGACGCACACTATTCTACATATATACACACAGACGCACACTATTCTACATATATACGCACAGACGTACACTATTCTACATATATACGCACAGACGCTTCTCCATCAGGCAGATGTTAGATTTTTTACACCATTTGTATCCATACGGTCAAAAAGTCATTGAGAGGTAAGGTTCGTCTCCCTAGATTGTAAGCTCCTCGGGGCAGGATTATGTGCAGCACTAAGCAGGAGGGTAGATGAGATCCAGGGTGACATCTATTAGGTGTGTAATGAGAGGGTTCCTTCCTTTAGACTGTAAGCTCTTAGGAGCAGGACCTAACTTGTCACATCAGTATATTGTAAAATTTAATTGACCGGAATGCTCTCTGTATTATAAGATATGATATTACATTGTAAGCCTTAACCTCTTAATGACCAGAAACATTGTTGCCCTGATCATCATCACAGCTTCCTTCTTAAGGACCCATTCACACAGGTGTATCTGTGCTGGCCGTGTATTTTACAGACGGCACATGGACTCATTATAGCCCATCAGGCTACTCATATGTGGGAGTTTTCACACAGACTGATGGTCCGTGTAAGAACCACGCACACAGCTGTCTGAATGCGCCCTTAATTTGTGGTATTTTTTTGCTTTTTCTTTTACCATTTTTAAGAGAAGCTTCTCCATCAGGCAGATGTTAGATCTTTTACACCATTTGTATCCATACGGTCATAAAGTCATTGAGAGGTAAGGTCAGTCTCGCTAGGGCAGGGGTGTCAAACTCATTTTCACAGAGGGCCACATCAGCCTTATGGCTGCCTTCAAAGGGCCAATTCTAATTGTAAGACAGTATAGTAAAAATGAACCCCATAGTGGCCCGATTGGTAATAAGGTCCCCCCATAGTGGCCAGTGGCGCACACTATTATACATATATATATATATATATATACTGTATATACACACAGGCGCAAACTATTATTATACATATATATATGTATACACAGTTGCACACTATTCTAAATATATATGCACAGATGCACACTGTTCTACTCATATACGCACACTAACATACATATATACACACATACACACACTATTCTACATATATACACACAGACGCACACTATTCTACATATATACGCACAGACGCACACCATTCTGCACATATATACGCACAGACGTACACCATTCTGCATATATACGCACAGACGCACACCATTGTACACATATACGCACAGGCGCACACCATTGTACACATATACGCGCAGACACACACCATTGTACACATATACGCACACTATTCTACACATATAGCACAAACGCACACTATCATACAAATATACGTACACACACACACACACACACATATATATACATATACACACACACACATACATACACACAGGTGCACATACATATATTACATATACACATACATTCGGCCCGCAGGTCTTGTGTTTGACACCTGTGCCCTAGGATATAAGTCATTATTATTATTGGCCTGGATTTCTGCTGCGGTTTTTAGAGGCGAATCCACAAGGAGAAAATCCGAGCTGAACTGTGCGATCTAAACATACTGTTATAGGTGTGTAGTGAGAGGGTTCCTTTAGACTGTAAGCTCTTAGGAGCAGGACCTAACTTGTCACGTCAGTGTATTGTAAGCCTTGATTGGCAGGAATCCTCTCCGTATTATAAGATATGATATTACATTGTAAGCCTTAACCTCTTAATGACCAGACACATTGCTGCCCTGATCATCATCACAGCTTGCTAGGGGCCCATTCACACAAGTGTATATTCATATCTGGGCTGGCTGTGTATTTTACAGACGCACACGGACACATTATAACTCATCAGGCTACTCATACATGGATGTTGTTACGCAGACAAATGGTCCGTGTGAGAAGAATTGGAGCTAACTCGCACACAGCCGTCTAAATGTGCTCTTAATTTATGGTATTTTTTGCTATTTCTTTTACCATTTTTAATATATACACAGACGCACACCATTCTGAATATATACGCACAGACGCACACTATTCTACATATATACACACAGACGTACACTATTCTACATATACGCACAGACGCACACTAAAATACTACATATATACGCACAGACGCACACTATTCTACATATATACGCACAGACGTACACTATTCTACATATATACGCACAGACGCACACTATTCTACATATATATGCACAGACGCACACTATTCTACATATATACGCACAGACGTACACTATTCTACATATATACGCACAGACGCACACTATTCTACATATATACGCACAGACGCTTCTAGATTTTTTACACCATCTGTATCCATACGGTCATAAAGTCATTGAGAGGTAAGGTCCGTCTCCCTAGATTGTAAGCTCCTCGGGGCAGGATTATGTGCAGCACTAAGCAGGAGGGTAGATGAGATCCAGGGTGACATCCGATCGCCACATTTGGGGTCAGGAAGGAATTATTTTTCCCCCTGAGACTAAGCTCTCCGGGGGTTTTCTTCGCCTTCCTCTGGATCTTTGGGGTGTGGCTCCTAACTCCGGACCCCAAAATAATGCTAAGTGCTATATATGACAAGTGCTGAATGCTCACATTATGGGGGTCACACCAGCGCTGGGTTGTTCTGTTTGTCTCCATCCTAGGAGCTGAACAACATATAAACCTGGACGGCGCCAATTGGACCTCATTGACTATAATGGGATCCGTTTGGCTTCCTGCATGATGACAGAATGTTCCCCGGATGACATAGTGCAGCATACTGAGCTATCTTGTTCATGACGTCATGCTGGATCTGTGCCGGAGGCTCCAGAAGGATCCTCCGCTGCAGATGTGACCGATGACCTGACTTAGGAGTCACCACCCTCGTTATTACATAGGATATAAGTCATTATTATTATTATTGGCTCCACTGCTTATTGCTAATAAATAAAGGTGTAACAACAAGCGGCTCTCGTGTCGTTCTTCTCAGGGTTATTATATCTCACAGTTACCAGGATGAGTTAGAGAAGACTTCTCCATAGACCATGCCGATCTGGAGCAGAACCGGACTATTCTGGGTCCATCATCCGCTATCCCGATATAATATAAGGCTGCAGTCACACAATATGGTAATCCACCACAACGGCCGGATGGACAATATCAGAGACTTAATGTCAGACGTTGCGTTATCTGCGTTGTATCACTGGGTCCTTATGTGGGGTCTGTGGCGGGTTCTAGAAGGGGCTCTAAACTACATTCCCCCACCACATCTGAAGCCGCTCCTGGGGGCTCCTTCACACGGACAGATTTGCGTGTGCAAAATGTACATACACAATACATAGAGAATAAAACCCATTGACGGGTTTGTCTGCTGCACCCAAATGGCCATGTGCGTGCAAAAAGTACAGTAAAATACGCCATTGTGGATGCAAAAAAGCCTCACACATAGCACAAATATATTGCGCTGAGCCGCGCACAACAACGCATACGCCCGTGTGAAGGAGCCTTAAGGCCGGCATATTTCCGCACGCATTAGCGCTGCATATTTGCGCTACGGGTGTTGCATTTCTGTGCACATGTATGTTACTATATTTTTTGCTCACATATGCTCCTGCGTATTTGCGCGCGCAAAAAACACACGTAAGCACGCTCCCAGGGATCTTAATGGGCAATTCAGTTTAATTAGATATGCGCTATTTTTGTGCTCAATACGCATGAAAAGCGAACACGCTGCGTATATTTTTGCTCAAACAGAATACGTGCATGTGAACGAGCCCATTTAAATCGATGGGTTCTATTCACTGCGTATTGTACGTGGGCGTTTTACAAGCATAATACGCAGCGCAAATGTGTTCGTGTGAATAAGACCTAACTGACTGACACAAAGCAGAAGTATATAGTAGCAGATACACCGATCCCAGCCATAGCATTGGTTCATCCAGCGCTCCACTGATTGGGTGAGGAGTGGCTGAAGAACCAATCAGAGCCATCGCTTTCTGGTGGTGAATCCCGTAACCAGTAAGTGATGTTGTACGAGCGGCGGAGGTCTGCGGGAACCGCACCGAATCATGCTAAACCTCTAGAGAGCAGCGGGAGGGGCCTGGACCGAGCCTGTTGGGTAATGTATTCTTTTTTTTTTATGTAGTGTAACTAAGGCTTATTTTCGGGGAAACAGGGTAAATATAAATATATATATATATATATATATATATATATATATGGGACTGTAAGATATTCGATTGTCACCCGTCATCTGTGTGATGAGTCCCTTAAGAGTTCCAGCGATACAGTCAAAACTGATGGATGAGATGTGGCCAGCGGCCATGAAGAGCAGAACAGCACGGGGGGGGCAGGCTGAACTTTTGCACCTGACTTCATGAGCCTTTTGCTTCACCCCTGACAATGAACATCTTTGGAACGAACAAGAACGTTGCGTCAGGAAATATGAACATCGAGGTCAGTGTAATCATGGAGCGTCCATATCCTCAAAACAATGTAAAACAGCGTTGGATCTGTGATGAGACGCGTCGTTTTGTTGGAAGTATGGCCGACCATTCCCAGAGTATTACCACATTGTCAGCGGCACATTATTGTCTAGAATGTCCGGGTACATCTCCATGGTTCTTGCCGCTACAACCAACGGACCGAGACCATGCTGCGTAAAACATCCCCAGACCATAACGGAACCTCCGCTTTGCTAAACTGGTGGCACAGCACACTCAGGAGTCACAATTGCGACCCAACCCTTTAGCAAACCGGGGCCTGTGGGCCCCTGCCATACGCACCCAGGGAGGGAAGGGACTGTTACTGGGGAGTCGGCAGCCAGTTATAGGCTGCAGAGTCCCCTGTCGCTTGGCCCTCCCTTCAGCTGAGAGACTGCAGTTGTGATTGGTCATTACTGCACTATGTCAGTGCACTGCCGGTCATGTGATTGTCTGGCTGCCAGTGCACTGAAAGTGAAAATGAGAGCGCAGTCTGCTGATCATGCGGTAGAACCAGGTATGTACCACATGTAATCTTATGTGTATAGCTGCTATAACTTATAACAGCTGTACATATATAAATATATAGAGCACATATCCGGGTTATATCAGCATGCCCCATATCGCTATGGATGTATATCTCCTGTATATAGTGATATGGAGCATGCTGGTATAACCTGCAGGTATTAGTGTATCTTGATGCCACCAGGAAGCCCTGGTGGAATCAAGATTGAAAGGGGTTTTACACCCCCCGTACCTGATTGGCTGTAATAGGTGGGTGTGCTGCAGGTCCTGGCAGCCAAGTAAACAGAGGCTGTGGCTGCAACCCCCTTTTCTCTGTCGCCCACCTTGAAGAAGGGAGCATGTTGCTATTTAGGGCAGGACAATAGACCTAACTAGCGGTCGGCCACAACAAGTTATTCTGCAGCAAAGCATGGAGGGCTGCACCTCCATGACTTCCAAGCCCCCGCAGAAGTTGCCCATTGCCGCCGCTGAAATCCCCGCTCCTCCTGCAGAATACAAAAACGCAGCACGATGCGCCTTACACTGCTGAGCCAGGGTGGCCATGAGGAAGCGCACAGCGCCCTGAACGGAATCAGCCTGTGGCGGCAATGAAAGCGCTCCCTCACCCATCTGTTTCCTTACTCCCGGTCGCTATAACGCAGGACACAGCGGTGGACACAGCCGCCGGCCCGCAGACACTTGAAGCAGTAGGACACCTGGGAGGACGGGGGACAGACGCTTAGCTGATGTAACAGCGCAGCAGGTAAGCGGCCCATTACACACACCGGGCACTCCTCACTCACTAAGTACGGCGCTTCCCCATACAATTTAGCCAATTACAGGACCTTTGCTTCTTGACCCTATCAGGAGCTGGGGGAGTGACAGGGACGTTCCTCCTGTCAAACCCCTAGTTTCCTGGTGGCATCAAGATACACTAATACTTAACATGCGTATGTTCTGTATATAATTATATATGTGCTACTGGTATAAGCTATACATCCTGTATGTAGTAACCATGCTGTTATATCACTATATACAGGTGATGTATAATTTATACCAGATGTACATACATAATTATATAGATTTATAACAGCTGTACGTATATAATTATATAGAGCACATATCCAGGTTGTACCAGCATGCCCCATATCACTATGGATGTATATCTCCTGTATATAGTGATATGGAGCATGCTGGTATAACCTGTATGTGTCCTGTATATAATTATATATGTGCTACTGGTATAAGCTATACATCCTGTATGTAGAAATATCACTATATACGGGTGATGTATGAATTATATCAGCTGTGCATATATGATTATATAGACTTTTAGCAGCTGTACATATATAATTATCCAGGTCACACCAGCATGCTCCATATCACTATGGATGTATATCTCCTGTATATAGTAATATGGAGCATGCTGGTATAACCTGTATATGCCCTGTATATAATTATATATGTGCTACTGGTATAAGCTATACATCCTGTATGCAGTAATATCATTATATACAGGTTATGTATACCTTATACCAGCTGTACATATATAATTATATAGACTTCTAGAAGCTGTACATATATAATTATATAGACATACCAGCTGTACATATATAATTATATAGACTTCTAGAAGCTGTACATATATAATTATCCAGGTTACACCAGCATGCTCCATATCAGTATATACAGGTGATGTATAACGTATACCAGCTGTGCATATATAATTATATAGACATACCAGCTGTACATATATAATTATCCAGGTTGTTCCAGCATGCACCATATCACTATGGATGTATATCTCCTGTATATAGTGATATGGAGCATGCTGGTATAACCTGTATATGTCCTGTATATAATTATATATATGCTACTGGTATAAGCTATACATCCTGTATGTAGTAATATCACTATATACGGGTGATGTATGAATTATATCAGCTGTGCATATATAATTATATAGACATACCAGCTGTACATATATAATTATCCAGGTTGTTCCAGCATGCACCATATCACTATGGATGTATATCTCCTGTATATAGTGATATGGAGCATGCTGGTATAACCTGTATATGTCCTGTATATACACCAGCAAGCTCCATATCACTATATACAGGGAATTGAGCATTCCACTTTTCTGCTCTATTCGGGGAGCATGAAAGAAGACTTCCCGCAACCGAACGGCTTTGTCTCTAGATGGAACCGAGCAGCATTAGACAGACAGAGGGGTCACTGACCGTCGTATGCGTTGGCCTCCCAGATCATCACACCAGCAGGGGGCAGTGTGCTGCTCTACAGCAAAGAGAGAATTGAGGAGCTCCCCCTGAGATCTCCAGACGCGAACACGGCTGTCACCAGTACCCAAACTAAGCCTCGATTTGTGCTGAAGACAACCCGATTCCACTCTGTAGCGTCAAATTTCATAGTTGCAACACAACTGCAAACAGAGGCAACAATGGGTACGAGCCAAAGGCAGTACATGTTATGGACACCATGAGATCAAGTGTCCTTCACACAAGCACCTGAAAATGGTTCCAACAGGCACAGGGGTATAACGATGGGCAACAAAGCAGTTGGAGCTGCTGGTGCTTATCGGACGATCAGACGCTCCTCCCTACTGGTGGTCTGTTGGGGGTGTCCTGAGCCCGGTCACCTTGTGTGCCCCTCACACATCCACTGGTCCCAACACCTCCTAACAGCCTGGTCAGACACTCCTCTCTACTGGTGGCCTGTTGGGGGTGTCCTGAGCCCGGTCACCTTGCGTGCCCTCACACATCCACTGGTCCCAACACCTCCTAACAGTCTGGTCAGACGCTACTCTCTACTGGTGTTCTGTAGGGGGCGTCCTGAGCCTGGTGACCTTGTGTGCGCCATAAACATCCACTGGCCCTAAGACCTCCTAACAGTCTGGCTAGACACTCCTCTCGACTGGTGGTCTGTAGGGGGCGCCCTCAGCCCGATCACCTTGTGTGCCCTCCAACATCTACTGATCCCAACACTACCTAACAGTCTGGTCAGAACGGCCCGGTGGGGGGCAATTTGTTGATACGGCCATCCAGCTTCTCAAACACCAATAATGCACCCCTCTCAGACTCTGGTAATGGGGTGAAATTTCTTCTCTGCGTCATAGAGGCGTCCAGTGGTCAACAAGCTCTACACAAGCGGAAGAAGAGGTCACTACACACAAGGAGCCTCCGAGAGCCTTTTATAGGCCAAGGGGTAAACCACTTTTAGGGCCTCAGGTGACAAGACTGTTCATCTAATCACACAACTCTCATTATTTACATATCTGCCTGAGATGGAACTGCATGCTGAGCTTTGCAGCAAAATGACAACTTTTTCTAGGGACACGATTGTTTTTGACAATGAGTGTATATTATTCCCCCTCGTTCCCAACCCCCCCCCCCCCCTTGCCGCCACACGTTAGATAACTATCCAGCCAACAATTACCACATCAATGCCCCCAGTAACATGCAAACTTGCCATGGCTGAACGTTACTTTTATAAGAGAGGCCTGTCTTTAGAAATATGGCCCCTGTCTTTAGCCACGCCTCTTTCTTCCAACAGTTTTTAATACTGTCAAAATAGGTGTAAACGTGTAGAAAAAGGATGGGGATGTATAATATATAATTGGACATACTGGAAGGACTTATTTAGGGATCACCCACTTTGCCTTTATCTACTGGCTTATGGGGGAGTTTGTCTGCTTTTCACTACTAGGCCATGTTGTGGTACAAAGGTGGGGTAAGACCCAGTAGTCAGAGCCTGGGAGGATCAGTGAGCCTTAAAGAGGTATTCCATCTTAGCCACTCATGGCAGCATTAGAAATACTCCTCTGTACAAGTGTGGTCAGGAGTACAAAAACAACTGAGTGGGCTGCGCTTTGCTGTTTCTGTAACTTTCATTCATTTCTATGGGAGTTATAGAAATGATGTAGAGCAGCCCACTTGGCAGTTTCTCTGCACTCGATCATCACCTCATTAACCCGATCCAGGGGGACTTCGTTTTAAAGTTCGGTGCAGATCTCATAGGTGGGACTCGATCTGTTAGACTTTTGTGGCATATCCTATGAATGGGAATACCCCTTTAATTATTGGGGTGTGAGAAGGCGGATGGTCGTATCAATGAATTGTCCCCCACTGAGCCGTTCTGACCAGATTGTTAGGGGGTGTTGTGACCAGTGGATGTGTGAGGGCACACAAGGTGACCGGGCTCAGGACCCCCGACAGACCACCAGTAGAGGGGATCATCTGACCAGACTGTTAGAAGGTGTTTGGACCAGTGGATATGTGAGGGCACACAAGGTGATTGTGCTCATTCAGACCACCAGTCGAGAGGAGCATCTAACCAGACTGTTAGAAGGTGTTGTGAGCAGTGGATGTGTGAGGGCACACAAGATGACCTGTCTAAGGACCCCCGACAGACCACCAGTAGAGGGGATGATCTTACCAGACTGTTAGGAGGCGCTGGGACCAGTGGTTGTGTGAGGGCACACAAGGTGACTGGGCTCACGCAGACCACCAGTAGAGAGGAGCATCTGATAGTCTGACAAGCACCAGCAGCTCCAACTGTTTTGTTATCCGCCATCCAGAGACAGGTGGCGCCATTGTTACACCCCTGTGTCTGTCAGAACCATTTCCAGGCACTTGGCGGACGGACATTTGGTCTCACGGCTCCCATTACATGTACTGCTTTTGGTTCAAATAAATTTTTATTGTGCATATCACTTGGTTGACAACAGAATGATTTTTCAACACAGTCATGTGAACCCGCGATATGAACAATATATATTTAACAATTTTAGATGCATAAAAGAAAATGGGGAGACAAAACTTAACCTGTTTGGTAACACGAGGGAGGATGGGGGGGGGGGGGGGAAGAATGGGGGGGGGGGGAGGAAATCGCCATTATCTAGGGGTCCTGAGTCTTTGGCGGGCACTTGGAGGATTGTCATCTGCTGGCTCCTCCCTGTCTCTTCAGTATTGTTCTATATCTCTCAGAATTGGCCTTGTTCAACCCAGCTCTTGAGGTTGTCAGAGACCCTGAACGCTACCCACGGCTGCCACGTCCTGTGAGTGGCTTCCCAGGTCTTGGGGTCCTCCGCTCCCAATTCGTCGTATCTCATGAGGGTGTGGAGCTCCTCTACCCACATACCCCTGGTGGGAGCACATGGGGAGCGCCAGAACCTCGGAATGAGTCTCCTCATTGCTATTATAAAGAATCTTAACAGGCCTGATTTGGCCTCGCTCACCGATCCTGGGAAGAGCGAAAGCATAGCCAGTTTTGGCGACATGGTCACCCTCGTATGGTGAATTCGATTGAATAGGAATGATATGTCCTTCCATAGTGAGGCTACTGGTCGGCATTCCCACCATATATGTACCATTGTGCCTCTGCTCTCACTGCATCTCCAGCACAAGGGCGAGGTGTCACGGAAAATCTTCTGGAGCTGGTCAGGGGTTCTATACCATCGTGATAGTATTTTGTAGTTGAGGTCTTGGACTTTACCCGCTGAAGAAAGTTTATGGGTTAATGTCCAAATCTTAGACCACTCTTCCTCTGAGAAACCACCTCCCAGTTCTTGTTCCCAGGCCTCTCTGCATCTCGGGATTTCGTTCTCCGCCTCCCGAGCCAACAACATCTTATACAACCTGGAGATCATGTGCCTGTGGTTCGTGTGTGATAGGTATAATTGTTCGAACGCCGTGAGTGGGGCTGTTAGGTTTTCCTTCGGCGTCAATGAGCTTACAAAACCCCTTAATTGGAGGTATTGGAGCCAAGATCCTGGTTGTGGTGGATTCTGTCCTAGGATTTCTGTCATGGGTTTTAGGCCCGTCTATGACACTACGTCTCTTAGTCTGGGAATCGGCGAAAGCGGGAGCGATAGGATTTTCTGGTGTTGTAGCGTGGTTTCAAATAAGGGGTTTGCTATGAGCGGAGTTAGTGGGCCTGGTATATTAACGAGGCCGTAATTGGGCGCGAAGCTTGCCCATGTTTTGATTAATTGGAGGCAGAAGGGGGAAATGTTGGGGATGGATCTGATTCCCTTTGGTGGGATCCAGAAGGCTCCCTCTAGGCCGTCTATGTCGCCTGAGTGCTCTATTTGCACCCAGAGTCTAGAGCTCCCACTTTTAAGTATGTCTAGGGCGCAAGTTGCGATATTAGCTTTATAATATAGGGAGAAGTCTGGGAGACCCATTCCCCCCCTCTCTTTTTCCCTTGTCAGCAAAGAGAAACGCAGGCGAGGCTTGCGCCCCCTCCAAACGAAATCCGTGATTAGGGACCTAATTTTTTTAAGGTAGAGGCCTGGAAGTCTAATCGGGATTGTTTGACATATATAGAGGAAACGGGGTAGTACGTCCATTTTTATGGCGTTTACTCGCCCGTTCCAGGATAGATATAGAGGATTCCATCTGTCTAAGTCTCTTTCCAGTTTTTCGACAAAGGGTGTGTAATTTAGTTTGAAAGCCTGTGTGGGGTCTGTTGGAATCCGGGCTCCTAAGTATTTGATATGAGAGTTGACCCAGCGAAATGGGAGTACCGACTCTAGATGGGAGACCTCGGCCTTCGGGAGGGAGACATTTAGGGTCTCCGACTTCTGGGCATTGATTTTATAATTGTTGACCCTTCCAAACTTTTCGAATTCTCTCAATAGGACGGGCATGCCCACCCGGGGGTTCGATAGGTAAAGTAGCAAGTCATCTGCAAAAAGTGACATTTTATGCTCCTCTGAGCCTACCTTTAGACCTTTAATTGAGTCATTTTTCCTGATTGCATTTGCCATGGTTTCCATTGTCAGTATATACAGGAAGGGCGAAAGCGGGCACCCCTGTCTCGTTCCGTTTTTTCACTTTAAAGGGTTCTGACAGTGTCCCGTTCACCCTAATTCTTGCTGTAGGATCGTGGTATAGCGCCATGACCCTCTGGAGCATCCGTGGGCCCATTCCGATTTTTCCCAGCGTGGCAGAGAGGAAGGACCAACTCACCCTATCAAAAGCCTTCTCTGCATCAATTGACAGGAGGCATAAAGGGGTCTTGGATTGTTTGGCCCTGGCTATTAGGGACATTGTTTTGATAGTGTTGTCCCTTGCCTCTCTGCCTGGGACGAAGCCGACCTGCTCCAGATGGATCAGTCGCGGGATCACACTCTGCAGTCTGTTGGCGATCAATTTGGCGAACATTTTAATGTCAATATTTATTAGTGAAATTGGTCTGTAGCTCCCGCAAGCCGAGGGATCCTTGTCTGGTTTGAGTATGACCGATATGTGGGCCTGAAGGGCCTGTTGTGGGAAGGGGCAGTTTTTGTTTATCATGTTGAATGCCTCTAATACCATAGGAGATAGCTCCTCGGCGAAGAGTTTGTAGAATCTGGCTGTATACCCATCCGGGCCCGGGCTCTTATTTATTTTCAAATTTTTTATTATGTCTGCCAGTTCCTGGGGGGCGAAGTCTAGTTCTAGGTCTTCGATTTCCGCGGGGGTCAGGCGTCTGGGGGCGTGATCTGTCAGGTAGGCATCTATCTCGTCTTTGTGGCTTGGTGGGGGTGTTAGAGAGTCAGTTTTGATATTGTATAGTTTGTTATAGAAGGTTTTAAATTCCTTTAGGATGTCCGTGGTGCTGTGTACTATTTGACCTCTGTTGGTTTGAATTTTGGGGATGTATGTGAGCGGTGTCCTGGGGTGTAGTGTCCTAGCTAGGTGGCTGCCGCATTTGTCGCCATATTCGAAGGAACCCTTTTTGAGTTTATCTCTGAGTGCTAGTGAGCGTTGGTCCAGTATCTCGAGGATCCGCTGACGGGTGGCGGATATTTTCGCGCAAGACGTCGTTTTGTTGGCGTTTGTTGGCTGTTTCTTTGAGAACATGGAATGCAGTTTGCCGGAGGACAAATTGATTCAGCTGCAACGTGATTTACAGGGCATACGGCAGACGAGGAAGGTGACTCTCAAGTCCCTTTACAGTCGTTGTTAGGGAAATCAAATTTTGCCTGTGGCATTATGCCGATGGGGCGAATAGCAGAGGCTACGGCTGGAGTAAAGTCAGGGCCTAATTTTCTTTGCGTGTCGAAGGGAATGAAAGCGGACTTGGATGTTTGGGCTGAATTTCTGGTCGGATACAATGGAAGGTCATTGTTTTTGGAAAAAAGTTGAGCAATTTTGACTGTGAACTGTTCACAGATGCAGCAGGGGCAGCGGGTTTGGAGACTTTTTTTTTAAAGGTGAATGGTGTGTTACTCCGTGGCCTGTTCAATGGGTAACAGCTGGGCTAACCAGGAATTAGATTTTTTTTTAATTGTTTCCAATTGTAGTTGCAGTTTCAGTGTGGGGGAGTTGGTTTCGCAACAAAAAAGTACGTTTTCATTGCGATAACCTGGGAGTAGTCCAAGCCATCCATTCAATATCGGCGCGTTCACCACCAGTAGTGGACTTGTTACGCCACATGGTGTTATTGTGTTTGTCTCTGAATGCATGGGTGGTTGCGGAGCATGTTCCTGGAGTAGATAATTCTATAGCAGATTCCCTTTCTCATTTCCAGTGAGATCATTTTTGTTCCCTGGTGGCGGACGCAGCGAAAAAGGGATGTCCATGTTCTCTGGAACTTTGGACACTGGTCGATGTGCAGTGGAAAGTTTAATTCGGGGTTCATTAGCAAGGTCAATGATACAGCTTGGCAAGAATGGGAGAATTGGCTTGGTGGGAAGGAAGAGGTGCGGCATGAAGAAGATGCAGTCAGTGATTTTTTACTTTTTTTAAGGGAGGCATCTATTAAGGGATGGTCAATAGCTAAAGTAAACCGCATGGTTTCTGCGTTGGCTTTTGGCTTTCAGTTGAGGGGTTTAAGGGATGTGACAAAGAATCTTTTGGTGAGACGGGTGTTGAAGGGATATAGGAGAGGTAAGGTGGCAAGAGATTTGAGGAAGCCGGTTACTTTTGAAATTCTGGAAAGGATGGGGTGCAGTTTAGATAAGTGTTGTATGAAAAGTTATAAAACCAGCCTTTTTCAATGTGTCTTTGCGTTTGCCTTTTTGGGGGCTTTTAGAGTAACTGAACTAGTGTTTCTCAGTAAAAGGGTTAAGGGGGTTTAAATTTGAGAGAGGTTCGGGTCCTCAATAAGGGATTAGAGATACTATTGCATAGGTCAAAAACCAATCAAGCAGGTAAAGGTAAGACGGTGTGGTTAGCAAAGGTGCCAGGGGCGTTAATGTGTCTGGTGGATCGTTTCTTAGCTTATCAGGCTTATCAGTTGTTGGGGAACAAGGACCGCTGTTTAGGCATAAGGATGGAACTTTCCTTTCTAAATTTAAATTTGGCAAAGTTTTTAAACTAGTTTTAGGTAATTTCGGGGTAGGAGGTGTGTATTCTTCACACTCGTTTCGAATTGGGGCAGCTACTGAAGCTTTTGAGAGAGATTTGGGGTCCGAGACAATTAATAGGATTGGGAGATGGCAATCAAATCTTTTTAGGCTATATATTCAGCCTGAAGGGATGAGTGGAAGTAAATTTTAAAGGGAGTTGTTTAGTTGGGTTGTTGAGTTTTTTGGACTGATGTTGTGCTTTCATTTCACAGGCCAAAATTCCCCTGCATTAGTATGACTGTTGGGCCATTCCTACGTCTACAGGGTGGCAAAACAGGCAAGAGTGCGTCCAAATGGTTAACAATTAAATTTTAATAAGAGAATGCTGTAATTTGGTGGATAGGTAGGCGAGGGATGTTGTGGAGACACGTATTGCAGGAAGCACATTAGTGTGTGGGCAGGGATAGAAGCCTGGATATGCTAGTTTTGCATGTTGGTGGGAATGACCTGGTGAGTCGTCCTGCGTGAGACCTGAGAAGGGACATCCAATCTGATATTTAAAGATTGCGATGTCTCTTCCCAGATATGGTAATAGTGTGGTCAGAGATAGTCCTGAGGAAGACTTCGAGGGGGGCGAGATCCATTGAAA
Organism: Eleutherodactylus coqui; assembly: GCF_035609145.1. Classification (NCBI taxonomy): domain Eukaryota; kingdom Metazoa; phylum Chordata; class Amphibia; order Anura; family Eleutherodactylidae; genus Eleutherodactylus; species Eleutherodactylus coqui. The sequence continues at coordinate 34,897,374 of NC_089842.1, forward strand.
GTATTAATAGAATAAAAATCAATAGGCAGATATCAGCTTTCGTAGTGTGGAATGGGGGGATTAGTGTTAGACATTTTGACCTGGAAAGAGGGGAAGGTAATTATTGGTTGGAGGACAGGGTCCATCTCAATGGTATCGGTATAGATTTGTGGGCATGCTTGGAGTTGAAAAGGCACTTCAGTTGGTGGGTGCGGTGCAGGCTTAGGTATAAGCAGTGCTGGCTGTGGCGGGTGGGGAGTCCTTGGAGTCTGTTGTAAATTGTGTGTGTGTGGGGGGGGGGAGTTCTGGGTGAGGACCACCTCACTGGGTAATACTCCCTCCTTTTTGTTAAGTTAGTGTTGGGTGCTACGGGATGTGGTTAACGAGGGGCAGTTATCCCTCCTGGCCTCATTTATATTTTAGCCACCCAACGGGCAGCTAGTGGTGCCCATGAATTGGTTTGTACGATTGTGGGCAAGGTACATCTTTATCAAGGAAGTTTCAAGCACCTGATTGTTTGTGGCTCCAAGGATTCCCCCCCCACTGGGGAGGTTAAAAAATGGAAGTATTTTATGTTTTAATGTTTGTATTAATAAAACAGCTGCTGTGGCCAATTTACCCGAAATATTGTGTTTAGTATTTATTGGTAAGAGATTTTGGTGGCCACTAAGTGGTTAATGTAACCTACCCTGGTCATGAACGTATCGCTGAGCTGTCATTGTCCCTCGTATATATACCAGCTGTGCATATATAATTATATAGACTTCTAGCAGCTGTACATATAGAATTATCCAGGTTACACCAGCATGCCCCATATCACTATGGATGTATATCTCCTGTATATAGTGATATGGAGCATGCTGGTATAGCCTGTATATGTCCTGTATATAATTATATATGTGCTACTGGTATAAGCTATACATCCTGTATGTAGCAATATCACTATATACAGGAGATGTATAACATATACCAGCTGTACATATATAATTATATAGACTTCTAGCAGCTGTACATATATAATTATCCAGGTTACACCAGCATGCCCCATATCACTTTGGGTGTATATCTCCTGTATATAGTGATATGGAGCATGCTGGTATAACCTGTATGTGTCCTGTATATAATTATATATGTGCTACTGGTATAAGCTATACATCCTGTATGTAGTAATATCACTATATACGGGTGATGTATGAATTTTATCAGCTGTGCATATATAATTATATAGACTTCTAGCAGCTGTACATATATAATTATCCAGGTTGTTCCAGCATGCACCATATCACTATGGATGTATATCTCCTGTATATAGTGATATGGAGCATGCTGGTATAACCTGTATATGTCCTGTATATACACCAGCATGCTCCATATCACTATATACAGGGAATTGGGGATTCCACTTTTCTGCTCTATTCGGGGAGCATGAAAGAAGACTTCCCGCAACCGAATGGCTTTGTCTTTAGACGGAACCGAGCAGCATCAGACGGACTCATTGACTATAATGAGGTCCATCTGCTTTCCGCATGCTGGTATAACCTGGGTATCTCAGTAACTCCTGTATATAGTGATATGGAGCATGCTGGTATAACCTGGGTATCTCAGTAACTCCTGTACATAGTGATATGGAGCATGCTGGTATAACCTGGGTATCTCAGTTACTCCTGTACATAGTGATATGGAGCATGCTGGTATAACCTGGGTATCTCAGTTACTCCTGTACATAGTGATATGGAGCATGCTGGTATAACTTGGGTATCTCAGTTACTCCTGTACATAGTGATATGGAGCATGCTGGTATAACCTGGGTATCTCAGTAACTCCTGTACATAGTGATATGGACCATGCTGGTATAATCTGGGTATCTCAGTATCTCCTGTATATAGTGATATGGAGTATGCTGGTATAACCTGGGTATCTCAGTTACTCCTGTACATAGTGATATGGAGCATGCTGGTATAACCTGGGTATCTCAGTTACTCCTGTACATAGTGATATGGAGCATGCTGGTATAACCTGGGTATCTCAGTATCTCCTGTATATAGTGATACGGAGCATGCTGGTATAACCTGGGTATCTCCGTATCTCCTGTACATAGTGATATGGAGCATGCTGGTATAACCTGGGTATCTCAGTATCTCCTGTATACAGTGATATGGAGCATGCTGGTATAACCTGAGTATCTCAGTATCTCCTGTATATAGTGATATGGAGCATGCTGGTATAACCTGAGTATCTCAGTATCTCCTGTATATAGTGATATGGAGCATGCTGGTATAACCTGGGTATCTCAGTATCTCCTGTATATAGTGATATGGAGCATGCTGGTATAACCTGGGTATCTCAGTATCTCCTGTATATAGTGATATGGAGCATGCTGGTATAACCTGGGTATCTCAGTATCTCCTGTATATGATTGCACACTTTACATACAATTAAAAGATGCATCAAAGACCTGCAAGCGATTTGCAGGTTTTAAAGTGCCGTACGGAGAGTCACCGGCCGGGCTCAAAACCGGAATCCGCAGCGGGCCTCCCACATGCAGAATCTGACCCGCTCGTGTGAGCCCGGCCTGAGGGGGTGAAAAGGGTGTCAGAGTCTGTGCGGGAAAACAATATCTAACGCATTTATGTGGTTGGAATTCGGCAAAAATAATCTACTAAACAAATAATTAAACCCGTATTTTACGGATTGTCCAGAACGCTGACCTAAATATTTGCCCGGCTGCTACTAATTCACACAAACCGCCATAAGTGTGCGGTCCGACATATCAGCAACAGTCAGCAGAACGGCCATAATTATTCCCATCACTAACATGAGGCCGAATCATCCCAGTGATTCATCACGTGCTCCAATATCTCCTCCTCTTAAATGTTATCTATTGCTCCCTGTTATCAGCCATTTCAGAAGGAGGAGAAGATGACTGCAGTGGGGTAACAAACAAAATCATATTTCCATACATATGTGTGACTGATAATACAGGGCGGCCATGGAAAGGTAGGCCGGCACCACACTCCTATGGAAGCTGTCTACAAGAAAATCTGTCTCTGTTGCCATAGCAACCAATCCCAGCGCAACTTTCATTTTACCTCAGCAGTATAAGAAATGAAACCTGTGCTGTGATTGGTTACTATACTGCCGAGGTAAAATAGAAGCTGTGCTGTGATTGGTTACTATGCTGCCGAGGTAAAATAGAAGCTGTGCTGTGATTGGTTGCTATGGGCGACAAAGACAAATTTTCTTTAAGGCAGCATTTATAATGGTATGGTGCCCATAGCAACCAATCACAATGCAGCTTTTATGCTGCTGAGGTAAAATGTAAGCTGCACTGTGATTGGTTGGGAACATTCTATGATGTCAAAAGGCAACAATACCTGAGAACATTCTAAGACATCTCAGTGATGTTCTTGTATAGAAGACCATACACGGCTGGAGCCGCTCAGACCTACATGAAGAGGATGGAGGAAGCTGATGAGGACGACCCACATGGCGGACGGAGAGAGGAAGAACGTCAGATATGTATTCCGGCTACACAACCACCGTCTGCTATAGAGTCACATATGTCCATGCCGGAGATATTCTAGGATCGGATGGAGAAGGATCTGAACGTCTTCTATGATCACTGCTGGGGCCTCGTGGGACACCATCTGCCACATTTATTAAGAGGTTCAGACATTAGTGTATACCTGTATAGCTTATAGGTGTGCAGTGAGAGGGTTCCTTTAGACTGTAAGCTCTTAGGAGCAGGACCTCACTTGTCCCGTCAGTGTATTGTAAGCCTTGATTGGCCGGAATCCTCTCTGTGTTATAAGATGTAATATTACATTGTAAGCCTTAACCTCTTAATGACCAGACACATTGTTGCCCTGATCATAATCAGGCTGCGCCGGCCGTGTATTTCACAGACAAACGCAGAGAATGTAACCCTCAGTTTCAATGTATTCGTCCTCATGAACTGGTTTGGGGCGTGCATTTCACCCCGCGGGAATAAAAGCAGGACCTGCTCTATCTTTCTGCGTTTTGCCCAGCAAAGGCCCGTACAAAAGTCTATGGGAGCTGCACAAATACGCAAGGTGATGCGGGAAACACTGCGCAAAAGAGCGAAAAACAGAACACATCTGGATATCACTCACCTAAATAGTCTTTAAAATCTACAAAAAGGGTGTGTTGCGTGCGCGTGTTTTGAACAGGCCCTGCTTACGCAAAAAGTACAATACTATGCGTGGACACGCGTGCAAATGTGCCTCATCCGACCGCGTTCATGTGGAAATACGTTGCCCTGGGTGAGCCTTACTGCGTATTGGGTCATCTGAAGCCACCCTTACCCTGATCATCGGGAGAGCTTCCTACTTAAGGACCCATTCACACAGGTCTATATGTTGTCCGTGTGTTTCACAGTCCACACATGGACACATTATAGCCCATCAGGCATCTCATATGTGGGCGTTGTCACGCAGACAAATGGTCCGTGTGAGAAGAATTGGAACGAACTCGCACACAGCCGTCTCAATGCGCTCTTAATTTATGGTATTTTTTGCTATTTCTTTTACCATTTTTAAGAGACATATATATACACAGACGCACACCATTCTGAATATATACGCACAGACGCACACTATTTTACATATATACGCACAGACGTACACTATTCTACATATATACGCACAGACGCACACTATTTTACATATATACACAGACGCACACCATTCTGAATATATACGCACAGACGCACACTATTCTACATATATACACACAGACGTACACTATTCTACATATATAAACACAGACGTACACTATTCTACATATATACGCACAGACGTACACTATTCTACATATACGCACAGACGCACACTATTCTACATATATACGCACAGATGTACACTATTCTACATATATACGCACAGACGCACACTATTCTACATATATACACACAGACGCACACTATTCTACATATATACGCACAGACGTACACTATTCTACATATATACGCACAGACGCTTCTCCATCAGGCAGATGTTAGATTTTTTTACACCATTTGTATCCATACGGTCATAAAGTCATTGAGAGGTAAGGTTCGTCTCCCTAGATTGTAAGCTCCTCGGGGCAGGATTATGTGCAGCACTAAGCAGGAGGGTAGATGAGATCCAGGATGACATCTATTAGGTGTGTAATGAGAGGGTTCCTTCCTTTAGACTGTAAGCTCTTAGGAGCAGGACCTAACTTGTCACATCAGTATATTGTAAAATTTAATTGACTGGAATGCTCTCTGTATTATAAGATATCATATTACATTGTAAGCCTTAACCTCTTAATGACCAGACACATTGTTGCCTTGATCATCATCACAGCTTCCTTCTTAAGGACCCATTCACACAGGTCTATATGTTGTCCGTGTGTTTCACAGTCCGCACATGGACACATTATAGCCCATCAAGCTTCTCATATGTGGGCGTTGTCACGCAGACAAATGGTCCGTGTGAGAAGAATTGGAGCGAACTCGCACACAGCCGTCTGAATGCGCTCTTAATTTATGGTATTTTTTGCTATTTCTTTTACCATTTTTAAGAGACATATATATACACAGACGCACACCATTCTGAATATATACGCACAGACGCACACTATTTTACATATATACACAGACGCACACCATTCTGAATATATGCACACAGACGCACACTATTCTACATATATACACACAGACGTACACTATTCTACATATACGCACAGACGCACACTATTCTACATATATACGCACAGACGTACACTATTCTACATATACGCACAGACGCACACTATTCTACATATATACGCACAGACGTACACTATTCTACATATATACGCACAGACGCACACTATTCTACATATATACACACAGAAGCACACTATTCTACATATATACGCACAGACGTACACTATTCTACATATATACGCACAGACGCTTCTCCATCAGGCAGATGTTAGATTTTTTACACCATTTGTATCCATACGGTCATAAAGTCATTGAGAGGTAAGGTTCGTCTCCCTAGATTGTAAGCTCCTCGGGGCAGGATTATGTGCCGCACTAAGCAGGAGGGTAGATGAGATGCAGGGTGACATCTATTAGGTGTGTAATGAGAGGGTTCCTTCCTTTAGACTGTAAGCTCTTAGGAGCAGGACCTAACTTGTCACATCAGTATATTGTAAAATTTAATTGACCGGAATGCTCTCTGTATTATAAGATATGATATTACATTGTAAGCCTTAACCTCTTAATGACCAGACACATTGTTGCCCTGATCATCATCACAGCTTCCTTCTTAAGGACCCATTCACACAGGTCTATATGTTGTCCGTGTGTTTCACAGTCCGCACATGGACACATTATAGCCCATCAGGCTTCTCATATGTGGGCGTTGTCACGCAGACAAATGGTCCGTGTGAGAAGAATTGGAGCTAACTCGCACACAGCCGTCTGAATGCACTCTTAATTTATGGTATTTTTTGCTATTTCTTTTACCATTTTTAAGAGACATATATATACACAGACGCACACCATTCTGAATATATACGCACAGACGCACACTATTTTACATATATACACAGACGCACACCATTCTGAATATATACGCACAGACGCACACTATTCTACATATATACACACAGACGTACACTATTCTACATATACGCACAGACGCACACTATTCTACATATATACGCACAGACGTACACTATTCTACATATACGCACAGACGCACACTATTCTACATATATACGCACAGACGTACACTATTCTACATATATACGCACAGACGCACACTATTCTACATATATACACACAGACGCACACTATTCTACATATATACGCACAGACGTACACTATTCTACATATATACGCACAGACGCTTCTCCATCAGGCAGATGTTAGATTTTTTACACCATTTGTATCCATACGGTCAAAAAGTCATTGAGAGGTAAGGTTCGTCTCCCTAGATTGTAAGCTCCTCGGGGCAGGATTATGTGCAGCACTAAGCAGGAGGGTAGATGAGATCCAGGGTGACATCTATTAGGTGTGTAATGAGAGGGTTCCTTCCTTTAGACTGTAAGCTCTTAGGAGTAGGACCTAACTTGTCACATCAGTATATTGTAAAATTTAATTGACCGGAATGCTCTCTGTATTATAAGATATGATATTACATTGTAAGCCTTAACCTCTTAATGACCAGACACATTGTTGCCCTGATCATCATCACAGCTTCCTTCTTAAGGACCCATTCACACAGGTGTATATTCATATCTGTGCTGGCCGTGTATTTTACAGACGGCACATGGACTCATTATAGCCCATCAGGCTACTCATATGTGGGAGTTTTCACACAGACTGATGGTCCGTGTAAGAACCACGCACACAGCTCGCACACAGCTGTCTGAATGCGCCCTTAATTTGTGGTATTTTTTTGCTTTTTCTTTTACCATTTTTAAGAGAAGCTTCTCCATCAGGCAGATGTTAGATCTTTTACACCATTTGTATCCATACGGTCATAAAGTCATTGAGAGGTAAGGTCAGTCTCGCTAGGGCAGGGGTGTCAAACTCATTTTCACAGAGGGCCACATCAGCCTTATGGCTGCCTTCAAAGGGCCAATTCTAATTGTAAGACAGTATAGTAAAAATGAACCCCATAGTGGCCCGATTGGTAATAAGGTCCCCCCATAGTGGCCAGTGGCGCACACTATTATACATATATATATATATACTGTATATACACACAGGCGCAAACTATTATTATACATATATATATGTATACACAGTTGCACACTATTCTAAATATATATGCACAGATGCACACTGTTCTACTCATATACGCACACTAACATACATATATACACACATACACACACTATTCTACATATATACACACAGACGAACACTATTCTACATATATACGCACAGACGCACACCATTCTGCACATATATACGCACAGACGTACACCATTCTGCATATATACGCACAGACGCACACCATTGTACACATATACGCACAGGCGCACACCATTGTACACATATACGCGCAGACACACACCATTGTACACATATACGCACACTATTCTACACATATAGCACAAACGCACACTATCATACAAATATACGTACACACACACACACACACACACACACATATATATACATATACACACACACACAGGTGCACATACATATATTACATATACACATACATTCGGCCCGCAGGTCTTGTGTTTGACACCTGTGCCCTAGGATATAAGTCATTATTATTATTGGCCTGGATTTCTGCTGCGGTTTTTAGAGGCGAATCCACAAGGAGAAAATCCGAGCTGAACTGTGCGATCTAAACATACTGTTATAGGTGTGTAGTGAGAGGGTTCCTTTAGACTGTAAGCTCTTAGGAGCAGGACCTAACTTGTCACGTCAGTGTATTGTAAGCCTTGATTGGCAGGAATCCTCTCCGTATTATAAGATATGATATTACATTGTAAGCCTTAACCTCTTAATGACCAGACACATTGCTGCCCTGATTATCATCACAGCTTGCTAGGGGCCCATTCACACAAGTGTATATTCATATCTGGGCTGGCTGTGTATTTTACAGACGCACACGGACACATTATAACTCATCAGGCTACTCATACATGGATGTTGTTACGCAGACAAATGGTCCGTGTGAGAAGAATTGGAGCTAACTCGCACACAGCCGTCTAAATGCGCTCTTAATTTATGGTATTTTTTGCTATTTCTTTTACCATTTTTAATATATACACAGACGCACACCATTCTGAATATATACGCACAGACGCACACTATTCTACATATATACACACAGACGTACACTATTCTACATATACGCACAGACGCACACTAAAATACTACATATATACGCACAGACGCACACTATTCTACATATATACGCACAGACGTACACTATTCTACATATATACGCACAGACGCACACTATTCTACATATATATGCACAGACGCACACTATTCTACATATATACGCACAGACGTACACTATTCTACATATATACGCACAGACGCACACTATTCTATATATATACGCACAGACGCTTCTAGATTTTTTACACCATCTGTATCCATACGGTCATAAAGTCATTGAGAGGTAAGGTCCGTCTCCCTAGATTGTAAGCTCCTCGGGGCAGGATTATGTGCAGCACTAAGCAGGAGGGTAGATGAGATCCAGGGTGACATCCGATCGCCACATTTGGGGTCAGGAAGGAATTATTTTTCCCCCTGAGACTAAGCTCTCCGGGGGTTTTCTTCGCCTTCCTCTGGATCTTTGGGGTGTGGCTCCTAACTCCGGACCCCAGAATAATGCTAAGTGCTATATATGACAAGTGCTGAATGCTCACATTATGGGGGTCACACCAGCGCTGGGTTGTTCTGTTTGTCTCCATCCTAGGAGCTGAACAACATGTAAACCTGGACGGCGCCAATTGGACCTCATTGACTATAATGGGATCCGTTTGGCTTCCTGCATGATGACAGAATGTTCCCCGGATGACATAGTGCAGCATACTGAGCTATCTTGTTTGGGACGTCATGCTGGATCTGTGCCGGAGGCTCCAAAAGGATCCTCCGCTGCAGATGTGACCGGGGACCTGACTTAGGAGTCACCACCCTCGTTATTACATAGGATATAAGTCATTATTATTATTGGCTCCACTGCTTATTGCTAATAAATAAAGGTGTAACAACAAGCGGCTCTCGTGTCGTTCTTCTCAGGGTTATTATATCTCACAGTTACCAGGATGAGTTAGAGAAGACTTCTCCATAGACCATGCCGATCTGGAGCAGAACCGGACTATTCTGGGTCCATCATCCGCTATCCCGATATAATATAAGGCTGCAGTCACACAATATGGTAATCCACCACAACAGCCGGATGGACAATATCAGAGACTTAATGTCAGACGTTGCGTTATCTGCGTTGTATCACTGGGTCCTTATGTGGGGTCTGTGGCGGGTTCTAGAAGGGGCTCTAAACTACATTCCCCCACCACATCTGAAGCCGCTCCTGGGGGCTCCTTCACACGGACAGATTTGCGTGTGCAAAATGTACATACACAATACATAGAGAATAAAACCCATTGACGGGTTTGTCTGCTGCACCCAAATGGCCATGTGCGTGCAAAAAGTACAGTAAAATACGCCATTGTGGATGCAAAAAAGCCTCGCACATAGCACAAATATATTGCGCTGAGCCGCGCACAACAACGCATACGCCCGTGTGAAGGAGCCTTAAGGCCGGCATATTTCCGCACGCATTAGCGCTGCATATTTGCGCTACGGGTGTTGCATTTCTGTGCACATGTATGTTACTATATTTTTTGCTCACATATGCTCCTGCGTATTTGCGCGCGCAAAAAACACACGTAAGCACGCTCCCAGCGATCTTAATGGGCAATTCAGTTTAATTAGATATGCGCTATTTTTGTGCTCAATACGCATGAAAAGCGAACACGCTGCGTATATTTTTGCTCAAACAGAATACGTGCATGTGAACGAGCCCATTTAAATCGATGGGTTCTATTCACTGCGTATTGTACGTGGGCGTTTTACAAGCATAATACGCAGCGCAAATGTGTTCGTGTGAATAAGACCTAACTGACCGACACAAAGCAGAAGTATATAGTAGCAGATACACCGATCCCAGCCATAGCATTGGACCGAGCCTGTTGGGTAATGTATTCTTTTTTTTTATGTAGTGTAACTAAGGCTTATTTTCGGGGAAACAGGGTATATATAAATGTATATATATATGGGACTGTAAGATATTCGAGTGTCACCCGTCATCTGTGTGATGAGTCCCTTAAGAGTTCCAGCGATACAGTCAAAACTGATGGATGAGATGTGGCCAGCGGCCATGAAGAGCAGAACAGCACGGGGGGGGGGGGGGGGGGGGCAGGCTGAACTTTTGCACCTGACTTCATGAGCCTTTTGCTTCACCCCTGACAATGAACATCTTTGGAACGAACTAGAGCGTTGCGTCAGGAAATATGAACATCGAGGTCAGTGCAATCATGGAGCGTCCATATCCTCAAAACAATGTAAAACAGCGTTGGATCTGTGATGAGACGCGTCGTTTTGTTGGAAGTATGGCCGACCATTCCCAGAGTATTACCACATTGTCAGCGGCACATTATTGTCTAGAATGTCCGGGTACATCTCCATGGTTCTTGCCGCTACAACCAACGGACCGAGACCATGCTGCGTAAAACATCCCCAGACCATAACGGAACCTCCGCTTTGCTAAACTGGTGGCACAGCACACTCAGGGGTCACAATTGCGACCCAACCCTTTAGCAAACCGGGGCCTGTGGGCCCCTGCCATACGCAGGGCCGCGCCCTGCTGTGGGTGGCACCCAGGGAGGGAAGGGACTGTTACTGGGGAGTTGGCAGCCAGTTATAGGCTGCAGAGTCCCCTGTCGCTTGGCCCTCCCTTCAGCTGAGAGACTGCAGTTGTGATTGGTCATTACTGCACTATGTCAGTGCACTGCCGGTCATGTGATTGTCTGGCTGCCAGTGCACTGAAAGTGAAAATGAGAGCGCAGTCTGCTGATCATGCGGTAGAACCAGGTATGTACCACATGTAATCTTATGTGTATAGCTGCTATAACTTATAACAGCTGTACATATATAAATATATAGAGCACATATCCGGGTTATATCAGCATGCCCCATATCGCTATGGATGTATATCTCCTGTATATAGTGATATGGAGCATGCTGGTATAACCTGCAGGTATTAGTGTATCTTGATGCCACCAGGAAGTCCTGGTGGAATCAAGATTGAAAGGGGTTTTACACCCCCCGTACCTGATTGGCTGTAATAGGTGGGTGTGCTGCAGGTCCTGGCAGCCAAGTAAACAGAGGCTGTGGCTGCAACCCCCTTTTCTCTGTCACCCACCTTGAAGAAGGGAGCATGTTTCTATTTAGGGCAGGACAATAGACCTAACTAGCGGTCGGCCACAACAAGTTATTCTGCTGCAAAGCATGGAGGGCTGCACCTCCATGACTTCCAAGCCCCCGCAGAAGTTGCCCATTGCCGCCGCTGAAATCCCCGCTCCTCCTGCAGAATACAAAAATGCAGCACGATGCGCCTTACACTGCTGAGCCAGGGTGGCCATGAGGAAACGCACAGCGCCCTGAACGGAATCAGCCTGTGGCGGCAATGAAAGCGCTCCCTCACCCATCTGTTTCCTTACCCCCGGTCGCTATAACGCAGGACACAGCGGTGGACACAGCCGCCGGCCCGCAGACACTTGAAGCAGTAAGACACCTGGGAGGACGGGGAACAGACGCTTAGCTGATGTAACAGCGCAGCAGGTAAGCGGCCCATTACACACACCGGGCACTCCTCACTCACTGAGTACGGCGCTTCCCCATACAATTTAGCCAATTACAGGACCTTTGCTTCTTGACCCTATCAGGAGCTGGGGGAGTGACAGGGACGTTCCTCCTGTCAAACCCCTAGTTTCCTGGTGGCATCAAGATACACTAATACTTAACATGCGTATGTTCTGTATATAATTATATATGTGCTACTGGTATAAGCTATACATCCTGTATGTAGTAACCATGCTGTTATATCACTATATACAGGTGATGTATAAATTATACCAGATGTACATACATAATTATATAGATTTATAACAGCTGTACGTATATAATTATATAGAGCACATATCCAGGTTGTACCAGCATGCCCCATATCACTATGGATGTATATCTCCTGTATATAGTGATATGGAGCATACTGGTATAACCTGTATGTGTCCTGTATATAATTATATATATGCTACTGGTATAAGCTATACATCCTGTATGTAGTAATATCACTATATACGGGTGATGTATGAATTATATCAGCTGTACATATATAATTATATAGACTTTTAGCAGCTGTACATATATAATTATCCAGGTCACACCAGCATGCTCCATATCACTATGGATGTATATCTCCTGTATATAGTGATATGGAGCATGTGGTATAACCTGTATATGTCCTGTATATACACCAGCATGCTCCATATCACTATATACAGGGAATTGGGGATTGCACTTTTCTGCTCTATTCGGGGAGCATGAAAGAAGACTTCCCACAGCCGAACGGCTTTGTCTCTAGATCAGGGGTGTCAAACTCATTTTCACCGGGGGCCACATCAGGTTTTTGGTGAACTTCAAAGGGCCGATTGTAAGACAGTACAGTAAGGGCCTGTTCACACAAGCGTATTTGCGTACATAATATGCAGAGAACAGAAGCCATTGATGTCAATGATTTCATTCACATGATGTATATTCTCACACAGCATGACCTATATTGTTTCAAACTACGCACCCCGATAGGCCATTGAAGTGAATGGGCCGCGCAAATACGTGGTGAATGCGCAGGAAGCCTATATATTCAATGCATATTTGCGCACCATCTCAGGGGCCCATCTGCGTTCTTTTCTGCGTGCCGAAATACGCAGGCATAAGCGATTTTTCGATTGCGCAAATACGTAGCGTATTTGTGCGACCGAAATGCAATTACGCCCGTGTGAACGAGCCCTAATAGTGACCCCCATAGTGGTCGCAGTAGTAATAGTGACTCTGATAGTGGCCTCAGTAAAAATAGTGACCCCTATAGTGGTCGCAGTAATAATAGTGACTCTCATAGTTGCTCTAGTAAAAATATTGACCCCCACAGTAGACCAGTTAGTAATAGCGATCCCCACAGTGGCCCCAGTAGTAATAGCGACCCCTACAGTAATATTACCCCCTCCCAGCAGCAATATTACCCACTCCCAGCAACAATATTAACCCCCCCACACAGCAACATTAACCCCCACCAGCAATATTAACCCCCTGCCAGCAACAATATTAACCCCCTCCCAGCAGCAATATTAACTCCCACCAGCAATATTACCACCCCACCCGACCCCCGCAGCAATATTAACCCCCTGCCAGCAACAATTTAACCCCCCCCCCCAACACACCAGCAATATTAACTCCCTCAGCCCCGGCAGCAATCAGCATTATTAACCTTCTCCCAGCAACAACAATATTAACCCTCACCCCCCAGCAGCAATATTAACTTCCCCCTTCCCCAGCCATATGCTTACCTCCTCCTTGCTGTCAGCACCGTTCCTCCTCGGATCGTGCTGAGACCGGGTGGCATGAACTTTTCCCACAAGACTTCTGCACTATTGAGCAATTCCAGCAACCTGATTGGTTGTTTGGTTCTCTGGGTTGGCTGATTCCCCAATCAGATTGCTGGAATTGCTGACAAGTGCAGAAGTCTTGTGGAAAAAGTTCATATGCGTCCGGGTGTGCACTGACATCAGTGAGCAGCACGGCATGCTTCCTCCCTGAGTCCTCTCCTGCGGAACTGAAGAGCAGGGGACTCAGGGGAGAAGGGATCAGCGCTGTCAGTGTGATTACCAGCGGGGAGCTGCGGCACCCCAGCTGGTAATCACTACAGTGGTGAGCGGCCGTCGGCACGCCACGGGCCACATAACACAAGGCAGCGGGCCGGATTCGGCCCGCGGGCCTTGTGTTTGACACATGTGGTCTAACACAACCATGACTGCAAAGGTCCTGTAACCTTATTTGTAGCTAATTTTAGAGTTAGTCACTAAGGTATATTACTTAAAGGGGTTATACCAAGATTACAAGTTATCCCCTATCCAAAGACGGAGGAAAACTTGCTGATCAGTGGGGGTCTCACAAATGGGACCCCTGGTGATCTTAAGAACAGAGGTTCGGTGAAGTTAAATTAAAAGAAAAAAAAAGTAAATCTTGGTATTTGTATAGCACCAACTTATTCTGCAGCGCTTTCAGGTAATTATTACCCCCCACCAAGCTGGGTTTTCATTTTACCGACCTCGGAAGGATGGAAGGCTGAGTCAACCCCCCCCCCCCCCCCCCCCTACTCCCAGTGAAAAGGAGACTGAATGGATTGCTGGTGCTACATTCACTTTCAATGGCAGTGCTCAGGTATTTCCATCAGCCTTATTGAAATGAATGGAGAGCCGACTGAGCATTCATTCTGACGTCACTTCGGGGGGAGAAACAACCCCCGCAGTGACAGGCAAAGAGGGACAGGAGTTTCGTTTTGCAGATCAGCTGGGGTCTCAGAGGTGAGGCCTCCACTGATCAATAAGTAATGCACTATCCTGTGGTTACCGGATAACTTGCAACCTTGGTGCAACCCCTTTAGGGGTTGATTTACAAATAACCTATTAGGCCACTTTCACAAATACATATTACGAGTGCATTTATGCGCGTGTAATACAACAGTGTTCCAGCCTGACCTGAACTCCACACATCATAGTAGTCTATGATAATCTGTCTTTTGAGCAGGAAACCTACTTTTAGGACCAAACATTTGTCTGTGTTACAGAAGCATAAATTTAAAAATAGGGGCCCCTTGGTTGTGTTTCGCAGCCTTCCACTAGGTTCAGGGATAGGGGCTAACTTGGTTCATGGATGAACTCTGGGCAGCTGGCTGGTACTACCAATGGTGGGAAAAGGACCTCTCTCCTGATGGTGGACTTTCTCTGGCGCCACGACTAAAACTCTCTGCCATAGGCCCATACATTTTGAAGTGTGTTCAGCTGCACTCCTGCATTATAAGGGAAAGCAGCATATAGCGAGACACAGCGAATGAGCCAGCCATGGTGCTGCTAAAAGTTTTGTCTCTTAAACATTGCAATCGTATAATGCAAAGTCTTTGGGGCAACAACTGTAAGTCTTCCACTCACCCTCAATCACGAGGATGTCTCTCATTAAATTTGTAGTAATCGTCCAAAGATATGGAGGTACTTGAGCATAAACCAATAGTTCCACAAACAAAAAGGGCGAATTGGAGTCTGTGTGTGATCCACTTACTTCAGTGGGAAGTCAGAATCCGCATAACAAGTTCTTAGGGTTGTGGTCATCATTTTCTAGCAACAGTTTGTACACCTCTTAACTCTCCACTTATATGAGCCACTGAACAGAGTCCCTGTGTCTTGTCCTTGGTATCTCAGTCCCTGTGTCTTGTCCTTGGTATCACAGTTAGGACTAACCTGCTACGATGGTGGTGGCAGGGCATGAGGATAGTCATGGACATCTGAGACTGAATCTGCATCGATTCTGATGGTTTGGGGATACTTTTCCTTACAGGCCATAGACAAAACAGCTATAAGCCATTCCAGGGCCCCTAACTATAATGCTTTATTCATAGTTATAGGCTCCCTATATGGATAAGAGAGGTCTTATGGGACCCCTAAGGCTCCTGGGCCCGGGTGAAACTGCCTCCCTTATAGTTACGCCAGTGTAACAACATCCAACTCCCAGCGGCATCAGCTGATGTGGTCTGATGGTAGTGTTATATATGGTGCGGTGGTAACAGGCGGAGGTAGAGGCGGCACATTTTATTAAAACCGAGCTTTACTAAACAAACTGGAATTAGGCGTCACTCCATGGGAGGGTATGAATACATTTAATGTTACGTAAATATAACCAACCTTCACATAACATAGATATCCATGCGATCGTCTTTATACTCCACAGCATGTGGGTTAATTGCACTGGAGGTGCAGGGGTAAATCTCCTTTACGGCCCTTCGCTTGGTGTCTATTGCCACTATCCCCTTTACATGTTATGGGGTTACTTCCGCGGGACAATGCACTTCACACTTGTACTTATATCCATTATCGCTAACCACTGTCCTTGTGGTACTTCATACTTATCATTGTACTCCGTATTACCAAAGGTCTTCGGCATGTCAACCTCGTGGCCTAAAGCACCATAGGTGCCAGACCACGTCATTGAATTTAGGAGCTCCGTGTCAGTGCGGGCTCACACATACTGTTGGTGCCAATATCATCACACGTACACAACAGCATTACTGTATCTCATCTGCACATAGCGCTGCTATACCCAAAGTGCCCTGTCCCCATCAGACGTTTTACACTTCACATCGTATCAATGAACAACCTAGAACTCAGGTAAATATCATATAACTTCCATTATCTTACTAAATATGAAACATCCCTACATCATCCCAATTCTTGCACTCCCCATATAACTCTCACTCAGCCCGAGCTCGTCTATCATCCTCACTACCTCTAGTGTGCAGATACTAAAGTCATTGGACTGGTCTTATATTTCTTGCAGCTTTTGTCAATTACAAGTCCACAGTGCTGTCATCTTCCATTCGGTCTGTAATGTTTTGGCCCCTGGATCATCAGGCCTTCTCACTGACATCTCTGCTGGGCCTTTGGTAATGGCTACAGCCACCATGTCCTTCGCACTGCTGCCCGCACACTGATCTGGAGTCTGTCTCTGCCTCTGTGAAGCAGCTCCTACTGCTGCCATACACACCACCCAAATCTATGGGCCAAGATGGCTGCCGTGACATCACCTGGGGGCAGGTATTAGTCCTAATGCGCAGTCCCAGCATGCAGAGCTAGTCCTAGTGACTCTCAGGACCTTGTCACAGTCATGTGGCCTCTGTCTCTGAAGGTCCTTCTACCCATGTCCCCCTTTACAAAATTGTGGCACAATCAGATGAAACTGGCTGTAGACTGACATATCGGTTGTATATACTAATAATAAAGATTATGGTGCAAATAAATGTAGGCATGCAAACTTTCTGAATAGATGGAGGGTGCACCCTAAAAATAATGTCTTCTGGCGGGACCACAGAGCCATAGTCTGACACTGGATTGATTAGGCTCATGAATATTTATTTTTAAAGGGTTTATCCAAGGAAATACTTTTAATGACCTACCGTATCACCAGGTCTGCCGCTCGGGATCCTAGACGATCGGCTGAGCATATGAGCAAAATGCATTTGCCAGGTCACATGGGCGCAGGACACACCCCCACCATGATTTTAAAGGCTATGTAGCCTAATGAGCTCCAGATTTGTTCTTTTACCCGCAGAATTGTGCAGCCTATTGTGCAATTGCGCATATATTGACTATGCATTTGCGTCATTGCCATAAACTTCTATGAGGACTTTGGTGAGCAAATGCTCACAAAAATAGAGAATGCTGCATTCTCAAAGAGTATTGAGAATTAACCCATTGTAATCAATGAGCTCTGTTCACTGCGTCTTCCCTGTGAAGGGGCCTTAACTGTATTGTGCATTCAATGCCCTTGCATGTTCTGGAGTGGAATGTTTTTGCATTCCTGTACTACACTTAATCTGCAGGGGATCTGGCAGGGGCTTCGGTCTGAGGGACGTTTGATCGCGTGTGAGCCATCAGCCGAACAATAGTATTTTCTTTTAAAGTGCTTCCTGACTTTGTTACTTGAAATTAAATTTATTTACCCAACGTTTTTAATGAAATAAACAGAAAAAAATTACTGACATTCCAGCTAGACATGTGTTAGGCTGAAATAGCATTCAATGAGCGTCAAAGTCTTGTTAGACTCTGTTTTGCCCAGATAGCCCATAAGTTTTAAGTGTACCTATATTGTTTTTACTTGCATTTTATATAGGTCAAATATTACATGCTGGTTAGATTGATATAATATTTCTATATTGGGGTTAGATTTATAGAATTAGGTCTGCCAATATCCACCACTAGGGGGAGCTCACTGAAGACAAATGTGTACAGCTTCCTTTAAAGGCACCAAGAGTGACATTTATCACCAGGTGATAAAAGTCTGATTAGTAGGGGTCTCACTGCTGAGACCCCATTGATCCCGAGAACGAGGGATCTAAGTTCCCCTTTTGATACCCCTGCGGGTTTACTGTATCCATGGGCAGTGACATGGAGATTGAAAGGAATGATGGTCACACATGTGCAGCATGCTTGACCATTCAGGTTACTCCTCACTGTGGGGGTACCGTTAGACCGTAGTAAGGTGGAGAGGAGGACATAGGACCCTCGTTCTTGGGACTGGTGCGGGTCTCAGGGGTGAGACTCCCCCCGATCAGACTTTTATCAGCTATCCTGTGAATAGGTGAAAGAAGTCAGTCTTGGTAGAACCCCTTTAAGTCCAATGATACAGTTGCCTTTTTATAATTGATGCACCTATAGAAAGTTAGAATATTTCTACCCATTGGAATTCAGCCAAAATGTAAAGAACTGAAAAAAGCTATGCATGATTTTTTTTTAAATATTTCCTGATTTTTTTTAAGCACAATAATACCTTAGAGCATAATTCAGTGGAGAAAATCAATATTTGTTATCATGGCTTGGATATAAATGTATCATATAATAAAGAGCATGGTGCAAAATACAAAAGAAAACCACAACGGTAGAACGAAAGCTAACACTTATATTGTCTTCATAAATACTCACACATCTGTGTTGGGGGTCCATTTTCCTGCTCTGTTCGGGTAACAGGTAAGGGGAATCCCCCGGCCGAATGACAGAACCGAACAGCGCCGAATGGATCCAATTGACTATAATGGGGTTCGTTCGGTTTCCGCTCAGCTGCCCGGCATTTTACCAGAAGAAAAAGCTCTGCATGCAGCACTATTTCTTCCGGTATTTTGTGCCAGATCTGTGACAAAACCTCAGAACGGAGATTCCAGCGCATGATGTGAACCCACCCTTACCCTAAAGACTCAAAAAGATATAAAAAAAAACATTGCAACTCATAAATGTGGTCAACATATTGCTCAAATATCCACCCATACTTATTATTTTTATTTCCATTATCTTGCCCCACTCTATGCAGCACAATTGTTTTCATGCCGCGGGCATGTTATGGGTAAGGGTCCATTTAGAGCGGGACGAATGTCGGGCAAACGATGCCCAATACTCGTCCCTGTGTGTCCGTGCTCCCGTGCACGGGAGCTAGTGATGCTGACTCGCTCACAGAGCCGCCAGCAGGAGGCCGGGGAGGCTGCAGGAGATTTCTCTCCTCTCGCTCCCCCGCCCCTCTCCACTAACATAACATAGCGGCCATTCAATACTGAAGGCTGCTATTTACACTGAGCGATCAGCTCATCCTCCATCGTTTATGCAGCATAAACGATGGACGATGAGCTGAACAATGAGTGGTCAGTGTAAATAGCAGCCTTTAGTATTGAATGGCGGCTATGTTATGTTAGTGGAGAGGGGCGGGGGAGCGAGAGGAGAGAAATCTTCTGCAGCCGCCCTGCTGTGAGGCAGCGATACTAGCTCCCATGATGCAGTACGGGAGCTAGCATGTGTGGGGATGAGTGTCAGGCATCGTTTGCCCAACATTCGTCCCATCTAAAAGGGCTTTAAGATTAAAAATCTGAAAAATTACATTACCTAGCGATCCTTTCCCAGACAATAGCATAGTAAGAGCATTTTCATGTGGCGAGTTTTAGTCCTGTTATTCAGTTGTGATAATCACAGCTGCATAATGGGACAAAACAAAACCATTGATTTCAATGGTTTAGTTTTCATTAGCGGAATTCTTGCCAGTTAATAAGACTTGCCCTATCTTTTCTGCACGTGGTATTCACTATGTGCAGGAAAGATAGGGCAGTACCTATCTACACACTATTTTTTTTCAAATTTGTGCACGATGGAGCGGAGTTTGAATGGCCCAAGAAGAAACCAAAAACGTTCATACTCACTATGCCATGTAGAGGCGAGCATAGTTGCACATACGGATGACTGTTCTTGCGCTATGTGGCATAGACTTCATTTTCTAGCCTAGGGGCAGAACAAAGTGCATGGCTTGGTCATTATGGTGACCTCCTGTGCTGAGGATGCTCCTGGAAAGCATGTGCCAACTGGAGGGAGATTTGGGGATATTAAGTGTAGGCTCCGTGTCTCTATGGGGAGAGGATGGAGGGGTTGGTTAGATATGGGTCTTGGATACTGGTTTGTCGTTCTCTGCGTTTTTTTACATTGACTGTTGAGAATTTGGTTGTCTGGAGCCATTCGATTTCCTGGTCATATCTACGGGGCTGGTAGTTGGGACAGAAAGCCATAATGAGGTCAGGTAGGATAAACCAAAGACAGATGATTTGAGACCCCCAGGTCACATAGACGTGATTTTTTTAGGGAATGTCTCACTTTAATGGAGCCCCTTTGAGTGGCGGTCAGGGATTCTGTAGAAGGTTGAAGGATGCAACAAACTAAAGGTCTCAGGTATTCGTAACGGTGTTTTTGCATTGAAGTTAAAAAAGTTCTGAACCATATTAGTACAGTATATGGCTTACTGACAGTTAAATAGCAGTAGTAGATATTCTATATACAAGAGTGACGTCTTGTGGAGAAATAAAGAATTGCACTAAGATGTCACACAGATTCACTCCTGTTCAAGAGTTAAAAGAAATGCCTTTGTGAAACTGCCTCCCATCTTTTAGGGTCAAAATTAGTAGATGACCAAAGCTCTGGTTATAGCCTTCAGTACATGCAGTGGTATATATTGCTGGGTGTCGTAGATCCCCAAGTAAGGTAATCCTTCCTAATGT
This sequence comes from Eleutherodactylus coqui, assembly GCF_035609145.1. Classification (NCBI taxonomy): domain Eukaryota; kingdom Metazoa; phylum Chordata; class Amphibia; order Anura; family Eleutherodactylidae; genus Eleutherodactylus; species Eleutherodactylus coqui. The sequence continues at coordinate 34,918,778 of NC_089842.1, forward strand.
CCGTGAGGTGTAAAGGGCACAAACTCAACATCTGGAGTGCCTTGTGATGATTATTAGATACGTTTTTGGGCAGTAGCATCCAGTTTGGGCCCCCCACTCATGCACTGGACTCAGTCTGAAGAGTGGTCACTGGACTAATAGATCTACCACTGCACAGTTGTGGTCCAGGCACCAACTCCAAGCTACCGCGGCAATCTTTTTTAAATTCAGTCCGGTGGCACGTTTGCCGAGGTTTTCCTCATGCAGATGTAGTCAGTTCTGTGTTTTTCTAGTCCCTAGCCCACAATACAGAAGGCTACCGGTGAGCAGCACTCTTGGCACTTCAGCCCAAGCTGGTCACTCAAGTCCTATGTCCAAGACTGCTGCGCTCAGTGACTTGGCAGGATAGAGAAAGGCTCCTCATCTACCCCCACTTACATCTCATTGGGCATAAAGTGTGCAAGACCTCGATCAGCATCACTAAGGAGGTGTTACTATGCAACGGTTGCTGGTCCTCCCGGGGCGGCGGTGTGCGCAGTCTCGTGGTCGGGGCACGTCCCCTCGGCTTGTTGCCTGGCTGCCGGGGGCGCGGATGCCTGGTCGGCGTGGGCGGCGTGGTGCTGTGAGTGCAGCTGCCGTGCACGAGCTCCCTTTTGTTGCGTTCTGTTGGGAGTTGGCTGTCTCCCTCTCTCCGCCCCTGGGCGGAGGCTTTTGTTTAAAGGTTGGGCAGAGACTTGCAATCACTGTCAGTTATTGGTTTCCCTCAGTGTGCTAGCTAGTCTGCCTCTGTTGGTCTCCTGCTTCTGTCAGCTTGTCTGCTAGCCCTTGCTATTATCCACCAGATTTTTCCATCTGCCTCAGTTCTGCTTAGTATTGTTCGTGTTGGTTATTTACATCTGCCTTTTCTGTCGGTATTCTACCCCTTCCATCCAGGTATGCCAGCGTCCCTTTATCGGTCCCTAGTGAGAGTAGGGACCGCCGCCCAGTTGCCCGCCTGGGGTTAGCCAGGAGTGGGGGCAAGTAGGCAGGGACAGGGGTTGTGGGTGAGATCTAGGGCACCCGGGCTGGCATATCTAGGGTAGTATACCGTAACATAATAACTGGCCCTTAAAATTGCTTTCCATGGAGGCTATGAGTACCCTCACAAGTCAATTGCAGGATTTAGTGGTCGTGATCCAAGACCTGTCCGGTCGTATGGTGGCCCAGGAGCAGCGGGTGTTTGTGCATGTTTCTACCACCCCTTCTATTCCCGAGCCTAAGTGTCCACTTCCTGAGGTATTTTCAGGAGAGAGGAACAAGTTTTTGTTTATCAGCAGGCATGTAGATTGTATTTTCGGATGCGACCCCGCTCCTCCGGCTCAGAATCCCAGAAAGTTGGATTGACTATGTCCTTACTTCGGGGTCCCCCCTAGACATGGGCCTACTCCTTACCCAAGAGTTCGGCTTGCCTGCAGTCAGTTCATTTGTTTTTTTCGGAAACTTGGAGGTATTTTTGATGAGCCGGACCATGTGGGGTTGGCTGTATCTCATCTCATGTCTCTACATCAGGGGCAGCAGTGGGTAGAGGACTATTGCTCTAAATTTAGATAGTATGCAGGTGAAACCTCTTGGAACGATAGCGCCCATAAAGATGTGTTTTTGTTGGGTCTTTCTGACGCTGTCAAGGATCTACTCATTTCTCATTCTGCTCCCGTGACACTCAATGATGCAATGGAATTGGCGGTTAAGGCTGACAGGAGGCTGAGATCTAGAAAAGAGGAACGTCAGGCCCGTAAGGCTAAGGAATCCAGTAGACCCGCTTCCACTTCTCCCATTCCAGCTTCTGGTGCCGAGCCTATTGAAGTGGACCAGCTAAGTCCCGAGGAACGTCGACTGTTCCTGATGATTCATCGTCTCTGCCTCTATTGTGGGAAAGCCGGACATCGTGTAGCGACCTGTCCTCAGATGTGTCTACAAAATCAGTCCGAACCGGCGGAAAACTTCAGATCCTAGGCGATTTTTGGGAGGACTGCCTAGGATCGCAGGTACTCCCTAAGTGGTTGATGCCTTGTCAGATTGGCTTCCGGAATTTCACTCGGTCAGGTCAAGCTTTTATTGATTCGGGTGCTGCCGCCAGTTTGATTAGTTTAAGTTTTGTCAGACCTCTTATGGCTGAATTCTTGGCGTTAAAGATTCCCATTCACTTCACTAGTATTGATTCTACCCCTCTGTCGGCAGGTGTTGTACAATGGAGGACTCCCATTTTACAGTTCACTGTGGGTGTTCTCCATTCTGAGAATCTGTCATTCTTGGTAATGGAAAGGATGTCTGTTGATGTAGTGCTTGGTATGCCCTGGTTGGCACTGCATAATCCCCGATTTGATTGGTCCACTCGTGAATTGACACATTGCGGGTTGTCCTGTCATAGTCACTTGGCTACTATATCCATGTGTTCAGCAGATACCATACTTATTCCTGAGTATTTGTCTGATTTTCATGATGTATTTTCCAAGAAACAGGCTGAGACTTTGCCTCCCCATAGGGAGTGGGACTGTGGTATTGATTTGATCCCTGACAGTCCCATCCCTAAGGGAGCCATTTCCAATTTGAGCATGAAGCCCTTAAGTCCTACATCTCAGAGTCACTGGCCATAGCAGGAGGATTCCCGCTTTCCCCTATTCTTTGTATAGAGAATAACTTGTAATCTTGGTACAACCCCTTTAAGAAGTACCAGAGGAAATGTACACTCATTGCCAAAACAAATCAAGCACCTAGAAATAGTTGTCAGAATCAAATGAAACATTCTCTGTGTGATTGTAATGTTGATATAAGTAAGTGATTACAATATCAGAGCAAAAAGGTCAATTATTGCGGACTATGGGCGGGCATGGAGGCTCTACTACCCTGTTGAGTCACGCTCTAGCTTGGATACAAGATGTGATATGGGCGAGCATGGAGGCTCTAGTACACTGTTGTACCGCCCTTAACTTGGAGACAAGATCTGATATGGGTGGGCACAAAGGCTCTAGTACCCTGTTGTACGGCCTCTAGCTTGGAGACAAGATCTGATATGGGTGGGCATGAAGGCTCTAGTACCCTGTTGTACTGCATCTAACTTGGATGCAAGATGTGAAACCGGGGAGCATGGATGTTCTAGTACCCTGTTGTACCACCTTTAACTTAGAGACAAGATCTGATACAGGTGGGCACTGGGGCTCTAGTACCCTGTTGTACCACCTCTAACTTGGAGACAAAATGTAAAACAGGTGGGCATGGAGGCTCTAGTACCTTGTTGTACCGCCACTAGCTTGGCTACAAGATGAGATACTGGTGGACATGGAGGCTCTAGTACCCTGTTGTACCGCCTCTAGCTTGGCTACAAGATGTGATACAGGCAGGCATGGAGGCTCTAATATCCTGTTATGCCATCTCTAACTTGGAGACAAGATGTGATACGGGCCATCATGGAGGCTCTAGTACCCTGTTGGGTCGAATTCCGGTGACCGGGTAGACCATGGAAGTGTGACAATGTTGTTGGAGACACTCCTATGACCCCCTTGTGTGTGCAGCCAAGCATTATCCTTTTGGGAAATGCCTCTTGGAGGCCGCAATAAGAGGAACAAACGTGGCTGCATAAGGTGACCAGACATCCCGATTTAGGTGGAACAGTCATGCTTTGGGTTCCTGTGGGTCTCTAAGAGGGAGTAGCAACATGAGTTGTTTCATTGGTGCCCAGAAATTATTATTAGTTTGTCTCTTTCCAGTCCAAAGTTTTCATGGGCAGAGATGACTGCAAACAGACAAATGTTAGGTGCATCTATTTCCCTAGAGCTTGTAGCAAAAGGCCGCGGTATCAGCAGCACTCACCAACAACCAGACACAGTGGAGCGGTTTAAACTATGCATGCCAGATACAGGATCTGACCCAGATCCAAAACTACAGACTGTTCAATAGAGATCCAACAGCATAAACGGTGCACATTCATCCCATAAGGGACCTCTTTATTCTTCAACAGATCAGCAGCAGCGGCATTTTGACTCCCACTAGAGTCTTTGTCAAGTTGCTTGTACATACATGGAACAGGTGATTTATACAATGCCATACAATCAATTAACATACAATCACCAAATACAAATAGTTCAATCAAGTGTGACACCTACCACACAGGTGGTAGGTGAACGAGGCTCAGATTGTTTCTGCATCCTGCTCTGCACCTTGGTGAATACACCGATATCTAGTCACCTCAAGTGCATATGTACGGAATTGTCAGAATCTCATCCACAGTACTCGGTGTTAACCGCCCCACTGCGGGTGTTGCACTCTCTCCGGATCCCTATATATTCATATCACTTCTTCAGAGATGTCCTTTCATCTGCCGGCGGGGAGTCGAAACTTCGCTTCTGTTGAAGAATAAAGAGGTCCCTTGTGGGATGAATTTGCACAGTTTATGCTGTTGGATCTTCTCTATTGAACAGTTTGTTTCCCTAGAGCTGTTGGTAACGTTAGGGTAGAGTTAACTCCTTTGTAATCACTATCAATCACTGGAATTGCAAGCCAGGCAATGTGGTATTGCACTATGCAATTCATAGATGGGTCTACCAGAAAAAAAAAAAACCTTCTGTGATGTCCATATGCAGTCATACGGTACATGAACAGGGGGTGTCTTCAAGAAACAACCTTAACCCATTGATGATAAAAGGCATACATGTTCACCCTCTAGCAGAGGGGTTTGTATAGACCAGGCTTGGGAGCTGAGCCAGCTTCATATACGGCTGGTGCCAGTTGTCTTTGACAGCTGACACCTGACCACAACAGCTGCAGCCAGTGTTCGTGCTGATCATGGCAGTTGACCTTTTGAATGTGCAGTCAAATTTGACGGGCATTTAAATGCACTGATTGGAGTTAAGGGGTCCCGAATTCCTTCCCCTTCACCCCTTCCACGATGAGATTGCAAGGTACTGTGTGGCTTTTATGGCAACCCTAGGCTTTTTGAAGGCCCCACAAGTATTTCTACCTGCCATGTATTTCTACCTATTAAGATGGGTCTGTGGCCTGTCTTAATAGAATGCCAGCAGCAATACAATGTAATTCAGTACCGAAGTATTGCAGTATATGGTGTAAGCCATCAAACCAAAGTTCAAGTCCCCTTGATGAAGGTTTTTATTATTGTAAACCCCATCGAACGAAAGATTAAAAATAAGTTGTGGTGGTCTGAAGATGGAGCCAGAAAATCATTTTTTATTTATTTTAAAGATGTATGTTATTTTTTAAGAGTAATACAGCAAAAAAAAACCTCAATAAATTTTGTATCTTCATAATCATCTTCAGCCACAGAATAAAGTGGCCATGTCATTTTTATTGCAGTGTTCCCCGCTGTAAAAACAGTTTCCACCAAAGACGGAAAAATTGTGTTTTTTTCAGTACAAATTTGTAAGTTTTTCAGTATATTACATGGTGAATTAAATAATGCCATTGAAAAATACAACTCATCCCGTGAAAAATAATTCCTCAGACAGCGACGGAAAAATAAGAGAGTTCTGATGTTATAAAAGTGAGTAGGAGAAAATAAAAATAAAGTTCTGCATCCTTAATGGGTTAAGGCTAGAGATGAGCGAGCACCAAAATGCTCGGGCGCTCGTTACTCGGGACGAAATTATCGCGATGCTCGAGGGTTCGTTTCGAGTAACGAACCCCATTGAAGTCAATGGGCGACCCGAGCATTTTTGTATTTCGCCGATGCTCGCTAAGGTTTTCATGTGTGAAAATCTGGGCAATTCAAGAAAGTGATGGGAACGACACAGCAACGGATAGGGCAGGTGAGGGGCTAAATGTTGGGCTGCATCTCAAGTTCACAGGTCCCACTATTAAGCCACAATACCGGCAAGAGTGGGCCCCCCCCTCCCAACAACTTTTACTTCTGAAAAGCCCTCATTAGCAATGCATACCTTAGCTAAGCACCACACTACCTCCAACAAAGCACAATCACTGCCTGCATGACACTCCGCTGCCACTTCTCCTGGGTTACATGCTGCCCAACCCCCCCCCCCCCCCCCCCGCACGACCCAGTGTCCACAGCGCACACCAAATTGTCCCTGCGCAGCCTTCAGCTGCCCAACACAGCTGAGGTAGTAATGTCATGCTTAATGCAGGTGGGCTTCGGCCCACACTGCATGCCCCAGTCTGACTGGGGTTCTTTACAAGTGGACACATGTAGGTTAAACTCCGTGTGCACCTACAGCATGGGTGGCTCCCTGGAACCCACCGGCGATACACAAAAATATCCCATTGCATTGCCCAACACAGCGGATGTAACGTCAGCTGTAATGCAGGTGGGCTAAAAATTCATTTGATTACACTGTAGGCGAGGGCCCACAAAAATTGCTGTATCAACAGTACTAATGTACATCCAAAAAATTGGCCATGGCCAACCAAGAGGGCAGGTGAAACCCATTAATCGCTTTCGTTAATGTGGCTTAAGTGGTAACTAGGCCTGGAGGCAGCCCTGTTGAACGAAAAATTGGTTCAAGTTAAAGTTTCAACGCTTTTAAGAGCATTGAAACATATAAAAATTGTTTAGAAAAATTATATGAGTGAGCCTTGTGGCCCTAAGAAAAATTGCCCGTTCAGCGTGATTACGTGAGGTTTCAGGAGGAGGAGCAGGAGGAGGAGGAGGAATATTAGACACAGATTGATGAAGCAGAAATGTCCCCGTTTTGGATGGTGAGAGAGAACGTAGCTTCCATCCGCGGGTGCAGCCTACGTATTGCTTAGGTACCGCTGCTGTCCGCTGGTGGAGAAGAGAAGTCTGGGGAAATCCAGGCTTTGTTCATCTTGATGAGTGTAAGCCTGTCGGCACTGTCGGTTGACAGGTGGGTATGCTTATCCGTGATGATTCCCCCAGCCACACTAAACACACTCTCTGACAAGACGCTAGCCGCAGGACAAGCAAGCACCTCCAGGGCATACAGCGCGAGTTCAGGCCACGTGTCCAGCTTCGACACCCAGTAGTTGTAGGGGGCAGAGGCGTCACGGAGGACGGTCGTGCGATCGGCTACGTACTCCCTCACCATCCTTTTACAGTGCTCCCGCCGACTCAGCCTTGACTGGGGAGCGGTGACACAATCTTGCTGGGGAGCCATAAAACTGGCAAAGGCCTTGGAGAATGTTCCCCTGCCTGCGCTGTACATGCTGCCTGATCTCTGCGCCTCCCCTGCTACCTGGCCCTCGGAACTGCGCCTTCTGTCACTAGCGCTGTCGGATGGGAAGTTTACCATCAGTTTGTCCACCAGCGCCCTGTGGTATAGCATCATTCTCGAACCCCTTTCCTCTTCGGGAATGAGAGTGCAAAGGCTCTCCTTATACCGTGGATCGAGCAGTGTGTACACCCAGTAATCCGTAGTGGCCAGAATGCGTGTAACGCGAGGGTCACGAGAAAGGCATCCTAACATGAAGTCAGCCATGTGTGCCAGGGTACCTGTACGCAACACATGGCTGTCTTCACTAGGAAGATCACTTTCAGGATCCTCCTCTTCCTCCTCTTCCTCCTCCTCAGGCCATACACGCTGAAAGGATGACAGGCAAGCAGCATGGGTACGGTCAGCAGTGGGCCAAGCTGTCTCTTCCCCCTCCTCCTCATGCTCCTCCTCCTCCTCCTCAACACGCTGAGATATAGACAGGAGGGTGCTCTGACTATCCAGCGACATACTGTCTTCCCCGGCTCTGTTTCCGAGCGCAAAGCGTCTGCCTTTATGCTTTGCAGGGAACTTCTCAAGATGCATAGCAGAGGAATGGTGACGCTAATGATTGCAGCATCGCCGCTCACCACCTGGGTAGACTCCTCAAATTTTCCAAGGACCTGGCAGATGGCTGCCAACCAGGGCCACTCTTCTGTAAATAATTGAGGAGGCTGACTCCCACTGCGCCGCCCATGTTGGAGTTGGTATTCCACTATAGCTCTACGCTGCTCATAGAGTCTGGCCAACATGTGGAGCGTAGAGTTCCACTGTGTGGGCACGTCGCACAGCAGTCGGTGCACTGGCAGATTAAACCTATGTTGCAGTGTCCGCAGGGTGGCAGCGTGCGTGTGGGATTTGCGGAAATGTGCGCAGAGCTGGCGCACCTTTCTGAGCAGGTATGACAAGTGGGGGTAGCTTTTCAGAAAGCGCTGAACCACCAAATTAAAGACATGGGCCAGGCATGGCACGTGCGTGAGGCTGCCGAGCTGCAGAGCCGCCACCAGCTTACGGCCGTTGTCACTCACGACCATGCCCGGTTGGAGTCTCAGCGGCGCAAGCCAGTGGTCGGTCTGCTCTGTCAGACCCTGCAGCAGTTCGTGGGCCGTGTGCCTCTTCTCTCCTAAGCTGAGTAGTTTCAGCACGGCCTGCTGACGCTTGCCCACCGCTGTGCTGCCACGCCGCGTGACACCGACTGCTGGCGACGTGCTGCTGACACATCTTGATTGCGAGACAGAGGTTGCGTTGGAGGAGGAGGAGGAGGAAGGTGCTTTAGTGGAGGAAGCATACACCGCCGCAGATACCACCACCGAGCTGTGGCCCGCAATTCTGGCGGTGGGTAGGACGTGAGCGGTCCCAGGCTCTGACTCTGTCCCAGCCTCCACTAAATTCACCCAATGTGCCGTCAGGGAGATATAGTGGCCCTGCCCGCCTGTGCTTGTCCACGTGTCCGTTGTTAAGTGGACCTTGGCAGTAACCGCGTTGGTGAGGGCGCGTACAAGGTTGCGGGAGACGTGGTCGTGCAGGGCTGGGACGGCACATCGGGAAAAGTAGTGGCGACTGGGAACCGAGTAGCGCGGGGCCGCCGCCGCCATCATGCTTTTGAAAGCCTCCGTTTCCACAAGCCTATACGGCAGCATCTCTAGGCTGATCAATTTTGCAATGTGCACGTTTAACGCTTGAGCGTGCGGGTGTGTGGCGTCGTACTTGCGCTTGCGCTCAAACTGTGGCACTAGCGACGTCTGGACGCTGCGTTGAGAGACATTGCTGGATGGGGCCGAGGACAGCGGAGGTGAGGGTGTGGGTGCAGGCCAGGAGACAGTAGTGCCTGTGTCCTGAGAGGGGGGTTGGATCTCAGTGGCAGGTTGGGGCACAGGGGGAGAGGCAGTGGTGCAAACCGGAGGCGGTGAACGGGCATCGTCCCACCTTGTGGGGTGCTTGGCCATCATATGCCTGCGCATGCTGTTGGTGGTGCCTCCCCAGCTGATCTTGGCGCGACAAAGGTTGCACACCACTGTTCGTCGGTCGTCAGGCGTCTCTGTGAAAAACTGCCACACCGTAGAGCACCTTGACCTGTGCAGGGTGGCATGGCGCGAGGGGGCGCTTTGGGAAACAGTTGGTGGATTATTCGGTCTGGCCCTGCCTCTACCCCTGGCCACCGCACTGGCTCGGCCTGTGCCCACACCCTCACTTGGCCCTCCGCGTCCTCGGCCGCGTCCACATCCTCTAGGCCTACCCCTACCCCTCTGCATGCTGTATTACCAGTGATTTGATTTCCCAGGCAGGAAAGAAATTGGCGCAAGGCTGCACTCAACCGTAGCTGGTTGCGTCTGATTTTTTTACGTTCTCCACGCAGCACACACGTACCCAGAGCCCTTAGGACTGACAGAGGCAGGGCAAATATACTTTCTTCCCTTTTGTTTAAAAGGATAGGCCCACTGCGTCTATTCACTGAATAATAAGTTTAATAACTGACACTGTGTTGCGGCCCTGCAAAAGTGTCACAGAACTTTACTGTTGCAGAGTTATTAACTGTGGCAGAGCAGGTATTTCCCAGGCAGGAAAGAAATTGGCGCAAGGCTGCACTCAACCGTAGCTGGTTGCGTCTGATTTTTTTACGTTCTCCACGCAGCACTCACGTACTCAGAGCCCTTAGGACTGACAGAGGCAGGGCAAATATACTTTCTTCCCTTTTGTTTAAAAGGATAGGCCCACTGCGTCTATTCACTGAATAATAAGTTTAATAACTGACACTGTGTTGCGGCCCTGCAAAAGTGTCACAGAACTTTACTGTTGCAGAGTTATTAACTGTGGCAGAGCAGGTATTTCCCAGGCAGGAAAGAAATTGGCGCAAGGCTGCACTCAACCGTAGCTGGTTGCGTCTGATTTTTTGACGTTCTCCACGCAGCACTCACGTACCCAGAGCCCTTAGGACTGACAGAGACAGGGCAAATATACTTTCTTCCCTTTTGTTTAAAAGGATAGGCCCACTGCGTCTATTCAATGACTAATAACTGTGTTGTGGCCCTGCCTACACAATTCTGTGCCTGTAGTATCAATGGAGGGTGCAATGCTCTGCACAGACGATTTTGAGAAAAAAAAAAACGCAACACAGCTAACAGCAGCCAGCACAGTACTCCACACAGTTAAATGTGGCCCTAGAAAGGACCGTTGAGGTTCTTGAAGGCTACACTCACTCCTAACACTCTCCCTGCCTAAGCACCACTTCTGTCCCTAATACCGGGTGCAATGCTCTGCACTGCCGATTTTGAGAAGAAAAAAAAAATTTTTCCACTGATAACAGCAGCCTGCACACACGTAGATGTGGCCCTAAGAAGGACCGTTGGGGTTCTTGAAGCCTACACTCACTACTAACACTCTCCCTACAGCAACTCCAATAGAACAGCACTGTCCCTCAGCTAAATCACAAGGCATGTGTGGCGAGCTGCGGGAGGGGCCGACTTTTATACTCGGGTGACACCTGATCTCGCCAGCCACTCACAGCAGGGGGGTGGTATAGGGCTTGAACGTCACAGGGGGAAGTTGTAATGCCTTCCCTGTCTTTCAATTGGCCAGAAAAGCGCGCTAACGTCTCAGAGAGGAAACTGAAAGTAACCGGAACACCGCGTGGTACTCGTTACGAGTAACGAGCATCCCGAACACGCTAATATTCGCACGAATATCAAGCTCGGACGAGTACGTTCGCTCATCTCTAGTTAAGGCCCATTTAGGCGCAACGATTATCGCTCAAAAGATGTATTTTGAGCGACTTTTGAGCGATAATTGTTGTGTCATTTACATCGCAAGATGATTGCTCAAACATTGAGCGATCACCTTGCGCTCCGGAGGATACAAAGAACAAGTGGGTGGCCGCTTGTTCTCTGCATCCAGCTGTTCCCCGCTGGGAGCGCCTGGCTGTTATACAGCCAAGTGCTCCCAGCGGAGGATGCAGAAGACAAGCAGGGGGCCGCTTGTTCTCTGCATCCAATAGCCGGGTGCTCCCAGCGGAGGATGAGGAAGACAAGCGGGGTGTCTCCGCTTGCCTTCTGCATCCAGCTGTTCCCCACTGGGAGTGCCCGGCTGTTATACAGTGGAGCGCTCCCAGCGGAAGATACAGAAGACAAACGAGGTGTCCCCACTTGTCTTCTGCATCCAGCTGTTCTCTGCTCCGAGTGCTCGGCTGTTATACAGCTGAGCGCTCTGAGCGAAGGATGCAGAAGACAAGCGGGGTGTCCCCGCTTGTCTTCTGCATCCAGCTGTTTTCTGCACGGAGCGCCCGCTGTTATACAGCAAAGCGGTCTGTGCGGGGTATTGAGAACGCAGCTGGACCGCTCTGTTCTTCATACTCAGCCTGTCATCAGAGAGCGGGATACAGCTGAAACAATAATATCAGCTGTATGCCGCTGTGAATCCCTGATAAGGCTCATCGTTGTACTTCAGCATGCTGAAAGACAATGATGAGTGACGGCTTAACGAAAACTGCAAGATGTCAGTGCAGTTACACACAACGATTATCGCTCAAAAGACGGCTTTGAGCAATTTTCGTGCGATAATCATTGTGTCTAAATGGGCCTTTAGTGTTTGGATACTAATTGATTTGTGCTTAGATCTCATGCCATGAAATACCAATTAAGAAGCAAACACTGAAACAGGAAATGCAACAGAAGTGTTTTTGTAATTGAATTATCAAGTACTGTCTGATCTGTCTTTAAAGGCCCATTTAGAGAACAATTATTGCTGAAAAATCGCTCAAAACCATCTTTTGAGCGATAATCGTTGTGTGTAACTGTACTGACATCATGCAGTTTTCGTTAGGCCGTCGCTCATCGTTGTCTTTCAGCAGTCTGAAGTACAACGATGAGCCTTATCAGGGATTCACAGCAGGATACAGCTGATACAATTGTTTCAGCTGTATCCTGCTCCCTGATGACAGGCCGGGTATAAAGAACACAGCGGTCCAGATCTGTTCTTCGTACCCTACACAGAGCGCTCGGCTGTATAACAGCTGGGCGCTCCGTGCAGAAAACAGCTGGATGCAGAAGACAAGCGTGGCCACCCGCTGAAAGACAATGATGAAAGACAATGATAAGCCTTATCAGGGATTCACAGCGAGATACAGCTGATACTATTGTTTCAGCTGTATCCTGCTCCCTGATAACAGGCGGGGTATAAGGAATGCAGCTGTCCAGCTGCGTTCTCCATACCCCGGACGGAGCACTCGGCTGTAAAACAGCTGGGCGCTCCGAGCGGGGAACAGCTGGATGCAGAAGGCAAGCGGGGACATCCTGCTTGTCTTCTGCATCCTCCGCTGGGAGCGCTCGGCTGTTCTCTGCATCCTCTGCAGTGCAAGGTGATCGCTCAATGATTGAGATGTAAACGACACAATGATTATCGCTGAAAAGTCGCTCAAAAAACATCTTTTGAGCGATAATCGTTGTGTCTAAATGGGCCTTAATTAGAGATGAGCGAGTATGCTCGGTAAAGGCAATTGCTCGAGCGAGCATTGCCTTTAGCGAGTACCTGCACGCTCGAGACTGAAGGTTCGGGTGCTGGCACGGGGAAGCGGTAAGTAGCGGCTGTCAGCAGGAGGGAGCAGGGGGGAGAGAGGGAGAGAGAGATCTCCCCTTCGTTCCTCCCCGCTCTCCCCCGCAGCTCCCTGCCCGCCGCCGGCACCCGAACCTCTCGTCTCGAGCGGGCAGATACTCGATAAAGGCAATGCTCGCTCGAGCAATTGCCTTTACCAAGTATACTCGCTCATCTCTAGCCTTAATATTTTAGGAACAGCAATTTCTTAACCCCTTCCCATTTTTTGGTTTTCATTTTTGTTTTTTTCCTGCCATCTTTCAAAAAATCATAACTTCTTTAATTTTCTATAGAAGTGGTGATATAAAGCTTGTGTTTTTCAAGGAAAGTCATATTTTTAAATGGTACCATTTACTGTACTGATACATTTTTATACATTTCTACATGAGGTGAAATGGGGAAAAAAAACAAATTTTTACCATTTTTGGTGTCTTGTTTTTACGGTGCAGCAAAATGACATATTCATTTTATTCTGTCGGTATGATTACGATGATACCAAGTTTAGATAGTTTTTGTTTTGTTATACTACTTTTAAAAATATAATATCTTTACAAAAAATGCTTTCTGCCACCATCTTCTGACCACCATACCATTTTTATTTTTCTGTCCATGGGGTGGTGAAAAAGGTCATTTTTTATGTATCATCATGTCTTATCTATTAGTACCATTTGGGGGTACATATGACTTTTTGATCACTTTTCATACTTTTTTTTCTCAAAGACAGTGGTCAAAAAAGTGCAATTTTGGAGTATTTTTTATGACATGTTGGATAAATGATGTGTCACTTTAATAGACTGGACTTTTTTGGGCACAACAATACTAAGTGTCTCTTGTTTTTTTTATGTTAAAAATGGAAAAAGGTGGGATCTAAACTTGAAATATTTTTCATTTTTTGTGATAATTAAAAAAATTTAAACTAGCAACCATCTATTCGATCATATAATATATCGAAATACTTCAGTATTACAGTATATTGTATTTCTGCAGGCTTTCTATTTATCAGGTGTTAGCAGTCAAAATAGCTGACACTTGCCACACATTGTACCCAATCCATACAAACCCCGCCACCAGAGGGCGTGCATGTATGCTGTCCTGTGTTAAGGGCTGAAGTACACTTATTGTTGGAATTCACTCTGCAGATCTTCTACCATGTTGTGTATATACTGCTCCATTGCAGACCTGTGTGTCTCCTTGGTAGGCTAGAAACAAACCCTGATGTCACGCTCCCTTCATCTGTCCCTTGCTCAGAGGTGGAACAGTCTTAGTTGTTGGGGGGGGGATGCCCACTCTGATGAGCGCTCTACTTTAAACTAGATCCAGTTTAAAGAAAGTGCGATGGAGTGAGCTGTCAAGCTTCTAGGCAATTCAGCGGTGCAATGACATAATAGGGCAAGGATACTCTATGGGCCACAAAGAAGGCACTGAATGTATTAGAGAACAGTAGGGCCCTGATACTGTATGGGACACAAAGAAGGCACTGATACTGTATAGGTATGGGGACACCGATTCTGTAGGGTACCACAAAAGGGTCAGTGATACTGTATGGGGGCACAGAGAGGCAATGATATTATATGGTGGCGCAGAGGGGCACTGATACTGTATGAGGCACAATGGGGCACTGAGACTGAGCGCACAAAGGCACACAGATTTTGTATGGGACAAAATAGGAGAACTGATTCTGTATGGTGGCACAAGGGGAAAATAATACTGCAAAAGAGCAATAATACTTTGGGCGCACAGTGGAGGGAACCGATACTGTAGAGATGTGAAATGGGGGCATTGATACTATATGGGGGCACAGTGGTTACACTGATGCTGTGCATGTGCACAATGGGGGCACTGATAATGTATGGGAACACATTAGAGGGCAATGATACTGCATAGGTGCGCAATGGGGCACTGATACTGTATGGGGGTACAATGGGGCACTGATACTGTATAGGGGCAGAATGAAGGCACTGATACTGTATAGGGCACAATGGAGAAATTAATACTTTAGAGTAACAAAATTACTTTATAGCAGCACAATATGGGCACTGATACTGTATGGGGGCATAGCGGAGGACACTGATACTGTAAAGTGGTCCAAATGATCCACTGATATTGTATTTGGGCACAAAGGGGGCACTGATTCTGTATGGGCAGATAGAGGATGCAGGGGATGTGGTTGCACCAAGGCCCAGGAGCCTTAGGGGGCCCATAAGGCCTCTCTTCTCCATATAGGGAACCCAGTACTATGAATAAAACTTATTATTATCTGGGCCCCAATGCAAAACCTGTAACTTATTTGGGGGCCCCGTTACAGGTTTTGCATTGGGGCCCAGAAGCTTCAAGTTACGGCTCTGTGTATGGGGGTACAATGTTGGCAGGGATTCTGTATGGGAGCACAGTCCTGCTCTTTGTAACTCATTGATAGTATGTTAGCAAAAACTAAGGATCAAATGGAAAGGAGTGTGAGTGCAGGATCACAGTAGGCAGGGTGTGTTTGTTACTACGTTACTATGGAGACACATAGGTCTGTATGGGAGTTGTATGCACAAAATGTTTAATCAAGACTATTTCTAAAGTTGCTTAATTTTTTATTGTATGGATGCATCATTGAGAGAGAAGAGTTGTTTGCACAGCTGGACCCGTCCTGCAGCCTCACCTGTAGATGTGCCAGGTGGGCTCCACAGGACACCGCTCTCTGTTTGGTCTCACTGAGGGGGTCCTGTGTGATACCGCTGGGGGGGATACTACAAGGTCTTTGATGTGTAAGAGCTGACAGAGAGCCGGGCTCTGATCATACCTATCTGACAAGGGCTTTGTGTCACATTTCTTATTTGCTCATGTAAGCAGCGACTCCTGGATACAAATTCGGGTGAAACCCGGCAGGACGCGACGCAAGAGGATAAATACGTGTCGCACCATCATCGCTGGAGGCAGCATTTATGTGCGAGCGGCGGGTCGTGCCGGGGGGATTCAGGGGCTGTAGGTAGCGGAGAGGAGGATGAAGGCTTTCCATATCATCACAGGGTAAGTGACTCCATCACTAAACTATGACAGAACCACCATTAGGTTGTGCTCGCACCGGGCGGATTTGGCGAGGATATTCCATACGAAAAATCTTCTGCATATTAGCAGCAGTGTGGATGTAAAAATAGGGCAGGACTTATACTCCAGCTTTTTTTTCAAACTCGTGCGCAATAGTGCGGAGTTTGAATAGTCTGACAAAAAACAAAACACGATTCATGCGCTAATACACTCCGCAGTGGCGAGCATTTTTTGCACACTTTCTACTGTACGTTTTGCACTTGCAACGCATGGATTTTGCGCATGGGACACAACCACGCCCCAATTTAAATGCCTATTTAGCCTAATGAGTTCCAGCTGTGTTCTTTTTGTTGTGGAGTTACTCAGCGTATTACGCATCCCGTTGCGCCCGCCCGCCCTCCCATAGACTTGCATATGCGCGCAAAGGTAGAGCATGCTGCAGTTTTTTTCGTGTACCCGAAATGTATTCACCACATGCAGGTCACATGGGGCAGCTCCTATCTTTTCCCAGTCATTGTATTAGGCCTCATTCACACAAGCGATTTCTTGCAGCTATGAGCCGCAGGAAAATGTCGCTGGAAAATCGCGACCCCATAGAGCGTTGGACTCCAATGCATTCATTTACATGGGTGATTTTGAGCCGCAATAAAAAATTGCGACTGAAAATCGCCAAATCATCTGTGATTTTCAGACGCTATTTTTCCTCGCAGCGTCAAGAGATAGTCCCTGACTTATCTTTTGACTAAAATCGCAGGGAGCTCCCATAGATCGCAGGGAGCTCCCATAGATTGCTATGCGAGGTGAAAAAAAAGGAGAGGGGGTTCACTTGTGTCCGGCGCTCGTTGAAGAAGACCGCTGGCTCCATTTAGCGATTTAAGCTAAATAGAGCCATTCTGCCGACAGCGTTGTTTTCACGTGATGCGGCCGTGTGAATGGACAAGGAAACGCTAATTCCTTTTGGAATCAGATTGCAGCAATACAGCAGCGTTGCAGCGATTTTTTGACGCAATGCGATCTGTGTGAAAGCGCAACACTCGTGTGAAAGAGGCCTAAACTGAGAAAGGAGCTGGTGAAAACGAAACCACTGAAATCCATTGAAATCAGTGATTTTGTTTTGTCTCATCATGCGGCCGCGATTATCACGGTAGCATAACAGGACTAAATCCCGTTCATCTGCTTAAACCCTAAGTAATAGGGGGTAATTAGTTTAATATATGCGACGTTCGGACGCGATACGCACGAAAATAGGACACACTGCATATTTTCTTTTGCACACACAAAATATGAAAACAATGGGTTCTATTCTCTGCGCATTGCGTGCGCCAACTTTGCATGTACAATACACTGCGCTAATGTGTTTGTGTGAATAAGCCCTAGGGCTCTGTTCACAAGATCCCATGCCGTGCCATGTTGTCCAGGAATACGCCTGAGAGCAGGGCAGAAGCTCCGCAAACCCCATTATAGTCTACAGGGTCCGTCTGGCACCATTCGGTTTCATCATAGGAGCGATTCGTTTCCTGCAGGGATTCAGGTTTCCTGCTACCATGATGGAACACGAAAATGGAATCACGAAGACAGAAGTGAACAAAGCCTTATACATACCGTGTTTCCCCTGAAAATAAGACAGTGTCTTATATTAATTTTTGTTCAAAAAGGTTTAACTTTTTTACATGTTTAGCTGCCTGGACACTATTTAAATTGACTTTTTTAATTAACTGTTAGCAGGGCTTAATTTTGGAGTAGGGCTTATATTTCAAGCATCCTCAAAAAGCCTGAAAAATCATTTTGCATCCTCAAAAATTCTGGAAAATCGTGCTATGTCTTATTTTCAGGGTAATATCACAGTGAGGGCTTCTGCACACTTGCGTTTTTCTTTTTTTTTTCACGCAGTATCGCTGCGTTTTTTAAACGCAAATGTCAATGGGACTTTGTAATGTTAAAAACGCATCACACAAAAATCGCTAGTTAGCGCTCTGCGGTTTTTGTGCGATGCGTTTTTAACGTTTCCCGTTGACATTCGCGTTAAAAAAATGTACAAGAAAAACGCAAGCGTGCAAAAGCCTTTGAGGGTGCATTGACACAAGCAAGAAAATTGCGCACGTTTTGTGCGTTGCAAGACGCACAAAGCTCGCACAACAATACGACCCATTATTTGCAATGAGCGTATATACATGGACGATTTTTCTCTCGCAGCGATGCTGCGTGACGGGAGAATCGCAGCATCTTCTATTTTCGTGTGAGTCTTGCATGAGAATAGAACAAGCAGAGATGCGGTCTCTTGTGTGTTATGCGATACGAGTTGCACCCGCGAATGTCAGGCGCAATTCGCTGTCTTCCGTGGGATTGCACCCTCGGCGCTTGTTCACATCTGCCAAATGAAAACTACAATTTCAGGTTTTTTTAACGGATCCAGCAGATAGATCTGTCAAAAAATTGACTCTTTGGGCTCCTTCACACGGGCGTATTTGCGTGTGCAAAATTTGATTCCCATTTCCTTTTTTTGCACGCAAAAAAAAAAAAAAAGGAGCTGCTTTAAAGGTCCCTATAGAAGTCTATGTGAGGTACGTAAATGCACGCACACATGCGCAATACGCTGCATAGTTCCCTGAAGAAAAGAATACATCTGGAACTCACTGGGCTAAATAGCCATTAACCCTTTGCAATCCAATTTTGGATTCAGGGTTTCCTAGGTGGCTTTGTCTTTCTGCCATTATACAATGGCGCCGTCTGCTGGCTAGAGCCAGTACTGCGATATGGGACATGCTGGAGAGGCCACCGACAACAGAAAGGCCAGTAATATACAGTAAGAATACCCTGCCGGACGTCTTCCGACATCGGAGCTGTACAGCCTTCAATCAGAATGTCTTCAGAAGTCAGACAGTGGATTGGAAAAGGTTAAATTCGGGGTATGCACAAATGAACATGCCTGCATGCACAAAAAGTAAAAGATGCTAATACGCGCGCAAAAAAGGCTCGTACATAGCGTTAAATACGTTGCTCTTAGGTGTGCGCAAAAATGCATATACCCTTGTGAAACTCTCCATTTACGTCCGTTTTTGTCTATTTCTGTCTTTCTTCACTTCTGCTCATTTAAAGGGCGGATCCACTAAATCAGCAGAAAAAAACAAAAAAAAAATAAACCTCTCTGTTCAGTTCTGTCACCTATTGACTATAACGTACAAAGAAGACAGAAAGGTCCTTTCTGTTCGCGTTCCGTTTTTTCGTTGCTGTAAAAGAGCGCTGCAGTTTGCAGAATTTTTCTACTAAAAGAACAGATAGAAGAGAAGTGAAAGGAGCGGAACTGCAGCTCAGAGAGTCCCTCAGAAATCAATGGGGAGTAAAGCAGAACCGATTATTCTGTTTTGCCGCTCCTCTGAAGCGCTGATGTGAATGAGCCCTACATTTGTCCCCACAGAATAGTATTACATACCCAACCTACAGTCCAGAACCTTCCATGCCCGCACTCTGCCGCTGGGATTTCATCTTTAAGGCCGGATTCACACGAATGTATTTGCGCATTTGCTCACGAAAATAGTACATAATGAACTAGTTAACTTAATTACCTATCTCAATGAATGGGGGCGCGGTTACGTGTTTTTTTGCGCGCACAAATGTGCACGTTTTGCCCGCACAGAAAATACAGTAAGGCCACCCTCACACATGGCGTCGGCAAAACGCCAAAATATTGATTGCTGCGTTTTGCAGCGATTTTTACCACCGTTTTCTAACGCATGCTACAGCGTTCACAGCGCTTTTCAACGCACCCCATCATTGTGACGGGTGATGAGGTGCATTACAAAAGGGCACAAACGTGCCACAAGAGAGCAGATGGCATTAGAAAATCACAGCGTTAGAAAACGGCGCATTAGAGCGGGGGTCTGCGAGGCTTCATTGGAATCAATAATCGCGGTAAAAAGCGCGTATGTGAGAGTGGCTTAATGTTTCCTGTCCATGGGCGTATACATAAAACGCGGTAGGTCACACATTTAACGGATTTTGTAAACATCAGCTCTGCCGGCAAAGACCGAGAATGGCTACAAGTGCACTGCGCACGGCCGCGTATCGCATGCGCACGGACATGCACAGTGTGACTCTGTTTAAGAGTGTATGACACCGCTGCCCATACACATACGCTGCCTATGCCAATGTATAGGGCTCACGCTAATGGGCGCACCAGTGCGTTTACATCTATGTGACACCAACCTTAATACATGCAGATCACATTATCATTAAAGGGGTAGTACCACAATAGCAAGTTATTCCCTATCCACAGGGTATCCACAGGGTAGGGGCTAAGTTGCTGATCGGTGGGTTCTCAGCTGAGACCCCAGGCTGATCTTGAGAATGGGGGTCCCTTGTCCCCCTTTCTCCTCACTATGACAATATTGCACCCCATGCAGTGAGGATGCAACAGATTGGAGTCCTGGTCATGCAACTGCACTAGCACCCCATTCACTTTCAATGGGACTGATCTGATGGCGCTCCGGTATTTCAATCAGCCCAATTAAAATGAATGGAGCCAGCCAGCGCTCTGTTCGCAGTGATGTCACTCTGGGGGGAAAAGCGATCCCGCAGTGACAGGACGGGGCAAAAAACTCTGTCTGTCCGCCTGTCTATATTATCTATCACCATTGCACCGACTTCAGTTCTTGATGCCTTTTACAATCCATTGACTTAACCCTTTCCTTTTAGAGCTCTTCTGTGTGTCCTGTCCCCCGCTGATTCCTTCCCAGTTTGGACCAGTAGACTAGACCCTATCCCAGAATCCTCTACAGGTAACACTATTATTATCTCTACAGTTGTTTTATAACATCAGATAAGAAGAACTAAGGAACTTGATCCCACATCTGGTCATTTCTAACAAAGTCCGGGGTACAAAATTAAATATATAATATAAAAAAAAATAAAATTAACGTCTGGGCATCAAATAAAAGAAGAGACAATACTTACATGTCTTCAGCCCAATGGGGAACGGCTGAGCGTCACCGGTGGCTCCAGCTCCAACTCCCGCTGTGTATGTCTGGAGAAAGTCTGGTGACTGCTGCAGCCAATCAGAGGCCACAGCGCCACCATCCCGAATTCTTAGCATCATGGTGCCCAGGACATGAGCTGGCGCTGTCAGAACCACTCAGCTGTGTCCTGGGGGCTGAAGACAGCTGAGAATGGTCTCTTTTTTATTTTATTATCTGCACAAGTACTTGTGGAGTTGATTAAAAAATATAAGGATATTCCCCACGGGGGAGAATTCCGCAAGAGTTTTGTGGATTGTGAGACGCACAAAACTTGCGCAAATATGAAATCCATTTTTTTTTTTTAATTTAGCTTTTTCACATGAGCGAATTAATAATTACAGCAAGTTCTATCTTTGGGCATTCCAGTGGGAGACCTCGCCCATTGTTTTCAATGGGACCTTGAAAGACATTGCATGGTACTTGGTCTACATTTCACACCTTCAAACTGGTCAGCATGTTGTTTAACCCCTTAGTGACCGGCCTGTAGTGTTTTTACATCCTGCAGCTGCAGGACATGTATATGGGAGATCGTGGAGTGATCAGTGGCTGATTGGAACTGTTAACCCTTTAAATGCCGCTGTCAATTCTGACAGCGGCATTTAATCACCCGAATGATGTTTGGAGGTCCCATACGGCCCACCGCTATGAGATCGCAAGGAGCCATGCGAGTGTCATGGCCTTCTGAAAGGCCCCAGGGCTGTCCTACCAGAATGCCTATCAAGCCATCCCCATGTGGTGGCTTGATAGACTGCCTATCAGATTGCAGTATGATGTAATTCTGTGGCATTACATCATACTGCAGGAGCGAGCAAAGCATCGCATGTTGTTGTCCTCTCTGGGAACTAAAAAAAAAAGTAAAAATAAGATCAATAAAGTTTTACTAATTTTTATTTTTTTAAGTAATAAAAGTAAAAAAAATATTTTGCTATCTATATATAATAAAAGAATCTAAATAATAAAACAAGAATACATATTTGGTATCGCTGCATCCATAAAAGTCCGATCTATCAAAGTAACACATTATTAACCCCGCGCTCTGAACATCGTCAGCTAAAAAAAGAAAGCAAAAGTGCAATGAAAAGCGATCAAAATGTCATATATATTCCTAAATACCGACGCAAACTACAGGACGTCCCATTAAAAATGAGCCCTCGCACAACTATGTCGACAGAAAATTTAAAAAGCTGCTGCGCCAAAAAGATGGCAGAAGAAAATAATTTTTTTTTAAATTAAATATCTTTGAAAAAAACTAAAAGTAGTACAGCAAAAAAAAACGATACAAGTTTGATATCGCAGTAATCATACTGACCCATAGAATAAAGTTATCATGTCATTTTTCTTGCAGTTTGTGCGCCATAGACGCACCGAAAGATGGTGGAATTTCATTTTTCTCCATCTCTCTCCTCTTGGAATTTTTTTTACGTTTTTCAGTACATTATATGGTACATTAAATAGCACCTTTGAAAAATAGAACTCATCCCGCAAAAAACAAGCCCTCATACAGCAACGTTGATGGATAAATAAAGGCGTTACGATTTTTTTAAAGGGGTGAAGAAAAAAACGAAAATGGAAAAACGAAAAAAAAAAAAGCTTTGGCACTAAGGGGTTAAATTAAATAAAATAACCCCCCGTCCCCCTCCAAATCCATTTTAATTCCAGGTCATAATGCAACAAGGAAGGAAATACATCAAGGAGGTGAATATTTTTGCAAGGCACTACATTTCATTTTTTGCCTCCATTGTCTGCACCATTCCTGAGTGATGTTCCACAATAAGGGCCAGGGGTCACACAGAAAGCTGACTTGCATGTAGATAACAGCAGCTATACAGCACACAGGTAAGCACATTATTGGTGGTCAGGACTTAACAGGAAAAGCCAGGACTAATGGCCGGACACTTCCTCATTAAATTGACTTCATATAATTCCACACTGGATTAATATAGCCTCACCGAAGGCTATAAAGGACAAATGGCGCGGGGCAAATTACCTCGTAATAGCAGAATGTCTCTTCCATTATTGACTTTTTTCCACAGACAATGTTGAATGCTTTCTGGACTACATGGAGCTTTGGGTTCCCAGGAGACAGATGGATGGGCTGTTACTCTGGTTGTCACGTGTGATGAGGTTCCCAGGTACGGATACTAAGGGAGCGGGGATATCCTGACCAGACAGATTATAAGCTGACATGTATATTGATTAATGATTGCTGATAGTACAAGTGACTCCCGTGTCATGTCATGATTGTTGTACAACTAATGCTTAAAGGGGCCCCCAATAATAAATCAGTGAGGGTCTGCCACCCGGGATCGACTCTGATCAACTGCTTGCCAAGTTGGTGCACTTGTGCATTGAACTGATTTCGGCAGGAAGCAGACAGCTCAGTTCCCACCACAATGGCCAGGCTTGGTGTTGCAGGCAAAATTACCATTCTCTTCAATGCAAACTGTCTGCAGTACCAAGCCTGGCCACTGTGGTGGGACTGGAGCTGCTGCTTCCGGCAGAAATTAGCTCAGTGCATGCAACCCAGTGAAGAGCTGATGAGAGAGGGTCAAGGGCGGCAGATCTTCATTGATGACCTATTCTACAGGTAGGCCATTTATTGGTTTACAGCTGCACAGCCCCGTTATTGTACTTTTACAGAGAAATATCACACATTTGTCATATGTCCTTTGTTACAGTAAGCCTCAGCTCATTAGATCGATCAAATCACCTCATCTCCCGCTGCCGATACGCCTTACATATGGATCCTAACGGGAATTATATCTTCAGGGTTCACTATGCAGCCTGCAATGTGCAGACACAGGTGGGGTGAAAATGTCTATTTGGAAACAATTCTATTATTATGTTGCTATTTGTTATATAATATCCCTAACATAATATGTGTTCAAGGAAGGGAAGTCAGCAGTCAGTAAACGGAACTTTACATTTTATGTTAATTAATGAATGTCTACAGTGAATCTGACGACCTTCCTGGCTGCAAAAATGGAAAACATTTGGCAATATCAGCAAGAAAGGAACAAGCAGGAATAATACCGTGTTTCCCCGAAAATAAGACAGTGTCTTATATTAATTTTTGTTCAAAAAGGTTTAATTTTTTTTACATGTATAGCTGCCTGGACACTATTTAAATAGACTTTTTTAATTAACTGTTAGCAGGGCTTAATTTTGGAGTAGGGCTTATAATTCAAGCATCCTCAAAAAGCCTGAAAAATCATTTTGCATCCTCAAAAATTCTGGAAAATCCTGCTATGTCTTATTTTCAGGGTATGTCTTATTTTCAGGGAAACAGGGTATGTGCTCTGGGGGTCTGCTGGTTACACTTGTAACCAAAATTATTCATAACAAATTAGGTTTATTTGCCAAATTTACAAACTTTCAGCTGTTTGCACAAAAACAATCAAACAAGAACAATAGAAATAGCTCAACACAACTAATATAACAAGCGGTCTCTCCAAATTAATCACAAAGTGACACTTTTAATACCTACTGCAGTCTCAGAATTATTCACCCCACCCCCACCCCCCACCCTCAGTAATTAGTGGAGCTCCTTTCGCTATTATGAGGCTGCGGAATAAGTTGGCGCTATACAAATAAAGATTATTATTATTATTATTATTATTACAAACATGATGCCCAGCCAGACAGAGGCTGCTGACAGCGTTCTCGAGGAATCTTCGGCCCATTCGTCATGGACAATGGGATCCAGCTTACTAATATACTCTGGTTCATGTGCTGCAACCACATTCTTCACATCTCACCAAAGATTTTTTATGTGGTTGAAGTCAAATGACTATGATGGCCACTCCAGAATCTTCCAGGACTTCTTCTGAAACCAAGCCTTGGTGGACTTTGTGGTTTGCTTGGCATCATTGCCCTGTTGGAAGGTCCAACGACGCCCAAGCTTCAGGATTTCCTGATACGTGATTGAATCCATCTTGCCCTCCACCTGCTGTAGGTTACTAGTGCCAGAGGAAGGAAAGCCGTTCCAGACCATCACCGAGCCGCCGTCGCCATGCTTCACTGTGGGCAGGAGGTTCTTTTCAGCGAATGTTTCATTCTTCCGCCTCCAGACCTACCGCTGATCCACAGACCTGAAAAGCTCCAGTTTGGTTTCATCGCTCCACTGAACAGAATCCTAACAGCTCTGTGGCTTCTTTATATGGTTTTGAGCTTATTGTAGCCAACTATTCTTCTGCTTTTGGGTTAGTAGAAGTGTGTATGCCCTGGAGTTTGAGCATGAAGATCTTCAGTGTTTAGTATGTGCCTTACCTTGCAAATGGAAACCTGTGTGCCTGCTGCCAACAAAGCTTCCTGCAGGTCTTTTACAGTTACACAAGAGTTTTTGGCCACCTGCGACCTCAGAGATCTTTCGGCAGCCAGTGACAGCTTCCTCAGAGGTGTAGCTAGGTTTTCCTGCACGGAGGGCAGTTTGGCACCCCTCTGTGTGGTTTTGCAGATAAAGCCACTGTTTACCTGCAAAATTCTGCAGCCATTTAATAAAAAAAATTGAAACTGCGCCAAACAGTATCTCGGCATAGTTCTTGGCTGTACTGTGATCATACCACAATGTGGTCTTCTGCCAAGGGGTGTAGCTAAAGGCTCCTCTGTGCAACTTTTCTTCATGGCTGCAGGAGACATTCCATCTGCAATTTGCTGCATTGCTGGCTCTTAGGTTGTTCGCACAGGGTGAATTTCAATGCAAACTCAGACGAAAATTGTCGTCTTTGACTGTAGGCTGCTCTGGTGCCACTCCGCCTCCGCCGCCTCCTCCTCCTCCTCCTTGTCATAGCACCCAGGGCACATGCCCCTCCCTGCCTCTCTCCTAGCTACTCCCCTGGCTTCCTCTTTCTCCCGCATCCAGGTAGTGTAGCTAGTGTTTCTTTGAACTTGAAAACTGCTTCTTGCTGTATCTCTAGCAACATTCTGCGCCTTTACTATTTTTTTTGTATCCATTTCCTTGTTTGTACAGGCCAATGCTCTCTTGACTTAGCCATATGTCTAACATGCAATCAAATGTCACAGTCAACAAAGCTCTAGTTAGTCCAGGTATTATATGTGTTTTATCTCAAGCACACCTGATGCAACTAATGAACATCTTCATTAGTAGCATCAGGTGTGCTTGAGACAGCACCAGATTTGCAAATGTATGCTGTTATAAGGGATTCTATTCAGTAGGTTGAATTCTGAAACTGCTGTAGCCACTAAAAGTGACCTTTTGTGATGCATTTGGAGAATCCACTTGTTATTGTACTAGTTGAACTATTATAATTATTTTATTTTTATTTTTCAAACAGCTAAAAGTTTGTAAATTTGACAAACCTAATTTGCAATGGGGAGGGGGGGGATTGAATAATTTTAATTGCAGTAAAGGCAGTATTGTTTGGATACTGGATAGAATGATTATTAAAGCACTGGTGGTATTATTTTGGTACTCAATGGCTACACTGTATGGGTATTGCATGGAAGAATTTGGATATAATGATTTGGTTAACATCGCATAAAAGAGTCACATTTACAATATACGGAGGGTCCAAATGCAGACCTGACATTCCTGGTGCCTTGAAATAGAGTGGAAAGATCACCCTCAAATTAAGCCTATGTGGTTCTATTTTCTATGTGGTAATCAAGGAGAATGTGCTGTCCTGATCATTGCCCCTCAGTCTCTGATCTGCCCTAATCTTTGTATGCGCAGAACGGGTTCCATGTTTTAGAAATTCACATGGTCAAGAAAACATCGACAGGAAACGGTTGGAGTAGCCATTTTCTTATGAGATGCCCTGCAGTGACAGCAGCCATCGGTAGAGCGAGAGTGCGATGTGACCCCCACTATGTGCAGGTACCAAGTTATTAGATGATGTGATATGACAACCCGCAGCTCAGGTTGTATTTCCACATCCTCATTCATGTCTGTGTTGTAGGTGTCACGGCCGATGCCCATGGACAATGCTGGCGATCAGGTACGTAGTTCTTCTAATGTGTCTTCTGGGACCTAGAATTTATTTATGCCATGGCTGGAGGAGTGTGGGGGTGATTTGTCCAAGCAGAGACATATAACTCCAATGTGGATTAATATCTACATTTGTAATCGCTTATTATTACATATATGGCCTGCTTGAGCGAGCTGCTATTGGTGCTGCGTAGATATAATTATGGCCAAGGAATTGGTTTACAGCCAGCAACCCTCAGTGTATGAAGACCGGCCTAATATTACTGCAGGACGCACAATACATAACAGACCATAAGGGCTCATTCACATGGGTGTAAATACGCAGTGAAAAAGCCCATTGATTTCAATTGGTTCATTCACAGCTGCGTAACTCGTGTGAAAAAAAATGGGGCCTGTCCAATCTGGGTGCGTATTTTGCAACAAAATAGCCCATTAAAATCAATGGTCGTGCGTAAAAATGCTGGTAATATGCAGGAAAACTGCGTATTCGCTGTACATTTACACACAAAATGAATGAGATTTCATGCACTTTTGTTTTTACATGCGTAAATACACTGCGCATATATAGAGAGAAACAACGTATTTAGCTCTGTGAATACAATGCATATTGATGGATCAAAATACGCATACGCCCGTGGTGTGAAAGAGGCCTTAGGGCTCATGTCCACGGGGAAATTATATACAGCAAATCCGCATCCCATAGGAATGCACTGACCATTCACAGTTAATAGCCGCGGATGGTATTTTAAGTGATTTGCGGATTTTACGTGCGGGAAAAAAAAAACAACGCGGCATGCTCCATTTTAACGTGGACCACGCGTGCGGGAGCTCATAGAGCTCATATCTCAATTGATCTCCCGCATGAAAAAAAAAAGACAATTATAGTGCATCTGCAGCAGAAATCCGCGCGGGCCTGATTTTCCCCGTGGACATGAGGCCTTAGGGTGCCTTCACACGGGACGTAAATGCTGCGGAATTTGCTGAGAAAAATCTTTGCACACAGAAAATCGTCCGTGGGAACGGCGGCCTTAAAACCCAAAGGTTCCAACGGGCTCATTCGCATTGATTTTCTGCTCGCATTTTCACCGCCAGTTCAATAGGATTATATGGGGGTGCGCAAATGTGTTTCCATGTGCACTAAATCGTGTTTGTAACTGCGCAGTTTTGCAGTCTTAATTGCTAACACCAGTAACAAATTAGGCTGGTCCGCCTACTAAGCAGGTTGGCCCGCCTACTCATTAGACTGCCCCACCTGTTCAAACAGGGTGCAGCTGTGTCCCCCCCTTACTGAACTTTGCCGTCAGCGGGACAAAATTCAGTAAGGAGCGTGGATCCGCTCGCAAGAGGACGCGATCGGCCTACATTCAGAGCGCAATCACGTCCTCCTCTCATCAATGTGAATACGTTTACCAGTACTGGTGTGTAGGAGGCCTACGGGTGCCCTCACATGGGGCATATTAACTTTCCACAGCCGAAAATTGGCAGCAAATATGCAGAAAATCCACTAGAGCCAAATCCCCACCTCAATGTTGCAGATTTGCCAAAGTAATTCACTTCTGATTCCGTCATTCAGTTTCTACGTATCGGGCCGTGCTTACTGTGAATGGAGGCAGGCGGGTTGGAATGATCCCCCTGGGATGATCGTTCCTGTATGAAAGCACTGACATGATTATCGCTGGGACGAGCTGTTGGCCATCTGTGCCTGAGAGGTCATCCCATGTAAAGGCACCTTTAATAAGGAAGGTTTCTGCCTG
This sequence comes from Eleutherodactylus coqui, assembly GCF_035609145.1. NCBI lineage: Eukaryota > Metazoa > Chordata > Amphibia > Anura > Eleutherodactylidae > Eleutherodactylus > Eleutherodactylus coqui. The sequence continues at coordinate 34,947,297 of NC_089842.1, forward strand.
ACAAATTAATTTTATTAAAAGGGCAACTGTAAAAATGCCGCTGATGGCAGAAAAAGGTATTTGAAGCTGCTGGAGTCTCCAGAGTGTCCAAACATTTCGATGCAGAATCCTCCAGAGACTAGCAGTTGTTTGGCCATTGGAAGCTGTTGATCGGCCACCCCTATAACCAAACTCACAAACAAGGCTCAGAAAGACCTGAAGACTAATTTCCAGTTGTATTCTCTGATGAGTGCCCTGATCAGGTGAGCCCCAAGCCTTTATGTTGCCTATAGTCTGTAAAATCAAGAAGCTCTATACTTACCTACTTGCCTTCCTGGAAAGACTAGAAGCAATGGATGAAACTGAAAGGGAGGAGACACAGATTAGATATTAGACAGTCAGGGTGATCAATGAGTGGAACAGGTTACCACGGGAGGTGGTGAATTCTTCTTTAATGGAAGTGTTCAAACAAAGGCTGGACAAATATCTGACTGGGATGATTTAGTAAATCCTGCACAAGGTGTTGGACCCGATGACCCTGGAAGTCCCTTCCAACTTTACCATTCTATGATTTGATCCCTGATGTGCGCCGATCGGAGCTCCATTCACTCTGTAATTGGATGATCTCTAGAATGGAGAATTGTGGCTCCTATAAATTGAAAGGGGATCTAGACATTTGGTTGTGGCGGAGACTCTTTGGTGGGTATTACTGAAAGACTGGGTGAGTTTGTCACCACTTATGACATTGAATACACTTCATCCAGACTGACACTGCTATGTTATTCTGTATTTTGCTGTACCACTGATGACCACTAGGCAGTGATGCACCAACACGTGTCAACATGGGAACATAACGTAATGCTCTCTACAAAATTATTATTTTTTTTGTATTTTGGGCCCTCTTCCTACTTCAGGAATGGATTTTACTATTTCGTGGTGATCTGGTGGTCTCTGTGGAGGATTCAAGTTTGATTGGTGTGGAAGTAAAGATGAATAAATCCAGTGTAACAGTGAAAGGACTTCGAGATCAGCTGCTGAGTCCCAAAGAGGTAATCTACCGTTGTGAACTTTGCAAAGAATACATTTGTGTAGCTGAAATGGTCATCGCACTTTGAGACAACTTGTGTTAACATTAGAGATGACCGAGCACGCTCGGTTAAGGCAGATACTCGACCGAGCATCGCTCTTCACGAGTAACTGCATACTCATACAAGCAAATGCGTGGAGGGCGGTGGGGGGAGCCTGTCTCTCTCTCTCTCCTCCCCTCTCACCCCCGCCGCCCCACCCCCTGCATTTGCACAGACGAGTATGCAGTTACTCGTGAAGAGCGATGCTCGCTCGGGTATCTGCCTTAACCGAGCGTGCTCGCTCATCTCTAGTTAACATGATAGGCAATGTGATAACTAAGTGCAAATCACTTTATTTACCTAAAATGACTGTTTTGTGTTGAAAACACCTTCTAAAGCGCTGGCCACTAGGGGTCTCAACGCCTTCTAAATTACGGTCCACTGCTTTAGTCAAATAAAGTCTTTCTTCACAAATTACAGGTTGTGTGGGGGAAGGGGGAGTTGTCGTATGCTGTCCACTACTGTAGTAAAGTCTTTCTTGAGTTGTAGAGATAGCAAGATAAATTACCGGACCTGCGCGGTGAGGGGGATGTAGTATTAAGCTGTCCACATAAGTCCAAGGAGAGCAGAAGGGAGGGGGATTAAGAAGGAGAGAGACTTACACAGACATAGCTGTTCAGCACTTCTCTTGTGTCCTCCATGATGGTATTTATTGTGTGTGCTGCAGTGAGTTAGGGTGCAGAATCTGCAGTTTTCTCCATGTTCAGTGTATAGAAGACATTGTAGCATCAGTCACCATCCACCAGCTTAGAGACAACTGAAAATTAGAGATGGAGCCTGCAGAGTGGAAAATTGGTTTAAAAAAATGGCATATACAGCTTATATAATGGCCACACATAGTGGTATACTTCATGTACACACACAACAGTGTATTCTAAGTAATAGTACATTTTAAAGGGGTTGTGCTAACATTTACAGATATCCTCTATACACAGGATAGGGGATAACTTTCTGACTGCAGGGACCCTCAGTGATCTTGAGAATAGAAGGGGAATGCCAACAGCACAGTCTTTACACCAACATATGGCTGGATGATTGTATGCAAAGTCACTATATGAGTCCGATCCTTAAGACCCCGAGCAATACTGTACCATGGAAGGGCAAATGTGACAGCATAAGCGGTGCAATTTCAAATAGATTTCTTTATTCCTCTCGAGCAGAAAAACACGACGTTTCAACTCAGTGGAGTCTTTATCAAGTCCCTCGAATGAATGGAGTAGCGGTTGAGCATATACACTGTCACTTTATTCATATCAATGGGATTGCTGGAGATCACTGAACGCATAAACTCGGCTCCCTCCAACTGGCCTACTAAAATGCATGGACTAGTGGTGCGCATGCCCAACTGCCACTCCATTTATGCATTGACCTTTGTAATCCCTATTCTCAAGATCGGTGGAGATCTCCGCTATCAGACTTTTGAAGCGACCCAAGCAGTTCATGATGTCTCGCTTTGCATTGGGATAGACCTAGAGAGAAACATGGGGCTATCTATTTGTTGTCCTTTACCAGACTCTTGTACTGCTGTGCTGGCTTAGTGTCCACCTCCAGTTGCATGGTTTCCTCCTGCAGTTGTTTAGATGGAACTGGTATACCATATAGGCGGAACACCGAGCCATCTTAACCATACTTCTGGAAAAATGCTCGAGCCAAGCGTTTCCAGATCACTTGTAGTCATCTGGATGGTAGAAGAAGATGCTGTTCATGACTCCATACACTGGCGTAACTATAGGGGGTGCAGGGGGTGCGGTTGCACCCAAGCCCAGGAGCCATAAGGCCTCTCTTCTCCATATAGGGAGCCCAGTACTATGAATAAAGCATTATAGTTGGGGCCCTGTTACAGGTTTTGCATTGGGATCCAGGAGCTTTAAGTTATGCCTCTGCGTTGAGGGGTTAGAAGAAGTTGGGGGGCCCCAAGATAAACTTTTGCACCCAGGCCCATGAGCTTTTAGCTATGCCCCTGACTCCACATGCCGCTCAAACTCCTTATTAAACCAAGAACCAGGCTTGACTTCATCCAGCTGAACATATAGGCAGGTGCTGATTAATTGGGCAGGTTTATACCAGACAGCAGAATTGGTAAGTACAGACTTTATCTGATTTCCCTTATCTGGTCGGTCTCTCAGTCTCCATCCACGCTAATTTACTTGCAACATCGGGAGGTTTTCCAACAATCTCCGTGTCTCTCCTCTCTAAACGCCTTTTACACGGGCCAATAAATCATTAAGATTCCCGCATCCAGTGGGAATTTGAGCTATTAACGTTCAGTGTAAATGCATGCCTGACTGAATCTGTTCGCTTCTCGTTCACCGTTCAGTTTTTGCATGCAGAGAACTGAACTACGAATCGGCCGGTGTAAACAGGCAGTTCTTCATTTACGATTGACTGCCTGTTTACTGTGAATGGAGATGGGCAGACCAGAACGACCCCCAGCCCACTCCGCTTCCATTCACTATCACTGGGACGACCTGTTGGACATCTGCGCCTGACAGGTCATTCCATGTAAAAGGGCCCTTACTCTCGGTTCACCCAACCACCTTTCGCCACACCACTCTGCATTATTTTCATGAATTCTTAAAGGAACATACCCCAATTAATTTTTAATTTTTTTTTGTCCTTTATTTCCCACCAATCATAAAGTTGTCTCCTCTCCTGATAAAAGGGGATAACTTTACATGTTGGCGCAGACACAACGCCTATAAAATATTCATTTTTTAACTTACTGCTCAGGTGTTAGAATTAAAAAAGCAATATTTATTTAATGATGAAGAAATCTGTGTTTTCCAGCTCTTGTACAGACAGACAGAGCTGCTTCCTCTATGGATTGGACATGGGCTTTATGCATATTCACTGGAAGCTTCCTGCCCATTAGGTAAGTGACATTGGGAGATGCATTGACATCGATATAAAGGAAAATGGAATACATGTACAAGACAAGCAGTCAGATTGGACCTCTCAATTTTCAGAGACCCTTTAGAAAAGTAGCCATCTGATAGGTTGCCATGAACAGCTACTTCACTTTTTCTTTGGACCAGTTTTGATGCATCTTCCTCACTGTGATAAATTCTGTGTGAAGTACAAAACTGAAGAACACATACTGGCTGTGATATTGGATGTCTCATCAAGATAAACTCTTTCTCAAATGAAGTCAACCCAACAATCAGCGGAATCGTCCAGCGAACAGATTTGATGTGGAGGAAGTAGTGGCCACTACAGGAGAAATGTAGTAGCAAACATTAACATGACATGTAAAGTATCATGATAAATGTAATACAATGCTTTTATCATGGCTCGCCACCCACGAATGAGGTCAGGAGTCGGTGGTGATGTCACAGTATCAGCCTCGGCTCATGTGATTCCCACGCCGACACATGCTTACTGTTCTTGGACGCTGACAGGGAAACTACTCTGCTGGTTTATGGACTGATTGGTTAGGTGGGAGCCCTGTCCAGCCAATCAGCCTTAGGGTGCATTCACACGAACGTATATCGGCTCGGTTTTCACGCCGAGCCGATATACGTTGTCCTCATGTGCAGGGGGGGGAGGCTGGAAGAGCCCAGGAGCAGGAACTGAGCTCCCGCCCCCTCTCTGCCTCCTCCCCACCCCCTCTCCACCCCTCTGCACTATTTGCAATGAGAGCAGGCGAGATGGGTGGCGGGGCTAAGTGGTGTGAATTAGCCCCGCCCCGTCCCGCCTCTTCCCATTGCAAATAGAGGGGCGGAGAGGAGGCAGAGAGCGGGCGGGAGCTCAGTTCCTGCTCCTGGGCTCTTCCAGCCTCCCCCCCTGCACACGAGGACGACGTATATCGGCTCGGCGTGAAAACCGAGCCGATATACGTTCGTGTGAATGCAGCCTTAGGGCGCGGTCACACGAGCGTAGGCGTATTTACGTTCGCACGTGCGCAGCGTTTAATCGCCGGAAAGAACGTTTTTCGGCGATCATGACCAGAGCTAGAAAGCGTATTATCGTTTGTTCCTACTTTGCAAACTATCTTTTCGGCCATCGAATATGCGTTGGCGCGTATTTCGGTCGCATATGTTCCGGGTTTTTTTCGGGTTGCCGTTTTTACGCGCCGTAAAATCGCCCGTGCGAACGAATACATTGGAAACCATTGCCTCAGATGGTCACGTTTATACGATTGGGCGCAAAAACGCGCCGTTTATGCACTCGTGTGAACGCACCCTAAGTCTGTGTATGTTTATTCTGGCTACAAAGGCAACAGTTGGTCAGGAGGTGCTTGCGGTTATGTTGGTGACTCCTGATCCTGACTTGCGTCTCAGTTAAGATAAATCTGCTGGTGGTTTATTTGGGTATCTGGGGTGTTTTAACTTCTGTTTCCCTATACACTTGTGGTTAATTTATTCTTTGAGAGTCATCTAACTTTGCCACTATTCCCTGTCACCAACTAAGAAAAGTCAGGGTTGCCCTAGGTTCCTGATGTGGGTTGCCCTCATCAAGGCGAGCATTCCGCTGGTAGGTAGGGTCTTCACTAATTAGATGTATGTGTGGTATATTGTCCTTCCAGGACGCAAGCAATATGTTGTGTTACTACAATGTGCTAGTCATGTTAGCAAATGCTAAATCTATTACATGCTGGCCATTCAGCTGTCATGTATGATTGAAACAATCCCTGTAATTTGATGTTACTTCCATCCACCAGTCAGGAGGAGCCCAGGAGAAGAAGTCACTGTTCACATCCCAAAGCAACGCATGGGTTTGGTGAAGAGAGGCTCATACATTACCGAAACCTTGACATTGAGGAACATTGCGGTCAGACAAGCTATTAACATCACTGTGACTGAGAATAAGCACTTTGTCATGGTGACCGTCCCTGCCGATGACATCGTCCAATCACAGGTGACTTTTTTTACTTACAATCATCGTTATTAAACATTGCAGCTCGTCACATCGGCGTTTTTGTTTTCTGTTCTGATGTTCCATCAGAGGAGCGCCAAAATGGGGGGGAAAAACTCCATTTTACATCCCATAGATTTCAGCAGGATTTTCTGAGCTTCGGGTATGCTCAGTTCATTTCTATTCTGCATGCTTTTTGTTTCCTTAACCCCTTCCTGCCCAAGGATGTAAATGTACATTTTGGCTTGGAAGAGGTTCAGTGGAATGGACATATATCTACGTAATTTGGAGGACACGGGCTTAGAAGCTGAGCCCATGCCAATCGCAATGGGAATGGGCTGTGACCGACAGCCGGTGTCCTGCTACGACAATAATCGGTGAGAACGCTGAACCCCACTGTTAACCCCTTACATGCTGCGATTAATGTTGATTGCAGCATGTGAATTGTTCACAGGGGGAGGGCACTCCTCTGTGATGCCATCAGTCCTCCACCAAGAAAGGCATCCAGGCCTCTTAACCTCTTTTATCAAGTTTGCCATCACATTGTCCTCAGGCAGAGAGTACCATGGTTTCTCGGATCACTTTAGAGCTAAATGTAAAAAAATAAAAATAGTAAAAAAGAAAACCTAAATAGTAAAGAAAAACCTTTTTTGCTCACTTTCTCTTCTTTGTTTCATTTTTTTTTTTTATTTAAAAAAACACGTTTTGGATTGTTTCATCCATAATGACCATACAATAAATTGAACACACTTTTTATCCTATAAAAAATAAAAACTGGACAAAAATGCATTTTTTTTTTGTTAATTTCATGAAAAAGGCCATATATGTACCAGAATGGAAAAATAAAAAAGTTATGGGAGTTTGAATGCAGCGATGCAAGGGAAAAAAATGTTGTATATATACCGTATATTTCCAAAGAATGAGAGGAATTTTTATTGTGCAAAAGTGGTAAAGTCTAGAAATGTATGTATGTAGAATTTTGGTATTGTCATAATCATACCAACCCACAGGAAAATCTTATATCATTTATGCTGCAGGATTTTAAAAAAAGGGCAAAATGATTTTTTTTCTCTCTGCTGGCCGAAATAAAATGAATAAGTCCAGCTGCAAATGACCAGGTTTGATTCAGCATGCGGGAGCCGCCTTCAGAATCCGGCGCTGTGCCCGGTCGGCGTCCACACTTACCTGTCATTACTTCTCTTCTGCACTGTGGATGGTCTGCACGGTTCACTGTTGGACATGCCCAATACAGATTGTTTTTAACCCCTGCTTTTTGTGACCTTTCCGCAATGTCAATTGCAGAATTGCCACGGGTCGCTTGGCTTCCATTGACTTCAAAATTGATTTCCTCTCATGTGCAGGAAAAAGCACTTTTTCCTAGCATGCTATGGAAAGTTTTTGCTGCGGAGTCCGGATGCGGACGCCCCCTCTGGATTCCGCAATGCAAATCCGGTCGCGTTCAGCCGGCCTAAAAGTTATCCAATACATCATATGTACCGAAAAAATGGAACCAATAAAAACTACAACTCGTCACATTAAAGACAAGCCTCATAGGGCCATGCCGACAGAAAAATAAAAAAGGTATGGCTTTTGGAAACTGGAGATGAAAATCCCCCTGTTGCGTCCTTAGATCTAAAATAGGCCAAATGAGCGGCAGGAAAGAAAGACAAAAGAAGGCAAAACAAATCTGTAGACTGCTGTAAGCCGGGAGCTATGGAAACAAATTAATAGAAATGGTCCATTTTTTACAGACCTGTCTTCTCTGAATTTGTTTGGTTCTCTTTTAACTCTTTTTTGCCATCCGTTACGGATCCGTTAAATACAGAAAGCAAAACACTGATGTGAATGAGCCCTAAAAAGATCAGAATGTTCACCAAAAAGATGCAAAAACCAATCAAACTTCTTCATTCTGTTGTCTGGAGTGATCAAATCTAGCATCTTATTTATTGTACATGCATCATGATAACTCCGCTAATGTTAATAATTGTTATTTACATATAACTATGGGAAATACGTTTGTTGTGTTTTATTTAAAGAATTGCACTACACCAAATAACCAGCAGGGGATCCAAGCCTACTACAGGATTGATTTAGTGCTGGAGTTTACAGAAATTCCTTGTCCAATGAACTGGACGCTGGAAAACTATTATGAGTGTACAGGTAAGAGAATACAGGACATATGTAGTATCTATCTCATATCTATCTATCTCATATCTATCTATTTATCTATCTATCTCATATCTATCTATCTCATATCTATCTATCTCATATCTATCTATCTCATATCTATCTATCTCATATCTATCTATCTCATATCTATCTCTCTCATATCTATCTCTCTCATATCTATCTATCTCATATCTATCTATCTCATATCTATCTATCTCATATCTATCTATCTCATATCTATCTATCTTCTATCTATCTTCTATCTATCTTCTATCTATCTATCTATCTATTTATCTATCTATCTATCTAATATGTTTATTTCTCCCTATAAATGGCACTATAAAATATAATAAAAAGTAGTTTCTTCACATTTTGCACAATAGTCAGGATCCACGGATGTGGGCCTGCTGTGCCAGAGACTTGTTTGACTTTTGGCAACACACATTTTGATTTAGGGGTCGCTGTGGGGTCCCCAGGCTGTTACACTGGAAATATTCCCAGTAATGTCCCAGTTATAGTCCAAGACGCAGTAACTGGGGGTGTGAATAGCAACATAGTCAAGCAATCCAAGTCCAGTCAGGCAGCACAAATTAAGACGAGAAACAAGCCAGAGGTGAGATCATGGCGAACAGGTTCAGCATGGAACAACAGACCAGAGGTTGGGGCAGTCAACATATAGAAGAATGGTCATTTTAATCAAGCTGCAATCAGGAGTGGAGAATGCAGAGCAGTCAGGTGAAGCCATAGTAAGGAGGTCAGCGGAAACGAACAGTACCTTCAGCTGGACCAAAAGGTTAGGCACCTTCCTTAGGGGGAAGGTGCCCGATACCACCATAGATGGTCCATGATTGGCAAGAATGCATTCAGGCCCTTTAAGACTGTGGGCATGTGCATGAGTGCCCTTTGGGCAGCAGAAAGGGGTAGAGAGGAGGCCACAGCCAGACATCTAATGTGGACATAGGGAGAGTGTGTACCGTGGCCACCAGTGGAGGGAAGTGAGGCAAGATGGCGTTCGTGATAACAAGCACACTATCTTAACTCATTAAGGACCAAGCACCGTAAACTTACGGTGCTTGGTCCTGGGCTTTAATCCCAGCCGATAGTAAAAATATGGCAGGGGATTAAAGCCCCTGCTTTTGCAATCAAGCAGAAGCAGGTTATGTTGTCAGCTGTCAGACACAGCTGAGAACCTGGAGGGAGAAGTGGGTTTTAACTCCTTCTGCCTTCTCCTTACCCTATACTAAGAAGTGAAAGTGGAAGTGTTTCTTCCACTCAGCGAGCTGGTGGTCACGAGACCGCCAAGATTTTCTGTTACAGCAGAGTTGCAGGGTCCTGGCAGACCCTGATCAGCTCTGCCAGTGAATATTGTTACTACATGGGGATGTTTTCCCCTGTAACTGGGGCTCCTATGGACGCCCCAGCTACAGCAGGAAAGAGCCAAATAAAAAAAAAAAAGACCATGTGAAAGTCCTCTATAGGTCCTATATGACATCAGGGGGTATATAGATGGTAAAAAAAATAATTACATAGATAAGTAAAACAAAATAACAGAATAAAATAAAATATATACATAAGAAAGAAAATAACCCAAAGCCGATGCCAACCAAGACTATCGCCGTATGCGCCCTGTAATCCGAAACCATACATATTATATATCAAAACATCTGAAACAAAACGAGGAACCCGTTCCCATAGTATATTTTTTCTAAAATAACGTAATTAAGAAAAAAAATAACCATGAATGTTAAAAAAAAATCTTTTTTTTAGCTTTTTACCCCTAATAAAACTAAGGGCTCCTGCACACTTGCGTTTTTCTTGCGCATTTTTTTCACACGATATCGCTGAGTTTTTTTCACACGATTGTCAATGGGACTTTCTAATGTTAAAAACGCATTGCAAGTTCGGGCTTTGCAATTTTTGTGCGATGCGTTTTTAATAGAGATGTGCGAACGTGCTCATTTAGGACAATTACTCAATCGAGCACCGCTTTTTTCGAGTAACTGCCTACTCGGGCAAAAAGATTCGGGGGGCGGCGGGGTGGAGCGAGAGGTAGCAGGGGGAACAGGGGGAGCTCTATCTCTCTCCCCCCCCCCCCCCCCCCACTCCCCACCGCAACCCCCTGCCCACCCTGGCGCTCTGCGAATCTTTTCGCCTGATTAGGCAGTTACTCAAAAAAAGCGATGCTCGATCCAGTAATTGTCCTAAATTAGCACGTTTGCTCATCTCTAGTTTTTAACATTAGAAAGTCCCATTGACAATCGCGTGAAAAAAAAACGCGCAAGAAAAACGCAAGTGTGCAGGAGCCCTAAAAAACTGAAAAAAAAGGGAGTGAAAAAAATATTTAAAAAGTAGTCCTATATGTTATGGGGAAAAAATGTAGCAAAAATAAGTTTGGTATCTGAAGGAAACAAAATAGGGCAGTTAAACCGCCACATGGGTAAAATCCCTAAAAAGTGTCTGGTCCCTAAGGTACAAAACAGCCTGGTCCTTAAGGGGTTAAATATACAACATGAATTAGTGTCTGTTAGTAGCTACCTTATACAATAACTCATCAATTGTATTGTTACAGTGTTGACCCCAGACACAGTGCAACAAGAAACTCTTTACACAAGCATAGAAAATCTTGAATCAGCAAATACGACACCGAATGTAACAGTGACAGAGGAAGATGATGCAATTCAGTCAGATGGAGAATATCCATTAACTTTAGGTCCGGATGTGAACAGAGTTACTATATCTGCAATGCTACACAAGAAAGCAACAACTGATTCTGTAAAACCTACAGAAGCCTTTACTGAAGGATCTGGAGAACATTTGGACTTTGATAATAGTGGGTCAGGAGAATACCCAGAAATGACTTCTAATCTGATCAATGCAACTTATTTGGCTGACTTACAAAACATAATACTAAATAGCTCTAAAGGCTCCATCACATTGGTAACAAAACAGCCAAATATTCTCCATCTATTGAGCTCCGCTCCATCACGTCTCCAATACAAACATAGCAAGATCTCAAATGATCGTTTTTCTAACTCAACTATGATGGATGAGCAAAAGGAATTAAGGGAATTGTCCAAGAACTCGTCAAACCTAAGGCCTACAACTTTTTCCAATAAAATTGTAGGTAAGAATAAGACATCTAACCATAAAACATCAGAAAACGAGGGGCCGAGTTGGTCAAGGGTCCATTCTGTGAACACAAAATCTATGACTTCCTCAGCTGTAGAGAAGCAGGAAGACTCCAGTAAACCAAGAAATTCCCAACAAATTTCTGATGTGAGTATTCTTCCTTTGGAAAAAAGGCCAAGAGATGATGTAGACCTGTGGGAAATGCTTATTGGTGACACGCTTCTTGAACTTTTAGATGAGACAACAAGGGATGAGTTAATTGCACCTGTGCATAGGCATTATCTACCTAGGAGAAATGAGTTAGGGTCTTCAGAGAAAGCAGAAAAAGAGAAACTTCTTGAAAACACTCAAGAGGAGTCGATGGATGAGACATTAGTAAGACATCAAAAGAGACCAGCAGATGATCTCCAGTACCTCCAAAGAAGTCAACAACACATAGCTAAGGACTCTGTGCTCTCTAGCCGTCACATCGACTGGCTGATACTGAACAGTCTTCATGAGGACATGTTATACAATACATCAAGTGAGACAGAAACCTTAAGTTCTGTAGAGCTATTGATGGTGGAGAAGTGAACGAAGATGTCTATCAGAACATTTATAGGGATTCTAATGTAAATGTTGCTTAGGGCTTGTTCTAATCAGCATTGGAGGCTCCATTCAGAACCTTCATTGCTGATTTACACTTAAATAGGATGAAATAGAACAGAATGCTGCACTATTTTGTCCTGCAAAATTCTTGAAAACCTAGACAGAAGCTGAACAGATCACATTATAGTCAATGCGGTCTGTTGAGCGCCATTTGCTCCATCATATGATGGTTCCATTCAGGTACAGGATACCTTTTACCTTTTCCAAAACAGAGCAGGAAACCTGGCCAGACACTAAATTGACCCCATTATAGATCAATGCAGTCTGTTTTGCACCATTTGGTTCCATCATTTGGCACTGATATCCAATTGGGCACTGGAGATTGTTTTTCTGCACCCTAAGGGCGCCCACCCACTGGCGATTTTTTTTCCCTGCGAAATTCGCAGCATTTTTTTCTCTGCAGGGGTCTATGGGACTTGTAATGTTAAAATCGCGATCGCGCAAAATCGCGATTTCGCGGTAAATTGCGATTTTGCGCGATCACGATTTTAACATTACAAGTCCCATAGACCCCTGCAGAGAAAAAAATGCTGCGAATTTCGCAGGGAAAAAAATCGCCAGTGGGTGGGCGCCCATAGGGTAACATTGGTGTCTGCAAATAAAATAAAGCATGCAGATTTAATTTGTAGACCTTCTGGTCCAGAAAAAAAAAACAGCATGCTCCATTTCAGAGCAGATCCCACACAGACGGCTTCCATTTAAGTCAATGTAAGCTGTCCGATCCGCGTGCCATCCGCAATTCAATTGCGGACAAGCTGTGGTTCCCGCGGCAAAACAGGAGTTAAAAAGAAAATGCACTGCGCATGCGCGCGGCGGGGGCACCAGCCAGCGCTTCCACACGCATTCACAGACCAGGAGATAGAAGACCTGAACAGGATGACTTCAAAATTGATTTCCTCTCATGTGCAGGAAAAAGCGCTTTTCCCTAGCATGCTATGGAAAGTTTTTGCTGCGGAGTCCGGATGCGGACGCCCCCTCTGAATTCCGCAATGCAAATCCGGTCGCGTTCAGCTGGCCTAAAAGTTATCCAATACATCATATGTACCGAAAAAATGGAACTAATAAAAACTACAACTCGTCACATTAAAGACAAGCCTCATAGGGCCATGCCGACAGAAAAATAAAAAAGGTATGGCTTTTGGAAACTGGAGATGAAAATCCCCCTGTTGCGTCCTTAGATCTAAAATAGGCCAAATGAGCGGCAGGAAAGAAAGACAAAAGAAGGCAAAACAAATCTGTAAACTGCTGTAAGCCGGGAGCTATGGAAACAAATTAATAGAAATGGTCCATTTTTTACAGATGTGTCTTCTCTAATTTGTTTGATTCTCTTTTAACTCTTTTTTGCCATCCGTTACGGATCCGTTAAATACAGAAAGCAAAACACTGATGTGAATGAGCCCTAAAAAGATCAGAATGTGCACCAAAAAGATGCAAAAAACAATCAAACTTCTTCATTCTGTTGTCTGGACTGATCAAATCTAGCATCTTATTTAATGTACATGCATCATGATAACTCCGCTAATGTTAATAATTGTTAATTACATATAACTATGGGAAATACGTTTGTTGGTTTTTATTTAAAGAATTGCACTACACCAAATAACCAGCAGGGGATCCAAGCCTACTACAGGATTGATTTAGTGCTGGAGTTTACAGAAATTCCTTGTCCAATGAACTGGACGCTGGAAAACTATTATGAGTGTACAGGTAAGAGAATACAGGAAATATGTAGTATATATTATATCATTACCATGCTAATGGGTGTTGGTAAGTCATAGTACATTATCTATCTATCTATCTATCTATCTATCTATCTATCTATCTATCTATCTATCTATCTCATATCTATCTATCTATCTATCTATCTATCTACCTCATATCTATCTATCTATTTATCTATCTATCTAATATGTTTATTTCTCCCTATAAATGGCACTATAAAATATAATAAAAAGTAGTTTCTTCACATTTTGCACAATAGTCAGGATTAGAGATGAGCGAACGTGTTCGTCCGAACTTGATATCCGTGCGGATATTAGGGTGTTCGGGATGTTCGTTATTCGTAACGAACTGCATGCGGTGTTCGGATTACTTTCACTTCCTTCCCTGAGACGTTAGCGCGCTTTTCTGGCCAATTGAAAGACAGGGAAGGCATTACAACTTCCCCCTGTGTTGTTCCAGCCCTATACCACCCCCCTGCAGTGAGTGGCTCGGGAGATCAGGTGTCCGCCTAATATAAAAGTCGGCCCCTCCCGCGGCTCGCCTCAGATGCCTTGTGAGTTAGATGAGGGACAGTGCTGTTTGTACCGGAGCTGCTGTAGGGAAAGAATTGGTAGTTAGTGTAGGCTTCAAGACCCCCAAAGGTCCTTATTAGGGCCACTGATAGCTGTGTGTTGGCTGCTGTTAGCAGTGGCAATTTTTTTTTCTTCTCAAAATCGGCTCTGCAGAGCGTTGCACCCGGCATTAGGGACAGAAGTGTTGCATAGGCAGGGAGAGTGTTAGGAGTGAGTGTAGCCTTCAAGAACCTCAACGGTCCTTTCTAGGGCCATATTTAACCGTGTGCAGTACTGTCCAGGCTGCTGTTAGCTGTGCTGCATATTTTTTTTCTTCTCAAAATCGCCTCTGCAGAGCATTGCACCCTCCATTGATACTGCAGGGAAAGAATTGTGTAGGCAGGGCCACAACACAGTTATTATTCATTGAATATACGCAGTGCGGCCTTTTGCTTGTAAAACAAGTGAAAAAATTTCTATTTGACCTGCCTCTGTCCGTCCTAAGGGCTGTGGACACGTGTCGGCTGCATGTGCAACGTTTAAAAATCAGACGCACCCAGCTATGTTTTACTGCTGGCTTCGCCATTTGCTTTCCTTAATTGGGATAAAAATACCTGCTCTGCCAGAGTTATAATAACTCTGCTACCCTCACGTTCTGTGACACATTAGCAGGGCCACAGCACAGTTATTAAACTTCTCATGTTCATTGAATATACGCAGTGCTGCCTTTTGGTGGAAAAAAACTGAAAAAAAATCTATTTGTCCTGCCTCTGTCCGTCCTAAGGGCTGTGTGTACGTGTCGGCTGCGTGTGCAACGTTTAAAAATCAGACGCACCCAGCTACGTTTTACTGCTGGCTTCGCCATTTGCTTTCCTTAATTGGGAAAAAAATACCTGCTCTGCCAGAGTTAATAACTCTGCTACCCTCACGTTCTGTGACACATTAGCAGGGCCACAGCACAGTTATTAAACTTAGATTATTCATTCACTAGAGGCAGTGGGGCCTTTCGTTTTCAAAAAAGGGAAAAAATTATATTTGGCCTGCAGTCTTGCGCCAATTTATTTCCTGCCTGTGAAATCAAATCACTGGTAATACAGCATGCTGAGGGGTAGGGGTAGGCCTAGAGGACGTGGACGCGGCCGAGGACGCGGAGGGCCAAGTCAGGGTGTGGGCACAGGCCGAGCTCCTGATCCAGGTGTGTCGCAGCCGACTGCTGCGCGATTAGGAGAGAGGCACGTTTCTGGCGTCCCCACATTCATCGCCCAATTAATGGGTCCACGCGGGAGACGGTTATTAGAAAATGAGCAGTGTGAGCAGGTCCTGTCCTGGATGGCAGAAAGTGCTTCGAGCAACCTATCGTCAACCCGCAGTTCTGCGCCGTCCACTGCTGCAAATCCGAATCCTCTGTCTGCTGCTCCTCCTTCCTCCCAGCCTCCTCACTCCACTACAATGACACCTGCTCAGGAGCGGTAACACTCCCAGGAACTGTTCTCGGGCCCCTGCTTAGATTGGGCAGCAGCGGTTCCTCTCCCACCAGATGAGTTTATCGTCACTGATGCCCAACCATTCGAAAGTTCCCGGGGTCCGGGGGAAGAGGCTGGGGACTTCCGCCAACTGTCTCAACAACTTTCTGTGGGTGAGGAGGACGATGACGATCAGACACAGTTGTCTTGCAGTGAGGTAGTAGTAAGGGCAGTAAGTCCAAGGGAGCAGCGCACAGAGGATTCGGAGGAAGAGCAGCAGGACGATGAGGTGACTGACCCCACCTGGTGTGCAACGCTTACTCAGGAGGACAGGTCTTCAGAGGGGGAGTCAAGGGCATCAGCAGGGCAGGTTGCAAGAGGCAGTGCGGTGGCCAGGGGTAGAGGCAGGGCCAGACCGAATAATCCACCAACTGTTTCCCAAAGCGCCCCCTCGCGCCATGCCACCCTGCAGAGGCCGAGGTGCTCTAAGGTCTGGCAGTTTTTCACAGAGACGCCTGACGACCGACGAACAGTAGTGTGCAACCTTTGTCGTGCAAAGCTCAGCCGGGGAGCCAACACCAACAGCCTCACCACCACCACCATGCGCAGACATATGATGGCCAAGCACCCCACAAGGTGGGACGAAGGCCGTTCAGCGCCTCCGGTTTGCACCGCTGCCTCTCCCCCTGTGCCCCAACCTGCCACTGAGATGCAACCCCCCTCTCAGGACACAGGCACTACCGCCTCATGGCCTGCACCCACACCCTCATCTCCGCTGTCCTCGGCCCCATCCAGCAGTGTAGTTCAGCGCACCGTCCAGCCGTCGCTTGCGCAACTGTTGGAGCGCAAGCGCAAGTACGCCGCCACGAACCCGCACGCTCAAACGTTAACCGTCCGCATAGCAAAATTCATCAGCCTTGAGATGCTGCCGTATAGGGTTGTGGAAACGGAGTCCTTCAAAAGTATCATGGAGGCGGCGGCCCCGCGCTACTCAGTTCCCAGTCGCCACTACTTTTCCCGATGTGCCGTCCCAGCCCTGCACGACCACGTCTCCCGCAACATTGTACGCGCCCTCACCAACGCGGTTACTGCCACGGCCCACTTAATCCTGGCCGCATTCCGAAAACCAACAAAATACAACCGTGCTACTAGGTCCGCAGTCACCACCACATTACCACCAACGCGGTTACTGTTAAGGTGCATATTACCACGGACACGTGGAGAGGACACGTAGTGCCTCAAAAACATCCCCCTCCTCCTCCAACAGGGAAAACATTCTTGGCAAATGCCTTTGCATTGGTTCGTCTGGTGGCAGTCCAAGAATTTCACCTTTACCGACACAACAAGAGAGCCCCCACACCATCCCCCCGCCACGGCCCACTTAATCCTGGCCGCATTCCGAAAACCAACAAAATACAACCGTGCTACTAGGTCCGCAGTCACCACCACATTACCACCAACGCGGTTACTGTTAAGGTACATATTACCAGTCTGACTGGGGCATGCAGACACCTTGACAGAATGAATAGTGTGTGGCACATAGGTTCCCCATTGCTATGCCCACGTGTGCAGCTCCTGATGGCGGTGGCACAGGATTATAGTTCTCATTGCTTCTGTACAGCATTGTGGGCTATCGTCCCGCCCCTTTTAAAGAGGGTCGCTGCCTAGCCGTGCCAACCCTCTGCAGTGTGTGCCTGCGGTTCCTCCTCATGGCAGACGCACTTCTAAATAGACATGAGGGTGGTGTGGCATGAGGGCAGCTGAAGGCTGCGCAGGGACACTTTGGTGTGCGCTGTGGGGGGGAGGGGGGGCGGTTGGTCAGCATGTAACCCAGGAGAAGTGGCGGCGGAGTGTCATGCAGGCAGTGATTGTGCTTTGTTGTAGCTAGTGTGGTGCTTAGCAAAGGTATGCCATGCTAATGAGGGCTTTTCAGAAGTAAAAGTTGTCGGGAGGGGGGGGGGCCCACTCTTGCCGGTATTGTGGCTTAATAGTGGGACCTGTGAACTTGAGATGCAGCCCAACATGTAGCCCCTCACCTGCCCTATCCGTTTCTGTGTCATTCCCATCACTTTCTTGAATTGCCCAGATTTTCACACATGAAAACCTTAGCGAGCATCGGCGAAATACAAAAATGCTCGGGTCGCCCATTGACTTCAATGGGGTTCGTTATTCGAAACGAACCCTCGAACATCGCGGGAAGTTCGTTTCGAATAACGAACACCCGAACATTTTGGTGTTCGCTCATCTCTAGTCAGGATCCACGGATGTGGGCCTGCTGTGCCAGAGACTTGTTTGACTTTTGGCAACACACATTTTGATTTAGGGGTCGCTGTGGGGTCCCCAGGCTGTTACACTGGAAATATTCCCAGTAATGTCCCAGTTATAGTCCATGACGCAGTAACTGGGAGTGTGAATAGCAACATAGTCAAGCAATCCAAGTCCAGTCAGGCAGCACAAATTTAGACGAGGAACAAGCTAGTGGTGAGATCATGGCGAACAGGTTCAGCATGGAACAACAGACCAGAGGTTGGGGCAGTCAACATACAGGAGAATGGTCATTTTAATCAAGCTGCAATCAGGAGTGGAGAATGCAGAGCAGTCAGGTGAAGCCATAGTAGGGAAGTCAGCGGAAACTAACAGTACCTTTAGCTGGACCCAAAGGTTAGGCACCTTCCTGAGGGGGAAGGTGCCCGATACCACCATAGATGGTCCATGATTGGCAAGAATGCATTCAGGCCCTTTAAGACTGTGGGCATGTGCATGAGTGCCCTTGGGGCAGCAGAAAGGGGTAGAGAGGAGGCCACAGCCAGACATCTACTGTGGACATAGGGAGAGTGTGTACCGTGGCCACCAGTGGAGGGAAGTGAGGCAAGATGGCGTTCGTGATAACAAGCACACTATCTTAACTCATTAAGGACCAAACACCGTAAATTTACGGTGCTTGGTCCTGGGCTTTAATCCCAGCCGATAGTAAAAAATATAGCAGGGGATTAAAGCCCCTGCTTCTGCAATCAAGCAGAAGCAGGTTATGTTGTCAGCTGTCAGACACAGCTGAGAACCCGGAGGGAGAAGTGGGTTTTAACTCCTTCTGCCTTCTCCTTACCCTATACTAAGAAGTGAAAGTGGAAGTGTTTCTTCCACTCAGCGAGCTGGTGGTCACGAGGCCGCCAAGATTTTCTGTTACAGCAGAGTTGCAGGGTCCTAGCAGACCCTGATCAGCTCTGCCAGTGAATATTGTTACTACATGGGGATGTTTTCCCCTGTAACTGGGGCTCCTATGGATGCCCCAGCTACAGTGGGAAAGAGCCAAATAAAAAAAAAAAAAGACCATGTGAAAGTCCTCTATAGGTCCTATATGACATCATGGGGGATATAGATGGTAAAAAAAATAATTACATAAATAAGTAAAACAAAATAACAGAATAAAATAAAATATATACATAAGAAAGAAAATAACCCAAAGCCGATGCCAACCAAGACTATCGCCGTATGCGCCCTGTAATCCGAAACCATACATATTATATATCAAAACATCCGAAACAAAATGAGGAACCCGTTCCCATAGTATATTTTTTTTCTAAAATAACGTAATTAAGAAAAAAAATAACCATGAATGTTAAAAAAAATCTTTTTTTTAGCTTTTTACCCCTAATAAAACTAAGGGCTCCTGCACACTTGCGTTGTTCTTGCGCATTTTTTTCACACGATATCGCTGAGTTTTTTTCACACGATTGTCAATGGGACTTTCTAATGTTAAAAACGCATTGCAAGTTTGTGCTTTGCAATTTTTGTACGATGCGTTTTTAATAGAGATGTGCGAACGTGCTCGTTTAGGACAATTACTCGATCGAGCACCGCATTTTTCGAGTAACTGCCTACTCGGGCGAAAAGATTCGGGGGGCGGCGGGGTGGAGCGAGAGGTAGCAGGGGGGAACAGAGGGAGCTCTATCTCTCTCCCCCCCCCCCCCCCCACTCCCCACCGCAACCCCCGCCCACCCCGGCGCTCTGCGAATCTTTTCGCCTGATTAGGCAGTTACTCAAAAAAAGTGATGCTCGATCCAGTAATTGTCCTAAACGAGCACGTTTGCTCATCTCTAGTTTTTAACATTAGAAAGTCCCATTGACAATCGCGTGAAAAAAAACGCGCAAGAAAAACGCAAGTGTGCAGGAGCCCTAAAAAACTGAAAAAAAAGTGAGTGAAAAAAATATTTAAAAAGTAGTCCTATATGTTATGGGGGAAAAATGTAGCAAAAATAAGTTTGGTATCTGAAGGGGAAAAAAATAGGGCAGTTAAACCGCCACATGGGTAAAATCTAGAGATGAGCGAGCATACTCGTCCGAGCTTGATACTGCTTCGATTATTAGGGTGTTCGAGATGCTCGTTACTCGTAACGAGTACCACGCGGTGTTCGGGTTACTTTCATTTTCTTCCCTGAGAAATTTGCGCGCTTTTCTGGCCAATAGAAAGACAGGGAAGGCATTACAATTTCCCCCTGCGACGTTCAAGCCCTATACCACCCCCCTGCAGTGAGTGGCTGGCGAGATCAGGTGTCACCCGAGTATTAAAATCTGCCCCTCCCGCGGCTCGCCACAGATGCATTCTGACATAGCTGAGGGAAAGTGGTATCATGTGGGAGCTGCTATAGGGAGAGTGTTAGGAGTATTTTAGGTTTCAAGAACCCCAACGGTCCTTCTTAAGGCCATAGAAATCGTAGATCGCACCTATGTGCGATCTGCGATTTCTGTTCTCTTCTCTATATGCGCTCAATGGGGCCGGCGGCAGCAGCGCCGACCCCATTGAGAACATATAGAAGACAAATCATTCTTCTCTGCCACAGCTGTAACAGCTGTGACAGACAAGAACGATGTTTGCCCATTGAATTCAATGGAACCGGCAATACAGCAGGTTCCACTGAAAGCAATGGGCTGCCGGCGTGCGCTGCAATTCATCCAGAAATGTGTTACAATAAAAATATATACCGGCGTATAAGGCGACCCCCCAACTGTCACCTTATACGCCGGTAATACAGCGGAGCAAAGAATAAAAATCATTACTCACTTCTTATGACGTTCTGCGGCGCTCCTGCAGGCTGTTGCTCCCTCCTGGTGTTCTGCGGTGCTGCTGCAGGCTGTCGCTCCCTCCTGGTTCCCGGCAGAGCATTGCTTTCTCTATGAAGGGCTTTAAATCCCGGCCTCCAGAAACACACGTGCCTTCAGCCAATCACAGCCAATGACAATGATGTCATTGAATGGCTGTGATTGGCTGTGTTTCTGGAGGCGGGGATTTCAAGCCCTGCGTCCAGAAAGCAATGCTCTGCCGGGAACCAGGAGGGAGCGACAGCCTGCAGGAGCGCCGCAGAACGTCAGAAGAAGTGAGTAATGATTTTTATTCTTTGCTCCACTGTATTACCGGCGTATAAGGTGACAGTTGGGGGGTCGTCTTATACGCCCCGTCGCCTTATACGCCGCTATATATTTTTATTGTAACACATTTCTGGATGAATTGCAGGGAAGGCCTTATATATTTAAGCCCTTCCCGACAATTCATCCCGCGATCGCCGGCAGCCCATTGCATTCAGTGGAGTCGGCTGTATTGACGGCTCCATTGAATTCAATGGGCAAACATCGTTCTTCTCTGCCACAGCTGTTACAGCTATGGCAGAGGAGAACGATCTTTACGCTGACAGTGCGGGGGGGGGCCCACTGTTGCCGCTATTGTGGCTTAATAGTGGGACCTGGGAACTTGAGATGCAGCCCAACATGTAGCCCCTCGCCTGCCCTATCCGTTGCTGTGTCGTTCCCATCACTTTCTTGAATTGCCCAGATTTTCACAAATGGAAACCTTAGCGAGCATCGGCGATATACAAAAATGCTCGGGTCGCCCATTGACTTCAATGGGGTTCGTTACTCGAAACGAACCCTCGAGCATTGCGAAAAGTTCGTCCCGAGTAACGAGCACCCGAGCATTTTGGTGCTCGCTCATCTCTAGTAAAATCCCTAAAAAGTGTCTGGTCCTTAAGGTACAAAACAGCCTGGTCCTTAAGGGGTTAAATATACAACATGAATTAGTGTCTGTTAGTAGCTACCTTATACAATAACTCATGAATTGTATTGTTACAGTGTTGACCCCAGACACAGTGCAACAAGAAACTCTTTACACAAGCATAGAAAATCTTGAATCAGCAAATACGACACCGAATGTAACAGTGACAGAGGAAGATGATGCAATTCAGTCAGATGGAGAATATCCATTAACTTTAGGTCCGGATGTGAACAGAGTTACTATATCTGCAATGCTACACAAGAAAGCAACAACTGATTCTGTAAAACCTACAGAAGCCTTTACTGAAGGATCTGGAGAACATTTGGACTTTGATAATAGTGGGTCAGGAGAATACCCAGAAATGACTTCTAATCTGATCAATGCAACTTATTTGGCTGACTTACAAAGCATAATACTAAACAGCTCTAAAGGCTCCATCACATTGGTAACAAAACAGCCAAATATTCTCCATCTATTGAGCTCCGCTCCATCACGTCTCCAATACAAACATAGCAAGATCTCAAATGATCGTTTTTCTAACTCAACTATGATGGATGAGCAAAAGGAATTAAGGGAATTGTCCAAGAACTCGTCAAACTTAAGGCCTACAACTTTTTCCGATAAAATTGTAGGTAAGAATAAGACATCTAACCATAAAACTTCAGAAAACGAGGGTCTGAGTTGGTCAAGAGTACATTCTGCGAACACAAAATCTATGACTTCCTCAGCTGTAGAGAAGCAGGAAGACTCCAGTAAACCAAGAAATTCCCAACAAATTTCTGATGTGAGTATTCTTCCTTTGGAAAAAAGGCCAAGAGATGATGTAGACCTGTGGGAAATGCTTATTGGTGACACACTTCTTGAACTTTTAGATGAGACAACAAGGGATGAGTTAATTGCACCTGTGCATAGGCATTATCTACCTAGGAGAAATGAGTTAGGGTCTTCAGAGAAAGCAGAAAAAGAGAAACTTCTTGAAAACACTCAAGAGGAGTCGATGGATGAGACATTAGTAAGACATCAAAAGAGACCAACGGATGATCTCCAGCACCTCCAAAGAAGTCAACAACACATAGCTAAGGACTCTGTGCTCTCTAGCCGTCACATCGACTGGTTGATACTGAACAGTCTTCATGAGGACATGTTATACAATATATCAAGTGAGACAGAAACCTTAAGTTCTGTAGAGCTATTGATGGTGGAGAAGTGAAAGAAGATAATGTCTATCAGAACATTTATAGGGATTCTAATGTAAATGTTGCTTAGGGCTTGTTCATAATCAGCATTGGAGGCTCCATTCAGAACCTTCATTGCTGATTTACACTTAAATAGGATGAAATAGAACAGAATGCTGCACTATTTTGTCCTGCAAAATTCTTGAAAACCTAGACAGAAGCTGAACAGATCACATTATAGTCAATGCGGTCTGTTGAGCGCCATTTGCTCCATCATATGATGGGAATTCAGGTACAGGATACCTTTTACCTTTTCCAAAACAGAGCAGGAAACCTGGCCAGACACTAAATTGACCCCATTATAGATCAATGCAGTCTGTTTTGCACCATTTGGTTCCATCATTTGGCACTGATATCCAATTGGGCACTGGAGATTGTTTTTCTGCACCCTAAAGCCCAATGTCCACAGGTGGATCTGATTTGCGGAATCTGCACATCAAGTCGCCCATAGGGTAACATTGGTGTCTGCAAATGAAATAAAGCATGCAGATTTAATTTGTAGACCTTCTGGTCCAGAAAAAAAAACAGCATGCTCCATTTCAGAGTAGATCCCACACAGATGGCTTCCATTTAAGTCAATGTAAGCTGTCCGATCCGCGTGCCATCCGCAATTCAATTGCGGACAAGCTGTGGTTCCCGCGGCAAAACAGGAGTTAAAAAGAAAATGCACTGCGCATGCGCGCGGCGGGGGCACCAGCCAGCGCTTCTACATGCATCCGCAGACCAGGAGATAGAAGACCTGAACAGGATGCAGAAATCCCCGACAGGTGTCCCCAGTGTCCTTGGCTGCGGGCTCCCTGTATGCAGAATCTGATCCCCCGGTGGACATGAGGCCTTACAGAGAGGAAGTGCTGCTTTGAAAAAAGCCCTTACTCTACCCATAGATAATGCAATTTCAAAATACAGTTATGGAGAAACAGACCATATTTAGTGAATATGAACTAAAACACAGAAAAGTAATTTTTTTTTAAAAGTTATTTATTATGTAACAGTTTTAGAGAAATGATCCAGCATTTCAGGTTTTTTCATTCAGTTCTGAAGTTGAAGCTAAACAAAGAAGACCAATGAGAGCAGTGTGCAACTAGCCTTAAAGCGGTCTTTTCAGAAAAAAAAAGCCATTAATATGTGATCGGTGGGAGCCTTACTCACTGATCAGTAGAATGTAAGGGGCTCCAGAGAGCTCCGGGGTCTTCTCAGTGCTCATCCAGACCATGTGGCTTAGGGTGGTTCTACACAATATGACTATGTCAAAATAATCGCTTATAAGGGCAAATTCAACTGACAGTCGTTCCGGCTAAAGATGGTCATCAACAAGGAGACAGGCAATAGCTCGCTCTCTAGTCGCAGTTTACCTAAAAAATAGCAGCTGGTTGATCAAAACTCACGTCACGCTCGTTGGTATTAGAGGAACTTCCAGACAAAGTTGTAATGAGATCCCCCTATAAACAATGTCTCCCCCTGATAAACAGCCATCATAGAGACATAAGGCATAGTCATCTCTCATGTGGCACTCCGATCCGGCATACGAGACACGGTCCCGCTCTTCTGATCCCTGAGGAATCTGACGTGCCATTCATCCTGCATGTGATCGCTCAGCCAATCACAGGCTCCATTGATGATTCTGCCATGAATGGTACATGACTGCTGCAGCTTCTTCAAGGATCGGTGCAGACTAGGGAACCTGCGCTGGACCAGGGAGCCACAAGAGAGATGACTATGCCATATTTTTCTTCTTTTAACCTTTCTCTGCCTATATAATTTTTTTTCCACTTCCGGAAAACCCTCTTCAAAAGGAACGCGTCAGAACTTCCAAATATGCCAAACCACCTACAGCTACAGATCACTGAGGTAGAGCTGGTTCCAAATCTCATCCGGTTATACCATGTTTCCCTGAAAATAAGACCTACCTTAATAATAAGCCATACTCTTATTTATTTATTTTTTTGGGGGGTGGGTGGCTTGAAATATAAACTCTACCCTCCAAAAAAGCCCTAGCTACACTACATGAAAAAAGGAAGCGATCCTCACATAGCAGGTGCCGTCCAGGTCCCTTCCACTGCTTTCCGATGCTCTGGCAGGCTTCTGTGTAGTCCTTGGCGCCAGCAGAACATCACTTGCTTGTAACAGGGATTGTAAACTCCGCCTCCAGCAAGAGATTGCTCTGATTGGTTCTATAGCGCCTCTTTTGGGCAAAAATTAATATAAGACAGGGTCTCATTTTTGGAGAAACACAGTAGTTTCTACAGACGACATACCTAGAAAATCGCGTTCTTAAATTTTATGTGCCGCATGTAGATCTCAGCTAACCAGTCCAATGGGCGGCCCAGACCATCTCTGATGCCCGGAATTCCTTCCATAACCCCTCCTCTCCCTGACTGCGATATGGAAAACGTTTCCTATGTTTTCCACAGGATGATCGAAATCTTGTGCATATGTCATGGGGTCATGGATTAGCACATGCGCAGATCGTTAAGTTCTTGTGGGCAGATTGAGCAACTTCAATTAGCTGGATACATCATTATTGTCACACGGTCACAAAAACGAGCTGTTATGAAAGAAACACCAGGCAGCAGAGGCAATCTGGTCCGCCTAGCGGACATACGTGCATCATGCATGGGATGATCGAAATCTTGTGCATGCACGGGGATCATGGACTGGCGCATGGCCATATTAGTGGGCCAGAGGCGTAACTTGAAGCTCCTGGGCCCCAATGCAAAACGTGGAACGGGGCCCCCAACTATAATGCTTTATTCATAGTACTGGGCTCCCTATATGGAGAAGAGAGGCCTTATGGGCCCCCTAAGGCTCCTGGGCCCGGGTGCAACCGCATCCCCTGCATCCTCTATAGTTATGCCCCTGCAGTGGGCCTTTTTGTGGCCAAACTTGACTTTCATCTGTTTATGCACTGCTAAGGATCCCGCTTTCCAGAGGATGCATCTCCAATTCGCAGTGCTGCTGACATATAAGACATGGTCCGCGTCATACAGTCCAAGAGAAGAGGGTTTATGGAAGAAACAAAGGGCAGCATAGACGTTCCGGCCGATCCACCAGACCGGTTGGCCAAGATTTGCATGTGGGGTGAGAAATTTTAAAAGGCAGTTTCTCTAGGTATGATATCCGTAGGAACTGTAACCAGATGAGGTTTGAAAGCAGCTGCATCTCTGCAGCCTACCTAATCAGTAGCTGCAGGTGGTTTGACATGCTCTGAAGTGCTGACAGGTTCCCTTTAAGAAAGTTTTGATATGTTCTACAGAATAGTAGCAAAGTGGAATGATGAAAAAATCTTTTGGTCAATTTGCTGTATGACCAGTAGATGGCGGTGCAGTATAACAGTTTGTGTGGTGTATAACACAGTAACGGCTTTACGCGTAAGCGTACCTCTACAAAAAATGGTCTATAGAAGTAAATTATCCCACAATTTGAAGCCTCGGTACAATCATCTGTTTGGCTGAAGTTTTGTGTCCTCCTGGAGCCTCCTGCATTGTGTTTCTTTTTCTCCTGGTTTGAATCTTTTTACATAATTGATATCACCCAGTTGCCTAAAGCTAAAACAATACTTGTCTATGGGGGACGGAGCAGTCTCAGAGATACTTACCAATTAATGTTCTGCATTCCTGCTTTTTGGGGAATATGTGTGTTAATTATTACATTTCGTGCCATAAAATTCATGAATGTTGAATGCGCTCTGTTACATTGTCCTCATTCCTGTCTGTAGCGGGAAAGTATGTTGTAAATGTAACGTAACTTTAAATGGAGTTGTTATATATAATCTGAAGCATCGTGTTTTTATTTGCTTGCTGTTTCCTGTCCTAGATTTTGATGCCAGATTTCAAGAACAGGAAACACATTAAAGGGTTAAAAATGGGAAGCCGCTAGAACCTGGAGAACAAACGTAATCTTGGTGCTCGTTTATATAAATTTAAAAAATGAATCGGAAATAAAATGTAAATTCAAACTATTAAGTAAATGGATTTATTATTAGAAGGGGTTGATTAGGGAAATGCGGTGGATATAGTATATCTTGACTTTAGTTAAACATCTGACAAAGTATCTCATACCGTCCCCGCCCCCGTCACATGCCGATTCCAGCCAATCAGGAGGCTGGAACCGGGCACGTCATGGGGCGGAGCTACGCGATGACGCGCACAAGGGGCGGAGCCAAAACGCCGATGCTGCCGAGCGGAGACGAAGGGAGAAGACCGCACAGCGCAAGCGCGTCTAAAAAAGCAAGAAGACATCAGAATTAGACGGAGCCATGGCGACGGGGACGCTAGCAACGGAGCAGGTAAGTGAATAACTTCTGTATGGCTCATATTTAATGCACGATGTATATTACAAAGTGCATTAATATGGCCATACAGAAGTGCATAACCCCACTTGATTTCGCGAGACAACCCCTTTAATGAAAAAAATGACCAAATCTGGGATTGACAAGGAAACTGTTAGGTGGATTCACAGCTGGCTGAGTGATTGTACCCAAAGAGTGGTCATAAATGGCTGCACATCCAAGTGGAAGAATGTATCAAGTGGGGGACCACAAGGGGCTATCCTAGGCCCAGTGTTGTTCAACACTTTTATAAATAAGCTGGGGGAGGGAATTGATGGGAAACTGATCAAATTTGCTGATGACACAAAGCTAGGAGGGATAGCTAACACTAGGGAAGAGAGGGAGAGTATTCAAAAAGATCTAGAAAAGCTTGAACAGTGGGCAGCGACTAACAGAATGGTATTTAACAAGGAGAAATGCAAAGTCCTACATCTGGGCAAGAAAAATGAAAAAAGCTCATACAGAATGGGAGGAATTGGGCTACGCAGCAGCACATGTGAAAAAGACTTGGGTATACTAATAGATTATAGACTGAACATGAGTAAACAATGTGATGCAGCAGCCAAAAAAGGCAAACACAATTCTGGGATGTATTAAGAGAAGCATAGAGTCTAGATCACGTGAGGTTATTATCCCCCTCTACTCTTCCTTAGTCAGACCTCATCTGGAATACAGTGTCCAGTTTTGGGCACCCCACTTTAAAAAAGACAGACAAACTGGAGCAAGTTCAGAGAAGAGTTACCAAGATGGTGAGCGGTCTGCAAATCATGTCCTATGAAGAACAGTTAAAGGATCTGGGAATGTTTAGCTCGCAGAAGAGAAGGCTGAGAGGAGACTTAATAGCTGTCTACAAATATCAGAAGGGTTATCACACTGTAGAAGGATCAGCCCTATTCTCATCTGAATACTATCTGCATGCTTTTAGCTGTTCTGC
This sequence comes from Eleutherodactylus coqui, assembly GCF_035609145.1. Classification (NCBI taxonomy): domain Eukaryota; kingdom Metazoa; phylum Chordata; class Amphibia; order Anura; family Eleutherodactylidae; genus Eleutherodactylus; species Eleutherodactylus coqui. The sequence goes on from NC_089842.1 coordinate 34,975,478, forward strand.
GGACGCCCATTTCTCCTTATGGGTGGCTTGATTTGCGGATCTTCCGCGCGGGTGCAGAAGGCCTTACGAAGGAAAAGTTTTCAATGTAATTGTTTAAATGGGCTTCTAGTGATGATACATATCACAAATGCACAGCCTTGCTTAGGCTCTATTCACACCACATATTTGGGTTTAATCAGAAGGATACGTGTGGTAACAAATATGTATTCTATTATATACCTATAAAGTTCTGTGGACCAAACATGTGCCAGAAGAGGGTCCCATTATAACACATGGATACTATTTGGTGATGGCAATGAAAAGTGTATTAGTTTAAAGGGTATCTGTCAGCGTGAACACACTGTCTAAACTGCAGGCATGATGTTATAGAGCAGGAGGAGCCGAGCAGATGGATATATACTTTTATGGGGAAAGATTCAGTATAACTTGTGTTATATTCATTTATATCTCTGCTTTTTCTGGGCAGAACAGTCCGGTGGGCGGAGCTATCTTTGATTGACAGTTATCAGTGTATTTACAGTCAGTCACAGATAGCCGTCAATCACTGATAGCTCCGCCCACCGGACTGTTCAGCTCAGAATAATTGTAAAGACATAAGGAATATGAATGATTATAATACAAGTTCCTCCTGCTCTATAGCATCCTGCCTGCAGATGGGACTACATCTTCAATGTGGCAGATTACTTTTAACCCCTTCCTTCCGCAGCCCTTTTTGTTTTTTTTTGTTTTCATTCTTCCATCTCCACTTTCAAAGAAATCCTAATTTTTTTTTCCCAGCAACATATCTGCATAAGGGTTGGTTTTCTGGTCGGTCAAGTTGTATTTTTCAAAGATATCATATCATTTAGCATACCACATGGTGTATTAGAAAACTTGTGATAACTTTTAAGTGTGGTGAAGTGGTAAAAAAGGACAATATTCACCACTTTTTGAGGGTTTTGTTTAAACAGTTGTGCAGTAAAAAATCACAAGTTCTCTCTAATCCAGGGGCGTAACTATAGAGGATGCTGGGGATGCAGTTACACCCGGGCCCAGGAGCCTTTGGGGGCCCATAAGGCCTCTTCTCCATATAGGGATCTCAGTACTATGAGTAAAGCATTATAGTTGGGGGCCCTGTTACAGGTTTTGCATCAGGGCCCGGGAGCTTCAAGTTACACCTCTACTCTAATCTATATGGGGTTTTTTTTGTACTGCTTAAAAAATGGCTCTGTCCCCATATTTTGACCTCCATGTCTGTTTTTATTGGTACCATCGATGCGGCGGTGTGAGAGCTCGTTTTGTACATGGAGAGCTGTAGCTTTTATTGATACAAATATATACAACTTTTTGATCGCTCAGTAACTAAAAAAGCGCAATTCTGATATTGCCTATTTGTTTTTTCTATTGCCGTTCACAGGATTTATAATGTGATATTTTAAGAAATTGGACTTTTGCAGACCTGGCAATACCACTTTTTTTTGTTTTATTTAATATGTGCAGCGTCCCATAGAGTGACCCCGGACACATGGCATACGTTGAGGAGCTGGGAGGGTAAAGTGTTGGCTTATCACGACGGCACGTACCACACTCCCTCCTGGAGGGACGCCCGCAGCCAAAGCCAGGGCAGTGCTGGGCCTTTTCCGGACTCCCCCAGTAAGAGGAGGCCCAATAAACAGGAGAACAGGTGAAGGGGTTGTCACGGGTGACGCCACTATTCCGGTACCCCCCGGAATGAACATCGGCGGGGAAATAAACGAGCCACAGACAGGTGTATAGTACCTCAGGTCCCCCGGAACGGTCAAGGCCTGGAATACCTTTACTTGAATAAACACTCCAACGATACAAGGCAAAAAATAGACAGCGTTCCAAGTGCAGGTAGAGTTATAGACATGTACAGACAGACTTGAAGATGAGTACCTCCACACAGCGATCCCAGACTTCAGGATGCCTGTGTGTGTGACAATTGAAGATGCATACCTTCACTCCACAGGCCCCAGACTTCAGGACGCTTGGGTGTGAACAATGGAGAGAAGAAGAGTACCTCTGCACGGGACCTTGTGTAGGAAAGATTTAGGACTGGCTCATGCTCTCACTCTCTGGGGGCTCACTTACTGATCATGCTGATCCTTGTGCTCGGGAAATCTCTCCTCCTCTTTCATCTTCAATACATGAGGGCTGAAGGTGCCCCCATGTGTCTCTGTGCTTTTCTCTCTCAGATGGAAGCCAAGATGGAAGACCTTTTCCCGCTTTCAAGCACTCACATTCATAGCCTCTCTCATACCACATGCCAGGACATAAATTGATACATTTACAGACAGTCAGCTCACACTTTGCAGACGCTAACCTCTCATTTGCTGCAGCTGTGCAATAATCACAACAGAATGACAAGACAGTTTTGCACAGAGCATCTACATAAGACATACATGTATGACATCATGGAAGGGGCCAGGAAAGCCTGTACTGGGCCGCTACATATGTGATGACTGTGATGTTTTATAAAAAAAAAAAATTAGGATATTTTTAATTTGCTAATTAAATAAACTTTTGCCTGGCAATTTTCAAAGAACCCCAGCCTGCCATGGCCATAGAATAACAGCCTGCAATCTAATCACAGGCAGCTGTTAGGGTGACAGAGGGAGCTAATGCTAATGTTAGAGCTTGTAAGAGGGTATCGCATAGCCCTTGGATGCTTTGTTTATGTTGTATGTCTTTAAATACTGTTTTGTTAGCAATGTCTTGTTGTGATACTGTACCCTCTGGGTGCTGGAAAGGGCAACCTGTGGCTTGTGCAATGCGCCAAATATTCCTGCCACCCTGGTAAACAGGCTGTGGTATAAATTGTAGGCTGGTGCCTGCCCCCTGGGAGAGGAAGAGTCAGAGGTAGATTGAGTCTACTGTGTGTCTTCATGTGTGCCAAGCCTAATGCCTACCAGTTAGTAGGCGGGGTTGATTAACTGAGTTCCACTGATTGTGCCACCCCAGCACCCAGGACAAAATCAAGCACATAATAGATTGCAATAAATTCAGTTAATGTTGACGATGGTTGTAGGCTCCATTGCTTCTCATGGTGATGAGACCAAGCCAGGGAGCTGGAAGAGGAACTGGTTACCTATAGCAGGAGACAAGGCGGTGCTGAGAGACCATCTGTGAGCTGGGTGGATGACATGGATGCCATGTTCCCCTTGGAGGACTCCGCAACCCAAGATCCAGCTAAGCCCTTGACCCCTCCACCCTCCCCAGAGACTACAATACCTGTTAGCCAATCCCGATCCTGGGAAGAAGGATTCTGCCCCAGGGCCCCCATTTAAAACGAATAGTAGTATGTAAAGTATTAAAAGCAGGGTTTGGACTTATCTCTGATATCCATTGTTGCAGCCAGGTGTCAGTAGTCAAAAGCAGCCAACATTTGACTTGCCTAGCATGGGCTTGGATCCCAAGCCCTGTCTATACCATGGCAGCCTGCATCCTCTGTAGATGTACAGTGGATGTCAGGAAGGGGTTAAAGAGAACCTGTAAGCTTTCTTGACATGTATATTTTAGTAAATAGAGCAGATAATCTACCAGTGTACAAGGATGTAATGAGCACTAACCAACATGCTCATATTTGGTCAGTACTCGTTAGCACGGGCAGGTTTTTCCATATAAAAGGACCATTATTGACAGATTTGCATCTTTTCTTACTATTCTGTCTACTAATACACAAGGGCTATATAATGGGCCATAGGCACAAAAAAACTGGCAGTCAAACTTTATAACAAAAGTTATAAGTGGCTGCCAGACTCATCTGATCACAGGTATGTGTGGTTAAAGTTCTATCTAATCTCTTTATTGCAGATTTGGGCAGATTTGTAGGGAAGCTGAGATTTTCCCTTGAAATAATCCTCTGGTTTTGAGACAAAATTCTGTCCCAGGACTGGAGGGGGAGAAGATTACCTGCTTTGTTCTTCTCCAATCTGCAACTATAGAATCTCGTTTTGAGCTGTCCCAGTTGGCCGATGCAATTGTCTAGCCAGCAAATGCACACTGTGCGCTGCTTTTGGGTTGGCCAGCATCGATCATGTGAACAGTCCTGACTAGAGATGAGCGAGCGTACTCGGTTCGGGTGTTTTTGCACTTGAGCACCGCTTTTCCGAGTAACTGACTACTCGGACGAAAAGATTCGGGGGGGGGGGGGCGGCGTGGTGGAGCGGGGGGTAGCAGTAGGGAACAGGGGGGAGCTCTCCCCCCCACACTCCCCTCTGCAACCCCCTGCTCACCCCCGGCGCCCCCCCGAATCTTTTCGTCCAAGTAGTCAGTTACTCGGAAACAGCGGTGCTCGAGTGCAAAAACACCCAAACCGAGTATGCTCGCTCATCTCTAGTCCTGACCAATCGAAGAGCTGGTATAATGCATTGGAAGTCTAACATTTCCAATGCACTATGGGGATCTAAAGATTGCATTGGCCATATTGGATGGCTGAAAACAGGAACCAGAACAAGTGGAACTAAGAGGCATCAGCACCAAAGACCAACAGCAGGTAACAGAAATTTCAGGTCACTTTTGTTAGGTTGTGCTGCTGGAGCCTGTGGTTCTACAGGTTTCCATGAGCACAGCATCACAGGTGAGGGATAATTTAGCTGGCTGGGTGTGGAGTTTCTCCTGCCAGCCGATCCCCACTGGTCTGCTGCATATGTGTATATATATATATATATATATATATATACACACATATGTATACTAGCCTTTTTGTAAGAGGAAGCTGGTATCCCTTCACTCTAAAGTTTGGTTTCCTGCATACCTGTTACATGTGTTATGTATGTGAACAGTGTCTTGTCCAGTGTTTATGTAGGTGGCCAGACATTAGGTGTGGATAGTCTTATTCTGTGTGTGTTCTTACATTTATTTCATATCAGTTTGTCTTTGCTCTTTGTCATTTCTGGGCTAGTGTGGCCCTTAGGTTCCAGTGTGGGGCCGCCCTTGTCGGGGCGATCACCCTGCCTGCAGGCAGGGTTCTGATGTATGCTGTCTCGTTAGAGTAGTGACTTTGAGACAACGAGAACCCTTGAAGTTGGGCTCGCGGCTTAAGTGACTTGGCTAATTCACGAACTAATTCCTTGTACTTTCATAGACATTCCATCTGTTATGTGTACTGGTATGCAAGGTAATTGTTTTAGTCATTTGTCAGTCCCTATGTTATGTCTGTCCATGAGTCCAGTTCCCAGTATGCAGTTCACTGCCCTGTTGGTGTTTCTGCCAGCGCGTCCGGTTGGTATTCATTACTCGTCCTGTGTCTAGCCACCGGTTTCGGCGTCCGTTCTGGCTGCCCCCCGTACCCTATTCCTGTTAGCAGTCCAGGACGAACATAGCAGCTTTAACGTCTTTTTACCTCAGCAGATATTCTGCCACGATTGAGTTGCAAAGAAAATTTTTGCAAGTTGTTCAGGACTTGTTCAGCTTAGAGTGATTAACACTACTATATGTGCCCAAGCCCTCATTAGTATGATCGTTCGACATATTGTTGCACTTAGAATAAATGCATAAATAATTAAATAAATGATATATAATGAAACCAGTAAGGATATAATTGAATACGGCTGTATGGAAACTTATATATGCTCAATTCCGGATATTTTCATGTCATTTCACGGGCGGTAACCAAACATTTTTTTTCTTCCACCTTTAATAATAAAATACCAATAAACATTAATGATCAAATATGCTGACGATTCTGTAATATCAATTTCTGACTAGTGCCTTAATATCCTGGGGGGATTTTTATTTTGTACTTTTTATAAGGGATAATAATTTTAATTCCTCCCGTTTAACCCTTTGTACGTGCCATGTCTCATTAGCACTCCCCATTTATTCTAATACCCAGACTGGGACCTATAAAAACGGAATTAAAAAATTTTCCAACATAATTGTAAGCTGGACCATCAGTTTTATTACGTCTATATGGCAGGTACCAGGACACACAATCCAGCCATTTAAAATATTAAAAAGAAGGAAAATCCCCCAGTCCGTGCTGAAAAAGCGCTTCTGCTAATTGCAACTTATTACAGTTCCGAAGATGTTTTCATAATTTTTAATTTCTTAAATAATGAGACATGTGATTGCTGGGGACACAGGAGGCCACTAAGGTTGAAATGAACTTGAGGGTTGCTGATATTGCAGAACTAGAGAAAAACACTAAGAAATTTATGTATCGCCTCCACACCTTTACTCAGACGCTGCTTTAAAAAAAAAACGGTCATGTGACAGAGGTTAGGCAACATCCACTAGGCAAGATAAACCTGTCACCTATGCCTATAGGAAGCTGGAAGGCAGAGTAAAGAAAGTATATTGGTTTTAAAAAATGTAGGAGGGAGAATCAGCTGGATAGGGGTGTAGCTAAGGGGCAAGCGGGGCATGTGCCACGGGCGCAGTTAGCATGGAGATAGTCTCGTCAAACACTAGTTTTCATCCAGGTCAGGAGTGCCATACATACAGACATGGCCAGCCTTAGGCCAATATGGTCACACAGAGCCTTCTGTCAGCAGCAATCATCTGTTCTGGTGAACTGACAGGGCTCTCTGTGTTGGGTAAGTGCTGCAGGGTCCCCCGATGCAAACAGAATTGCACTGCATGGGTACTGTGGGGCCACAGTTCTTTTTGGTAGTCATTTCTCCACCTCCGTGCTGTGCAGGAGAGGTGGCATGAAAAACAGATGCCCCATCCAACTGGTGCAAAGACTGCGCCAAGGAAAAAAACATTAAGCTGTGCCAGGTGGGCAGCTCAACCATTGACTGGGCTAAGAGGAGAATATGGAACTTCCCATTCTCAGGATCGGTGGGAGTCTCAGCAGTGAAACCCCCATTGATCAGAATTTTATCACCTATCTTTTGGATAGGTGATAAAAGTCGATTTTGATACACTCCCTGTAAATGGTCATTCACTAGTCTGCTCACATTATATAATTGTGTGCGGCTTATGAAACATGCCAGAATTTGTATTCTGTTGGATTTAGTATATATCTGCCCAAAATAAAACTTTGAATATCTCTGTATGGGATAGAATGGCATATAAAGGTACAGCAGGAGCCACTTCTATGGGATCTTTCACATGGGACAGAATGACGCTGCAATACCCACAGCTGCGGAATTCCACATCAAACTCTGCAGGTCTACCTGGATTGTGATGCAGAATTGCAGGTAGGTTTTAAGTCATGGCCAATTTTGCATCAAAATCCGCAGGTAGACTATGGATTTTGGTGTGAAATTTACCGCTGCTTGTGGTGCGCCATTCTGCCTATTCTGTCCCATGTGAAAGGTAGCCAGATTACAGCTCTAAAAAACCCAGATCTCGATGTCAAACCTGAAGAGCACAAAAGGAGGCTTCCTAATATAATTTTGTCTGGGGAGCTCAAGGAACCTCAGTCCAACACAGACTTCAGTGCCAACAAAATATGCTTTTACCAAATTCGTCCTCAGTGAGTCTGCTGGTCAGGTTATCTTCTCTGGTTATCTTCCGAAATCTGCATAATGCAATGATAGGAACATATTAAGCACACACACTCCATCAGCAGATATGATAAATATTGGTGCATGTGAGAAATGCTGATTTTGTTGGAAGTCGGTGTAGTTAATTACAGCCAAGTTTGGAGGAGGTGTTAAATACACAGTCTAATAGAGGGAGTTGTTAATAAGAAGCAGACAGACCCGCTCGCTCATAATGAAAACCGCTCCATTAATGAACGGCTAGGGAGACAACATGCTAGTGGAATGCAGCACTCACATAAGCGGTCAGGTCGTATGGCCGGTGACATGGGACGGCTTTACTAGAGAGCAAAGCAGGAAATAAAAGAGCCTATTCCCCCCACAACTCTAGTGCTACATGTAGGAAAGTCGTGTGGTTCTGGCAGCGGCAGGAAAGTTCCAGCAAAAACTTATCGGCTCTTTTACATTGAGGAGTGTGATTGTCAGCCGATCCCTGATAGAGCCGTCCTTATTCCTAATAGAATAGACTACGGTCGGCACCCTAAAGCTTACCTATGTGGTCTGCTGATGGGTCTATGCAGGGCCGTACATAGAGCAGAAGGGGCCTCATATCAAAAACATCAAGTGCTGCTAATGCATCATTTGCATTCAGAATCACTTGTTTCAGCACGGACTATTTCCCTCCGACTTTAGTTGCTTGTGTAAAAGTAGTCCCCGATGCAAGTTAAGAAAGTACAAGAGCATTAAAGGGGTTGTACCAGATATAGGATAGGGAATAATTGGTTGGATTCTCACCACTGAGACCACCACTGATCTCAAGAATTGGGTGAGGAGGAGACTGATTGGAGCGCTGGTTGCGTGCTAACACTAGTCGAGCGGCACCACCTCAGGGATTTCTGCTAGACCCATTGAAATGAATGCAGTGCCTACCATTCATACTCAGCCAGCACTCTATTAATTCAGAAGTCGCTGCAGGAAAAAAAATAAGCAAAGCCGCACAGATAAGCACAAGGGGACACTGGACCCCCATTCTAGAAATTGGTGGGGGTCTCAACGGTGAAACGCCCATAGATCATAATTAAAGATGAGCGAGTATACTCGCTAAGGCACATTACTCGAGCGAGTAGTGCCTTAGCCGAATATCTCCCCGCTCGTCTTTAAAGATTCGAGGGCCAGCGCGGGTGACAGGTGGGGAGCGGGGGGGGGGGGGGGAGAGATGGGAAAGAGAGAGATCTCCCCTCCGTTCCTCCCCGCTCTCCCCCGCCGCTCCCTGCCCCCTGCTGGCCCCCGACACTCGGCTAAGGCACTACTCGCTCGCGTAATGTGCCTTAGCGAGTATACTCGCTCATCTCTAATCATAATCACTATCTCGGTAAAGCCCTTTTAAGATCCTATTGCTTTGTAAGGGCTTATTCACACCGGCGAGAATCTCTGTGTGTTGTGAGATGCATAAAACCTGCGTGAAGATGAACTCTATTCTTCTGAATGAAGCTATTCACATGAGTGACTCTTTTCCCTCGCAGCATGTCGTATCTTTGAGCGCTACCAAGGGACCTTAAAAGACATCACATAGTGCTTGCACGCCGTATGATGTGCACACGAGTGCGATGGGATCTTTACCATTGAAATCAATGGGAATCACTTGCGGTCCTCTGACGGACATGAAACACAATTTTGTCATTTAAAAAAAAAAATATATATATATATATAAATATATTATTGTTAATTATACAGTATAAATTACATGATACGTTTTTTCTGCGGGTCGGTACGAATACGACGAGAGCAAAACTATATATTTTTTAGGTCTTTCCACTTATGCACAATAAAAATCATTTATTTCAGAAATGATTATTTTTTTCATTGCTACATTTAAAATCCCATAACCTTTTTTATTCTTCCATCGACAGAGCTGCTTTCTGTGAGGGCTTGTTTTTGACATGGCAAGATGTAGTTTTTATTGGTATCACATTGGGGTATGTACCACTTATCACTTTTATTACGGGTTTTCTTGGAAGGCAAAATTAACAAAATAAGCGTATTTGGCTCCACATTTTAATTTCTTCTACAGTGCAGGATAAATAGGGTGATCAGTTTATTGTACAGGTCATTATGGATTGAATTTTACCATACTCGCTAAGTCAAACTACTCGAGCGAGTAGTGCCTTCTGTGAGTACGTGCCCGCTCGTCTCTAAAGATTCAAGTGCCGGCGGGGATGGGGAGCGGCGGGCGAGAGCGTAGAGGAACGGGGGGGGGGTTGTGTTCTCTCTCCCGCCCCCCCCCCCCCCGCTCCCACCTGCTCACTCTTGCAACTCACACCCACCCCCGCCAGCACCCAAATCTTTTGAGACGAGCGGGCAGGTACTCGCATAAGACAATACTCGCTCGAGTAATTTGCCTTAGCGAGTACGCTCGCTCATCTCTAATTGCAATGCTTTACAATAGCCATCATAGGCCATGGCAGTCCCAAACACCATTGTCTGGCAACCCTTCAGCCCTCCCCAATTGCATAGCGGAGGGCCAATGACGTCATAGAGGGAGTGCAATCCTTCTTTGAACACTGTACATGCTGTGATGTACATCTATCGCAGCATGTAAGGCTAACAGCGGGGATCGGTGTTCTCATTGATAGCTTTAAAGGGTTGAAGTTACCATTTTTTCCTTCCCATATGGGACATGAACATGCGATTGTTTGATCGCTTATACAGTATAATGAAATATAGAGGGTTTAAAAGATCTCATAGAAAATAGTGTGCGATTCTTTACGTGAAATAGCCCAAAAACAGGACATGCGGCAATTTTTCTTTCTTGCTACATTCCTGGGAGAGAAAAATTGCGCATGAAAATAACTACATTGAAATCAATGTCTTATTTTCACACAAGGTTTGTCCATAAACTAATCTAAGGTTGGAGTTCACCTCTAGATACCAGAGCGAACCTTCAGAATGGACGTAGTTCTACAAGTTCGCACACTCACTCCTATTTGTTGACCGGCTATCCAATTGCAATCTGCGCGATCTGCGTTTCGGTTTGGTGTCAATTGTGCATCGCTCGCACTTTCAGTTCATTAATTTGGGACCTTTCAACAGCCGCCGTCTACAGGATTGACTCCAAAGGCGCGGGGAAGGGGGGGTGAAGTATTAGCAGATATTACAGAGCTGTCAAGGATCAGCGGGGGTAAGAGTCCTCCGGGGAGGCCCTCCTGCTCTGCACATGTGGAGTGAAAAAGACTTGGGAACAGGAAGTCGTACAGATTGGGCCAAACCGTTTTATTTATGTGGTTTTTTGTAATCCTTTGGATTAAATTTCAGAAAATTTCACAGTTCGAGCCGCACAAAGAAAAGTTTCCTTTCAAGTTTGCATTTTAAAGAAAAAAGCAGCGAGTGGAAACAGATGTGCTTCCCAGGATCCAGATGTGGCACGTGTGAAGGAAGGCGGAAAGGGAAAAACAGCGGAAAAACAGTAGCGAGATTAACATGTGCAGCCTACAGCAGTGCCGATATCTGGAGGAACCCACCAGAGGTTAATAGAGGACAGATTGAGATAATTAGCTTCACGTTGGGGCGAAAACTAGTAAATAGCTAAATATTTAAGGGGACACGCAGGGCGCTTTTTTTTTTAATGTTGCTAAAAGACGACCCATCGGCTCCCCTGTCACATCTAACTTACTAAGTAGTCGTCTTCTTCACGAGGTAACAGTTCCGGAGCCTCTTTTCTCTTGTGTTGTGCCGCTCCTCCGTTATTCCTCCTAGACAGTTAGGAATATATTGACAAGTGGGTGTTACCATTAAGGGAAGGGGGATGTCCTTGCAAAGTCTGACATCGTGCAATCGATGCTGACAGTGCCAGACTGTAGGGACATGTAAGCCGGGAGGAAATTGGTTTTAGGGCGACTTCAGACGAACGTATTCGTGCACGGTTTTTTGCTATCAATGGTTTCCTTCTCTTTTGCACATGTATTTCGTGCACATATTTAAAAAAAAAAAAAGCGAGATGTTCTATTTTCGTGCACATTTGCGCACCTAAGGTCCCATAGGAGCAAATACGCACCCGATCCCAACAAATTTGTGTTATGCGATTTTGCAGGGAAGTTAATAGCCCCGGGAACTAATTAGGCTTCACAGTACAGGTGTGTCCTGCGCCGATGTGACCATTTCAGCAGCGCAGAAAGTACAGTACACAGCACAGATACACGACCTTATTGTTCTTTTGTCAGTCTTCATCTTGTTTTGTTATGTTATATGCAGGGCAGAAAGAACGGTAACGATATATTCACCTGCTGCGCGCAATATCAGGATGAATATCGGAAATTGCATCACTTCTGTGAAATTGCCATCCTCACCCACGTGGAATGAGCACAAGTTTTTCCCATTGACTTCAATGCATTGCTTCGCACTGGCCTGCACATCGTACGGTTTATGAGTGCCATTCAATGTCTATGTTGATCCCATTGAAAACAATGGGCGAGGCGTTCTGAGGGAGCGCCCATATATAGAACTTTATTTTGTTGATGCTGCAAGGAAAAGATCGCTCATCTAAAGAACAGATTTCGTATTCATGCGACTTTTGGGTGCATTGCTTCACACAAAGATTGAGCGAGAATATCGTCCATGTGAACGTGCCCTAATATGAATGGCGGCTGGTGACGCGGAACAGTAACGGAGTCCGATGACTCAAGAGGGGGATGCCTTGGTGGGTATTTTAACTGGCACCTGGTACACAGTGCTAGCCCCAGGTTAGATGGCCCGCTGTGCTGGATTTTATCTTGGCGTCCCCCACCCTAAGGATAACATATATATATTGCACTGATAGGCAGTCTGCCTGCATTCTGCTTGTGCACAAAGCAATAAATACCAGAACAAGTAAGTGAATAAATACTGTACCAGAACCAAGCTTATACCATAAATACAGCACCAGGAACAAGCTCATAACATCAATACAGTAGCAAACTTAAGTGATTGTGCTGCGCGGATGGTGATGTACCGGCAGTAGCAACTTGGAACATCAGAGGGGAGGAGACAGAGCCAGGAGGAGGATGATTCATGTGGCTCTACAAGATGCTGCTACATGGAAGAAGAAGATCATCTGCTTGGGCAAACCTAAGTGGAATAATCATCCTAGACTGTATATATTTGGTGCTCCTCCTACCAGCTAGTGGCCAGCGTCCTGTGCCACTGCACGGCTTACACATAGCTAATGCCAGCCAGGTCACATGATAAGGATGGTGCATGGGAGGAGAAGAGTCCAGGGGTTGTGATGCAGTTAGTCTCCAAAGGCTAAGAGCTCGGAAAACCAAAACCCCAGACACCCCAATTCTCATTCTGTCCATGTGCAGTAAAATTGAAGAGCCATGGCACTATCTCGGACCCCCACCATCTGCCCATAACCTAGTGCCATTTGTAAGGCCGTCTGCACACGAACAGGTCAGATTCCCCATGCGGGAGCCCACAGTGGGATCCAACCCTGTGCCTCGCCGGCAACCCTGCGTACCTGTATTTTCTCTTCTCTTTCTGTACTGCGGATGGCTGTGGCGAACCACCATCGGGCATGTGCAGTACACTTTTTTTGCACGGTATCGGCACAAAAATAGAGCATACCGCGATTTTTCCTCGGCTCACCTAAGCCACAATTGGTTTCTGCGAGTGTGCAGAAAGAAGCTATTTCCCATAGCATGCTATAAGCAGTATTTCCTGCGGATCCGCGGTATGGATGCCAATAATGGATCCTGCAATGCAAAACCGTTCGTGTGAAGGAGCCCTCTGTCAGAGACCGTCCAATTTAATTTACCTGCTGTAGAACCATTCTGTTATTGAAAGAAGGTGGTGATTGAAGCCATTACCATGTCCCACTGGCCCGCCGGCCCTCTGACCATGTCTTCTATAGCCAATTTGTGGCCAGCAGAGGGTGAAGGAACACTTCCCCAACTTTCAACCCCCCCCCCCCCCCCCAAAGGCCAGAAGTTACATGGTGGCAGCTCTTACAGACACACCGCTTTTACAGTTATGAATTCATTCATTAATAACAGGAGGAGTAACAGAGGAACGGCACAAGGTAGAGATGTAGAGTAGTTGCTGCAGAATTGTAGGCGCTTGAATACAAGTATTTACTAAAAGAGAGACATCAGGAGACCGGCAGCTCCTCTAGACAATATGCAGAAGTGAGATCTACCTCAGATGGCCGTAGGGAGTGACTTCAGCTCAGCGCAGCAGGTGGACAATTCGCGAATCCTTAAACTCCTGCCTTTAGCTGAAGGGAACAGCTTGGAGAAATGCTACTAATATGAAGATGTACATAAGACCCTTGGATGATAGATTTGATCAATAGCGCTTGCCATGTGACAAGTAGGTCAGGTGATCACTGTATCACACGGGCGATAAAAACGTGTGATTTTTGCCCGATGCGAGAGGGAGTGCAAACACAGAATTATGAAACCAATGATATTTAATGGTTTCCTTCCCCTTTAAGATGTTTTCACTCATGCGATGTTAAAAGCAAAAAAAATAACGACATGTCTTTCTGCGTTTTGGATTTTTTATCTCCCCTGTTCCCCTATGGCGCCTCCTTTATATCGCATCGCACAAACTTGCGATGTTCATGCAATTCGATACATTTTTGAACATTAGAAAGTCCTATTAAATTTCGCACAAAAAGTAAAAATCACTGCAAAATCGCGCAAAGAAAACGTGCGAGTAAATCTCAAGTGGCAGCCATGTTTTGGTGAGAAATAGCAGCGCCGACATTCAAAAATCACGGGACAAAATATACAATTTTGCCACAATTTTCTTGCTGCAAAACTGCGATCACCCATGTGAAACTGGCCTTATAGGGCGCCCCTCATCCGGCGCAGCCTACAATACATTAGGTAATTCAAAATTTCTAAGGGAGTTCTGTGTACCCGGGATAGAGAAATTCCTCTTGAGGGCTCAGTCAGATGAGCAAATCTTTCACGCATAGGCGTGGGAAAAAATAAAATCGGTCATCACGTCTAGAAAAAATTGCGTGAGCGGGTGCATTTGCACTCACTTGTCCTATCTTTTATAAGTGCTTCTAAAAAATGGACACGTGACCGCTTTCATTGGAAAGCATTGGTTCTAATAGATACGAATCGCAAACGCGCCTAACATGCGTGCTAAAAAAAAAACGCTCGTCTGACTGAGCCCTAGAAATGTATTGGCTATTCATAGACAGGCACTTAATACTATATCACCAGCAAAAAACAGCCAGTATATGGTTGCCTGTGTGCATATATATTGTTGTTGTTAGCCGTTTAGTCATTCACAACCCTTGTCGGCCCTGAAGGCGAGCTCCCACCATGTTTTTGCACTGCTTCTTTCAGTTGTGTGATATCCATGCATACAAAGACATATATATACGGGACCAAATAAGATTCACACACAGGGCAAAAAATGTCTGTAGTGTAAAAGCAAAATACTTTGTGCAATAACACAAGAAATTAAAACTACATGCAAAGATTTGGAATACAGAATGCAATGTCCATCATATAGGTATGTCTGAAGGTCGGTTACCAAAACATATATATCAGTTATGTTTTATAATCAATATATCATATTCATAACATATAACTCCAGTGCAAATACCCTGTTTCCCCGAAAATAAGACAGTGTCTTATATTAATTTTGTAGTCATAACATTCAGCCAACACGAAAACCATCCCAAAGCCCCGACACACACAGACATAGAAGTGCAGTTGTCAGCGCCAAGCACCAGGATGTCACTAGGTCAGATGGCACTCTGTGAAGAACTTTCTCCTGATGTCTCCCAGCCAGTTTTCAAGGAAAAAAAACTATATATATTGCACTGAAAGGAAGTCTGCCTGTATTCTACTTGGGCAAAAAGCAGCAAGATAGCAGCACACCCACACCAGTACTGCTCAATGAATCACTAATGTACCAGAACCAAGTTCATAACATAAATGCAGCACCAGAACAAAACTCATAAAATAAATACAGCAGAAAGAAAGCTTATAGCATACATACGGCACCGTAGGCGACCACAGCACATAAATACAGCACCAGAACCAAACTCATAAATACAGCCCCAGCAAAAGCTTCCTAGATAAATGCATTACCAGAATCAAACTCATATACAAAAAAACATTAGAATCCAGCTCATAACATAAATACAGCACTATAAACAAGCTCATAATATAAATACGGTACCAGAACCAAACTCACAAATACAGCACCAGAACCAAGTTCATAACATAAATACAGCACTATAACCAAGCTCATAATATAAATACGGTACCAGAACCAAACTCACAAATACAGCACCAGAACCAAGTTCATAACATAAATACAGCACTATAACCAAGCTCATAATATAAATACGGTACCAGTACCAAGACACTGGCACATGGGAAAGATTATCTGATCAAAAGGACCTAAGGGGGCGATCAGCCCCAACCTACATCTAACTGTCCCTCCTAGAAACTGGTGGCCAGCAACCTGTACGACCACACGGGCTGCACATAGCCATCTAAGGGATGTCATACCAAATAGGAGGTATATGTGCTCTTACTGAACAGATCCTAGATCCTCCTATCAGGGGGTACATCTTGTAGCATGCCATGTGCAAAATGAAGGTCCTCATGCCCTTACAGAAAAAATTGTAATGCCAAGAAAGGTCATATGGTGGCAACTGGCCCTGGCATAGCTTCATTGAATCCCAATAGCTAAGAGGTTAAGGGGGTAGTAAGTGCAGCTACATTCACTGACTCTTATCTACAATCTGCACCAAGGAACTAAAAAAATGACAGTGTAAAGGGTTAATAAGTGTACAGGTCTGACTATGGGGGTCTTGGGGTCTATTCACATAAATGACCTTAACATCCGAGTTCAGTCTGTTTGCAGCAGACAGAATTTGGACAGAACCCGGACCCATTAATATGAATAGTCAGTCGCACGTGGTTATTCCCACCGATAGGCTGCGTTAAACAAACCCAGCAACCACGGCAAAATCACCCATTAAAAACAAATGGGTGTGTGAAAAAAACGGAAGGCACTTGCATGGCAGGCGTAGGCAATCAGTTTTTAATATTTTCGCACAAGCATTTATTTCAATGGGAGTTTTCAATTACATTGATCGGCCCGCTTTCTTTTTTAGACATGTGTAAAAAAAAACATATTAGACTCATATGTTAAAAACAACAAAAACTGATGTAAAAAGCGCACAGATTCGCAGGAATATCAGTCAGTCCTTTACTGACTGTGACTGCCCCCACCCATGGGAATGAGGCTTTAGCTGGGAACTTTAGAATTCACTAGAAAAGCATCAGAAACTTTACGACCGCCAAGAAAAATCACACCCTGCATTCCTTATCTTTACCACTAGATGGCCTCGTTTCACTAGACAAACGCCAGCTGCCTGATGCCGTTACTCACAAAATCTGAAAAGTTGTCAATGTTACATTGTTTTGTCCTTATAAGAAAAAGCAACAAACTGTGTAAACATCCGCTGTCATGTACCAACAGCACCAACAGAAGTGCAACAATGTCCGTTCTGGTAGATGTTACTATCCGAAATATTGACAATCGAGGATTAGCATGTGCCAAGTAGGAGATATCAGGCTGATTCCACATCTGCGGCTGGGGTGCCGTTTTCCAGCTCCATTCGAAGAGCAGGAAAGAAGAATCTTCTGGTCTAACGGATCCGTCTTATGACAAACCAAGCAGAGCCAAACAGACCTCACTGACTATAATGGGATCTGTCCACTGCTCGCCTGAACTAGAAGAATCCACCTATGAGTGTATGGACGAGCGCGATATGGGTCCAAATTTGTACTGATATCGCGCTTGTAAAATTGCGATCTTTACTGGTCATGTGATTTTTACATGTGTTTTAAAAGTTGAATTGCCTTTACATAAGTTTACATGCGAGTGCGATGCAAGTGTGATCTTTTTCCTCGGACTCGCAGAAAAATACAACATGCTGCAATGTTTCTATCGGTGAGAGAAAAGTCCTACATGTAAATAGACAACAATGGGGTCTATTTCAGTGCGAGTCTTGTGCATCTCGCAACACGCAGAATGTACCCTAATAGAGCGGCATGAAGCTTCCGATACCAGATATTTAATTTGATCTCAGTTGCTGTATAAAGGGCCTTAGTGGGAGTCCGAACCCCAATGGTCGGCTGTTACCAGCTCCCTTGCAGCATGAGACTAGGTATTGAAATCAATGAGCGCCCCTGCATTACACATTACCCCTCCTCTATATACCCAAATGATTTCAATGGGGTTTCCAAAAAACGGAAAGGCTTCCATTCTGTCAAGTTTTCTATGGAAAAATAGCACTGAAGGTTGCACGACTTCCCCATCCAAAAAGCGGAAACCCAACAGAAAGGAATAAACTGAAGCCTTTCCGTATTTTTAAACTCCATTGAAATCAATGGGGAAAAATTTTTTTTTTTCCCCCCCATTTTTTTTCAGCTTCATTCCTCCAAAAACCGAGCATGGAAACCCTGGACTGCCCCTAACGCAGGTGTGCGAGCAGGTAACACTAGCCCACTTATATATATATATACTGGGGGGATAGTTATATCATGAACCCTTTAATAAAAGTTTAGCCTAAAACTTCCCAGGAAACATGAAGGTCCTGAATTTCAGAAGATGCCATTATTCCTAAACTGTACAAGAGAGCTGAACCGCTGCCCGCCACATTACGGCACGGCAGCCCGGAGGATGAAGACGGAGCGCCGCCGTAAGCAGCGTTTAGTAGACCTGCCCCCCCTCGCAGCTCTTTGTTGTATACATATTCAATGTTTGCTTCTCAATTTAGGATATGAGAAATAGCTTATCATTCAGCGGCTGAGAGCCATGCCAGCATTAATACTGGAACACATATTAGGTGATAGAAACGTGCCGGAGTTTATCTTCATTAAACTGTAAAAAGAAAAGAGCGCCGCAGTGATTTTTATGATAGAGTGAAATTATAAAGAAACTTTGAGGAGATTCACAAGTGCTGACATTTTTAAAATTTCCTCATATTTCATGCGCACATCTTTTTTTTCCCTCCTTTTTAATGTTTGTCATTTCTGTTGAGCAAGCGTAAAGAAATCGCATCAACACAATGACTCGACCGCCCCTCCCCCAATGCTATACCTTGGGGTGGCGGACTAGCAGACGTTCCGTATTACTGTCCGTATTACTATTCACGCTGATAGTACGATAGTACGATGCAAGTGACGGGGGTTTTACCAAACCTGCTCACTAAGCGTCCATTCACACCGCCGAGCGGGATATCACCAATTTGGAGCGATATCACGCTTGTAAAATTGGAAGCGAACACAATGTGTTTTTGCTTAAAAAATGCCCCTCGTCTCGGTACTTGCGATTTTCAGATATGTTTTTTAAGGTGGTCATAGTTTGCAATGGTGAAAGTCGATGATTCGCATGACATGAGAGTGCGATACGATTTTATTTAAAGACCCTATAGGAAATAATGGGGGATTCCTCCTAATGAAAAGTAGGACTTGCAGAGTTTTTACAATTGCTGCGAGAGAAAAAAAGTTGCGCTTGGGAATAAATACACTGAAATCAGGGCTTAAACGAAAGGGCGTGACTTTGATCCACAGCGCAAAATCCATATCAGATCCGTGCAGATAGCGGAACAGAATTTGGTGCCGAATTCACCCCCTCATTTGAATAGGGGGAATTCGCCCAGAGAAAGCAGCGCTATAGTTGACACGGTGCAGACTTAAATCCTGCACCGCGCGTCCGGAGTGAAAATTAGATTCCAGCCTGTGGCCTGTAGATTGCAGAGAAGTCACCTATTATTTGCTACGGGCAGGTTAAAAAAAATATCGCGATACGCTCACATCGCACTTTCATGTAAGGGGATTTTTAGATATTCCTACACAAAAAACATGCAATTTTCATGTGAAAAACACCTGGAAACTGCATGTTCAGCGGTGCGATGGAATGCTCTTGCAAATCGCATCGCACTGGCAGTGAAAATCGCATTTTTATAAATGTGATATCGGTCCAGGTTCCTCCAGCCGATATCGCACTCACCCACACATGGAACTAGCCTGAGGCCGGCGGCACAGATCTGCACCCGCAATAGGCAGAGAATAGAGCCCATTGAAGTCAATAGGTTTGTTACATTTGTGGATTTGTCTTACACATTTCTATTGTTCAAAAATCAATCGAACCTGCTGTATTTTTCTGCGTATTTGCGAACCCCACAGAAGTCAATGAGCGTGCGCAATATGGTAGGAGATGCATGAAACACTGTGTAATTGCGCAGGGAAAACAACCCATCTGGAACTCATTAGACTAATTAGCCATTTCAATTGGTTCGTCTTTGTTTGCCGCGCAAATGAGCAGGTTCAAAAAGTGCCGTAAAATACAGCGATGCGTGCGCAAAAAGCATCGCCGAGGCCTCCTTCACACTGGCGTATTTGTGCACATTTTTGCACATTCACGCAAACCACAGACAATAGAATCCATTGATTTCAATGGGTTCGTTCACGTTACTCATTTATGTGTGCGCATTGACATCAGGCGAAAAAATCTGCGACGTGCTCTAATATGCGCCGGCTCCATTGAATTCAATGGGAGAAGATTGCGATCCTCTGCTACAGCTGTGGTAGACGATTTCTTCATCTCCTCGGGGAGTATCATTGTCACTGGACACTCACAATGCGGTACAGTGTTCAGTGAGGAGGGGACTCCCCGCGGAGATGAAGAAATCCTCTGCCACAGCTGTAGCAGAGGATCGCGATGTTATCTGTATGTCACCGGTGCTGCCGCCGGCCCCATCGAACAAAGGTGAAACCCCTGGATGTGGCAGCATCCAGGAGTTTAAAATTCAAGGAATGCCCTGCTGCAGCTGTCACAGCCATGGCAGGGGATAGCGGGCAGCACACTTATGTGCGCTTAAACACAGCCAAGTGCGTTTTTTTTTTTTTTGCAGCGTGACGTCCCGGGAATTTTTGTGTGTTTGCGTTCTGCGCACAAAAATTTGCTGACTGAGCCCTAAATGTATTAATTTTATAAGCAAAAAAACGAAATGAAAAAAAATACTTAAAAATATTTTTTGGTCCATATCACCATGTAGACACAAAAAAAGGGTAAAAAGTCTGTTTTAAAAAAAAAAGGTGGAAGCAGCCCTACATGTCCCAAAAAAGCAGCAAAAATAGTTTTTGGAAACAAAGCAAGAAATAACGGAGCCATTAAGTACCTTTCACGCGGGACGGAATTAGTCCGCGCGGACATTTCTGCGGCACAATGTTATCCCGTGGGGCATGAGTTCCGCACCTGTCAAAATCCGCACATCTTTACTTCAAAACCGCAAGATTAAATTCTGCAACGGGAAAACTTTCTGCTATGGAATTAAGGACGTCTTGCGGAATTTTTGCGAATTTCTACAATGTAGGGAATTTAATCCAAAGTCTGCAGGAAAAATTAGCAAGAAGTTCCGCAAGAAGGCATTCTGCAGATAAACAGCAACGAAATCCACACTGACTGACAAACCCGCCGATGTGCTGTGCCCTGCCGACAATTCAGTCCCGGGGGAGAGGTCTATTAAACCCCCACAAGCATAAAGTCACTAAAAAGGGTCCGATCTACTTGGACCAAAACACTCTGATAACCGAGGGGTTAAAATTGGAAAAAATAAAAAAATTACAAAAAAAGAGAAAGTAAATAAAACCACTAAAGATGGAAATGTGTATTTACAAGTGTTTATAAGCGCTGACAAAATATGGTGTGTAGAGAAGCCTTGGGGCTCTTTCGCACGGCGGTATTGGGTATTTCAGTCCGTGTTTCTGCGTAAACGTACAGCATATTTACACCCATTTTTTAAAAAGCACAAAATCCCATTGATTTTGAAGAAAAAAACGGCGCATATGATCACACCCTGAGGCCTTATTCACACGACTGTATATACGCAGCTATCTGACCGCACCAAATAAACCACCCAAAAAACCGCGACCATCTAAAACATTGGATTCTGACGTATTCATTCATATGAAGGAATGTAAAAAATAGCGCTGGGAAAAATAGTACATCGGCGACCATTTTCGGTCACCGATTCTATACGCCGCGTCAAAAGGTAGGTCTTGTCCGATCTTTTGCCGAGATACGCAGGAAGCTCCCATTGACTTCAATAGAAGCAGAAAAAAAGGGAGGGGGAGGGAGTTTAGCTGGGAAAAATAGTAAGCTGGCCCTATTTAAGCATCAGCAGTCATTCCGAGGATTTCTGCCGATCAGTGGATTTCCGCGTTGAAGCGCATTTCGCAGCTTCCCGTGGGAACGGCAGAATTTATGCAGCTAAAGTTTGGGGCTTGATGGTGACAATTCTTCATTCATGCGATTTTACAGTGTGAAGGAGCCCTAAGCGAGATACAGATAATGATAGATATTAACAATTGCCCTTAACCCCTTGATGACCTCTTACATACATTTATGTGGTATTTGTATAGAGTGGACTCAGGGTAAAGGTCCCTTCTGCTGACATGAAAGTTTGCTTATTAAGACTTGTCGGTGGCCATCCTAATAGAACACTGATCAAAATACAGTATACTGCAATAGTATGGTATTACTGTATAAGAACTCAAATGATCGCAAGTTCAAGTCTCCTTATGGAAGTAATAAAAAAAAAATTTTTCAATTATTACAAAAAAATCTAAAAGTTTGATAAAACCATTCCCAATATAGATTTCTAATTTATAAAAAAATAAAACATGAGGTATCACTGTGCTTGTAAAAGTGTGATCTATTAAAATAATGCATTATTTATACCACAGAGTGAACAAACTAACTATTAGCATTTGGTATCATAGTAATTGGACAGACCCACAGGAGAAGATTTCGCTGTCATTTTTCCTGCCATATGTACACCATAAAAACAAGAACCCCTCCCCTAAAAAAAAGTTTTTCTTTCATTTCACTCCAGTTAGACATTTTTTAACGTTTTTTTACATCTGTCATTTTATACATATATATTTACTAGAGATGAGCGAGCACCAAAATGCTCAGGTGCTCGTTACTCGAGATGAACTTTTCGCGATGCTCGAGGGTTCGTTTCGAATAACGAACCCCATTGAAGTCAATGGGCGACCCGAGCATTTTTGTATATCGCCGATGCTCGCTAAGGTTTTCATGTGTGAAAATCTGGGCAATTCAAGAAAGTGATGGGAACGACACAGAAACGGATAGGGCAGGCGAGGGGCTACATGTTGGGCTGCATCTCAAGTTCACAGGTCCCACTATTAAGCCACAATAGCGGCAAGAGTGCCCCCCCCCCAACAACTTTTACTTCTGAAAAGCCCTCATTAGCAATGCATACCTTAGCTAAGCACCACACTACCTCCAACAAAGCACAATCACTGCCTGCATGACACTCCGCTGCCACTTCTCCTGGGTAACATGCTGCCCAACCACCCCGCACGACCCAGTGTCCACAGCGCACACCAAAGTGTCCCTGCGCAGCCTTCAGCTGCCCTCATGCCACGCCACACTCATGTCTATTTATAAGTGCGTCTGCCAGAGGAACCGCAGGCACACACTGCAGAGGGTTGGCACGGCAAGGCAGCGACCCTCTTTAAAAGGGGCGGGGCGATAGTCCACAATGCTGTACAGAAGCAATGAGAAATATAATCCTGTGCCACCGCCATCAGGAGCTGCACATGTGGGCATAGCAATGGGGAACCACACAGTATTCATTCTGTCAAGGTGTCTGCATGCCCCAGTCAGACCGCGGTTTTTTATAAATAGTCACAGGCAGGTACAACTCCGCAATGGGAATTCCGTGTGCACCCACAGCATGGGTGGCTCCCTGGAACCCACCGGCTGTATATTAATGTATCCCATTGCAGTGCCCTGGACAGCAGAGCTAACGTCAGATGAAATGCAGGTGGGCTTCGGCCCACACTGCATGCCCCAGTCAGACTGGGGTTCTTTAGAAGTGGAAACAGATGCATTTACAACTCCCTGTGGACCCACAGCATGGGTGGCTCCCTGGAACCCACCGGCGGTACATAAAAATATCCCATTGCATTGCCCATCACAGCTGAGGTAGTAATGTCATGTTTAATGCAGGTGGGCTTCGGCCCACACTGCATGCCCCAGTCAGACTGGGGTTCTTTAGAAGTGGAAACAGATGCATTTACAACTCCCTGTGGACCCACAGCATGGGTGGCTCCCTGGAACCCACCGGTGGTACATAAATATATCCCATTGCATTGCCCATCACAGCTGATGTTATGTCAGCTGTAATGCAGGTGGGCCAAAAATTAATTTGATTACACTGTAGGCGAGGGCCCAGAAAAATTGGTGTACCAACAGTACTAATGTACCTGAGAAAAATTGCCCATGCCCAACCGAGAGGGCAGGTGAAACCCATTAATGGCTTTGGTTAATGTGGCTTAATTGGTAACTAGGCCTAGAGGCAGCCCAGTTAAAATAAAAATTGGTTGAGGTGAAAGTTTCAACGTTTTAATGAGCATTGAAACGTATAAAAATTGTTTAGAAAAATTATATGACTGAGCCTTGTGGCCCTAAGAAAAATTGCCCGTTCGGCGTGATTACGTGAGGTTTCAGGAGGAGGAGCAGGAGGAGGAGGATGAATATTATACACAGATTGATGAAGCAAAAAGGTCCCCGTTTTGGATGGTGATAGAGAACGATGCTTCCATTCGCGGGTGCAGCCTACGTATTGCTTAGGTATCGCTGCTGTCCGCTGGTGGAGAAGAGAAGTCTGGGGAAATCCAGGCTTTGCTCATCTTGATGAGTGTAAGCCTGTCGGCACTGTCGGTTGACAGGTGGGTACGCTTATCCGTGATGATTCCCCCAGCCGCACTAAACACCCTCTCTGACAAGACGCTAGCCGCAGGACAAGCAAGCACCTCCAGGGCATACAGCGCGAGTTCAGGCCACGTGTCCAGCTTCAACACCCAGTAGTTGTAGGGGGCAGAGGCGTCACCGAGGACGGTGCTGCAATCGGCTACGTATTCCCTCACCATCCTTTTACAGTGCTCCCGCAAACTCAGCCTTGACTGGGGACCGGTGACACAGTCTTGCTGGGGAGCCATAAAGCTGTCAAAGGCCTTAGAGAATGTTCCCCTGCCTGCGCTGTACATGCTGCCTGATCTCTGCGCCTCCCCTGCTACCTGGGCCGCGGAAATGCGCCTTCGGCCACTAGCGCTGTCGGATGGGAAGTTTACCATCAGTTTGTCCACCAGCGCCCTGTGGTATAGCATCATTCTCGAACCCCTTTCCTCTTCGGGAATGAGAGTGGAAAGGCTCTCCTTATACCGTGGATCGAGCAGTGTGTACACCCAGTAATCCGTAGTGGCCAGAATGCATGTAACGCGAGGGTCACGAGAAAGGCATCCTAACATGAAGTCAGCCATGTGTGCCAGGGTACCTGTACGCAACACATGGCTGTCCTCACTCGGAAGATCACTTTCAGGATCCTCCTCCTCCTCCTCCTGCTCCTCCTCCTCTGGCCATACACGCTGAAAGGATGACAGGCAAGCTGCATCTGTACCCTCAGCAGTGGGCCAAGCTGTCTCTTCCCCCTCCTCCTCAATGCGCTGAGATATAGACATGAGGTTGCTCTGACTATCCAGCGACATACTGTCTTCCCCCGCCTCCGTTTCTGATTCCAAAGCGACTGCCTTTATGCTTTGTAGGGAACTTCTCAAGAGGCATAGCAGAGGAATGGTGACGCTAATGATTGCAGCATCACCGCTCACCATCTGGGTAGACTCCTCAAATTTTCCAAGGACCTGGCAGATGGCTGCCAACCAGGCCCACTCTTCTGTAAATAATTGAGGAGGCTGACTCCCACTGCGCCGCGCAAGTTGGAGTTGGTATTCCACTATAGCTCTATGCTGCTCATAGAGTCTGGCCAACATGTGGAGCGTAGAGTTCCACTGTGTGGGCACGTCGCACAGCAGTCGCTGCACTGGCAGATTAAACCGATGTTGCAGGGTCCGCAGGGTGGCAGCGTGCGTGTGGGATTTGCGGAAATGTGCGCAGAGCTGGCGCACCTTTCCGAGCAGGTATGACAAGTGGGGGTAGCTTTTCAGAAAGCGCTGAACCACCAAATTAAAGACATGGGCCAGGCATGGCACGTGCGTGAGGCTGCCGAGCTGCAGAGCCGCCACCAGGTTACAGCCGTTGTCACACATGACCATGCCCGGTTGGAGGCTCAGCGGCGCAAGCCAGCGGTCGGTCTGCTCTGTCAGACCCTGCAGCAGTTCGTGGGCCGTGTGGCTCTTCTCTCCTAAGCTGAGTAGTTTCAGCACGGCCTGCTGACGCTTGCCCACCTCTGTGCTGCCACGCCGCGCGACACCGACTGCTGGCGACGTGCTGCTGCTGACACATCTTGATTGCGAGACAGAGGTTGCGTAGGAGGAGGAGGACTGTGGTTTAGTGGAGGAAGCATACACCCCCGCAGATACCAGCACCGAGCTGGGGCACGCAATTCGGGGGGTGGGTAGGACGTGAGCGGTCCCAGGCTCTGACTCTGTCCCAGCCTCCACTAAATTCACCCAATGTGCCGTCAGGGAGATATAGTG
Organism: Eleutherodactylus coqui; assembly: GCF_035609145.1. Classification (NCBI taxonomy): domain Eukaryota; kingdom Metazoa; phylum Chordata; class Amphibia; order Anura; family Eleutherodactylidae; genus Eleutherodactylus; species Eleutherodactylus coqui. The sequence goes on from NC_089842.1 coordinate 35,001,462, forward strand.
GCCCTGTCCGCCTGTGCTTGTCCACGTGTCTGTTGTTAAGTGGACCTTGGCAGTAACCCCGTTGGTGAGGGCGCGTACAATGTTGCGGGAGACGTGGTCGTGCAGGCCTGGGACGGCACATCGGGAAAAGTAGTGGTGACTGGGAACCGAGTAGCGCGGGGCCGCCGCCGCCATCATGCTTTTGAAAGCCTCCGTTTCCACAAGCCTATACGGCAGCATCTCTAGGCTGATCAATTTTGCAATGTGCACGTTTAACGCTTGAGCGTGCGGGTGCGTGGCGTCGTACTTGCGCTTGCGCTCAAACTGTGGCGCTAGTGACGTCTGGACGCTACGCTGAGAGACATTGCTGGATGGGGCCGAGGACAGCGGAGGTGAGGGTGTGGGTGCAGGCCAGGAGACGGTACTGCCTGTGTCCTCAGACGGGGGTTGGATCTCAGTGGCAGGTTGGGGCACAGGGGGAGAGGCAGTGGTGCAAACCGGAGGCGGTGAACGGGCATCGTCCCACCTTGTGGGGTGCTTGGCCATCATATGCCTGCGCATGCTGGTGCTGGTGCCTCCCCAGCTGATCTTGGCGCGACAAAGGTTGCACACCACTGTTCGTCGGTCGTCGGGCGTCTCTGTGAAAAACTGCCATACCGTAGAGCACCTTGACCTCTGCAGGGTGGCATGGCGCGAGGGGGCGCTTTGGGAACCAGTTGGTGGATTATTCGGTCTGGCCCTGCCTCTACCCCTGGCCACCGCACTGGCTCGGCCTGTGCCCACACCCTGACTTGGGCCTCCGCGTCCTCGCCCGCGTCCACGTCCTATAGGCCTACCCCTCAGCATGGTGTATTAGCAGTAGTGCAGAAACAGAACGCTGTAATTAAATGTGCCGCTTATTGGCCTGTGGTTGGAGGCTGACTTCGTTTACGGAACCCGAGGAAATAATTTGGCGCACGCCTGCTGTAACACTTAGCTGCCTGCGTATTTATTTGGAGAACTACTACCCCCAGCACACACGGACCCAGAACACTGAGCAGAGTGACAGGCAGGCCAAATAGATTTTTTTTCAATATTTTTTGGAAAAGGACCACTGCGTATATTCAATCTATAAGATGTCTTCTGGCCCTGCCTACACAATTCTGTCCCTGATGTGTGTGTCACGGAACTGCAGTGTTGCACTGTTATTAACTGCAACAGACCGGTGATTTCAGAGCCAGGAAATAATTTGGCGCAAGCCTGCTGTAACACTTAGCTGGCTGCGTATTTATTTGGAGAACTACTACCCCCAGCAGACACGGACCCAGAACACTGAGCAGAGTGACAGGCAGGCCAAATAGATTTTTTTTCAATATTTTTTTCAAAAGGACCACTGCGTATATTCAATCTATAATATATGTCTTCTGTCCCTGCCTACACAATTCTGTCCCTGGACTATTACTGCAGGGCGTAATGCTCTGCACGGCCGATATACCAAAAAAAAAAAAATGTGCAACACTGCTAAAAGCAGCCTCCACAGTTCTGCACACGGTTAGATGTGGCCCTAAGAAGGACCGTTGGGGTTCTTGAAGCCTACAATAACTCCTAACACTCTCCCTACAGCAGCTCCAACACGATAGCACTGTCCCTCAGCTATCTCACAAGGCATCTGTGGCGAGCCGCGGGAGGGGCCGATTTTTATACTCGGGTGACACCTGATCTCGCCAGCCACTCACTGCAGGGGGGTGGTATAGGGCTTGAACGTCGCAGGGGGAAGTTGTAATGCCTTCCCTGTCTTTCAATTGGCCAGAAAAGCGCGCTAACGTCTCAGAGATGAAAGTGAAAGTAACCCAAACATCGCGTGGTGCTCGTTACGAGTAACGAGCATCTCGAACACGCTAATACTCGAACGAGCATCAAGCTCGGACGAGTATGTTCGCTCATCTCTAATAGGTACATTAAATAGTACCATTGAAAAATACAATGCTCCCTGCAAAAAACTGAAGAGAAAAAAGTTATGATTTTTGAAAAGTGGGAGGAGAAAACAAAAATGGAAAAAAACATAAATGGTCGTACCATCAAGTGGTTATCAATTATCATTCCATATCTTAGATTCACAAAACCTCTAATTGTGACACCCAAAAAAACCTAATAACACGAAAATCTGGGAAATTTGTATTCCATAATGGGCTACCAGTGCGGCACTACTTTTCCCGAGAGCACAGCTGGGGAAATGATTATAAGTCAATGGGGTCTGTTGCGTAAAGGAACCGGCTCTTCCTTGCCGCTTCTGCTTACAACATAAACCACTGCACAGATGTGAACAGAGCCTAAGGACCCTTTAACATGGGACAACCACATATCGCTCAGTGATTTGAAGCGGAACGGGAGGGGGCGGGGGGGTCATTCCAACTCTGCCGCCTCCAATCATAGTAAACAGGCAGTTCATAGATGAATGACTGCCTGTTTACACGGACTGATCATGGTTCAGTTTTGTTCATGCAGAAACTGAACGATAAACGATAAAAGAACAAATTATCATTGGTCGTTCAGACGGTGCACGCATATAGACTGAACGATTCTCACTGGTTCGCTGGAATCTGAATGAGTATCGATCCGTGTAAAAGGGCCCCAAGTCTGGCAAAGTACATTTTACATCTGATTGACTCTATACAATGCAGGAAGAAATATCTAACATTTTCCACATTCCAAAGCCAACTGTTCTCACGTAATGTTCCCGGTTACATCTGTCCTTCTCTGATCCAACCACCCCAACTTTTTTTTTCATTACCCTATGGAAATAAAACGGCAGTTTGCTATTGAAAGCCGTTTCCTGTTACAAAAATGACTAAGTTCAGAAACTAAACAAAATTGACTAAGTTCAGATTAATGGTGATTTTCATCTTTGTTTGATTCTGTTTGTTTTCACAGTTGCCATAGAAAACGACGTCTTATTTACTGAGGCAGCCGCTGCTTAATAGGCATGCCTTCCGTCTTTAATAAACTCCGACTTCTGCAGGAAACGGCTGAGGGGATGAGAATGGCTGCGTCTATATGAGATAGCAACTTTTTCCTCCTCTTAAAACAGGGAAAGAAAAAAAAAAGTTGGAACCTTTGTTCTACAGAAGAGTTATTTTAGGAGATTGATGGAGATATACAATGCCATCTTTTGTTATTCCATATTCAGAACAAGATTAGCTCAATGTGGCAGGTTAAAGGGAAATTGTTTTTCAGAGCAAAAAGTAGCACACTGTTATTACCAGAGTCTACAGGTTAATATGTTTTATATGTCAGCTCCTTCTTGGCCTCCTTTGAATCTTTGCACCATATTTGCTTTTACAAAAATAGGATTAAAGGGGTTGTCCCGAGGCAGCAAGTGGGTCTATACACTTCTGTATGGCCATATTAATGCACTTTGTAATGTACATTGTGCATTAATTATGAGCCATACAGAAGTTATAAAAAGTTTTATACTTACCTGCTCCGTTGCTGGCGTCCTCGTCTCCATGGTGCCGACTAATTTTCGCCCTCCGATGGCCAAATTAGCCGCGCTTGCGCAGTCCGGGTCTTCTCCTCTTCTCTATGGGGCTCCGTGTAGCTCCGTGTAGCTCCGCCCCGTCACGTGCCGATTCCAGCCAATCAGGAGGCTGGAATCGGCAATGGACCGCACAGAAGCCCTGCGGTCCATGAAGACAGAGGATCCCGGCGGCCATCTTCAGCAGGTGAGTATGAAGACGCCGGACCGCCGGGATTCAGGTAAGCGCTGTGCGGGTGGGTTTTTTAACCCCTGCATCGGGGTTGTCTCGCGCCGAACGGGGGGGGGGGGGTTTAAAAAAAAAAAAAACCCGTTTCGGCGCGGGACATCTCCTTTAAGGATATATTTATGTAAGGTGAGTAAGTTAAAGGGGTTGTACCAGTGTAGTGGCCCAGTATATGCTTTCCTGGCCCCCACCATAATGTCATACATGTCATGTCTTATGTAGATGCTCCGTGCAAAACTGTCTTGTCATTCTGTTATGTGTATTGCACAGCTGCAGCAAATGAGAGGTTAATGTCTGCAGAGTATGAGCTGACTGGTAAATGTAGCAATTCATGTCCTGTCACGTGGTATGAGAGAGGCTATAAATGTGAGTGATTGAGAGCGGGAAAGGGTTCTTCCATCTTCTGGAGCTGAGAGAAAGTAAAGCATAGAGGCACAGGGGGGCACCTTCAGCCCTCATGTGTTGAAGATGAAAGAGGAGGAGAGATTTCCAGAGAACAAGTATCAGCATGAGCAATGAGTGAGCCCACCCCAGAGAGAGAGAGCGTGAGTCAGTCCTAAGTTTTCTTACACAAGGCCCAGTGCAGAGGTACTCTTTCTGTCTTCGATTGTTCACGCCCAAGCATCCTGAAGTCTGGGACCGTTGGGTGGAGGTACGCATTTACAATTGTTACACACACAGGCATCCTGAAGTCTGGGATCACTGTGTGGTGGTACTGATCTTCATGTCTGTCTGTATATATATATATATATATATATATATATATATATATATATATGTAACACTACCTACACTTGGAATACTGTCTACTCTTGCCTTGTATTGTTGGAGTTGTTATCCAGTGAAGTTATTCCAGGCCCTGACCATTCCCAGGGACCTGAGGTACTCTATTCCTGTCTGTGGCTCATCTATTCTCCAACGATGTTCATGCCGGTAGATACCGGAATGGTGGCGTCACTCGTGACTAACTCTTTCTCTGTTCTAGCATCTATTGGGCATCCATATCCTAGCGGTGTCTGGAAGAGGCCCAGCACTGCCCTGGCCTTGGCTGCATGCGTCCCTCCGGGAGGGAGCGTGGTAACGCCGCCGTGACAAGCCAGCATCTTGTCCTCTCAGCTACTCAGCATATGCCATGTGTCCAGGGGTCACCCTACGAGATGCGGAACCAGGATTTAAAGTTATTCTTTATTTAGAGGAGAGGGCATAACTTGCAGATCGTTGTGGTCTCACCACTGAGACCTCTGCCAGTCTCAAGAACGGTGGTCCCTATCCACCTCATTGCAAGGTAATTGCAAACCCCCACACCCACAGCAAGGAGGAGACTGAATGGAGTGCTGTACACACCAGTGCTTTTATATAGTGGAAGAGTAATGTTTTCGTTCCTTGCCCCTACGCCTCTTTAATGCACCCTAAGACTTTATTTACTTTTGCAGCAGCTGACTGGCATGGATTTCTCCAGTTACGTCTACAGTCAACTAGTTCCATATCACTTTTCCCTAGCGGTATTCCAATGCATCAGTTCAGATGACTGATTTTCTGGTGCGTAAAAACGTCCGGCCCGAAATGTTCTAGTCGGCTGTTTTTACGATGGCCGGAAAAGATAGTTCTGGTTCCATAAACTCCTATGGGAGTCTATGGGAGCTGCCAAAAAAAGGAGGTGGGAGGGAGTTTAGAAGAGGCTATACTAAACTCCCTCCTCCTTCCCTCCCTCTCTCCGCCCCTTGCCAACTGCCAACAAGAGGAGGGGGCAGGAGCTTAGCACACTAGCTTTCACCCCCTCCCAATGTCAACAGGCAGCAAGGGGCGGAGAGGGGTCGGGAGTTTAACATACTAGCTCCCACCCCATCACGCCCTCTACCCTTGCCGACAGCCGGCGACGGTTGGAGAGGGAAAGGCAGCTTAGTAGAGCTAAACTCTCCCCCCATGCCCGACGGTATTCCAGGCACAGCATATACTCGCCGCAGTCGGGCCGTCTGAATGGGCTGCCTCTCGTTCATGCGATTTTCGGCCACGCTGGGGCCGTGTGGAGGAGCTCCTACATTTCTGCTTTTGTGAAATTTCACTTTATACTGCAGTTCAAGCTCGTAATTAGCAAATGTTATGTATTATAAAACCCCAGATTAGAGGACTTTCGCTGTACAACCGATGTATTAACTTTTATGAATTGTCAGAAATGACTCCACCACCACTAATGTAATCCAACCAGGAGAAAATCTACCTTCCGCCTCCCATCCCAATAAATAACACACATTTCCCTTTACTGGCAAAAATAGAGAGTTGCCCTGACTGCATTTAGATATTAGCATTGGCGTTTGTTGTAAATGCATTTATAAGAGTAATCTGAAAGCATTTAATAATGTTAGAATATGCACTCAGGTACATTTGAAATATGTTTTTATAGAAGTGCTCTCCCTATAATGCGGTGACTCCACTTCCTGAATCACATCCCCGTAGAATTCTACCCACCAGGAACCGCGATCCTCTGAATACATTCTTCTAGTGCAAAAAGCATTAAGAGAAATGCAACGCAATCGAAAGACAGAATACAGTATGTGTGCACAGCCTCATTATAATAGCTGAAGATACAAGGTGTCCGTGCAAACCGCCCACATTGTATCAGCTCGCAGAGCAAAAAGTAAGAATGGTAGGAAAATAACACTACAAGGAATGTAAGAACAGCTCAAAACTTTCTTCGAGGCACACTAATATCCCTCTGCATGTGCCCCGTTGGTAGAATGAACAATATCCAGTCTGTACTCAAATTCTTGCTATGTTCTCTCCAACATATCCGCTGTTACAGCAACAATCGTGGATCGGTGTCGTCTCTCCTTAAGGAGAGCACCCAGAAGGTGTGTGGAGACACCTAGTAGGTGAGTGCGTTGGGGGGGGACATGGTCTTTCCCCAAGGAGAGCACCTAGAACTGGTGTGGAGACAACTAGGAGGTGAGTGATGAGAATTATAAGGCCATGCATGCTCCTCTGGGTAATATATGCAAATAAGGAAGATGGAACATCTTCCTTATTTGCAGTAACAATCGTATCATGGATGCGGCTCACAAATCTGGGAGATCAGTCACTGTAGTCATGAATATGAGGTCCTTCATGTAACCCCAGAGGAAGAAATCCAGCGGAGTAAGATCTGGAGAGCAGGATGCCCATCAAATTGGTCCACCATGTCCAATCCAGTGATCTGGAAAGGTGTTATTGAGGGATCACTCATACTCCAATGTGAGGAGACCCATCTTGCAGGAAGATGATGCTAGTTTGCAGATCATCTACTTAGCGATGCAGGAACTGCTTCAACATGTCAAGGTATACGGGGCCAATTACTGCAGGCCACTGATCCAAAATGGACCAATAATCCTGTCTTCATTACACCACAATATAATAATGTCTATCCAGCACCCCTGATATGGAATATTTATTAATGCATGAATTAATCGCAGTGGCTTGAAAAAATATTGACACAGGCCAATCCACGGCTATCCACCGGATGATCCCTTCACCCTCCTCTAGTCTCCTTTCATGCAGTGAAGTTGCCTCGCAGTGCTCAGGTCTGTGCAGGTGGGCCGGCATTAACTTATTTTTGACTACCTGATGAAGCTCTTATGGCCGATACACGTGGTTCGTGGCCACCTCTGGACACACAGAAGGGTCTTATGGATGCGTTATTACTTAGAGCAAAAACATTGTTGTCACTTGGGATTTTCTTGCACATTTTTTGTACATTTTTGCCGTGATTTTTTTTTTGCGATAGTCAGTAGGACTTTCTTATGCGAAAAATGCTTCGCATCACCCAAAAATCGCAAGTTCGTGCATTGCGATGCAATAAAAAGCTGGCTCCATAGGGAAACATGGGAGATTTAAAAAAAAAAAAACAGCGAAAAGCAGAAAGATAGAGCAGGCAGGGTTTTTTTTTTTCCGCACAACATCGTATGAGTGAAAACATCGCAAATGTGAAGGAAACCATTGAAAATCATTGTTTCATAATTCTACTCTTAGGGCTCCTTCATACTGGCGAGAAAATCACATGCTTTTCCTGTAATGCGAGAGTGAGTGAAAATGCATGATTATAAAACCAATGATTTTCAATGGTTTCATACTCATTTGCGATGTTTTCACTCCTGCGATGCTGCGTAAAATAAAATCGCAGCATCTCCTTTCTTTTTGCGATATCGCTTATTGCCCTTAATGGGGCCGGCGGCAGCAATGCCAGCACCATTGAAAACAATGGGAGAACATCGCAAACCCTTGCTGCAGCTGTGTCAGCTGTGGCTGGGATTCCTTCAGGCCTGCAGGGATGTGAGGCTGTCACATTTAGGGGTTTCCACTGGTTCTAAATGGGGCTAGCGACAGCAGCGCCGGCCCCATTGAAAACAATGGGAGAAGATCGCGATTTCCTGCCACGGCATGGATGAAGGGAACCCCCACTGGGATGTGAGGCTGTTTCTATGTGAAAATGCCTTGCATCCAAGGGTTTTCAGAAGGACTGCGAGAGTGATCTTGGGCCGTGACTCACAGCCCGGTAATGCCCTTGTCAGTGTGCACGAGCTCTTAATATTAGTTTTAAATGTTTGGCGCATACATATTAATAATGATTGTCATGTTTGCTGATTCTGACGAGTACTGCGCATCACTGACTCTTTGGTTTTTGAGTTTGGTGTTATACAGTGTGCAGCCGGCTTTATTCTGAATGGTTATAAAGTGGTGCCAGCTGATATTTTTGTGTATATCATTGAATTTAATATTAATATATATATTTAATTAATCCCACAGAGGTGCATTGGGCTTTTGATTGGTCGTTCATTTACAGCCACTTTCCCCAATAGGATTGAATAGGGCATTATTTATTAGTTATTGCGGTAAATTGTGCATTTTGAGTGCGGGTTCGTCAAGAGTTGTTTGAACTGTAGTAACAAAATAAAACTGCCATATAGAAATACAATGGCGGAGCGCACGGCGTATACCGTACACTCCCCTGCTACTCCTGCTGATTCATTCATTATGGACTTCTTATCATGTAGGACATAAATCGTAGTGAAAGAAGGTTCTGGCGAAGTCTCAAGTGCGATGACAACATTGCCTCCCGCCATGTGAGGCCGAGTCTTATTTATTCCTGCCTCGTTAGACCTCACACACATGAACTTTGTAAATGCAGGATGCACAGAGGCATACAGACTCCTTGCATCTCTGCATTAGGCCGCCTCCACATGGGCAACATGATATCGACGCGAGAAAATGGCAGCGCTATCTCACCTGTGTTCTGTGCGATATCGCTGTGTTTGTGTCGCTACAAAGTCGCACATGATACTACAAAGTTGGACGACTTTGTAGTGCTCTTTGCCGGGTTTTTCGAGGGTTGCTTGAAATATAAGCCCCACCCTGAAAATAAGCCCTATCTGCATAAAAAAAAAATAACTGAATAAATAATACATCACCTATCAGGCGCTGTCAGCTCCGGTGCACATCTCATCTGCAGCTCCGGCACATTTTTCTGTAGTCTTCAGACAGCCCTTCCTGGATTGGAGGTTTAAAAACCCCGCCTCCAGGATGCGCTGGCTGTGATTGCTTCTCAAGCGCCGCGGCTCAGTCAATCAGAGCCAGCGCCTGATGAACCAATCACAGACATTCATTCAAACAGGTGCTGGAGCTGCAGACAAGTGCGATGGACCTGACAGCGGCTGTTAGGTGATGTATTTGGATTTTGTTTTTATTATGCAGCTAGGGCTTATTTTAGGGACAAACAGTAGGACTTCCTACTGTAAAAGTTGCATCGCACTGCATGAAGTCCACTTTTTTGTGCGATGCAATGCAATAAACAGAAAGGCTCCATAGGGAAATGGGCTACGAAGCCTCGCAAATTGCGGCAATTTTCAGCAACCCGCGATTTGTTTTCTTGCAATGAAGCAGGCTACAAAACATCGCTAATATGAAGGAAACCATTGGAAAGCATGGGTACAAATACATGCGGTTTGTAGCACTAGCACATCACGAGAAAATCACGCGATTTTGTCGCCCGTCTGAAACCGGCCTTATGGAGCTAAATGCACTCCATGTCGTGCAGATATTCTACCATATAGCGGCATAGCTAAAGGCTCATGGGTGCTGGGACAGAAGCTGCTCCCAATGTCACTTCACATTCTGCACCTCACAGTCCACGGGGGCCGTCTTAAAATACATATACATCAGCATATATATGACAACTATTCTAACATGACAAGATTAGACAGAGCAGTGTCGCTCAATTATCCATAAATGTCCATTGTTCTCACCCCAAAATAATACGTCATCTGTGCCTCACAGTAAAATAGTGCCCCCACAAAGGGATAGCTGCCCCCTCTGTGCTCATTCATAGTAAAAATCCCCCCTTTGTGCCCCCACAAAGTGATAATGCCCTGCTTGTGCCCCACAGTAATAATGCCCCTATTTTCGCCCTCATATAGTAAGAATACCCACTTTGCGCACCAAAGAAATAAGTTCCCTTTGTGCCCCTGACAATAGTGGTCTCCAGGGGCGTAACTATAGAGGATGCAGGGATGCGGCTGCACCCGGGCCCAGGAGTCTTAGGGGGCCCATAAGGCCTCTCGTCTCCATATAGGGAGCCCAGTACTAGGGATAAAGCATTATAGTTGGGGGCCCCGTTCCAGGCTTTGCATTGGGGCCCAGGAGCTTTAAGTTACGCCTCTGGTGGTCTCCCTGTGTTCCCCCAAAAGACGGTGGTCCCTCTGTGCCATTACAAACTAATGGTCTTCCCTCTGTGCTCCTGCTTCCCTCCTTAGTATTAGTGGTCCCTTTACTCCCCTGCTCACCTCCCAAATAAAAGTGACCCTCTGTGTTCCAGCTTTCCTTCACCCCAGTAATAGTGGTCCTCTGTGCTCCTTCTTAGCCCCCAAATAATAATGGTTTCTCCGTGCCTGTGCTCCCCCCAGTGATATTGGTCCTTAGTGCTCTGTGCAGCAGGGGTGTTTAGAGGGGGCTTCCCTCTGGTTTCCTCCATCTATCTTGCTTTCATTTATTTCACTACTCAGTAGTTCTTTTATTGTCATAATTGTGTACTATTGCTTTAAGAGGTGACTGCAGGCTGGAGGAGTGCAGCATTCACCATGTGACAGGAAAGTATGGGGGTTGTGGTCCATGAGCTGCCCGCAACGCATGAGAACTGAACTCTACCAAGGAAAGGACACGCGGCTACCTCTATGAGGAGACTTTGTATTGAACCAGGGAAACACTGAGCAATACCATTGAATACTGAGGGCGTTGAGTAAACCTGCTGATTAGTGGAATGCTGCACAACTCCGCCACGCTGCTCATAACCCTCTACTGGGTACAGGTGACACCCACCTCCTCTATTGCCCAATTATTAAACTGCTCAATCCCTACTTGAAAGTGTTGCTTAAAGGGGTTGTCCCGCGGCAGCAAGTGGGTCTATACACTTCTGTATGGCCATATTAATGCACTTTGTAATGTACATTGTGCATTAATTATGAGCCATACAGAAGTTATCAAAAGTTATTCACTTACCTGTTCCGTTGCTGGCTTCCTCGTCTCCATGGTTGCCGTCTAATTTTCGCCGTCTAATGGCCAAATTAGACGCGCTTGCGCAGTCCGGGTCTTCTTATCTTCTCAATGGGGCTCCGTGTAGCTCCGTGTAGCTCCGCCCCGTCACGTGCCGATTCCAGCCAATCAGGAGGCTGGAATCGCCAATGGACCGCACAGAAGAGCTGCGGTCCACGGAGGGAGAAGATCCCGGCGGCCATCTTCAACCGGTAAGTAAGAAGTCACCGGAGCGCGGGGATTCAGGTAAGCGCTGTGCGGTGTTCTTTTTTAACCCCTGCATCGGGGTTGTCTCGCGCCGAACGGGGGGGGGGGGGGGGGGTTGAAAAAAAAAACCCGTTTCGGCGCGGGACAACCCCTTTAACTTGCATAGTAGACTGAGTTGGATCTTTATTGTTGAATACAGTTGTTCTAAGCCACATCTGCCCTACATGCCTCCTACTTATTGAGAACATGGACTGCCGCATGACCAGGTAACTCTGGTCCCCTGCCCTGCATCTTCTTAACCTGCATTACCATCCTACCTGGCTGCCTCATCCCCACCTTCAGGTGCTCTGGGTGAAGGGCAAGAATTTACAGATATGAAGGTACTAGTGCAGAGTAGAGGGCCCCAGCCTAGGAGACAAGGGGGTAGAGTTTGGGTCTTGTCATGGTGGCTCTACCGTCTCCCACCCGGAGCGTAACCCATGACACGTCCAAGGTGCCGAGGACACGTTTTTAAACAGGGGAACCCAATGATGGATTACCTTGGTCCTTTGTGTCACGCGTGACACCACCGTTCCATCCTCTGCGGTGAATCCAGTTGCTGGTAATGAAGAGTCCACACACAGGGCTTTAACTTTCTGAGCCAAACTGGGAACAGTCGGTGAAACTCGTTTACTTGGCACAACTTGCAAATACACGCCAGCAGGAAAACAGTAAAAACTTCAAAGTGATGTGACAGGGAGGATTCATGGGTGAACAGTCCTGTTATCTGTGGCTCCTGGTCCCGGCAGATTCACGGGTGAACAGGAGAAACCACAGTCCTGTTATCTGTGGGTCCTGGTCCCGGCAACACTCTCTCTTCTCTTACACTCTCTACGAGTCAACACTCACATTTGGGAAAAGGGTGTGCTGCATGGCGGTTCCTCATTCTCTAGCTCTCTTAGCATTGAAGGGGTGCATAAAGCTCTCCATAGCACTGCACTGCCCTATATTGCTTCCCTCATCTCAATCCACCACCCAACTCGCACCCTCCGCTCTGCTAACAAAATCAGACTGAGTGCCACTTTAATTTGAACCTCTCATTCCCGCCTCCAAGACTTTTCCAGAGCAGCACCAGTCTTCTGGAATGCACTACCCATGCTCTAAAAACGCATCTCTTCATGGAGACATACCATATCCTCTAAACCAAACCCCCTGTACTCCGCCTGATAACATGCTCCCTGTCCTAGTGACTGCAACCCTGCTAGCTGCCATCAACTGGCCCCTGCAGTCACACTGATTCAGCCACCACACGGCTCTATGTCTGACTATTGTTTATGTGTAACATTACATAGACAATTGCATACATACAGTTATGGAGGGGACCTATTGTTCTGGGCCACTACACTAGCATCAGTGTGGCGAAGGGGGCCCGGTCACAATTGTGACCACTGCGACCCCTATAGCTATGCCACTATGTACCATATAAATGAGGGGAAAATATCTCATGGTACTTTGTCCAACTGAAGGTTGTACAGTATAGGGAAATATAGTATAAAAGTCTATAGATGCCATATTACAACTCTATACAACCTGAAAGTTGTGCTGAGCTGTTAAGCGATGCTCAACAGGAACACTTATACAGTACTATGTACATGATCAAAATAGTTTATCGTATTATATCCAAGGACATTGGGGCCCAGCAGGGTTTCCTCCGATCCCACTGATTTATAACACTGTCTTTAAGAATTCCACCACAGTGTCTGTCGTTTCGATGCTAGAATATTGTTGCATGTTATGCTATTCTTGCTATCAAATGTAACATCAAAAGTACTTATTAAACTACAAAAGAAAGTCTTGTCTGGACGTGCTGGGCCAAGTAGTCCTACCACAGTTGGAGTACGGTGAGCAGCATGCAGCAGATACTTAAAAAAATTAATCAGAATAGACTCTTTTGACTTATTTCTCTACAAACAGAAGAAACTAAATCAATGTAAGGAACATCCAGGCTGAACAATCTGTTTCCTCCCCAGATAAGAAGAAGCTGGCCTGTATACACAGTGAGTTACCATGCATTGTATTATGCAGAAGTTTCCTAACACTCTGATTTTTGGCACATGGACTCCACCCCACACTGGACGCGGCAGATGGCAGCCTGTAGAAACAGTTGGCTTTCGACAGTTCTGTTAAGTTGGGGGGAGGCAGGTGTGTCTGTGCCGGCAGGGAATCTCCTTGGAGACCTTTGTATGTGTAACCAGGTTTTACTTTTTTCTCCAGGTAATGAGATACTGAGCAGAAGGTGTGACTGCTTAAAAGATTATTCGAGACAAGACTGAAGGAAAAAAAATGTTGGCTAGAAGAGTAAGCCTCGTACTCTGAAGTGTTCTTCCATTGTTTTGGGGAGGAAGGAGAATAAAACTAACGGTACAATTAGAGGCTAACCACATTGTCTTGTGCACCGTACGGACTGTTTTACCTATGGGCTTCTAAAGTGTGTTCTGGCCTGGCGGTATGATGTTCCGAGTCTAGGTCCATAGACCCATGGTCATGGTCAAGTCTGTACATAAAATGGGTGGTGCAGAAGTAGGCGATTGTTGCTGGAAACAGCAAATTCAGGCAATGTGAATACATGGCTGCCAACAGAGCAAGAAATTGCTAACTTGTCACAGCCGCTTTGTTTTTAGAAGAACTAAAAACCCAGCGACTGTCAGCTTATTTAAACAGGCAGTGAATGGTTGCCTGTTTGTAGTTAATGGAGTCCACCGGCTGGAACGATCTCTGCCCGCTCCGCCTCTATTCACAGAATGACTATCAGTCCTGTCTAAAGCACAAGAGCGATAGTTGGTGGCAGGGGCATAACTAAAGGCTCAGGGGCCCTGATGCAAAAAGTGAGCTGGGGCCCCCCTCTATCTGTACCCGTACCCATACCTAAACCACGTTGCACAGAGGTATAACTTGAAGCTTCTGGGCCCCAATGTAAAACCTGTAACAGGGCCCCCAACTATAATGCTTTACTCATAGTACTGGGCTCCTTATATGGAGAAGAGAGGCCTTATGGGCCCCCTAAGGCTCCTGGGTCTGGGTGCAACCGCATCCCCTGCACCCTCTATAGTTACGCCCACGGTTGGTAGGACGGTTGTTGGGTACTTATGCGTCTTACAGTTGTCTTGTGTAAAGATACCTTAAGATATACAGTTTAACCTCACAATATATCGGTTCCCTCAAAATTAAGTCAGGCTCACACGAGCGGGTCGGATACCGCAGATTCCAGCAGTAAGCACGGCCGGTGACCCTGCATACCTCACCTAACTGAATTGTGGCAGCTGCCAGGCGGTCATGCGCAGTATAGTTTATTGTGTTTGTTTGTATTCCCCACTCCGTCGTTTAGCGATGATGCGGGTATCTGCAGCCCATACAAAAATGTTAATTACATGTTGGACGCCTCCATTAACATCGGTGGAGGCCGTCCGCGCGGATTCCGTGGTAACATAGAGCATGCTGCGATTTTTCTTCCACTCACAGAATACACAATTCGTATCTGTGAGTGTGAAGGAAAGATTGAAACTGCATGCCTTTCAATGTCTTCGTTTTACTGCAGAAGGTCCGCGTGGACGACGATCGCGGGATCCGCAATTCACATCCAGTTGTATGAGACCGGCCTTAGTCACAGGCTTTACAAAACTCCAATATAACAGATTTGGTGGACAACATGCTCTCTTTTGTTTTACCGTGGACACATTTTGCCTTAAAAAGGTTGTCCGCTTGTTCTCCTGGCGTTCCCATCCTGAGCGCCATGATGCCAGTGGGCATGTGACACTGCAGCCTCTGATTGGCTGCAGCTCTCACTTAACTTCCTGTGATGTCAACTGTTACAACCAATGCCTGGGAACATAGAGGGGCTGCATTCCGGCGGTAACTACTGCTCAGTTTATCATTTTACTACAGGGAGCCCTATTAGGTCCAATGTCCATGGGCGGATCTGATTTCCGCTGTTCAAGCCGTCCATAAGGAAACATGGCCACCTGTACCTAAATTAAAGCATGCAGATTTGATTTGCGGGTCTTTGGATGTGGAAATCCAATTGCAGCATGCTCCATTTCAGTGCGGTTGAAGTCAATGGAAGCCATCCGATCCGCGTCCGCAATTGACATTGCGAACGGGTCGCAAATTACACGGGAAAGCAGGAGTTTGAAAAAAAACTCTACTGCGCATTGGCATCGGTGTGCCGGCCGGCGCTTCCACCCACATTTGCAGTAAAGAAAAAAGAAGACCTGGACAGATACGCCGTGAGCAGGGTTGGATTCCACTGTGGGTTCCGCATGCAGAATCCTACCCACCCGTGGACATGACACCTTAAAGGGATATTGTCCAGTAACTGGACAACTCCTTAACCATCTCGCTAAATGCGCCCCACCTACCCCGCGATAACTGATCTTGTTGTACAGGTGCAGGAAAGGTGAGAAACCTGCCTATTCCTCCGTAGCGCGGCCGCTCATTTATGTAATAAAACAGCCCCCCCCCCCTCTCCTCCCGAAGACAAAGTAATTAGAACATAAGTGAATTCCACAGAGTTCAGAAATACAGTAGCTGAGTTCTTGAAAACATGTTATTATTAATTAAAGATTGAGAATGCGGGAGAGAGTGGAAAATACTGACTGCTCGGCTTTTTTTCATGTGTTTCAGAGTAGTTTCTTTCCATGTGTCTCTCTGTGCTAAATTTTTCAGTGTTTTTAACATCAGACTGATGTTACGTATAATTACTAACTTTGCACCAAAATTATATTTGACATGGCTTGTGAGGCAAATTAGAGCATTACAGAGTGTGCAAATCCACCTGGGAAGAGGAGCCGAGGCATTTGAGACAGTGCAGAGTAAAAGTAATTTGAATATTACATGTGCCCTCCTGAAATTGCCAAAATCATTTAAATTGCTAGAACGGATATTTTCTCTAATTAAACGTGTGTATTGGAGGGTTCATAATAGTGTTTTATGGAAGGCGGAGGACCCATTTTATTCTCTAAATTAATCTATAGATGGCTCCATACCACAGGGGTCACTGCAGACCTAATTAAAGAACAAATGTCCAAAGGTCTTGTGCTAAATTGTTTATAAGTAGCTTGTGTAATTCTTGTCCATAACCCTTTCTGGTGTACGGCTGACTGCTGATGACTGGGGGCTGCTAAATACGAGGTTCGCACATGTCGCTCGCTGACTGCTGGCGGTGTTGGATCTGTTCAGAAGACGACGAATGTTTTGGGGAATGCTGCGCTAATGTTTTTTCCTGGACAGTCAAAGGGGTTAGATAGATGGAGCATTCGGATGTGGCTGCAGTTAGAAGTCATAGGAAAATACAATATGTATTGCAGTGATGGCCTGCATGCCTGTAATCTGCATGTGCAGAAAGCAACAAGACAGCAGGATAAATGAATACTGTACCAGAACCAAGTATATACCTTAAATAGAGCTCCAGAACTATCCTCAATACATAGATACGCTACCAGAACCAAGCTGATAACATAAATACAGAACCAAGTTTAGTATATAAATACAGCTCCAGAACCAACTTTATTACATAGATATAGTACCAGAACCATGTTCATAACATAAATATAGCACCAGAACCATTCTCAGTACATCAATATAATACCAAAAACAAACTCATAACATAAATACAGCACTAGAACCAAGTTCAGTACATAAATATGGTTCTAGAACCAACTTTAGTACATATATATATATATATATATATATAGACAGTATATATATATATATATATATATATATATATATATATATATATATATATATATATATATATATAATACAAGAAGCATGTTCATAACCAAAGGCGTGACTTGAAGCTCCTGGTCCTCAATGCAAAAACAGAGCCCCCAACTACAATGCTTTATTCATAGTACTGGGCTCCCTATATGGAGAGGAGAGGTCTTATTGGCCCTCAAAGGCTCATGGGCCCGGGTGCAACTGCATCCCCTGCATCTCCTCTAGTTACGCCAATGTTCATAACAAAAATATAGCACCAGAACCATCCTTAGTATATATAATACCGGAACCAAGCTTATAACATAAATACAGCACCAGAACAACCCTTAGTATTCATAGTACCAGAACCAAGCTCTTAATATAAATACAGCAGCAGAGCCAACTTTTTTACGTAAATAAAGTTCTAGAACCATCCTCAATGCATAGATATAATACCAGAACCAATATCATAACAAAAATACAGTACCATAATCAAGCTCAGTACATAAATACAGGACTAGAACCAAGCTCATAACATAAATTACAACGTTATAACTAAATTCATAACGTAAATGCAGCATGAATCAGACTCGGCACATTGATAAATAACCGAAACCAAGCTCATACGGGCTCACAGCAGCACTTCAATTGCTCTCCAGCCTACATCTGTTGGCATCTTACCTACAAGCTGGTGGATGGCGCCTACTTTGACCATGTTATATATTGTAGGAGTGCAGCATCAGAAGTGGACACCAGGGGGCTTGAGAGCAGGCTGTCTAAAGGAGTGTTTGGCAGGGAAAGGGTCTAGCCTGATGATTAATCAGGGAATTGTAGTGGCTGGAGGACAGATCTCCAGGTCTTCGGAGCTCAGTGTCCCTGGGAGAGTTTCATTGGAGACCAAGTGTTGTACTGTAGTGGTACTCCTGCTGCTGCCTGGAGGAACCAGGAGTCTGACATGGGTGGATAGCTCTTAGACTGGCACCTTGTTTGGGTACAAGTTAATTGGTGGTACACTATGTATTTGAGGCGCTAGGCCTGTATGGTAGACAAGGTACTACCTCTGTTATTCAATGGGCAGGGACTTCTATATATTCATGTTCACAATGACGTATAACAACAGTGTGAGGATTGTGTTATATGAGTTCTGTTAATTTGCCACGATAAGGAACAGATTTACTGAGTTTGTACCAAACTTCTGGTCTAGAATCATAGAATGGTAGAGTTGGAAGGGACCTCCATGGTCATCGGGTCCAACCCAACTGCTCAGTGCAGGATCAGTAAATCATCCCAGACAGATATTTGTCCAGCCTTTGTTTGAACACTTCCATTGAAGGAGAACTCACCACCTGCCATGGTAACCTGTTCCTCTCATTCATCACCCTTACTGTCAGAAAGTTTTTCCTAATATCTAATTTGTGTCTCCTCCTTCCAGTTTCATCCCATTGCTTCTAGTCTTTCCTTGTACAAATAAGAATAGGGCTGATCCCTCTGCAGTGTGACAGCCCTTCAGATATTTGTAGACAGCTATTAAGTCTCCCCTCAGTTGTGAATCCACCTACCCGTTTCTTGTCAATCCCATATTTGGTCATTTTTTTCAATAAGTATGGTATGAGATACTTTGTCAAATGCTTTACTAAAGTCAAGATATGCTACATCTACCGCATTTCCCTGATCAACCCAGTCAGTGATTCTGTAATAGAAGGAAATTAGATTTGTCTGGCATGACTCGTTTGTTACAAAAACATGCTGGCTCTGGTTAATTACTCCATTTTCATCCAAGTACTTGCATACATGCTGTTTAATAATTTGTTCAAAGATCTTTCCTGGTATAGAAGTCAGGCTCACAGGCCTATAGTTTCCTGGATCCACCTTCTTCCCTTTTTTGAAGATAGAGACAACATTTGCCCTTTTCCAATCTAGTGGGACTTCTCCTGTTCTCCAGTGGTTCAGCAATTACCTCCAACTTCCAAGTTGCCACAATATATGTATGAATTTTACTGCTGTACTTCAGTTACATTCCTGTCAGTACCTTCAGAGAAAGGTCACATGATTTTGTTTTCTCTGATTTTTAGTGCTATGGATTGACGGGACCTAAACTGTAAACTGATTGGCCAAAGAGCTGGATATGAAAAATAGGTAGAATGTAAATTGACTTCGATATACCAAAAGTATGTGCATAGCAATAAGTGTTTCTCATTCACTACAGACTGAGTTATAGTGTTAAAGGGGTTGTGCCATGTTATAAAGCTATCCTCTATCCACAGGATCAGGGATAACTTTATGATTGGGGAAATCTGACTCCTAGGAGCCCTACTGATCTCGAGAATGGGGTCCAGTCGGCCCCTGAGTGTATCAGAGGCTGTGCATAGCTGCTACATTCACTTCAGTGACAGATGGAGATTACTGAGTTCAAGCCCCTCGGCAATCTCTGATGGGGATAACTTCATAATTTGGTGCAACTGCTTTAATTGATCATTAGTAAATTGTTCCATTGTGTCCAAATAATACTATTGTTATTGCTGTTGTTTTCCTTATTGGACACTTAGTAAAGTCTTGTTTGTTTAAATGAACTTGTGTAAAGCTTTTTGTTAATTGCGTCATATCTTGCATCTGTTACAGCTGCAGGAGTCACATGTAGCTAAGGCTGGCCATGTCCAAACTATATACTTCCTTGC
Organism: Eleutherodactylus coqui; assembly: GCF_035609145.1. Lineage (NCBI taxonomy): Eukaryota > Metazoa > Chordata > Amphibia > Anura > Eleutherodactylidae > Eleutherodactylus > Eleutherodactylus coqui. Next base: position 35,021,353 of record NC_089842.1, read on the forward strand.
CTCTATAGACGGCATATACTATAAGGGTCTTTTCTCTGGGACCACCTATTTGAGCATCCTAGCTCCACAGCAACCCCAGATTGCAGTTAGTAACTTCCCTGCTATATTGCTGTCATAAACATTTATAAAGGGGTCTTATCATGACCCCTTACAAAGGTGGATAGCCAGCTGGTTGCCTGAGGTCCCTCTTCTAGCACCACAACCAGTACCTGATTTTGCTGTAGTAACCCATGTCCAGCCTCTCATTGTACTTCAGGGAAAGTGTAGAAATGTAGCAGAGCTTATCCCAATGCTGATAGCTTGCTGCAACAAATCATCTTAACACAACACAAGCCATTGAAAAGCTATTGAAAGAGCAAGAAAAAGTTCTTTGCCACAGTTATGTCAAGATAAACATTGCTATATTTGTATAATTTTGTCTTCAACTCATGTAAATGTAAATTGTTATATAGAGAGACATTACACAGGTGCAATATACTGATAAACAACCACTCACACACCTACCAGATATTGGGAGGGGGGGGGGCTCCTTAGTATTATACTTGCTCATAGGTAAGGCATATAAAAGGTCCCACTTATATGTGTAGAACACCATGCAGGCTTACAACCTATAAATGACTCCCATAATAATGAAGCCCAGTGTGTTGCCTTGTACCCCGGGGTGCCCCTAGCATTCTGCTACTTGAGGGGAGCAGACAAATGGTGGCCCCTACCCCTCCCCCCCCCCCCCCCTTCCCGAACTCAATACTTTACTGATGTCAAATAATTTGTTTTGGTATATATGTGTGTTTGCGAATGTGCAAATAAGGAAGATGGAAAAATGCTCTCCCATACTGCAGTACTGGCTCTAGCCAGCAGATGGCACCATTGTAAAATGGCAAAAAGAGAAAGCCCCCTAGGAAACTCTGAATCCAAAATTGGATTGCAAAGGGATAAAGAGGTTTAATCTGTTGTGAATTTGCATAAAAATCCACACCAACTAGTGCAGATTTCATGTTGTGGATTTTCTGCGCAGTTTTCCCCTAAACTCAGGATCACGTGAATCATAACACCCAGAAAACGTTATTTATCCTACGTACCTTTTTTAATTATGGAACGTATAGAGGGATACTTTTATTTGACTTTTATTATATAAACGGTGGCCTCTGATACATTGTATTCTACATCTGGCGAGAATTGCACGGCTCTCCTCTTTGCGCGGACGGTGGACCCTTCTTATCTCTACGCTCTTGTTCCAACTACAATGAGTTAAATGAAATACTTTTTCTTAGTCTTTTTTAATGGAGTTTGAACCCTGCCGGTTCTTCTCTTAATGCAGAGACTTGTCAGGCAAATCTGCTTTACATTTAGATGCCGTTTATTTTTGGCACTAGCTGCTTACTGAATTGCCTCATCTACAAGATTTTGTCCTAGGCCTTTAACTGCATTTCCCATATCAAAGTGCGCTGTCTTTATCACTAGGTCACTCCATTTGGTAAGTACTCTGACATGTAAGTGGTAATTTCTTAATAGGTTTTGATTCTGCCTGCAGCAATCCACACTAGTTGTTTTAGTGCCTCATTAACATTTGATGTGATGACGAATTCCCTAATTGTTAATAACTGCTGATGCAGAGATATTTTTTTTAAGCTGGAGACCCACTCATTGCTCGGAGTATCATATGTCAATAGCCTGGAAAGGTCTGCTTCTAATAGTAAAGCATCTACTATTGTCATTTCCAGACCTTAATATTCTAATAGGTTGCTATATTTCAGTTCGGTGAGTACAAGTCTGCTTTAAGCACCCTGTCAATTATTAATTTATGCAAACAAATGTGAATCATAGTTGGTAATATGTATCCGCAGCACATACCTCTGCAAGGAGACAAACAGGAGTTGGAGCTTTACCATATCACAAGTTTTTCCGTGAGCTTTTCTTTTATGGTTTTCCATGAGTTCAGTTATCCATGGCTGGCCCATGTGGTCGGTCGCACACGGTGTTGGACAGCAGCTTGTAGGAGTGACCAGGCGGTTGTACGCTAGGGGCCATTGCCCCCCTAAGATGATGTTTTTCCTCTGGGCAGTAATGTCTTGTGGAGCTCTTTGAATCCTCCTCTTAGCTTTACCTTCTCCCCTCTGATGTTCTGAGGTTACCCCTGAGACAAAATTACTTAGTTCTGCTCCTGTATTAAAGTTATGAGCTTGGTTCTGGTATGATATCTATGTCTTAAGGTTGGTTCATCTGTAGAGATGAGCGAGTATACTCGCTAAGGCTAACTACTCGAGCGAGTAGTGACTTATTCGAGTATCTGCCCGGTCGTCTCAAAAGATTCGGGGGCTGGTGCGGGTGACAGGTGAGTTGCGGCGGTGAGCAGGCGGAAGCGGGGGGGAGAGAGGGAGAGAGAGATCTCCCCTCCGTTCCTCCCTGCTCTCCCCCACCGCTCCCCGCTCCCCGCCTGCCCCCGAATCTTTAGCGACAAGCGGGAGGATACTCGGCTAAGGCACTACTCACTCGAGTAGTTAGCCTTAGCGAGTATACTCGCTCATCTCTATTCATCTGTATTTATGTTATGACTTTAATTCTGGTGTTGTATCTTCATACTGAGCTTGGTTCTGGTACTGTATTTATGCACTGAAGTTGGTTCATGCTGTATTTATGTTATGAGTTTAATTCTGGTGTTGTATCTTCATACTGAGCTTGGTTCTGGTACTGTATTTATGTACTGAGGTTGCTTTCTGCTGTATTTATGTTATGAATTTGGTTCTGATGCTGTTTTTGTGTACTGTGCTTTGTTCTGGGGTTGTATCAAACTACTGAGCTTGGTTCAAGTGCTGTATTTATGTTAAGCAATTGGGTCCCAGCAGTTGGACCCTCAGTGGTGACCCTCTACAGCCAGTACATGGCTGCAGCATTTTCATGGTGAGTTGAAGTGAGTATGCCTTTTTTGAAGCGGTTTTCTACAGACAACCCCTACAAGGGCCTGTCTACTTTAGACAATATTTTTTTTGTTAGGAAGGTACCCTGCAAATAAGCTGATTATATAGCGTTGTGGTGTTGGGATTACCAGCGATAACCTGTAATTTGCTGGGGAACCTTGCAACCTCCACGAGAAAAATTTAGCATGACATTGAGCCCAATGAAACCAGTAGGTAGTCCATGTAATGAAGGAACTTGTTGTGTTCTCTAGAGCAAGAAGTCCTTTTTGTAACTGTTGTTCCCTCCCATTTATGGAGGCCACGGACAACAGTCTTCCCTTTTATTACCTATCACATCCCTTTAAGCCAGAACATGATTGACTTCAGGCTCCCCAGTATATTGCCTGCAAATAAACTTTTTCGTTCTACACAACTTTTGTTTCCAAAGTATTTGTAGGTCCTCGTGGTGCGGTGGTGGTTAGTCGAGTGAAGGAACTTTGGGGATAGCAGCCCTTCCCACCTTAGTAATGGAAAAAGATTGAGATACCAGTTCTGTTGTGTCCTGGAAGAAAATAATTTAATGACCTTTATCCATCTTGTGAGACTATTGGATTTCTTAAACAATTGAGTCCAGGAAAGAATAGGAATTGTCGAAAGTTGTGTTTTTGTTTTTTTTCTCCTTGTGCTTTAACCACATTGATCAGTAATGCACATGTTCTACCAGCGACAAGGGACTTCTCCTACAATCCACTCCTCTAAGGTTTGCTTCATCATTCTTGTGGTTTTCATCTTCTTACATCTCCATTTTTATAATGGAATAATTACTAACCTTACTGGGAATTAATCATTTGCTCCGTAAAGCAAGTAATAGAGAGTATTAAAGCTATTCAGAGGAATTACACGAAACAGCTGTTATGCTTAAAAATCAAAAGGATTTTTATTTTTTTTCACACACAAAGGAGACGTCGCGCACAATCTAAATGAGCAATAATTGAATATAATAGGTTTATATGGTATTTCTTGTTCGTTTCGCGCCTCTTGACAATCTCGGTATTCTTGCCGTCCAAACATCAGGGCAAATACAAATTGTCTGGTTAAACAGCTACATTTCAAGCAAAACGGCTCAGAATGATTATAAGGAATCCCAATGCGGGTTGTAATGGAAAATAGGAAATACAAGCAGAACAAGAACCTATGCAATAAGCAAAAATGTCATCGCTAGTCAGGGGAATGGTTAGGGTCTTAATAGATCAGGGGCGCAAGGCATACGTTGCGTCCCACCCAAGGGTGCCTTCATATGGAATGTTAATGTTGTGGAATTCCGGCAGCGGAATTTGCTTGCAAAATCCTTTCAGGATGGTTTTGGATGGTTGTAGGTGCAACGACACTCGGCTCAAACTCTTGAGCTTTGGCGCAGAGTTTGAACGGCCGAAGAAAAACCTTGTTCAGGCACAACTATCCTTTATAGCAGCGAGCATAGGTGCGCCTACAGCCGTCTGCGAGTCTGTTTAGATGTTGTGTATTTGCTGTTGATCTCCTTTGAAGTCAGCGGCAAATATACCTCGTATGACGTCGGGCTTAGGGTATGTTCACATGCCAGATTTTTGCCACGAGATTTGGCATGGCATCCAACTAGATATGAGGGGGCATGCTCGCTAAGGACAATTACTCGAGCGAGTATTGTCCTTAGCGAGTACCTGTCCGCTCGGAAGAAAAGGTTCGGCTGCCAGCGCGGGTGAGAGGTGAGTTGCGGCAGTGAGCAGGGGGAAGAGAGGGAGAGAGAGAGATCTCCCCCCCATTCCTCCCCGCTCTACCCCGCTGCTCCCTGCCCCCCCCCGCCCCAACCCCCCCCGCCGGCAGCCGAATCTTTTCTTCCGAGCGGGCAGGTACTCGCTAAGGACAATGCTCGATCAACTAATTGTCCTTAGCGAGTATGCTCGCTCATGTCTAATCCACACCAATTCCACATCAAATCTGCATCCCATTACTTTCATATTCACTGTTGATAGGGTGTGGATTTTTTTTCCGCGTGAAAAAAAAATAAGTGATGTCAATTTTTGATGCAGATTCTGAGGTGTTCCCACACAGAATCCATGCCAGAAATTCCACATGTGTATTGAGGGCTCCTCACGTGGATGATTTTGCACTAGCCAAGCATGATGAAACGACAACATTTTGTGGATGGGGGATGCTTCTCAGTCCATCAATATCTGCTGCCCTAAGCTCTCACTCATGACCTGCAGGTTGTGGGTTCAATCCCCGCTTGGTTCAGGTAGCTGGCTCAAGCTTAACTCAGCCTTCTATCCTTCTGAGGTCAGTAAAATGAGTACCCAGCTTGGTGGGGGTAATAAGTAAATTACCTGAAAGCGCTGCGGAATAAATTAGAATAAGAAGATTTATTTTTATTTTTTATTAAGTAGGATCCAATGTGTTTCATTTCCATTCAGGCTATTATTTTGTTACCCAATCAACCCACCCAGACGGCCGCTAGTGTCTGGCAACGTCAACTCTCCCCTTGCCTATTCAAATAAACATGATCGCTTTTTGGCCAATCAGAACATGCATGCTTATAGGAGAGTCAGGAGAGATAGCTACCTAATGTATATGGCTGCCAGAACTACTATATCTTAGTATGCATAGCATTGCTTATTGGTGATGGGTTTGGCAGGGTAGGACTGCTCTGCGCCTGTGACTGCACTATAGTTTAGTTTATAGAGTTTATGGCCCTTATAAAACAATATATAAAGTTGGATAACACGTAGGAGAAGTTTTACGCTCCTCTGTTTATTTGGCAAGTGGAAAAAAAATTGAGTCCTCTTCAAAAGGGAAATTTCTGCAAAAAGTAGAGAAGCTAAACATGTGCAGTCCCGCCCTGTTGATCTAAATGGCCGCATTCTTGGGACCCCACAATCCATGCTTTATACAATGTCATGTGGTCATTATCGTTAAGCACTTGTTGATAAAGCTCCTAAATAGTGGTGAGCTAACTTGTGAAAAGTTGGATTCGCCCCTCCGAATAAACCAGAACTTCACGCATACCCATAAAAAATTCTTGTTCTTCTTCTGTTCCTAATGAACATATATGGTCTGGGGTACCATCACATATGACAGTCGGTCCCCCCTAGTGGTGGTACGAGGGACAATGACAGCTCAGTGATATGTTCAGGACATCCTGCAGCCACATGTGTTCTTCTCATGGCGGCTTCAGCAAGATAATGCTCAACCGCACACACAAGGGGGTCACAGGAATGTCTCCATAACAGTGTCACACTTCCGTGGCAGCCTGGTTCCTAGATTTATTGTCAATAGAACATGTATGGGACCATCTGGGACACCATCTTCGACGGCCTATGGGTTTGCACAATCTAGAGGCTCAGTTACAGCAAATGTGGACCAATATGCCACAGGATACGATACAGAATCAGCATATCTCCATGCCCGCCGGTGTAGCATCTTGTATCCAAGCTACAGGTGGTACAACAGGGTACTAGAGCCTCCATGCTGCCAGTATCACATCTTGTATCCAAGTTAGATGTGGTACAACAGCATACTAGAGCCTCCATGCCCGCCTGTATCACATCTTGTATCCAAGCTACAGGCGGCACAACAGGGTACTAGAGCCTCCATGCTCACCCATATCACATCTTGTATCCAAACTAGAGGCGGCATAACAGGGTACTAGAGCCTCCATGCCTGCCTGTATCACATCTTGTATCCAAGCTGGAGGCAGCATAACAGGGTGCTTGAGCCTTCATGCCCCCTGTATCACATCTTGTATCCAAGCTAGAGACAGTACCACAGGATTATAGAGCCTCCATGCCTGCCTGTATCACATCTTGTATCCAAGCTAGTGGCAGTACAACAGGGTACTAGAGCCTCCATGCCCACCTGTATCACATCTTGTATCCAAGCTAGAGGCGGCATAACAGGGTACTAGAGCCTCCATGCCCACACATATCACATCTTGTATCCAAACTAGAGGTGGCATAAAAGGGTACTAGAGCCTCTATGCCTGCCTGTATCACATCTTGTATCCAAGCTACAGGCGGCACAACAGGGAACTAGAGCCTCCATACCTGCCTGTATCACATCTTGTATCCAAGCTAGAGACAGTACCACAGGATTATAGAGCCTCCAAGCCTGCCTGTACCACATCTTGTAACCAATCTAGAGGCAGTACAACAGCGTACTAGAGCCTCCATGCCCACCTGTATCACATCTTGTATCCAAGCTACAGGCGGCACAACAGGGTACTAGAGCCTCCATGCCCAACTGTATCACATTTTGTATCCAAGCTAGAGGCGGTACAACAGGGTACTAGAGCCTCCATGCCCGACTGTATCACATCTTGTATCCAAGCTAGAGACATGACCCGGGTATAACGGAGTTGTCGCTGCTATGACCTTCCCTTACCATTTCCCCACCTACCATTCGCTGCACAAACCACCGACACCATCTGTTGGATAAATTTGGCCACAGCAGCCATTTTATTATCACAAACAACATTAATACATTTAAACTTATTTCACCCCCAACCTCAATAATAACAATATCCCTCAAATGTAAACCTGGAAGAGGACCTTGGAGCCCAACCCCTGTCTCTACCACATCCTGCCGCCTCACACCAACAAGGGGATAGCTGTCCCGGCCACCCGCCGCAACTTGGCTGACTCAGGCGACGCTATCCCCGAACCTTTTCTAACTTTTCCTCCCGCCGCAGGTCGGCAGACTCGGGAGACCGACGACACTCTCCCTTAACCTCCGGCCGCCGTCTCTTACCGACCCCGAGGCCGGCTAGCCACCCCTGGCTAGCCTCTCCCCCCGACTCTCAGGGCTCCGCCCTGTAACCCCGGAGGCGACAGGCCACAAATTACGGCAAAGGAGGGGAAAAGGGGGCTATGTAGCCCCTGCCATTCCCCCACTACCTTCTATACGGGCTCCAAGGATCCCTCTCCCTCCCCCGCTGCTATGACAAGATCTCCTTCTCCTGACCCCCACCTCCCCCCTCTTGCTTCCTCTAGGGCGGGCGGGTGGGACTCTTTTGCTTCCTTCTCCTCTTCTTTTCGCCGCTCTGGGCCTCTCCCGTGCTTCTGCTCCTTTTATAGTACCTCCCGGTTGAGGCCCCGCCCCCTCCCAGAAACCACTGCGCCCGATGACGCCTCTCCTCCCCGTTAACCCTTTCATGCCTGCCTCCCGCCTACCGCCCTGCGGGCTTCCGGCTCCGGCGGTTCTTGACCCGGGTATAACGGAGTTGTCGCTGCTATGACCTTCCCTTACCATTTCCCCACCTACCATTCGCTGCACAAACCACCGACACCATCTGTTGGATAAATTTGGCCACAGCAGCCATTTTATTATCACAAACAACATTAATACATTTAAACTTATTTCACCCCCAACCTCAATAATAACAATATCCCTCAAATGTAAACCTGGAAGAGGACCTTGGAGCCCAACCCCTGTCTCTACCACATCCTGCCGCCTCACACCAACAAGGGGATAGCTGTCCCGGCCACCCGCCGCAACTTGGCTGACTCAGGCGACGCTATCCCCGAACCTTTTCTAACTTTTCCTCCCGCCGCAGGTCGGCAGACTCGGGAGACCGACGACACTCTCCCTTAACCTCCGGCCGCCGTCTCTTACCGACCCCGAGGCCGGCTAGCCACCCCTGGCTAGCCTCTCCCCCCGACTCTCAGGGCTCCGCCCTGTAACCCCGGAGGCGACAGGCCACAAATTACGGCAAAGGAGGGGAAAAGGGGGCTATGTAGCCCCTGCCATTCCCCCACTACCTTCTATACGGGCTCCAAGGATCCCTCTCCCTCCCCCGCCACAGCAAGCGAGGCTCGACCCCCTTGAGCCTGCGCCGCCCTCCACACCAACAGCGCGCGCTCAATGCCCTCCTGCAAGCCCTCCATCCATAAGTCCATCCCGATCTCATTCAGATGGACGCCATCTGCCCTCCAGTAGTTGCCAATACCTTTCTCCAGGTCTATGTGCCGCACCGATATTCCCCCTTTTTCCCCCACAAATCGCGAGACTTCTTTATTCAGCTTCACTCTCGCTCTGTTTAGGCCCTTTTCTGAAAGCGCCCCCCTCCACACTTTCCTTGGCACCACTTCAGACCAAACCACCACTACACCCGGGTATGACGCTTGTAACCTAAGGAAGTCATACCGAATGTCCCTCGATAGGTCCCTAAATCTCCTCTTTCCCAAGTCATTCCCCCCCGCATGTATCACCAATACGTCCGGTGCCCTATCCCATCTCACCCTCCTTTCCACTTCCTCTAAAACAGTGCCCCACGACAAGCCTCTAATCCCCAACCACCTAATTAGTGCTTCACTCTTCGGGAACCTTAATTGTCTACCGTTGGCACGCACCCCCGCTCTCTCCGCCCCCCAGAATACATATGAATGTCCCAAGATCCATACTAAAGCTGGGTGACCATCTGCAAAACAAAAACAACGATACAATTTGTTAACAACCACCCCTATATGTCCCCCCCCCCCACCCCTAGGCTTAAAGCAGGTGGGGGCGTACATAGGATTCAAAACGTCCTGACTCCCACCGACCTATTCTCTTTATCGCCTCCACTCCCATGCCCCTCACTGACGCCTCCGTTGCTGCTCCCACCCTAAATGAGTGTGACCCAAACTGCTCTTTGTCAAACCCCGCTACCCCCAATGCCTGCTTAAATATTGCTATGAATTGAAAACGGGATAAGAATTGGCCATTCTCATGGCGCAACAAGGGGCCTGACCGAGATTCTAACCCTCCACTATACTGCTCCCATGTCCTCCTAGGGCACATAAAGGCCCCTGGCACCTCGCCTAGCTGGATTACCTGTCCCCGACCCTGCTGGTCCGTCTTAGACCGACGGATCCGCAACTCCAACCTCCCTTCTATCACCCTTACGTCTCCTACTTGCAACCCGCCCCCGGAAGTCCTGCTGGGAGACACCAACTCATTTATCCTAAATGCACCGAAAAATGCCAGTGAAAAGGCTACCCTGAACAACCGCCTCTCAGACTCACTCCCGCATACAATGTCCAATGCTCTACCCAATTTCTCCAAGACGTCAAAGGAAACCGGCCGCCTAGTGTCTAAACTCCCCCTACCTTTCCTTAAACCCTTTAATGCCTGTTTTACCAAAAAATTTTTTGTCACATCCCCCACCCCCCTTAACTTAAAACCAAATGCTATACCCGCTATAAATTGATTAACCTGTGCCACTGACCTCCCCAATTCCGCGCTTCTCCCCAACCAGCTCAACAGCAGGCCTACTCTATCGTCCTCTGAATGTGCCCCCCCCCCCCCTTTCCTCAACCATTCCTCCCACTCCCGCCATGCTGCGCCATACGCTGCCCTAGTTCGCCGAGCCAGTGACCGCTCTATCAGGCCCCCCACTGCTCGCTTACCACGTTCCAGATTTGATCCGGGCATTCTCTCCCCACCAGCTGTGCACCCGGCGCCAGTGTCCGGAACCGCTCCCACTGAAACCGAGAGAGAGCATCCGCAATTGAATTCTCGACACCTGGAACGTGAGCCGCCACTACCCACATATTCAATGACAATGCTTGGAGCACTAACTGACGCAGCAAGTTTACCACAGGGGGGGATGATGCCGAAAGGCTGTTAATTACCTGCACCACCCCCATGTTATCGCAGTGGAATTTTACTTTTTTATCACGGAAGTGGTCACCCCACAGCGTGATGGCCACCACTATTGGGAATAGCTCCAATAGCACTAAGTTCCGTACCAATCCTTCTTGCTTCCACCGCTCCGGCCATTCCCCCGCGCACCATCTACCCTGAAAATAGGCCCCGAACCCTGCACTCCCTGCCGCATCAGTATATAACTCCCAGTCCACATTATTGCTGACCTCACCTATGATTACCGACCTGCCATTATATTTTTCAAGGAAGGTGGACCACACTGCAAGGTCTGCCTTGTGACTGGCCCCCAAACGGATAAAATGATGTGGTGCCCGAATCCCCGCCGTTGCTGACGCCAACCGTCTACAAAACACCCGGCCCATGGGCATGATTCTGCAGGCAAAGTTCAGCTTGCCTAACAGTGACTGCAGCCCTCTTAGCGTGATCTTTTTTCCTCTTTGCGCCGCACGTACCTCCTCTCGTAAATCACACAACTTATTTTCTGGTAAACGACACACCATTGCCACTGAATCAATGGTGATGCCCAGAAAACTTAGACATGTAGTGGGCCCCTCCGTCTTGTCGGGTGCTAACGGCACCCCGAACCGCCTCGACACCCACTGTAAGGTGCCCAGCAAGTTCGCACAAACTGGCGATCCCCCGGGCCCCACACACAAAAAATCATCCAGGTAATGAATGATCGACTGCACAGCCGCCGTATCCTTCACCACCCATTCTACAAATGAACTAAATGCTTCGAAGTATGCACATGAGATGGAACATCCCATGGGTAAACAACGATCTGCAAAATAACTCCCTTCCCACAAACACCCCAACAACCTAACGCTTTCCTGTGCTACCGGGAGCAGGCGAAAAGCCGACTCAACGTCAGCCTTCGCCATCAATGCTCCTTTCCCGTACTTTCTAATCCACTGAAGCGCCGCATCGAACGACGTATACACCACCGAACATAGCTCAGGGTCTATTCCGTCGTTCACTGATGCCCCCTTTGGATACGATAAGTGGTGAATCAGCCGGAATTTATTCGGCTCCTTCTTTGGAACCACTCCCAAAGGAGACACCACGAAATCTTGCACCGGCGGTTCTTTAAACGGCCCCGCCATGCGCCCCAAGCTCACTTCCTTTTTTAACTTCTCCGTCACCACCCCCGGATAATCTAACGCCGATCGCAAGTTTTTCAACGAAAAGGGGACCCCATGTAACGGGGGCGGGATGTGAAAACCATCCCTAAAACCCCTAAAAAGCAACTCCGCCTTCTCTCTATCAGGGTATCTATTTAGATGAGGTACCATCTCTTCCAGAATCACCGGGGTCATCCCTTTTTGTAAAACCGCCGGGACCCTTTCCTTTCCCTTTTTTGAAACATTTCGATGCCCCGTGGGACCCTGCGCTACAATGGGAGCAGGCGTGGCGAAACTTGCAGGTTGCACCGAACTTGCACTGCCCCTCATTGTATTGCCAACAGTACCCAGGCCTACTTCCCCCCGCTGAGCTCCCCTGACCTCCTGCCGAACTAGAGGCCAGGCCGAACGACCCGGCACCGCCCTGAAAGGGCTGTCCAAATCGCGCGGGGGCCATTACTCTCAACCATAATCCAATGTCTTTATGCTCCCATCTGATAGATGGGCGCACCGCTTTACGCTGCCTGAACTGCTCATCATAGCGCAGCCAGGTCTGCCCCCCGTATACCCTATATGCCTCACCTATTGAGTCCAAATAGCAAAAAAGGCCGGAACAATTGTCCGGCGCTTTTTCGCCTATCACGCTCGCTAAAATGGCAAACGCCTGCAGCCAATTAGCGAACGTCTGGGGGATCAGGCGCCATCTCCTCTTCTCCTCCTCCTCTTTCTTAAACTCCGTTCTTTTCCCCTTGTCCAAATTGAATTTTTCCAAGGGGAGGAGGGAGAATATCTCGACATATTCATCCTTCCAGATCTTTTCCCTCACCTCTTTTTTGAGATGGGCCCCCAGCGGTCCCTCAAAGCAGACGTATACTTCGCCTTTTGCTTTGTCATCTAGCCGTATACCCTCCCCGTCCTTCTCTGTCTGTACCGCCACTGTAACCCCTGCTGCTGCCCCTACCTCCGTGGTACCCCCCATGGCCCCCGCTTGGAGGCTTTCCCCGGTGACTTGTGAGGCCCCTACGGGCCCCCGCTCCGCCAACGGGGGGGGTTGCATGGATCCCATCGCCTGTCCTACCCCAGTCTCCCCAGCAAGCGGTCCCACCATGCTGGATGACGCACTGCACGGCGAGCTCCATGCTGCGACAGGCGACGGGTTGTGGCCCCCCCCCTGCCTTCTCAAGAAATCTAACATAAGCCCCAGCAATGCACCTGCCTCGCCGCCTACACCCGGTGTGGTTCCTGTCGCTGCGCTACCCCCCGCCACTTGCGCAACGCTATTCCCCACATGCGCTGCGCGGCTAACATTGCTGGACATACTGTACAAAGAGCTTAACTCACCTGGCTGCGTAGGGGCTGTGAACCCACCAGCCGCCGAACCTCCCGATTGATCTCCTTCACCGTGCTGCGACCGATCTGCCAGAACCGCAACCGCCTCCGTTCTTCTTGGCCCCGCTTGACCGTGGGTCACCTCTGTCGATGTCCACCGCCTTCCTGATGCGCTCGCCGTCAGACCCAGAGATGTTCCAGGCCGCTCCACACCTGACCCGCTGCAAGGCTGCTCTCGTCCTGCAGAGCCGCCACCTCCTCTCCCTCTGCTCTTTGCATTCAGGTTAGCGTTTGGCCCCGCCCCCCTCTCAGCACGGGGCCTCATGCTGCCCGCCGCACTCCTCCGTTTCGCGGGAGTTCTCCCCGCCTTGCTCCCCCTGCCTGTCGGTGTTGCCGGGGGGAGCCTACTACGCGGGGGGGCCGGGGAGAGACTCCGCATCCTCTGCCTGCGTGAGGGACCGTGCTCGGGGCTCAATCTCTCTGGCGCACGGGCCCTCCGCGGCCTAAGCTCTTTTGCGTGCCCCGCTGGTGCTGCCGCCGCCGGCCCCGCACCCCTGGTTGACCTCCTTCCTTCCACCCGATCTGCTTCCGCCATCTCCGCGTTTTCTGCCGCCACTTCTTGTGTTGCTGCCGATGCCACGTTGGTATCAATCGCTGAAGATCCTGCCGCTGCACCGAGCGCTTCGTCTGAAAGCTCTAAGAGCCACTCCAGACCTCTTTCTTCTGCCGCTGCCCGGATTCTGGAAAGGACCGCCTCCATCTCTACAGGTGCTGCGATCTTCGGGCGCTTCTTTGCTGCTTTCGCTGCTGGCTCTCCTCTTCTTCCTGCTTCACTGCTCAGGACGGAGTCTTCCTGCTCTGCCGCTGTCCGGGGGTCCCACGTGACTTCCGGTGCTTCGGGTAAGCCGCGCGTCCTCTGCCCTCCCGCTGTCTGCCGATCGCCACCCCGGCTTGCTCTTCTCACCGTTCTTCTCCCGCCGCCTTCAGCCGCCGATCGCGCTTCTCCGTCACTCCCTCCGCACCTGTCGTTCCAGCTGCCGACTCGCCGCTCCTGCTTCAGCGCTCGCCGACCCTCTTCCGCGCTTGCCGCTCTTCCTCAGCGCTCACCGCTCCACTTCAGCGCTCGCCGCCCTTCTTCAGCGCTCGCCGCACTCGCCGCTCCTCTTCAGCGCACGCCGCTCCTATTCAGCGCTCGCCGCTCCTCTTCAGCGCTCCCGATGCTTGATCTTTGCTTCGTGCTCTTTTGCTTCCTTCTCCTCTTCTTTTCGCCGCTCTGGGCCTCTCCCGTGCTTCTGCTCCTTTTATAGTACCTCCCGGTTGAGGCCCCGCCCCCTCCCAGAAACCACTGCGCCCGATGACGCCTCTCCTCCCCGTTAACCCTTTCATGCCTGCCTCCCGCCTACCGCCCTGCGGGCTTCCGGCTCCGGCGGTTCTGTACTACAGGATTATAGAGCCCCATGCCTGCCTGTATCACATCTTGTATCCAAGCTAGAGGTGGTACAACAGGGTACTAGAGCCTCCATGCCTGCCCGTATCACATCTTGTATCCAAGCTAGAGGTGGTACAACAGGGTACTAGAGCCTCCCTATAAGGGGTCAGTTTTCCCCAGATAATCATCCTTTTGCTCTGATATTGTAATCACTTACTTATATCAACCTTACAATCACGCACAGAAAGTTTCATTAGATTCCGCTAACTCCTTCTAGGTGCTTGATTTTTTTTTTACATGAGGTTGAAGGCTGCAGGGAAGGACTGGCGATTTTAAGTAGTGTTACATTTTGTTACGTGGAGTTAAATATTATTCCATTTGTAGACTTTTACCTTTTAGAATACCGATAGTAAGCAACGTGCCGACAATAACCCGGTGTCAGTAGAATGAAAAAAATATTTATCTCATACTTTATTCATAAAATATTTGCAGAATGTCACCTCCTAATTCTCTCTATAACACATTAACATTTTGATACTGATAATTAAGCCTATTTTATACCCGACATAAAAATTAGATGTGGGCTATAGGGTTGGAAATGTCTGATGAAGGCCTTACATATTATTAAGATCAAAAATACTGGAAAGTGCTTGGGACTTGCTAGGAGACTCACGTTGACCTTTAAAGTTTTTCTTCTTTGCTTCATCATCAGAATTTTCTTTAGGAAATGGCCGTCCTCATCTGATACAATTTTACTTTTTATCATTGCAGGCCCATTTTACTTTTTTGCAAAAAGAAAATATGTTAGAGAGATATTTAAAAATAAAGGGGACATGTATTTATAATATATCTGGCTTAGATGGCGCCCTCTGCGGAATTTTTTTTTTTTTTGCGCCCATCATTAAAGTAAAACTACATATATAGAAAAACTACATATATTGCACGTATAGCTAGTCTACCTGTATTCTGCTTGTGCAAAAAAACGTAAGATGGCAGCATACCAGCACCAGAACAGCTTGGTTTAATATTGTACCAGAACCAAGCTCATAACATAAATGCAGCACCAGAACCAAGCTCATAACATAAATATAGTATCTGAATCAGCCTCATAGTATAAATACAGTACCAGAGTCAAGCACATAACATAAATAGAGGCTGAAACAAATGCATTGCATAAATACAGCACCAGAACCAAGTTCAGTACATGCATACAGTACCAGGACCAAACTCATTAAATAGATACAGCAAAAACCATGCTCAGTACATAGATACAATACCAGAAGGAAACTCACAACATAAATACAGTACTAGAACCAAATTGATAACATATATGCAGTAGCAGAACTAAGCAATTGTGAGGGCGCTGATGGGTTAACGGTGGGGCCTTGGAACATCAGAGGGGAGGAAACAGAGCCAGGAGAAGGATGCTCATGTAGCTCCACAAGACGCTGTTCCACAGAGGAAGAAGATCACATGGCCAGGCGAACCTAAGGGGGGCAATCATCCCCCAGCCTAAATCCACCTAGCCCTATTCCCCCTACAAGCTGACAGCCAGCACTGGCTCACCCAGTGTTTCAGAGGGAACACTCAAAGATAGGACCCCAGACACACAGAATAGCCACGGAATGGCAGCAGTAGTGCAGATGCATCTGCACTACTGCTGCCAATCTATGACTATACTGGAGACCACAACACGAGGATCTTGCTGTAGCAATGTCCTTATATTCCCCACCCTAGTCTAGCCAGCAGCAAATGGATTATGGCTTCGAGAATCCACATCTCTAGTATGAGGCGGTAGCAGCGTGGCATACCGTGGCACCTATATGGCAGCAAACGGACTGTGTACAGCACCATTAGGGTGGCCCAAAAACTCAACTTTCAACACCAAAGCAAGACACCCTTTATTTTTTTCTTTTAACAAACTTTTATTTGGGGCCGAGTTTCTTATGTCTTCGACAAGGTTGTGCTGCAAAACCATGAATTTTCAGACTTTCACCGAAAATTGTCTTCTTTTCAGGTCCGTCTCTTATTATGTATATTTATTTAGTATTTCATGACCTGTAGGTTAGATTTATTTATTTTATTTCAGGACTTGTCTCACGAAATCAAGTGGGGGTATACACTTCTGTATGGCCATATTAATGCACTTTGTAATATACATCGTGCATTAAATATGAGCCATACAGAAGTTATTCACTTACCTGCTCCGTTGCTAGCGTCCCCGTCTCCATGGTTCCGTCTAAATTCGCTGGCGGCTTGCTTTTTTAGACGCGCTTGCGCAGTCCGGTCTTCTGCTCTGAGCACGAGCCGCTTCAGTGTGCTCGCCGCTACAGCTCTTCTGCGCATGCGCAGACGAGCTGTATCTTCTCGGGAGCGCGCTGGAGCGGCCATTCTGCTACCATCCTCTCTTAGAGGAAGGTGCAGAGCCGCCCAGCCATGCCGAGAAGCCGCCCAGCCGCCCAGCAGAGCCGCCCAGCCCAGCCGCCCAGGTAAGTGATGGGTGACGGACTGACGGGGGTGATGGGTGACTGACTGCCGCTGTGGCCCCGGAGCCTACCGCTGTGGCCCCGGAGCCTACCGCTGGGCCCCGGGGCCTACCGCTGGGGAGCCGAGGCCTACCGCTGGGCCCCAGAGCCTACCGCTGGGCCCCGGAGCCTACCGCTGGGCCCCGGGGCCTACCGCTGGGGAGCCGGGCCTACCGCTGTGGCCCCGGAGCCTGGGCCTACCGCTGGGGAGCCGGAGCGTAGCGCTGGGCCCCGGGGCCTACCGCTGGGGAGCCGGGCCTACCGCTGTGGCCCCGGAGCCTGGGCCTACCGCTGGGGAGCCGGGGCGTAGCGCTGGGGAGCCGGGGCGTAGCGCTGGGGAGCCGGGGCTAGCGCGGGGAAGCCGGGGCTAGCGCGGGGGAGCCGGGGCCTAGCGCCGGTTACCTGCTGCCTAGCGGTGGGTGACTGGTCGGCCGCGTTCAATCCCGGGGTCCGGTCGGCGGCTGCGGGGCGTCTGGTTGTCAGGGAGACACAGCTGGTAGCGTCTCGGGAGCGCGCACGTCGGACTACAGCAAGCGACGGGAAAAGAGCCGGCAGCCATCTTGGGGAAACTTTTTATAAGTTGCTGAAACGCTGGAACTGTAAGTACAAACCAGCTAGAAAAGTCATTTACAGGGGGGCTTAGTAATGTATGCTTAATTAGGGGGACTGGGCAAAAAAAAAATGTCACTGCTTCCTCAAGACAACCCCTTTAAGCACCATTTCTCATAACATACATCAGTTTTGAGCACCATCCTATAGTTGGGATTCAAAGCTAAAACTTTACCCTAACATTACTATATGTACCAAATTAGGAAGGTGTCTTGCTGTATAGCTGCCACTTTATGTTTTGCCTATGGGCCACCCTAAGCTCCATACTAGGAAGCCATTAAAGAGGTTGTACCAAGATTGACTTTTAGCACCTATCCATAGGGTAGGTGATAGAAGTCTGATCAATGAGGGTTGCACCACTGAAACACCCACTAATCCTGAGAACAGGGGTCCAATGTTCCCCTCTTGTCTTATGCCAACACCCACCCACAGTGCCGTAGAGATGCGGCGTGGCAGGTGCACATATGCAGCACTGCTCCATTCTTTTCAATGGGGCTAATGGACATAGTTAAGTACAAGAGCTTGCCTATCTGCAGTCCGTCCGTGAATGGAGTGGCATGGCACATGAATGACCACCACTCCATTCAACCTACTCACTGTAGGGGTGCAGTAAGCCTGAAGTGAGAAGAATAGGGGTACACATGGCCCTTGATCTCAAGATCAGAGCGATGAGACCTCCACTGATCAGACTTTATTACCTATCTTGAGGAAACGTAATAGCAGTTAATCTTGGTCCAACCTCTTTAAAGGGAATCTGTCACTTCCCTACAGCATCCTAAAACTATAAAAAAAGTGTTTTTTAATACTCACACGATCCATGAACAGAAAAATTTGACTGTTTTCAGATCGCCATGTGTTCGCTCTCCCATACAAGTCTATGGAAGAGCGCGCATGGCAATCCGAAAAGAGTCACATTTTCGAGCCGCACACCAGCTTCATCAGGTGACATCGCTGGATCGCAGAAGTGGGAGAATATAAAAATTACATCGGCCAACTCCCTGTCACCTTCCCCAGCAGCACCATAGTTTACGGTACTGTAGGTAGGTGATAGGTTCCCTTTAAGGGAACTTTCACAGGGCATGGAATATTCTGCATTAGCATTGTGGAATATGCCATCCCTGAATTTTGCAGCAAAATCTGCACGGCCAACTGTTGATGCGGAATTGCCGGCACAATTCTACTGCTTTCAATTCTGCTGATTTTGGGGCTGAATATTCCGCAAGAGGGCAGATTTCGCAACATTGTATGAAAGGTCCCTTAATCTCCACACATTTTTATTTAGGCGCCGCGCATGCAGCTCTACCGTATAAATGAGGTCTTAGACTATATCCACAGCAGCAGAATTTTCAGCTGCGCCGCTTATCTCCAGTAACTTCACCCTTTGCATTAATTTTGGACAATATGTGGCTGAATGCACATTCTCACGCGTTACGTTGTACTTCCTTAATTTTGCTGTTGCAAAACCTGCCCGCATTCTCCACCGTTTTGCAAAAGGATTAAAGACAATATAAAAGAGCCTAAAGCAGGCGTATCCGGATGTCGGCACTCAACGTTTCATGCCTTCCTTTTATTAAAGGTTCATTAATGAATCGGATGAACACACCTATTTCACGTATGATACTTTGCAGCGTCGCTTCCCTTATCATTTCCCTCTCATCAGCTCGAAAGATCACGAAATAATTGACTTGTTCTGCAAGCGGACACGTTAGGTTGTTGCCAGCCGCTCAAAATGAATTAACGCAAATCTGTGACTGCAATTTTTTTTCCTATCCTCTTTGATTAGTAGAAATTTTTCAAATTTGTTCCCTGTTTACTGGCAAATTTATTCATATCTAGAAAAGAGTTTTGCGCTTTAGAAAACATTGCCTCTTTCAGTGAAGGTTAAAAATAATACCTGTAAGATTATAATGAGCTTATACATATTTGATGAAGCTCGTTGCACATATGCATGAAGTTATTGGCGACATGTTCACCGTGTAATTATCCCTACTATGTTAATGAGCCTATTTAAGAACATCATGGGAATATTTACCTTCACAGTCAAAACTCGGACTTCAACTGTTCATCACCGTCTTGTATTACAAGAAGAGATCAAGATTTGTTTCTGTCAGGAGGAAATTTCCTTGAATTGAGGGGCTGATGAAGGCAACCTTTGTTTCTTCAATTAAACCACATGTTCCGGAGTTCGGAGTGAAAGCTCACGGTTGTTAGTGTTATTCTTCACATCGACGCAGATATCGTCTTTATGGAAATTGGGCATTTTCTGCTTTCGTATTTCCTGTCCGAGAAATTTTAGTGTCCATCCAGAATAAGCCGTCATATTCTACCAACTTGTCATACGTACAGCAGCATACGCGGGACTTACTAGAGTGTAACTATGGAATAAGTACCTATCAATGGTAAAGGGCCTAAAAGGAGACATAATATGCTGCTCATTGCATAGTAAACCAGCATGGCCGACTTTACTCTCCTTTACCAAAGGGCGGTTTCAGACGAATGTGGCAGTGATAATCAAGTTCGCATAACGGGACAAAATGAAACCATTGATTTCAATGGGATTTCAGTGGTTTCGTTTTCACTATCTGGATTCTTGCCCGTTAATTGGACGGCCGAGAAAAGATAGGACATGCTCTATCTTTCCTGCATTTAGTGAATTCATCGGGTGCAGAAGATCTGACGCACTTATCTTCCCATGGCTTTTTTTTAAACTTCTACGCTCTGGCACGGAGTTTGAAAAGTTGTTAAAGGGAAAGAAATTGCCATTGATCAGGTGCAACTACACTCCCTGCCGGCAAGCATACTTGCCCCTACTCTCGTAGTTTTGAGCAAACTGAAATAGTCCAATCCTGTTTCTGGTCTAAATTTACTAAAAGTTTGGTGTGAATCGAAACCACGGGCGTTTTGTCTCAGCCTAACCCACTAAAATGGCTTCTTCTTTTCTCCTCTTTCTTCCAGTTCATCTTTTTCTTCCCTTCCTTCCTTCTCTCCCTTCCTTCCTTCTCTCCCTTCCTTCCTTCTCTCCTTTCCTTCCTTCCTTCTCTCCTTTCCTTCCTTCCTTCTCTCCTTTCCTTCCTTCCTTCTCTCCTTCTCTCCTTTCCTTCCTTCCTTCTCTCCTTTCCTTCCTTCCTTCTCTCCTTCTCTCCTTTCCTTCCTTCCTTCTCTCCTTCTCTCCTTTCCTTCCTTCCTTCCTTCCTTCCTTCTCTCCTTTCCTTCCTTCCTTCCTTCTCTCCATCCCTCCCTCCTCTGCCTTCCTTCCACTTCTCCTCTGGTATCACACCCTTATCAACCCTGCTCAAGGCTGTCACCAGCACTTTTGGGTTCCTACCTCCATTACCCTAAGAGTGGTGTTTCTCCAGCACGACAGATGAAGGTGTTCACCACAAAACACATACGTTTTACTGGCTTTTAATTACACTAAATAAAAGAGAAATTGGATATCCGATCCTATTGCTTTACGGCTTTTCTTGGAGAGTTGTGCCAGGGCACCAGCTTTTGTTTCCCACATATTTAGTGTGTCCACCATTGGTGGGTAACCTGGCTGGCAGCACCTCCACCTACTTTCTGTAACCTTTGTCAAGGGTATATGCAGGGGCCTCAGGCTTTTGATATTTCCTTGGTTTGCTCCACCACCCACCAATCTTCTTATATACCAGGTTTAGCGCTATTGCTGGAGTTGGGGTTCATTTGAACTAATTCCTCCTTTCCTTTCCCAACTAATTTGGACCAAACAAAACCTTTTGCCTGAATTTGGTGAACTCACCAAACTTTTAAAAAGTTTGTACATCACTAATAAAGTGCCATACGGTGCGAAGTTTCGCTGAGATTGTCTTTATCGAGCATTGTGATATATATACACATCTCCCTACTTTTATTAGTTGCACATCTGTACATCATTAACAATCAAGTATCATGGTAACGGGGTATACACAATCTGACAAGCAATGGCACATCTATCCAGGCTAAGTACACTATGTTATAGTTCGCTGGCTGCAATGTTTCCACAGTAGGGGGAAATTATACTAGACGTTTACTTCAGTTCTTGTCTGGCATAGATTTCTTTTTAGGCTCACAGACTGCTTGAGATACAGTATGAAGTGTGCCTTTTTGTACATTAGGCACATCTTGTGTCTGCAGCAATCACATTAAAACTGACATGTGAAATGCTGGCCTCAAAGAGTTCCTGCACTTTCACTTTGGAGCACTCCTTCTCCATCGTCCATTTTCGGCGCATTCCAGCAGTCGAGGACAGCCCCATATGGTGCTGTATAGTACAATATGAAGCCGTCTTCAGATGCCAGAAGAAGACAAATATGGACGACGGAGCAGGAGCGCTCCAAAGGGAAAAGTACAGTGGCTCCTCCATAAATTCCCAACTATAATCTATTCCAACGCTAGTATTGAAATAATTTCCCCCAGCATCCAATGCCTAATAGGCGCACGCCTCTTCATGTATTAGGTGCATCTTGACACCTCCATGCGCCTACACAGAAATCTATGCAAGATCTGACCTTGTGTACATTTTTGGAATAATTTATTCCAGCTTCTGGTGCAAATTATCTAAGAATCTGTTGCTTCGGGTGGCCATGCTCCCTCTCAACAAGCCACGCCCACTTTTTACAAAAGTGTCTAAGCTGGAACAAAAAGCTGAAAAGTCACATATTTTTTCATAAATCTTCAATTCTGCAAAATTTGTCCACTTTTTTAAACTCGAAACTAGCAAAAAAAAAGCTTTCTGCATATCTACCACACCCTGGAGTCTGAAACTTGACATGTAGATGGTCTGAGTAATATCCTGGCTACACTATATATGGGGCTCACTCTTGAGTCACTTGCCTCAAACACATGAAAATTTCTCTTAATTAGCATCTTTCAAGATATCAGGCATGCTGTTGCTTATGAGCAGGGCACTATTCAGTCCTCAGTAGAGATGAGCGAGCATATCCGCTAAGGCACATTACTCGAGCGAGTAGTGCCTTATGCGAGTACCTGCCCACTCATCTCTAAAGATTCGGGTGACGGCGGGACAGAGCGGTGAGTTGCGGGAGTAAGCGGGGGGAGAGAGGGAGAGAGAGATCTCCCCCCCACTCCTCCCTGCTCTCCCCCGCCTCTCCCCGCCCCCCGCCGGCACCTGACTCTTTAGAGATGAGTGGGCAGGTACTCGCATAAGGCACTACTCGCTCGAGTAGTTTGCCTTAGCGAGTACGCTCGCTCATCTCTAGTCCTGAGTAAAATCTGAGGGCAAAAACATGCGCAAGTACGCTCGTCGCTACGGAGCATAGTCGAGCATGAACTTTTTTTTTGTTTCGGCTACGGCGCGGAGTTTGAGAAGAACAGCGTGTAGATAGGTCCTGCGCTATCGTTCCCACACATAGCATTAACTACATGCAAGAAAGATAGGGCAAGTCCTATCTTTTCCTGTCCATACTATTAACAGGCGAGAATCCCGCTAGCAAATACGAAACCATTAAAATCAATGTTTTTGTTTTGTCCCGTTATGCAGCCGCGATTATCTCGGCCACATAATGGGACTAAATCACTCCTATCTGAAGAAGCTCTTAACCCGCTTTCAGATTAGCATATTTCACCCCCATTGGGGCACCATAATATGAAGCTATTGTAAATCAATAGGATTATTCACATGGCCGTACTATAAAAACATAGCATGACCTATTTTTTGTGCATTTGCCTCTGTGATTGTATTCTTTTCTATTGGGCAAATCCGGATCAGTATTTGCCCAGTAGACATTAAAATACATGGAGGCAAATAGTAGTGAGATACTGATGACACGCAGCTCTAATGTCACCTGAAGCCCGTCTGTAATATGTATCCGTATTATAGAAGTGTTACAATACACTTGTATAAAGAGTCTAACATCGATTTGCAGGAATGCTGCCTTCCAATAGGTGGTGCTGCAGAGGTATTGTTCCATTTCCCTTATTTGCATATTACCCAGAGGAGCATGGATGGCCTCCTCACTCACCTTCTAGGTGCTCTCCCTAAGGAGAAAAGAGAGCGTTCCTGACTTAGCTCTTTTGCATGAGCAAATCATTGTCCCACGACCTTCACCTAACAAACGATTATACTAATAGAGCAGATCTTGAAATTAGTATTAAGGCAGAACTATGTTTTTACATCAGTAACGTTTTATGCCGGACGCTGCAATATACCCTCTTAGACACCGGTTGGAAAAAGTGCTTTACTTTTCTGCAGGCAATCTGTCCGTCTCCTTTGTCCCGGTTCCTTCGCTCTTACGGCTTCTGTAAAGGCTGTCGATTGGTTTCCATCCCTCCCTTTTTGAGCTTTTACATTTTAGAATAAAAATGACTGCTGATGTTTGGGCCGCTGTAATACATTATGTATTATTTTGTTCTAAGCACTGCCTTTCACATCCTGACAGTAACAATAAAACCGTGAGGATGGGATTCCTAATACAGACTGACTAATGTTTCCACCGCTAGACTTCTTTTTTTTGCGCTCTAAGCACTTTTCACGAGGCTTCTTTTATATTCCTAATAAAATTATAACAAAATACATCGATTTACTGGAAAAGGTTTTTTTCTTTTCCCCTCCCTCTCCCTTCTTGCCGATGGCATTTTTAAAAACGCTGATGAATATTATAAATCAAACAGGTTTTAAATGCTATTTGACTTCTAACCTAGACTTGGCTGGGGCTCCGGCGCACCGTTCACCCTGCTGGCCGGTGATGTTGGTATTCTTTATATTTTTAATAGACTGATCTGTGTAATGAAATGGATATTAGCAAGGAGGAGGAAGAAAGTGAACGAAGGACACAGAAGTTAATGGATCGAGAGTTTTACTAAATTTGTTGTCTTTAGTTTGGAATGTTACAATGTTACAAAGTCTTAAAAGTTCATTTTGCAACAAGGCAGCCCTGTACGAATGCAGGTGTGAGATTACAGTAGATGCTGTGCATTGTTGGTGGATGCAATACTTCATTTAGCCCTGAAACACTTGCTTTTGTTGGGCATTTAAAACGTATATGTTATGTACATAAAATCGGCAAATTCCTCAACCCTTTCATGACCAGAGGTGTTTGCGGTCTTGATGACCAGAGCAAAACTTCACATACTGGAATGGCAACTTTTAAACAGAATTTTTAATCTTGTTTCATAGTCTACTATATAGATATAAATATAGATAGATATGAGATAGATAGATAGATAGATAGATAGATAGATAGATAGATAGATAGATAGATATAAGATAGAGAGATAGATAGATAGATAGATAGATAGGAGATAGATAGATAGATAAATATGAGATAGATAGATATGAGATAGATAGATAAATATGAGAGATAGATAGATATGATATAGATAGATAAATATGAGATAGATAGATAAATATGAGATAGATAGATATGAGAGAGATACATAGATAGATATGAGATAGATAGATAGATAGATAGATAGATAGATAGATAGATAGATAGATAGATAGATAGATAGGAGATAGATATGAGATAGATAGATATGAGATAGATAGATAGATAGATAGATAGATAGATAGCTAGATAGATATGCTGTATATATAGTACTGCGTAAAAGTTTTAGATGGGTGTGGAAGAACTGCTGCAAAATAAGAATTCTTTCAGAAATAGAGGGCTTCTGATTGGCTACACGTTTATTCTTCATCAGGACAACAACCCCAAACATCCGGCCAATGTCATTACCAACTATCTTCAGAGTAAAGAAGAACAAGTAGTCCTGGAAGTGATCACTTGGCCCCACAGAGCCCTCATCTCATCATCATCCAGTCTGTCTGGGATTACATGAGGAGAGAGAAGGATGTGAGCGAGCCAACATTCAAGATACTGAAACAACCTCTTTCCTGAGTTCCTTCAAAAACTATGTGCAAGTGTGCCGAGAAATGATGCTGTTGTGAAGGTAAAGAGCAGTAACACCAAATATAGAAGGGATTTACGTTTCTCTTTTGTTCGGTCACTTAGCATTTTGTTAATTGACCAAAAAACTATTAACACTTCTATTCTTTAAAGCATTCTTACTTTGCAGCATTTTTTTGCACACCTGCCTAAAACTTTTGCACGGTAATATATATATGAAGGCACGCGGGTGTACTGGAGGTGAAGAATAGTAGTTCTGGTTCTAGAAGCCTGGACATGACTGTGTACTACAAGGCCTCCAATTCATTTAGAGGGTCCCCATGTAATCTCATATTTCTCCAGCAGCGACACTCGAGGTTTCCATGGGACTTATCTGCTGTATTCACGGTGAAATGGTTATTTTTGTCCTTCCTGCGGCATTTTTAAATCTTTCAGCCTACGAATTGTGTGAAGACATTGGAGTCAGTACATGTTGTACAGGGTGTTCCGTACAAACCTCTCACACTTCCGTCAATCAGTATGATACAATGATGATGATGATGGATGTAATTAGCACCAGATAAAGAAAAAACGTAAAGAATTTTGGACCTCATTTATCAAACCTGTCTAATAATAGAACTGCCTTTGTTGCCCACAGCGACCAATCACAGCACAGCTTTCATTTTACATCAATAGTATAAGAAAGCTGCGCTGTGATTGGTTGCTGTGGGCAACAAATAGTTTTTCTGCTAGATAACTTTGATAAATGAGGACTTTTGCCTCATGAATTTTGTCTCATTTTGAAGTTTTCGCTCACTACGCAGCATCGCGGTTACATAAAGTAAAATGGCGATACCGTAGCAGCGTGCGCAAACAGTAGTGCGGTATGATGCAATTAAATCAATACGTTCAGTGCAAAGAAATGACCACTGAGTGTACAGAGGTGAGGCACCTGGTGTAAAAACAATTAACGTGCGGTTCCAGAAGTTTTTCAGGACTGGAAGTCTTGTCTTGGATCAAGAGGGGTGTCGTCTCTCCTTAAGGAGAGCACCTAAAAAGTGCGTGGAGACACCTTGGGGGCAGGTGGGTCCCCAAGTAGAGCACCCAGAAGGGGTGTGAGAAGACATCTGAGAGGTGAGTGAGAAGACTTAAAAGGCCATGCATGCTCCTCTGGGTAATTTATGCAAATAAGGAAGATGGAGCAATACCTCTGCAGCGCCACCTACTGGATGACAGCATTCCCTCAAATCAGTGTACAACTTTTTAACAAGTGTGTAAAGCTTATTTGCATAGAAGTCTTCTAAAACTGTCTTGGGGAGCTCAAAGTGTTTCCAATGAGAAAGTGGAAGAAATCCGAGCAGGGTTTTAGAGAAGTCCGGGGAAATCAATTCACCAAGTATCAAGATAATTCAACGCACCCCCAACAACAGCAAATGGAGTACCGCATAAGTGGCTTCTAGATATCTTTAAAAAGTGCAGATTGTCCAACAATTAAAGACAGAAAAACCGCGTAGACCGGAATTTTCTACCAAAATCCTTGATCGTACCAACACCGACAGTCACTTTCTTGGAAACCTCTTCTCAGATGAGGCCACATTTCATGGGTCAGGATATGCCAATCGGCATAATGTGTGGAGATGGAGAACCAAAAATGCTCATGTCTACAGAGAACGAGTCCCATAGTGAATGTATGGTGCAGTGCAATGGACAGGTTTATCGGTTTGTTTCTTTTTGAGTGAACATACAGTAACTGGCCCTGTATATGTTGTCATACATTGGAACAGTTCCTGTATCCTAAAGTTGTTTATCAACACCTAACATTATCTTCAAGAAACATGGGGCTCCTCACACTGGAGTACGGACAATCGTAGTTCCCTCAATAACACTTTTTGAGATCGTTTGATTGGATGCGGTGGACCAGTTTGATGGCCGCCCCGTTCACCAGATCTCACTCTGCTGGATTTCTTCCTCTGGGTTACATGAAGGACTGCGAATTCAGGACTACAGTGACTGATCTCCCAGATTTGTATCCATGATACACTTTTATTCGTATAGCGCCAACATATTCCGCACTGCTTGCCACTGTAACGGTGGGCATGTTGGAGAGAACACAGCAAGAACTTGAGTATAGACTGGATATTGTTCATTCTACCAATAGAGGGATATAAGTGTGCGCCAACATTTCTTACTTTTCCTGTGGTTCGATTTTCTTTGTCCTACCATTCATACTTTCCGCTCTGCGAACTGATAAACTGTAGCAGGTTTGAAGGACAAGCTTATAGATCATCTTCAAGATGTAAGCCCTAGATTTAGGAATACATTCTTTAGTATATATATATAAACTTACTAGAACTTGTTCCCCTTTGAAGTCCCCGTTTCCTGCACCTATATTACATAACTCCCAGATTAAAATGCTAGTTATGATTTGCTGTTATTAATATGATATGTTGCCCCAGAGATCTGAGATGAGCGCACAGGCGGAGTGCTGTGCATACTTGCCATTTTCTATCAGCCTTCACTGGTGTGCATACAATGAACAGCACCAAATTGTGTTTGTTAGCTATGTTAATGCAAATTTTTTATCCACGTTTGGGAATAAAATCAAGCCCAATAGTTACTTTGTTTCTGAGCTGGAAGGAGAAGTGAATCAATTTTAATGAGTTGCGTTACATCTATTTCTCGGGCTGTAACGTCCCTGCGTGTTCTTGGGTTTCATTTGGGTACATGTTTTGTGTGTTTTCTTTTTTTAAAGTGAATTACATACGTTTTCCAACTCGACGGTAATTTTGTGACTCTAATGGAGTCTGGATTTGGGAAATCCCATGATACTCTTATATAAAATCCAAGTGGCAAAAGATATCTATTTTAGGTGTATTTGAGCAGTTGTCATGTGTTATAATTATTTGCGTACATGACTCTGCCTTGCATAAAAATGAAAATCGTACATATGTATCCTTTATGAATATTTTTGAATGCAAAATTCCTATTATTTCCTTAGATTTTCTTAAAGGGATTGTCTAGTTGTAAACTATTGATGGCCCATCCTTAGGGTAAGATATAAATACCAGATTGGTAGTGGTCTGCTGTGCAGGATCCCCAATAGTTAACTGTTTGTACAGCCGGTGCGTTGGTGCACTAAGCAGATTTCTGCAGGAAGCAAACAGCTCTGTTCTCTCTGCAGTGGCTAGGCTTGGTATTACACCCATTTATTTCAATGGGAACTTGGCCTGTAATTCCTGACCACTGCAAAAATCAGCTTAGTATACAAGCACATTCGCCTAGAGAACAACTTATTGGCAGGAGGCTTGGGCAGCAGATCACCATCGATCTACTATTGATGGTCTATCTTAATGACAGGCCATCAATATTTTGCAACTGGATAACCCCTTTAGGCTTTTACAGTGCCAGCAGAATTTAAGAAAATCTTTTATACAAATTGCAACTTTGTTTTATTTTTTTTCTTATTTATGTATATACTCCAGAGTGTTCATCAATTATATTTAGCCCTCTCCCCAAAAAAACTTACAATCAATATTCACCTATTGGTATTCTTTTGGGGTGTGCGATGAAGCTCACAAAAACACGGGGAGAACATACAAAGTACCTGGTGGGATTTAAACCCAGGACCCCAGTGTTTAAAGGCAATAGTGCTAACCACTAAGCCAATATGCATTTGCAAAGCAGCGTAACCCCTTTAACTCTTAAAGCAACCATCCGATTTTGGGACAAAATTCTGTCCTGGCACCAGAGGAGGAGGCAAAGCTGCTCATGTGAGTAGCACTGGCCAATCAGAGAGGACTGCAAAATGTGCAATAGGTAGTTAGAAAATTGCTGCAGCCATCTCGGATTGGTGAATATGGGGCCCAAAACTAGCGGATCAGACTGTGCTATTTGTTCCGTTAAAAAAATGGATGCCTAACAGAACGAAAGCAGACTGAAATTTTTCCTTTTTTTTTTTTTAATCGCATTCAATGCGAAAGAAAGGGAACATTTACCACACTTTTAATTTCGCTTTTCCGCTCCAAAAATAGTAGAAACAGAAAGCCCTAAGGGTGCCCAAGAATGTCCCTTAATTTGCGTTCTTGCAGAATATTCAGCACTAACATCCACACTACTAACGGGCAGATTTTGACCCCGAATGAAATGCCAGAATTCTGCCTGCAATTCTACATCAAAATCGGCATTTTGACGTGTGAATTTTGGTGTGGGATTCCACAATGTTAAACTCTGCAAAGCTCTTGTGGAATAATCCCACCCGTGTGAAAGCCGCCCGACAGAGACCTAATCCAGATGTGAACGAGCCCTTTCTTATTTTAGCTGATCATTAGATAGGATTTTTCGTCATGTTGTGATGCTTGTTTGAAGCCGATTTAAAGCATACGTTGGGTTCATATGTAGCAGCTAAAATATGTTTGTTTTTGTTTTGCCTCCATTTTTGCAAAATCCTAAGATAATGTTGCAGGTTTGCAGCAACTTTGAGCGAATCATAAAAAATGTGTTGTAAGTTGTGAACTCTTGTAGTTGAAATTTGGACATCCTTTCATCTCGGCTTGGCAGCAGTCTTTGAGACATGCAGAACAAATATATGGAATAATACACAGTCCAGTCACATTATACTGACCACCTCCTACTTTTGACGTCAGGAGCTTGTAGCCCATGAAGGCCATGAGGAATGACGTATGGTGGGTTGGCTTGGTGGGTGTATAACATGTGCGATATCACTCATTGCTGTCAGGGGTAAAGAGGGCAAAAAAGAGATGATTACTGCTTTTTGGGCAAGGGTGGCGGTATTATTTAAACAATGTAGTTTGTGAACTGTTCGCATCTTGCTGTGGTGAAAGTGTAACGTGAGTGGACAAATGTCACCATTGGGAATAACCAATGTGGAAACTGCGGAGCACCACATTTGAGGTGTGAACGTTGACTATGAAGCTGCATGAGGGCCAACCGATACACAGCAGTGGAGCAGCTCGCCATGAACATGAATCAGGGGACTACTAGACATGGGCCTAATACAACAGTTTAGCGAGCCGTACTGCGTTTGGGGCTCCGGAGCAAATGGATAGTCACTCCTAACAAAGGTACTTCGGAAAAAAAGGTTCAATTTGCATAGCAATATTTGAAATGGACCACTGCTGATTGGCAAAGGGTTGCCTTATCTGATGAGTCACATTTTCGGCTTCTTTGAACGGATAGACATTGGCATGTCAGGCGAGAAACAAGAGTGAACAAACCCCCGCGACCATTGCTAGAAGAACACAAGCAGCAGCGTTCTGGCCTGGGGAATTTTTTTGCGGCATTCTCTGGGCTGCTCATCCATGTGGAAGGCATCTGAACCGGTTTGGTTATGAATCTATTCTTGCATATCACGGACCGCCATACATGCTGATTGTCTTTCCCCGGTCAGATTGGATCTTCCAGCAAGACAATACAGCATGTGACATGGCTTGAAATATTTGACAGTAGTTGGAAGAGCATGACTAAGAGTACTTTCCCCTAATTTCCCAGACTTGAACCAGTTGAGCATTTGTGGGACCGCTTCAATCGTCATGGATTCTCCCCCACGGACTCCAGCAACTATGGGATGCACCACAGTCAGCTGGCTCCAGATACCCGAGACCACCTACCAGCACCTTATTTAATCACCCCAAGCTATCTAGTCTGGATATTAACTGGTGGTCATAATAATGTGACTCGACTCTGTATATAGTAAAACATGATGTGCAGAACATACCCGGCACTCCGCATCACTAGGTAGTTACTCAGGGATGATGCCCTGTCTTTCCTGCTGACAACAGAAAATCATTTCCCACAGATTGTCATTAAACAGGTACGATGTCAAAAAAGAAACAGCTTTAAAAGTCTTAAAAGCATTAAAATGTTAAACTGTTCTGCAATCACACAACAGCGCAGCCATATATCCTATTCACACGTTTAATTAACATCAGTCACTTCAACAATAGATGACTTTACACATTTCTGGCAGGCAATGAAACTTATCTGACTGCTAATTGTTTTTGTCAGTATGCTGTTGTAAAAATTAGTCATTTTAAAAGTCTTGCTTGATACTTTAGAAGAAGACGTCATGCCTCTTCACCGGGGCTGCTCGTTAGCGGCGCTCAGAAAGGGGGATGCGGTTTGGGAGTTGAATCGTCCTCTATGTGTATCCATCATTGGTACTTTGGGACTGATAGCTTGCCCCATCTCCAGACCCATTTTAGCTAATTAAACCATGATTATTTTATGCTGCATGCTTAGATTACGGTGAGTTAGATCTGTCTCTGAACTGTAAATCTGCATGGACCCGTGGCGCTCATCTGGTGTTTTTAGATATAAGGGCTCTGGCACACGACCGTATTTGGGGTTAATCTACGGACAGCACATTTGTATTGATGGCGTAAAATGAAAGCTGTTCTGTGATTGGTTGCTACGGGCAAAAAAGTTTTTCTTTTTGACAGTTTTCATAAGAGTGCAGAACTGGGCTAATTTTTCACGGTCCACCCTGTACAACAAACTTCATTCGAAGGTTGGTCACCAAGAAATATTTTAATTAGATGCAGTAAGAATGAAAGAAAAACCTGGATTTTGAAAAATTTCACCAGTGTCTACATAAGTAAGCGAGTAGGGCAACACGCAAAGGGACCTCCACGTTGGTTTATCCTGAGTATTTTGTGTATTTGAAATAGCCAACGTCTTTCATTATAGCTATTATTTCTAATTTTACTGAATCATTTTCTGAGCCTGGACATTTATATATATATATATATATATATATATATATATTGCAGTCGTCATGCTCGGACGGGCTTTTTATCAGTATAGCATATTTAAATTGAACACACATTTTCAGAGATATCAACCTGGCAGAACCTTTCACAGAATGATACTTGTTCCGCAGCTTCTGGCAAAATAGGAGGGGCCTTTCCAAGAGGTGTGGCTTATGTAAAAAGGCAAGGCTAAATATATTCAGATCCACTAGATTAAAATCAAGCCTCATATCAGACCCCTAAATTAATTCCAGACCCCTATATTTATATCAAACCTGAAACCCCTTAATTCACCCCAAAATACACTTTGTATGTCCATTCAGATCCTAAACCAGATCTAAGTATACTCAGATCACATTTATGAATTTAAGGCACCAGATCAGACTCCTACCTTTATTCAATCTCAGACTACACCATATAATTACTGCCCTCACTCCTAATTCTTATTCAGCCCTTTGACACCACTGTGCTGGGACCTAATGTCTTCCAGCCTTGGGATGTTGTGGGCACCTCCATATACTACATTCTAAAGTTGGATGGAGTCAAGACCTAGTGCAGTAGTGCCTGCAGCTGAACAGGAGCCTGGAGTGAAGAG
This sequence comes from Eleutherodactylus coqui, assembly GCF_035609145.1. Taxonomy (NCBI): domain Eukaryota; kingdom Metazoa; phylum Chordata; class Amphibia; order Anura; family Eleutherodactylidae; genus Eleutherodactylus; species Eleutherodactylus coqui. The sequence continues at coordinate 35,054,143 of NC_089842.1, forward strand.
GGAAGTACTGTATAGTGGACAGTATTATTGGGTTAATCCTATAGATAATTGTGGACTTCGTTTTTTTCTAATTTTTTTTACCCCTCCTTTTAGTCTCCATCCCTGGAAACAGGGTAAAAAACATAGATCACAGGGTGACTGGGTGAGGGAAGATAAAAAATAGGGGGACTATCTGTAAACCCAGTGAGATGACATGTCTACAATATGTACGTTGACTAAAAACTCACACACTCTATAGATTGCCAGGGTAATCTGTACAATACCTGCTTGACACACAACATTATCTATCTATCTATCTCATATCTATCTATCTATCTATCTCATATCTATCTATCATCCATCTCATATCTATCTATCATCCATCTCATATCTATCTATCTATCTCATATCTATCCATCTATCTATCATCCATCTCATATCTATCTATCTCATATCTATCTATCTCTATTCTATCTATCTATCTAATATCTATCTATCTCTATTCTATCTATCTATCTATCTCGTATCTATTTATCTATCTATCATCCATCCCATATCTATCTATCTATCTATCTATCTATCTATCTATCTCATATCTATCTATGTCCTATCTATTATCTATCTATATCTATTAATCTATCTCATTTATATCTATCTCATATCTATCTATCTATCTATCTCATATCTATCTATCTCCTATCTATCATCTATCTCATATCTATGTATCTATCTATGTATCTATCTATCTCATATCTATCTATCTATCTATCTATCTATCTATCTATCTATCTATCTATCTATTATCTATCTATCTATATCTATTAATCTATCTCATTTATATCTATCTCATATCTATCTATCTATCTCATATCTATCCATCTATCTATCTATCTATCTCATATCTATCTATCTCATATCTATCTATCTCCTATCTATCATCTATCTCATATCTATGTATCTATCTATGTATCTATCTATCTCATATCTATCTATCTATCTATCTATCTATCTATCTATTATCTATCTATCTATATCTATTAATCTATCTCATTTATATCTATCTCATATCTATCTATCTATCTATCTCATATCTATCCATCTATCTATCTATCTATCTATCTATCTCATATCTATCTATCTATCTATCTCATATCTATCTATCTCATATCTATCTATCTATCTATCTATCTATCTATCTATCTATCTATCTATCTATCTATCTAATATCTATCTATCTATCTATCTCATATCTATCTATCTCATATCTATCTATCTATCTATCTATCTATCTATTATCTATCTATTATCTATCCATCTTTCTATCTCATATCTATCTGTCTGACTCTCTATAACAGATTTATCTATACCTGCACATTCTCCCTGACACAACCCCCAGCACCTACAGCATCATATACAGTATATCGTATATACAGACGAGACTATTAAATTTAAAACCGCTGTCCTTCCTGAAATGATTTGTGCGCACGCATGAAGTTTGACGAAGGCCAAGAAAAGGATAGCCCGGACCCGGTGTCTTTATGCCTTGGCGCACACTACAGACTGGCAGAGCTGTTTCCATTCTGTAAAAGCTTAAGCTGAATACATTGATATTAACAGTCTTGTTCCCTTATCTCTAAACAGGTGCTAAGAACAGTAAAGTGTTAGCGTTGTCATTTTCCACTATCTGCCGCTTCCTGTGTACGAGCGGATTTAAGTGTTTAGAAAAAAAAAAATCAAATTTTGTGTGCTAAGCACTTTTGAGGACTATATGGGGACCCTTAATAAGGAGGTTTATAACCTCCCCAGCTAATGCACTCTGACACTTTGTTTTGATATCATTACTACATTATACTCACAATTTTTGAGTGAAAAAATACAGTACTTAGAAAGTCGAAATTCATAAATAAATTCATGTCAAACCGCACTTAATATTGATTTTGTTAGTGTTCAGATTCAATAATAAGGTACTGCATGCATGAATATTTAAATATAATCTTCATTTCTGCATCTCCTAATGGCCTCTGCTCTTCTACACTCAATTTAAACACAATTTAAAAACTATAATGTATTGAAAAATACTAGGATTTAGCAATAAATCACCAGTGGGATACTTCAGGCCTTTTATAGGATGGCTCAATACCGGCCTCTCTGGGGAGCGCACAATTAGATTCATGTTTTTAAACTTCTCAATTATCCATATACCATAATTTTATGTGAAAGTTTGTTTCCTCTTGCTTTTCCCCCCTCCCCTCCCCAGCATCCACTATATGCCCCCAAGAGTCTTTCTCCTGTAGGAAGTGGAGAAATCGCTAAGTGTTCTTTTAGCTTGGTTAGTATAGTAAAAAGGAGTCAGAGGTCACCGTCCACAAACTGAATTAAAGCCGCAAGCTGTCAGACGAGGAGTCCTGGACTAATTCATTTAAAGCAATTATTTGGGGCAGAAATATGGAAAGAAAGGCCGATAAAATGCCTTAAAATTAACTTACCATAGAGACAGCGCAGTTTTATAACTGTCTTCTATTGAGCTGTAAATAGACACATGATTGAGCGGTCAATACCCAGAGCAATTTATTTCGTCTCCTGTACGATAAGCTTACATTTCTCTGTGCTGCTTATACGACTATTCTGATGGTTTTTAGTTGATTTCAAGGGCTATTGATGGGTTTACAAAATCTACAAGTCCGATTCCCAAAAAGTTGAGACGTCATGTAAAATGTAAAGAAAAAAAGAATGGAATGATTTGGAAATCTCATCTAACCATATTTTATTCACCATAGAACATAGAATAAATATCAAAGGGGCAAAGGGAGACATTTTACCATTTCTTTTTTTAAAAATTAACTCATGATGGCAGCATCACAACTCACAAAATTTGGGCCATTGTGAAGCATCCCCTCTTTTTCGTACAACAGTCTGTAAAGTGAGGATACCAATTGCTGAAGTTTTGGGAGAGGAATGTTGTCCCATTCTTCTCTGATGTAGGACTCTAGCTGCTCAACAGTCCTGGGGTATTTTTGGACGGATTTCTTGTTTCATAATGCGCCAAATGTTTTCTATTGGTGAAAGGTCCGGACTGCAGTTCAGCCCCCGGAATCTTCTTCTGTGAAGCCATGTTGTTGGAGTGGATGCTGTATATGGTTTAGCATTGGCTTGCTGATATTCAGGCCTTCCCTGAAAGAGACAATATCTGGATGGGAGGTAAGTTGTTCTAAAATCTCTGTATACTGCTCAGCACTGATACTGCCTTTGCAGCATGTGCAAGCTGCCCATACCATAGGCACTAATGCAACCCTTTACCATCAGAGAAGCAGGCATTTGAAGTGTGTGCTGATAACGAGCTGGATGGTTCCTCTCCTCTTGAAGAGTCTGTGGTTTCCAAAATGAATTTCAAATTTGGATTCATCTGACCCCAGAACAGTTTTCAATTTTGCCTCAGTCCATTTTCAATGGGCTTTGGCCCAGAGAAGACACAGGTGTTTCTGGAATATATTGATATATGACTTCTTCTTTGCATGAAACTGCTTTAACTTGCATTTGTGGATTGCATGATGAACTGTGTTCACAAACATTGATTTCTGGAAGTATTCCTGAGCCCATGCAGTGATTTGCATTACAGAATCACGCCTGTTTTTAATGCAGTGCCGCCTGAGAGCTCGTAGATCTCGAGCATCCAATATTTACCGTTGGCCTTGTCCCTTGTGCACATTAATTTCTCCAGAGTCTCTGCATCTTTTGATGACATTATGTACTGTAGATGGTGGGATATTCAAAATCTTTACACTTTTATGTTGAGGAACCTTTTGCTAAAATTGTTCTACAATTGTTAGCTGCAGTTTTTCACAGATTTGGGTAAACTCTGACGATCTGTGCTTCCCACTTGTTTGAGATGTGCTGCTGCCATCAATTTTGAAATTAGTTAATTTTTTTAATGAAATGGAAAAATATCTCACTTTCCCCTTCTGATATGTGTTCTATGCTCTGTTGTGAATAAAATGTGGCTATATAAGATCTGCAAATCATTGCATTTATTTTTTTCTTTACATTTATTTCAATTTTACACAGCGCCCCAACTTTTTTGGAATTGCGGTTGTACATGAATTGGGGTTGTACAGTACTGTAGCTCTTGATTGACATGGATGTAGCTATAAGGCAGTGATTTCCAACAGTGGTGCTGGGGTATCCAGGAGCACAACGATAACCCACCAAGGTTTCCACAACACTGCTGACTAGGAAGTCTTAGTAAGGGTGCTTTTACACGAAACAACTGTCAGGCACTGTCAGCAATAGTCGTTCAGTGAATGGAGGTAGAGCATGCCAAAGATCTCTTCCAGCTGCTCGACCCCATTCACTGAACGACTATCGCTCATGTGTGAAAGCGATTACCTGTTTACACTGAGCGAGAAATAACTCTTTGGCCATTTTGTTTCAATGAGCTAAAATGAAGTGACTAGCTACTAATGAGCAATTTTTTACAGAGTATACTTTTGGGTTCTGCTCTTACATGGATTGATATCTTTCATAATCCCTAATTTGCGCGATTTTGCGGTCAATAGTTGGCCCGTTTAAAATTTCCCTTTGGCCTCCCGCAGATGAGAGTGACATAATGGCGCTCACAAGAGCGTGTTGTAATTGCACTCTGAATGGAGTGCTATCACGTCCTCTCATGGGCCAAACCATGCTCTTTTACTGTACTTTTATGCCTTGCTGAGCTTGTTCGCATCGGCATGGGAAAACCACGCCATGTTTGGACAGGCGGGGCAGCCTAATTAGTAGGTAGATGAGATTTTCAAAATGTGGTCCACACACTGTGGAAAAAAAGTTGCACTACATCTGTACGGAGAAGGGGAAAAGAGAGGTTTAACCACATGTATACTGCTGGAGAGAGGGAGAGGGAGGTTTGAGGGTGCTGAATATGATGATACTGTGCCAGGGAGGGATGGTGGAGCTCTGGATGTGATTATACTGCGACAAGGAGGTATAATGAAGCTCTGGATGTGATTATACTGCGACGAGGAGGGATGGTGGAGCTCTGGATGTGATTATACTGTGACAGGGAGGGATGGTGGAGCTCTGGATGTGATTATACTGCGACAGGGAGGAATGGTGGAGCTCTGAATGTGATTATACTGCGACAAGGAGGGATGGTGGAGCTCTGGATGTGATTATACTGTGACAGGGAGGGATGGTGGAGCTCTGGATGTGATTATACTGCCACAGGGAGGGATGGTGAAGCTCCGGATGTGATTATACTGCAATGGAGAGGGATGGTGAAGCTCTGGAGGTGATTATACTGCGACAGGGAGGGATGGTGAAGCTCTGGATGTGATTATACTGCAACGAGGAGGGACGGTGGAGCTCTGGATGTGATCATACTGGGACAGGGAGGGATGGTGGAGCTCTGGATGTGATTATACTGTGACAGGGAGGGATGGTGGAGCTCTGGATGTGATTATACTGCGACAGTGAGGGATGGTGGAGCTCTGAATGTGATTATACTGCGACGAGGAGGGATGGTGGAGCTCTGGATGTGATTATACTGTGACAGGGAGGGATGGTGAAGCTCTGGATGTGATTATACTGTGACAGAGAGGGATGGTGGAGCTCTGGATGTGATTATACTGCAATAGGGAGGAGTTTTTTGCTGGTTTACTTTTTTTTGTAAAACATTATTTGGTATGGGTGCCCCAATGTAAACATTTTCTCCCAGGTGTGCTCCAAAGCTAAAAGGTTGGGAAATAATGCTATAAAGGATTGCAGCCAAAAACTGGTCTGGATGCCTGGTGGGGAGGGGGGTCCCATAGACTCCCCACCACAAAGAAGAACAGAGGGCCAGGTATGACTTTACATCTAGAAAATAAAACAATAATGTAACGCTGGACAGAACTTTCAAATACATAAACTAATTGTCTGTCTTTAGAATTTGCAAAAAATCTCTGTGTCGGAGGGAATCCCCACGGACCCTCACTAACCAGTATAACAAAACTGAGGCTGCTTATCAATGTTTCCTAAGGATATGTTCATGTGTGCCTGTAGTGCGCCAAAATAGCCACAGAAAAGCCACTGTAATTTGTGGTTAATGCTAATGATTTTCAGGTGTGCATCACCCTACCTGTGCATGCGACTACACCTTTAAGAAGTTTGGGGGGAACCCTGCATCCTGTAGATCAGTCACCTCAGAGCATGAATACATCATAATGTCGTGGTTACGTCACACTCGCCTGCAGGAGGCCTAAATAGGACATGCTGCAATTTTTTGGACGTAAAATACACACGTGAAAAACTCATGTCTGAATACCCCAATGCAAATCCATGGTATTTAAGCTGTCTGTATCACATGCCTAAAAAATATGCATGTAATATAGAGCACAAGTGAAGGAGCCCTTATAAATAGCCCTTTGAAGGCAACCATAAAGGTGCAATTTTCTCCGGGTTTATACTAGTTCCCGACAGGTGTAACCTGCAACATATTAATGAAAGAGGTAAACTGTGCTTGTAAATGTGACAAATATTGAGAACCTCCGGAAAAATTTGCAGATGAGTCAAGAATTTTCTAAATTTTGACGAACTTTACAAAAAAGACACACGTAGGCCAGGAAACAGTCAATAAAGCAGGCACAAGAGCTGTGATGCGCCATAGTTTATTCTAGATAAGCCAAAACTCACGTAAATGCTCCAAAATGGAAATTTTTTGACATCGCTCATAATTTACCTCAGAGCGCGAGCTGAGATGATGTTTACACCGAGTGGCTGAGCGCCTGGATTCACAGCCATATAAAAAAAGTTAAACCCCGCTACAATAATAAAAAACGATTGAAGTGTTAATAAAAACAAGAGCAATGCGAGCGCCAAAATGACAAGAGATGCGCTAAAAAGAATGCTAAGTTGTGCCAAAACCACACAGATACAACAAAATGCGCTAAAAACTTACCTCAAAGGCTGATAAATTGTGCAAGAAAATTGTGCCAAATTCAGCAAATACATAGCAATTAGAGATGAGCGAGCGTACTCGCTAAGGCAAACTACTAGAGCGAGTAGTGCCTTGTGCGAGTACCTGCCCGCTCGTCTCAAAAGATTCGGGTGCCGGCGGGGGTGAGCGGTGAGTTGCGGGAGTGAGCAGGGTGGAGTGGGGGGAAGAGAGAGAGAGATCTCTCCCCGCTCTCCCCCGCTGCTTACCGCCCCCCGCCGGCACCCGAATCTTTTGAGTCGAGCGGGCAGGTACTCACAAAAGACAATACTCACTCGAGTAATTTACCTTAGCGAGTACGCTCACTCATCTCTAATAGCAATCGTCATAAAATGCGCCAACCCGTCACCTATGCTATTTAGACAAACTTTTACTTGGTCTAATCTGGGATTACTTTTTGCGCCTGTTTTCTGACATTCAGCTTCATAAATGTGTTAGAAATATTTGATGGGTCAGTCAGGGTATCATTTTTCCTTAAGGAGAGCACCTAGACGGTAAGTGAGGAGGCTTATAAGGCCATGCATGCTCCTCTGGGAAATATGCAAATGGGAAATGAAACAAAAGCTCTGCAGCGCCACCTATTGGAAGGCTCATATTGACTTGCAAAAGTATTGTTCCATCTTCCCGGAAACATTCTGTAAGAAAAAAATTGGCAGTGCCATTTATAACTTTAATAAATGACCATGTTGCTCTGATATTGCACTCACTCACTTATATCAATGTTACGATCACACACAGAAAGTTCCATTGAATTCTGACAACTCCTTCTAGGGGAGGGATTTTTTTTCGACAATGATTATACATTCTTTTAAATCTTCCTCTTTGGGCACTTGGATATTTTGGTTCCTATTAATTGCAGTCACACACTTCTGCCTCGTGCTTTGGCATGCTATGTGGCAAGGGGTTGAATAGTCATATTATTCTTAGCCTTTAAGAAAAAATGTCTCCGAATACCAATGGATGAGCCCAACATGTAAGAAAATATATCTGCAAGAACAAATTTGGATTGCGAGGCTGGAATGTTATAGAAAGTGATTGGCAATTAGACCGACAACACCAACTGCTCTAACAGCAGCTGTCAGACAGTGATGAATGCCATCCACTTCTGGATCTACACGCTGCTAAATGACTTTGAATGCTCCTACATATAGCAATACATTTTTAAATATTAATACGCAACTTGTCAAAATCTAGAAGGGTTTTTTTTAAAAATCGGATTTCATTCTAGAATGCAAAAAAAAAAGTAATGAACAGCCGTCCATTAGTGGTAATGATTGTTCCATAGATGGTACAACAAAACGATTGCCTTTTCATGGCATGGGAGATAAAAAGAGAGTGAATTAAATCCCACACTTGTATCGGCATTTGGTGGTAAGGAGACCTTTCTATTTAATGTTCAATGGGGTATTTTCTTATTGATTGATGGTTTATGGATCTACATAGAAGGATTTACGCAGTAGACTTTAACACCATTATTTAAGATGAGGCATTGTTAAGCGGCTAATGTTAGCAATATATGTCCTCTCAAAAGTTCAGCCTCCTAGTTTAGATCTTGGGCTTTGTTCACATTAGAAAATAGCTACTGTGTATAAATATGTGCAAACTAATGGCCTGCAATGACTAATTTGGCGTCCATCAGGCTTATGGGAATTTAGAGCTGCTCATGTGTGTAGAGGGGTAGCCCCTGTACGTAGCTGCTGCATCCAGACTCCACTAGGAAGTATTAGTGGGGAGGTTGCACCACCTAGTGGCCAAATTGTTAAATAAGTTGTTTTAATATAATGGTGTTTGTTTGCAGTGTTGAAGCGGCTGATTGGACAGGTGGGATCAAGGGACTGAGCAGCATGATCATCTAAGGACATTCCTCTGTCTTCCCAAGGAAGGTGAGGTAGCACAAGGAGAAGAAAATAGAGAGAGGATATGTGCTGAGTGGTCTCTACCAAGCAAAGGCTGGAACACCCTCAGTGAAGGCGCCACCACTAGGAGTGCACGGTGTGGTGCTCCCCACTGCAGAGGCAACGCCATTTTCGATCTTGTGCTATTTTAGCAAAGACACTGCCATCACGGTTGCTGGTCCTGCTCATCTATTAGTCAGAAACACCTACATTCAAGTTCCTGAGTTTAAAAAAGATACGTTACAGCAGCACTCAATAGTTGAGTTTTGTCTCTCGCCCCAACAATACAGAAAGCCACTCCTGCCATCAGGCCCCTGTCTGACAACCTGTTCATGTGATCAACACTGGCCAATCAAAAAGCAGTGCACAGTGTGCGTTAGGTAATTAGAAAATTGCTACAGCCATCTTGCATGCCCAAAAATGAGGACCAGAACTGGTGGATGGTAAGGGTGGCAGAAAAGAACAGGTAAATATACCCTCCTCTCCTGAAACGGAATTTTGTCTCCTGAAATCAAAGGGTTGCCTTAAAAGAAACCCCTGAACACCAGTGTGAACAGAATGTAGGGACTTGGATGGAAGCTTGTAGTTTCATATCCATACCCATATGAAATCCTTTACAGGCCAGCAAACTGCATTGATCTTCATGCTCCAAACAAGATAAGTAGAGCGGTCAACTTTATTGTGGCTGACGAGGCGCAGTTTTACTTGTGATGTTCTTCACGAGTCTGTTGTTTTATCACCCTTTATTCCAGTGAAGCTCCATCACCAACATGAAACCACAGGAAGTCTTCCTGAACCATGTTTTACGAATGTCCGCCTAGAAAAAGCATCAGCAATGACCTTACTATTCTCCATAAATCCAAATAAACTGTAGTCTTCAATGGAATCTGAGATTTCACCACATCATTCATTACTCTCAGTGGGTAACATTCGGCGACCAGTGGTGCTGGACATGGCAGCTAAGATCTTGGCATTTATGGCCAACACCTCCATAGCTGTACGCAGATGCAGCCGTGAAGCCTTCAGCGGGTAACATTCGGCGACCACTGGTGCTGGACGTGGCAGCTAAGATCTTGGCATTTAGGGCCAACACCTCCATAGCTGTACGCAGATGCAGCCGTGAAGCCTCTGCTATGGCCCTTGGCTTCCCTAGTTGTTGTGTATGAAAATTCCCATAGTTGAGAATATATTCCGGCTGTCATCATGTTATGGTTGCAAAAATTACACAGTAAGACGAAGGCCAAGGTCACACTTGGATAGTTTTTGTTTTCTTTTACTCTAGGCACATTTTAAAAAGGGGTTGAACAGGCGTAATATGGTGTAGAATAAAAAAAAATACTGCTCTGAACCCAAAAGCTGGCAGGCAGTCAGCCAATCACAAGCTTCAGCTGCCATAGAAGAATTAATGCTGAAGCCTGTGATTGGCTGAGAGCACACATGCACAATGAACAGCAATTTTTTATGCGCTGTTTGCGCATGCGGAATCCGGCTCTGCCAGCAGCTGCGTCCGCGCGTACCTGGTTAGTTTCCTTTTCTTCTGAACTGAGGGTGGACCATGTCACCATCGCACATGTGCAGTGATTTTTAAACTACTGCAAAATGGACACTGATCGGACAGCTTCGATTGACTTCAAAAGAAGCCTTCGACAGGGAATCCGCGAGAAAATGGAGCATGCTGCGATTTTTCCTCCGCTTGCAGAAACCGCAATTGGTTTCTGCAAGTGTGGAGTAAGAATTGATTTCCCATAGCATGTTATGGGTGCTACTTGCTGCTGATCTGCAGTGCGGACGCCCGCCGCGGATTCCGCAGCAAATATCCGCCCGTAGGCAGGAGCCCTGGAGCTGTCTTCACACAGGCATGAGCGCATTTACACATGCATTTGCGCTGCGTATTAGTCTCATGGGTGATGCATTTTTGCACGCACCTGCGCGTGTTTTACTGTATTTTTGCATGTGCAAAAAAACACAAGTGTGCTCCCGATAATGTAAATAGGCACTAACGTGAAATAAGTTTAATATGTGTTATGTTCGTGCGCAATGCGCAATTTTTTTTCCGCAAATGAAATGCGTGTGAAAAATATGCTCATATGCACGAACACATTGAAATCAACGAGTTCTATTTACCGCCCATTACACGCATAAATTTGGCGTCCAATACGCTACACAAATGCATTCGTGTGAATATGCCCTTCACATATCGTGTATATGCTGCAGATGCTCCGCAGAGGAAAACCTGTAGGAAATCCGCACTGGCCAAATCTGCACCTAAAGGCTGATTTCAGATGAGTGTATGGAAACACATCTGTGGTACGGATCCGAATTATAGACGTGTTTCAGATGAGATTAGAGCCGTAGGTCATCACTATTTGCCCCCATATATTTTTTATTGGTCATATGTAGAGATGAGCGAGTATACTCGCTAAGGCATATTACTCGAGCGAGTAGTGCCTTAGCCGAGTATCTCCCCGCTCGTCTCTAAAGATTCGGGGGCCGGCGGGGGTGACAGGTGAGTTGCAGCGGGGAGCGGAGGGAAGAGAGGGAGAGAGAGATCTCCCCTCCGTTCCTCCCCGCTCTCCCCCGCCCCCCGCCGGCCCCCAAATCTTTAGAGACGAGCGGGGAGATACTCGGCTAAGGCACTACTCGCTCGAGTAATATGCCTTAGCGAGTATACTCGCTCATCTCTAGTCATATGCTGATCAGTATTTGCGTAATAGAAAAGATTAGCAATATAGAGGAAAATAAGCTCAAAATAGGTCATGCTGTGTTTTTACAAAATGGCCTTCAAAAATACGGAACGGATACATAGATTTACATTAACTCTGTATTACAGTCCGCAAAATACGGAACAAATAATTAGCTAAAATACATTCGTCTGAAACCGGCCACAGGGTGTAGATTTTGCTGCGGGTTTCAATCTTTGTAGTTCAAGTACCCTAGATTTTTCAAGTAGAGAAGATTTTTGAAATGACGTCCATATGGCCTGTGCTGTATATACTGCACAAGTCCCGCAGAAAAATCTGTAGCATTTACGCAATGTGTGAAGGCACCCTTAAAGGGTCAGTCCAGCGAAAATACATTTTTACATCACTGCACCCCTTATTTCCATCCATACAAGCCCTACACTCTGGCTGTCTTATATGTATATGACAGTCACTTTCATGCAGTGCAGCCCCCTTATACTTATTAGCCATCATCTAGATGTTGAGAGATTTCTCCCTGCTTTCTCTTTCACTGTTCTGTACTATCAATCCCATGATGCATCAGCACAGCATCACATGACCAGCTAGAACCAGTACTATACCATCTCTGCCTGCAAAGAGGACAGTGTGATTATCATCACTCTGTATATTCACCTAAAGTACAGGCCTATAACTATACAGACATGAGGATGAGCTGTGACCTCCTTGATTATAACTGTATGACTGAAGCTATGTGATCAATATCAGTAATTGATAGGTGTTTCTGTGCCCACCTCTAAAGAGCTTGCGTAGTAGAGTCCATCACGGAGGAATTATGCTGACTGTAAAAATGACTTCTTGAAAGAACATGAAGCCAAATAATTCTTAGGGGGCCGTTATGAGATCACATGACCCACCTGAGTCGAGGGACTACAGGAAGTTAAAGATTGAAAGGAATAACTAAACAACTAGCTACATAATGAATGAAAAGAAAAATTAACGAGAATATCCCTTAAAACCAACCAATTTAATTTCAAAACCTTCCTGTAGCTTGTGTTGACTGACAGCAAATGAAGTTTTGTGTTGTGCCTAACATAGTAACATACTGTGTAAGGCTGAAAAATAGACATATGTCCATCCAGTTTAGCCTGTTACCCACCTTTGTTGGTCCAGGAAGGCAAAAAAAAAAAAAAAATTGGTAGAAGCCAATTTTCCTAATTTTAGTTGAAAAAATTCCTTCCCAACTCCAAATCTGGCAATCACAATGATCTCTGTATCACAACCCTTCTGAAGTAATCAGTGATATAACATGTAATATTGTGACACTCAAGAAAGCCGTCCAGGTCCCTCTTGTACTCTTTTATCGAGTCCCCAACCCCCACATCCTCAGGCAGAGAGTTCCATAGTCTCACTGCTCTTACAGTAAAGAACCCCCTTCCATGTTGGTGTAGCAACCTTCTGTCCTCTAGACGTAGAAGAGGCCCCCTTGGTACAGTCACCGTCCTGGGTATAAACAGATGATGAGAGATCTCTGTATTGTCCCCTGATATATTTATACATAGTTATTAGGTCGCTCCTCAGCCATCTTTTTTCCAAACTAAGTAACCCTAATCCTGATAGCCTCTCTGGTTATTGTAGTCCATGCATTCCATTTATTACTTTAGTTGCCCTCCTTTGTACCCGCTCAGGCTGTGATACGTTCTTCTTGAGTACCATTGCCCAATATTCCATGTGTGGTCTGACCAGTGAATTGTAAAGAGGAAGAACAATGTTCTTGGCGTGTGGCCCTAGACCTGTTTTAAAGCCCCCCCAATGATCCTATTTACCTTTGCAGCAGCTGCCTGACACTGGTTGCTCCAGTTAAGCTTACAGTTAACTAAAATCCCCAAGTCCTTTTCCATGTCAGTGTTCCCCATTTAGTGTGTAATGGTGACATGTATTTCCCTGCCCATGTGCAGAACCTTACATTTTCCAGTATTAAAGCTCATTTGCCACTTTTCTGCGCAAACACGCAAGTTATCCAGATCCATCTGCAACCATAAACGTTTCTTGTGTTATTTTACATAGTTTTGTATCATCTGCAATTATTTATCTTTTACTGTACAATCCCTTCACAATGTTGTTAATAAATATATTGAAAAGAATATTGCCCAATCCTCCCCCCTGTGGTACCCCCCCCTAGTAACGGTGACCCAATCAGAGTGTGTACCATTTATAACCCCCCTCTGCTTTCTATCACTGACCAGTTACTTACCCACTTACACACTTTCTCATCTAGATCAAGCATCCTCATTTTATATTCTAACTTTTTTGTGGCACAGTAGCAAATGCTTTGGAAAAGTCCAGATACACAAGATCCAATGACTCCCCGTTCCAGTCTAGAACTTACCTCCTCGTAGAAGCTGTTCAAGTTGCTTTGACAGGAGCGACCGCTCATAAACCCATGCTGATACAGAGTTATACAGCTATTTTCTTTGAGGTCCTCCATGATAGCATCTTTAAGAAACCCTTCAAACACTTGACCAACAATAGAAGTAAGACTTACCGGCCTGTAGTTTCCAGGTTTGCTTTTTGACCGCCTAAATATTGCAACAATTTTAATCTTTTTAAGGTGGCTCTGCACTTCTTACTGAGTTAAGCCCCATTGACACGGGACGAATGTTGGGCAAACGATACCTGACATTCGTTCCTGCACATACTCGCCCCCATGCTGCTGCACAGTAGCGAGTATCGCTGGCTCTCTAACAGAGCGGCCAGAAGGGGTCCGGGGCGGCTGGAGGAGTACTGAATGGCCACTGTGTTAAGTGAATGGAGAGGGGCGGGGGAGAGTGAGAAGAGAAATCTCCTCCAGCTGCCCCACTGCAAGCCAACGATACTCGCTCCTGTGCAATGGCATGAGAGCCAGCACATGCGGGAACAAGTGTTGGGCATCGTTTGCCCGACGTTCTTGCCCGTGTAAATGGGGCTTTAGACTGGTGACATTTAAAGGGGTTGTCCCGCGCCGAAACGGGTTTTTTTTTTTTTTCAACCCCCCCTCCCCCCGGTCGGCGCGAGACAACCCCGATGCAGGGAGGTAAAGAAAGCTTACCGGAGCGCTTACCTTAATCCCCGCGCTCCGGTGACTTCAATACTTACCGCTGAAGATGGCCGCCGGGATCCTCTGTCTCCGTGGACCGCAGCTCTTCTGTGCGGTCCATTGCCGATTCCAGCCTCCTGATTGGCTGGAATCGGCACGTGACGGGGCGGAGCTACACGGAGCCGGCATCCTGCACGAAAGGCTCCATAGAAGACTGCAGAAGACCCGGACTGCGCAAGCGCGGCTAATTTGGCCATCGGAGGGCGAAAATTAGTCGGCACCATGGAGACGAGGACGCCAGCAACGGAGCAGGTAAGTATAAAACCTTTTATAACTTCTGTATGGCTCATAATTAATGCACAATGTATATTACAAAGTGCATTATTATGGCCATACAGAAGTGTATAGACCCACTTGCTGCCGCGGGACAACCCCTTTAAGGCCTTAGCCACACGGGCGTTTTTTCACGTGATTTGCGGATCGCATGACGGATGCGCATCCGCAAATCGCGTGACCGGTGCGCGCAAGTCGCCCGCAAATCGCCCGAAAATCTGCTCCTAGCCGCGTTTCATTAGAAACGGGCCGGAGCTGTCCAGCGCATTGCATTCAATGGAGACTGCAATACAGCCGTCTCCATTGAAAGCAATGCGCTGCGGCGAGCCCGGGATGAATTGTCGGTAAGGGCTTAAATATATAAGCCCTTCCCTGCAATGCATCCTAAAATGTGTAAAAATAAAAAATATATATGCACTTACCTTCTCCCGGCAGCTGGAGCTCCGAGCGGCCGTCCTGCAGTGGGTGTGAAGGGGGTGTGAGTCAGACCTGCCCCCTGATTGGCTCAGCACTGAGCCAATCAGAGGCATGCCTCACTCACACCCATTCATGAATTCATGAATGGATGTGAGTCAGACCTGCCCCTGATTGGCTCAGCGCTGAGAGGCAGCAGTCACTCACCCATTCATGAATTCATGAATGGGTGTGTGAGTGAAACTGGCCTCTGATTGGTCAGGCTGTGACCAATCAGAGGCAGATCATTCAGCAGGCGGGGATTTTAAAGCCCCGCCGGCTGAATAGTGCCGAGAAGCAGTTCAGGAGAACTCACAGCGGCCGCGGCTGGACTCCGGCTGCACTAGAAAGGTGAGTATACAATTTTTTTTTATTTTAACACATTTTAGGATGAATTGCAGGGAAGGGTTTATATATTTAACCCCTTCCCGACAATTCACCCCGCGCACGCCGGCAGCCCATTGCTTTCAATGGAGCGGCTGTATTGCCGCTCCATTGAATTCAATGGGCAAACATCGTTCTTCTCTGCCACAGCTGTTACAGCTGTGGCAGAGAAGAATGATTTGTCTTCTATATGTTCTCAATGGGGTCGGCGCTGCTGCCGCCGGCCCCATTGAGCGCATATACAGAAGCGAACAGGAATCGTAGATCGCAGATAGGTGCGATCTGCGATTTTTTGTTCTATAATTTATCGGACGAGCGCATAAAAAGTGCTCATGTGTCCGATACCATTGCAAAGCAATGGTTTTAAAAAATCGCCAGACGCATGCGCAAATCGCGGCAAAAAACGCCCGTCTGACTAAGCCCTAAGGGAGAGTTTACTTTATCCCTCTGCATCTCATCTGACATTTCATTTTCCTGAGTGAATACACCGGTGAAAAAAACAAATTAATAGATTTGCTTTCTCCTCATCACCCTCTACAATTTTTCCCTCATTACTTTTTAAATGGCCGATACTTTCCATTTTATTCTTTTTGCTATTTATATGGTTGAAGAATAGTTTAGGGTTAGTTTTACTCTCTTTGGCAATAAGTCTCACTCTCTTTCCACCTTTGCTGCTTTTATTTGCTTTTTACATAATTTATGTTTCTTTCTTATAGCTTTTAGCCTAATGTTTGTTGAGATTATTTTCTGGAAAAAAAAAAGTGGATGAGTCGATGCTGAAAGTACATTTGTATTATGTTTAGAAATGACCTTTTAAAACTCCGTCCTCCAGTACATGCCAACAGTCTAAGCATGTGCTAAAGAAATCTCGACATCCACAAAACATTGTTCCATGTGATCTGTAAACTATTCCAGTGATTTTTTTTCCCCCTTCTCGTAGTTTCTCGTTTCAGGCATTGAAGGACAGGGATTCTTTGATAGTTGCAAAACTTAGAACAGGTGTAAACTGAGACAGCTGTCCCTCTGTTCATTTTATATATTCTAGTTAGTCCTTTCTCAGAACTTCATCTTATGAGCCATCTGCTCTTGGGAAGCATATGTCCCAAAGAAAGGAAAGGTCTATCCCCAGTAGCTAAAAATGAGAACTTTTCATAAAAACGTTACTCTGTAAATCTGTGCTTCTACAAAAGTCTGTTTGTGGAAGATTAACTGGATTGACTGAATGCTCTGGAGTGCAGGCAGCTGACCTGTCAACGTTCCCAGATTACTGCTGCATAACATACGGAACGGCGATCAGCCGCACATGTAATCCCTATATGTAGTGGATGGGTTTTATCTATAAATGTTCACTTTTTGTAGTCATTATTTTGAAGCCAATTGAATTTTAATCCTTTTTGTATTTTGCTTAAAATGTGTGTTTAATGCTTCATAGTGGTGACTTCTGCATTCTGTCAACTTAATGAAATGTAACTTTTTACATTAATTTACTTAAATTGTCTATATGGGGATTTAAAGTCCCTATCAGCACCTGTTGAGTCTGACCGGCCACTTCCGTCTGAGTTTCGACAAGGAGTAGCGTGGCATTGCAGACCTCCGGTGTTGGTAACGTCATAGGTGAGGAACGGGTTATAATAATTAGGCAAGCCCTTCTTTCAATCACTGCATCTGTGGTGATAGATAGAGGGGCTTGCTTAATTATTTTAATGAGCCAAAGGCCCATTTCTCTCCTATGATGTCAGAGGTCTGCAATACCACATTGGAATTCAGCTTGAAGTAGCCGGTCTGACTCAACAGGAGCCGGTAAGGAATTGAAATTCACCTGTAGCCCCTATAATGCAACTATTGGAATTTACATGTTCATAATTGTTCAGGTTTTCTTAGGCAACAGTCAGACAGGGTATGGTTTCTCCTTAGTGAAAGCACCTATTGAGGAGACTTGTAAGGCCATGACTGATGGCTCTCTCTAAACACAAGAGGCAGAAAAGCTGTCAGTCTTCATACAGCGGGCGAGGATAGGCTGGTCTGGCCCGACCCATGAATCGAAGCTTTGAAGTCAAATTTCAAAGTATATTTATTCTGAGATGCCAAGTTTCAAGAATAAAACACCCACAGGGACAACAGGCATCCCTGTCCTGGGTTCATGCTGCTCGTGGTTCGGGCAGCATGAATGACGGAATCCCTTTAAGCCGTCACAATAGCGCTATCCAGCATATTCAATACATTCTTCTCATGTATTTGTCTAAAAACAATAATAATGAGTCACCCCAAATTCTTACTTTTATTCTTTGATATCCTATATGTAAATGCCCAGTGTCCAGTGATCCCGGCGGTCCCTGCAGCTCCCTGAGTCACCGCGTCTGCAAACTAAACATGTCGCCTCCTCTCAAACAACACGTCCCAGACTCCTGACGTCAGTGCCCACGCCGGGCAACCCTCGGGTCCCGTCTGCCACTCATATATCTGATGTTGGCAAACAATGTTGTCTGAATGGTTTACTGGACACTCTAGAGGTATATTCATATGTACGGCCAGTGCACTGCATGACAAAATAACTGTTACGGTATCCTACCCGATGATACGCCAGCCTGGGTTGCCCTAGAACTTACCCGCAACCCCTGTCCCTGCCTACTTGCGTCCACTCCTGGCTAAGCCCAGGCGGGCAACTGCGCGGCGGTCCCTACACTCACTAGGGACCGAGGAGGGACGCTGGCGTACCAAGATGGAACAGGGTAGGATACCAACAGGAAGGACAGGTGAAGAAAACCAACAGGAAATACAGGCAGACCGAGGCAGATGGATAACCTGGCAGATATAGCAGAAGCTGAAAGCAGGAGACTGTCAGAGGCATGAAGCTAGCACACTGAAACAGAAACCGATAACTGGCAGTGAATGGACCTCACTGCCAGCCTTATAAACATAAGCCTCCGCCCAGGGGCGGAAAGAGGGAGGCGACGCCTCCTAGCAGAATCTCATAAGAGGGACTCGTGCATAGAGCTGCACTCACAGACGCCCGCGCCCACGCCACCGCCCGGACCCACGAGCACGCGCACCGCGCCGACCAACCACCCGCGGCCCCGGCAGCCGCCGCATGGTAACAATAACATACAGATTCTCCAAGAGTTAATGGGGGACATAAATTAAGCCCTTTATGCTATTTTCTGGCATTAAAAAAGGAAATTTTTGCACACGAGGGAAATTTGTGGATTTTTGCTGTCTGTGCCACTGTCGGACGCTTCCTTAAAGTGGGCGTGACTTGTCAGTCGGAGGTGTGGTCATCCCAGATCAACACATTTATCTATAATTTATGCCAGAAATTGGCATAAATGATACCATAAATGAATGTCAGATGAGATCTGGTGTACACTTTTGTGTAGGCACACACACCCTAAGGGCTTATTCAGATGACCGTATATCAGCCGCGTATTCACGCCGGCCGATATACGGCGTCCCTCTTGCAGGGGGAGGAGGCTGGAAGAGCCGGGAGCAGTGCTCTGAGCTTCCGCCCCCTCTCTACCTCCTCTCCGCCCCTCTGCACTATTTGCAATGAGGGGAGTGGGGGTGGAGCTAATTTCGGAACTTAGCCTCGCCTCTGTCCCGCCTCCTCTCATTGCAAATAATGCAGAGGGGCAGAGAGGAGGGGGAGAGGAGGCAAAGAGGGGGCGGGAGCTCCGAGCACTGCTCCCGGCTCTTCCAGCCTCCTCCCCCTGCAGAAAGAGACGCCGTATATCGGCCGGCGTGAATACCCGGTCGATATACGGTCGTCTGAATAAGCCCTAATACTGGACATGAAGTGCTTTGCGTCTCTTCATGTATTAGGCGTGTCGTGTATCGGCAGAAATATTGTTAAGACCGACGTTTGAGATAAATTTCCCGTAATATGTTTTTATTAAACACCATGCAGCATTTAATAAATTTGGCACAAATCACACCCACGTCCCCCTTAGATAATGCGGCCCAGTTTCTGTTGTCCGTAATTCTGCTAATTCTGTTGCAAACTCCGGTGTATTCTCATTTAGTTTTTGGAACAATCTTATGTAAAGGGGGATGTAGGTTATTAGGCTCAGAGACTTTTAATTTATTTTCCTTGCTCGGCATTTATTAACATGAGTGGCAGCTGTCAGACAGATTTTGTGGCCAAGGTAGCATGAAATGTCAGAAAGCATTGCAATAGAAATGTGCCTTGGAGGCTAGTTTAATGTCTGAAATGACTAAATACTTAACGCCTATTGATAACTTATGAACTTGGACTCCCTCTTTATATACACTCTGAGCTCCTCCAGCTCATGTATAGAACTTATGCAGAGGTTTGAATATTGACATTTCATTGGCTGTTGCCCTTTATATGTTTATCGCAGGACACCTCATAACAGAGTATACTGATCAGCTATAAAGTAGCATTAAAACCACCTACCTAATATTGTGTAGGTCCCCCTTGCACCGCCAAAACAGCTGGGGACCATTAAAACATGGACTTCTCAAGACTTCTGAAGTATTTAGCACCAAGGTGTTAGCAACAAGTCCTTTGAGTAATTATTACACTTTGAGGCCACTTGTGTTAATATAATGGCCAATGTGATAAATAGCAAAAGCGCTAAGCACTATATTTACCTGAAATTACATTTTTGTATTGAAAAATCATTTTAAAGTGCCGGCCACTAGGGGTCTCCTTTCCTTCTTATTTGCTGTCCACTGCCTGTTGTCAAATACAGTCTATAGTAAGGGCCATCAGAAGTCATTGGCTCATGTGAATTTGAACTATAATCGTTCAGTGTAAACATGGCCAATGATTGAACGACAATCGTTCGCTTATGGATCATAGTTCCTTTTATGCAGTCATTAAGATCATCGTTCGCTCGGTACATGTAAATAGCGATCGTTCAGTCATTCACATTTACTGGAGTAGTGAATGACTGAATGATCAAGCAAACGAAAACTAAGCAATTTATCTGCATGGTTTACCAACGGCACAAGCGATTGTGCAAACTCTGTCATAGCTCCGTGTAAAATGAGCCCAAAAGAGACAATGACACAGAACATAGAGAGTGGAGTAGGGTGAAGACTCATTCTACCCATAGAAGTTTACGGAGAGGAGATAAGGAGGGAGAGAGAAGCAGGGAGACTTTGCAAAACGGGACCAGAAGATAGATCTTCAGTCATGGCTGGGACTCAGCTCACTTGGGCAGGGGGTAACGGGCACAGTAAAGTCACTTACCAGATACAGAGAAGTATTGCCCTCACTAGCAGTTATGGGCCTAAGCCGAACTGAGACCGGAAGGCGTTGTGCACCCACAGGTTTTCCTAGCTCACGCCCTTGTTGCAGTGAATTCACTAGCGGGTACCACTCCATATGGTGCCGCAATCAGAGAACGTTTATTAACAAAGATATTCTCTGGAGCGGTGCCGTTCAGCTGGTTGGTGCCACCGGCGGTTCTTGAACGTGCAGGACTCTTTTTTCAGAGTGGTTACAGTACTCATTTCTCTGGCTTGGTCACATCTGAGCACACTCACACAGGCAGAACCCCCTCCTCTGTCACGTTCTCTCTTCTACTGCATCACGACAGAGCTCACAATACTTTTTATATGTCACACCAATTCCGTCTCTTCCCCCTGCTGCACCTCACAGCCAATCTGGCTCGAGTTCCTGAGAGCACAAAGCATAAAAACATAATTACACAATGTTGCATAACAGCAGAACAATAATTCTTTCCACCCCAGCTACAAATACGGAGACACTGCTGCAGCTAATAGTAGGTCTTTACTGTTTTACAGCTACTGAAATCACATCTACACTGTTCAGTACAGCTATACATCAGCTTTATACTTATGGTCTGTAGCTTATTTAGGTGAATATAGACAATAATGATAATTAAACTTTTCCCCCAGCGGGCAGAATGCTATAACCTTAACTAATGCTATGCTGAGGCATCATGGGATTGATGTGAAACTGAAAGTAAAAGATCTTAGCCTCAAGATGGTGCCTGATAATAATCAGACAGGGGCTGCACAGCATGGAAATGGCTGGAATACACAGCAGAGACCCCCAAAATTTGGCAGGCAATCAGATGAGAGGGGAAGGGAAGGAAAAAAGTACTTTTACCAGAGTACATTTAAAACTTTTTAAATGGAGTGAAAATGGAAGAATTGCAATTGCTCGCCATATTGGACAGTACGGCTACAAATATACTAAATGTATTTATTTATTCATTTTACTTTACTAGTACTTTTAAAAAATAAAATGTCTTAAAAAATATATTTTCAGTCGCCATCTACTGACCACCATAACATGTTTGACATATGGCCATCCAGTTCAGCCTATTATTCCGCAATATTGATGTAGAGAAAGGCAAAAAATGGCATGAGGTAGAAGCTAATTTTCCTCATTTTAGGGGAAAATTTCTTCTCGGCTCCAATCTGGCAATTGGAATAATCCCCGGATCACCGACCCATCTGAAGTTATTAATGATTATAACATGTAATACTGTACCGCTCAAACGATTTGGAACAGTCCAGATACACAAGATCCAGTGACTCTCCCCGGTCCAGTCTAGAACTTACCTCCTCGTAGAAGCTGATCAGGTTGGTTTGACAGGAGCGATCTCTCATAAACCCATACTGATACAGAATTACACAGACCTTTTCCTTGAGGTCCTTCAGGATGGCATCTCTTAGAAACCCTTCAAACATTTTACCCCCAATAGAGGTCAGACTTACTGGCCTGTAGTTTCCAGGTTCACTTTTTATCCACTTTTGAATATTGTCACCACATTTGCCATTTACTAATCCTGTGAAACAGACCCATCACTATAGAGTCCACAAATATAAGACTCAGCGGTCTATCACATTACTCAATGACAGTTTATAGTGTACATTTAATGATAAAATGGGACAAATAATGAAGTCAAAACTAGTTTGGTTCTACAACCTTGATGAGAAACAATGTATTTCGCAGGATGACCATCCAGCAGATGTCTTGCTCTTCTTTCGCGTATCTTTTTTTTCAGCTCAGCTTTTCTTATTCCTTTGCTACGAAGATAATTTTCATTCATTTTTCTTTTTTTTTTTAATGGATATTTGCTCGTATAATTTATGCTCAATGTCTGTAAGGGTCATGCTTTACCAGAAAAAAGAGTGTTTCACATTAAAATTGATGCTATGTTCATTCCATTAAACAGAGATGTTTTGGGTAATTTTAAAGAGCTAAAAGTAGTGGAATGTAACATTAAAATAAAATTTGAGAGATGTAATTACACATAATCATACCATAAAATAATCAATATTGCATTACATTATTTCATAGTCCTCTAGTTATAACATTTTTTTTTTTTCATTGCGCCTTGAATATTGATGAGCTGAACCGGTGGCTGCGCGCTCGGAGGTCTTCAAAGAGGCAAAACGAAGGAGATGTCCTTTTCTTGCAATATCCAACAAGAGGGTGAGATCCCCCCTTAATTGTGAGGCAGATATAACCCTATCAGACGCCAATAGCTCAACAGTTATTTTCTTAACCAAGATTAGACTGTCAGTAAATGCTGACAGCAGAATAAACGGGACCGAGAGAACAACATATTCACTTTGCAAACCTACTCAATTATACACAGTGAATGCATCGGAAATGACATTAACGTCAGTGGAGATAATTAACAGCTGGCATGGAGATAGCTACGGTGGGAAGGAGAAATAAGAGGGACCCACGGCCCAGCGTGTTCCAGTAAATCTACTAGAAACTACAGCAATTTTATTATGTTGTCTGATCACAGTTGGCGGGAAAAGCACAAAGTCCATATTCCAGCTTTGTTTAAACATTTATCCGCTGTAATATTATTAGGGGCTGTCATTTTCTCCACTTTGTTGATTTATGTCCACTTTGTTGTTGCTTTTCGCTGTTATCTTCATCATGTCTTGCAGCTACAACTATGACACAAACTTATTCATTGGCAGTATATCATGACAAAGTAACAAACTGTTAAGGACGGAGGCCGCAGTCATTAGATTTCAGCCATTGGGGTCTGGCAGACATTCAGCCGACAGCGGCTTTTGGGGCAAACAAATATCTGAGAGGGTGGATTTTGTCTCTCACCCTTTATCAGGATCATTTTAGACAGTCGATATGAAGGACGAGTGCCTATGGAAAAAGATCGGCACTCGTTTTATTGGCTTCACATAGCCGATTCAGACCGTATGGGGGAGGAATGATCATGCGTTCCATTGTTTGTCTTCTATGCATTTTTGTCATTGGCGACAATGATTTTTGTGGCAGCACAAAAAGTCCCAACCGCCAACCAAGAAGCATTTGCCTGTTGGTGGGGTGATTGCTGCACACTTTGCATGAGACCTTGAATGAATGTTCGAAGGATAGCACATTCATGACCATTGTAGCCAACTGTCCATAAAATCCTAGAAAGCCATAAAAATAGGGCACTTTTTTTTAGAGTGTCCACGAAAATTATTAGATGCTTCCATTAATTTTGAGGCTGCTGGTACTTGAACGGTTTATTATCATTGATGGTTCACAGTGAATGCTGGCAATGAGTTCATATCAGTATCTGACATGTAAATATGTATCATTTATAACCTTTATTATTCTATGTTCTTTTACCCATGGGTCTGTAAAAAAAAATGTTGGCTGCCCATAATTTTTGAGAAAGTTGTCCAAGAAAATGAAGAATTTGGGTTAGCAAACCCTGCCTGCTACTGGAAGTAAATACGTTCAAAAATTCATAGCATATCCTAGTCATGTCCATTTCACTGGCAAGAAATAGAACATGCTAATGCTTGTCAATGTACTGCCTATGCATAAAATGGACAGCACATGGATAGGTGTCTATGGGTTGTTCAATGCAAGTTGCGCCCAGGCCTCTCAGGCACAATGGTACTGCGCACCCAGCTTATATTGCACTTTTAATGTTCACATATTAAGCCCTACCTTAGGCAGAACTTACATAATTGAATAGATGGCAGTCATGGCTGCCTTTATTAGGCCAAGGCTACGATGGCAACCATCGGCACACCACAATCTCATCATGGGGTCTAATGGTGACTCGGAGGAGAGACCTTTTCCTCCCGGTTGACAGCTTACATGCCAGGGTCAGGATTGACAGTGCATGTAAGCTGTCAAAAAGTCGCGATCAGCGGCTATTTGCGGTGGGTGTCAGCTGTTTTTAAACATCCGGCACCGACCAAATATGCATGAGGCTCCAGACATTGTTTTATAACTAACCTGAACCACTGAAGGGGGTAAAGCGGTAAAATTTTATGAACAGGTTCATATGAATGCCTCTTTAGTAATTAGCCTCGGCTCCTTGATGGAGTAAACAGTGAGTTGACCATTGCTAAAATTTTGTAGACATTGGAATCACTGGCACAAGCCTTGCCTTAGTTCATAATATCTTGTATTTTATACTAAAAAATAAAAAAATGTTAAGAAAACATCCAAATAATTCTCATCTCAGACCCGGCACTATTAAAATTAAAGGTTGTCCAATTGTGAACTATGCTTGGCCTATCCATAGGATAGGTCACGAATAGTAGATCGTCTGAGGCTGACCGCCCAGGATCCTAGCTGATCAGATGTTGCGTCGGTGTGATCATGCACTAAGCTGATTTTTAACAAAAAGCAGACAGCTCTGTTCCCATTGCAGTGGCCAGGCTTGCTATTACAGGCACAGTTTTCATTTTCTTCAATGTAAACTTTGTAATACCAAAAAGAGCCACTGCAGTAGGCATAGAGCTGTCTGCTTCCTGTAGAAATCAGCTTAGTGCCTTAGCACATTGGCCCAGAAAATAGCAGACTCTTGCAGATTTACTATTGATGACCTATCCTGAGGATAAGGCATTAGTAAGCTTACATCTGGACTGTCAGGGATCAAACCCAGAACCTCCTGTGCTGCAGTCAGCAGCTCTCACTACTAAGCTATCCAGCCTGTTGCTGTTCCCTTGCATGACACTAAGCTGTGTTTCCTGTTCCTAGTTACCTAGTTCCTGCCTCCTGGTCCTGACCCTTCCTCTGTCTTGATTGCATTTCCTATAAAAGCCTGGCCCTGCCACTTCTTCAGTGTGCGATTATTCTGCTCCACAGCCCCATTTGATCAAGCTCCACCTGCCTGTTCCTCTATTTCTACAAGACCTCCTGATGCTGACTTCTGGCTTCCCTTTTGACTACGCCTCCTGCCTCTTCCATCTGTACTGCAACCCGAGACCTCCCGTTACTGACTTCTGACTTCCCCTTTGACTACACTTCTCGCCTCATCCATCTGTACTGCAGACCGAGACCTCCCTTTGCTGACTCCTGGCTCTTCCCTGACTACTCTCCAGACCTGTGGCTATTACACCTGAGGTTCCAATCCAGCACCTGAAACCGCTACATGGACAACAAGTTCATGAATGGTTTATGAAAGTTTTTGTTCTTTCCGCACCATTTTCTATTTTGCATGCTAATTTAATTCTCTCATTTTGCATATATTGATTCATCTGCTGTAAAGATACGGAGGATGTCACCAGGCAAAGAAGTATAAAATCACACAGTAACCAAAGCAGGCAGACCCTCCTTCCGAAACTTTCAGACCCATCCCTAGTATCCATTCTTCTGTGAAATGATGTGAGTAATGGAACTGCAATGAAGATATACATATGTTTTTCCTTCACACGGTTCATACAGGTCATTTTAATCTACAAAATTGCTACAGTACGATTCCATCCAGAATTTATTATGCAACTGACATTTTTCTAAGGGAATCTGCATTGCAGAATGTCCTGGGCTGTATGAGAGGATCCTGACCAATAATTCACCGCCAGAAGTCAGTGAAATGAAAGGATGTTTATTGAATAATTAATAAAAGAACAGAATTGTTGTTATAAAAAAAAAATCGAGAAATTGATCAATGGCGGATGCTGAGATGCACATATGTTTCACGCAGGCTGACTATATAGATTGTTAAGAGACAAAATGTAGCATTTTGCTTAAAGTGGGGATATATTTTAAATATGAAAGCTGAATAAAAAATAAAAGGGCTTGTTCATTTGGAGAAGAAAAAGGCGAAAAACAGGGCAACGTTGAAATAACTACAACGAAACATAAGGAAATCAGACATAAACATGACATATTAATCAGCAATCTATTTAACTAATTTTTCTTTATATGTAAAAGGACTGTTGGGACCTGTGGTTCTACAGGTTTCCATGAGCTTCACAGGTATCACCTCTGAGGGTAAATTGAGCTGGCTGGGTGTGGAGTTCCTCCTGCCAGGCAATAGCCACTGATCTACTGCATATATATATATAGTTTATATCCTCTATAAACTATAAAGTCGATATATATATCGACTTTATAGTTTATAGAGGAGTTGTCAACTATCCTGTGTGGTGTAGTATATAGTGGAGTTGTCAGCTGTCCTGTCTGGTGTATTATATAGTGGAGTTTTTGGCTCTCCTGTGTGGTGTAGCATATAGATGTCAGGGCTTGAACCCACGACTTCTTGCATTCCAGTCGGCAGCTCTCTCTGCTAGGCTATTCAGGTTTTGGACAGTTCGCTTGCTGTGAAAGCCTAGCTTTGTTCTGTATTTCCCAGTGATCTTGTTCCTGCCTCCTAGTCCTGACCCTATCCCTGTTCCCGATTGCACTTCCTATATAAGCCTAGCCCTGCCACTCCTTCAATGCATGATTATTGAGCTCCCAGCCTGTAATCAAGCTCCACTGCCATCTGCTCCTCGGCTACTACAACTGTGACCACCTGCTAACGACCCGGCTTCCACTTGACTACGCTTCCTGCCTCATCCTCTGTACTGCAACTGTGACTACCTGCTAACCACCCGGCTTCCTCCCGACTACTCTCCAGTATGGCTCGGTTACTACACCTGGGCTCCAATCTATTGCCGGTAAGACCTTACAAAATAATCACGCCCCTAAACGGAGTCCGTAGTGACCACCCTGCAGAAACAAGTGACAAAGCTCCAAGAATTCTGTGCTAGTTTGCTAGATTATAGACACTGGTGCTGGATCAACAGAAGGAGATACTTACCTTACAGAAACAACTGTTGGATTTGCATCAGTCAGGCACTGCCAGCAAAATTTGCAGGAGATCATCGCCAATACTGAGGTTTCTTAAATCATTGCCGGATTTATTTCCAAATGCAGTGTATCCTGTTTACCAGTGACCAGAAAAAGGTATTCTTTATTGTTAATCTCCTCACTGAGGAGGTGCTTGCCTGAGCTTCTCCATACATAGGGACTGGCAGCAATCTACTCAACAGCCTCGACTCCTTCACGACCGCTAGGGGTCAAATCTTCAATGATCCAAACTGCTTGTGCCATGGCTGAAAGGAGGTTGCATAGCCTACGACAAGGGCAGAATATATGGCAGAATTTCATCACTGGGCAAATGAATCCACTTGGAATCCTGCTACACAACAGAGTCAATTTCACCGGGGATTATCTGAGTGGGAAAGAGATGAACTTGTCAGAGTGGAACTTCTGATAATGTGGAAGACTTCATCCAGCTATGCATCTCGATTAATCAGACTTTTTGAGCAGCATGGGGAGAGATTGCGGGGTTCAGGCACCAGCACCCAGTATTCTTTCATTCAATCCATGTTAGTCCCCACCCAAAGCCTGAAGCCGCCCCCCAACCCATGCAGGTGGACATCATAGAATCAAAGAATGGTAGAGTTGGAATGTACCTCCATGGTCATCTGGTCCAACCCTCTGCTCAGTGCAGAAATCACTAAATCATCCCAGACAGGTATTTGTCCAGGCCTATGTTTTAAAACTTCCATTGAAGGAGAACTCATCACCTCCCATAGTAACCAGTTCCACTCATTGATAACCCTCACTGTCAGAAAGTTTTTTTCTAATATCTAATTTGTGTCTCCTCCCTTTCAGTTTCATCTGCAGGCCTCTCTCTATCACGGAAAAAGAAAGGCGCCGGGCTGAAAATCTGTGCCTCTATTGTGGAAGCTTGCGATATTATGCCCTAAACTGTCCCAGCAAGGCCCAAAGGAATCTTGCCTAAGGCCCCTGCTAAGCTAATGGCTAATCCAGACATCATGAAACAAGGGGATGCCATCCAACACACTTTTGTACTAGTAATTCAGGATGATGTGGAAACCCTTCCCCCACTCAACCATTTTGTCCTCCCAATTGAGATAATAACAGGCAATCAGAAGACTCAGTGCTCAGCAATGTTGGATTGAGGAGCTCGGGGGAACTTCATGGACCTAACATTCGCTCGTGACAAGGACATTGCAACCAAACTCAGGTCCACACTGATCAATATGGAAACTGTGGATGGGTCACCCTTGTCTTCAGGCCCCATCACACAGGAGGCAATTAAACTGGAGCTCCACATGAACTCTGGCTACCGCGAGACAATCATCTTCCAGCTCATCTCATCACCTAAGTTTCCAGTGATTCTCAGGATTCCCTGGTTTTCTACCAATAATTCCTCTTATCAGTGGGGAAACCAGGACCATTGCCTTTCATTGAGACTACTGTAAGGAAAATTACCAGATGGCGCCATTCACCCTTAAACTAGTGCAAGACCTCAAGGATGACCAACAAAACCTAGAGAGATTACTAGTCCACTACTAGATGTTTAAGGATGTTCGCAGCAAGAAGAAGGCTGACCAGCTGCCCCCTCACCGACCATATGACTGCCCGATTGATTTGCTCCCTGGTTCTTCTATTTCATTTGGGCGTATCTTCAACCTCACTGAACCAGAGTTAGGGGCCCTTCAGTAACATCTGGATGAAAATTTAGAAATAGGCTTCATCCGGCCTTCTTCCTCTCTGGCAGGAGCACCCATTTTCTTTGTTAAGAAGAAAGATTCGACTCTTCAGACATACATCAACTACAGGGTACTAAACAAGATCACCATTAAGAATCACTACCTTCTCCCATTCAGAACTGCTGGAGAGGCTTCGGGCAGCCAAGGTCTTTACAAAAGTGGACCTTAAAGGGGCATATAATCAGGTGCGGATCCGGCCCGGAGACGAATGGAAGATGGCCTTCAGGACAAGATATGGATACTTTGAATCCCTAGTGATGCTGTTCGGTGTTTGCAATGCTCCCGCTACCTTCCAGCACTTTATCAGCAATGTGTTTCGAGACCTGTTGGATCAATTCGTAGTGGCATATCTCGACGACATTCTCATATTTTCTGACAATTTGCAGGAACATCGTGGACACATTCGGGTGGTCTTGAAATGACTCCAAAGGAATAACCTCTTCTTACTGGTTCTTACTGTCCACAAAAATTTTGAAATCCTCCGCACTGCCAAGAGGCTATCTGCAAGACAAGCATAATGGGCCTTATTCTTCTTCAGGTTAAATTTTATTGTGTTCTACCACTCCAATTCCCGAAATGGCAAGGCAGATGCATTGTCCAGAATATGTGCAGAGTCTGAACAGAGGGCAAATATAGAGTACACAGTTCTGTCGCTAAAAAATTCTTTGGGCATCCTACACTCTGAAGAACTTCTAACAAAGCTTAAAGGACGATATGAAAGGGCCCTGTTCATGAGTCGTCCTTCTAGGGATGTGAAACTTTCCTTTATAGAAGGGCTTTGGAGGCGAGAACACCAACTGTATGTTCCCGAGGCTGGTTGACTTAAAGTCCTTAAATTAGTCCATGATTCTAAGTATATAGAGTAGTATATAAAGCTGTTTGCTCTCCTGTGTGGTGTAGTATATAGAGGAGCTGTCGGCTCTCCTGTGTGGTGTAGTATATAGAGGAGCTGTCGGCTCTACTGTGTGGTGTAGTATATAGAGGAGCTGTCGGCTCTACTGTGTGGTGTAGTATATAGAGGAGCTGTCGGCTCTCCTGTGTGGTGTAGTATATAGAGGAGCTGTCGGCTCTCCTGTGTGGTGTAGTATATAGGGGAGCTGTCGGCTCCCCTGTGTGGTGTAGTATATAGATGGGCTGTCAGCTCTCCTCTGTGGTTTAGTATATAGAGGAGTTGTTGTCTCTCCTGTGTGGTGTAATATATAGGAAGCTGCCAGCTCTCCAGCGTGGTGTTGTATATAGATGAGCTGTCGGCTATCCTGTGTGGTGTAGTATATAGAGGAGCTGTTGGCTCTCCTGTGGGGTGAAGTATATAGATAAGCAGTCTGCTCTCCAGTGTGGTGTAGTATATAGAGGATCTGTCGGCTCTAGTGTGTGGTGTAGTGTATAGAGGAGCTGTTGGCTCTCCTGTGTGGTATAGTATACAGAGGAGCTGTCGGCCATTCTGTGTGGTGTAGTGAATAGAGGAGCTGTTGGCTCTCCCGTGTGGTATAGTATATAGAGGAGCTGTCGGCTCTCCTGTGTGGTGTAGTATATAGATTAGCTGTCGGCTCTCCTGTGTGGTGTAGTATATAGAGAAGCTGTCAGCTCTCCTGTGTGGTGTAGTATATAGAGGAGCTGTCGGCTCTGCCGTGTGGTGTAGTATATAGAGGAGCTGTCAGCTCTCCTGTCTGGTGTATTATATAGGGGAGCTGACGGCTCTCCTGTGTGGTGTAGTATATAGAGGAGCTGTCGGCTCTCCTGTGTGGTGTAGTATATAGAGGAGCTGTCGGCTCCCCTGTGTGGTGTAGTATATAGATGGGCTGTCGGCTCTCGTCTGTGGTTTAGTATATAGAGGAGTTGTTTTCTCTCCTGTATGGTGTAATATATAGGAAGCTGCCAGCTCTCCAGCGTGGTGTTGTATATAGATGAGCTGTCGGCTCTCCTGTGTGGTGTAGTATATAGAGGAGCTGTTAGCTCTCCTGTATGGTGTAGTATATAGAGGAGCTGTTGGCTCTACTGTGTGGTGAAGTATATAGATAAGCTGTCTGCTTTCCTGTGTGGTGTAGTATATAGAGGATCTGTCGCCTCTAGTGTGTGGTGTAGTATATAGAGGAGTTGTTGGCTCTCCTGTGTGATATAGTATACAGAGGAGCTGTCGGCCATTCTGTGTGGTGTAGTGAATAGAGGAGCTGTTGGCTCTCCTGTGTGGTGTAGTATATAGAGGAGCTGTCAGCTCTCCTGTGTGGTGTAGTATATAGAGGAGCTGTCGGCTCTGCCATGTGGTGTAGTATATAGAGGAGCTGTCGGCTCTGCCATGTGGTGTAGTATATAGAGGATCTGTCAGCTCTCCTGTCTGGTGTATTATATAGGGGAGCTGTCGAATCTCCTGTCTGGTGTAGTATATAGAGGAGCTGTCGGATCTCCTGTCTGGTGTAGTATATAGAGAAGCTGTCGGCTCTCCTGTGTGGTGTAGTATATAGATGAGCTGTCTGTTCTCCTGTGTGGTGTAGTTTCTGGAGGAGCTGTTGGCTCTCCTGTGTGGTGTAGTATATAGAGGAGCAGTTGGCTCTCCTGTGTGGTGTAGTATATAGAGCAGCTGTCAGCTCTCCTGTGTGGTGTAGTAAATAGAGGAGTTTTCAGCTCTCCTCTGTGTTGTAGTATATAGAGGCGCTGTCGGCTTTCCTATTTGGTGTAGTATATAGAGCAGCTGTGGGCTCTCCTGTCAGGTGTAGTAAATAGAGGAGCTGCTGGCTTTCCTGTGTGGTGTAGTATATAGAGGAGCTGTCTGCTCTCCTGCGTGGTGTAGTATATAGAGGAGCTATCGGCTCTCCTGTGTGGTGTAGTAAATAGAGAAGCTGTCGGCTCTCGTGTGGTGTAGTATATAGAGGAGCTGTCGGCTCTCTCTTGTGTGGTGTAGTATATAGAGGAGGTGTCAGCTCTCCTGTGTGGTGTAGTATATAGAGCAGCTGTCGGCTCGCCTGTGTGGTGTAGTATATAGAGGAGCTGTCGGCTCTCCTGTGTGGTGTAGTATATAGAGCAGCTGTCGGCTCTCCTGTGTGGTGTAGTATATAGAGGAGCTATCGGCTCTCCTGTGTAGTGTAGTATATAGAGGAGCTGCCGGTTCTCCTGTGTGGTGTAGTATATAGAGGAGCTGTCGGCCCTCCTGTGTGGTGTAGTATATAGAGGAGCTTTCAGCTCATCTGTGTGGTGTAGTATATAGAGAAGCTGTTGGCTCTCCTGTGTGGTGTAGTATATAGAGGAGCTGTCAGCTCTCCCATGTGGTATAGTATATAGAGGAGCTGTCGGCTCTCCTGTGTGGTGTAGTATATAGAGGAGCTGTCAGCTCTCCTGTGTGGTGTAGTATATAGAGGAGCTGTCGGCTCTGCCTTGTGGTGTAGTATATAGAGAAGCTGTCGGCTCTCCTGTGTGGTGTAGTATATAGAGGAGCTGTCGGCTCTCCTGTGTGGTGTAGTATATAGAGGAGCTGTCGGCTCTCCTGTGTGGTGTAGTATTTAGAGGAGCTGTCGGCTCTGCTGTGTGGTGTAGTATATAGAGGAGCTGTCGGCTCTCCTGTGTGGTGTAGTATATAGAACAGCTGTTGGCTCCCCTGTGTGGTGTAGTATATAGAGGAGCTGTCGGCTCTCCTGTGTGGTGTAATATATAGAGGAGCTGTTGGCTCTCCTGTGTGGTGTAGTATATAGAGGAGCTGTTAGCTCTCCTGTGGGGTGTAGTATATAGAGGAGCTGTAGGCTCTCCTGTCTGGTGTAGTATATAGAGGAGCTGTCGGCTCTCCTGTGTGCTGTAGTATAAAGAGCAGCTGTCGGCTCCCCTGTGTGGTGTAGTATATAGAGCAGCTGTTGGCTCCCCTGTGTAGTGTAGTATATAGAGGAGCTGTCGGCTCTCCTGTGTGGTGTAGTATATAGAGGAGCTGTTAGCTCTCCTGTGGGGTGTAGTATATAGAGGAGCTGTAGGCTCTCCTGTCTGGTGTAGTATATAGAGGAGCTGTCGACTCTCCTGAGTAGTGTAGTATATAAAGGACCTGTCTGCTCTCCTGTGTGGTGTAGTATACAGATGAGCTGTCAGCTTTCCTGTGTGGTGTAGTATATAGAGGAGTTGTAGGCTCTCCTGTGTGGTGTACTATATAGAGAAGCTGTCGGCTCTCCTGTGTGGTGTACTATATAGAGAAGCTGTCGGCTCTCCTGTATGCTGTAGTATATAGAGGAGCTGTTGGCTCTCCTGTGTGGTGTAGTATATAGAGGAGCTGTTGGCTCTCCTGTGTGGTGTAGTATATAGAGGAGCTGTTGGCTCTCCTGTGTGGTGTGGTATATAGAGAAGCTGTCGGCTCTCCTGTGTGGTGTAGTATATAAAGGAGCTGTCAGCTCTCCTGTATGCTGTAGTATATAGAGGAGCTGTTGGCTCTCCTGTGTAGTGTAGTATATAGAGGAGCTGTCAGCTCTCCTGTGTGGTGTGGTATATAGAGAAGCTGTCGGCTCTCCTGTGTGGTGTAGTATATAGAGGAGCTGTTGGTTCTTCTGTGTGGTGTAGTAGCAAGCTAGTCTCAGCGCAAAAGTCCGAATACAACGACTTGAATCCAAATTGTGTCATGTTCCATCAGGTGACCTTTTAGAGCAGCATTACTTCTAGGGACTAATATGGTGCAGTGTATCAGCACCATATGGCAGCATAGAATGTGCTTACGGCTCCATAGTATGGCTCTGCTGTATATATGCTCCAATAACGAGAGGGTTGTTCATTTACAATATGAGGGAAAGAAATGTATTTTTCATTAAAAGGTGTCTAACACTTTTTCCCTGTCAGAATATATCAGGATAGAATCCCGCCCTCCACAACTCCCAGCTGTTCACTCCGCTGCGCTCTTACCACTCCTCCCTTCTCCCCTCCTCATACATGTAGGTAGTCTACAAGCTGTACAGCTTCATGTTCCAATATCTTCTACATATCTCTTCTACAAGGATTCCCCACCTACCAATTTACACAACAAAGGAGACTTTTTTTATGTTGTGTTCAGGATATGAAGAAAAATATTTTTTAAAAATCACAGAAAGTATGGCCATATTAACTTACCAAAGAACTAATAGAACATAGATGGGAAGGTAAATGCACCACCTCCCATGAGAAGCAGGCAGACCAAATGCTGAATGGAGGATCTTATACCAGGTGCAAAGAACCGATGAACAACCGCTCACATGACCATCCTACAAAGAGGGGAGTGGCCACCCAGTGCTACACCTGCACATAGGTAAAGCATATAAAGGGTGCCAGGACGATTGGAATGTGTAACCCTCCATGCAGATCCACAGCCCACAACATAAAACTCAGTGTACATACACTATATGCACAAATGTATTTGGACGCTGCATGTTTTTCATACAAAGTACTTTATTCTTTTATTTAGTAAGGTGTTGGCCCTCCTTTTGCTTCTATTACAGCAGCAGCACGTCGAGGCAGACTTTCCACAAGTTCTCTGTAAGTCTGGGCAGGAGTAGCTCGCCATTCCTCGTGCAAGACTGAGAGAAGAGATTGTTGTGAACATGGGTCTGGGTGGCGGTGTCGTACCCGTCGCTCTAGTACGCCCTACAAGGGCTCGATCAGATGAATGAATAGTTATTACAAAATGAGCAGCTTTTTATTTTACCCATGCCTTTTCCAGCATACCGTTCGGCAAACTCAGTATTTGCATATTTGCTGATTTTCTGCAAAAGCCCTTACTCACTGACTGAGTGACTGACTCTCCACTAATTCTGTAACTTGCCAGTGTCGTACAAATGTGAAATTTGGCACGACCATTATTTAGGTCCTAAATAGGAAAGGTAAAGGGGCACATCTTGATTATTCAATTCTAAATGCAGAAGCAAGTGGCTCCCTCTGTTATCTACGAAATCTAATTCTCTAACTTCCCGCTGTCTTACAAACTTGAAATTTAGCACAACCATTGTGCATATACTGAGGATAATCTAACGCTCCTCTATGTGTATATACTGAAGAGAACCTACCTCACCTCTATCTGTATATACTGAGTAGAACCTACCTCACCCCTATGTGTATATACTGATGAGAATCTAACGCTCCTCTGTGTATATACCGAGGAGAATCTAACTGACCTCTATGTGTATATACTGAAAGGCTGTAAAGTACATAAGTAAGCAGCCATCGACTGCAGGGATCGAGCTTGCCTTTAAGGCAAAGAAAGGGATGCAACCGCCAGTCTAGGGTTAAATTTAAATAAAAAGGGCATTACCTTTTAGGGTAAAAAGTGAGGAGAGTGGGAGGGGTGGCACATTCTGCAGAGGGACATTGGTACATGCAGTCTGAGGAGAATCTAACACTCCTCTATGTGAAAACAGATTTAATTCCTTGGTTCCTCTGAAGTAACCTTGACTTCATAAAATTTGCCGTGTGAACGACAGGTAACACCTGTACCAAATTAACTAGGGCAAAACCGGGTATATCAGCTAGTTTATATATATATATATATATATATATATATATATATATATATATATATATATATATATATATATATATATATATATATATATATATATATATATATATATATATATATATTCATTTGTAAAACAGAAAATGCTTATTTTCTGAGTTTTTATTTCACTCCCCTTTTACGCTTCATAGTAATAGTATATCTCTAAAGCCTCCTTCACGTGGGCGCGTAGGATTCCGTATGCGGAATTCCACAGCAAAATCCGGCCCTAGAAGCAGTGGCTTCCACGCGTACCTGCTTTCTTCTTCTCGAATCTGTACTGCGGATGGTCCACACAGATTTCTGTCGGACATGCGCAGTACAATTTTTTTAATTTTTTTAAAAGGCCATGCTTTCCCTACATCATTGCCTAGCAATGATGCAGAATCCTCAACCTTTCCTCAATGTCAGCTGCAGAAAGGCTGTGGATCAGATGGCTTCCATTGACTTTAATGGCAGCTGCTTGCACAGAAACCGTGCAAAAATGGAGCATGCTGTGATTTTTTTTCTCCGCGAGTGGAAACTGCAATTGGTTTCCACTCATGTGCAGAAAGAATCATTTTTTCATAGTATGCTATGAATGGTATTTGCTGCGGAATCCAGAGGCAGACGCCTGCTCCAGATTCCGCAATGCAAATCCGCCTGTGTGCAGGCGGTCTAAAAAATAGCAAGTTATCAGCTCTACATAGTGACACTGATTACAGCATAGTCACCTCAGGTGATCACAGGTGGCGTCATCTCTGATTGGTGTCATTGTCTCTCCCTTTTTTTTGTATCCGTACCCAGACCATCACAATGACTTCTCCCAGCTGCAACTTGTGTCTGCAGAATTTGCCACACAGAAATCTTTGACTCTTTTCTTATCCATCACCCTCCCCACACCTCGGCACAATCCATAGTGCCCCGGATAGTAATTAGGCCCGATGCAGTAAGTGCTGCTTTAAGTACCCTTTTTGTTCCCTATAATAATACCCACTTTCTGTCCCAATAATTAATAATGCTGTTTTTGCTCCCCTGAACTTAATACTTCTGCTCCTATAATAAATAATGCCATTCTTTCTGACCCCGTAATAGATAAGGCCACTACTTCTGTCCCCATAGGTAAAAATGCCACCTTTTCTGCCCCTGCAAATAAAGTGCCCCTGTTAATAATGCTGCCATTTATGCCCCTGTTATTAACCCATTAAGGACATGGCCTATTTCGGCCATAGGGATGGAAAATTTGGGGGGGCATTTTCATCTCCACTTTTCAAAAGCCATAACTTAGCATGACAAACTATAGTTTTTACTGGTACCATTTTTCAATACATATAATGTATTGTAAAACTTTCATAAATATTTTTTGAAGGGCAGATTTTTAGATTTTTTCCACTGGTTTTGCCGGAAAAAAAACTTTTTGGGAGATGTTTACTTTGTTGCATTCAAAGTGCCATAACTTTTTTATTTTTCCATGGACTGAGCTCTTTAATGGGTTAATTTTTTGCGTGACGAGCTGTATTTTTTTTGTACCATTTTGGGGACATATGACTTTATTGATCACTTTTATTACACTTTTTGGGAGGCAAAATGAACAAAATAAGAATTCTGCCTCCATTCTTTGGGTGTGTTTTTTTTGCCATGCAGGATAAATTGTGAACATTGCCTTGCAACATGAGCATGGTGCAAGCAGATCCCACCTAAAACACCAAAACTACCACCCAAACAAAAAAACAAGAGGGAAAAAGGGGAAATATACCCCTAACAGCCAGAAGAGGGAAAACCCCCTGCTTAAAGTGGGGCGATCCCCCTGAAAGGGACAGCCCCTCGTTGGGATCCAGGGGCCACCTGCACTTACCCTAGGTAGAAACCTAGGCAATATCTAAGAACAGGTGATAACAACTATAGACAGCAGGGGCGATGGCAGAAGCAGTTCCAATTTACAAATAATACACCAGCTACTTAACTGAATCAGGAGGACAACATCAAGAGAAATGTGGACCAGATCAACTTCCCCTCTAGAGATAATCAACTATACATACAGACGCTGAACACGAAATTGTTGATACCTAATGTCTGAATACCTGTAAACAGCTACTGAACAAGTGACTGTACAAATGAACAAACAGACACAAGGGAATCCCACCCAAGACATTGTGCATGCAACTAACTGCCACATCTGCTCTGAGTGTACTGCACATCACGCTCAGGACAAACGGGAATAGCAAACAGGACTTGCTAGCAGGCCTCCAACAATAACGGACAAACAGCAAAACATTTAACTAAAAATACCAACACACATAAGCAGATGGAATAGCTAAAGAATGTATGAGGTAATAGTTCATATTTTGGCCAAGATACTTGAGCTCATGAGCCCACAACAAGGGTCTTCGTTGTCTTGTGAGCCCCTACTCTAACAAGACAGCAGTTACGTTCGTGTGGGCAAATGAGAACCAGGCCCACACGAACATGACCCAGAATGCTAGGCAACACCAGATGAACTATCACAGATAAACACCTGTCCCTAACTTCTACTAGGGTAAGTGACACAGACCTACCTGAGCAGGGACATCGCCCCAATAAAGGGCGGCCCAGCGGTCTTCAGATCTGGGCCATGGCTGCTACTAGGAACCCATGCACCCTAGATGGGACACACAAACATGCCATCACTGACAGAGACAACTGGACAGAGTTAGAAGACACACAGAGCCACAATCACACCATACAGCAGCCAATACACAAACACTCGTAGCAGATGTTAATGCTATAAATGCCAGGTATTGGTTGACATTTTGATCAAAATATGGAAGCTAGCAGGCCATGTCACAGCTCCTGGCAGTACTACTAGTCCCTACACTAACCAGGAATCCAGCAACATAATCAAAAAACACAAACCCCTCTTGCCGCCAACACACATAGAACCTGCTCACACCACAACAGACAGGAGAAAGACCAGCCACCACTAGCAAAGGAGCTACTATATATATATATATATATATATATATATATATATATATATAAAAGCACAGACCTTGGGGATTGGCTGAATGGGGAAATCCACACCCAGCCAGCTTAAAGGGGTTGTCTCGTGCCGAAAAAATTATATTACTTACCCGAATCCCCGCTCTGCGACGTCTTCCTTCTTCCTACTTCTTCCTTCACCAAGATGGCCGCCGGGATCTTCACCCACGATGCACCGCGGGTCTTCTCCCATGGTGCACCGTGGGCTCTGTGTGGTCCATTGCCGATTCCAGCCTCCTGATTGGCTGGAATCAGCACACGTGACGGGGCGGAGCTACGGTGACCAGCTCTCCGGCACGAGCGGCCCCATTCACCAGGAAGTAGACCGCACAGCGCAAGCGCGTCTAAAAAAGCAAGAAGACATCAGAATTAGACGGATCCATGGTGACAGGGACGCTAGCAACGGAGCAGGTAAGTGAATAACTTCTGTATGGCTCATATTTAATGCACGATGTACATTACAAAGTGCATTAATATGGCCATACAGAAGTGTATAACCCCACTTGCTGCCACGAGACAACCCCTTTAATCATTCCACATCTGTGGGGCTGTGCTGCTAGAAACCTATGTAGTAACACAGATCCCAGCAGCGAACTCTACCAGTACCTTTGCCTTAAAAAGGGGCCTCCGGGGATACTGATACCTAAGACACAGGGGTCCGGTGCACAGAAATACTGCGCAAATGCGCACATGGAACACCAAGAGAGAGAGAACAAGTCAAACGAGCAGACATACACAAACTCGAACGTCCGCCCACCAACGGACGAGTAAAACATGAATTGGATGTACAACAGGCAGTGGACAGGTGCGTTTGACAAATGTCGGAAAACAGACACAAGTCAGACTGACAGAATGACGTGTAGAACTTATCCATGTGGGCCTAATACAGATATACACATATGATAGACCGGGGAAGGGAACAGAACAAGGGCACAACACACACAGAGATCTGTTGTCATACGAAAAAAAGAAAGTAAAGGAAATAGTTGAACAGTTCTTTCTTCACTATCCTGTAATCTTCCTTCACTAACCTTCAATATATAACCCTTCCTTTATATCTTTCTTCTCTTAATACCTTCCATCATTCTATATCTGTTACGTTCGTGTAGGCAAATAGGCACCGGGCCCACATGAACGTGACCCAAACACATGGGTTTGGACCAAGGGACCGAAAACAGGATAGAGAACTGCATACAGCAGACCTGATTCATGGACAGCCATAACCCAGGACAAATGGCCAACACACTCACCCAACATCCCCCCACATGCTAAAGCAGATGGAATAGCTGAAATATAAATATGAGGGAATAGTTCGTGACTTGGTCAAGTTACTTAAGCCGCGAGCCCAGCGATCAAGGGTCCTCGTGTCTCGCAGTCCCTACTCTAACAAGACACATGATCCAGCAACACAGGACACAGTTCATACAGCAAGTTGCAACACCAAGATAACAGGACACAAGCCACACAGTAAGCTGTACACAAAGGTAATAGAACACAAGCCACACAGAAGGAAACATGACTGCTCACCCTGGATACCAAACAGAAACTGAAAGAGGCCTGTATTTATATATGAGCTCAGACCCAGGGGATTGGCTGGCAAGAGCAAACCACACCCAGCCTGCTAAACTATCTGTCACCTGTGAAGGTGTGCTCCTGGAACCCTGTAGAACAACAGACTCCAGCAGCACTAAATGACAATATCCTTCCTGTAATCTTCATTTACTAACCTTCAATATATATAACCCTTCCTTTATAATGTTCTTCTCTTAATACCTTCCAGCTTTCTATATACGTCTTCCTATAAACTTTATTCACTAACCTTCAATATATATAACCCTTCCTTTATAACTTTCTTTTCGTAATACCTTCCATCTTTCAATATCCTTCATCCTGTAATCTTCATTGACTAACCTTCAATATTTACTGTTGTAGTGTCCCAGCGGGCATTACAAAACACACACAGCCCACTTGTCCAGTCTTACCTGTCTGTATGCCATCCTTGGATACAGAAGGTACCATCTGTGGGAGAGACCCTGTGTCTCCCCCTTCTGCTCTAATCTATGAGTTCATCCCTGATGTCAGCTGGCTCCTCATTGGCTGACAGTCAGGTTTAATCTTACTGGTGCAAAGCCCAAGGGCAATAAAGCAGCCTCTATTGGTCCCTATGCAGGAGGAGGAGTTGAGAAAGTGCCAGAAGGAAAGAGAGAGGTTATAATATAAATAGAAGAGAGAAAGAGCAGTTAGTCAGTCATCGTCAGGGTCAGAAAGGAGGAGGACATCAGAAAGAGAGAGTGAGCAGTGCAGCACGTT
This sequence comes from Eleutherodactylus coqui, assembly GCF_035609145.1. Lineage (NCBI taxonomy): Eukaryota > Metazoa > Chordata > Amphibia > Anura > Eleutherodactylidae > Eleutherodactylus > Eleutherodactylus coqui. The sequence continues at coordinate 35,095,472 of NC_089842.1, forward strand.
TTGCCCCAAGGTCAAACGCGGTTAACACCTGTTCTCTTGGCATTCCATAGCAGAGGAAGAGAAGCATCTCTCCAAGATCCACTTCTGCAAAAATAGTGAGTCATAACTTTCTGGTGAAGTCAAAGCCATGATCATCCTTCTGCTTCAGTTTTTCTTCAGTTCATCTAAATCATTTCTTCAGTCAAATCTACTAGTGGGGAAATTGTCTAGTTCATCAATCTACAGTAAATATAATAGAGAGAGCGTTGAAATTCAAGTGTCATCATTACAACTGTACTTTGCCTGCTTGCTGCACCTATATACCTGTTCAACTGTATTTTCACCAAGTACTGTTATCCACGGTGTTCATTGCAAATTACTCAAGTTAGTAAATCTGCTCACCGTTGGAAAACTAATTTACTGGACTCGTCTCCGTTACTTCTGCGGCATATCATCCGGAGAGTCCAATTACAGTGTGGCGTCACCGTGACAAGGACTAGGCCTCCGGCCATACGCACAGTAAGTGTATTGGGGTATTACACTGTTATCTCAACTGAATCCTTTCTTCTCTGTTAGGTCAAGGCTTGTTTTAACCATTTTCTTGGGTAACACTAACATCTAGTCACTCCTACCTCAATACATATGCATTCTGTTAAGTCCAGTTCACACAAGAACTCAGGAACTCGGAACATGGAAACTCAGAAAACTAAAAACTGGACTGAAGGACAGACATAACACCACAGAGGAGGAGCCCAAAACAACACGTCCAATCCCACCTGAAACATGCACATTCCACTCATTCCTCCAAACTGACACATGTATACACTGTAACAAACACTGGAAAACATAGACATGAACAAGGGGCAAAGCAAAGTTATGATAAAGGAGCAAACGGACATACCAGACTGCATGTAACACAGACGGATCACTAACATAATGTAACAAAGATGTGTTACTAACATGATGCAACATAACATACAACATCATGCAACATAATATAGCATGGACGTGTTACCAACATGACGTAACGTAGACGTGTTGCTAACATCGGCGTGCTACCAACATGGTGTTGATTAGAGATGAGCGAGCATACTCGTCCGAGCTTGATACTTGTTCGAGTATTAGGGTGTTCGAGATGCTCGTTACTCGTAACGAGTACCACGCGGTGTTCGGGTTACTTTCACTTTCTTCCCTGAGAAATTTGCGCGCTTTTCTGGCCAATAGAAACACAGGGAAGGCATTACAACTTCCCCCTGCAACGTTCAAGCCCTATACCACCCCCCTGCAGTGAGTGGCTGGCGAGATTAGGTGTCACCCGAGTATTGAAATCTGCCCCTCCCGCGGCTCGCTACGGATGCATTCTGACATTAGTTCAGGGAAAGTGCTATCGTGTTGGAGCTGCTATAGGGAGAGTGTTAGGAGTATTTTAGGTTTCAAGAACCCCAACGGTCCTTCTTAAGGCCATAAATCTTCTCTATATGCGCTCAATGGGGCCGGCGGCAGCAGCGCCGACCCCATTGAGAACATATAGAAGACAAATCCTTCTTCTCTGCCACAGCTGTAACAGCTGTGGCAGAGAAGAACGATGTTTGCCCATTGAATTCAATGGAGCCAGCAATACAGCAGGTTCCACTGAAATCAATGGGTTGCCGGCGATCGCAGGATGAATTGTCGGGAAGGGGTTAAATATATAACCCCTTCCCTGCAATTCATCCAGAAATGTGTTACAATAAAAATATATACTGGCGTATAAGGCGACGGGGCGTATAAGACGGCCCCCCAACTGTCACCTTATACGCCGGCAATACAGTGGAGCAAAGAATAAAAATCATTACTTACTTCTTCTGACGTTCTGCGGCGCTCCTGCAGGCTGTCACTCCCTCCTGGTGTTCTGCGGTGCTCCTGCAGGCTGTTGCTCCCTCCTGGTTCCCGGCAGAGCATTGATTTCTCTACGAAGGGCTTTAAATCCCCGCCTCCAGAAACACACGTGCCTTCAGCCAATCACAGCCAATGACAATGATGTCATTGAATGGCTGTGATTGGCTGTGTTTCTGGAGGCGGGGATTTCAAGCCCTGCATCCAGAAAGCAATACTCTGCCGTGGACCAGGAGGGAGCAACAGCCTGCAGGAGCGCCGCAGAACGTCAGAAGAAGTAAGTAATGATTTTTATTCTTTGCTCCACTGTATTGCCGGCGTATAAGGTGACAGTTGGGGGGTCGTCTTATACGTGCGGGGGGGGGGCACTCTTGCCGCTATTGTGGCTTAATAGTGGGACCTGGGAACTTGAGATGCAGCCCACCATGTAGCCCCTCGCCTGCCCTATCCGTTGCTGTGTCGTTCCCATCACTTTGTAGAATTGCCCAGATTTTCACAAACGAAAACCTTAGCGAGCATCGGCAATATACAAAAATGCTCGGGTCGCCCATTGACTTCAATGGGGTTCGTTACTCGAAACGAACCCTCGAGCGTTGCGAAAATTTCGTCCCGAGTAACGAGCACCCGAGCATTTTGGTGCTCGCTCATCTCTAGTATTGATGCAACATGGAACGTGTTGCTAACATGCAACATACATGTTACGTTCTTGAGGGCAAATGAGAGTCAGACCCACACGAACGTGACCCAGAATACTAGGCAATACTAGGTGAACAACTACAGATAAACACCTGTCCCTAACTTCTACTAGGGTTAGTGAAACAGACCTACCTGAGCGGGGACATCGCCCCAATAAAGGGCGGCCCAGCGGTCTTCGGATCTGGGCCCTAGCTGCTCCTAGGAACCCATGCACCCTAGATAGGACATATAAATATGCCACCAATGACAGGGACAACTGGACAGAGTAAGAAGATATACAAAGCCAGAACCACACCATACAGCAGCCAATACACAAATGCCAGTGGCAGATGTAAATGCTATTTATGCCAGGTATTGGTTGACATTTTGATCAAAATATGGAAGCTAGTGGGCCATGTCACGGCTCCTGGCTATACCGCTAGTCCCTACACTAACCAGGAGTCCAGCAACATAATCAAACAAAACCCAAGACACAAATCCCTCTTGCAGCCACCACACATAGAACCTGCTCACACCACAACAGACAGGAGAAAGAACAGTAGCCTCTAGCAAAGGAGCTGATCTATATATGAGCACAGACCTTGGAGATTGGCGGGCTGGGGAAATCCACACCCATCCAGCTTAATCATTCCACACCCATCCAGTTTAATCATTCCACACCAATCCAGCTTAATCATTCCACACCCATCCAGTTTAATCATTCCACACCTGTGGGGCTATGCTGCTAAAAACCTATGCAGTACAACAGATCCCAACAGCGAACCCTAACAGCAGCTCAAACTCCAGGGAGTCCTGCCTGCAAATGGGGCAATCATCCCAATTGGGACGACCCCACACTGGAACCTAGGGGCCTCACTCGCCATAGATGGTAAATGGCATACAAACAGAACAGGACACTGTTTACACCAACAGACAAGAGAATCCTACCCAGAAGCTCATGAATGCAGGAACACATGCATGACTCCAAACCAGCTGGGTTCTGAGAGAAGTGAGGAGAAGGATAATTGACCAGCTCCCTCTAGCAAGAGGTGCAGGCATTTATATGCAGCAGCCCACTGGTAATTGGCTGGCTGGAGAACTCCACACCCAGCCAGCTAAATCCTCCCACACCTGTGAAAGTGTGCTCCTGGAAACCCATAGAACTACAGGTCCCTGGAGCACAACATGACACTAACACTGAAACAGAACATGCATCACCAAAGTTCTGAGAGATAAATGGCAAAATGACCAGCACCCTCTAGTAAGAGAACAGCTTGAGCTTGACTGTGCTTTTGGTCTACTTGGACTCTGATAGGTGTATCAGCTGTTGGTGTACACCTGGGGCAATTAGAGAGGGTTTTTAGTTCCCTCCTGGCCTAGGTTCTGTGCTGGTCAATTTCAGTGCAGTCTCCTTCTGCTGTGGAGTGGGGACATCTCTGCATCTGGTTTCTGTGGTTTTTTCAGTGGCTCATCAGATAGGTTCAGAGATTTATAACAGAGTTTTATTCTTTGAGGTTTTGGTTTACTCTTATGGTGGTTTTTTCCTTTGTCATTTATCAGGGTTAGTGAGTGGCACAGACATGAGAGTGGATGAGTCTTTATCAGGGTGGGTCACCTGTTGCATCCAACCGGACATGCAATATCCAAAACAAACAAAAAGGCACACCTGTGCAAAAGAAACATAAAACTACGGGAAAACCTCTCCCTATAAACCCCTTACCCGGGAGGGAGCCCTGCCTACTCGGCGGACCGATCGCTCCTATAGGTGCGGACCCGCACTCGTTCCTGGGCCACTGACAAGTCCCTATCAGGGAGCCCTAGAACCAAATGAAAGGGAAACAGAAAACCAAACAAAGAAGATATAGGAACTTAGCTAGCACGGAGGAGCTTCAAGCAGGATGTATTTCCTCAGCAGCTGCCCAGCGGCAACTGAAGCATTGACCAGCACAGGGGTCAATACTAGCACTGCTTAAATAGGAGCAGAGCTATTCAGCACCAGGTGAGGACTGACATTACTCTTGCAGCCACCACACCCCTCAGCTCCAGGAGAGGTAGGAATACTGCTAAACCCTGGTCAGGCCTGAAAGCAAGGTGGGAACCTCCAAACGGCTGCAACAGTACCTCCCCTTCTAGGAGGGGCCCCAGGAGCCTTAGGACCAGGACGACCAGGGTTTGATCTGTGAAAATTTTTCACCTGACGATCCACATGAATATCCTCTGCAGGAACCCATGACCTCTCTTCTGGGCCATAACCGCGCCAATGTACGAGGTACTGCAAGGAATTCCTGACTCGCCGGGAGTCCAAAATGCGACTTATTACAAACTGCTCCTCCCCATCCACTAGCCCAGGAGCCGGGGGTGGTGGATCATTCCCAGAATCGATGACTCTTTTAAGCAGAGATTTGTGGAAAACATTGTTAATCTTCATCGCACTGGGAATTTCTAACCGAAAAGCAACCGCGTTAATCTTCTCAATTATTTTAAGCGGACCTATAAATTGCGAGCCAAGTTTAGCAGACGGTTGTTTGAGTTTTATATCTCTGGTAGACAACCAAACCAAGTCTCCAACACAGAAACCCGCCCCCTCTGAGCGATGACTGTCTGCAACTTGCTTTCTCTGCCGAACTGCTCGTAGTAACTCTCTCTGGACCTCAGCAATAATAGGCCCAGAAGAATCTGGCTGCACCAGTACCTGAGCCTAGCAACACATTTCTTCAATCTCTGAAATGACTGCATTGCTTCCGCCGACCATTTAGTAGGAAAGCACCCCTTTTTTGTCATATCAGTAAGAGGTTTCATAATCGCCAAAAAATTTCTAATGAATCTATGGAAGTAGTTGGCACATCCCAAGAACCTTCTCAGGGCTTTCACATTCTCTGGTAAGACCCAGTCCTGCACTGCTCGGACCCTCTCAGGATCCATCTCAAAACCCTCTTGGGTATAATCTTTGATCGTCCGTCTCTCAGGGGCAGATATGGGGCTCCTGGGGAACTTGTAGTCAGGGAGAAGTTCAATTGCACAATCCCCCTGTCAGTGCGGTGGTAATTTGTCTGCCCCCTCCGGGGAAAACACATCAGAGGGGTCGGCGATGACTTCCGGCAACTCTTCTGCCTGAATAGAAGCTATATCAACAGAAATGCAACCGGACAGACAACCAGGGCTCCATTTAGCAATGTCCCCCTTCTCCCAGTCTACTACCGGGTTGTGTAAACGTAGCCAAGGCAGCCCCAAGACTACTTGCGAAGGGAGGGATTCTATGACATATAGAGTTATAATCTCCATGTGGAACAGCCCAATTTTTAAATGGACATTAGGCACACAAAACCTCAGACTTCTCTGCGATAGTGGAGCAGCATCAATGGCGGATACCGGGATGGGAGACTCCAAAGCCCTCATCTCTAAGCCCAAACGTTTGACCGTCTCCCGATGAATTAAGTTAATACTAGCTCCACAATCCAAAAGGACTCTTATGGGACTGCCAACACTGTCACAAAGGATCTCAGCAGGAAGCACCAGTCTGGAGGGTGATACCCAAGCAATTTGATGGCCTAGAGGGGCCCTCTCACTATTCTCCAGACCATCCAGTTCTGGCTGGCAATTATGACGGAGACAACACTGAGCCATACGACCAATGCGGTTACAGGAAAAGCATCGTCCTTTACACTGTACTTTGTTCTCACTCCTAACCCTGCCAGTCAGTGACCCCAACTGCATGGGCTCCTCCACATCCGCAGATAAGAAGCCAGAATCTATGGAGAGTTCCTGATGCCTCTCCCTGATCCGTCTCCCAGCTTTGATAGTCAGAGACATGGCCTCATCTAGACTGCGGGGTACTGGATAACCTACCAGTACATTCTTGATCTTATTGGACAGACCACAATGGAACTGGCTCTTTAAAGCAGGGTCATTCCACTGAGTTTCTGCTGCCCAACGTCGAAACTCAGCACAATAATCCTCGACCGAGGAGTCTCCCTGTCGTAAACGTCTGATTTTCCCTTCAGCCACCGATATCTTATCTGGGTCATCATAGATAAGACCCAATGCAGCAAAAAAGTTATCCACTGAGTTTAAGACCTCAGACGTCGGGGGCAATGGAAAAGCCCATGCTTGTGGTGCCCCCTGCAGTCTGGACATAACAACGCCCACCCTCTGGGCGACGTCCCCTGAAGACACTGGACGCAGTCTAAAATAGAGCTTGCAGGCATCCCGAAAAGATCCGAATTTCTGCCTATCACCAGAAAAACGATCAGGTAGCTCAATCTTGGGTTCCTTGCAGGGAACCTGTAGAGCAAGTTGTCGCTGTTTTACCTTTGCAACCTCTGCAGCCAGCGTTCCAAGCTGGTGCGACAAAACCTCAAGGGGATTCATACTGTACACACAGAATCTCCCTGAGTAGGTACGGGTTGGTCAATCTATTGCGACCAACCAGACATGCAAGATCCAAAACAAACGAAAAGGCACACCTGTGCAAAAGAAACATAAAACTACAGGAAAACCTCTCCCTATAAACCCCTTACCCGGGAGGGAGCCCTGCCTACTCGGCGGGCCGATCGCTCCGATAGGTGCGGACCCACACTCGTTCCTGGGCCACTGACAAGTCCCTATCAGGGAGCCCTAGAACCAAAAGAAAGGGAAACAGAAAACCAAACAAAGAAGATATAGGAACTTAGCTAGCATGGAGGAGCTTTAAGCAGGATGTGTTTCCTCAGCAGCTGTCCAGCAGCAACTGAAGCATTGACCAGCACAGGGTTCAATACTAGCACTGCTTAAATAGAAGCAGAGCTACTCAGCACCAGGTGAGGACTGACATTACTCTTGCAGCCACCACACCCCTCAGCTCCAGGAGAGGTAGGAATACTGCTAAACCCTGGTCTGGCCTGAAAGCAAGGTGGGAACCTCCGAACGGCTGCAACATCACCCAGGAGTAGGCAGTGGTTGTCACCTTCTAGTTCTCCTTAGGGAATGTTTCCCTACGTTGTTTATTTTCCCTGGTACTGCAGGGGGTTCCTGGTAGTGTGATGTGAACATTGCGAGAGAGTTTATATTTTGGTTTACAGTTATTGCACGCTCAAAGCAGATGTGACAGAGGAGCTGGTATTTATATGCTCAAGACCAATGGTGATCGACTGGCTGGAGAACTCCACAACCGTCAGCCAGCCAAATCAAGTACACCTGCAGCAGTATGCTCCTGGAAACCCATAGAACTACAAGTCCCAGGAGCACAACCTAACAGCATCATGGTTAAGTGAGTAACTTCAAATTTTGCTTATAAAAAACCCCTCTTCCAAAAACCACTTCTTTGAGTAGACCACCCCTTATCCAGACCCGATTTTCTGTGACAGACTTTCAGTTCCATCCTATACTTTCTATACCAGTCATCTTCTATGAGAAAAACCATTAGCTTGAAGATAATAAAGGCAGCAAGAAATGAACATTGTTCAGAGTCTTACTGGAATGCAGGAATCTGAACTAGAGATGAGCGAGCACCAAAATGCTCGGGTGCTCGTTGCTCGAGTCGAACTTTTCGCGATGCTCGAGAGCACGTTTCGAGTAACGAACCCCATTGAAGTCAATGGGCAACTCGAGCATTTTTGTATATGACCGATGCTCCGGATAGGTCTTCACTTGTGAAAAACCAGAAAACATCCTAAATCCATGGAAACACCACAGAAACGGATAGGGCAGGGCAGAGGCAGCATGCAGGGCTGCATCTCAGGCTCCCAGGTCCCACTATTAAGCCACAATAGTGGCAAGAGTCTGCCCCCCCCCCCCCTAACAATTTTTACTTTGGACAAACCCTCATTAGCAAGGCACACCTTAGCTAAGCACCACACTACCTGCAACCAAGCACAATCACTGCCTGGGGGACACACCGCTGCCTCTTCTCCTGGGTTACATGCTGCCCAACTCCCCGCATGACCCTGCGTCCGCAGCGCACACAAAAGTTTTGCTGCCCAGTATTCAGCTGCCCTCATGCCACAGGCTCACTTCATAGCTACACCACCCTCATGCACACACTGCATAGGGTTGGCAGGGCAAGGCAGCGACCCTCTTCGAAGTTGAGAATTGATGAGAAATTGACGTTCGATCTTCATGTGAGCGGGCCCAGGGTCAAACTCGTTCCCAGCCTCCATCTTGTGTGACCCAAGGTGCCGCGAGTTACATAGCAATGGGGAATCCATGTGCCCACACACGATTCATTCTGTGTTGGTGTCGGATAGCTCAATCGACACTGCAAGGGGAAAGCCATCTGCACTCTGCACCCTACCCAAGTCAGTCAGTGACTTTGTGCCAGACAGGTAAAACACTGCTATGGGAAGTCTGTGTGCACCCACAGCATACGTGGGTCATAGGCGACCCAAGACATGAATCATGAAGAAATCAGAGTGCCCAAACATGGCAGACTTTCACTGCGTGGAGGACATAGGCCTTTGCACACACCCTCAGCAATCACGGGCACAGAGCGGACTCCGATGCTAGTACAGCTGTGAACGTCTCATTAAGGCAGTAACGCTCCTCTTCTGTGGCCCAAACGAGTTTCTCAGATAACTGTGGTAACACGAGAGAAAATATGTATTGGCCTCGGCTCACAATTCATGCCCTAGTCAGTGAGTGTTTTGGGGCCAGATAGGTAAAACACCGCGATGGGAAGTCTGTGTGCACCCATAGTATAAACAGACCCCTGTAACATTCCAGTAGAAATGGTAAAAGCAGATCCCAGTAACATTTCGGTTGCAGTAGTATAGGCAGGCCCCTGTAACATTTCAGTAGCAGGAGTATAGGCAGACCCCAGTACCATTTCTGTAGTAGAAGTATAGGCAGACCCCAGTAACATTTCTGTAGTAGAAGTATAGGCAGACCCCAGTAACATTTATGCAGTAGAAGTATAGGCAGATCCCTGTAACATTTAAGTGGCAGCAGTATAGGCAGACCCCTGTAACATTTATGTAGCAGCAATATAGGCAGACCCCTGTAACATTCTTGTAGCAGCAGCATAGGCAGAGCCCTGTAACATTTACGTGGCAGAAGTATAGGCAGACCCCAGTAACATTTATGTAGCAGCAGTATAGGCAGACCCCAGCACCATTTCTGTAGTAGAAGTATAGGCAGACCCCTGAAACATTTCTGTAGCAGCAGTATAGGCAGACCCCTGTACCATTTACGTGGCAGAAGTATAGGCAGACCCCTGTAACATTAATGGAGCAGCAGTATATTCAGACCCCTGTAACATTTACGTGGCAGAAGTATAGGCAGACCCCAGTAACATTCTTGTAGCAGAGGTATAGGCAGACCCCAGTAACATTTAAATGGCAGCAGTATAGGCAGACCCCTGTAACATTTATCAAGCAGCAGTATAGGCAGACCCCTATAACATTTACGTGGCAGAAGTATAGGCAGATCCCAGTAATATTTATGCAGCAGCAGTATAGGCAGACGCCAGTATCATTTCTGTAGCAGCAGTATAGGCAGACCTCAGCACCATTTCTGTAGTAGAAGTATAGGCAGACCTCAGTAACATTTCTGTAGTAGATGTATAGGCAGACCCCAGTAACATTTCTGTAGCAGCAGTATAGGCAGACCCCTGTAACATTTACGCGGCAGAAGTATAGGCAGACCTCTGTAACATTTATGGAGCAGCAGTATAGGCAGACCCCTGTAACATTTACGTGGCAGAAGTATAGGCAGATTCCAGTAATATTTATGCAGCAGCAGTATAGGCAGACGCCAGTATCATTTCTGTAGCAGCAGTATAGGCAGACCTCAGCACCATTTCTGTAGTAGAAGTATAGGCAGACCTCAGTAACATTTCTGTAGTAGAAGTATAGGCAGACCCCTGTAACATTTCTGTAGCAGCAGTATAGGCAGACCCCTGTAACATTTACGCGGCAGAAGTATAGGCAGACCTCTGTAACATTTATGGAGCAGCAGTATAGGCAGACCCCTGTAACATTTACGTGGCAGAAGTATAGGCAGACCCCAGTAACATTCTTATAGCAGAAGTATAGACAGACCCCTGTAACATTTCTGTAGTAGAAGTATAGGCAGACGCCAGTAACATTTATGTAGCAGCAGTATAGGCAGACCCCTGTAACATTTATGTAGCAGCAGTATATGCAGACCCCTGTAACATTTACGTGATAGAAGTATAGGCAGACCTCTGTAACATTTTTGTAGCAGCAGTATAGTCAGACCCCAGTAACATTCTTGTAGCAGAAGTGTAGGCAGACCCCTGTAACATTTAAGTGGCAGCAGTATAGGCAGACCCCTGTAACATTTCGGTAGCAGGAGTATAGGCAGACCCCTGTAACATTTCTGTCGCAGCAGTATAAGCAAACCCCTGTAACATTTATGCGGCAGAAGTATAGGCAGACCCCTGTAACATTTATGGAGCAGCAATATAGGCAAACCCCTGTAACATTTATGTGGCAGAAGTATAGGCAGACCCCAGTAACATTCTTGTAGCAGAAGTATAGGCAGACCCCTGTTACATTTAAGTTACATCCTTATAGGCAGACCCCTGTAACATTTCGGTAGTAGGAGTATAGGCAGACCCCAGTACCATTTCTGTAGTAGAAGTATAAGCAGACCCCTGTAACATTTCTGTGGCAGCAGTATAGGCAGACCCCTGTAACATTTACGTGGCAGAAGTATAGGCAGATCCCAGTAATATTTATGTAGCAGCAGTATAGGCAGACCCCTGTAACATTTCTGTAGCAGCAGTATAGGCAGACCCCAGTAACATTTATGCGGCAGAAGTATAGGCAGACCCCTGTAACATTTATGGAGCAGCAGTATAGGCAGACCCCTGTAACATTTACATGGCAGAAATATAGGCAGACCCCTGTAACATTTATGGAGCAGCAGTATAGGCAGACCCCAGTAACATTCTTGTAGCAGAAGTATAGGCAGACCCCTGTAACATTTACGTGGCAGAAGTATAGGCAGACCCCTGTAACATTCTTATAGCAGAAGTATAGACAGACCCCTGTAGCATTTCTGTAGCAGCAGTATAGGCAGACCCCAGCACCATTTCTATAGTAGAAGTATAGGCAGACCCCAGTAACATTTCTGTAGCAGCAGTATATGCAGACCCCTGTAACATTTACGTGGTAGAAGTATAGGCAGACCTCTGTAACATTTTTGTAGCAGCAGTATAGGCAGACCCCTGTAATATTTAAGTGGCAGCAGTATAGGCAGACCCCTGTAACATTTCGGTAGCAGGAGTATAGGCAGACCCCAGTACCATTTCTGTAGTAGAAGTATAGGCAGACCCCTGTAAAATTTAAGTGGCAGCAGTATAGGCAGACCCCTGTAACATTTATGTAGCAGCAGTATAGGCAGACCCCTGTAACATTTATGTGGCAGAAGTATAGGCAGATCCCAGTGATATTTATGTAGCAGCAGTATATGCAGACCCCAGTATCATTTCTGTAGCAGCAGTATAGGCAGACCCCAGCACCATGATAACTGTGCATTAAGTTCACTGCAGACACACAGCCGTGTAAAAAATTATGGAATTATTGACGTACAGTTTGACGCTGAAAGCGGTATTGAAACGCAAACTGCAGCCAGAAAAAAATTATACGGAAGGCTGCAAAAAGGGCTAGCTGTGCAATAGTGATGCACTATAACTCCCACCAGACACCCTGTAAAATTGAGACGGTCAGAGGTGGCCCAAGGAAGGACCTTTTTTTTCTTTTTGAGAAAGAATACAGGCTATATAGTGTGTATATGACTTTCCCTCTATCAGTGGCTGTGGCCGTTCGCTGTGCATTAAGTTCACTGCAGACACAGAGCGGTGTAAAAAATTATGGAATTATTGGCGTACAGTTGGAGGCTGACAGCGGTATTGTAACGCTAACTGCAGCCAGAAAATTTTTTTACGGAAGGCTGCAAACAGGTCTAGCTGTGCAATAGTGATGCACTACAACTCCCACCAGACACCCTGTAAAATGCAGACAGTCAGAGGTAGCCCTGGGAAGGACCATTGGGGTTCTTCTAGACAGGATCCTACACTACCACTGTCCCTATCTCAGCAGCACTTTCCCTATACTCTGTATTACAGACTGCAGACTTAGAACGCTATAGCTGTAATGGCCTGCTCAGCCCGAGATTTAAAAAAATAAATAAATTGTGCAAAACTGCTCCCAGCCAGCCACACAGTTATGCACTCGGCCAAATGTGGCCCTAAGAAGGACCGTTGGGGTTCTTGTAGACAGGATCCTACACTAACACTCTCCCTATAGCAGCAGCACTTTCCCTATGCTCTCCCAGGGTGTGTCTGAGGCGAGCCGCGGGCGGGACCGCTTTAAATACTCGGCGGTCACTTGATCTCACCAGCCACTCACTGCAGGGGGGTGGGATAGGGCTGGCACGTCACAGGAGGAAGTGGTAATGCCTTCCCTGCATGTCTATATGGATAAAAAATGGCACTAAACATGCAGGGAAGGAAATGGAATTGACTCAAGTACCGCATGGTGCTCGTCTCGAGTAACGAGCATCTCGAACACCCTTGTGCTCGAACGAGCATCAAGCTCGGACGAGTGTGCTCACTCATCTCTAATCTGAACCATGATCAGTTTCTGCAGGCATACCAATCAAACGACAATCAGCCGTGTAAACAGGCAGTCATGTTTCTATGAACAACCGCCTGTTTACAGTGGATAGAGGCAGGCGTCTCAGCTTCCACTAACTAAGCGATTCTCACTCCTGTATAAAAGCACATAGTGAATGAGGACAGTGCTCTTCTGAATATAGTGAATGAGGACTGTGCTCTTCGGTATATAGTGAATGAGCATGGTGCTCTTCGGTATATAGTGAATGAGGACGGTGCTCTTCGGTAAATACTAAATGAGGACGGTGCTCTTCGGTATATAGTGAATGAGGACAGCGCTCTTCGGTATATAATGAATGAGGATGGTGCTCTTCGGTATATATTAAATGAGGATGGTGTTTGTTTGTATATAGTAAATGAGGACGGTGCTCTTCTGTATATAGTGAATGAGCATGGTGCTCTTCGGTATATAATGAATGAGGACAGTGCTCTTCGGTAAATAATAAATGAGGACGGTGCTCTTCGGTATATAGTGAATGAGGACAGCGCTCTTCGGTATATAATGAATGAGGATGGTGCTCTTCGGTATATATTAAATGAGGATGGTGTTTTTTTGTATATAGTAAATGAGGACGGTGCTCTTCTGTATATAGTGAATGAGCATGGTGCTCTTCGGTATATAATGAATGAGGACAGTGCTCTTCGGTAAATAGTAAATGAGGACGGTGCTCTTCGGTATATAGTGAATGAGGACAGCGCTCTTCTGTATATAGTAAATTAGGACAATGCTCTTTAGTATATAGTGAATGAGGATGGTGCTCTTCAGTATATAGTGAATGAGCATGGTGCTCTTCGGTATATAGTGAATGAGGACGGCGCTCTTTGGTATATAGTGAATGAGGATGGTGCTCTTTTGTATACAGTAAATTAGTTTGGTGCTCTGGGACTTAAGTATGATGATAATATTAGTGCTATTTAGAGCTCAAATAAAGTGCTGATTATTACTGTGCGGTTCTTCCTTGCATTGTACCCACCAGGGGCCTGATTCTTGTACACTATGGATGTGCCTCCTGCATCTATACGTTACATTCCGCATATTAAATATGTTCAGAGCCCGTGTCAATAACACCAGCTGTGCATAGAAATCCTGGCTTTTAGCTCAAGATTAATATTTTATTGGTTCACAAGTATTCAAGCAGAGATTCTTAAATCTTGGCCTGAACGTGGGTTAGGAGTTGTTCCTGGTCTTGGTTAGTGCTGGCAGTCAGGGATTAAAAGGAGATTCCAGTCAAAAAACTGAAAATTGGTTCTGGTACTATATGTATGATATCAGCTTGGTTCTGAGATTTGTAGCTATGTACTTAGCTTGGTTCTCGTAGTGTATTGATTAACTTGGTTCTGGTACTTTATTAATTGGGGGTATTTTAAAAGCAAAAGAAAAGTCAAAGATGCTATAGGATGCTTACAGGATGAAAATGGTGAATTGGTTAAGAATAGAGATGAGCGAACACCAAAATGTTCGGGTGCTCGTTATTCGGAACGAACTTCCCGCGATGCTCGAGGGTTCGTTTCGAACAACGAACCCCATTGAAGTCAATGGGCGACCAGAGCATTTTTGTATTTCGCCGATGCTCGCTAAAGTTTTCATGTGTGAAAATCTGGGCAATTCAACAAAGTGATGGGAATGACACAGAAACGGATAGGGCAGGCGAGGGGCTACATGTTGGGCTGCATCTCAAGTTCACAGGTCCCACTATTAAGCCACAATACCGGCAAGAGTGGGCCCCCCCCCCCTCCCAACAACTTTTACTTCTGAAAAGCCCTCATTAGCATGGCATACCTTTGCTAAGCACCACACTACCTACAACAAAGCACAATCACTGCCTGCATGACACTCCACTGCCACTTCTCCTGGGTTACATGCTGCCCAACCGCCCCCCCCTCCCCCCCACAGCGCACACCAAAGTGTCCCTGCGCAGCCTTCAGCTGCCCTCATGCCACACCACGCTCATGTCTATTTAGAAGTGCGTCTGCCATGAGGAGGAACCGCAGGCACACACTGCAGAGGTTGGCACGGCTAGGCAGCGACCCTCTTTAAAAGTGGCGGAGCGATAGCCCACAATGCTGTACAGAAGCAATGAGAAATAGAATCCTGTGCCACCGCCATCAGGAGCTGCACACGTGGGCATAGCAATGGGGAACCTATGTGCCACACACTATTCATTCTGTCAAGGTGTCTGCATGCCCCAGTCAGACCGGGCTTTTTAATTCATAGACACAGGCAGGTACAACTCCCTATTGTGAAGTCCCTGTCGACCCACAGCATGGGTGGCTCCCTGGAACCCACCGGCGGTACACAGAAATATCCCATTGCATTGCCCAACACAGCTGAGGTAGTAATGTCGTGCTTAATGCAGGTGGGCTTCAGCCCACACTGCATGCCCCAGTCTGACTGGGGTTCTTTATAAGTGTACAGATGTAGTAAAAACTCCGTGTGCACCTACAGCATGGGTGGGTGCCAGGAAGCCACCGGCGGTACATAGAAATATCCCATTGCATTGCCCAACACAGCTGAGGTAGTAATGTTGTGCTTAACCCTTTCCAATCCAATTTGTATATGGTTTTCCTAGGGGGCTTACTCTTTTTCTGCCGTTATACAACGGCGCTATATGCTGGCTAAAGCCAGTACTGCATGAGCTGACACGTAGGATAGGCTCCGACAGCAGAGAGGCTAGCAATATACAGTAAGAGAACCCCGACGGACGTCTACCAACAACGGAGCTGTACAGCCTTAAACCCTAATGTCTTCACAGGTCACACAGTGGACTGGAAAGGGTTAATGCAGGTGGGTTTCGGCCCACACTGCATGCCCCAGTCAGACTGGGGTTCTTTAGAAGTGTACAGATGTATTAAAAACTCCGTGTGCACCTACAGCATGGGTGGCTCCCTGGAACCCACCGGCGGTACATAAAAATATCCCATTGCATTGCCCAACACAGCTGAGGTAACGTCAGCTGTAATGCAGGTGGGCTAAAAATTAATTTGATTACACTGTAGGCGAGGGCCCACAAAAATTGCTGTATCAACAGTACTAATGTACATCCCAAAAATTGGCCATGGCCAGCCAAGAGGGCAGGTGAAACCCATTAATCGCTTTGGTTAATGTGGCTTAAGTGGTAACTAGGCCTGGAGGCAGCCCAGTGTAACGAAAAATTGGTTCAAGTTAAAGTTCCAATGCTTTTAAGCGCATTGAAACTTATAAAAATTGTTCTGAAAAATTATTTGAGTGAGCCTTGTGGCCCTAAGAAAAATTGCCCGTTCAGCGTGATTACGTGAGGTTTCAGGAGGAGGAGCAGGAGGAGGAGGAGGAATATTAGACACAGATTGATGAAGCAGAAATGTCCCCGTTTTGGATGGTGAGAGAGAACGTAGCTTCCATCCGCGGGTGCAGCCTACGTATTGTTTATGTATCGCTGCTGTCCGCTGGTGGAGAACAGAAGTCTGGGGAAATCCAGCCTTTGTTCATCTTGATGAGTGTTAGCCTGTCGGCACTGTCGGTTGACAAGCGGCTACGCTTATCTGTGATGATTCCCCCAGCCGCACTAAACACCCTCTCCGACAAGACGCTAGCCGCAGGACAAGCAAGCACCTCCAGGGCATACAGCGCTAGTTCAGGCCACGTGTCCAGCTTTGACACCCAGTAGTTGTAGGGGGCAGAGGCGTCACCAAGGATGGTCGTGCGATCCGCTACGTACTCCCTCACCATCCTTTTACAGTGCTCCCGCCGACTCAGCCGTGACTGGGGAGCGGTGACACAGTCTTGGTGGGGAGCCATAAAGCTGGCCAGGCCCTTAAAGACTGTTGCACTGCCTGGGATGTACATGCTGCTCGATCTACGCACATCCCCTGCTACCTTGCCCTCGGTACTGCGCCTTCTGCCACTAGCGCTGTCGGCTGGGAATTTTACCATCAGCTTGTCCGCAAGGGTCCTGTGGTATAGCAACACTCTCGAACCCCTTTCCTCTTCGGGAATCAGAGTGGGCAGGTTCTCCTTATACCGTGGATCGAGCAGTGTGTACACCCAGTAATCCGTCGTGGCCAGAATGCGTGCAACGCGAGGGTCACGAGAAAGGCATCCTAACATGAAGTCAGCCATGTGTGCCAGGGTACCTGTACGCAACACATGGCTGTCTTCACTAGGAAGATCACTTTCAGGATCCTCCTCCTCCTCCTCCTCCTCAGGCCATACACGCTGAAAGGATGACAGGCAATCAGCCGGTGTACCGTCAGCAGCGGCCCAAGCTGTCTCTTCCCCCTCCTCCTCATCCTCCTCATGCTCCTCCTCCTGTACGCGCTGAGAAATAGACAGGAGGGTGCCCTGACTATCCAGCGGCATACTGTCTTCCCCCGCCCCCGTTTCCGAGCGCAAAGCAGCTGCCTTTATGGTTTGCAGGGAATTTCTCAAGATGCATAGCAGAGGAATGGTGACGCTAATGATTGTAGCATCGCCGCTCACCACCTGGGTAGACTCCTCAAAATTACCAAGGACATGGCAGATGTCTGCCAACCAGGCCCACTCTTCTGAAAGGAATTGAGGAGGCTGACTCCCACTGCGCCGCCCATGTTGGAGTTGGTATTCGACTATAGCTCTACGTTGTTCATAGAGCCTGGCCAACATGTGGAGCGTAGAGTTCCACCGTGTGGGCACGTCGCACAGCAGTCGGTGCACTGGCAGCTTAAAGTGATGTTGCAGGGTGCGCAGGGTGGCAGCGTCCGTGTGGGACTTGCGGAAATGTGCGCAGAGCCGGCGCGCCTTTACGAGCAGGTCTGACAAGCGTGGGTAGCTTTTCAGAAACCGCTGAACCACCAAATTAAAGACGTGGGCCAGGCATGGCACGTGCGTGAGGCTGCCGAGCTGCAGAGCCGCCACCAGGTTACGGCCGTTGTCACACACGACCATGCCCGGTTGGAGGCTCAGCGGCGCAAGCCAGCGGTCGGTCTGCTGTGTCAGACCCTGCAGCAGTTCGTGGGCCGTGTGCCTCTTATCGCCTAAGCTGAGTAGTTTCAGCACGGCCTGCTGACGCTTGCCCACCGCTGTGCTGCCACACCGCGCGACACCGACTGCTGGCGACATGCTGCTGCTAACACATCTTGATTGCGAGACAGAGGAGGAGGAGGAGGAGGGTGCTTTAGTGGAGGAAGCATACACCTCCGCAGATACCACCACCGAGCTGGGGCCCGCAATTCTGGGGGTGGGTAGGACGTGAGCGGTCCCAGGCTCTGACTCTGTCCCAGCCTCCACTAAATTCACCCAATGTGCCGTCAGGGAGATGTAGTGGCCCTGCCCGCCTGTGCTTGTCCACGTGTCCGTAGTTAAGTGGACCGTGGCAGTAACCGCGTTGGTGAGGGCGCGTACAATGTTGCGGGAGACGTGGTCGTGCAGGGCTGGGACGGCACATCGGGAAAAGTAGTGGCGACTGGGAACTGAGTAGCGCGGGGCCGCCGCCTCCATGATACTTTTGAAGGACTCCGTTTCCACAACCCTATACGGCAGCATCTCAAGGCTGATGAATTTTGCTATGCGAACGGTTAACGTTTGAGCGTGCGGGTGCGTGGCGGCGTACTTGCGCTTGCGCTCCAACAGTTGCGCAAGCGACGGCTGGACGGTGCGCTGAACTACACTGCTGGATGGGGCCGAGGACAGCGGAGGTGAGGGTGTGGGTGCAGGCCAGGAGACGGTAGTGCCTGTGTCCTGAGAGGGGGGTTGCATCTCAGTGGCAGGTTGGGGCACAGGGGGAGAGGCAGGGGTGCAAACCGGAGGCGGTGAACGGCCTTCGTCCCACCTTGCGGGGTGCTTGGCCATCATATGTCTGCGCATGGTGGTGGTGGTGAGGCTGTTGGTGTTGGCTCCCCGGCTGAGCTTTGCGCGACAAAGGTTGCACACCACTGTTCGTCGGTCGTCAGGCGTCTCTGTGAAAAACTGCCAGACCTTAGAGCACCTCGGCCTCTGCAGGGTGGCATGGCGCGAGGGGGCGCTTTGGGAAACACTTGGTGGATTATTCGGTCTGGCCCTGCCTCTACCCCTGGCCACCGCACTGCCTCTTGCAACCTGCCCTGCTGATGCCCTTGACTCCCCCTCTGAAGACCTGTCCTCCTGAGTAAGCGTTGCACACCAGGTGGGGTCAGTCACCTCATCGTCCTGCTGCTCTTCCTCCGAATCCTCTGTGCGCTGCTCCCTCGGACTTACTGCCCTTACTACTACCTCACTGCAAGACAACTGTGTCTGATCGTCATCGTCCTCCTCACCCACAGAAAGTTGTTGAGACAGTTGGCGGAAGTCCCCAGCCTCTTCCCCCGGACCCCGAGAACTTTCGAATGGTTGGGCATCAGTGACGATAAACTCCTCTGGTGGGAGAGGAACCGCTGCTGCCCAATCTAAGCAGGGGCCCGAGAACAGTTCCTGGGAGTGTTCCCGCTCCTGAGCAGGTGTTATTGTAGTGGAGTGAGGAGGCTGGGAGGAAGGAGGAGCAGCAGACAGAGGATTCGGATTGGCAGCAGTGGACGGCACAGAACTGCGGGTAGACGATAGGTTGCTCGAAGCACTTTCTGCCATCCAGGACAGGACCTGCTCACACTGCTCATTTTCTAATAACCGTCTCCCGCGTGGACCCATTAATTGGGCGATGAATGTGGGGACGCCAGAAACGTGCCTCTCTCCTAATCGCGCAGCAGTCGGCTGCGACACACCTGGATCAGGAGCTTGGCCTGTGCCCACACCCTGACTTGGCCCTCCGCGTCCTCGGCCGCGTCCACGTCCTCTAGGCCTACCCCTACCCCTCAGCATGCTGTATTACCAGTGATTTGATTTCACAGGCAGGAAATAAATTGGCGCAAGACTGCAGGCCAAATATAATTTTTTCCCTTTTTTGAAAACGAAAGGCCCCACTGCCTCTAGTGAATGAATAATCTAAGTTTAATAACGGTGCTGTTTTCCTGCTAATGTGTCACAGAACGTGAGGGTAGCAGAGTTATTAACTGTGGCAGAGCAGGTATTTTTTTTCCCAATTAAGGAAAGCAAATGGCGAAGCCAGGAGTAAAACGTAGCTGGGTGCGTATGATTTTTACAGGTTGCAGACGCAGCCGACACGTGTCCACCGGCGTTAGGACGGACAGAGGCAGGACAAATAGAATTATTTTCCGTTTTTTTGCACCAAAAGGCAGCACTGCGTATATTCTATGAACATGAGAAGTTTAATAACGGTGCTGTTTTCCTGCTAATGTGTCACAGAACGTGAGGGTAGCAGAGTTATTAACTGTGGCAGAGCAGGTATTTTTTTTCCCAATTAAGGAAAGCAAATGGCGAAGCCAGGAGTAAAACGTAGCTGGGTGCGTATGATTTTTACAGGTTGCAGACGCAGCCGACACGTGTCCACCGGCGTTAGGACGGACAGAGGCAGGACAAATAGAATTATTTTCCGGTTTTTTGCACCAAAAGGCAGCACTGCGTATATTCTATGAACATGAGAAGTTTAATAACTGTGCTGTTTTCCTGCTAATGTGTCACAGAACGTGAGGGTAGCAGAGTTATTAACTGTGGCAGAGCAGGTATTTTTTTTCCCAATTATGGAAAGCAAATGGCGAAGCCAGGAGTAAAACGTAGCTGGGTGCGTATGATTTTTACAGGTTGCACACGCAGCCGACACGTGTCCACCGGCGTTAGGACGGACAGAGGCAGGACAAATAGAATTATTTTCACTTGCTTTACAAGCAAAAGGCAGCACTGCGTATATTCTATGAATAATAACTGTGTTGTGGCCCTGCCTATACAATTCTTTCCCTGCAGTATCAATGGAGGGTGGAATGCTCTGCAGAGGCGATTTTGAGAAGCCAAAAAAAAATGCAGCACAGCTAACAGCAGCCTGGACAGTACTGCACACGGATAAATATGGCCCTAGAAAGGACCGTTGAGGTTCTTGAAGGCTACACTCACTCCTAACACTCTCCCTGCCTATGCAGCACTTCTGTCCCTAATGCCAGGTGCAACGCTCTGCAGAGCCGATTTTGAGAAGAAAAAAAATGGCACTGCTAACAGCAGCCAACACACAGCTATCAGTGGCCCTAATAAGGACCTTTGGGGGGTCTTGAAGCCTACACTAACTACCAATTCTTTCCCTACAGCAGCTCCGGTACAAACAGCACTGTCCCTCATCTAACTCACCAGGCATCTGAGCCGAACCGCGGGAGGGGCCGACTTTTATGTTCGGGTGACACCTGATCTTCCCAGCCACTCACAGCAGGGGGGTGGTATAGGGCTTGAACGTCACAGGGGGAAGTTGTAATGCCTTCCCTGTCTTTCAATTGGCCAAAAAAAGCGCGCTAACGTCTCAGGGAAGGAAGTGAAAGTAACCAGAACACCGCATGGTGTTCGTTACGAATAACGAACATCCCAAACACCCTAATATTCGCACGAATATCAAGCTCGGAAGAACACGTTCGCTCATCTCTAGTTAAGAATGATGTTGAGAAGACTGAACTTTTAAATTCCTATTTTGTATCTGTTTTCTCTCAGAAAGTAGATGGAACATCAGCTGATCTTCCCTGTGCTATTGGGGGAATAAAAGAATGCAGTCTATCTGTAAGCAGAGAGATGGTGAGGGAACACTTAGCTAACTTAAATGAATTCAAGTCTCAAGGTCCAGATGAATAACATCCTAGAATACTAAAGGAAGCAGCAGGGGTAATTGCTGAACCACTCGCCATAATCTTTGAAAATTCCTGGAGAACAGGAGAAGTCCCAGAAGATTGGAAAAGGGCAAGTGTTGTCCCTATCTTCAAAAAAGGGAAGAAGGTGAATCCGGGAAACTACAGGCCTGTGAGCCTGACTTCTACACCTGGAAAGTTTTTTGAACAAATTATTAAACAGCATGTATGCAAGTACTTGGATGAAAATGGAGTAATTAACCAGAGCCAGTATGGGTTTGTAATAAACAAGTCATGCCAGGCTAATCTACTTTCCTTCTATGGCAGAATCACTGACTGGGTTGATCAGGGAAATGTGGTGGATATAGTTTATCTTGACCTTAGTAAAGCATTTGACAAAGTATCTCGTACTATATTTATTGAAAAAATGACCAAATATGGGATTGACAAGGCAACTGTTAGGTGGATTCACAACTGGCTGAATGATCATACTCAAAGAGTGGTGATAAATGGCTGCACATCCAAGTGGAAGAATGTATTAAGTGGGGTACCACAAGGCTCTGTCCTGGGCCCAGAGTTGTTCAACATTTTTATAAATGATCTGGAGGAGGGAATTAATGGGAAACTGGTCAAATTTAATGATGCCACAAAGCTATGAGTTATAGCTAACACTAGGGAAGAGAGAGAGAGTATTCAAAAAGATCTAGAAAAGCTTGCACAGTGGGCAGCTACTAAAAGAATAGTATTTAACAAGGAGAAATGCAAAGTCCTACATCTGGAGGAATTGAATTAAGCAGCAGCTCATGTAAAAAAGACTTGGGTATACTAATAAATCATAGACTGAACATGAGTCAACAATGTGATGCAGCAGCCAAAAAGACAAACACAATTCTGGGATGTATTAAGAGAAGCATAGAGTCTAGATCACAGGAGGTCGTTATCCCCCTCTACTCTTCCTTAGTCAGACCTCATCTGGAATACTGTGTCCAGTTCTGGGTACCCACTTTAAAAAAGACATAGACAAACTGGAGCAAGTTCAGAGAAGAGTTACCAAGATGGTGAGCGGTCTGCAAATCATATCCTATGAAGAACGGTTAAAGGATCTGGGAATGTTTAGCTTGCAAAAAAGAAGGCTGAGAGGAGACTTAATAGCTGTCTACAAATATCTGAAGGGCTGCCACAGTGCAGAGGCATCAGCCCTATTCTATTCAGTACAAGGAAAGACTAGAAGCAATGGGATGAAACTGAAAGGGAGGAGACACAGATTAGATATTAGAAAAAACTTTCTGACAGTGAGGGTGATCAATGAGTGGAACAGGTTGCCACGGGAGGTGCTGAGTTATCCTTCAATGGAAGTGTTCAAACAAAGGCTGGACAAATATCTCTCTTGGATGATTTAGTGAATCCTGCACTGAGCAGGGGGTTGGATCCGATGACCCTGGAGGTCCCTTCCAACTCTACCATTCTATGATTCCATGATTAACTTGGTTTTGAGGCTGTATTTATGTGTTGAGGCTGGTTTGTGCTACATTTATATTATGACTTGGGTTCTGATGCTGTATTGATGAGTTTGGTTCTGGTGCTGTATTTATGTTATGAGCTTGGTTCTGGTATTGTATTTATGCTATATTCTTAGCTCTTGTACATTATTTAGTCACTTTTTGTTCTGGTGTGTGTATGCTGCTATCTTTTTGCTTTCTGCACAAATAGAATCCAGGCAGAATGTCTATCAGTGTAATAGATATCGTTTTTGTTTTTTCTTTCTGACAAGGGGTCCGGGTGTAATTCTGCACAGGGTGCCACCTAACCTCAGGCCGGCACTGAGCTGTGATGTAAAAAAGTGACTGTGCAAATGTCAATCCTAATGACTGTGATTAGGAGAGTTAGAACATGACTGCACTAACAGTAATTAATGTAGTAAAAATGAGGGTAGGGTCTCACATGGCAGCCAACACACATCCGAAATGCGACCACAATGCAGACAGAAGTCCCATGTCAGTGCGGCTTACAAATGAATTAAGTGTTAACTGACTGTTGATTGTTAACAGTCATGCAGTTTGCCTAGAACTGGGTGGCCTTCAACAATCTACAGTTAATTCATTTGGAAGCTGCACTGACTTGACTACAGGGCTCTTGGCCGTATCGTGGACTCGTGGTGGCCGCTATGTGAGACCCTGCCTTTAGAACTGAGATTCCTACAGTCTGTGATAGCTGGTTTAATGCTGTGATATTATAGACCTCATAAGACCTGAGCTCCACTGCAACATTTGGTGGTTTGCAATCCATGCTACATGGGTTGGGATGGGTAAAGTTACTAGGGAGAGCACCTAGCAATTATGAAAAGACTTATAAGGTCATCCATGCTCCTCCAGAAAAGTCATACAAATTGGAAGATTAAATAATGCCTCTACAGCGCCACCTATAAGAAGGTGGCATTCCTGCAAGTCAAATGTCTGACCTTTTAACAGGCCTTGTAACAATGACTGGCTATATAAGTCAGAGCCAGAGTTTTCTCCTATTGTGGGATTACTGCGACTGTGAAGTGATTTCAGTGTCTTCTTGGGGGGTAAAAGCAATCTTGCAGGGTGGCTTGCTACTTTTTCTTCCATAAGAAAACAATAAAGTTGCATAAATCCCACGACTTTACCTCAATGCTCACATCAGAGATGGATTAAGTCTACCATAGACATTGGGCTATATGAGCAGTGTGGGCCCCCACCAGTATAAAGTTTTAAAATGACTTGACACTTACTACATAGGCAATACTAGAACCAAGATAATTACATAGACAAAAAAAAACTGAGCTTACTGCATAGATACGGTACCAGGACTGAGTTTACTGCATAGATAAGGTTCCATAACTGAGCTTATTATAAGGAGATAATAGCAGAACGGAGCTTAACCTAAAGATACAACGCCAAAACCAAGCTCATTATATAGATACAGTATTAGAACAGAGATTGCAACACATATAGGATACCAAAATCGAGCTTACTACATAGATGCGGTACCAGGTGATATGTGTGTATGTATATATATACATAGGCGTACCATCAGGGGTTGCCGGGGTCGCAATGGCTTCCTGGCCCCTGCACTGAGGGGGCCCAGAGGCTGCCCTCCGCCATATACAAGTGCACATGCAGTGCATTCCTGGCTGGCCGCATAATTATTTTGGTGCGGCAGACAAAGCGAGCAGCCGAAGCACAGAAGGAGGAGGGCGATAGAGGGGAAGGGAGGCAGAAGGCAGATGCACAACAAGTCAAGGCAGAGAGCTGAGCAGGGTGATGTCATCACGCTGCTGCTACTAGAGACACAGTGTATGGCGGCCCCTGCCATGCTGCTCTCCTGGCTCGGAGAAGTGGTTCGGGGTATTTCTCTATCTATCTCATCTATCAATTTATCTTTCTTATCTATCTAATCTATCTCTCTTTCATCTATCTATCGCTAGTATAAGTTATACATCTCCCTGTATTTACTGTATGTAATTGCAACTTTTACACACAATTAAAAAACGCATCAAAAGCACATGTAGTTTTTAATAGTGAAGTTTCTTTATAACGTATGTAGTCTGTGAATACCGCATGCAGTTTTTTTATGTGTTATTCTTAATTGTGGTTCAAAAGTTCAACAAAAAACATGAACACATCCTAAGGCCACTTCCACGCATGTTCAAAAAACGCAGCTCAAAATCGTGGCATTTTTGCAGCAATTTTGAATGGCGGTTTTGAAAAAACATAGTACAGAGTTAGACAGAGCTTTCTAATGCACACCCTCATTGTGTTGGGTGTGTTAAAAAAAGCAAAAAAGCAAAAATAGAACAGACAGCTCTCAAACATCGCAGCGTTAGAAATACTGAAATCGAGCGCAAGTATGAGTAACCCCATTAAAGTCCATAAGAGAATTGTATCGCGGTTAGCACAGTGCTCAAGACGCCGCGCTAATAGCAGTAAAAAGCAATGTGTGTGCATGAGAGTGGCCTGCAGGGCAACACACACATTTTTATGCAGTGCAGTTAATGAATCAGGTTTGCAAAAATTACACCAAGGGGCTAGATCATGTATGTAAATTTGTTTTACGGCATGGATTAGGTGTGGGTATGGGAAGGAAGCCTGTGCTGAACTTTTGCACCCGGGCCCTTGAGCCTTTAGGTACTCCCCTGTGTGTTTGTATATATATATATATATATATATATATATATATATATATATATATATATATATACATATATACACACCTTTTATGCATGCACTTTTGCTCTCTCTTTCCTCTTTCTTCCCACCCCCAATGTCCCACTTCTCAGTTTCACCCACTCTTTCCACCCCTATGTCCCTGCACTGACATGGACAATGGTTGGTCAACCTGCTTGCTTGACTCATTTACTCTTTTTGCGCTGCATGAAACTCCCATAAGTGCATCCCTGCTTGACACAGTGCACGCTCCGCCTGCGGCCCCACTCATGAGCCAACCTTCCTCGTTGCTGTTATTGTTTGACGTGGTGGACTGGGTGGCAATGGGCGCCCTGGGGGCTCACAGGCCCCGGACAGCAGCCTAAATGGGCTTGTTATAATCCACCATTATCTCGTATAACCAAATATCACTGTGGATAAAAACATATTCAGCCAGCACATGGAGGCTGCAGACTGGCATCAGTGGCCTCCTCAGGGGTACATGGAGCTATAGAATGTACAGTATGTACCCCTGAGGACGCCAGTTGTCTGTCGAAACATGTCGGGGTATCTCTAGTGCTATCTTTTAGCTTCAGATTTATGCTAAAGGCATCTATCTCCTCACTATTGCTTATGGTGCTTTCAGTATTACTACCACTGCTAGCAGTCAGTGACTAGTGTCATATATGCACTAGTTTAAATGGTCATATTGGTTTCTATGACTGGTATATGAGCCATTATGCTGGAGTCAGTGGAGTGAGCGCAGCTCCATCGTTAATACAATATAAATACACCTAATGTATTTAGTGAGGCAGGTAGTGTATATGTTCAGACTCTTAGAGTCTGTATAATTCTCTTCCGCTGATACAGCATATCTGTTCTTTTTATGTCTTTTTCAGGTGAAATTTTATTTGTGATTAATTAAAAGTTTACTTTTAAGGGGATCCATTCAGGGTTGTTGCTTTTGGCAAATATACTGTTTTTGGCATTGATTACAGTGAGACCCTGCTGGACCCGGAGCCTTTCCTTTGTGTTTTTCCATAGTACATAAATACAGCAGCAGAACCAAGCTCATAACATAAGTATAGCATGAGAATCAAGTTTAGTACTTAAATACAGCGCCAGAACCAAGCTTAGTGCATACATACAGCACCAGAACCAAGCTCATAACCTGAATAAGCACTGACCTCCAACAGTATCTCAACCCCACTGTATAATTCTATCTATCTATCTCCTATCTATCCCATATCTATCTATCTATCTATCTATCTATCTATCTATCTAATATCTATCTATCTATCTATCTCATATCAATCATCTATCTATCTATCTATCTATCTATCTATCTATCTACAGTATCTATCTCCTATCTATCTATCTATCTATCTATCTCCTATCTATCTATCTATCTATCTATCTATCTATCTATCTCCTATCTATCTATCTCCTATCTATCTATCTCCTATCTATCTATCTATCTATCTATCTCATATCAATCATCTATCTATCTATCTATCTATCTCATATCTATCTATATATCCTATCTCATATCTATCTATCTATCTATCTATCTATCTAATATCTATCTATCTATCTATCTATCTATTTATCTATCTACCTAATATCTATCTATCTATCTATCTCATATCAATCATCTATCTATCTCCTATCTATCTATCTATCTATCTATCTATCTATCTCATATCTATCTATCTATCTATCTATCTATCTCCTATCTATCCATCTATCTATCTATCTATCTATCTATCTATCTCATATCTATCTATCTCATATCTATCTATAGCTATCTATCTATCTCATATCTATCTATCTATCTATCTCCTATCTATCTATCTATCTATCTATCTATCTATCTATCTCCTATCTATCTCCTATCTATCTCCTATCTATCTATCTATCTATCTATCTATCTATCTATCTATCTATCTATCTATCCATCTATCTATCTATCTCCATATCTATCTATCTATCTCATATCAATCATCTATCTATCTCCTATCTATCTATCTATCTATCTATCTATCTATCTATCTATCTATCTATCTATCTATCTATCTATCTATCTATCTATCTATCTCATACTGCCTTCCTCCAACGCATCTATATCCTCACATCCGCAGGGTCTGGGTAGCTGGCAGCTGGGATTCAGAATCGGACCGCAGTCCACCAGTCGATGCCCCTGTCATACCCATTTGTATAAAGTTTCTAAATACACATTACCAATCCCAAGACTAAGGCCCGATGCAATAATAACATTCTCCTGCCTCGCTTTACTGAGTCTAAATTGTTATAAAAGATGCAAAATTATTGTGACATTTCTTCAAAATGTGCGTAACTCTCATCACAAAATACACCGTGGTACAGTTCTGCTTTACACGATCATCATGGCTTGCCAGTAGGGGGCGCCTTGGTTATGCATAATTCATTGCTTATAAGTCGAGATTCATTCATTGGGGGAAGGAGTAGCGAGCCAAAGAGATCTTGTTCAAGACATCAAAATATTTTGGCAGCTCCGCAAAGTCACAGTTTAAGTGAGCGCAGCAGGTTTAACCATTTTAAGACTGGAGACTCATGTGTCAACCTGAAGCATCCTTCACGCCCAAAAACCCAAGAACGGGTCCTTGTCTTATTAGAGGTCCCAAGACTGACCATAAACTGACACATTATTCCAAGACAAAAGACTAATGCCTTGTACTGCCTTAGATAAAGCTGTGATCTCACGTCTCGCTACCGTATGGCGCTGCTGCTGAAACTTCATACTCCTCAAATGCTTTTAGAATTGACGTACACGGTTTTATCTGCTATTCACCTTGTGGAACGATATTTAATTATGGCGGAGAAGAGAAAAGGATAGCTTGCTGTTAGAGGAAATGTGTGGAAGATGCCAGTCCAGCTGCTTGGTGTGCAGCCGGTATATGGTGGGAGGGAGTCTTGCCCATCGCTCTACGTTCTCTTCTGCCCGGGCAGAGAGGTGATCTCCAGCACATGTGCCACACTACAGCGCAGAGCCTGAGCTTGCGGTAATGCCACTTTGTATGCGACATAAAAAGTTGAGAAACTTTGCAAATATGATAAATCTTATACTGCTGCTGAGTTAGAGCCTGTACTACAGACCATTCACATCCTCCGCAGCTGCATTCACAAATCTGAGGTCGATTAATACGCAAGGACAAAATGACAACGTCTTAGAAGCCCCACCTACAACTAGCTCGTTGCACTTCAATGAGATGATTGTAAAACACATTTAGTTACATATCTTGTGTCGAATCTGTGCTGCAGCCTGTGTTATATTCCAGAGCTGCACTCACTATTCTGCTGGTGGAGTCACTGTGTATATACATTACTTATTCTGTAGTGATCCTGAGTTACATCCTGTATTATTATACTCCAGAGCTGCACTCACTATTCTGCTGGTGGAGTCACTGTGTACAGACATTACTTATCCTGTAGTGATCCTGAGTTACATCCTATATTATACTCCAGAGCTGCACTCACTATTCTACTGGTGGAGTCACTGTTTACATACATTACTTATCCTGTACTGATCCTAAGTTACATCCTGTATTATACTCCAGAGCTGCACTCACTATTCTGCTGGTGGAATCACTGTGTACATACATTACTTGTCCTGTACTGATCCTAAGTTACATCACTGTTAAGTACTATAATGTATGTACACAGTGGCTCCACCAGCAGAATAGTGAGTGCAGCTCTGGAATATAATACAGTATGTAACTCAGGATCAGTACAGGATAAGTAATGTATGTACACAGTGACTCCACCAGCAGCAAAGTGAGTGCATCTCTGGAGTATAATACAGGATGTAACTCAGGATCAGTACAGGATAAGTAATGTATGTACACAGTGACTCCACCAGCAGAATAGGGAGTGCAGCTCTGGAGTATAATACAGGATCTAAATCAGGATCAGTACAGGATAAGTAAAGTATGTACACAGTGACTCCACCAGCAGAATAGCGAGTACAGCTCTGGAGTATAATACAGGATGTAACTCAGGATCAGTACAGGATAAGTAATGTATGTACACAGTGACTCCGCCAGCAGAATAGTGAGTGCAGCTCTGGAGTATAATACAGGATGTAACTCAGGATCAGTACACGATAAGTAATGTATGTGCACAGTGACGCCACCAGCAGAATAGTGAGTGCAGCTCTGGAGTATAATACAGGATGTATCTCAGGATCAGTACAGGATAAGTAATGTATGTACACAGTGACTCCACCAGCAGAATAGTGAGTGCAGCTCTGGAGTATAATACAGGATGTAACTCAGGATCAGTACAGGATAAGTAATGTATGTACACAGTGACTCCACCAGCAGAATACTGAGTGCAGCTCTGGAGTATAAAACAGAATGAAACTCAGCTTTGGTACAGGATAAATAATGTAATGTATTTGCAAACTGACTGCACTTTTAATGTAGATTTAAATCTCTATGTAAACTTTAAAATGGTGTTTAAAGTTGAACCAGAAATTGGTTCATAGATTATAATTGGGTGTTTTCGGTGTTTAGCAGTAAAGGTTTCTATTCTATGTGCTGATCTTATAGTGTTGAGTTACAACATGGATTTTATCTCATTTATTCAGGATCATTCCATTTTAGCTCTAACATTTAATCCATAAATCAGCGATTAAGTCAGTTGTAAAAATCTGAAATCACTAGATGTTGGATGGTGCCACAAGTAAATGTAAGGGATCATCTTATACAGACATGAAGATAAATATGCTAAAGCGTGAGATCGGACTAATCACAATATGGGGAGATTACTTATATAAATGCTTTAGACTATTATTATAACTCTACTTGATTGTATAGTTGATTTAAGACTGGCACCTACTCAGCAATTATACAAATGAATATTCTAATAAGCCACACAAAATTAAAGGACAATGTCATGTTTGCTTTCATTTTTTTGATGTAATTGAAGCGGCGGCGGCGGCGCCGTACGGAGACGTTCTCTTTTATCATTTGAGGTTTTGTTTTTTTAAAACTTTTAAAGGTGACACATGAAATGCGTTGACTGCTGTTGGAGGGACGGCCTCCGCTTTCAGCCGCTGACACCTGACTTGTGATTTGTTATTGTGTCAGATTGTATCAAAGGGGTTTAATGACCTTTTAAAAAAATTGCCCCAAGTTAGGGAATGACATAAAAAAATAAAATAACCGAACCCATACTCTCCGTTCCGGTCCCCAGTGAAGTAGGTAGCGATGACATTGCAATCATCGCTCAAAGGACTGTTGCAGCCCATTACTGGCATTACAAACACTGAGTTCAGCAACTGGCTGCAGCCATGAATGTGTGGTCATCACTTCCTTTTCAGCAGGTAAGACCTTTTTAAAGGTTGTCCGGTTGTAAATTATTGACCATCAGTAGTAGATCTGCTCGCGTTTCCCCCCTTTGAAGAGTTGTTTGCACTCATGCATTGGGCTGATTTCTAAAAGAAGCAGACAGCTCCGTTGCCACTGCAGTGGTGAGTCTTGGTATTACAGGCAAAGTTCCTATTGAAGCGTATGGGAACTTTATTTGTAATATCAAGTTAGGCACCGCCATGGGAATGGAGCTGTCTGCTCCCTGCAAAAATCAGCTCAGTGCAAGAGGGCAAACAGCTCTTCAAAGAGGGTTCTGAGTGGCAGACCCTAGCTGAACTACTATTGATGGCCCATCTTGAGCATAGGCCATCAACAGTTTACAACTGGACAATCCCTGTAATACCCAAGTGACACCCAGTGCATTAAAACAGACACCCCCACATCTACTGTCACCCCACCCCACCCATCCCCAAACTTTCAGAGGGCGGTTCCTTTCCTGCAACCCATCCCCAGCACCCGCAGCACAAACAGTGGGTGCAGAAGAACTAGCCGGGCAGCCCGGAGCCTACTGAATGCTCCCAAGGCTGCCACACGTAGATACCCAGGGAGAGAAAGGCAATATAAAAAATGCAGTATACTGAAGAATTGTAGTGTATAGTACCAGCAGTGAAATGATCACAAGCTCAAGTCGTGGACTAAATAAAAATGTTAAAAAAAAGACTTAAAATTTTTTTAACGGTTTAAAAAAATAAAAGAAATATTCAAAGTTAAATAAAACTCTTTTTCCATTTTTCCTATAAAAAAACTAAAGACATAAAAAGAAAAAAAAACACGTTTGGTATTAAAATATGACAATATTTATTCTGCACAGTGAAGGCCATAAAAATTAAATAACAGTTTTCCATTTTTTTTTGAGTCCCGGCTCCTAAAAAATGTTAATAAAAAATTATCAAAAACATGTATGTACCCCAAAATAGTAACAATAAAAACTACAACTCTGCAAAAAATAAGCCCTCACACAACCCAATCAACAAAAACATAAAAAAGTTACACGTTTGAGAATATAGTAAGGGAAGACAATATTTGTATAAGAACATTTTTTTTTTACTTTTTTAAAAGTGAAAAACATAAGAAAAATTATAGAAATTTGGTATCGCTGTAATATGACAGTACTGACCCACAAAACATTGTTAATGTGTCTTTTTTACTACAATGTAAATGCTGTAAAAACTAATGCCTCCAAAAATGGCGCAATTGCATTTTTTTTTTCATTTCTCCCCATTTCAATTTCTTTAAAGTTTTTCTATACATTTTACGATACATTAAGGCCTCATGTCCACAGGGAAAATCAGGCCCGCTGCGGATTCTTCATGGAGAATCCGTAGCGGGTCCCTCCTGCCCCGCGGACATGAGGCTTAAAATAAGAATAAACACACCTGTTCCGGACGATCCGGATCTTCCCTCTGTCACGGCCGGATCTTCTTTCTTCGGCCCGGCGGATGTGCCGGACACATCCGCCGGGCTGAAGAAAGAAGATCAGGCCGCGACAGAGGGAAAATCCGCAGCATCCGGACAGGTGAGTTTTCATTCTGGTTCGGGTGTTCCGCGGATCCAGACGGCTTCCATAGGCTTCAATAGAAGCCTGCGGGAGCCGTCCCCGCAGGAGACCCGCACTAAAATGGAACATGTCGTGTTTTTTTTCCCGCAAGCAGATCCGCGCCTGAAGGGAAAAATGACATCCGCAGGTATTTAACTACCTGCGAGTGTCTAATGCATCCCTATGGGGCGCGGATCCGCGTGCGGGAAAAACGCTGCGGATTTTAAATATTAATATAGCCATGGACATGAGGCCTTAATGGTACAATTAAAAAAATACAACTGCAAGAATAAAGAAAAGCCTCCATATGGCCATTTCAATGGAAAAATTGGAAAGGAGGGATGAAAAAACTCAAATAAAGAAGTGATAAATCTCTCAAGTGGTTAAGAAGACAACCAATGGGAATCATCAAACATTGGTACATATTAAAAGCATAGCATTATAACAATGTAAGTACCCCCCAGAGACACAGCGCACACCCCCGGGGTACACATAGCACTGGATGATGACCCTAGTTATGGACTGCGATAACAGATTATTAACTGTCCAAACTCCATACTTTGTTGTTGCTCATTAATCCAGCTATAGGCTAATATGAGAGGAGCGTCTGTCCGCCTGCGGACTGCTATTCTTTCCACTAGTTTGTATAATAGAAAAAGGTCCCTTAGACTCTGTGGTGTTAGTGTAGTGGCCCAGCGTTAATGGGGCCCCTCCAGAATGTTCTATCTCTGTCTTGTGTCAATGTCATGTTTGTAGTGTGCATCAAGATATGTGTATTGAATGTCTGCATGAAAGAGTTAATGTCTGGGTCATGTCTGGAAAATGTAACGTTATGTGTGTATCGTTTGCTATCACATGATAGTGTTATGTAAATGTGTTTGCAAGAATGCAAAGGAAGTGGAGAAGACTGGCAGAGAGTGAGTGAGCCACACAGGCAGCGGACAGATCGGTCTGTGTGTGAAGCATGGAGGAGGCCGAGCGACTTCCTGGTGCTCAGCCTGGGCCCGTTCAACCCAGGAATCCTCAGTACTTCTGCTAAGCGCTGAGAGAGAGGCCACTTTTTAGTGAAAAGAAGAGAAAGTGAGCGAGGTTGCCAGTGTAGAGAGAAAAAGTGAGTACCGCGAGTCATGGAACCAACAGATAACTTGGACTGTGGATTGTACAATTGCCCCATGAGCTCCACCGAGATGTCATACTTGTAAACTGTGATTTCTACAAATGTTCAGGAACTGTTCTGCAATTGTTAGCAACTTTATGCAAACGTTTTATGCAAGAAAATAGACAAGATCGACCATTCCTGGTTTTGTTCCAAAATATACTCTTCGGGTGGTGGACAATTTTATTCGTTTACAAGATCCAGCCCTGGAGAAGGAACATGGCGTCATAAGTGACAACTGGACTTAAGGTAATCCTGTGATCTACCTCAGCAGTAACGTGGTCAGGTCCCGAGCTACCCTTAGTGGGAGGAGATGGTAGAGCCCCGGGACAAGGACTTTCTCTACCCCGCTGTCTCCTTGGCTGTGGACCTGCTCCTCAGACATTGCATTTGGAGCCTCCATTGGTGGTTCGGGTGCCCAATGCAGTATAACTTACTGAACTACAGCTCAGTCTGCATTGCTACTCTTGCCGTCAAAAAATGGTAGTCCAACAGAATGCATTAAACAGATCCATCAAGGTTTCTTTGATATACAGAAGACATTAAAGGGGTTTTCCATTAAATGAAAAATATAACCGCCATGCAGCCTGTGGGAAACGCACCCTAGAATGGACCTAGGACAAGCTGCACATAGCTCAGGAATTGAAAGTAGAGGGAGAACCTAATACTATAATGTTCTGCTGAGTTGCACTAAGCGTAACAAAAGAAAACAGTCTGATGTTAGGCTCCTCCCACCCACAACCCCACCCCTTAAACACCCTCTCTGTACCCCTCAGAGCTTGAACTACATGGAAGCTGTCCAAGGTCCATTCTAGTACAAGTCTCTCAAAGTCTGCATATTTCTCATTTCCTAGAGAACACCTTTAAAAGGGGTTGTCCAGCTGCAAACTACTGATGGCTTATTCGCAGGATAGGCTATCAATAATAGATCAGTACAGATCTACCACTGAGGAACCTAACCAATCAGTTGCTTGCTTGGCTGGTGTGCTCATACAATGAGTTGATTTCTGTAGGAAGCAGACAGCTCTGTTCCCATTGCAGTGGCCAGACTAGGTATTGCAGGCCATTCATTTCAATGGGAATTGGGCCTGCAATACGAAGCCTGGCCACTACAGTTAGAACTGAACTGTCTGTTTTCTGCAGAAATCAGTTCAGTGAACAAGCACAAAGGCACAGCGAACAGCCAATCGGCGGGGGGTCATTGGCAGTGGGCCCTTGTCGACCCACAATTGATGACCGCTCCGCAGTAGTATACAACTGCACAACCCCTGTAAGTTAATGATGACCAATATACACTTCAATTCAGCTGACAGAAATAGTAAATCACAAGCACTCCGCTATCTCCGGCAGTCCCATTAAAAATAGATGGAACGGCACCAAACATGCGTGACCGCTGCTCCCGTCAGTTGCTCCCTCACTGCGGGCCTGCAGGGAGTAGAAGTGAGGGGCATGGGAACCCCGTTCTTTAGATCGGTGGGGGTCACAGCAGTGAGACCCCCACCGATGAGACTTCTATCAACTCTTCTATGGATAGGTGATAAAAGTCAGTTGTGTAACAATCCCTTCATCCCTCTTCATTTATATTGAAAGCATATAATGCAGGCTATCAGGACATGCTGGGAGTTGGAGCCAAAGACTGGAGATCACTTCAGCAGGGAATAGATGGGGCATAATGTTTATATCCCTTTTTCTGGTATTCTGTTCCAGAGTTTAGAAGTGGTATATAGGAGAAGGAGATTAGCTATTTTGGGAAAGACATTTTGGTATGTTTTAAGGCTGGTTTAGACACAACGATTTTCACTCAAAAATCGCTCAAAGCCGTCTTTTAAGTGATAATCGTTGTGTCTAACTGCACTGACATCGTGCAGATTTCGTTAAGTAATCTCTGATCTTTCTCTTTCTGCATACTGAAAGATCAGTTATCATGAATTCACAGTGGGATACAGCTGATACCATGGTTTCAGCTGTATCCCGCTCCCTGAACACAGGCGGGATATGAAGAACACAGCGCTCCAGCTGTGTTCTGCATTCCCCGCTCAGAGCGCTCAGCTGTATAACAGCTGTAAATGCACACAACGATTATCGCTCAAAAGTCACTCAAAAGACCTCTTCTAAGGATAATCGTTGTGTCTAAACCAGGCTTTAGTCTCATTTACAGCAATTTATCAGAATATTGGAAACCCCCTAGGATTGCCAAATCTCTTGGTAATGCATACAGTAGTAATACGCTTGTGGACCCCGACATCCCCCTTTTGTTGTTAATGTATAGTGTATTTGCAAATCAACAGTAAATCAGCAGTAGTTCATCTGCATACGGTGTATTGTGTTGTGGATCGTGTGAGACATCCAACCTTACTGACTTTCAGACAGAGCAGATTGTTGGTGCCGTCTAGTTGGAGCTTCTGTCCGCCAGTATACTTGGTATAGCCAAAAGTATTAAACGCCATGACGGTATAAACCACTAAAGGAAAGACCTCGTCTGCTAAACGAAATAGTGACCAAAAGTGTAAACTCCGAGACAGAAAGGTGTTGAAGTGGAGTGTGACCTCTAATAGGAAGACAACTGCAGCCGGAGGGACCGCCAAGCTCCGTCATCATCCTGTCTCCACCACTACAGCGAGGAGAGAACTCTGCAAACTGAATCTTCATGGCAGAAGAGCAATTCACAAACCACTGCTTACAGAAACAGATATACAATGAAGACTACAATGGGGCCACAAGTACAAATCCTGGTCGGCTGCTGACTGGAAACAAGGTTTGGTCCGACGAATCTTCCCTTCCATTATTTCTGACCACAGGACGTATTTATTTCTGGTGAACGGCAAACGCAACATATCATCACATATATCTGCTTCCTACAGTCAAGCATGGTGGTGGATCCATCATGGTTTGGCAGCCATATCATGGTCTTCTGTAGGACCCATCGTCCCCTCGAAGCGTAGAGTGACTGCCAAGGACTATACGTTTTGGCTGATAAGGTCCCCCCAATGTGCAGACATTGTTTGCTAGTGGAAACGTGATTTTCCTGGATGATAATACCCTAGGAGCATGAAGATGAGGTCCAGCATCTTCCACAGCCACACAATCACCGGACGTGAACGTCATCATGTAACACAAGTGAGAACACGGTATCCCCCTCCAACATCTCTACCGGGGCTTGAACACTTATTGCATGATAAGTGGTCTAATATTCCATTGGACACCATTTAGCGCTTGTATTAGTCCACTCCAAACCTAATTTAGCCTGCATTAAAGGGGTAGTTCCAAAATTTCAAGTTATCCCCCATAGGATAGGAAATAACTTGCTAATTGGTAGGGAAGAACTCAGCGCTGAAACCCCCTCCGATCTCTAGAACGGGACTTCCGTGTCCCACTCTTTTGTCACTGTACGGGGTGCTGACTAGAGTGCTGGCTGCACAGGCATGGTTAGCACTCCATTCATTCAATGGGGTTGCAGGGAACACCTGAGCAGGTGCTGCTCGGGTACCTCGGCAGTTCCATTGAAAGTGAAGGGAGTGCTAGTGCGCTTGCACAACCAGCGCTCCGTTTAGTCTCCTCCTCACTGCTTAGGCTGAAAGAAGACAATGCCTTGTGTGGTGCAGAGTGTTTAAGCAGCAGAATGCAGTCCTACGCTCTGACTCACGACCTGAAGCTCGCATGTTCAATCCCCGCATGGTTCATGTAGCCGGCTCAAGGTTGACTCAGGCTTGCATCCTTGGTAAAATGAGAAATGGGGGTAAAAAAAAACAAAAATTACCTGAAAGCACTGCAGAATAAGTTGGTGCTGTACAAATAACAAGTCCCCCCCCCCCCTGTTGATCCAGAGTAAGTCAAAAAAAGGCAGAAGCCAAGGGACCCCCGTTCTTGAGATCAGCGGCTTTAGACTCACTTATCCCCAAGTTATCCCCTATCCTGTGAATAGAGGATAACTTGACATTCTAGTACAGCCTTAACTGCCAAAGGTGTCCTACATGTTATTAAAAAGTCTCCCGAATCATCCCGGTGTTTCTATAATTAATTATTTCTCAATAATTCTTAAATGGCTTGTAGTATTTCCATTTCTGAAGTCGCCTCCCTATGTACTTTATGTGGAGCTCTGCTGACTTGTCAAAAGATTTGTTTAGCAAGTGGGTAACATAAGAGTTTGTAGATGTTGTTTCCAAGGTAAATCGATACATGGTGACCATTGCATTATTTTATCACACGTGCCAAATGCAACCTTTTAAATCTCCTCTTGGAAGTTTTACTTACTTCATTCTTTTTTTTCTAAATGTAAAGTCTTCCTGTACCGTCTTAGTACGTGCCCTTGACCAGCAAAGTAATTCTTGTGCCAAGTTCATTCAGTCAACTATTGAATGATTCATTTATGCACATAGTGCTCTCCATTACAGAACGCAAGGACTCGGCCAGCCGTAATGAATGAACTTTAGGTGGTGTCGCAACTTCAGCAGGGGAAAAGGTGAGGGAATTACTGGGCGGGAAGGCAGGTCGGGCCCACTCTCCTGGGCTTTATCTGAAGTGTCCTCTTGTGCATTCTTCCTGATTCAGGAGGTTTTAGCATCTTCTCATTCCCATATTTATTGCTCCTTTAAAAGGTCAAGAAATAAACAGAGTGAAGAAAGTGCTGCTGCTACATATTGAATTTAGATACGCAGCCGTTTTATATGTTCAGATATGTATTTTTTGCCAAACTCCCTTTAACCCTTGCTTGCATAGGGCAAACGGAGCAGCCTGTGTTATTTCAAATCACTTTCAACTTCTTTGTAAAGATTGCGGTGATTTTCTTAACCTCAGACTTCTTTTTAGGTTTTTTTTTTTTTATTTTACTTCTTTTATAAAATGTGTTATATGAGATGATGAATTTTCTGTAACGGATCTATGAAAGTGGATTCTACAATATTCGACACTTTTGCTGCTGTAGAAATGGTCGTTCAACACACTCGGAAATAGCTGCGATTTAGAAATGAGATATTCCAAACTTTTTGCTGGGAGATGAAGAACTGGTCCTTGCAGTTTGTGAGCTCACTATCCTTTCAGTTCCTCTTTAAGATCTATTTCTTTCTTGACACATTTTTGTAACATCTTCCTGCTTGTATGTACAATATCAGTTGATTCAGCAACGATTAACCCCTTTAGTGGTACACCCGGAAAATCTCCGGGGCTTGCTGCATTGACCATGCAGTTAAACCCCGGAAGATTTCTGTGGACAGCTCTAGTGCTGAAATGCTGGCCAGGACACACAGTTATTGTGCCACTGTACATGTTTGCTACTTCAAATTACTTCAGGAAAATCTCTGGGGCTTGCTCCGCTGACATGGTAATAATAAACCTGCCACTTAAGGGGTTAAAGGGCTACTCTGGTGATTTTTTAAATAAATTCATTATGTAGCTTGCCCCCAGTATATATAAGTGAGCTAGGGTTACCATGGTCAGTTATTACTTTCTGTTCGAAACTCCTGGGCTCTTTTTCCTCAGAGGGTCTTGTGATTTCAATTTTGACCAGCTCAGATCTATTTGGGGTTATGGAATCATTTTCTGGTCAGATTTATAGTTTGTGCTATGCTGTTACATGTATGTACTACAGAAACTGCCTAGGGGGAACATAGGCACTACTGTCACAGGTATTGATGACAATTACATAGCCCCTGTCACACAGTTATAACAGAGGAGATCACAGCTCATCCTTCTGACTGTATACTTATGGTCTGTAGCTTATTTAGGTGAGTATACAAGGTAATATTAATTAAACCTTCCCACACCAGGCAGAATGGTATATCCTTAGCTAATGCTGTGGTGATGCATCATCAAACTTTAGCATGTTTAGTAAATGAATGCAGAAAAAATATGTCTGTGAAAGTGTAACCTTATGTAAGGAGTTAAATGAACCTGAATGTGTGTTCCAGAATGGGCAATTGATTCCAGCCAGTAATGCCATTAAGATGGTCATATATCATTTCATGTTTAAGAATGTCTTAACCAGTCTTGAGGGGTATCATCTCTCCTTGAAGGGGTTCTATCACTAAAAAAAACAAATTCTATACTTACCTATTCCTCCCCAGTCAGTCTACTTACCAGATCTTAACCTCCTCTATCTTCTCCTGTCTCCTGCAGTCTGGGGAAATCACCTCACCTCCAGCTGGCTGATTCCTCTGCTTCCTGTGAGGTTACATACATTTCCGTCAGTCTTCTTCCTTCCAGCCAATGTGCATTATGGCACAGTTCACAGGCAAGCAAGGGGAGTGCTGATCTACTTTAGTGACTGCTCATGTGAGCTGTCTCTGAAATAGATTAGCATTTCTTCCTAGCTAGTGAACAACGTGACCTTTACTGACCAGCCTGGAAGAAGAATGTGGGGAATGCAGCCTTCATAACAAGCCGTCCAGCATGCAATGATCTGGTAAGGAGACTGACGGAGGAGGAATGGGTAAGTACAGAATTTTTTTTTTTATAATGACAAAATCCCTTTAAGGAGAGCAACTAGAAGGTGAGTGAGGAGACATAATGCCATGCATACTCCTCTGGTAAATATATGCAAATAAGGAATTTGGAACAATACCTCTGCAGCGCCACCTATTGGATGGCAGCATTCCTGCAAATCAATGCTTGATACAGGTCTTTGGAACACTAATTGGGAATTAAAAACCAAGCCAGAATCCATACACAGACAGTTGTTTGGAGGTGTTTGCTCCTCATCAGTGAGCAGTAGGATTCTGGCTTGGCTAGTGAGGCCCTATGACATGGGTAGGGGGGGTATCGTCACTTCTTAAGAAGAGCACCTAGAAGGTGAGTGAGGAGACTTACAAGGCCATGAGCAATGTCTTCAATAGTTTAGTTTGAAATGCTAGGCTTGCTGAGAATCTGCCATTAAATTTCATGACTGCAACTTTTTGCTCTCAAAGAGGATGTTTGGCTGCTTAAAATGTTTCAAAAATGCTCAGAATGCTTTAAAAAAAAAATACATAAAAGATGTAATACTTGCCTTACTGATTGCCTGCCACTCATGTGCTGATGGTTCCTAGTGTCCCACACAAGCTTCCATACATCATGTTTCCTAAAGAAGGCTGTGCACGCCTTAATTATTGATGGACTGAACTCCTCCTCAATGTGAAAATCTTATTTGCATCTATAGGAAATATTTGTTGGAAGTGATCGCTGCTAAAAGGGGATCTATGAAGGGAATATTCCAGGCTTTTATTATTGATGACATATTCTCAGTATAGGTCCTCAATAGTTGTTCAGTGAGGATCTCTGGCGAATAGCTGATCCTCCAGCCTGTTGTCAGTGCAGCGGACCAGACATAGCCATTGATGGTCCCATTGAAATCAGTGCTGGCAATTCCTCTTATTACGCATCCAGCTCTGACCACAATGAGCCAGAAGTGGAATAATTGGCATCACTCCCAATGGTTTCAATGGGAGTGAAGCTGGTTTTTACATTTCCAGCCCTGACCACCGATGACAACGTCCGGCCCACTCTACTGACAGCAGGCCAGAGGATCAGCTGATCGGTGGGTATCCCGAGCAGTGGACCCTTGCCCATCAACTATTGATAACCTATCCTGAGGGTAGGTTATCAATAGTAAAAGCTCAGAAAACCCCTTTAAATTCAAGGGTTCACTTAATTTTTCTTTCTGAACTGTGGATGTTAACTCATTGTGCTCAATAAGAGACATGAATAGTAAAACTGTTTGGCTTTAGTTTAGATCCTTATCTAAAGTAATAGTTGTAGACTAATACAATCAGACCACATTTCATGTGTTCTCCCCAGAAGAACTGATTTCTAGAGGCCTCATAATATTGCAATATTACACAGCACTTGGAAAGTCTTCAGACCCTTTCACTTCTTTATATTTTGTTCTGTTGTGACCTTGTGCAAATAAAAAAAGCAGTTTTCCCCCATCATTCTTCGCTCAGTACCCCATAATGACAAAGTAAGAACAGAATGTTAGAAATCTTTGTAAATGTTTTAAACATGAAAAACTAACATTTAGCATTGCCATAAGTATTCACACCCTGTACTCAGTACTTAGATGAAGCACCTTTGGCAGTGATTTCAGCCTCCAGGCTTCTTGGGTCGGATGCCACAAGGCTGGATTTGGGGATTTTCTGCCATTCTTCTTTGCAGATCCTCCCCAGCTCTGTCAGGTTGGATGGGGGCTGTCTGTGGACAGCCATTATCAGTTCTCTATAGAGATGTTCAATTGGGTTCAAGTCAGGGATCTGGCTGGGCCACTCAAGGATAATCACAGAGTTGTCGCTAATCCCCTCCTGTGCTGTCTTGGCTGTGTGCTTAGGGTCATTGTTTTGTTGGAAGGTGAACCTTCTGCCCAGTCTGAGATCCCTTGAGCCCTGGATCAGGCTTTCATTATCTCTGTACTTTTCACTATTCTGCTTTCCATCAACCCTGACCGGTCTTCCTGTCTCAGCCGCTGAAAAACAACCCCACAGCATGATGCTGCCACCACCAGGCTTCACTGTAGGGATGGTAATGGGCAGGTGATGAGCGGCGCCCGGTTTTCTCCAGACATAACACTTAGAATTGAGGCCAAAGAGTTCAATTTTGGTTTCATCAGACCAGAGAATCTTGTTTCTCACAGCCTGAGGGTCCTTTAGATACTTTTCGGCAAACTGACTGAGGCCAT
Organism: Eleutherodactylus coqui; assembly: GCF_035609145.1. Classification (NCBI taxonomy): domain Eukaryota; kingdom Metazoa; phylum Chordata; class Amphibia; order Anura; family Eleutherodactylidae; genus Eleutherodactylus; species Eleutherodactylus coqui. The sequence continues at coordinate 35,138,167 of NC_089842.1, forward strand.
AAAGCCCAGATTGGTGAAGTCTGCAGTGATGGTTGACCTTCTGCAAGTTTCTTGCATCTGCACACAGGATCTTTAGAGCTCAGCCGAAATAACCATTGGGTTCTTGGTCACTTTACCAATACTCTTCTCTTGCGATGACTTAGTTTGGTGGGTCGGCAGCTCTAGGAAGAATCCTGGTTGTTCCAAACTTCTTCCATTTAAGAATAATGGAGGCTACTGTTCTCTTGGGAACTTTGAGTGCAGCAGAAATCTTTTGTAGCTTCTCCAGATCTGTGCCTCCACACAATCCTGCTTCTGAGCTCTACAGGCAGTCCTTTCCTCCTCTTGGCTTGGCTTTGATATGCATTGTGAGACCTTGTATAGACAGTGGTGCGTGGTTTTAAAATGATGTCCCATTAATTTGAATTCCCACAAGTGACTCCAATCAAGGTGCAGAAACATCTCAAAGATGATCAAGAGAAACGGTAGGCCTCCGGAGCTAAATTTCAAGTGTCATACAAAAGGGTGTGAATACTTATGTCAATGGAAAACATTAGTTTTAATTTTTTTTTTAATTTATAAACTTTTCTAACATTCTGTCTTTACTTCATCATTATGGAGTATTGAGCGCATAATGATGGGGAAAATGTGACATTTTTAATAAACTTCACAAGGCCACAACCTAACAAAATGTAAAAAAATGGCTAAAGACTTTGCAAATGCACTGTATACTTTGGCAAATGTTTTCCGAATAAAGAAAGAAAGGGTCTTCTCGTGCCTCTTCGATCATTTGAGGAAAAGCAAATGCTTCATTAAGCTACAGGTATTTTATATAATACATCCACCGGGGGCACTGTTCCTTTAGAATATATAGATGATAATAGTAATTAACCTTGAGATATCAATTAACATGGGGTCTTCTGCTCCCATGAATACATTTAGATATGCCGAGGTATAATGCTCTTCTTGCAAAATGAATTCTGCTGATATGTCTGACATAGAAAAAAGGAAGAAAAAAAAAAGCAGCAAATATATTTTTTTTCTGATTACCGGAAAGCAGAAACAAAATATGTTATGAAATTGTGATTCTCTTTATATATTGTAATGTTTCAATAAGAGCAATTCCTAAGTTCCCCAGTACTATTTCAAGATGCGGCGCTTCCATACATTTGTCTGCCGCTCCTCGTATGGCAGAGTATTTCTTATTTATGCCTGTGCGCAGTCAGATAATGTATATTGCCGCTTTTGCATTTACTTTGAACGAGATAAGTGGAAAATCAAAAAGGAAGGGAAGAAAATGTCAGTTCTGTGGCTCAGGGTCACAATTTGACTCAGATTTCGTTTCATTTGCACAAAGACACATTGACGCCCTTCCTGATGAACATCAATATTCTTAATGACAAGGGAAAGATCTGTTTTATGGGACTCCAGACAGACAATGTCTCAGTTCTCCTTTTTCAGGAGCGGAACAAAAAAAAAAAAAAAAAGCCCAAGCACGCTTGTCACCCCCCATTTACCTCTACCTTACTCCAGTCACACTGGTGTACATTATTAACCCTTTGAAAACATCCTTGTATCTGGTATTCATTGGGGATCGTCACTGATTACATGCATTCCAAATCAGCGAGCGCCTCCAATAAAATGTCCTTCCCTTACAATTCTGATGATGCTATTATTTGACTGCCAAAAGATGCATCTCCAGATTTCCTGTTTTTCTTCTTGATTTTTTTTTTTTTTGTTTTAATGTTTACCAAAATTATGCAAATGAGCGAATAAATTCTAATAGGTTGGTTTAGCAGATTACCACAAATATGTAATGCTTCTGTACATTCGGGCTGCGTGTTGTTACTAAGGGAGGGTTTTTTTCTGTAAATTTTGCATTTTCTTTCTCTGCGTTTGCATCTTTGGCTACCAGATGTGTCCCACATTGAAGAATTATTTCTCCTCCCTGGAGTGAAATAAATGTAATCAATATGAGTATTGCTCTCAGGGCCTTGAAATATTACATTAATGTTCCATGTGGTGACATTTTAGCTGGAATTTTCAAATACATTATGATGGTTCAAATTAATATTTATCAGATCAGCTTTTATATTTTGCAACACAGAGAGAGAGAGAGAAAGAGAAAAGAGAGAGAGAAAGCATTATTAAAATAAAAAATGCAGATTGACTCCCAAATCGATGGCCCATTTTTACCAACACTTGCAGTCAGTTATATTTTTTGCTTACTTGTTCTGTGTTTTAAATTTATTGGTTATGCCACTTGAACAAACAACACTTATCTTTATTCTTACATCTATCTCACTTTGTTCTGCTACCTTTTTTGCGGCTTCAGTATGAATTCCATATGAGATGTGGATGTACAGAAAGTGATGTGTCATTGACGGAAATAAATCCATTGTCATATATAATGTCTGGATGCACTCACATTATCTATATATCTATCTATCTATCTATCTATCTATCTAATACCTATCTATATAATATCTACCTATCTCATATCTATCTATCTATCTATCTATCTATCTATCTATCTATCTATCTATCTATCTCATATCTATCTATCTATCTCATATCTATCTATCTATCTATCTATCTATCTATCTATCGCCTATCTATTTATCTATCTTTTTTATCTATCTATCTATATAATATCTACCTATCTCATATCTGTCTATATCATATCTATCTATCTATCTATCTATCTAATATCTATCTCATATCTGTCTATATCATGTCTGTCTATATCATATCTGTATCTATCTATCTTATATCTATCAATCTATCTATCTATTTATCTCATATCTGTCTATATCATGTCTGCCTATCTATCTATCTCATATCTATCTGTCTATCTCATGTCTGTCTATCTGTCTCATTTTCTATCACGCATCTATCTATCTCATATCTATCAATCCGCATATCTATCTCGTATCTATGTATCTGTATATCTATGTATCTATCTGTTTCATATCTATTTATCTATCTCATATCTATCTCACATCTATGTGTCTATATATCTATCTATCTGTCTCATATCTATATATCCATCTTGTATCGATCTATCTATCTATCTCCTATCTATCTATCTCCTATCTATCTATCTATCTATCTATCTATCTATTTCCTATCTATCTATCTATCTATCTATCTATCTATCTATCCATCCATCTATCTATCTATCTATCTATCTATCTATCTCCTATCTATCTATCTATCTATCTATCTATCTCCTATCTATCTATCCATCTAACTATTATCCATCTATCTATCTATCTATCCATCTGTCTTGTGTCTATCTATCTATCTATCCATCCATCCATCTATCTATCTCCTATCTATCTATCTATCTCCTATCTATCTATCCATCTATCTATCTCCTATCTATCTATCCATCTAACTATTATCCATCTATCTATCTATCTATCTATCTATCTCATATCTATCTATCTATCTCATATCTATCTATCTATCTATCTATCTATCTATCTATCTATCTATCTATCTATCTATCTATCTATCTCATATCTATCTATCTATCTATCTATCTATCTATCTAAGGACATGTTTCATCATCCAGCTCCAAATGAAACAATCTCTCCTCTCTCTACATATAACCCCTGCCAACATCAGCACCCACAGCCAGCAGAGTCCTCCCTTCTTTTATTCCTCTGACTATGCAATGCCCATTGTGCCGTCTGTCGAGCTGATCCTATTTCATCACAAAAACAGAATTTACAGAGAACAAGGGGTGGGGGGGGGGCGGGGAGGGGGGAAAAAAAGTCACATTCCACTTCATTTTTGTCAGTCCTAAACAAATTGCTCTATGAAGTGGAAAATCCAGTCAGATTAATGGTTTAATTTAGTTTTTATTTTATTTTATTTTTCCGGATGGCAGAAACATTTAAAATGCAGCATTATTGTAAAAATGAAGCTGTAAAGAATTCTTGATTCCCGCATAGGCGATGTTTTGGGTGCAATAGAATCCTAAAGACAAATAGCAATTTCTGTAAACCCAGGCTGGTGATTTCCATCACTTATGTTCTTTTTCTGTCTTAATTTGAGGGCATCTAGGCATCGAAGTGGTAAAGCACTCCCCGATAGACAGACAGTCCCAGCGCATCAGTAAAAGCCCCTGTCTGCTTAATGAACACTGATATAACTGGATAAATTGATAGGAACACACATAACAGATTATATTTTCTCCATTTACCTTCATTGCTGATCTGGGCAAAATAGCGACAGGAAACTTAAAAAAAAAGAGAAAGAAAAAAAGAGGCTCCAATCGATTCTTCGACCCACACTTGAACTCTCTTGAAAGAGATAAAGCAGAATTTTCAATAGGTCCCCTGCCCTTTTCACCAGGAGGGAGAGAGAAAAACAACGAGAGATATTTATATGACAGCATCTGCTGAAAATAGCATTTCAGACCCATAATAAAAGGCGAAAGAAATTAAATTGTAAAAAAGTTGAGCAAAATCTTCTGCCTTGCTTTTTTTTTTTTTTTTTTACCTCCCTTCAATTGGCAAGTAAGCCGCCTGCCCTAGAAATTCATGTGTGTTGCCGGCTATAGATCTGCCTGAAATTATAGTTGTCATTGAGAGTGAATTTATGCTTGTATTGATCTGCAAAAGGAAAATATTAAACGGTTTAGTTTTGATCTTTACACGACCTCCGGGTCAAGGGTAGTCTAAGATTAGTATTCATAGAATCGGCCTCTGTATTGTAGGCTGCATCCACAATATGCAAACACAGAGCCAAATAAACAGAAAGGGGCGATATAAGGAAAACAAACAGATAGGCCCCCGTGAAGTACGGACGTGGGGACGCAGATCTGGTAGAAAACACTTTGCTGGCCGTAGATGACACAGAGACACAAAGTAACAGCGGCTTAAAGATGAACAGAAGTCATGCAGCCAGTGGGCAAGAGGAGTGCAGGAGTCTTACCCATAGCATATGGAAATGCCTAGCCAATTCCGATCTTTTTAGGCCACGGATGTATTCGCGTTGGAGGCTCCGTTCAGAGTTTAGATCCTGCATAAAATACTCAACAAAATAGTGCGGCAAGCTGTACTATTTCATCTGGGAAAATGCTGGAGGCTGGACCCAATTCTAGTTAAAGGCGTTGACTCGGTATGATGTTTTAAAAAAATGGTATTAAAAATCTTTTAAACGGTAAAAGCAGCGGTACCTACCTGTCCTCTCCACTGGTGATCCAATCTTGCAGCCCCATGGTGCTCCTGGTCTTTGTTTCAGGACAGCTACCTCCTGACTGCTGCAGCCAATCAGAGTCAGCAGCAGTCAGGTGCCGCTCTCCTGGCATCATGGCTTCCAGTATCTGAGCAGTGATGCCAGTCGAATGGTATGTGACAACTGTAGCCTCTAACATAGTAACATAGTATGTCATGCCAAAAAAAGACGTCCTTCCGGTTCAGCCTATTACCCCCGAATGTTGATCCAGAGGAAGGCAAAAAAAAACAAACAATGAGGTAGAAGACAATTTTCCCCATTTAAGGTGAAAGAATTCTTCCTGACTCCAATCTGGCAATCAGAATAATCCCCGGATCACCAACCCTTCTGCAGTTATTAATTATTATAACATATAATATTTTACTGCTCAAGAAAGGTATCCAGGCTCCCCTTTTACTCTTTTATCGAGTTCACCATCACCACGTCCTTAGGCAGAAAGTTCCATTGTCTCACTGCTCTTGCAGTAAATAACCCCCTTCTATGTCGGTGTAAAAACCTTCTTTCCTCTAGATGTAGAGGGCGCCCCCTTGTTACAGTCCTGGGTATAAATAGATCATGGGATTAGCTTTAGGGGTAGCCACCCCTAAACAAAGGCTGAGAGGACTGCCGGGCTACAGTGTTGGATCCCTGGAGGAGAGAATGGGTTAGTATAGCTGTATCCATTTTTTTTAAAAATCGTATTACACCCGGACATCCCCTTTAAAGGGTTTTCCAGTGCTACACTATTGATATCCTAGCTTCAGGGCAAGTCATCTATAGTCGATCATGGGGAACCACTGCCTGGGATTCCCACTGATCAGCTGAGTGAAGTGACAGCGGCATTTCACTTCAGTTCATACTAGGCACAGCGCTGTACATTCTCTAGCAGCTGTGCCTAGTATTGTAGTTCAGTCCCATTCACTTTAATGGGATGGAGCTGCTTACAGGCCATGTGACTGATGAACGGGACGTCACAGGCCTGAGCAGCATTCACTAGAGTGCCACAGCCTATTCAACCGGCTGATCGATGGGGATCCCAATAGGCGGACTCTTTACAATCAACTATGGATGACTTAGTCTGAGGATACGTCATCAATAGTTTAGTGCCAGAAAACCCCTAGGGTCTGTTCGGCACTGTTTGATTCTGTCACAGGACAGGACGGATACATTTAGTCAGGGATTCAGTATTCCTACTCCCATTACGAAGCAGAAAACGGAATTCCAAATGGAAGTCTGAATGTAAGTGTGAACGTGGCCTCAATTATGTTCATAATGGCCAACCATTGTATTTGTAAGAGTCTCTTCCGAGGTATTACCAGTATATATAGACTTTGCACTATGCAACCTGCTAGTTCAGCTCTGCTACTATTGTAAAAACATACAGTATCAAGACTGCTCAGATTGTGTCCTTGCACATTTAGTGCAGCCTCCTTTGAGCAATGCCAGACATATTGAATTTTGTTATATGGTGTTCAAGGAGTTTTGCCAGTCCTAAAGGGGTATTCTGGGCTATTTGAACTGATGACGTATCCTCTGGATAGGTCATCAGCAGTTGATGGATAGGAGTCTGCCACTTGGGACCCTCATCCATCACTGATCGCCCAACCCGCTCTCACTACAGCATGCTAGAAATCGTCATCAGTGGCCACCACAGGAAGTGGGATCACCGGCTTCACTGCCATTGAAATCAATAGTAGTGCTGTACTTCTCTTCCACTGCCTGCTTCCCTTATGGTCAGGACTGAATGTGATGTCCTGACCATGAAAGAAGTAGTAAGTAGAAGAGAAGCGTGGCCCTCCTTTTGATTTCACTGGGAGTGAAGAGTGAAGCCGGTGCTCCCACTTCCTGCAGTGACGGTAGGCCAGGCAATCAGCTGATGGATGGGGGTCCTGAAAAGTGGACCCCTCTCCATCAACTAGCAGTGACCTATCCAGAGGATAGGGGGTCAAGTCCTGACCATAAGAGAAGCAGGAAGTGGAAGAGAAACACGGCACTCCTATTGATCTCAATGGCACTGAAGCCGGTGGTCCCACTTCCAGCGGTGGCCACTGATCACAACGTCCGGCCTACTGTAGTGACAGCGCACTTGGCAATCAGCCAATGAATACCCTGTTTCCCTGAAAATAAGACATACCCTGAAAATAAGACGTAGCAGGATTTTTCTGGATTTTTGAGGATGCAGAATGCTTTTGCAGGATTTCTGAGAATGCTTGAAGTATAAGCCCTACTCCAAAATTGAGCCCTATTTACAGTTAATAAAAAAGGACAATATAAATAGTGTCCAGGCAGCTGTACATGTAAAAAAGTACAATCTATTGGAGCAAAAAGTAATATAAGACACTGTCTTATTTTCGGTAGGGGTCATCAGTTCAAACAGCCTGGAATACCCTTTTAAAGGAAACCTTTCACCAGGTTCACAACGGGTAGTATGAAACTGGGACTGGCATGTACAGCATGTCCGAGTATCATTGTAAAACGCCGTAGTGTTTCATATGAAGTATGACTCGGAAGGGAGCTGGAACGGACCTTCAAGTCAAAAGGAGGGGCCGTGCGGGACTCTCCCCGCCTGCATCACCCTGACTGACAGCTCTCCCCCCTTTTGTGTATACAGACAGAGCTGTCAGTCTGCATGACCACATGCCGAAAAGTGATTGTCAGGAAGTTGTTGGATGATCCGTCTCCTTGTATAAATAATACCTCGAGATAATCGGTGTAATTCAAGCACAGTTGAATGGAGAGAACTCTAGGAATCGGAGATTAACAACTGCTAGGTTTCTCACAAACATATTGGGCCAATACATCAAGCTCCTGAAAGTGCATCTTGACACTCATTAAATTTTTATTGTGTCTATTTATGTTTGCATCAAATGTAAAGGAAATGTTAGGCTTCCTCATTGTGATGCATCTGTTAAGCAGAAATGGCAGCGCCAAACATCAAGCCTCAGTCTTCCACGAGGTGCTGTGTGGCTCGGCGAGGAACGACGCGGCTTCAAGGAACATTATCCACGTCTTCATTGGTAATGATCGTAATAATATAATTAGAATTTTATCTTATTTTCTGCTTCAGAATCCTAAAATATGTTTATTTGGAGAAGAATACGGAGGAATTGAAAGTCGTCACAATAGGTGATCGCGCATGCAGTGATTTCTTCTTCGCCACAATTGTCATATATGTGGAATTTCTGTTCAGATTTAAAAATTTAGGGAAAAATTTATTACGACTGACATACTCAATGCCGGTCAGGATTCCCCCAGAGCAGGATACACCTCCTATATAAAGGGGTGCATATTAGAGATGAGCGAGTATACTCGCTAAGTCGCATTACTCGAGCGAGTAGTGCCTTAGCCGAGTATCTCCCCGCTCGTCTCTAAAGATTCGGGGGCCGGCGCGGGTGACAGGTGAGTTGCGGCGGGGAGCGGGGGGGGGGGGGAGATCTCCCCTCCGTTCCTCTCTGCCAGCCTCCGAATCTTTAGAGATGAGCGGGGAGATACTCGGCTAAGGCACTACTCGCTCGAGTAATGTGCCTTAGCGAGTATACTCGCTCATCTCTAGTGCATATGTATTAGACACATCTCAGCAGCCCCGTGCACCTACACTGAAAAGAGCGCTACGTCCAAACTGGCATACATATCTGCTTTAAATTACATCAGTTTCTGCCATAAATTATACATAAATGTGACTTTTTTCACATTCACGCAAAAATCTGCAAATATTAAGCATTTTACGCAATCCCCATTTGCACAAAAATGTGCAATTTTCTTTTTAAAGTTTATGGCATGAAAGCTATTATGAATGTTCCCCTTTGCTCCCTAATAACTTAACCCTACAATGACCATCCACCATAAATGTACAGCATGTGATCACGAGGGGCATATAGTGCGGGCTCAGGAGCCAAGCCTGCTGCATACCAGGTGGGCACTAGCTGTTTCTGACAGCTGATATTCACCTGCAAAAGCCACAATTCAAGCTAGCTCCGATTGCTGTAGTTTACTATTTAGATTCCACTGCGAAAGTAGACAGCAAGCATGTCTAAGCAGCCAGTGGGGGAATTGGCCCACTCTGGCACCCCATCGGCACCGTGTAGCGCCAACGGGTGCACAAGGAAGCCCACAGCCTAGTGAAGGGTTGCCTTGGGCTGCCATGTATTTCAGTGTATTGTGGTATGGCCAGAGGCGTAACTTGAAGCTTCTGGGCCCCAATGCAAAAGCTGTAACAGGACCCCCAACTATAATGCTTTATTCATACTACTAGGCCTACTATATGGAGAAGTTAGGCCTTATGGGCCCTCTAAGGCTTCTGGGCCCGGGTGCAACCGCATCCCTTGCATCCTCTATAGTTACGCCCATGGGTAGGGCTTAATAGACAATTGTTAACAATGCAATATACTGCTATAATGAAGTATATCGTAGAAGCGATCAAACTATTATAGGTTCAAGTCACCTATGGGGACAAAAAAAGCTAAGAATAAAAAAAATAAGCATGCAATTTTTAAAGTTACTTTAAAAAATCTTAAAAGTATTTTGAAGTCACCCAGGGCCAATGCAGGGGATAATACCGGGCAAGGGAGCAGAAGAGCTTTGAAACACTGGAGCTCTGTGACAGCGGCACTCGTGTATGAGCCGAGGAAGGGAAGAATCCGATTGGTGGAGGTGGGGGAGCAGAAGCAGTTTCCGCCGGCACTCACCACCAATCAGCAGTACAAGTAAATGATTGCATGTTTGTTCGCACGATCACGACTTAGTGAACACGATCGCGAGCTAAACTCATGATCACGCCAGAAACCTTGAATTTCATAAGACGCACTGACCTCCCCCCCCCCCCCCTTTGAGGGGCAGAAAAGTGAGTCTTATAGAGCCAAAAATAAGTTTTTTTGTTTTGTTTTTCAAGCAATACGGTAATACATAAAGAAAAAAAAACTGTATAAATTGGGCATTGGCACACTTGTACCCGCAGAATAAAGTTTACATTTTTGCTGTCCCATAAACACAGTAAAAACAAAACTCTAAAAAATGGTGAAATTGTGTTTTGTTTTTTCTTTTAATTCCTTCCCCCTACTTGTAAAAATTTTCAAACGTTTTTCAATACATTATATGGTACATTTAACCCTTTCTCATCCAATTTGTATCCTGGTTCTCCTAGGGGGCTTACCCTTTCTGCTGTTATACAATGGCGCTATATGCTGGCTAAAGCCAGTACAACATGAGGTGACACGTGGGATAGGCTCCGACAGCAGAGACGCTGGCAATGTACAATAAGAGAACCGCGACGGACGTCCTCCAACAACAGAGCTGTACAGCCTTAAATCATAATTCTTCAGAGGTCAGACAATGGACTGGAAAGGGTTAATAGTACTATTAAAAAACACAGCTCGTCCTTTACATGACTATGTTGACAGAAAAATCTACAAGTTAATAACTCTTGAAAAGTGTCAATGAAAAGGAAAAATTGAAAAGTTGCTGATCATCAAAGGGTTAAAGAAGAGGTTACATACTTGTGGCTATCAGCCACACCAAAGCAAATAGTTCTTTTGGGGTCTGTCAGGGTAGATTGCACCACCAGGATACAAGAGGATCGTCCGGTGGGTCCTGTTGCTTACAGAACAATGAGGCCCAAATTTCGAAGAGTCACAGCAGAGGACAACCCATGTAGAGGTGACTCTAGAGCCGATCACTTGTCACCGAGGACTATTTTTTAGGTGCTGAATCACATATAATAACCAATTTGATCTTTTTGATGATACCTCCTCCATGATAAAAGTTCGCTTTGCAATTAACCCCTTAGTGACCACCCATACGCCTTTCTACAGCAGTCACCAGTGGGCCTTATTCTGAAGCATGTGCCTTTTTACTGCACTGCATCAGCATACCGACTTGACTCTGCTGCGCTGGTTGGAGCAGGGGCTCAACTGTCTGAGGGCAGCCAGACTTCAGTCTAAGGGCTTAGTCACACGGGCGCGTCGACACCCGTGTTACTGCACTAAAAGACGGCCGCACTGCAGATGCGGACAAATCTCTGCAGCACCGAAAGAAAGAACACGTGACCAGCTCCATTGCCGGTCATGTGTTCTTTCTTCCAGCGCTGCAGAGAGACGTCCATCCTGAAGTGCAGCCGTCTTCTTTGTGCAGTAACGGCTGAGACCAGAGTAGCCTCTGATCCCATCCGCTTAACCTTCTACATGCTGAGGTCAATTCGACCACAGCATGTAAAAGGCTGGCAGAGGGGGCTACCTTTGTCATTCATCGGACTTGCTATAGCACTCAGAGGCTTGAAGATGGTCTCCATATTTGTCATCTATGGCTGAGCCTCATAGACCAATATAATACACCGCAATACTGAACTATTGAAACGATCAAATATAGTGACATTCAGGTCCACTAGTGGGGCAAAAATAAAAAGTTTAAAAAGTGTACAAATAAATTAGTAAAAAATATTAAAAAAAATAAATAAAGTCAAAACTCTACTTTTACTCCCTTGGGGTTCAGTCAGACGAGTGTTTTTTCTTTGCACGCAAAAAAAGTGGGTCTATTAGAACCATTGGTCCCGTATGGCACTGGTCAGATGTCCGTCTTTTACAGGTGCAAAATATGTGCACCAAAAGATAGGACATCCGTGCCTTTCGTGCACAGCACGGACCTTGCCAGCACGCATAAAGAGTTCCCTCATCACTGAACACTGTGGCATTTCTCTCACAGTGTTCAGTGATGAGGGGACACCCCACGGGGGTGAAAGAATCCCCTGCCACAGCTGGTAACCCCCGCATTGAGATTCTGGCAACCCCTGCAGTGATTTTTGGGGAAGGGCTTGAAATACCAGCTCTTCCCTGAAAAGAAGCCCTAGGTGAAAGGAAAGAAAAAAATTTATACATCACCTAGTGGCGCTGTCCGGGGTCCGGGGCGTCTTCTCTCTGTGAAGCCGGCACTGTACTAAAGCATTTTCTTCTGGCAGGGGATTTAAATATCCCCGCCAGAAGAAAACTCTGGCTGAGCGCTGTGACCAATCAGAGGCATCGTTCAGCTGTTATCGAATGGTTGAACGCGGGTTCAGTGTTCAGTGATGAGGGGACCTTCCTGCAATAGCTGCACTTCTACAAGCACAGCTTCTCCGGGTAACGGAGCAATATACACAGACCTTCGGTGAGGCACGCTTTGCTAATCACTGGAGCGCATTTTAGTACATAATTTACCTGTATGGCGCACGCTGTGAAAAATAACTATAGAAACATGGTGAAAATAGATAATGTTGCGTATCTTGCCTTACAAAAAAATGTATAGAAAATTAGATAAGAGATTATTATTACATGTATCCAAAAATTATGCCATTAACCCCTTTCCACTACAGGACATACATTTACATCTTGGCTAGGAAGGTGCTTCCGCAAATGGATGTAAACCTACATTCTATGGATCGCATGGACTCAGAAGCTGAACCCGTGCCATTCACAGCAGAAGCTGGCTGTGACTGACAATCCACCTCCTGCTGCAAAAGCAGGGAATTCGTGAGAACACCTCTCCCCGTTAACATGCCATGATCAAAGTTGATTGCAGCATGTGAAGGGTTTACAGAGGGAGGGTGTTCCCTCTGTGACATCATTGGCCTGCTGTGATGTAATCGCAGAGAGACGATGGGCTGCCATGGCAGGCAGATGCCAGACAACAAAGTCTGGATCTGCAGAAGTACTGCAATATATTATCAGAGTGATCATAGCTTTACAGGTTCAAGTCCCCTATTTAGATATAAAAATAGTAAAAAAAAACAAAAAACCTTTTTTTGCACACCTTTTCCTCTTTGTTTATATATAAATATAAATAAATTTTTACTTTTTTAAAAAACCCACATGTTTCGACTCATCGCATTTTAAAACATGTATCCTGCACATCACAAAACGTAAAATAATCCATAAAACATGAAGCCAAGATGCTTTAGTTCATTTCACCTCCTAAGGGCTTATTTACATGAGCGTATATCAGGGAGCATTTTCACGGCCGGCCAATATACGCTTCCATCTGAGCAGTCCCCCTCCCCCTTTCCCTCCCCCTTTCCCTCCCCCTTTCCCTCCCCCTCACCGGCTCTCTGCTTCTCTGGTTTGCAATGGGAGTGGGTGGGATGGGGCAGAGCTAAGCTCTTGCCCCCTCCCTGCCCCTTGTTCATAGCCAGCAATGGAAGTGGGTGGGGCAGAGCCTAGTTCCGACCCCATCCTGCCCCCTTCCATTGCAAACGCTGAAGTAGAGGAGAGAGGCAGAGAGCCGGTGAGGGGGAGGGAAGGGAGGAACTGCTGAGATGGAAGCGTGTATCCGGCGGACGTGAAAAGGACGGCTGATATACGTTCGTGGGAATAAGCCCTAAAAATGTAATAAAAGTTATCAATAAAGCCGCATTTGCCACACAATGCTATCAATAAAAAGTACAGCACATCATACAAAATACAAGCCCTCACAGAGCCCCATCCATAGACAAATAAACAAGTTATGGGATTTTTAATGGAGTGATGCAAAAAAAAAAAATACCCAAAATATGGTACCAATAAAAACTACAACTCACCACGCAATAAACAAGCCCTCATACAGCCGTGTCAACAGAAAAATCAAAAAGTTATGGCTTTTGAAAAGTGGAGATGAAAATCACCCAAAAAATCGTTGCGTCCACAGGGCCAAAACAGGCCAGGTCATTAAGGGGTTAAAAAATACAACTTGTCCTACAAAATAACAAGTCTTCATACGGCTATGTCAATAAGAGAATTAAAACACAATGGCTCTAGCAACGCGACAACTAAAAAACTGAAACGTTGGTTGGCCATTGGGGTCTAAAATGGGTCGGTCGTTAAGGGGTTAAAGGGGTTGTCCCGCGCCGAAACGGGTTTTTTTTTTTTTTTTAACCCCCCCCCCCCGTTCGGCGCGAGACAACCCCGATGCAGGGGTTAAAAAAACAAACCGCTCAGCGCTTACCTGAATCCCGGCGGTCCGGCGTCTTCATACTTACCTGCTGAAGATGGCCGCCGGGGTCTGCTCCCTCCGTGGACCGCAGCTCTTCTGTGCGGTCCATTGCCGATTCCAGCCTCCTGATTGGCTGGAATCGGCACGTGACGGGGCGGAGCTACACGGAGCCGGCATTCTGCACGAGCGGCTCCATTGAAGAGAGCAGAAGACCCGGACTGCGCAAGCGCGGCTAATTTGGCCATCGGAGGGCGAAAATTAGTCGGCTCCATGGGAACGAGGACGCTAGCAACGGAGCAGGTAAGTAAAAAACTTTTTATAACTTCTGTATGGCTCATAATTAATGCACAATGTACATTACAAAGTGCATTAATATGGCCATACAGAAGTGTATAGACCCACTTGCTGCCGCGGGACAACCCCTTTAAGAGCTGGATATTGGACTTGGTCTGCATCGATGGCGGGAGAACCCTGGGAATCATGTCATCTGAGGGGTTCAGGGGACCCAAGTCCAATACTGAGTAACACCCTATCGGCTTAGACATACAGGCTTGTTTGTGGCTTCCGCCTGATCAGATCTAGTGTATATGTGTGTATAGGACTCCAGGGAGCACATATACAGTTCCCATATGGTGGATGTATATTGTGGATGGAGGAGACGGCGTTCCGGCGCTGCACTTGGTGGAATGATCTGACTGCTGAAGACATCTCCTGACTAATCAATTGCTTAAATACACATATTAAATGTACTCCCTATTTGCTGTGTTAAATTGCTCATGCAGACTGAAAGATTTGATAGCACAGCTTGCAAATTAATACTGCACTACTCCGAAAAGTGATGTATGTTAATTAGGACACTCTGTTTTTCTTTTTTTTTGGGAAACCCATCTTCTTACTACTGTCACAGGATTGATAATCAGCATAGTCGGCAGCCATGCTTGTACCTGCAAAATAAATAGCTTGGGGGAATAAATTCATTATCTAGCTGGCTTTAGCTACATGTGAAGAGGGCAGTCGAAGAGCAACAGTTTGTAGGTGGGTGAGGGGGGGGGGGGGGGCACCAGGCAGATGAAGGCTGGTGAGGTCATCCCCTTCAGATCTACCTGGCCAGGTGACCTTTCTCCATATGGCAGCGTATTGTGGAGCTACGTAGAGCATCCTTTTCCTGGCTTTGTCTCTGACAGCCCATCAGTACCCACATAAAATATTTCTTAGTTCTGCTGCTGTTTTTGTGTTATTGGCTTGGTTCTAGTATCTATGTACTGAACTTGGTTCTATAGCTGTACTTATGTTATAAGCTTGGTTCTGGTGCAGTATTTATGAACTAAACTCGATACTGATGCTGTATTTATGCTATGAGTTTGGTTGTGCTACTTTATGTAAAGCTTGGTTCTGGCACTGTATTTATGTTATGTACTTGGTTCTGGTACTAAATTTATGTTATGAGTTAGAGATGGGCAAGCATACTTGCTAAGGCAAACTACTCAAGCGAGTAGTGCCTTATTCGAGTACCTGCCCGCTCGTCTCTAGAGATTCGGCTGTCGGCGGGGGGTGGGGAGCGGTGGGGGAGAGCGGGGAGGAATGGAGGGGAGATCTCTCTCTCACTCTCTCTCCCCCGCTCGCCCCTGCTCACTCCCGCAACTCACCGCTCCCTCGCGCCGGCACCCGGCGCCGGCATCGTGGGTGAAGATCCCGGCGGCCATCTTGGAGGAAAAGAAGGAAGAAGTTGCAGAGAGGGGATTCGGGTAAGTAAAATTTTTTCTTTAAATTTCAACACATCCCTTGGGTTTGTCCTGCGCTGAACGGGGGGCCTATGCAAAAAAAAAAAAAAACGTTTCGGCGCGGGACAACCCCTTTAACTTTTCTAATTAGGTATTTTAAACAAATTTCCATACGTTGCTGCCTGTTCTTAAGAGTGTGAGCCCAAGGCATCTTTTGAATAGCGTACGGAGCCTCAGTGTTTTGGCCCATCAAACTACGGCATCCACGGGTAATAACTTATCAGCGGCCTGATTACACCATGAACCATGGAAACTGATCTCTATCCTTCCTCCTCCCTATTCCTGTGAAGTAGCAATGCTGAGCTATCATTGACCTATACAAGACCTGATGCAGCCAAGTCTCTCTGTCCATGTTTTCCACATCAAATATTCTCGGCATACATTACAGATTCCTGACCGTTGTATGCTTGGATACATAAATAGCCTCCTATAAAGATGGTACATGTGTTAAGGACTGAACATCATTCAGGACAAAGTTACGAAAACCACCCAAGAGTTTTTTATAAAATAGTCCAGATTTTGGCATTAGAAATGGAGAGAAGCTTGCCAAGACGTCCCTGGAACTCAAGCTAATCCGGGAACAGTGAGTGTAAACTGATATGTGGCAAATGTGTTAACATAGAGTGTAGGGCTAAAAAAAAGACTTATGTCCATCAAGTTCAGCCAGGTTGATCCAAAAACTCAATGAAGCTGAAAACAATATTCCTCATGTTAGGGAAAAAGCTCCTTCCTGACTCCAATCTGACAATCAGAATAATCCCCGGATCACCGATCCTTCTGAAGTAATCAGTGATATAACATGTAATATTGTCACGCTCAAGAAAGACGTCCAGGCCCCTCTTGTACTCCTTTATCAAGTCCCGCATCCCGACGTCCTCAGACAGAGAGTTCCATAGTCTCAGTAAAGAAGCGCCTTATGTGTCAGTGTAGAAATCTTCTTTCCTCTAGAGCACATGTCAAACACAGGGCCCGCGGGCCGAATCCGTCCCGCAGCCTCATTTTATGTAGCCCGCGGCGTACCGACAGCCGCTCGCCTCTGTAGCGATTACCATCTGGGGTGCCGCAGCTCCCCGCTGGTAATCACTGTTAGCACTGATCCCGGCGCACACTCTGACCTCAGTGTGCAGCCAGAAGTCTCCTCCCCTGAGTCTTCTGCTCCTCAGTTCCACAGGAGAGGACTCAGGGAGGAAGCAGGCTGGGCGCATATTAACTTTTTCCACAACACTTCTGCCCTATTCAGCAATTCCAGCAACCTGATTAGTTGTTTGGGTTGGCTGATTCACCAAACAACTAATCAGGCTGCTGGAATTGCTGAATAGGGCAGAAGTGTTGTGGAAAAAGTTCATATGTGTGATGTCGTGTGCACCCAGGGATCAGCACGAGCAGAGGGGGAGCGACGCTGACAGCAGGGTGGACGTAAGTATATGGGTTGGGGGGAGAACTATTATTACTAAGGGGTGTTTATATTACTGTGGGGGGTTTATTTTAATGAGGGGGCGTTAATATGACTGTGGGATGGGGTAATATGACTGACGGGGATAATATCATTACTGGAGGGGGTAATATTGCTGAGGGGAATAATATTGTTGCGGAGGGGGATAATTTTACTGTGGGGTTATTACTACTGAGGTGGTTAATATTATTACTGTGGAGGCCGCTATTACTACTGGGGTCACTGTGGGGGTTGTTATTACTACTGGGGCCATTGTGGGGGTTGCTATTACTACTGGGGCCACTGTGGGGGTCGCTATTACTACTGGGGCCACTGTGAGGGTCGCTATTACTAATTGGGCCACTGTGGGGGTCGCTATTACTAATTGGCCCACTGTGGGGTCGCTATTACTAATTGGCCCACTGTGGGGGTTGCTATTACTAATTTTGCCACTGTGGGGGTCACTATTACTAATTGGCCCACTGTGGGGGTCAATATTATTACTGGGGCCACTATAGGGGTCACTATTACTACTGCGACCACTATAGGGGTTACTATTACTACTGTGACCACTATAGGGGTCACTATTACTACTGCGACCACTATAGGGGTCACTATTACTACTGCGACCACTATAGGGGTCACTATTACTACTGCGACCACTATAGGGGTCACTATTAGGGCTCGTTCCCACGGGTGTAGTTGTATTTCAGTCGTACAAATACGCTGCGTATTTGCGCAATCGAAAATTGCTTATGCCTGCATATTTGGGCATGCAAAAAAGAACGCAGATGGGCACACTGAAATGGTGCGCAAATATGCAGTGAATACACAGGTTTCCTGCACATTCACCACGTATTTGCGCGGCCCATTCACTTCAATGGCCAATTGGGGTACGTAGTATGTAACAAAATAGGTCATGCTGTGTGAAAATATACATCATGTGACTGACTCATTGAAATCAATGGTTTCTATTCACTGCATATTATGTATGCAAATACGCTTGTGTGAACAGGCCCTTACTATACTGTCTTACAATCTGCCCTTTGAAAGTCACCATAAGCCTGATGTGGCCCTCAGTGAAAATGAGTTTGACACCCCTGACCTAGATGTAGAGGGTGCCCCCTTGTTACAGTCACAGCCCTGGGTATAAGTAGATAATGTGAGAGATATACATAATTATTAGGTCGCCCATCAGCCATCTTTTTACTAAACTAAAAAACTAATTATTGTGGGTATTGTGGTCCGTCGATTGCATTTATTACTTTAGTTTCCCACCTTTGTACCTGCTCAAACTGTGATATATTAAAAATGGTAGGGACCAATACTGCCCCTTTGGTGCCCCACTAGAAACGGTGACCCAATCAGAGTATGTACCATTAATGACCCCCCTCTGCTTTCCATCACTGACCAGTTACTTACCCCCTTACACACATTCTCACACAGACCAAGCATTCTCATTTTATATACCAACCTTTTATGCGGCACAGTATCAAACACTTTGGAAAAGTCCAGATACACAAGATCCAGTGACTCTCCGCGGTCCAGTCTAGAACTTACCTCCTCGTAGAAGCTGATCAGGTTGGTTTGACTGTTATGTTCTATGACTTTTCCATTGCAAAAATCTATGCACTTGCTGGCAAAACAACTCCATTCACATGTACAGGACTGGTTTCCAGTTGCCGAACAACACATATGCCCCATGTGAATACATCATGGACCCCTTCCCGCTGTGCATTGTGTATGGATGGTTCATGTCAAGTGCTACTGCATGGAGCGGGCTTGAGAACTATGTCCACTCCATACACTATGGATGTTGGCTGTCTTGGAGAGCTGATACCCGAATGCAGCAACTATGATTGGAGATATGCAGATAACTCTGATTGCAGCTGTTAACTATTTAAATGTCACTGTCAATTCTGATGGCGGCATCTAAAAGTTATAATTTTTTTTAAAAGTGGGGAGGAAAAAAATGAAAGTGGAAAAAAAGGGGAGGGGTTAAAAATAAATCCCGGCAATTAAAACACCCAAGAAGTGCAGCTATATTTGTCTAACGATCAGAAGTAATCCGTTTTAATGCCTAATTGCATAAATGGCTGCATATCCAATTGGAGGAATGTCTCAAGTTGGGTCCTACAAGTCTCTGTCCTAGACCCAGTGTTGTTCAACATTTTTATAAATGATCTGGAGGAGGCAAACTGATCAAATTTGCCCACGACACAAAGCTAGGAGGGATAGCTAACACTAGGGAGAGAGGGTTTCAAAAAGATCTAAACAAGCTTGAACAATGAGTGGCAACAAACAGAATGGTATTTAATAAGGAGAAATGCAAAGTCCTACATCTGGGCAAGAAAAATGAAGAAAGCACATACAGAATGGGAGGAACTGGGCTAAGAAGCAGCACATGTGAAAAAGACTTGGGTATACTAATAGATCACAGACTGAACATGAGTCAACAATGTGATGCAGCTGGAAAAAAGGCAAACACAATTCTGGGATATATTAAGAGAAGCATAGAGTCTAGATCATGTGAGGTAATTATCCCCTCTACTCTTCCTTAGTCAGACCTCATCTGGAATACTGCGTCCAGTTCTGGGCACCCCAATATAAAAAAGACACAGACAAACTGGAGCAAGTTCAGAGAAGAGTTACCAGTGAGCGGTCTGCAAATCATGTCTAATGGGGAACGGTTACAGGATCTGGGAAAAAAGAAGGCTGAGAGGAGACTTAATAGTTGCCTACAAATATCTGAAGGGCTGTCACACTGCAGAGGGATCATCCCTATTCTCATTTGTACAAGGAAAGACTAGAAGCAATGGGATGAAACTGAAAGGGAGGAGACACAAATTAGATATTAGAAAAATACATTTTAACAGTGAGGGTGATCAATAATGGGAACAGGTCACCACGGGAGGTGGTGAGTTCTCCTTCAATGGAAGTCTTCAAACAAAGACTGGACAGACATCTGTCTGGGATGATTTAGTGAATCCTGCACTGAGCAGGGGATTGGACCCGATGACTCTGGAGGTCCCTTCCAACTCTACCATTCTATAATTCTATGACTACATATAGTTGCATTACCTTTTATACCCAGTATTCCTTGATGCGCTGGCTCTCTCATTCTCTCTTTGAATTCGGACTTGATGATGTTCTGAGGTCTCTGCAGCCCTTGGTGCCCAGGCTCTTTCCCGCTCATTCTAATGTTGTGGTCATATTGTTCGCTTATCCCACTCACTTCCAGTAATTGTCCTTTTTTCTGCTTTCGAATGGACTTTTTTTAAAGCATTGTAGATCCCCCATACATCTAAACTATTCATCATGTTACATCACAAAGCATATTATTTTACCACAGATTATACAAAAGGCCTCATCTATTGAAATTGTGTAAAAAAAACTGCTGCACAAAGCAACCAATCATTATCCCTTAAATTGCTCCAGTAAACTAAAAGCTGTGCTGATGGAGTAACACACATATGAACCAACCCTCCCTCCAGTATTTTAAGTTGAATCATGAACAGTATGTGTACGGATTTTGGTTAAAATTAGAGATGAGCGAACCTACTCGTTTCGAGTAATTACTCGATCGAGCACCGCGATTTTCGAGTACTTCCGTACTCAGGTGAAAAGATTTGGGGGGCGCCAGGGGGCAGGGGGAGGCATGGCGGAGCGGGGGGGTAGCAGCGGGGAACAGTGGGGAGCCCTCTCTTTCCCCCTCCCCCCCCCCCACTCCCCGCTGCAACCCGCCACTCACCCACGGCGCCCCCCGAATCTTTTCGCCCTAGTACGAAAGTACTTGAAAATCGCAGCGCTCGGGCGAAAAAGGGGCGTGGCCGAGTACACTCGCTCATCCAACAAGGCATGTAGGAGCCTATGAAGAACAAACTGTACAAGCAGAAATACATGGCAATACCACTCATATCTGAATAAAACTGCGTAACTCTTGCATATACTACGCACATGAAATGCAGGGATCTTTCTTAGCACATATTTTGATCAAAACATGTGGGCCCATCCACCACATCCAGGAGATCACGCTTCTGGATGGGTCCTAACATTAACAGATACATTTAGTAGGATACCAGCCTATATGGTCTAACTAAAGTGGTTTGTGAAAGATTAGCAGACACCTCTCTCTAGGCGTGTTTCTTCAAATGAAACCAAGGAAAGTAGGATACTAAAATATGTATGTAGTCTAAATAAAAAGGCTTCGGGCAGATGGGTGTAAGGGGTGCACAGCACAAGTGAAGGCAGCCATTGCTCCGCGAACCCAAATACAACAAAAAAACCAAGATTAGCACATCCACCAAATAAATGCGCAAATGCATGTAAAACATGGCTGTGACAATACAGTAGGAGCAGAAACACATACAAACAGCAGTCCTACTCACAGCATTAAATATCTAAAATATACTGCATGTTATTGCTTGTCCCACTCCCAATAATTTTACTTTCTTTGCTGTTGGTTGGACTTGTCCATTGGGTTACATTTTCTTGGAAGCATTCTGGATCCAACACAGGTCTAAATTCATATCTGCACTAGGGATTCTGGATGAACGGATCTGTGTCATAATGGAACCAAATTGTGCCGACCGGACCCCATTGACTATGATGGGGTCCATTCATGTCCTGCACCTCTCTGGCGAAGTTAGCAGACAAAAAAGTCCTGCATGCAAGACTTTTTCATCCGGCATTTCATGCCAGATCTGCGGTGTGAACAGAGTCTCTGATGCAGATGTGATTAGAGCCTAAGTTGGATCAGGAAGAAGAGTATGTGTATCAAGGTTGGTTGAGATCCATCTAGGCATCTAGGAGACCATGAAGAACAAGCATGCACATTTTTTCTTTTATACATTTAGATAGGTTGAAAAAGACTAAGATTGATGACAACACTCAATGCCTTTGCAACTACCGTGTTTCCCTGAAAAAAGAGCCTGTCTTATATTAATTTTTGCCCCAAAACAGGCACGGGGTCTTATTTTCATGGGGGTTTCCCTTACCCGCCTAGCAGGCGCTGTCCAGCGCCCTCCCGCTGGTCTTCATTCTATGCTTATGATTGGTTCATCGAGCGCCGGGTCTGATTGGCTGAGGCGGCACTCGTGAACCAATCGGAGCAATCTCTTGCTGGAGGCAGGGTATTCAAGCCCTGTTATCAGTAAGAGATGTTCTGTCGGCGCTGAGGACTACATGGAAGCCTGCTGGAGGTCCAGAGACCAGCGGGAGGGACCCAGATGGCGCCTGCTAGGTGAATATTGCTTTTTTTCATGTAGTGTAGCTCAGGCGTATGTTCACCCCACTCAAAAATCATGGTAGGGCTTATTATCAGGGTGAGTTTTATTTTCATGGAAACGCGGTATATAAGCATCTAGTCCTTTTTTGAATTATGTCATTGTCTCTGCCATTACTATTTCTAGCTATCGGACATTACATAGTTTGACTACTGTAACTATAAAGAACCCTTTCCTATATTAGATGTCTAAATCGCCATTCCCCCACCCGTAAGGAATGTCCCCTCAATTATTCTAGCCTCTCATTATAAGACCCCCATCCCATTTCATAATCTAGTGGCCTCATAATTAGGACCCTTTTACCCGAACATATTTGCATGTGCAATATGCAGAGAATAGAACCCATTGAGTTTATAGTCAACACTGTTTTCTGCATTTAAAAAAATGCAGCATGCTCTATTGTTGTGCGCCAAAGATCCCAAAGAAGTCTATGGGAGTTATGCAATATGAGCGCAAATGCGCAATACTCTGCACAATTTCACGGGGGAAGAAACACATCTGGAACTCATTAGGCTAAATAGCCTCTAAAATCACGGAGGGAGTGTGTCCGGCGTCTATGTGAACTGTCCCTGTGAGCGCAAAAAGTTCAATAATATGCGCAAAAATGTATGCATAAACACAGTTACTGCGCAAATGCGAGCATTTTTTGCGCATACGCTCGTGTGAAGGGGCCCTAATACCTCTCGTTCTAATGAAATATGGCAAATTTCTCTCATTCTATTCAGATTTGCTTTAGTCCAAAGTAACAGAACCGAAGAACTGATTTCAGAACAGAATTACGACCGGATCTACCGTACCAACAAACTTTAGGAGTCGCACGTATCGCCGGTGCTGCTATCCGGGGGCAGACTTGTGCAGACACTACTTAGTTGATCAAAGAAATTGGCGACCCAATGATGTGATGACCGAGAGCGGCGAGCGCTCAGCATATTGATATACAAATGTACTGTGTGTATAATAACTTGTCACTGCTGGTTACAAGGGGGATACATTCTCCTGTATGAATAGAGGAGCTTTATAATAATGGGATGCTAAATGGGAGCCTCAAAGTGCACGCAAATGGAGAAGAACCACTCAGCGTTGGCGCATCCTCTCTCGGCATCTGCATAGATTCTTAGCTGCTTCGATTACGGCTTCATTTGCAACCATATCCATTAGATCGCTACTTAGATGGGCTTTCTGCTTTTAGTTAGGACTTGCACAGCGAAGCATCTCGTTGCTGGTAATGTATGTGAAAAGAAGACACATGCTTTAATAAATATGTTTATACTTGAGAGGCGCATATTCTGTATTCGCTCCGGTTTTATGTTAGTATATGCAGATTTAGTGTGTGATAGCGCACAGCGCAAAAGTATCTCTGCTGCAGGAGGCAAACACCGGATAGCAACAGGGATCGGGCATTTTACTGTATCTATGAATAGGAAAAAGGGGTAAGCTTTAAAAATGATCATTTTTAGTTGTAGAAAAGAAGGTTTAACCACTTCGGGACCGACGAACGACTATAACGTCCTGAGGTCCTGAACTGTGCCAAGCCTGCTCCATACCAATCTGCTATAAGCTGTTTCTCAAGTCTGACCACATGTGTAATCCCCTTCCACACTCCATTGGCACCCCCGCATTGCTATCAAATGGTGCCAATGGGCTAGCATAGCAGCCCAGAGCTTATTGAAGACATGCAGGACTGCTGTCATAGATGCCTAGTGCAGGGTTTGAAAGGCAACATCAAAAATTGTTGTATACTGCAATACTGAAGTATTGCAGTATATAGTACAAATGATTTCAAGTTCAAGCCCCCTCTGGGACGTAAATAAGGGCTTAAACAGATTGGGCATGTTTTTGTCCCATTTTGCGGCCATGTTGACCATGGCCACAAAACGGGATGAAACTAAACCATTTTAGTTTACACCATTGGGATTCTTACATGTTAATACCATGCGTGAGAGAAGATAGGACTTGCCCTATCTTTTGTGCACATAGTTTTTCTGTGGACCTATCATCTCGCTTATTTTTAAAACTCGCACACAATAGCACAGAGTTTGAATAATCAAAAAAAACAAACAGTTCGTGCGCTAATACGTTAGTACATGCACCCATCTGTTTAAGCCCTGAAAAGGTATCAATAAAGTTTTTTTAGCTGTTTAAAAAATTTTTGAAAACTTAACCCTCCCCTAAACTAAACAATCAAAACACCTATTATATAGCGCTGCGTATGCAAAAGTCTGAACTATTAAAATATCACAATGTTTATCCCGTACAGTGAGGGCCGTAAAAAAAATGGATGGAAGCCCAGAATTACATTTTTTTGGAAACCCAGCCACTAAAAAAATTGAATTGAAAGTGATCAAAAAGATGTATGCATGCCTCAATGGTAGTAACAAAAACTACAGCCCATTCCGCAAAATAAGCAGTCACACAGCCCAGGCGATGGAAAAAAAAGTTACGGATCTTAGAATATGGAGACGAAAAGCAATTATTGTTTATGAACAAGTGTATTTACTCTTTGAAAATAGAAAAACATTAAAAACCTAAATACATTTGGCGCCCCATAATCCCACTGACCCAAAGAACAAAGTGCACGTGTCGTTTTATTGCACTGTGAATGTTGTAAAGACTAAACCCGACGCAAACAGCGCAATTGATTTGTTTTTCTAATTTCTCCTCACTTAAAGGGGTTGTCTCGCGGCAGCAAGTGGGGTTATGCACTTCTGTATGGCCATATTAATGCACTTTGTAATGTACATCGCGCATTAAATATGAGCCATACAGAAGTTATTCACTTACCTGCTCCGTTGCTGGCGTCCCCGTCTCCATGGCTCCGTCTAATTCTGATGTCTTCTTGCTTTTTTAGACGCGCTTACGCTGTGCGCTCTTCTCCCCTTTTGCTCGGTCCAGGCACGAGCGGCGTTCTGGCTCCGCCCCCTTCTATGCGTCATCACGTAGCTCCGCCCCATCACGTGTGCTGATTCCAGCCAATCAGGAGGCTGGAATCGGCAATGGAACGCACAGAGCCCATGGTGCATCATGGGAGAAGACCCGCGGTGCACCATGGGAGAAAACCGCAGTGCATCCCTGGGAAAGGACCGGCGGCCATCTTGGGAGAAGATTTTTTTAAAGTCCTTATTTCGTCGGATCGGTAAGTAGCAAGCGGCTTAAAAACCGCTTTACTTTGCTATTTTATGCCAGGGGGGTGACAGGGGGAATGGGGTAAGGTAAAATTTTGAGGTTTGCCGCGAGACAACCCCTTTAAACATTTTTAGAAGTTCTTCCATAGATCATACAGAACCTTAAATGGAACCGCTAAAAAATACAACTTGTCCCACAAAAAAGAGCCCCCATACAGATCTGTCAGCAGAAAAATAAAAAATGTATGACTTTGGGAAGCGGGGACAAAAAAACAAAAATAAAGCGATACATCTGTTACTAAAGTGGCCATGGGGGGTTCACAGATTAGGTAAATAAATGTTTTGGGGTTTTTTGTATGCGCACATAGGTACGTTTCAGCACAACGTATTTGCACAGTGACCGAAGTTGATGAGGTTGATTTGCGTGCTTGTCTGCGCATAGAATTGTACTTTTTCTTGTGTACGCAGGGCCGCTTCATATGCGTGCGACGCCCCCTGCCTGGACCTAAAAGGCTTTTTAGCCCAATGAAGTCCAATGAGTTCTCTTATTTACGGAATTGTGCAGTGCATTGCGTCTGTTCTTGTCTTTTGCATGCGCATTTGCGCACCCCTCATGGACTTCTATGGCGCCCCTGTGGCACAAACACCCAAAAATAGAACATATCCTAATTTTTTTTGTATTTGTCAAGCGCAAAAAAAGGAAATAAGAACAAAGCCATTGAAATCAATGGGTTCTATTTTATGTGTTCCTGTGTGCGCAAAAAAGCGTGCAAATACATCCTTTTGAAGCCGCCCTTATACCATTTTTTGGCTATACTTTCTGATTTATTATCCCACGTCTTCAGGAATTCTGCTTGCTATAATTCAATAGGAACCTTCATGTCCAACAGATAAAGACAAGAACAACGCTGGAGGATGGATAGATCTGGTGGCTGCCCATTCCTCACCGCTCCGAGAGGGTAAGCAGTGATGTTAGGAATATCGTACGGCGCCGGAGCAGAACCATGAAGATACGTATAAATATCTTTACTACAGCACAATACAACACATATTATTGCCCTTTTTGCTCTCGCAGGGGCAGTTCACATCAGCGTAGCCCCCCCCCCCCCCCCCGCAATGGAATTAATGGCTAATGAGCTCTAGATGTGCAAAACGCAGGAAAATACATTAGGTCCTACTCAGAGGCGTAACTTGAAGCTCCTGGGCCCCAATGCAAAACCTGGAACGGGGCCCCCAACTATAATGCTTTATTCATAGTACTGGACTTCCTATATGAAGAAGAGAGGCCTTATGAGCCCCCTAAGGCTCCTGGGCCCGGGTGCAACCGCATCCCCTGCCTCCTCAATAGTTATGCCCATGGTCCTAGTTTTTTCAAGAAAGCGAACCCATTGAAATCAAAGGCTTCTATTCTCTGTGTTTAGCATGTATAGGTTTTGCGTGCACAAATGCCTGTGCAAATAAGGTCATGCAAGAAAGCCCTTAGGCCCCCTGCATAGGGGTGAAAACGTAATCACGCTCATGAGAAGAGGACGTCATTGCACTCTGAAGGGAGCACTACCACGTCCTCTGGCGATCGGATCCACGCTTCTTGCTGTAATTTTTCCCCACCGCCGGTCCTGTTCATATCGGCATTCACCAGGTGTGGCAGTCTAATGAGTAGCACACCCTGTAGGAGTCTATGGGGTGCATAAATGCGCACTTCACAGCGCAATTTCACAGTGTTCTTCCTGTTGTTATTGATTAACACTGCGAAATTGCACTGTGAATTGTGCAATGTCGTTTGCAAAAAGTTGCGCGCCCCATAACTCCTATAAGGCCTCGGCTGCGCAAATATGGAGAAAAATAGGGTATGACACATATTTTTGCCAATGGCCGAAATTCGAGTGATGTGAGGGAACCAATAGGGGCTTTAATGGCTGCAGTTCCCGCGGCCGATTTTCTGCGTGCAAAACTGCCCATCTGCAAGAGGTCCAGGGCAATAGGTTGGATTTGCTGCGGATTTTTCACAGGAAGAATCCCCAGCATTTACAGTAGCAGCAATGGTGGAAATTGACCTGCGGGGCGGAGTTGAAACACACATCGTCAATTTTCGCAGTGGATCTGCTACAGATAACATGCGTATTTCTGCCACAGACTGCAATGCAGAAGCATAAATCCACAGCAAATCCACAACAGTGGCCTCAGATTTCTACAGCAGATTTCCTGCATAGAAAATCTTCAGCCAATCCCCTTCTTCCTCTCTTCTGGTTTCACTTTTCCTTTCTACACAAACTGCAACTAGCGCCCGTGCCCGGTGTCTGCGCTACAGACAAAATACCCCAAAGTCTACTTTTTAATGCTCGATCTTGAAAATGAAAATAATAGATATGAGTAATACAAGAAGAACCTTTTACATGCCAATATTCCCAATCAGATTTTTTTAGTGGCCTAAATTTTACCAGTTTTGTTAAAAAGATTCGGCAAGTAGAAGGTTAAAATTATCCAGCGCTCTCGGTGTGCGAGTGGATGATATCTTCGGAGAGCTCACTATGCTACATGCTTGATAAAGGAGGCGACTCTGTATGTAAGCTGTTACGTGTGCTGGGATCTGTAGTATTAGGGTTCCTAGCAGCACAGCTCCACAGGTGAGTAATAGAGCTGACTGGGTGTGGTGTTCTCCAGCAGCCAATACCCTTTAGTCTGCAGCACATATAAACCTACCTCCTGTCAGTAGTTGAGGCTGGTCTTGTACTGTTTAGATGTATCTGTTTTGTTACCACTCAGATCTGCGTTTGTATGTAGGTCTGCTGTGTCTCTCTGCTTCCAAAGACGGTTTGGACACCCATTGTCTTAGTCTGCCGCACATGCAGCTTCCCTTTTCCCTTCCCCTGACAGGTGCGGCCTCCAAACGTCTTATGTCTCGATCTGTGTGTCAGTTGGTGGATCCCTGACACAGTTCCCAATGTCAGCACAGTGGCTGACTGTCTTTTTTCCCCTGTATAATGACACATAGACTTGCTGTGGAGTTTCATGTGTTCATGTGAGCTCTGGGTGGAGTCCGTGTGGTTTTCACTATATGTTGTAGTCTGCTGTAAGCCATTGCCGGTAGAATCCGTGCCGGCTGAGTCCATGCCTGGTTGTCTGTGCTGTTGCAGCTTGCTGCGTGATCTGTGTTCTGTTCTGCCCTGTTGCAGCTTGCTGCATGATCTGTGTTCTGTTCTGTTCTGTCCTGTTGCAACTTGCTGTATGATCTGTGTTCTGTTCTGCCCTGTTGCAGCTTGCTGTGTGATCTGTGTTCTGTTCTGTTGCAGCTTGCTGCATGATCTGTGTTCTGCTCTGTTCTGTCCTGTTGCAGCTTGCTGTGTGATCTGTTCTGTTCTGTCCTGTTGCAGCTTGCTGTGTGACCTGTGTCCGGTGCCGCTGGACTCCTGGTTAGTGTAGGGACTAGCGGTATAGCCAGGAGCCATGAAGTGGCCCTCTAGCTTCCACGTTTTGATCAAAAAGTCAACTAATACATGGTATTTATATTCAGCTTAGCACCTGCTTCTAGTGGATGCATTTTGGCTGCTGTATGCTGTGTTTTCTGGCTTGGTGTGTCCTGTTGTTTCTCTCCCTGTCATGTGGCATGTGTATGTATCCTGTTCTGGTGCGTGGTTCCTAGGAGCAGCTAGAGCTCAGATCCAAAGACCGCTGGGCCGCCCTTTATCGGGGCAATGTCCCCGCTCAGGTAGGGCCTTGTCATACTCCCTGTAGTTCAGGGTCAGTTGTCCGAAACCCATGTGTATCTGTCTTTTGGTCACGATCGTGTGGGCCCTGTGCTTAGTTGCCCACACGATCGTAACATAAGCCCTCTGAAGCGCGTTGTATTTCCTATGAAGTTTGTGTTGTTTCCTTGTCCTGTACTAAGAAATAAAATGGAGGTTTTCCAACTCTCCAAAGATACGTGACCCATGTGTGACACTCTGTAAGCGAACTTGGATCATTGAGGAGGATCGCGGGTCCTTGCAGACTCCTCACAGAAGTAAGTGCATTTCTTTCTTACATATCCTCCACTCACACACCAAAAGCGTTGGATCATTTTTAATCTGCTTTCTTCCTGTATCTACGACCTAGGTATTGGCGTAGTAGAGTGAATTAGTGCCATACATCAGGGAAGGCGAATCAGGACCACCTATGAGGCGGCCTGCTGTAAGACAGGCAGACCACACCTGTCCAAAAATAATTGTGTTACATCTCTATATTTGAATATACAATACATTCTCAGAGCGCGGTCCTAAACCTTCTTCTGTGTAAATAATGTGGCTTTTGTTGGAGAGGCAGCATGCTTGACAAGCAGCTTTGTTACAGTTTGTCTTTTGACTTTGGTTGGTATCCTCAATATAGTAATAGTGCTCCCAGCAGTGGACCCAATACTAATAGTGCTCCAAGTTGTGATCCCAATAGTAATAGTACTCGCAGTTGTGATCCCAATAGTAATAGTGCTCCAAGTTGTGATCCCAATAGTAATAGTGCCCCCAGTTGTGATCCCAATAGCAACTGTGCCCCCAGTAGTGACCCCAATATAGTAATAGTGCCAACAGTTGTGATCCCAAGAGTAACTGTGCCCCCAGTAGTAGCCCCAATATACTAATAGTGTCCATTGTAGTAATAGTGTCCCCAGTTGGGATCCCAATAGCAACTATGCCCCCAGTAGTGGCCCCAATATATTAATAGTGTCAGATATAGTGGCCCCAATAGTCACGGTGCGCCCAGTTGTGATCCCAATAGTAATAGTGACTCCGTAAGTGGCCTTAATAGTAATAGGACCCCCTCTGTGCCCTCCACACCCTGAACCTGTGGCCATGCAGCATCCGTACACCATCTAGTATTTCACTCACCCTCTCTCTGTCTTTTTAACTCTCTTCCAGCCCCCATAATAAGAGCTATGACCATTGACCTCTCCTCCCAGCGTCTGAGATGGGTGCAGGATGCAGAGACTGGGAGGAAAGGGCAGGAGCCACAGCTCTGATTATGATGGGAGCTAAAGAGAGAAAGGGTGAGTGAAATACTAGACGCTGTGGGGTTGTTGTCCGGCAGGGGATGTTCTCAGCTCACAATTACTTTTTACCAGTCATTAATATGGCTGGTAAAATATAAATATCGGCATCAGCCTTTGGACATAATCACTGGCCAGGCCAGTGAGTAACCGGACGGGTGGCCATCCTAGTTCTGACTGTAGCAATGTTTTCTTCCAGATACATTTCAGATACATTACAAATATTCAGAAGGTTTCCTGAAACCTATGTTAAATTCATTGGCTATAGGCCACATCCCAGGAAACATCAGCAAGGTGCATGACAGACACTGAGAGCTAAGTATTCTTGACAAGAGCGAAGAAGCTGGGGAGGAAGGGAGAAAAACATAAGGAGAGTCCCAGAGTGACTGAAAACAGATGCTAAACTGGGCAGAATCATTCTCAATGAATCTCCACTGGAGGTAGGGAAATGAAATAAGGGAAAGAAAATCAATAAACAGAGGAAAGAAACGCAGATTACAGGTTCTCTCTACTAATGTATTTTACTTTAAGGAACCTTTTTAAAGGTGCATTCCAGTTTATTCAATCAACCTCTTTAATGAAATTCATTTTTCCATCCATCTTATCTGATCATTTAGTTAAAAAAGAAAAAAAAAAGATGGCTCGGTGTATAAAAATGGGAACTTACAGGGTTTATCTGAAGAATGAAAACCCCTAGGATTGATCACACTCTTGGTAATGCAAGCAGTACTAATACACACATGGATCTTGACACCCCCAGACTATTGTTAATGTGTAGTGTCTATGCAAGTCAACAGTAAAACCGCAGTAATTCACCTGCATACGACATTTGTGTTGTAGATCGGGTTTGAACCTTACCGATTCTTGGTGCCGTCTAGTTGGAGCTTCTGGCAGTAAACCCGCCTGTTTGTATATTCATAGGTATTAAAAGTCATGGCGGCATACATCCTTGAAGGCAAAATATCATCCGCTAAGTGCAATAGTGTCCGAAAGTGTAAACTCCGAGACAAAAGGGAGTGGAAATGGAGTGTGACCTCTAATATGAAGATAACTGCAGCCGGAGTGACCACCGAGCCACGTCATCATTATGTCTCCACCATTGGGCCGGCTTCACACGGGTGAAAAAATGACGCTAGGTTTGTGCCTTGTGAGACACACAAATCCTGCACTAATATGAATGGGGTCATACACATGAGTGATGCTTTCCCACATTGCACCTCGATCCAGGAAACAAATCACGGCATGTCCTATCTATGTGCATGCTCTCGCATGGCATCTCCCATTGTTTTCTATGAGGCCGGCGGCAGCATCGCACCACATGTGAGGTGCATGCGGTGCGATGCAATGTTTCCCCATTGAAAACAATGGTAGAAACTCCGCAATGCTCCACCATGGTTGTCGGCGAGGATCAGTGGCTTTCAGTGAGGAGAGAAATCCACAAACTGACTCTTCACGGCAGAGGAGCAATTCACAGACCACTGTTTACAGAAACGAATGCACTAAGACAACTACAATGGGGCCACAAGTACAAATGCTGGTCTGCTAATGAATGGAAACGAGGTTTGGTGCAATTAATCCTATTGTCCATTATTTCCCACCACAGGACGTGTTTATGCCTGGTGAACGCCAAAGGAAGAATATCACTCCATATATCACAGTCAAGCATGGTGGTGGATCCGTCATGGTTTAGGCAACCATATCATGGTCTTCTGCAGGACCCATCATCACCTTGAAGCGTAGAGTGACTGCCAAGGACTATACGGATGTTTTGGCCGATCAGGTCCACCTAATGTGCAGACATTGTTTTCTGATGGACATGCGATTTCCAAGGATGATGAGGATGCCTCCATCCATGCAGCTTACTATGTCCAGGAGTGGTTTGAGGAAGATGAAGATGAGGTTCAGAGTGAGAACACGTTATCCTCCACCAACATCTCTACCGGGGCTTGAACACTTATTGCAAGATGAGTGGTCTAATATTCCATTAGACACCGTCAGCGATAATAGGAGTCCATTCCAAACCAAATTCGGGCTCTATCAACTGCCAAAGTTATCCTTTACATTATCAATAAAACATCTCATGAAACACATAGGTGCTTCTATTATATTGATAAACCCCTGTATATAGGAACATGACAAAAAAAGAAACAAAAATTTAAACTTTGGGGCAGATTTACTAATGCCGTATTACAGTTAGACAGTCTAAAATGCGCCTAATATATCACAGGGTTTCATGCTGGATGATAAATTTGGTGCATCTTTAGTCACCCTTATCAACTATTAGTTGAGCTGCTTTGCACCAAAGTTTTAACGATATCACATTTAAACCATGCCCTCTTTCTCGTGCTATGCCTGGTTTCTTCTCGGCTAATCCCTTTCTTGTGCAAGGAGTAGAATGTATCTACAACACATAACAAATAAGTTTTAGTCCTGCTTTATCCTGTTGTTAGTTCGGGTGATCAAACCTGCGGTCGGACCAGGATCTACTGTCATAATACTTGTCCAATTGGCCTTAAGATTAGTCTTGACTACTTGAACCATTCTCTAATATTAACAATTCACATATAAATGGCGGCCCCTCGTCTGACGTTCCCGTTGCTAGGAATTTGATGTCTAACAACCGTAGTCTTTTCTGTAGGTTTTTCAGGCAAGTCCGTACAACAAATCTATATCAGACTTCTCAGGTCTTCAATATCAGTGCCAACCTTAAGTTAGATGGCATCCTATGCAGAATATTTCCCACCCCCCACCCCGCTCGTCAAAAGAAAAAAAACATATGTTGCAATCGTAGGCAGTTTGCTTGTGTAGAAAGTAGCAATGCAGCAACATATTCACAAGAGAACAGCTCAGTGAATAAGTACTGTACCAGAAGCAAGCTTGTACTATAAATGCAGCACCAGAACCAAGCTCATAACAAAAATGCATTAGCAGAACTAAGCGACTGTATTGCAAGGGCATCAATGGGCTGACAATGGTGCCTCAGAACATCAGAGGGGAGGAGATAGGGCCAGGAGGAGGATGATTCATGTAGCTCCACAAGACGCTGCCACATAGAGGAAGAAGATCATCTGCCTGGGTGGACATAATGAGGAGATTGTCCCCAGCCTGCATCTGCCTGGTGTCCCCCTACAGTATGGTGGCTGGTGCCCTATGGGACTAAGGATGGTCATATTCAGTATTCCCACTAGGGAATACTGAGGGAAACAAGGCTTGATTAGACTGAAAGGGGTTTTCTCACTTGAGACTTCATGGCAAATCCACAGGATATGCCTTGAAAATCTGATAGATGCAGGTCTCTCCTCGGGAATCCATACCTATCACTGGTTCTAGTGTCAATGGCCCCTGGCCCAGCAAAATAAGGTGGCTAGGGGTGGTCAAAACTTACAGACACAGCTGAGTGGGTTTTGCTACACTGTCCTTGTAGCACAACCAGATAGTTTTTTCCACAGCTCTTGAGCTACAGAAGCAGTGTAGCTCACTATGCCACCATGTTCCCGTAACTCCCATTGACTTGCGGGATCACCCCACTGCTCC
Source organism: Eleutherodactylus coqui (assembly GCF_035609145.1). NCBI lineage: Eukaryota > Metazoa > Chordata > Amphibia > Anura > Eleutherodactylidae > Eleutherodactylus > Eleutherodactylus coqui. The sequence continues at coordinate 35,172,474 of NC_089842.1, forward strand.
ATTCACAGGGCTCTCGGGGGTGCCATTCTTGGGATTGCTACGGATCTGTTCCTTTCTAGTAATCTGGTTCACGTCTTATATTTGGTTCTCTTCATCTTCTAAACGGCTGGGAATGGTTTTAGGTGAGACTTGCTTGGTTTCATCTGTGGGTAATTTGGGAGGACTATTTAGACTAGCTTTGTGCTTAGCTTATTGCTGTTCAGTCTTCCTCTGAAGTTAGAGTTTGGTGCTGAATCTCTGTTTTTCCTGATTCTTCACAAAGCAAAGCACTGAAGTAACTATTCTTCATTTCTTGTTCTCTGTGGTTTTCTCCTCTCCTTCCCTCGTAGGGTCTGTTAGTGGCCTAGGTAAGTGGTCAGGTTCGCCCTTGTTAGGGCGGGTTATCTGCATTTAGGCTGGTCCCTTTATTGGGTAAAGAGTTTATAGGGCAGTGTTTCCCTGGTGTCTGTTTTTGTTATTGTTTAGCACTGTTTTGTGTGCACCTGCAGTCTGTTTGTTCACAGCTCATGAGTATTTCAGGTTTTTGGATCATGCGCGTACTGATTGGCCGTTACGGGATCCCAGTGATAAGGCTCCCAGCAATCAGAATAGATCATACTGGTGAAGTCTGTGACTTGTAATCCTTCTGACATTTATTTGAATGCTTCTTTTTATAACTCTTGTCAGATTTCCAGTGACAGAAATTTAATACTATGGACATTTTTGGCTTGATTCTTGCAACTCACTACTGATTGGTCTTCCTCTCACTAAACTCCCCTCTCTCCAATCTACAGTGAATCCGGCAGCCAGGCTCATCTTTTTATCCAGCCGCTATACCGATGCCTCCAGCCTTTGCCAGCCAGTCCACTGGTTGCCCGTCCACTATAGAACACAATTTATACTCATCCATAAAGCTCTCCACAGTGCTGCACCTCCCTATATCTCCTCCCTCATCTCTGTCTACTACCTTTCCCATGCTCTCCATTCTGCTTATGACCTTAGACTGAATTCCTCTTAATTCAAACCTCCCACTCCCAACTCCAAGATTTGCACCAGTTCTCTGGACAATCATGTTAATCCCAACACCCTAAATAGCATGCCCTAAAAACACATAATTTTAGGATGGCTTACCACCATATTTCTAATCTAACTCTACTCCATTTACATCACTTCTTTATTCCCCCTTGAAAATCTAACCCCCTACATCCCACTGTATACACCCCCCACCCCCACACTTCATAGACTCTAATGCATTTCATATCTGTACATACACAGATACACTGGTGACGGCTCATACAGCTTTATATATATAGTATCCTACTTATATAAAAGATGGATTAACCATTGCACAGAACCATTTGTCTCTGGTGTCACCCCTATTTCTCCATAGATTGTAAGCTCTTTTTAAGTAGGGCGCTCGCCCCTATTGTCCACATTGTCTCTTGGCTTACTGTATGTTATATTTTTTTTGTCTACGTTTCCTCTGACTTATAAAGTATTATGGACCATCTTGATGCTATATAAATAAAGATGATTATTAATATTATTATATAACGCCCACCGGTGGTCTCGATCACAGATGCCACCAATGGGATCCTCTCACTGTATTTATCTGGATTTCCCCTTTAACCCCTTGAGTGGCAGGTTTCCTATCACCCTGTCGTGCCCACCAGGGCAGGTTTTTTAAAATGGTCTAATCATTGAATTTCAACTAGTTTTGCAGTTGCGTCTCAAGAGCCATAACTTTTTCATTTTTCCATTGACATGGCCATATGAGGGCTTGTTTTTTGCGGGACAAGTTGTGATTTTTTAAACAGGGGGGAGGAAAAAAAGAAATGGGGAAAAAAGAAAAAAAGGGGCCATGTCATTAAGGGGTTAAATAATGTATTAACTTCCTTCTCTGGGTCATTACGACGCACACGGATACCACATGTGTGATTGTATTTTTGATTTTTTACAAAGTAAAGGGAGACAAGTGTTTTTTTTATTTTTTTAATAATTTTTTTACTTTTTTTTTTAATTTTTTTTATTTTATTTATTTATTTTTTTGTCCCTATAGGGGACTTCCACAGGGACCCATCAGGACCCCTGATCACATTCCGGGGGTCCGATGGTGACAGCCCTTTACATGCTGCAGTGACAGCCCTTTACATGCTGCAGTCACATAGACTGCAGCATGTAAGGGGTTAACACAGCAGAGATCAGAGGTTTTCTCTGATCTCTGCTGTTAGAGCTGGTACCTAGCTGTCCTCTGACAGCTAACAACTAGCTCTCCCTGCCACAGAGACCATCGGCTATGGCAACCTGTAAACAAAGCAGGAGATATTGCCGGCATATCGGCATGTCGGCAATATCTTTTGCTGGTTTTTCAAAGCCCTTGCACTGCTCTGTGTGGGTCTGTGTAGGCAGAGCACAATGTCACAGCTTGTGGCATTGTGCTCTGCAGCTCCCATAGTGATACATAGCCCGGAAATCTTCCGGGCAGTATCGCTATGAGCAGTGGAGCTCGGCCCCGGAAATTTTCCGGGCGTGCCACTCAAGGGGTTAAAGCAAGAGTGAGCCATTCCCGCAGAGCTAAGGTGACATTGGAGAACGGCTATTTCCTTGGTTTTGTCTATTTGACCTCTATATGCTGCTTTAAGGATTAATTCTAAATATGCAAATTACCTTTCATATGGAAAATCTAACAACAGAAAAGTAGATGAGTAAATATTCTGTGGAGATGGCTGATAAAGGCTTGATATCCACATTATACTTACTGTAATCTGTATACAGAAAAAGCATTTATATTGTAGCCATTCCTGCCGCCTCGTGTTGTGTAGAACCGGAACATTGGCTCACGCCGCGCCATCTATCATAATGAAAGTGAAATGCTATTTTTAATGTTTGCACATCTTGAAGTTTTGGTTGGACTCCAATGTATTGAAGACCAGATATGTCGGCTGGCGGCAGGTGCTGGCTAATAGATGTAGTTTGGAACTATTATTATGGATGAGGTTGTATATACTGTTAGCTACAGTTATATGGAAAGTGTAGATTTGCATTCGAGTATCATTTTACCTTTGGATGTTATATACTTATTGATTAATAAGTAATTCATATTGATTGATTTTGCCATATTTTTTGCACTCTTTCAGCAACATAAGTGACTACTTATATTGGGGCGCTCAACACAGCCAATAGCAGCCAATCAGCACTCATCCTCTGTTCTACTATGCTGGAAATTGTTGCAAATTTTGGTGCACACAGCAATTCGGCAGACTTTTTGACACATCGCCCAGTCTGTTACCATAACAATGGTTTAACCCTTTATGGGAACCCTTACATGAGGGCATTCTGAGAATTGTAGTTTTGCAACAGCTTGAAAATCGTAGGTTGGTAGCCACAACTCGCAACACATCTCTTAGCAGCAGAATCCTAAATGCAGCTCTGGTTGTGGAAGGAGTATAGCGAGAGATATAACTGGCAAGAGATTTTGAAAGAGTTTTTCACAGGACAGACGCTCTTGGTGTATCGATTGGATGTTTTTGTTTGGTTTAAGCAGGTTAGTCATCTGCTTGTAATGCAGTAATGTCGGTGTGATATTGTTTTTAATGTATATGATGTTCAGGAAATTTGATACATAAACATAAATGTCAGTGATATCCTGGAGGTAACGAGTCAGTTTTGTATCCAGCTTGACAGACACATCAGCTGAATGTCCTCCTCAAACAATAAAGCGTGATTCCTCACGCTAAATTTTTCATCTTCAAAGGGACCGCAAAAACATAAGAAAAGATGGCTTAAAGGAACACTCAGGATAAAGCAGATACATTGTGTTTATTGTAGGGACTGAGGGGGCGGAGCTTGACACAGGGATACCTTTTTTGCGTTTTTGGATTTCACGTATCATGCACCACTCCTCAGGTTCTGCACTAGGAAAGGTAAGTATATAATTTGTCTTTGCTACAAAAATGGTTTGTAACAAACAAACATGTGACCATGGATCCAGCCTTAGTTATGGAAATGTAGCACATAACTCTATGCAAAAATCATTATTGTTCTAGGACCTTGCAATGCAGTGAACCTCTGCATTAATAACTTCTCCAAGGGCTAATTGGTAAAAGGTGTTTCAGTTAAGGCGATAAGATTGGAGGGGCTTTTCCCATTTAAAAAAGCACACAAAGCCTGGTTACTGACAAATATGATCTTCTCAATAACGATTGGTTAGTGTAAATCATGTCTCAATGAAAACAACTTCCAGAAGACCTCGGAAGACGTGTTATGGAGGTACATAATTCTGGGAAAGACTACAAAAGCAGTGCTAAAGACTTGGGTGTACATCAGTCCAGGAAGGCCATGAATAGACAAATTATTTACAGATGGAATTAATTTAGGACTGTTCTACTCACCCTAGAAGCGAGTGTCCTATTAATATCACTCCAAAAGCACGAAGGGCAAAAAGAAACCAATGGCAACAGTAAAAGACCTATAGAAGATTCTACAAACTGCAAAACCTTCCAGACACCTTGCACTCACTGAAGAAACAATGAATTCTAAGGTGTATCAAATATCTGACACTGGGTGATGCAACAAGATGATGACCCGAAAACGCAATCAAATCAACTAAAGAATGGTTGAAAAAGAAGCAGATTTGTGTTTGGGAATGGCCAATTCAGAATGCTAACTTTAGCCTTATTAATATGCTGTGGCATGACCTGAAGAAGGTTATAAATGCAGGACACCCCAGAAATAATGATAATCTGAAACAATTTGCAGGAACATTGTGTAAATCTACAGGTTATGAGATTCAAATGTTCACTTACTTTTTCTCCCTGCACTGTGGTTGTTTACTCTATGTGTTAAAAAAAAGACATGAACAGTACAACCGTGTTATTAGTTACATTGTGTTTTTCTAGAATTGTTACTTACATACCATCGGACAACATTTTATTAGTAATCAGTGTAAAAATCCAGGTGACTCCAAAGGTTTTACTTACTGTATGTGCATTCCCCTGCTGAAGGAATATATATATTTAGAGCTCAAGATTATAGTCACAAAAAACACAAGGATAAGTTTATTAACCCCTTAATGACACGGCCTATTTTGGGCTTAAGGACGCAACGATTTTTGGCGGATTTTCTTCTCCATTTATCAAAAGCCATAACTTTTTTATTTTTCCGTCGACACGGCCGTATGAGGGCTTGTTTTTTGCGTGGCGAACTGTAATTTTCATCGGTGCCACTTTTGGGTACATAGACTGTATTGTAAAACTTTTTTTTTATGATGATAGCAGGGAGAGAAAACGCATTAATTCTGCCATAGATTTTTTTTTACAGCGTTAATCATGCAGCATAAATGACACAATCCATTTTTTCTGCGGGTCGGTACGGTTACAACGATACCAAAATTCTTACATTTTTTTTAGGTTTTTCCACTTTTTTGCAATAAAACCCCTTTTTTTTGGAAATCTTTTTTTTTCTAAATCGCTGCATTCAAAGTCCTGTAACTTTTTAATTTTTTTATATACGGAGCTCTATAGGGCTTATTTTTTGCGAGCCGAGCTGTAGTTTTTAATGGTAGCATACGGCTTTTTTGATCACTTTTATTGCGTTTTTAGGGAGGCAAAATGCTAAAAATTAGCATTTTGCCTCAGTTCTTTAGCGTTTTTTTTACGCTTTTTTCAGTGCACAGTCAAAAGCATGTGCAGCTTATTGTGCGCGTCGTTAAGGACGCGACAATACCAAATAAGCAGGGTTTTAATTTTTTTTTAACCTTTTTTTATGCTAATATGAGAAAAAACATTAAAAAAGGGTTTTTTTTACTTTTTTTAACATTTTTTTAAATTCATTATTTTAATCTTTTTTTTTAAAACTATTTGTGTCCATCTGAGGGACTTACAACACTGCTCTGATGATCACTATGATACTGCCCTGCCATGCCTTATCGCTTATACAGCGATCTCAGGCGTTGGCAACACAGGACGCCAATGTCTGGCGTCCTGTTGCCATGCCAACAGGCCGGGCTCTCTGCAATTATATCGCGAGAGCCCGGCTGTAAACCCTTCCCATGCCGCGATCTACATAGATCGCGGAAGGGAAGGGGTTAACAACGGGGGGGCGCATCTCCAATGCACCCCCGCTGCTGCAGTGGGAGGCCGGCTATCACTGACAGCTGGCTCCCGCTGTGGGATAGCGCGAGATCACATGTGATCTCGCGCTATCCCTATGACGTAAGGGTATGTCATTTTGTGGGAAGTACCCCGCTCCCATGACGTACCCTTACGTCATGGGGAGGGAAGGGGTTAAAGTGACCCTCCGGGCCTGGAGGAACAAAGTTGGCCGAACCACTTCTCCAACTACCTGATGCACACTGTGTATAGTATAAGAGGCTACATGGTGATCTGACTGGCTAGTGTTGCCCTGTGGACAAGATTGGTTAATCAAAGCAGGTATAGTGTATTTGACAAATGAAGCCAACTAATGCACAGTGTGCACCGCGCAGTCAGAGAAGCTGGTGCGGCCATGTTTGTTTCTCCAGGCCCGGAGGGTCGCTTTAAATGAAATTCTAATTAATTTCTCTGTAGCCCTTCTATGCATGAATTATTAAGTGGTGTAAGTAGTTCATGATTTGGGATGCTGTGTCAAAGAACTGGAAGCGGCTTTAATCTGCACACCTCAAAGACCATTGATTTATTTTGTTATACCACCCTGTAGAGATGCTAGAAAAGGGAGCCTAAAGTTGCATTTCGGTACAACACAAATATATTTACAGTTTTGTGAATTTACCATTTTGGTGTATGTGGGAATAGCGAAGACATGATATGGAACTTGGTAATGTCCCTCCTGATGGTGACGGTAAAAGGTTCACTAGTTTTTTTTTTCCCTATGAACAGATCACATTATAGAAATATTTCAATTATTTGCTAAAAGTTTCGGGAGGGTGCAGACGACCTCCTACGGTTCTAGTTTAGAGAGCAAAGATTTTATATTGAATCATACCAATAAATGTGGAAAATGAAGTAAAAGTAAAAGCTTACAAACGCCCGTCTAATACCATTTCCCTTTGTGAAGCAGTGAATATAGTTCTTTATGTTAAGCTTCCTCGCCATCAAGCAGAATAAATCAAAATGTGCTAATTGTTGCAAATCCAACCTAATTAACAGTGTTTATGGCTTACACATGGTACATTTTTGGCATGAGCTTAGTAATTTCCTACCTCTGTTTGAATTACTGGCTATCTTTATTTCCTGCTTGTTCGTTTTCTGAAGCCTTCTTCTTAATCCAAGCATTAGGCTAGCTTAGAGCAGCGCCATTCACATATTCGCTCACCCTCCCAATGGTCATCTTTAAGTAATTCAAGTCTTATGGCCTCATTAGATTCTCATTGTCTGACTGTTTTTCTCTCACTTTCATGATGATCTGCCAAACTGTTGCTTGTTAATTTGTTGCAAGGTTGAATGCAATGTCTCAATTCTCTAATGCTATGACATTAAGTTAGAAGTTTTCCGGGAATGTCATGGCAGTAACGTAGATGAAATTCGAGCCTGACAAATCAATGGGTTTAGATGCGAAAAGTTTTTGTGGTACACCATAGCGGTATGTATTGGGCTCGATTCTTTTTCATAGATACATGATCTGTTCGTGGGTTTTGGGGAAGATCTTTTTTTTTCTGCAGAAGAACTTATAATATTACAGATTGGTTGGCAGTGAATATGAGGTATAACATCGATGAATGGAAAGTTATATGCTGAGTAGGGAAATACTGTAGATATCAGAATTACATACTTAATGGAAAGTGTTTGCTAGAACTGGCATGGCAGGGCTTCAGATGACAACTGAAATGTTTGCTAATGTGACCAAAAAATGTCATTTGTTTCCTAAATTTTTAGATTTAGCAGTCAAAGGCGCCCGAGGGATAACCGATACAGTCTGGAGATCAAGACAATAATATCCTTTCTAGAACAAATATGTCAAAATGATTTGTAGGCTGATCCACCAGTCCAGTCGCGCTATCCTAATCGCTTTTAATGGCGCTACTCCAGACAACCAATCAACGATGGAGCCTTGTTTATTGCCTTATGCCTGCACCAATTATTGTTGAGTTTATTGAATTGGAAGAGTAGCAGTTAGAGATGAGCGAGCACCCAAATACTTGAGTCCGCATTATTCGAGTTGAGCTTTTCGTAAAATTCGAGAGTTCTACTCGAGTAACGAACCACATTGCCTACAATGGGAGACTCGAGCACTTTTGTATGTGGGACGCCGGGTGCCGAGCTTTTTTTTTTTTTTTCCTTGCTTCGTGTGTTCTCTCTCTCTCTCTCTCAGGCCTCGGTCACACGGGCGTTTTTTCCCGCGATTTGCGCATGCGCATGCGATCCGCGTAGATATAGACCCAATGCTTCGCAATGGGATCGGTCACATGTCATTCAATAGCTGAGAGCTGCTTCTAATTGGTGCCTGCGCTCAGCCAATCAGAGGCAGCACTCACTCACCCATTCATGAATGGGTGAGTGAGAGCTGCCTCTGATTGGTGAGGGCTGTGACCAATCAGAGGCAGCCCATTCAGCAGGCGGGGATTTTAAATCCCCACCTGCTGAATACTACACAGAGCAGTTCTGGAGAACTGCAGGCCGGACGCGGCTGAACTCTGGCTGCAGGAAAAAGGTGAGTATACTTTTTTTTTTTTTTAACACATTTTTGGATGGTTTTCAGGGAAGGGCTTATATTTTTAAGCCCTTCCCGAAAATTCATCCAGCACTCGCCGGCAGCCCATTGCTTTCAATGGAGCCGGCTGTATTGCCGGCTCCATTGAATTCAATGGGCGAACATCAGATAGCAGGCAGCTGCAGATTTTTTGGCAACTCGTTGGCCCCGGTCACGTGATTTGCGGATGCGCATCCGTCATGCGATACGCAAATCGCGCGAAAAAACGCCCGTGTAACCGACGCCTTACTCTCTCCCCTGCCTGCCAGACCAAAAATTTGCCAATGACGCGGGCTGCGGCCGGGAGGGGCCAAAACAGGCACATCACAGCGGGGAGGTGCCAAAACTGGGGCGGAGTCGAACACGGCTTGATGCTGGTTAGAGTAATGAGCACCATTGAGTACGCTAATACTCTCGAACGAGCATCAAGCTCGGCAGAGTATGTTCGCTCAACTCTAGTAGCAGTGTAACGGTGCTTACACACCAGAATATTATGCAAGATGCTGAAGAATATTCTGTTGTACTGAGAGCTCCAGTCCATAATCTGCATGTCAAATATGTAGCTCTTGATGTTGGCTTGTAAGGGACCCTAGACAAAGGATTCGAGGCTTTCCTGGTCGATGTCGCCATTGCTGAACAAACAATGCTTTATTGACTGTAAAACAGGAAAATGGAAACTTGTGACCTAGTAATTCGTATCTCAGTCTGTCAATAAGGTTGAAGAGTCTGAATGAACAGTTGTTAATTACAATCCTAGCCCAGCTAACAGGGATCTTCAACAAATGATAATTGTCTCACTAAACAGTCTTTAGATCCACTAGTGTGGAATATCTATAACAGCTCTACTGGCAGATGACCGGGGATGACTCTCGTCCAGGTTCACCATCGTCTGAGAGAAGGCAAGAGAGGAACTGCACCTTCAGCCTTTCAGGTGTCTTGAGTTTCTCTGACCAGTCTTTTGCCCTTTACTTAGAGGACACTCTCCATACAACTGTGACTGCTACACCACACCACAAACTAGGAGAGACTCCATTTTCCCTCTGTCTACAGTGTATCTGCTCTCTGCAAGCTTCTCAATGGCGGTATCTCTTTCCCCCCAGAGGGAACCAACCTTAGGACTGTATCTGCAACACTACAGTACACCAGGAGAGACTCCTGCTTCAACCTCTGTCCTGTACCAAACACCTCTCTCAACAACTTCCTGTCTCTTCCTACTCAGCTCTGTTCCTCCACCCCCCCTCTTAAAGAGAATGGACAATTACAAAGAAAACAACACCAACCTATCATTAAGCAGTGATAAACCATACACCCCACTTACAGGCTTAATTTTGCTAGCAATTCCAGAATATTCTAGCGTGTATGCAAGCACCCTAATATCCTTTTACTTGGGAGTAGGCGGAGCTGTATCAAGAGGTGAGCAGTGTGGGCTGGGTGGGATGCAGTGATAACATAAAGGGGACTGCAGAGGAGAGAGAGATTGAGAAAAGAGTTGACATCCCTGATAAGGGAGGATGAGGCTGTAGAGATAACAGGCTGCTGGTGTTCCATGGGTTTACTGCTTTAGGCCGCCTGCAGACGAGCGGGTCGGATCCGGCAGCGAGAATTCTCGCCGCGCGATCCGACCCGAGCGCCTGCAGGGATGAGCGCGTACTCACCCGCGCCTGGCGGCCCCGGCTCTTTCATGTGCCGGCTGCCGCGCAGCCGGCGCATGCGCAGACCGGAGCCGGCGGCCAGGTGAGTGGGTGCCCCGCAGAAAATTAGGACATGCCGCGGTTTATTTGCCGCGCGAGATTTCGCGCGGCCAAACCGCGGCCGTCTGCATAGGAGTGCGTATTTTAATGCACTCCTATGCAAACTTTCAGCGGCGGAAATCCCGCTGGAAATCCCGCGGCGGGATTTCCGCTCGTGTGCAGGCGGCCACAGTCACCAATACTGTGCAAATGTAAGTGCATTAAAGGACGCTGCAAATAATTATTATATGTCCTCCATATATGACATTCTGTATGTACAACTACAGCAGTGCTGTCCCCAGATCCTACAGCATTGATTTCTTTTTTGGTATGTAATGCATATTTGATGCAACAGGACTCCCAAATGGCCACCAAAACCATCCAAAATGTTTATATATATACCTTCAGTACTTGGGGCAGATACACATTAGTTAACAGGTAGCCTACTAGTGGCATGTGGTATGGATCTGTCACTTTACTTTGATTGCACCATCAATATGTGTGTCCTTCTCAGAATGCTGATGGATGAACCAATGACAAACTCAGAAAGTAATGGTGACTTGAAGGAAAGGAGTCCTATGGGGTACAGCCCACTGTAAGTCTTTTTATCATAAGATTTAATTTTATATGTATTTTCATTTGGAAACTATGAAATTAATTTGGCTCCCAGATAACGTTTTTCGTAAGGAGCCCTGCATGGACAAGTATCTAGGTGGATAGCAGTGCAAGGCAAGTGATCATGGGACGCATCAAAAGAAGCATAGAAGCACATTTTGAGAGCATAGCCGTACTGCTTTACAAATCACTGGTCAAACTACACATGTAGTAGTGTTGTGTGTGTATATATACTTTTGACATATATATGTCAGAAATGGTATCTGTTAAAAAGTAGGATATATTAGGAAGCAGGTGACCAGTCAGTCCTGAAGGTTGATGTGTTGGAAACAGGAAAAATTTATGGATCTGAGACGCTTTGACAGAGGACAAATTGTCATGTCTAGACCACCAGGTCAGAGCATCTCCAAGTTGGCAGGGCTTGTGTGGTGTTCCTAGTATGTAGTGGTTAGTGCCTACCAAAATATGTCCATTGAAGGACAACTGTTGAACCGGTGATAGGGTTATGGGTGGCCAAGACTCACTGATGCAGGCGATGAGTGGGAAGGTGGCTGTCTAATCTCATAGAATAGCTATAATAGTACAAACTGCTGGCTATGATAGAAAGATGTCAGAATACACAGGGCTGTGTAGCTGCTGAAGGGTCAGAGCACCCATGCTTGCCCCTGTTCACCACCAAAAGTGCCTACAATGAACATATGAGCATCAGAACCTGACCACAGAGCAATGGTAGAAGATGCCTGGTCCAATTAATCACATTTTCTTTTACATCATGTGGACAGCCGGGTACATGTATGCTGTTTACCTGGGGAAAAGATACTACCATGGGAAGAAGACAAGCTGGTGGAGGCAGTGTGATACTCTAGGCAATGTTCTGCCGGGAAACCTTGGCATTCATTTGGATGTGACACGTATCGCCTACCTAATCATTGTACAGACCAATGAAAAAAGTTTGGTACTGTGTTAGCCAGTAGACCAAAATGTGATTGTTCCCAGCAAGAGAAACCAAGTAATCTGATAGATATGATACCTTTTAATAGTTAACAAAAATACATGATGCTATAGCGAGATTTCAAACCTACTATGGGTTCTTTCCCAGGCATCATGAAATGCCTGAGGAAGAACCCTGAGAGGTTCGAAAGCTCGCTAGAACATCATATATTTTTGTTAACCATTAAAAGGTATCATATCTATCAGATTACTTGGTTTCTCTTGCTGGGAACAATCACATTTTGAACAGACCAAGGACACCCCTTTATGGCAACAGTCTTTCCCAAAAGCAGTGGCCTATTTTGGCATGACACTGCGGTTAGCATATTTGGTATTTCAGCCGCATTTCAGTAGCGGTGAGCGATTCCAGCAACCTGATTGGTTGTTGGGTACACACCCCCCTTTGGAGATGTGCATGAGTGCTACTTCACGAGACCAGCGGGGGGTTACCGTTTAGGGTTAGGGTTAGGTTTAGGGTTAGGGTTAGGTTTAGGGTTTAGGGTTAGGGTTTAGGGTTAGGTTTAGGGTTAGGGTTTAGGGTTAGGTTTAGGGTTAGGTTTAGGGTTTACGGTTAGGTTAAGGGTTAGGGTTAGGTTTAGGGTTAGGGTTAGGGTTTGGGTTTAGGGTTGGCCTTAGTTGCAGACCCTCCTATAGCCCTGCTGCTGCTTATTTAACGGGCCGGCCACTCGTGCACATCTTCAAAGGGGGGTGTGTACCCAACAACCAATCAGATCGCTGGAATCGCTCACCGCTACTGAAGTGCGGCTGAAATACCAAATATGCGTGTGGTTATACTGATTCAAGGCATTCTGGATTACACTGGTTGGTCAATGTGTATACAGTATATAGACAGTGTATGTATATATTATATATACAGTATATTTATATATATATAGCTATGCCTCCAAACTATGTTTAAGTGAGAAAAACTCTTCCTCTACTTCTGTGGGGGGTCTTTTATTTCTTAAGCTACCGTGTAAGAGAGAAGTTATGGCGGTGTAACAGTAGCTGCTCCTGCAGTTCTGTAAGGCTGACTGTAGTTCAGCTAGCGAGGCACAGATGCTTGCAGACTAAATTTGGTGTGGAAGGGGTAAAAATCCTGTCAGCTGAGAAGGGTCCGGTCAGCATTATGAAGAGCCTTTGCAAATTGTACATTTCTAAGCAGCTTGTTCACTTGACACTCGTACACCCTCGAAACACCTGTTCCTCTATCAGTCACCGAGTGAAAATGAAGTTTCCTGACCTCAACTTTGGGATTTAAACCAGCAAAATATAAAAGGACATTCATAGGCAGCCTCAGATCTACTACTAATAGAATCAGAAAAGCCTTCACTCGTATCCCGCCATCACGTTTTTGTATTTTCAAAAAAGTTTCCACAGTGACCTAATTACACAGCTCAACATTATAGTGCAAATTGCTCCATTTAATTATATTAATACGTTCCTTAAGAGGAAACTTTGCCCTTGTTTCCACTTTGTAATATATAGACTTGATTTTTTTTTCTCTGCACGCAATCACAACAAAGGGTGCGCTCGCAGACACCCAGAAGCGTGACATATTTAACTTTTTTTTTTTTTTTTTTTTTTGATTGATCGATTAATGGAAACAGCTCTGTGTTCCAAAAGCCCAGTTTCTGTCCTATCTACAGCATTCTCCTTGAACCTGACTGGCTTGTCTGGGAGCACATACGGGGCCTGAATTGCCTGATCAGATAGCTTGTTAATTTCATCATTTCAGAGTTTTATGGATTTTCCAGTTGCTGCTGCTGCTTTTATAAACAAGCATTTCAGTGACCTTCCCCTCCGGACGTCAGCGCAATCCAGCTCTACAAGAATCCCAAGCTCTGAAAGTTTATAAATAAGCCTTCTATCAAGTTCCAACAACAGGTGTGACCTCCCCCCGCTGTCCTAAAACTGAACAGTTTCAACATGCAAATAAAAACCAGACAGGGTCATCATAAGAAGCGAGATTTTAGATGCTGAACTCACAGTTTGGGTGTGCAAATTATATAGAAAATGTGGCAGGGTCTGTAGTCAGGACATTTGACGATTGTGAGTTTTGTCAAGCTGATAGTCATTTAGAGAATATGCCATGTTGTAGATGATAGGATGTCGGTTAAGCTGGAGTTATGAAATATACTCTTTTTTGCTCACTTTTCTTAGTGAAAATTGCAGAGTTGTGGATTTGCTTCTTCTTATTCTCAGCAGAAGTGCCTTATTGGCCCCGGCTGCTCCGTCAGGTTCCACCGCAAGATCTGTCAGTGGTATGGCTGGGACAGAGTAGAGAAGAGGTGCTGCAAGCACCAGGTTAAAGGGGTCGTCCTTTGAGATGCAGGCAGTGATAAGCTAGCACATTGCCGCCCACAAAATCCATTTCCTTATAACCAGGGCAGGGAAAAGTGGTGGAGGCCACTATTAAAGAGAGGGAGAAGCAGTGCAAGCTGCGAGTGTAGTCATGTTCCCATGCTGGATGGTGGGCAAAGCAGGTGGAGTGGTAAAGGTCTGCACAGCAAAGACTGTGCAGATGAAGAGTGATTGACGCAGCAAAGGATTTTTATCTTAAAGTGGCAGAGGCCCAAGAGTGAGCAGGGCCAGGTAAAGGTCTGTGCAGCAGGCACTGCGCAGATGAAAAATAAGCAAGTAGTGAGTTAGGGAGAGCCACAGATGCTCCCGGGCATTTCATATTGAAAATGAGAATAGAGGCGTTACAGCTCTTCCTTGAGAAACTGTTCTGGGGGCCCAGAGTGCACAAGTTGGCAAATACACCAGTATGAGAAAACCAATGGTTGATGTGTGCATGCCGATGTAGACACCAAGGTGAGATGGGAGATAATGTAAACTGAACCAAAAACAAAGTCATATGCAAAGAGATAGCATCCAAATGATAAGTGATCCAGTATGTAAGAGTCAAAGCAAGTCAGAGTTCGATTGCAAGTGAGGGACAGCTAATAAGTGCGAAAGAGAAAAGCACTAGAAAAGAAAGTAGGCTGAGTTGAATCAAAGAGACGACTGTAAAGGCAGAGAAGAACCGTGAATTCCCACTAGCAATTAGTCAACAGTCCGAAAGATCAAGAAATTGGTGTGAATCGGCAGTAACTCTGGAGAGAGAAGAAAAGGTGTGTTGTGAGACCATAGAGTTGGAAATGCTCCGGTCGTTGAACCAACAACAGACTTATTACATAGGGCCCAGCTGTAGAGATTACTTTGGAGTGTTAAACTTACGGTACCCAAGGTACTGGTAGCTAGAGAGTTTTGGTAGGTAGAGGTTAAAAGCTTAATTGCTTAATGGACAATTCTAAGTTAAATAAGATTTATTTAACTTAGAATTGTCCATTAAGCAATTAAGCTTAATGGACAAATATCTGAAGGGCTTTCACAATGCAGAGGGATCAGCGCTATTCCCATTTGCTTAAGGAAAGACTAGAAGCAATGGTATAAAACTGAAAGGAAGGAGACACAAATTAGATATTAGAGGGTGATCAATGAGTGGAACAGGTTACCACGGGAGGTGGTGAGTTCTCCTTCAATGGAAGTCTTCAAACAAAGGCTGGACAAATATCTGTTCAGGATGATTTAGTGATCCTGCACTGAGCAGGGGGTTGGACCTGATGACCCTGAAGGTCCCTTCCAACTCTACCATTCTAGGATTCTATTGCTAGAAGGACAGTTGCTTTATCTTCCATTTGCTCTGCGTTGGGAAATACGTAGGGAAATGTAATGTTTTAATGTTGCAGCCTCCTATCATAGATTGGTGAACTTTATCATAGATTGTTGTGCAGTGTTTAAGTACGGAACCCTCCAGTGGAGTGATGAACTGTAGTTAATATTTCTGTTGAATATAAGTTTATTTTGCTACATGAAATCGTTTCTACCTCCATCTGTCACTGCTGCACCTGCATCTTACATTTCCATCCTTCTAAAGTTGAGTTTGTCTTGTTTTACTGTCTTACGCAATGACTTAGGCTATCTTCACACTTCCATTGGAGCCTGCGCCGCAGCTTACAGTACATGAAAGAATAGCGTTGGGTGCTGGTAATACCAGTTGTACAACAGATCCTGCAATGCATTGTGGTTTCTAGAAATGGTGTAATCAGAGCCTTAGCTATAGAAGGTTGCAGTCCCTCCTGGCCCCTGGTGCCTCAGGAATCCCAATGTCCTCCTACCAGATGAAAGGGGAAGAGTAAAATACTTGGTACAAAACATTTTTAGGGTGCAGACTTTGATTTACTGGTACAGGGTGTTTCCCTCAAAGTGCAACCCTTATGTCAACTCATAATTTGTGTAGAGCTGAACTAATTTTCAGGAGTTTAGTGTTTATCGATCACTTATGTTCTGTTCCATGCTGTGGATGTATTCTAAGTTAGTTCCTTGCAAAAGTCTCTTCTCCATTTATCACAAGAAACTTGGCAACATGTCAGAGCGCTGCTAAGCAAATAAAGTTTAAACCCTACCACGTCACAGTTGTTCCATCTCCCTTATTTGCATATTACCCAGAGGAGCATGAATGGCCTTGTAAGTCTTCTCATTCATTCACCTTCTAGGTGATCTCCCTAAAGAGAAAAGCTCGCGTTCCTGACCCGCATCACAGGCCTCTCGCTATTCAAGCCAGAAACCTACTGCACACCGATGAGGGGCAAACACCCTGAAACAGCTGTCTGTGTATGGAATCCATCTTGGCTTTCAATTCCCAGTCTTTGTTACAAGGCTTTTATAAGAAGTCTAACATTGACTTGCATGAATGCTGCCTTCCAATAGGTGACGCTGCAGAGGTATTGTTCTCTCTCTTTTATTTGCATGTTACCCAGAGGAGCATGAATGGCCTTATAAGTCTCCTCACTCACCTTCTAGGTGCTCTTCCTAAAGAGAAAAGCTAGCATTCCTGACAGTTGTTCGGGAACTGCAGCCGCTCATATGGTTAATGCATGTAGAGTATGGGGAGTGGTTCCAGTGAAATTAAGGCCAACATCAGGAACTGTTGGACATCACATGGTTCACAGACAAAGTATGGTTCCATCTGTGTGGCCAAGTCTTAGCCCCAACACATGGACTTGGGCCACAACTAACCCTCATAAGAAATCCACAAAAAACGACTACATCCCATAAAAGTCGGTGTGTGGTGCTAATTGTCACATTGCCACATCATCAGTCCTATCTTCCATGACGCCATCAACACTGAAAGTGACCTAACAATATTCACAGAATTCGTGAAACAGCTGGTTGACGAGGAGCCGCAGAATAGTTACTTCCAGCAAGACAGGGTGACTCGTTACACGTCCAACCAAAGTATGGTGGAAATTTGTTATTTCTTTGTGGACAAGATCATCTCGAAGCATCTTTAGCTACTGAGATCACATTTTTTATGTGGGGCCACTTAAGGGCTAAAGTGTTGGCCAATGAACCCCTTACCGTTCATGCACTGAAGAATGACATTAGACAATAATTTCAATTACATGGCATTCAGAAGTGCTTGGAGGTCGTTGGTGGACACTTTAAGCATCTTCTCGGAGCTCAAGAACCAAGGTAGGAGTCAGTATTCACTGTTGTGAGATATCATTGTCCCAAACACAAATATTTCAAAATTACTGGGTTGCGTTTCGGGTGAAACACTCTGTATATGATTAACTTTGAACAGATTTTTTCTCTCCATTGATTGATCCTTAGGAATTAGTTAAACATTTTGCACATACTTCTCATGCCTACGTTGGTGCACTGGATTATAGTAATACTGATTCACCCCAGAAAATGGCAGACTTAAATTTTGCTTGGCCAGACATATCGAGGCTTGCCAAGTGCCTGAATGCATCATCGGCTTATACAGTTGTTCAGCTGTTAGACTCTGGAAACAAGTGTTGTCTGTCTATTTCTCAGTCCATCACACAAATACTTCTTTTACATATGCACCATTAGTCAGTTACTTGGAAATCCTGAGTATATTTCATATTGAAAGGAATCATTTAACAGTATCGATAACATATAGACAATACAATTCTTTAAACTCAGCATTTGATAGTCCAGCACTGGTTTTTGGCACTGATCTGCAAAGTTACCATGAATTGCACAAGCGTAGAAGACTGAGCTGAGACAATCAATATGTAACTAACATACAGGCTGTTCCGTTCACCTCCCATCAATTCGCAGAGCAGAAAGCTTGAAGGATAGGAAAATGAAAGCACAGGAAATGTAAGAACAGCTCAAAAATTTGGGGCGTACACTAATATCCCTCTACATGTGCCCCGTTGGTAGCACGAACAATATCCAGTTTATACTCGGTTTCTTGCCATGTTCTCTACAACATGCCCACCGTTACAGTAACAATCGTATCATGGAGCGGCTCACAAATCTTGGAGATCAGTCACTGTAGTCATGAATACACGGTCCTTCATGTAAACCCAGAGGAAGAAATCCAGAGTAAGATATGGTGAACGGGGCGGCCATCAAACTGGTCCGCCGCATGCAATCCAGCATTCTGGAATGGTTTATGGAAGGAACTCTAAATGTTCATGCTTAAAGAGGGTAGGAGCCTCATCTTGCTGGAAGATGATGTAAGGTGGCAGCATAGCTACTTGCAGATACAAGAACTCTTCCAACATGTCAGGTTATACGAGGCCAATTACTGCAGTTCAGACATTACATGCTGACCGATAATCCTGTTCTTCATGATACCCCACCAAACATTCAATTTTGGTCTTTCTTGGACATGTTCTCTGCAGACATGGGGATTTTTTTACCAGTATGCGCCATGGGCATAACTAGAGGGGATGCGGTTGCACCTAGGCTAACGAGCCTTGGGGGGGCCCATTAGGTTTCCCCTCTTCATATAGGGAGCCCAGTACTACAGATAAAGCATTATAGTTGGGGCCCTGTTACAGATTTTGCATTGGGGCCCAGGAGCTTCAAGTTACACCTGTGATCCATGCTGACAAAGGGCCTCATTTCTCAAAACTGTCTAGCAGTAACATTGGCTTTATTCCCTACAGCAACCAATCACAGGACAGCTTCTCTTTCCTTTATACTGCTCTGGCAAAATGAAAGCTGCACTGTGATTGGTTGCTGTGGGCAACAAAGAAAGTTTTACTATTAGACAGGTTTCATAAATGAGGACCAACCTTTTTTGAGCTTTTTCTTACATCAGTGCTAATTGCATCCATCATTCACCATCATTTTATCATGCTGATTGACTGATATGTGGGAGGTTTGTACGGAACACCCTGTATTTTATGTTTCGATCCTGTATGCAGGGGTTTCGTATCCTAACAAATAACTTTTATACGCTCCTCTCAACCACCTAACAATCACAAATATTTTTTAACCTGACATTTATTAGGTCCAGTAATGAACAATAAAAGGAAGCTTATTGTTCTTTTCTTATGGAGTCTTCTGTGGGTAGCCAATTTGTATTCATTTTAGGCCAAATACCTTTAAGGTGCACAGTATATTCCCTTCTACTTACATTGTATAAAATATCATATGTCAAGATATAAGAACATCAGGAGAACGTGAGAGGATTACAATATCATATAGATAAGCAAATTTAGGTAATACATCCCTGAGTCTCCCAATTACAAGGACACTCAATAAGGAAACCATTGCGTCAAGATGAAAGGTAAAAGGACGTGGGCCTGTGTATTAAAAGATAATCTATTATAGATATTTACAACGTATCAATTAGATATGCTATGAATATCGATTTGGCAAATACTCCCACTGATCCCAAGAACGGGGTGCCTTTTTCCCCATTCCCAGCAGAGGGTTAGTTGTATAGGAGGACTCTGGTAGTTGCTGTGGTACACTCCATGCCCCAGAAAGGGGTTCAAATTCCATCTTTTTATCTCTTCTTAAGCTTTGGGCACTGATTTGTTTGAAGTACAGCGCGTCTGAGATGTGCCCGAGATCAGTGACGTATATGCAAGATACGGGACCCCATAGCAAAAACATAAATAGCCCCCTACCCACCCATTATTGTGTCCAGTTTTTTCGTCTAGGACAGAAGGGACTGGTATTTCTTTCCCATTACCCTTAGGCCAATATTTTACCTTCTGGTTTGCTAACAATGCTTTTCCTCTTTGGAGGAAGGTCCTGCATACACTCTCGCTACCCAGTAGCAAAAGAGATGGTGCATTCAGAGATGGGGCCCCAACCTCCAAGGACCGCTTTGCAGTCACATTGTGTTACGTCCACTCGGCGCACAGCCTCTGTGCGGACGCTAGATTGTGTCCTTTTAAAATCACACTGCATTTGCACTGACAAATTGCACCACTTCAGGCAATGATGGAAGGACCCCTGTCCCTTACTAATCATAGAAAGTGGGGAACCGCTGCCTAAAAGCAGGGTAATCGTCCCAATAAGGTCGGCCCCACTGTCTTCATCTGGGACCTGGCTATCCCTGATCAGGAACCTGGAGAAGATGCGCTAAACACATGTAGAACACGACACTGTTCACACACACTGAACACAGAACAAGACTGCACATAAAGAATATGTCTAGGCACCTGCACAGACATACAAAACACGTCACTGTTCACACCAACATACAGAGTAACACAAACCACATAGAACAGGACTGTACATAAAGCACATGTCTGGACGCCAGCATAGACATACCACACACTACACAATGCACAAACCCCAGAACGCAAGGAGGGGAGGGACAGCAGGTGTCCAGACCATCTTCAGGGGAGGAGAGAGGACACTACAGACAAGCATGTACCACACCAGCTCTGAGTGGGATCAACAGTCATACATAAAGCACTAAAATAACCAGTAATCGCTCACATTTATCTGCCACAGATGAGAGGGATTGGCTGGTGGAAAATACTATACCCAGCCAGCTCAATTAAACCCTACCTGTGAAGGTGTGCACAAGGAAACCTGTAGAACCACAGGTCCCAGGCCCACAATCTTAACACATTGTCTGCCTCCATGGTATATACGCCCCTACCTGAAATGCCACTGCATTGCGGCCAAAAGCTGTAGCTCAGTGCTGCTCACTACTTAAGTGGTACTGACTACTCATCGTTGATGCCGCATGGCTTATAAGGGTGGGGGTTTCGAGGGAACCCTCACAGGGCTCCAGGATTGCAGCCCAGCCAGGAGGGTCACCTCTTCCTCTCATTAATGATCCTTCTGCGGGTTCACCTACAGAAACCTTGTTACAACTTTTACCTCCTTTAGATTGAATGATCTTCTTGCCACTCTACCAGAGCCATTGTCAACCCCAGTAAGGTTGATCCAAGGACCTCACTAGCCATCTAATGGGTTGTAGCAATGGCCAGAGTGTACAACATGCCAGGGACTTAATCAACTCAAACTTATGACCCGCACTTACTGTGAATTTCTCATTCATGGGAAATAATTGCAGTCCCCGATCCCTATCATGAACAGGATTCAGCAGGTTACCTGCACCTGTCAGCGAAGGGTAGACACATGCTGACCTGTTCAATGTAGCGTTCATTTAGTTCCAGACATCTAAGGGCATCACAGACCTGTTATTGCTTGATCTCACATGGCTGAAAGCCATATGTCCTTCTAAGAAGTTGGATGTGGACCGCAAGGGGTTGCGTAACCAGTTACTGTAGCATGGAGGAGTCTCTTTCATTATTGGAATTAACTAGACAAATTGCTCCAACAACTAAGTACGGCCACGCACCACCACCGGCAGAATCCAGAAAGAGCTATCAATCTATCATGCATTGTGGCCACTTCTCAAGTGCATCTCTGATGCATCCTTTTATCAATGTTTGCCATACCAGACTATGTAGTTAATTAGCACTCATGTAATGTGTATATAAATCAAAAGTCCAAAATTATGTGTATAAAAGGAAAAAAACTGGGCAGTGCAGATGATGTGGACTACAATAAACAGGATGTGATAAGACAAGAACCACCTCCACCCTCGTCATCATCAATGTACATGTACCGGTATGACTGCTGACACTAAATCTTA
Organism: Eleutherodactylus coqui; assembly: GCF_035609145.1. Lineage (NCBI taxonomy): Eukaryota > Metazoa > Chordata > Amphibia > Anura > Eleutherodactylidae > Eleutherodactylus > Eleutherodactylus coqui. The sequence continues at coordinate 35,194,416 of NC_089842.1, forward strand.
TCCTATAAATCAACTAATGTATAATTATGCCAGATTCTTTTGGCTATGTACGTAATATTGCAGGGATGGACAAGTATTTATAGTGCATATAAATTGTAATTTTATGCTAATTAGTTCTTTGTATTTTGTGATTTTAAAATAAGAGCATGCCAGAAATATTTAATGTGTTCTGCATTGTCAGATGTATCAAGGCACATACAGTACAATACTTCAAAAGTTAGCCAAACTGGGGAAATGGCATTTTCCACATATACACATATTATGCATGGTTTAGAAAATGATCTTATGGATATTAGTATTCACTGTATTGATCCTTTTATAAATTAACCAGTTTTTTAAAGCACTTCGGAATGTATCACCTCGTCCAATAAAGTCACACGCTTGACATTCGATACAAGGATAAGTACCATTTGGTCGCTGGGAACCCAACCAGGTTCGTGTGCTTACTGTAGGTGACAAGTGACTTTTCACAATTCTATCCTTTAGATTCCTACCCTTTCTGAAGGTAATTGATGGAGTAAATCCCCAATGTCTGGGTCATCTTTAAGAATGTACCAATATTTGTGCAGTAGATTTCTCATGAAGGGTACTCCATCGTCATATGTACCTATGATTCTCAGAACATTATCTGGGCATTTTTTCTTTTGGACCAGAAGTTTTGTACGATTCTGGCTCTTGGCAAAACTAAAAGCCTGCTCAATAACATTCATGGGATAACCCCTTTGCAAAAATCTGTGTTGTAATTTAGTACCTTCTTTTAAAAATTCAAGATCCGAGGAACAGTTCCTTCTTAGTCTAGGAAACTGGCCTTTCGGTATTCCTCTGTGTAGGGCAGTGATTCCCAACCAGGGTGCCGCGGCACCCTGGGCTGCCACGAGAGGCTGTCAGGGGTGCCGTGGCTCTCTGGCTGGAAATCACGTCGGTATTGTATCTTGTCTCCACGAGTAAGTCCTGGTAGAGACAAGATTGGCAGAGGTTGACGCCCCCCTGATGCTGATTGGCCGCCAGCTTCCTGCTCATCATCAGGCTCGTCATCAGACTTGTGTGCCTGGGCGTCGGAGAAAGTAGCGGTGGGGGCAGCGGCAGGTGAGCACTACAACACACTGGCCTCGCTCCCGGTGGCAGTCCTGTCCCACCTCCGCTCCACGCTGTCACACGACATTTTACTGGGGCCGCCTCCAGTCGTCTCCCAACTCCGCTCCCTCTCTCACTCTCCCCTGGGCCGTTGCCTCCGGCTTTCCTCTCCCACCTGCGGTCCCCGCTGTACATGTTGTTACTAGGAGAGGGAGGTTAATATTACTACCAGGGGCAGCACAGGGGGTCGCTATTACTACCGGGGGCAGCACAGGGGGTCGCTATTACTACTGGGGGCAGCACAGGGGGTCGCTATTACTATCGGGGGCAGCGCAGGGGGTCGCTATTACTACCGGGGGCAGCACAGGGGGTTGCTATTACTACCGGGGGCTGCACTGGGGGTCGCTATTACTACTGGGGGCAGCACAGGGGGTCGCTATTACAACCGGGGGCAGCACAGGGGGTCGCTATTACTACCGGGGGCAGCACTGAGGGTCGCTATTACTGCCGGGGGCAGCACTGGGGGTCACTATTACTGCCGGGGGCAGCACTGGGGGTTGCTATTACTGCCCGGGGCAGCACTGGGGGTCACTATTACTGCCAGGGTAGCACAGGGGGTCGCTATTACTGCCGGGGGCAGCACTGGGGGTCGCTATTACTGCCGGGGGCAGCACTGGGGGGTCGCTATTACTGCCGGGGGCAGCACTGGGGGTCGCTATTACTACCGGGGGCAGCACTGAGGGTTGCTACTACTACCGGGGGCAGCACTGGGAGTTGCTATTACTACCGGGGGCAGCACTGGGGGTCGCTATTACTACCGGGGGTCACAATAGGGGGTCGCTGTTACTACAGGGGTCACCTATTACTGCCGGGGCCGCAATGATTACTACCGGGGCCGCAATGATTACTACCGAGGCCACCAATGTAGAGGGGGGGGGGGACACGGATTAGTTATGGAATTTATAGTAGCTGTAGCAACAAAATGAATGAGATTTTGAAAATCATCCACACGGAGTGGAAACAATCTGCACAAAACCCGTGTGGACACTGACATGTGGTGCGGGATATAATTCCACAGCATGTTAATTTTAAATATAATGTGTATCAATAGCCCATCCAGCGCTCCCCTCTGTTTTTTTTTTTTTTTAAACAGCCCTGTCTTTTTTATAACGATGGAGGGAAAAATCATGTCGTAATAAGCCACACCCTAGCCACGCCCCTGCCCCCTCCCCTCCTTTGGTAGGGGTGCCGCGGCGTAAAAAAATTTCCCTGGGGTGCCCCAAGGCTGAAAAGGTTGGGAAACACTGGTGTAGGGGGTAGGGATGTGAACTTTGCCAAGAAAGTAAGTTGTTCGTAACTGTATCAACACCAATCTACCACTAGTATCTTTTTCAATTATAAGTAGGAGACGTTTTCATCCCCTTTTTAATCATATAGGGGGGACTAATGACACCCCTGTAGGTCATTTATCAACACTGCTGCTTTCTCTCATTTTATAGGCATTCTATGCGGCCGATTATAGAATAGTAGTTGACGTATATTCCACTATCGTTGGGGTCTTTTCTGACCTGGATTCTACTTGTTGTGTTATAGATGTTTGGTGTCTTGTATGTTATTTGAGGCATATTATTTTAAATTTATTAATAAAGGTTCATTTTTAAAAAGGATCAATACAGTGAATACGTTTTGGATCTTCTATTGATCCCTCTGCCTCAGTGAATATATGGATATTAGTAGGATGGACGATGCTACTTGATATGGCTTTTTTAAAACCTAGGTATACTAGATTATCCAATTGACAGTTTAACTATGTATCCCCCTAGCGCGAGGATGGGATACTATTGTAGGCTTAAGGAGACACATGGGCCCAAGAGTCTGCTCTACTTCTATGGTTGTTTTCCATTGACGTCCATGAAGGTTCACCACTAAACAGTGGACATTACCGAGAGCCCTAAGGAAGGATGCCTGCATTGAATTCCTGGCACATTGACAACCGGGCTCCTGGCACTTGTCAACATTGTCCTGGTGTTCTCATATGTATTTTCTTGATATTTATTCAAAATGGCTGGGAGTTTTTTTGGTTGAGGTTGGTCAGCTTCTCATGGTATTTTTGTCAAAACAACTTAGTGCCTTCTTGGAAACATGTGACTACGTTTAAATGCTTTATTTATTGGTCAATTATCTGTTTGGAAACTATGAAGAATCTCCTCTTAAAATTAACAAGGATGAGATAATTATTCCACTATTAGTCATTGGTTATGATTAACGATTCAAACTGACCCAGAAACGCGTTAACTTGGTGTTTTTATGATCTGCATACAGTGAGTTTTTTAATTAGTTAACTAATAAAGTATGAAGTTTTAATTTTACTTTCGGTACTGGAGTCTACCATAGTCATGGCACAGCCCTACAAGGGAAACAGCCCAGCGTCTAATTCTCCTAGCATTGCTCCCTGGGCTTGAATTGCGTGTATCCTATTGTCCAAGTGAACGGATCTGTTTTTTGTCTACCTATAACAGCGTAGTACCTGCTTTTTAACATCTAACTACATTTAGATGATTTTTTTATTGGTCAATCATCTATTTTGAACTTGAAGGAATCTCCTCTTAAGACCGAATGCACGCGGCCAGGTCGGATTCCGACTGCGAGATCTTGCAGCGGATTCAGACCCTGTGCCTCGAGAGTGACCCCTGCATACCTGTCAGTTGTCTTCTTCTCTGTGCTGCAGATGTCCTGGCTGGCGCGCCACCGCTCATATGTTGTGCAGGGAATGACTCGCCGGCGATGACATGGATCCGCAGTGTACCACCGTAGGATGGACGGCTTCCATTGATTGCAACAGAAGCCATCCGCGTGAGGCTCGGACTAGAATAGGACATGCTGTGATTTCACCACTGCGAGCAGAAAACTGCAGGTGATTTCCGCTCATGGGCATGGAAAAGTGTTTTGCATAGCATGTCTATGGGCAGTATTTGCTGCGGGATCCGGAGGCGAACGCCCGCTCCGGATCCTGCAGTGTAAATATGGCCATGTGCATTGGGCCTTAAATAAATAAGCGTGAGATAATTATGCCATTATAAATCATTACTTCCAGATTCCAGATCTCCAATTCCATACATATTAAGCCTCACTTTAAAGAGGATCTTTTAATACAGATACTCAAGTGGTTGCTAGAGCACCCACAAAAGAGTCCCTAGAACTCCTATAAGTACCATAAGCAATGTGCTGCATGCAAAGTATGGACTTCCTCTACATCTCTGTTGGGTAATAACTAGAGATGAGCGAGCACGCTCAGATAAGTCAGTTACTCGAGGGAGCCTCGTTCTTCTCGAGTAACTGCACTCTTGTCTGAGCGTGCTCAGGGGGGCGGCGGAGGATAGCAAGGGGAAAGAGAGAGCGATATCTCTCACTCTCTCCCCCGCTACTCCCCACTATCCCCCGCCGGCCCCTCCGAGTACGTTTGGTCAAGAATGCAGTTACTCGAGAAGAGCGAGGCTCGCTCGAGTAACTGACTTATCTGAGCGTACTCGCTCATCTCTAGTGATAATTCTTGGAGGTACTCATTAGTTGAAGGGCATCTGTCAGGGTCAGCGGATATGGAGACACTGGGCTACACAATTGGTTGACGTTGGGCCAACCCAGAGGTAACATGTGAGGTACCCTGGCCTTCAAGGGGTTGTCTAGTTACCACACAACGTTTCCTCTATGGGTCCAGTTGTGTTAAAATATTAAAAAGAGCTATCCTTAGCACCCACAATCCTTAGCACACAGGATGATGTTACTGAATGTCACATGACCACTGCAGCCAATCAGAGGCTACAGCGTCATTGTTCTGAACTCCTGGCACCCAGTATGTGAGTGCTGATGCCAGGTGTTCAAAATGATGATGCTCTGATTGGCTGCAGTGGTCAGGTGACATCTGGTGACATCGTCCTCCACAACAAAGTCCAAGAGGATGGCGGTACTGCAGCGCTGGATCACAAGTGCTGAGGACAAGTAAGTATGGCTCCTTTTTATATTTTAGCACAGCTGGGCCCATACAGCAAATGTTGTGTGGTCACAAGTTACTTTCGCTCTCTCTCGGTCGAACTCAGCATGGTACTCGCTCCAGTAACGAGCACCATCGAGTATGCTAATACTCGAACAAGCATCAAGCTCCGACAAGCATGTTTGCTCAACTCTAGTTACCAGACAACCTCTTTAATCCTTTTACTCCACCAGTCAGGATCAGGGTTTGGCTGCAGGGTCCCCAGGCCATTACTCTGGAAGTAGCTCCAGTAATACGGCTGCTGACACTATCATTAGACCAAGGCACGGTACCTGAGTGTATGAACTGAGGCGTAGTCAGATTAGTCCGGGTTAGGACATGTAGCATAGCCTCAAAACGAAGAACGAGCTGGAGGTTAGGACACACAGAACAGCACAGTAAAAACAAGCCAGAAGTCATGGCAGGCAGCAGACAGGGTAATGGTCAATACAAGAAGTCAGGGTCAGGAGCGGAGAGTGCTGTAAAGTCAGGAATAACCAAAGTCAGAAACCTGAGAGTCAGTATAATCAAGATAGCACCTTAATCTGGACCAAAACGCCAAAAACAGAAGCAACTTCTTTAGGCAAAAGGTGCCTGATATAGCCAAGGATATCTCATGATTGATAGGGGAAGATTTAGGAAGTTATGCACTGGTGCAACACCCTGGAGGGGTGACGCTGGGAACCTGGTTAATGTGAAGAGCTGGGAGGGATAAGTGCTGGCTTGTCACGGCAGCAATTACTAGGCTCTGGTCCCGGAGGGATGACACGTAGCCAAGGCCAAAGTAGAATCATAGGACAGCTTCTACACCCCTAGGATGGGGAATACCAATAAACAGGTTGATGGGGTTAGTAGTACTTATCACTCGTGATGCCACCGTTCCCACACACCGGTATGCTACACGGTGGAGAAAAGAACACAGAGACTTGTGTATAGTAACTCAGGTCCCCAGGAACAGTTAGGGCACGGTATAACTTTTACTGAATATTAAACTTTTACAACAGGTAATGCAGGTAGAATTCTCTTTAAGTAACAGCAGGCTAGAGCACAGAGGTAGGGACGATATACAGGATGAATATGGTCCTACAGTCCATGTTATCTGTACGGCACCGCTCCTGGATTGGGAGCACTCCAGAGGAGGAAGGGGTAGGGGTCCCTCCACAGACACCGTGGCAGACAATTATTAACAGAAAAGGCTGAAGCAATAAACACTCCGCATGCCGGGCGCATGGGTGTAACTCAGTAAAGTACCTCTGTGCTGTGATCCTGACGGCCGCACAGGGAAAGCCTGTAGTGTGAACGGGTACCTGTACAGAACTATAGTAAGGCTCTCTCTCTCTCTGATGTTGGGACTTACTCTGTTCACATGCACACTTCAAATGCCACGGGATGTCGCTCCTCTTCCTCCATCTTCACCTACATGGGAGCTGAAGGTGCTTCCATGTGGCTCTGTGTTAGCACTCTCTTGGGTCCCTGAACAAGATGCCACTCACAGATTAAAGACAGAACTCTCTTTTCCCACTCTCATGCACTCCTATTTATACCTTCACTCACACCACATGACATGACAAATGGATACATCTACATGCAGGCAATGATTTTATTACTGTTAACCTCTCAAGTGCCACAGCTGTGCAACACACACACCGGATATGACAGGACAAGCTTTGCACAGTGCATCCACATAGGACAAAACATGTATTACACATATGGAGGGGACCAGGATGGTGTTCTGGGCCACTAGACTGGCCCTTTAAGAGCATGGGCATGTGCACACAACTTCCAAATCATGGACAGATATAGGCCAGATGCCAGAGCTGGGCGCCTGCAGGAGAAATGAGAAGGACACACGCCGCAGCTGCCAGCAGGGGGAGAAGAGGTAAGTTGGTTGCTCAGAACTGTAAGTATCACTTGTGGATTGGACGCCAAGATGGTTTCCCTACTCTGCTGGGTCTGTTCTGATTTTTAGACATAAATACGCAAATGAAAATATAGTTATGTAACTACTAAGTGGAACTCTTGTTAATTGTGTTCAAAAACTGTCATATTTTGGCATTGTGGTTAGCGCTGCAGTACAGCTGAATGTAATGCGTCTCCACGTTATGATATTGGCAGCGATATTTGTTAATACGCCTAATAATATAGCATATGTGATTAGCGAATGACCCCATAGCCTCTAACAAATGTGAGTTGCTGAATCAAGTCTTCAAGGGTTTACCCAAGATTCAAAGTTAATTCTAATCCACAGGATAGGGCATAATGTTCTGATCAGTGTGGTCCAATCACTGGGACTCCACCAATTACGAGAGCATGATAGAGGATAACTTTAAATCTAGGCAAAATGCCTTTAAGAGCGTTTTCTGTGCATTGTAAAGTATTGCTCCCAAAAAGATTGTTTTGTTTGCATCTGTTTTTATCCTTTTTTTTAGCAATTTGCATAATTTTGTCATTGTTTGGTCTCTTTGTGCTTAATTTATCAAATTGTTGTGCCTGATTCTTGATTTCTTTGCGCCAGAAAAGGTGGTGTAATTCACTTGGATTATATCTACTGTGTCCTCTATACTGGAGTATACTTTTAGGACACATTTATCATTAGCAGTGCCGGCCTTAGGGTTAGATGTCACCTTGTATGGAAACCGTTTTGGCACACCTCCCCATAAGTAAAATAATCAATATATACATATAGTACATTATAAGCAGTCTGCCTATATTCTGTTTGTGCAGACAGTAGTAAGATAGCAGCATACCCACAACAGAAGAGCTCAGTGAATAAATAAGGTACCAGAACCAAACTCAACATTAATACAGCACCAGAACAAAGCTCAGTACATATACAGAGTACCCGAACCAAGCTCATAACATCAATACAGCTCCAGAACAAAGCTCAGTACTTAGGCACAGCAACAGAACAAACTCATAGGATAAATACAGCACAAGAACTAAGCTCAGTACATAGACACAACACCAGAACCAAGCTCATAACATAAATACAGCACCAGAACTAAGCTTAATACAAGGATACAGCACCAGAACCAAGCTCATAACATAAATACATTATCAGAACAAAGCGTTTGTGTTGCAGGGGTACTGATAGGCTGACAGGGGTGACTCAGAACATCAGCGGGAAGAGGACAGAGCCAGGAGGAGGATGATTCATGTAGCTCCACAAGATGCTGCCACTTGGATGAAGAAGATCATCTGGCTGGGGGGACCTGAGTGGGGAGATCACCCGAAGCCTACATTTGTCTGGTGTCTGCCCTCAACCCCTATAAGCTGGTGCTTTGGGCAACAGCATGAGTCAGCTTGAATGTCCATGGCCAATTTGCCATAGCGTGATCCGCGATGAGAAATTGCACATGGAGCAGCTATGACATGCTTTCCATAGGATAGCTATGGAAAGCGCAGGCTAATATACACGAGCGGAAACTCGCTCGCAATTTCCTGCTCACATCTAAAAATCATGGCATGCCGCGATTTGCCACGATTCTCACAATGAACCTATCATTAAGATAGGTTCATCGAAGAAAACCCTGCGGAAAAAAACCGGGGACATTAGTGCTCCCCAGCGGCGGAATATTGCTCACGATATTCCATCCCTACCATGGACCCTCAATCTCACTCATAGAAAATCCGTCGATGATCTTTAGTGACTTTTTTTAAAGTGTGCTACCTTTTTGTGCAAGCCCGCTCCAGTGTTGAGCTTGCCTAACTTTTGTGAGCTGATCTATAATGACAGGCGTACTTGAAGTTTTTTTTTGCTGTTCTCTTCTTCACCAGCGCAAAATGCAACAAATTTAAAAACTATGGCATGACGCTGGCATACTGAAAAAGCACACGGCAAAACATTAACTTCAGTATGGCCTCTAATGATACATCGGGGCCAATGCCCTTAAACCGGCAGACCTTTTTTATTATTCTTTTTTTTTTGTAATTGGTGTTTCTGCGGTTCTTTTAAGAAGTGCAGCTTTCTGCTCATAATGTATGCTGCGAACTATTTCCCATTTACCTGTTGTATTGCAGCAACTCTCAGCTGTTGTATCGAATATTAAAGGCTCATGTTGCACATTTGTCGGCGGAAGAGAAACTATATTTGAACCCAAACTTCATGTTTCAAAAAGGAAATTATAGGAAGATTTGGGTACATCCATGCTCTAAATAGTCTGCAGGGAAAAATAAAAAGGCCATTTTGCTTAGTGTAAGCTTTGTCCCTTTTAATGCTTTTCTCCCCCAGGACCGCCACTAATTACTGTTCAAACACAATATGTTTAATGCTACATGTTGCCAAATACACCCTAATAATTCATTATAATTTCATTCAGTAAGGATATGTTTGCATACAGCTGAAGATGCTCGACTCATTACCCAAAACCTTGCTACATGTTGCTTCTTGAAATAATTGAATTTCTGTATACTCTCCAAAAAGCGTTTTACGTTTTTTTTATGAACTATGATTTGTACCAACTTGTTTGGATGTTTAATTTAGAAACTCAAAGATTTGTCATCTGTGTGTTTCAGCAAAATGAGTCTTCAAACCGAGGATGGATTCACATGTGGCAGATTTAAATGCGCCTTAGGGCCTCGACAGGCGAGCGCATGCGCTAATACGTATTTATTGGATGTGTGAAGGCTGCCTCACAGTAACCACCATGCAGAAAACATATCTCCAGTAGTTGTTAAAATATTAACAGAAAAAAGTGAAAAAGCTTCATGGTAACACATCGAATACTGCATAGATTTTACCGGAGCTGTCCAGGATTAGAAAAACATTGGCGCTTCCTTCCCAAAACAGTGCCACCCCTGTGCGTGGGTTGTGTCAGGTATTGCAGCTCAGCAAATAGGACTAAGCTGCAATGCCACACACAACTCATGGACATGGATGGCGCTGTTTCTGGAGGAGAGACATCTAGTCCTGGACATTCTCTTCTATTAATGAACCTGTAGACAATAGAATTCTCCACATTTGGCAGGGGATAGAATAGTAGGACACGTGCTGATCCTTTAAGGGGCGCTGAATTCGTGTGGACCCTCCTCAAAGAAATTCTGCGGCATTTACAGTAGCAGCAAAGTGTTCTCCAGCCAGCCAATCCCCACCAATCAGCTGCACTTAAATACCAGCCCCTCTGTCTGGAGGATGCTGGTTTCCCAACACTGTGATGCTTGCAGTAAAGGATGTTGTCGTGCAGGTGGCCAGACGTGGAAGGTGAACATGACCTGGTACAACGGAGTCGTCTGCTGCAACATTTTGAACCCACCAACTTATCTAAAATAACCACTGACAACTTTTCTTTTGGATTAATTTTTTGGCCACAGCAGCCAATTTATTATAAACATAACAATAAACATAAATATACTTTTTTAACCCTATTCTGAAACTATTTAGGAGAGATCCTTGGAGCCCCAAGAGAAACTATCTGTCGCCTCACCAACCAAGGGAAAAAATAGGTGTAACTGTCTCCCGTCTCCTAAGGCCCAACTCGGGAGACCCTATTTTCCCAAACCACGCCTCCCGTCTCTAATCACATGACTCGGGAGACTCACCACTTCGCCTCAAGTCGCCTACCTCTCGACCCCGAGGCTATCTAGCCATACACAGGCTATCCACAGCAACCATCTTTGCAGGGAACCCCCCTGTCAAAGCCAAGAGGCGACAGACCCACCTACTACCGTATTTAATCAGAACCAGGGGGGGTAACTATCCCGCCCCTGCCTCCCCCCCCACACACTTTTATGTTGACTCCAAGGACCCCTCCCTAACCGCTGCTATGATGATATTTACCCCCCCCCCTTTCTCCTTTTTCTTTTGGGCGGGTGGGTGGGACTCTTCTCCGTTCAGCTCCCGGTCCTTCTTCCTCTTCCTCTGCTCCCAGACTGGCTCCTCCCCCTGTTTTTGCGCACTTTCTTCCCCCAGAATCCCCCTCTCCCTCACCCCTTTTTCCCATCATGCCTTTATTTTGAAATCTTTAACCCTTTCCCTCCCCGTTAACCCTGTCATGTCAGCCTTCCCTTACAGCCCTGCGGGCTTCAGTTCCGGCCTCCCTATCTTTTTCAGTGGGAATTGGTGTGTACAGCGACATGTTCTGAGTGTCTGTGCAGGGCGCCAGACATGGGAGGTGAATAGTCCTGTTCAGCGTAAATGGTGTTCTGTGTGGTATGCAATCCCTGGTGTGTTGGTGTGGTGTGAACTGTGTCCTGTACTGCTTGGAACGCTTACCATCTAGGTTGAGGAAGGTCACTAGGTTCCATCTTGGAGCCGTCCCAATTGGAACGGTCACCCCGCTTGCAGGTTACTGATAGGTGAGCTATTATTTTAGGTAATATTTGTCAACCCTCCAGCTAGTCCAGTTACTGGGAAATATAACTTTAGTTAAAGGGGTTGTCTGGTTACCAGACAACAGGTTTCCTGAGGTTAGTTGTCTTGTTAGAATAGGGCCCCACGAGACAATGAGGACCCTTATCACGGGCTCGTGGGCTTAAGTGTTAGGGCTAAAATGTGAACCAATACCTCGTACCTAATATATTTAATCTGTGTATGCATGCTGATGGTATGATAGGTGAGTATTTTGGGTGTTTGTCAGTCATTATGTTATGTCTGCCCACGAGTCCCGTTCCAGTTCGCAGTTCACTTGCTTTTGGTCTTCTGTGTACATCTATGGTCTTCTCCTTCTCAACCAACGATGTTCTGTCCAACTGCTTTTTCTCACCTGCTATACGTAACCTGTTTCTATCCATGTTAACACAAAAGAGTATAACAGCAATATTATAGTAACTTCTTTATACTGTATAGTCTTCCTGAGTTCCCACAGTACCTTTACGTTATACCCCAGGGGATATGTTATTCTGTATGATAAATACATTCTTGTTACATGTGCCTCTCATTTATTATGGTCCTGTGATAATATCCACACTGACTAAACTGCTTTGAAATTTGAGTTGGTGACTAAGTGTAGATAATAACATAAAAAAAACCTAAATCTATGTTGGTCCTTTGTTCTGCTGAACAATATGAGACTTTTTACTATGAGACAAGCGACTAAACATAATGCTTAACTTCTCCCAGGCACCTCTGCCTGAACTCCCAAACTTTGATACTGTCTAGATGCTAATCATGAAGACCTTGCTGGTTTGTACCTGACTAAACATATTGTTTATACCTTTAATGTATTCATTCAGCCACTCACAATTAATGATAATATCTTTCAGATTTTCACCTTTAAATGAAAGCATTGTTTCTTTTATGGAGAGCTAGCTTAGCTGCTCAACATCCTGATGCTGACCCTTGCTGCACAGACACTAATATATGCAAGTATATATTAGGGTGGTTTCACATCTGCGCTCAGGGTTACAGTTTTCCTGCTCCGTTGGAAGCGCAGGAAAGGGGAATGCCTGTGATCGAATGGCTCCATCTCTGGATGGAACCGAACAACACCGGATGGATCCTATTGACTATAATAGGGTCCGTCCACTTTCCACCCAGCTGCCTGGCTCTTGGATGGAAAAAAAGGGTTCCAACGCAGATGTGAAACCAGCCTTCAGTTCACAATCCCTTGCAAGCAGTCCCTCCATCACTTCAATGTCTGTCTTTTATGGTGTGCTTATGTCTGTGCTGTTAAGTGTAGTAGTCTGTGTATTGTTATGTGTATTGTCTCTGGGTCAACATCGGGTCATTGTCTCGTGCTGGTGTCACAAAACTTGGTGGTGTCTGTGTGTCTGTTCTCTCTAATCTGCTCCATGTGATGTGATTGGTTGGTAGAAAAAGGTTGTGGGTGGAGTTAGAGCTAGAGGTTGGTTGAGAGAATGTAGTCGGTAAAGGAGGACGTGTAGGCTGAGGCGCTCATGCTGAAGCCTAAGCACATGCCAAAAAAATTCCAATTTGTCTTGGGATATGTTCTCCTGATGGACCAGAGAGTCAGAGACGGAAAAGGTGTGAGGAACAGTAGAGAACAGTGTGTGTTATGCTCCTGGTGTTCAAAGTGTTCTTCCATGGACTTTTTCAATCAGATAACTGAGAATGGTATTGTCTGTGTTCCTGGGAAGAAGCGCCACTCGAACACAAAGGCGTTTGGGGATTGTAAAGCGAGAAACAAGTATGCCAGAAGTATTATTTGACTGTTGTTGTGTAATGTTTGGAAAATCAAAGTTGGAAACACTAACTAAAGAACCATATGCCTCCTGTTTAAACCTAATTTTTGACTGTGGATTTGTTTATTTGACTGGAACGACTCATTACTTACAAGGGGCACTGGCGTCACGTGAAACAGTAAGTCATAAATTTTCTTAGTACAGTTGCTAACTTTACCCCTATGTGCAGCCAGTCCATGCTGCATTTTGGGAGAGCCATCGTAGACAACCATTATTTCTCCCCACTGTCTTCCCCACCTGAAGGTCTGGCGCTCGGCTGCTGCACCAGCAGCCCACTGACTGCCCTGGGCTACTGGAAATTTTCCCTGCCGAGCAGCTTCCAGTCCGGGCCTGACTGGCTATTATTTTAAGTAATATTTGTCAACCGTTTAGCTAGTCCAGTTACTGGGAAATATGACTTTAGTTAAACGGGTTGTCCGGTTACCAGACAACATGTCTTTCTTGAGTACCTGTGCCCAAAACTGCCTACAATATTCCATGTGTGGTCTGACCAGTGACTTGTAAAGAGGAAGAACAATGCTCTCGTCTTGTGCCCCTAGACCTCTTCTGATGCCCCCCCGATCCTATTTGCCTTGGCAACAGCTGCCTGACACTGGTCGCTGCAGTTAAGTTTACACCCAGATGGAGACGTAATACAGTCTCTCGCTCTTGGGTGGCAGCAGTGTCTGTTCCCTCTGCACTGTGTTTGTCAAGATAGTCAATCTCAAATCCAAGGGCTCCGGCTTTTGCTGCCTTTCCCTCTCTGGCAGAAGCAGCTCCCCTGCAGACTATTGCACCTCCAGAGTGGCACCACAGCTCTCTTATACAGTTCCTGTGCTATCCTCCTGCTGTGCCGCAGCAACAAATCCTCATGTAGGGCGCCTGCAGGGTACAGAGATGGTTCGGGCTCTTTCTCTGGGGGTTGGAGTTTTATACACACAGCACTTTCAGACACCACTAATATCTGGCATTTCATAAGCCTGAATTCACCACCGTGTATTTGATTGTGATGCACTCGTCTCTCTCCACCTTTCAGTGCCTTGCTTGACAGAAGGGGCGGAGCCTAGCACGGCAGAAGCCATGGTTGTTTGTTAGAGCAGCTGAGAGTACAGTTAGAGAGGGGAGCAGGGCATCAGCAGGGTCAAAGCGGGACAAAAGGGTGTGGTCAGGGGGCGGGGTTTATCACAATTTATGATTTTATCTTTTTCGTTGTAAAAAGTACAGGGCCATTTCAAAAAAGACTGGGTGAAAATTCTGCAGCACTTCTGCATCCAAAGAACATTCAAAATTTGTGCAACTGGTGCTGATATTGACTGGAAATGTCGTACTATGCAGCACTCCCCCTGACCTCCTCCGAAGGCTTCCCGCTGTCAGCACTTCCTGGCTTCCGGTTCTTAGCAGCCTGTAGTGGCCTCACCTGACCCACATCACCTGACCAGGTGAGGAAGAGCACCACATAGCATGAAATCAGCTGCAGATACGCGGCTAATTTCCAGTCAAAATCTGCACCAATGGTGCGGATTTTGACTGTTTTTTGGATGCAGAAATGCTGCGGAATTTGTGGCGGAAATTTCTGCTGCGGACACTTCACAGCATTTTCGCCACGTGTAAACATACCCAAAGTCGACTTGAGGTATGCTGCCACGTGTAGAGTGGCCTCAGTAGTAACAGTGAGCCTTACATTATCCCTAATAGTAATATGGTCCCCCATTTTGGCCCCAGTAGTAATAGTGTTCCTCATATCAGCCCCAGTAGTAATAGTGTCCCCCACAGTAGCTCTGGTAGTAATAGTGCCCCGCACAGTAGCCCCAGTAGTAATAGTGTCCTCTATATCAGCCCCAGTAATAATAGTGACCCCCACAATGTCCTCAATAGTAGTAGTGACCCCTATATATATTAGCCCCAGTAGTAATAGAGATTCAACACAGTGGCCCCAGTAGTAATATTATCCCCTATGTTGGCCCCAGTAGTAATAGTGACCCAAACAGTGTCCTCAGTAGTAATAGTGACCCTCACAGTGGCCTCAGTGGTAATAGTGTCCCCCATATTAGCCCCAGTAGTAATAGTGTCCCTCATAGTAGCCCCAGTGGTAATAGTGCCCCCACAGTAGCCCCAGTAGTAATAGTGTCCTCTATATTAGCCCCAGTAGTAATAGTGACCCTCACAGTGGCCTCAGTAGTAATAGTGAACCCTATATATATTAGCCCCAGTAGTAATAGAGACCCAACACAGTTGCCCCAGTAGTAATAGTGTCCCCTATGTTGGCCCTAGTAGTAATAGCGACCCCACAGTGTCCTCAGTAGTAATAGTGACCATCACAGTGGCCTCAGTAGTTATAGTGTTCTCCATATCAGCCCCAGTAGTAATAGTGTCCCACACAGTAGCCTCAGTAGTAATAGTGTCCTCTATATCAGCCCCAGTAATAATAGTGACCCCTACAGTGTCCTCAATAGTAATAGTGACCCCTCACAGTGGCCTCAGTAGTAATAGTGTCCCCCACAGTAGCTTCAGTAGTAATAGTAAACCCCACAGTGTCCTCAGTAGTAATAGTGACCCTAACAATGGTCTCAGAAGTAATAGTGATCCCCACAGCGACCCCAGTAGTAATAGTGACCCCTATATCAGCTCCAGTAGTAATAGTGACCCCAACAGTGGCCTCGGTAGTAATAGTGATTCTCAAAGTGGCCTCAGTAGTAATAATGACTCCCACAGTGTCCTCAGTAGTAATAGTGACCCTAACAATGGTCTCAGAAGTAATAGTAATCCCCACAGTGACCCCAGTAGTAATAGTGACCCCTATATCATCTCCAGTAGTAATAGTGACCCCAACAGTGGCCTCGGTAGTAATAGTGATTCTCAAAGTGGCCTCAGTAGTAATAATGACTCCCACAGTGGCCTCAGTAGTAATAGTGCCCCCTATATCGGCCTCAGTAGTAACAGAAACCCTCCCAGTAGCCCCAGTAGTAATAGAGCCCGCCTGTGACCAATATACTTACTCTTCTCTTGGTCTTCAGAGCGCCACTGTTCTTTTTTTCGTTGCTGCTGCGGGCAGAAGTGTGTGCACCCAGACACCTCCTCCCATCTCCTCTCCTCGTGTGGAACCAAGGAGGAGAGGTCAGGGGAGGAAGATCCCAGGTGCACACACTGCTGTCAGTATGTGCATCATGCAAGAAGTGCCAGTGAGGGATTACCAGCTGGGGAGCTGCAGCACCTTGGCTGGCAATCACCTTCATGGTGACTAGATGTCCTGAAAGTGAGACAAAAGCGGGACAAATGGCTATCCCGCTTGGGATGCTGGGGAAAGCAGGACACAGGGTCCCAAAGCGGGACTGTCCCACCTAAATCCGGACGCCTGGTCATGTTAATATAGCCTATCTGTAAATGTGCTGCATGCTTTACAATATCTGAAAACTGGTTTTACAATGACACTTATACATGTGGCCCTATGTGCCTGTTGTTAACTATGGCTTACAGGCTTAACACCTCTTGTGTTGGTGATCTCATAGATACCTTCTTATCTACTGGTTTCTTAAACAACTTCTTTGGTTATTTTAACAATAGACGGACCATTTAATGCAATGACATTGCAAAAATGCTTCAATGACTTTCTTTGTCTAGAGGTAAAGTTCTCATGTCAGCCCCCTATATATGTAAAACTGTGTGCGTATTACTTAAGTGGTGCCATGTAAAAATATTGATTGGAAAAATTACTGCGGCTCCCCTCGCTCTGAAACATTTCAACAAAGAAAGTGATGTTATGAAGCCAAGGAGAGTGTCATTGAGGAAATTGATGTGCATTAGCAATTTTACATGAAGGACTGGGGTATCTTGGGTCATTATATATGAGAAGAGTGTATTATCCAATCATGTCTTAAACTGTCACAACCCAATATCCATGCCGGACTGGGATTTTAATGGGATGGGAATCTGTGCTAAGTGTTAAGTATCTCAACGCACGCCTCAAAAATGGCATAGGTAACTAACCCCTCCATATTGGTTCTTACTACACTGCAGGATTTGAATACTTTTTATGCAAGATGTATGTATATATTGTTACTTTGTAGCATTTTTTTCACACCCGTCTAAAAATTTTACATAGTACAGTCTCTCCGTCTGTAATAAATAATAGTCCTAGCATATCCAATCATATAACATAAATACCATCCACATTAGGCTACTGATAATATAAAAAACAGCATGTATCAGCATAGAAATGGGTGATAGTAATTGGTATCTAAATCAGCTGGATGTCCCCTCCTCCGGTTCCCCTCCTATCAATCTATCTTCTAACTGTCTAATTCTAAGTCGCCATAAGCCGTGAGAGTCCCATGGGTCGAGATAACTGGAGACCAGGTTCTGAGGAACCTTTCTATTGTAGCATCCCTCATTGCTGATAGTTTTGCATACTGCATTATCTTAGAGATCCTGTCAATGACCGGTCTAATATGTAGGGAGAAAAAAGAAACACAGCAGCACTCTAAGGATTCAGCCACACCGCTGGTGCAAGGCACTATGCAATAGCCCAGTTAGGGTCCCGACTCCCTGGGTCCACCGTTGGTCATCAATGTAGAAAGGAAGAACCAGGCAGCATTCATTAAAATCCTCTTCTTTATTGAGAAACCATGAGGAAGCAAGCAGTTGTTTGTGATCAAGGACTTTTCTCACATTGTCCGAGGCCTGTCGGGAAATATAGTGGATTTTAGTGCTGAATTGCAGTGGAATTTATAAAAGTGAAATCTATAGCAATTCCACAACAACTCCCACATGTAAAGGTGCATTTACACACACAGATGATCGCTTCAAATTCGTCAGAAACTAACAGTTTTGGGCGATCATTTTTCATTAGGTACTAATGGGTTAATCAGCCCATTAGAAGATGACTAGTTTCATTTGCATGTATTGAGAGAACAGCAGGTGGTCTGTTCTCTAAATACATTGCTAGTGTTCTCCAGCAGGACAGCAGCTGAAAGAATGTTATCAATGCAGAGAACTCAGAGTGCAGTCTCTCTTATCAGGGGTGACGGATTTTAAGCTGAGCTGAACTCAGCTATGGACAAAAAATGCACGGTAAGTGCACGATGGGCACACATTTACAAGCATCGATCAAAAGATGGCTTTTGAGCGAATTTTGAGCGATCATTGTTGTGTGTGAAAGAGCTTTAAGACGTAGATTTAACTGTGACAGAATAAAAGATCTACTTATGTTGCCCTCTTTGAAAAAAAATAAATAAATTGCATAAAAATAGGATTATTTGGTAGATTGTAGATGTAGAAGGGTGCTAAAAATATTTTTTTTGTTAAAGGGGTTTCTGGGTATCCAGACAACATTGCCTCTATACCACCAAATGTGTTAAAGTAACAAAAAGAGCTGTAATTACCTGTCCTCTGCTATGGGTATCCAACGCTATAGCCCCGCCATCCTCCCGGTGTTTGTGGATATAATGTTATAGGAAGTCACCTGACCACTGCAGCCTATCTATTAGTATACTCAAGTCTTTTTCACATCTGCTGCTTAGCCCAATTCCTCTCATTCTGTATGTGCTTTCTTGCCCAGATGAAGGACTTTGCGTTTCTCCTTCTTAAATACCATTCTGTTAGTCGCCGCCCACTGTTCAAGCTTTTCTAGATCTTTTTGAATACTCTCTCTTCCCTAGTGTTAGCTATCCCTCCTAGCTTTGTGTCATCAGCAAATTTGATCAGTTCCCCCTCTATTCCCTCCTCCAGATCATTTATAAAAATGTTGAACAACACTGGGCCTAGGACAGAGTCTTGTGGTACCCCACTGATACATTCTTCCACTTGGATGTGCAGCCATTTATGACTACTCTTTGAGTACGATCACTCAGTATTTCCCTGATCAACCCAGTCAGTGATACTGTCATAGAAGGAAATCAGATTCGTCTGGCATGACTTGTCTGTTACAAACCCATGCTGCTCTGGTGAATTGCTCCATTTTCATCCAAGTACTTGCATACATGCTGTTTAATAATGTGTTGAAAGATCTTTCCCCGGTATAGAAGTCAGGCTCACAGGCCTGTTGTTTCCTGGATCCACCTTCTTCCCTTTTTTGAAGATAGGGATAACATTTGCCCTTTTCCAATCTTCTAGGATTTCTCCTGTTCTCCAGGAATTTTCAAAGATTATGGCGAATGGTTCAGCAATTACCTTCGCTGCTTTTTTAGTATCCTAGATTGTAATTCATCTATCTGGACCTTGAGACTTGAATTCATTTATATAAGCTAACTGTTCCATGACCATCTCTCTGCTTATAGATAGGCTGCATTATTTTATTCCCCCAATAGTACAGGGAAGATCAGCTGATGTTCCATCTACTTTCTGAGAGAAAACAGATACAAAATAGGAATTTAAAAGTTCGGCCTTCTTAACATCATTCTTAACCAATTCACCATTTTCATCTTGTAAGCATCCAATAGCATCTTTGACTTTTCTTTTGCTTTTGACATACCCCAAAATCCTTTTTTATTGCTTTTGGCCTCTGTTGCAAGCCTCAATTCATTATTAGCTTTAGCTTTTATGACACTTGCCCTACAGTTTCTGCAGACAGCATTATGTTCTTCTTTAGATATCCCCCCCTCTTTTCATTTGATAAACCTATTTTTCTTTGTTTGTAACATGTGTGCAAGTTCTGCGTTCATCCATCCTGGTCTCTTTAAATGCTTCCCATCCTTCCTTCTTTTAGGGATTGTTAACGATTGTGCTTTGAGAATCTCATTTTCAATATTTCCCAACCTTCTTGGACATTTCTGTCCTTAAGAACATACATCCAATGGATTTTTTCTATCCTCTTTCTGAGTTCATTAAAATCTGCCCTTCTGAAATCCAACCTTGAGATCTGAGTTTTCTCAGGTCTTCCCTTTTTTATCCAAAATTCAAGGATAGCATGATCACTGCCTCCTAAGGTCGCCACCACACTTACTTCCTCAACCCTTCCCTCCCTGTTGGTAAGAATTAGGTCCAAGATAGCAGATCCTCTTGTTTTCTCTTCAACTTTTTGGAAGATAAATTTGTCAGCAAGAGCGGAAAAGAATTTGTTGGATTCATTACTTTTACTTGAGAGAGATTCCCAACAAATATCTGGATAGGTAAAATTTATCGGTGCACTTGTTATTTCAATACCTGCAACCATTTTTGAGTTACAGATGGTGTCATGTTGACTATTAATAACGTTATGTTAAATGGTGTATTAAGGAAAACAACAATTACATCTTTTCAGGTACCAGAAGATGCCATTAACAATCCAGGACAGAATTAAGATCATCCTAATCATTGGTAACAGAAGTTCACATGAGGAGGCTAAAACTTTCAGTCAGAAACACCCAAGAAGACAGCCAGGGAGTGCATGAATTGTCAGGAAATTGATGCAGAAGTTCAGGAAAGCTAATAGTGTCCAGAACATACCAATAAATGCTAGTTTCTTGGACTGAATCCAAGATGGCTGCCACAAAAATGGCCAACAGGCAGAACCATGGCACCAGAAAGTTTTCGTATGTAAGAGTTCTATAAAATTTCCTACTTGCATCAATTTTCCTTCAAAAGACATTTTGGATGGCCGGACTTTCGAATCATCATATATAACTATCTTATGTCTGTATATAAAAGGCAAGACATATCGGTGACGCCACACTTCTTAAAATTCCTCCACAGGCAAATCTGCACCAAAATCTGCATAGTGGGCTGTGGATTTCCTAAGGGTTAAATCCACAGCAATTCTGTGGCATTACATATACCACAGAATACATATAGATACATATTAATATTTTACTTTGTCAACAACAAGGCTCTATAGATGTAACATGACTGATATATATTTATATATATATATATATATATATATATATATATATATATATATATATATAGGTATATGGCAGTCATGTTACATCTACAAGGTCTTATTGTTGATGAAGTATTCTGGGCCGTAACCCTCAACCACAGAGAGAGGCGCACACTGTTTCTACTGCTTGATGTTCATTTAGTGTCATGATTAAGCACTTACAAGTCTTGTACCAGGATTAATTAGCACCTTAGGAGATAAACATATTTATGCAACTCACATTCACTTTTAAAATGGTTAATGGCTCAAAGTATTGTGGTTTTTAGCATTTTGTTAATATTTCTAATTGACTCGTGTACATGGTTACATTACTGTTTGGCTGAGGTTCTGCACACTTGTGAAGAATGGCTGCTAAATGGTTAATGAAGTTGTCCGGTTAGTTAAACATTTAAAAGTTAAGTTCGAATTAGTTAAAACAATAAAACAAAGGGTACTTTCCTGTCCTCAGCGTCCATGATCCAGCGCTCTAGCAGTGCGATACTCCCGACATACATTGACAGTGGAAGTCAGGTGACCACCAAAAAGGAAGAAAAATATGTTTATCAAATGGAAAGAGGAGAAAATATCTAAAGAAGAATATAATGTGGTCTGCAGAAACTGTAGGGCAAGTGTCAAAAAAAGATAAAGCTAATAATGAATTGAGCCTTGCAACAGAGGCCAAAAGCAATAAAAAAGGTTTGGGGGGGGGGGGGATGCCAAAAGCAAAGGAAATGTCAAAGAGGCTATTGGATGCTTACAGGATGAAAATGGTGAATTGGTTAAGAATGATGTTGAGAATGCCGAACTTTTAAATTCCTATTTTGTATCTGTCTTCTCTCAGAAAATAGATGTAACATCAACTGATCTTCCCTGTGCTATTGGGGGATTAAAAGAATGCAGGCTATCTATAAGCAGAGAGATGGTGAGGGAACACTTAGCTAACAAATGAATTTAAGTCTCAAGGTCCAGATGAATGACATCCTAAGATACTAAAGGAAGCAGCAGAGGTAATTACTGAACCACTCGCCATAATCTTTGAAAATTTCGGGAGAACAGGAGAAATCCCAGAAGATTGGAAAAGGGCAAATGCTGTCCCTATCTTCAAAAAAGGGAAGAAGGTGGATCCAGGAAACAACAGGCCTGTGAGCCTGACTTCTATACCAGGAAAGATCTTTGAACAAATTATTAAACAGCATGTATGTAAGTACTTGGATAAAAAAAGGAGTAATTAACCAGAGACAGCATGGGTTTGTAACAGGCAAGTCATGCCAAACTAATCTACTTTCCTTCTATAACAGAATCACCGACTGGGTTCATCAGGGAAATCCGGAAGATATAGTATATCTTGACTTTAGTAAAGCATTTGATGAAGCATCTCATAAAATATTTATTCAAAAATGACCAAATATGGGATTGACAAGGCAACTGTTAGGTGGATTCACAACTGGCTGAGTGATCGTACTCAAAGAGTGGTCATGAATGGCTGCACATCCAAGTGGAAGAATGTATCAAGTGGGGTACCACAAGGCTCTGTCCTAGGCCCAGTGTTGTTTAACATTTTTATAAATGATCTGGAGGAGGGAATTAATGGGACACTGATCAAATTTGCTGAAGACACAAAGCTAACACTAGCTAAAACTAGGGAAGGAGGGATAGCTAACACTAGGGAAGAGAGAGTATTCAAAAAGATCTAGAAAAGCTTGCACAGTGTGCGGCGACTAACAGAATGGTAATTAACAAGGAGAAATGCAAAGTCCTACATCTGGGCAAGAAAAATGAAAAAAAGCACATACAGAATGAGAGGAATTGGGCTAAGCAGCAGCACGTGTGAAAAAGACTTGGGTATACTAATAGATCACAGACTGAACATGAGTGAACAATGTGATGCAGCAGCCAAAACGGCAAAGACAATTCTGGGATGTTTTAAGAGAATCATAGAGTCTAGATCACGTGAGGTCATTATCCTCTCTACTCTTCCTTAGTCAGACCTCATCTGGAATACTCTGTCCAGTTCTGGGCACCCCACTTTAAAAAAGACATAGACAAACTGGAGCAAGTTCAGAGAAGAGTTCTCCTTCAATGGAAGTGTTCAAACAACGGCTGATGATTTAGTGAATCCTGCACTGAGCAGGGAGTTGGACCCGATGACCCTGGAGGTCCCTTCTAACTCCTGTTCTCCTGACTTTAGTGCTCACATACTGCGCGGCAAGATACCAAGACTTCGAAACACTGATATTGTGGCCTCTGATTGGCAGGTGGCGGTCACCAGACTTCTGCTGTCAACAGATGCAGTCAAAATAGCAGGGCTGCAGTGCTGGATCACCAAGAATGGGTAAGTAAGTACCCTTTGTTTTAACTTGTTTAACTTAATTTGCCTTATTAAAGACCAAGCGCTGTAAATATATATAGCTCTTTGTCCTGGGCCTTAGTCCTGGGGTTGATAGTAAAAGCTCCTGTAGCCAAGCAGGAGCAAGTTGGTTTCTTGGCTGTCAGACACAGCCAAGGACTCAAAGGAGAAGATAGAAGCAGTTTTTAACCATGAGGGGCAACACATGCAAGTATTCATTTAGAAGTGAAGTACTTCATGGTAATGAGAACATCTCCACTTATAAAATAAAAGATTATATTAATTGTTTGATCATATAGCTTATATCATAGAGCAGGGGTGTCAAACTAATTTCCACCAAGGGCCACATCAGCCTTATGGGCCGTTTATAAGGGGAGGAAATTGGCATAAATTCGTTCTCCAACAAGATTCCTTCTGGATTTTAAATCTGAACACGAGGTTCCCTTCTGGCATGAATTACAAACATCTCTGATCTTATGTATTTATATGGAGATTTAATTTAGCGATATATGGAATCTTCCCTCTAATGCTGATTGGTTAAGATAGATCATGTGATCACAGCCCATATAGTATTTAGCTGGTTTTTGGTTTTAAAGGAGTTTTCCAGGCACAAAATGGAAATTCTGAAAACGCAGAAATCCAAGAGGTACAGCTAAGTAGCAACAACCTGAACCTTTTATCTGCCACTTTGGACCCTTTTCTTTGTCCCATGCAGCTGCCAATCTGTTGCTGTATTTACATGCATCACTTCAGTAAACACAGCAACAAGCGGTTACCTACACCTCCCAGCGTGCATAGAGCTGTTTATTGGCCAGTGTTGTAGCTCCGCCCCCAGCTCACAGGTCCTACAACTTACTAGCAGCAACCTCCCTCACACTGAGAGAGCCAGAGAAAGCTGCTAAAGCAGGGAGACAAGACCGTCCAGTACTCTGAACTGCACATGAGCAATACAGCGCAGTGCTTCTGCCCCTGTCTTCCCATCATGTACTGCTCACAGGATGTTGGAGGCTATGGACAGGGTAGAAAGTAGCAAATTCAGACAAGATATTAGAGCAAATGGAGTTACATAGATGGAAAATGAAGGAAGTCACTAGATCAGGCACAGTGATCCTATTACATAATAACTGATTGTGATGATGTACATTAAATTTTAAAATGTTAGCCTGTGCCCAGATTACTTTTAAATAGATTTTAAAATGTTATTGCCCTTTTAAATAACTTTTCTTTTGTATTACATATTGTCATGATTAAGAGTTTTTTTTATTTTTGCTTGAAACGCGTAGGGTTTCCAATGATCTAGTTTTATTTCATCCAATATTAAAAATGTTTTTTTAATATTGGATTAAATAAAATGTTGTTCTTATTGGATTCTGTTACTGGATACAAGTATCTTTGTCACATGTCCACACCTGGTGTCCACTGGAAGTCTCTGAGTGTCCTCTGAACGCCAACAGCAAAGTCTCAGAAGCACTGAGGCAACTCGTTAGAAGGGTTAGTTTTTCTTATTATACGAGCACTCGTAGCACTAAAAAATACTTTCCAGTGAAATTCCCCGCTGCTCCAGCGTTGACATTCCATTTTTTTCTCAAAGGTCTTTGTTGACTTGCCCATTAGGTTCATCTATATGACCACTGCAGCCAATTGTTGGCCTCGGCAGCCTTGTGCAACATCGCCACCGAGGCCAGGGATTGGCTGCAGTGGCTATGTGGATGTACGTCATAGTTGCAGAAAAGCAAACAAAGAAAACCGGAGCGCCAGCGCTGGAGCGGCGGGGGATGGGAGTATTGGTTATGTTTTTATTTGATCCCATTTAGGCTAATTTTTTTTTCAACTCCAGGAAAACCATCAAAGTTTCTGTTGTATCCTCACTTTCTGAACTATATTAAGTATCTCCATCTGTATCGCTTCACGTGAAGACTCTATCTCCAGGATAGCGAGAAAGCAGGTGTCCTGGATGGGGAGCCGCTCTATTCATTGCTATTAAAGTGAAAACATTTCTGACAAAACCTGACAGCACTTGGAATTCAATAAGTTTCAGTAGAGATATTTTCTGCTGCTGTGAGACAGATTATCCAACGCTCGTTCCTTTTACACTCACTGGTGTCAAAATGTCATAAATATTTCACAACTGGGAGTACTCATTTCTGTTCTTGTCCCACTTGGCGTCTGTTCGCCGTGTTTTCAATGAAGGACAGGTACGTGAGGATGAGAAAGGATTTCATTATCCAAACATCTTACCTACCTGTAAGACACAAATCTCATAATATTAAGACTGCTTGGACTCAAAATTGTCAGAAAGCCGCTAAACTTGTCCAGCCCCCCTGTTGGGTCTTGTTACCACACTCCAAACTCCCAAAATACTTACTAGAGTTAAAAGTGGAGACTCACTCATCAATGGAGGACAAGCGTTGACTTGAAGAAAAAAATCTAGTTGTTGAGAGATTTAAAGTTTCATGAGTAACGGAAGAGATTTTTAGGGTTTGGTACAAGAATTAAACTTTATCGCTTTGTAAAACTGCCTGGAGTCTCACTTTTACTTCATTTTTCTAGTTTGAACAATATAGCAAGACCTGCGTGGATGGATTGGGATGCACTATGATTGTTGGAGATGTGAGAGGGGTAAATGCAGTTTAATGCAGGTTTAGGGTGGATTCAGACGACCGTATATCGGCTCGGTTTTCACGCCGAGCTGATATACGGTGTCCTCATCTGCAGGGGGAGGAGGATGGAAGAGCCAGGAGCAGGAACTGAGCTCCCGCCCCCTCTCTGCCTCCTCTGCACTATTTGCAATGAAAGAATGTGGGGCGGGGCTAAGTTCTGCTAATTAGCCCTGCCCCGCCTCTCCTCATCGCAAATAGTGCAGAGGGGCGGAGAGGGGGTGGAGAGGAGGCAGAGAGGGGGCGGGAGCTCAGTTCCTGCTCCTGGCTCTTCCATCCTCCCCCCTCCTGCAGATGAGGACACCATATATCGGCTCGGCATGAAAACCGAGCCGATATACATTCGTCTGAATCCAGCCTTAAAACGTAGATCGTTATCGTTTTTTTTTTTTTTTTTGGTTATTGGCAAAAATTGTACAGCACTAATGTAAGTAATAATAGGTTGTGTGTGTGTGTGTGGGGTCGGCCTTTGTTCATTGGCTCATCACAGGATTTTTGGATAGAAGTGCCTGATTGGGTAAAAGAGGTCCCTCTTGCCCCCATTCTATCCCATGCTTCACTCATTTCCTATATAACATTGCTGCATTAGATACTGCTGTAGGAACTAACTGCAACTAGTGTCAGCTCCGGGGTATTCAAATCCCCATCAACAAAAATAAGCTGGATGTCAGAGCGGAGGACACTGCAGTTTGCCAAAGCACCGGTGAAGACCATCGCGAGGCATCGGGACGCCACAGAACAGGTGAGTATTGATTTTTTTAATGCAGGTTAGCTAGGGCTTATTTTCAGGGGGTGCTTATATTTCAAGCTCCCCCCAAACCAAGGTAGGGCTTATTATCAGGGTAGGTCCTATTGTCAGGGAAACACAGTATATGCAAATCGAATCCATCTACTTTATCATCTAAATAAAGTGCAATGTGTGATGAAAAACAATGCCAGGATTACTTGGATGTTTAAACCTTTACAGATTTCCAAAATTTGGCTTAAAGGAGATGTCCCGCGCCGAAACGGGTTTTTTTTTTTTTTAACCCCCCCCCCGTTCGGCGCGAGACAACCCCCATGCAGGGGTTAAAAAAACCACCCGCACAGCGCTTACCTGAATCCCGGCGGTCCGGCGTCTTCATACTTACCTGCTGAAGATGGCCGCCGGGATCTTCTACCTTCGTGGACCGCAGCTCTTCTGTGCGGTCCACTGCCGATTCCAGCCTCCTGATTGGCTGGAATCGGCACGTGACGGGGCGGAGCTACACGGAGCCGCTCTCTGGCACGAGCGGCTCCATAGAAGACTGCTGAAGACCCGGACTGCGCAAGCGCGGCTAATTTGGCCATCGGAGGCCAAAAATTAGTCGGCACCATGGAGACGAGGACGCCAGCAACGGAGCAGGTAAGTATAAAACTTTTTATAACTTCTGTATGGCTCATAATTAATGCACAATGTACATTACAAAGTGCATTATTATGGCCATGCAGAAGTGTATAGACCCACTTGCTGCCTCGGGACATCTCCTTTAATCATTAAGGCACAAACAAGCCACATAGCATATAGAAACATGTAATTTGGCATGTTGCTTGATTTCTATAGGAGAGCGTTTTCGGCATTCTTTGTGACATGTGCAGAGGTTGTGGCGCAGGGAGGAGGTGAGCTGTGACTATCGCCTATTATGAATGGTGGATCCTTTGTTATTTATATATGGGTTTTGCATTACATTCTAATTCTGTTTGTGATGATAATGAGATAACTACTGAAAAGTTCTCTCTACAGAACAGGAAGTACTAGTCTATTGTGAGGCTCAGTTGCCTAAGTAAAAACAGCAGGATTTCAGTTTTTTTAATAATAAAAAGGCATCACAATAGTCATTTTCTGATGATGCATGCCCTTAAAGGGGTTGTACCAAGATTGTCTTATATCACCTATAAACAAGATAGGTGATAAAAGTCTAATCAATGGGGTTCTCATCACTGCGACCATCACTGATCCTGAGGACAGGGGTCCCGTATCACCCTTTCCTTTTCATGGACGGTACGCTACACCCCCTACGCCGCTCCATTCATTTCAGCCTTAGGGCTGACGGAAATAGTAGCCTACAAGTGTATGGATATCTACGGACCTCCAATGATGAATGGAGTGTCATCACATATGTGCAACTGCTGCTCCATTCAATCCCCTCCTCACTGCAGACACGGGACCCCTGTTATCGGGATTGGTGGGGGGTCTCAATTCCCACCGATCAGGCCATTATCATCTGTCTTGTGCATAGGTGATGAAAGTCAACCCCTTTAATGACCATATTAGGTACAGTAAAGGCAAGTGGCCTATCTTCTAGAAGATCTTTTGTACATCCTTCATTCTGTCTTACCTCTCACTGTATGAGAAAACAGAAATCTATCCAAATACATACAACATAATGAAAAGAAAAATAGGTAAAACTATGAATTCTGACTTTCAAAACAAGAGAATCCTAAATATGTAACATGCAGAACAAATGCGAACCAGAAACCTCTGTTGTAATCTTGCTACTTTTAATAAAAACCAGAGACTATGATGCGAGATAGGAGGCAGTAATATCACGTTCCACATGTGCAATCGGCATCTGATCCGCTGCGATGGAGACACAACATTTTCTTCTGAGACTTCTCCTATGTCTAGTAGCGATATTTAATAACGAGGGGAAGCGGTAATTTTTAAGACCATTTTTAGGTCACTGAGAAGCCAGTAGCCCGGTTGTGGACAAATGACTGAATATACTAGGAGCCAGATGAGTTTTTTGCAGTTGTTTCAACAGACATCATATAACTATATATAACTTGATTCGGATCAAGCGCCACAAATTTACAGTGCTTGGTCCTGGGACTTAAGGCCACTTTATAATTAACCCCTTAGTAAGACGGCCCTCTTTTTTTGGCTTTTCCTCTGAATTTTCCAAAAAATCCTTACTCTTTTATTTATCCATCAACATAGCAGTCTGAGGGCCCATTTACACGGCTGTAGGCGTTTTACTTGCACCCGCCAGTGCCATAAAAACGCCTGAATGGCAAAGGGCATGGCGCATATACGCCAAGGCCACAATGCCGTGGGTCCTGGGGAGACATTCCCCCCTCTCTCCCCCTTGCCAGCTCACCTCCTCTCTCCTCCCCTCCAACTGTTTGCAATGGGCAGGGGTGGGAGAGGGCGGAGCTAAGCTTGCATTTAACTCCCCCCCTGACCCACCCCCTCCCATTGCAAACAACGGCAAGGTGCGGAGAGGAGAAGAGAAGGGGAGGGAGTTTTGCAGTCATGCTGATGGTGGCTGATTTTTGCACCCTGAACTTCTTTGGGCGAGGAGAACCACTGTGCCTCCACTCTTTTGACTGCTCCTTGGTTTCAGGGTCATACAAATAAATCTAGGTCTCCTCCATAGTGACCAGTCGATCCAGGAAGTTCTTATCAGTCCGGAAACGCTGACAAATGGACCGGGAAGTTTTCCCTCGCATGCTTTTCTGATCTGTTGTCAAACATTTGGGGACCCACTTTGCAGATAGCTTCTTCATTTCAAATGTTCATGTATAATGACACAAACACGTTCACCAGAAATCCCCATGATGTCTGCTATTCCTTTAGCTGAAATTCCCCGTTTCTTTAGTATGAGGTTGTGCGCAGCATCGACGATCTCCGAAACAACAACCTCTCTCGGTCGTCCAGGACGTTCCTCATCATTGGTGCTGAAGTGGCCCGTTTTAAATTTGGCAACCCAGTTCTTAACTGTAGAATATGAAGAGCATTGATCCCCCAATGTCTGCGACATATCACCATGAATATCCTTCGCGGACTCTCCTTGCAGAAACAAGAATTTTATCACTCCTCTGCTCTCATTTGTGGTGAATATCGCCTTAGACTCCGCCATTTTGTTTGCCTAGATCACTGTTGCCATAAGCTACAAAGGCAACATTTTGAAAACATATATTAGACACATAAGGCTTTCATGTGATGTAACATTCGTTACCATAGAAACAAAAAAGAGCACAAAGCCAAAGACTTATCAGCAGCCCTTCGTATATAATGGGACATTTTGTTAACTGGCAATGATAAGGTATAAAAGGTGCTAGCCGGTGTGGAGTGAGGACGCCATTTTCTAGGCAAGTGCCCCATACTAGATAGTGAGAATCGTTCAACGTAAATGCATGCACCGACTCAACAACGGACAAGAATTTGTTTGCTTATTTTTATTCGTTCAGTTTATGTAAATGAAGGTGGACGGGCCAGAACGATGACCAACAAGCTCCATCTCCCTTCACTGAGAGATCGTCGCTACTACCTAAAAGAACAGGAGTGATTATCCCTAAGGGCCCTTAGGCTGGTGTCTTAGTAGTGGACAGTGTAGGAAGTTATTGCACATCCGTATATCCCAATCCCACTGACTACTGAATATCCTTGAGAAAATATTTTTCAGCTTATCATGGATTTTATGAAAACAGCATCTTCTGGTGGAGTTCTGGCGACTTATGCCTACTTGACCTTGGCTATAAGGTCCAACTAATCGCGAGTTGTTGTGATGCACTAATGTATTGCTGTGCTACCTCCATGCATTCTTGTGCCATTGCTTATCTTTTTGCTTTTCCCTTTACCAGTTATTTTGTATTTATATCATAAAATAGAATCATAGAATGGTAGAGTTGTAAAGGACCTCCAAGGACATCGGGTCCAACCCCCTGCTCAGTGCAGGATTCACTAAATCACCCCAGACAGATGCCTGCCCGGCTTCTGTTTGAAGACTTCCATTGAAGGAGAACTCACCACCTCCCGTGGCAACCTGTTCCACTCATAGATCACCCTCACTGTCTAATATCTAATCTGTGTCTCCTCCCTTTCAGTTTCATCCCATTGCTTCTAGTCTTAGATGAGAATAGGGCTGATCCCTCTCCACTGTGACAGCCCTTCAGATATTTGTAGAAAGCTATTAAGTCTCCTCTCAGCCTTCACTTCTGCAAGCTGAACATTCCCAGATCCTTTAACCGTAACTCATAGGACATGATTTGCAGACCGCTCACCATCTTGGTAACTCTTCCCTGAACTTGCTCCAGTTTGTCTTTTTTAAAGTGGGGTGCCCAGAACTGGACACAGTATTCCAGATTAGGTCTGACTAAGGAAGAGTAGAGGGGGATAAGGACCTCACGTAGTAGAAGGAGGATTTACATGCAGTGATATTTTTGAATCTTTTTGCTTCCAGTATTATATCTGTATTTTTGCAGTGACTTGATTGCACAGACATCAGTAGAAAAGAGCTCAAAATGTTAGACATGCCTGGCAAATTTCTTAGCACATTAGGTATCTGGTTTCTGAAATTTGCAAATCAAGAGGTAACATCGTCAGGATATGAAGCATAGTGTGCCTCAGTGATTTAACTAATTTCTACACAGACGATAAAGCGACTGAGACTCTGTTCACATCATGTTTTTATACTATGTGTAACGTAAAAGCTAAACATATACATTAAAAACAGACAAAAATGTATGCAATTTTAGTCATCTGTCTCTTTTCTTTACATATAGGTGAAACATAGAGGCGTACATTGCTATACGTTGTGATACACTTTTATTAAAATGAAATGATATGTTTTAGGGCTAACGCCCACGGCCAGATATCTGCCGCGTTTCACGCAATGGAAATCTACAGCATTATGCCGCAGCTATTGGGTTCTATTGAACCTAATAGCTTAATGTTCACGCTGCGGAATTCTACCGTGGCATGCTCTAATTGCCGCGGAAAAGCGCGTGGGCCGCTTCCATTGTAGTCAATGGAAGCCGGCCGTCATGCTATACTTCCACTGTGAGCATAGTGGAAGTATCATGCGATTAAGCATCACCAACCACTGCCAGCCACGTCATCCCCCACTGCCGGCGCGTCATGTGCTGTACTGCGCATGCGCGCCGGCTTGGGAGGCGGGACGTGCACGTCCTGGATCCAGAGAGGTCTTTGGGGGGTGCTGTGACGGACTGCGATATTCCACTGGCGGAGTCTGTCATGGCCGTGGGCATGAGGCCTTATAGGTGATTAATGAAGTTTTGTATTCAAAAGCCAGGAAGTAAACAAACAGGAAGTCAAACTAATGGGAGGGACACAGGAAGTGACCAATGGGAGGTTGTTTATCACCTAATTTACTTTACAAAAAAATGTAAACTTTTAACATATTGAGACTTATGTTTCAATATGTCATCTATTAACAGCAATACAAAAAACAGATTTATACATCATGCTTATGTTTTCTGTGCAGAACCGAAAAGTGTGATAGTCTTCATTAATCTATCTAGCAAAGCGATGTAAAGCTGAGCAAGCATAGTCAAAAGTAAGCCTTCCTGAACTATGTTTGCTACATTGAAATGGAAGGCCACGGCACAGTATATACCATGTTTAGTCATTTAAGATGTTGCCCGGTCACCATACAACATTGCCGTGACAGCTGAAGCTGTGCTAAAATAACAAAAACAGCTGTACTTACCCCTCCTCTCCCATGGGGAACCAGCTCCGTACTCCACCTCCCTCCTGGTGTTTGCGGTGGAAGATGTCATCACAGGAAGTCCACTAATGGATGCAGCCAATCAGACGCTTCAGGGTCACCGTTCTGAATCCTGGCATAATGGCACCCAGGATATAAGCGTTGATCCCAGGAGGATGGGCGATGATGCTACAACTTCCGTTAGGTCATTTCCTGTGACATTTTTCACAATAAACCCCAGGAAGATGGCAAGACTGCAGCTCTGGATCCCCGTGGCAGAGGAGGGGTACGTAAAGTTCTTTTTTTTTATTTTAACACAGTTGTAGCTATCGGGGGAATGTTGTCCAGTTACCAGATAACCCTTTTTAAACACATTATGTGAATAAAGCCTAAGAAAAGTTGCCTCTACCAAAACCCAACGATGAACCCAGAGGCGTAACTTGAAGCTCCTGGGCCCCAATGCAAAACCTGGAACGAGCCTCCCAACTATAATGCTTTATTCATAGTACTAGGCTCCCTATATGGAGAAGAGAGGCCTTATGGGCCCCCTAAGGCTCCTGGGCCCGGGTGCAACCGCATCCCCTGCACCCTCTATAGTTACGCGGCTAGATGAACCTGGCAGTTTAATCTTTTGTTCATCTCAGTTAATTATCCTTTTTTTTTTTTTTTTTTGCGGAGGATATCCAGTCCTTTGGACTTTTTTTGGCATCGGAGGGTTAAACAGTACATTCCTGCATCCCGCTAATATTTTTTGTGATAACATGCCTTAAATAAATAGAGAAGAGTGTAATGAAAGCAAATATGGCCTGACCTTTAGTGTATTTAAGAAAAGCAAATGTAGACCGTAATTTAAGAACTGCTAAATGTCTTCTTACCACTGGCTGTTCCTTAATCATGCCTACTTTTTAGCAGTATTCTTCCATTAAACCCTGGCATGTTTATGAGAACAATTTGAGGCGTTTAAGGCCAGTAGTAGATCGTCCGTTAATTTATTTGGTCCGTCGGAACCCACAATTTTCCAGCAGCGAAGAGACGTGTGAGCTCTGTATCTACCAGCTACTGTATCCGGCTGCCTTGTTCAGACACACGAACGCCTTGCCTCGGCCGAGATCTACGCAGCAGATTACCGATGTTCGAACGCTCTTGCATTTTTCGTCTTTCCCTTATCAGGTGGATTTTTCTGTTTTGTTACGGTCAGACTCATTTTCCAGTGAGTTAGTTTTGAAAAGATAAAAGGGCAAAGCCCGGCTCTCCTCTCCTCTTTTCTCATTTTTTGAAGTATTCTAAAGAGCCATTGGCTGCTGCCTGAGATATTCCTGCAAGATGTGGCAATTAATTTTCTTTTAATCAAGGTCGGATGAAGTAAATTGGTGCGGCTCTGAAGCCCCTCATTTTCTGTTTTCGCAGTGATGCAAAACAAATATGATCAGATTATGCTCCTTCTCACCTTATTGAATTAAGAAGCGTGAATGATCAGGGAGAGCCGAGATGTTATATAGAAAACTCACCCGCCCCCCTCCCCCAAATCTATCCAGAAGACACCGCAGGCCCTTGTGTAGAGGAGACAATTTTATCATCTTGAACATTGTGGATGTTTACAAGGAATCTCCTGCGAAATGTATCAGTCGGTGGATTTTTACAATTGCTCTATCTTATGTGCTTGTATATACGTCTTAATGGACTGATAATGCATTGCTGGTTCTGTAGAAAATTATTATTATAAGCCCTCATATATATATAAAAGCCCATTTACATGTATACACTTGGGTGTTGCTATAGGTGTTGTGTAAGGGGGGTTGTTATGGTTTGCTTACTGTTCATGTTGTTGGCGTGCCTCTATAGCTTTAAATTGGGAGGAAGTATTTTCGGGAGGCAGCAAGCTCTGGTCTCGGGACCTCTGACCGGTTTTCGGGAGGGGGGCAGTTAGTATTTGGGTGCCAAGCTAGGTAGAGTCACCTAAACCAGATTTCAAGCTCAACGGGCGTAATGAGTGTTGGACTGAACCAGTAGCCCTATGGGCAACATTATGACCCGGTATACTACTACAAATTTGCAGCCTATTGCAATCCTGTACTGTCTCCCTCATTTGAGTGAAGTGCCGGTAGGCCTCTACCTATGTTATCTGCCTCAAAATGTACATAACTCTTGATAATACTGTTAATTATCCGTTATTCAGGACTTTGAACTATCACTGGACAGATCGTTGTAAGGTATAGGAGTTTAAACCACACTCGGACCAATTTGGCCTTACTTGTTTGAAGTCTTTCCGGTTAATAAAGTTTATTTTGCAAGCAATATGACGTCCGGTTACGAGAGTTTCCTCAGAAGACACGGTGGGTGGGTATGCCGAGGAGTCAACACCGAGAGATGGTGTCTCGACCCAGAGGCGTAACTTGAAGCTCCCGGGCCCTGATGCAAAGCCTGGAACAAGGCCCCCAACTATAATGCTTTACTCATAGTACTGAGATCCCTATATGGAGAAGAGAGGCCTTATGGGCCCCCTAAGGCTCCTGGGCCCGGGTGCGACCGCATCCCCTGCATCCTCTATAGTTACGCCCCTGTCTCGACCTATCCTGTTCGGTGCCAGTCACAAGGGACTGCTAACGTTGCTTCCCACCTATGGGAAGAAGAGTACCGTGACTCCTACTCTGATGCAGTCTCAGCACCAAACTGAGGTGAGCCTACTGTTATCGGATAAACCGTCCCAAGCATCTACGGAATTGCTGCACGTTCATCACTACAGTTGCAGAGGTAGTAATTGCAACCGGGTTCTTACACCTTTGGTGGCCCATAGTCCTCTCAGCCACTTGAAAGGGGTTTTTCAGTTAGTCGTAGTAATTACATATCTGTCCAAATTAATAGCGTAAGTGCATTATCACAACAATTTTCTTTGAATTTAGTGAGAAATGAATTATAAACGAAACAGTTTAATTAGCAAAATCTTGTATAGAAGCAACATCAAACAACATCTTTTAAAATGTTTTGTTCTCCTTTGGCTTTTAATAGTGATTTCACCCTGTTCAGGATTCCTCCAGTAGATCGTATGATCATGCCCTTTAATTTGGGGTTGTGGAGCCGGACTTTAAGAAGCCTCACAAATAGTTTACCCTCATTGGTACAGGCCCTTCTGGTTTAAAGGCTGCACCAAACGTTCTCTATTGGGTTCATGCCCACCTATTGCCCTGCCATAGAAGCACTTCAAATCCAGGTTCATTAAACATGTGTATCACACTTTTTGCAGTGTGGCAAGGAGCTCCATTCTGCATAAAAATGCAGCTCCCGTCCAGAAACCCCTGATTGAGCTGATTAAACAGACGAGTCTCAATCATATTTCAATACTAGGACTGTTCCATCATTCCCTTTACTTCGTACCGATGACCTGGACCCTTCATCAAGATGACGCCCCAGACACCAGTTTGTCTGGATGTTTGACTTTTAGGACAACACAGTCCTCTAGGACTTCTTCTCCCGGCTTCCTCCTTACATATAAGCAATGATCATCCATCATTTTAGTCGATGACTCATAAGAGTCTACACTCTTTCCCAATCTTCGTAACTCCAATTCTTAAAACTGCTTGGCCCAAGTAAGATGTTTAGCCTGCATTTATGGAGACAAAAGCTGCTTCTTCCCGGATGGATAAACTCGGTAATCTGCACCGCAGCCTCCTCCTCACCGTCCGACAGCTTAACTTGACATGTCTTTGTTCCATGTGCAGCTTCAAAGATTTGTTGCATGCATTCAGATTTTTCCAACACAGTTCTAAAAGTAATCGGTCATCCCTAAAGTTGATGGTTTGTTTCCATCAATAGCGCTACTTTCTGTATACCAACAGGTCCTGTCTAGAGATGAGCGAGCGTACTCGGTAAGGACAGATACTCGAGCGTCCTTACCGAGTACCTACCTGCTCGCCCGCAAAGATTCGGGTGCCAGTGTGGGTGAGCTCTGTGTTGCGGGAGGGAGCAGGAGGGAGCGGGGGGGAGAGAGAGAGATCGCCCTCCAGTTCCCCCCACACTCTCCCCCGCCCCCGCCGGCACCTGAATCTTTGCGGGTGAGTAGGCAGGTACTCGGTAAGGACGATACTCGCTCGAGTATCTGTCCTTACCGAGTACGTTTGCTCATCTCTAGTCCTGTCCCAAATCCTGTTGCTTTTTATCCAGGACACCACCAACTGATTTACAAATAATTTCCTACCTATTTCAACAGCATCATTGAAGTATTTTGAAGAAACTCTTTAATTGTACCCCATTTACGAGGAGAAATATCCCACTTTTTGCCTATTTTTACAAAACTTCCAACAACTCACCAACAATGTTGAATGTATAATAGATTACCAGAGAAGCCACAATACAAAAAGGCAAATCCCAAGCATGTGCAGCAGCAGTATACCACCAAGATTTTGTGGACAGACTATACAGTAAGTAACAGCGCCTGCCGGAGGACCAATAAGGTTCCAACCAATAATACTTTTTTATAAAAATACAACAAAAACATACTGTCTTTTATCAAAACTGTCTAAGAACTGTCTGTGTTGCCCAATCAGAATTCAGCTTTCATTTTCTGGTATAATTTGTGCCCGTTTAGTGCAAATCTGTTGGTCCTGGGCGGCCATGGCCCCTCTAGAAAGTCCCACTCACTTTTCAAAAAAGTGGCCGAGTTGATGCAAAAAGGGAAAAGGTTTCAAACTTTTGTACAAATACCCAATTTGCAAGTTTTTCATGCCAAAAACTGGCATAAAACCGTCTGTAAATGTGGGCCATAGTGCATGACCTCAAAACCCTAACTGATTAACCTGTGAGAAGTATACTCTAGAAAGACAGTAGTCCTTGTCCAAGGGATAGCTGTGATGCCCACAGGCCGTGCCACTGTCACAGATGTATCGTCTTGTATAATAGCTCAGGCACTGTTGCAAACTGGTCAGGCTCAGACTGGCCCACTGGTGAATTGGTGGATCCCCTGTAGGTCCCAGAGCCAGGACCAGTATCAGCCATATAATAAGGTGGCTAGTTTATCTATTTATATAGACACATAGCCTGGTTGAAATAATTTCTAGGCACATTGGGAGGCTGACCACTATCCTCCTATCTGAAGCACCACCTCCCTTAGCTGTATGGCGGTCCCCGCAATGAATTTTACTGATGAGCCCTAGATACTACAGTCCGACACCAAGGCTGGATATCTAGAAGTAATCCTGTAGCAGCATACCTTGGTGCCAAAAAGTATTATAACAAGTCTTTATTCCTCCATAAAACAGCAACGTTTCGATCACACAATGTGATCTTTCTCAAGTCAATTGGCTGGTTATCTAGGTGCAGCACTGCAGGTTGATTCTGTTATGGAGGCACTGGTTCTGTTTTAGGGAGCACTATTATGGGGGGCACAAGTTTGATTTTGATTTGGAGAAGGTTTGCTCTGTTATGGGTCAGAAAGATAGGAGCATTGTCTGGAGAACCTGATCTTTTGCATAATGGCTCTGAGGCGCATTTGTCATGGAGAAGCATCTATGTTCTTCTTCGTGATGCTCCCTCCTTTGCAGCGATTCCCCAATTAGTGGTCCAGCAGTGAGCTCCCTGCTGCCTACAAAGTCCTTTCTGAAAAGTCCAAGTCTGGTAGGCAAAGTTCCTTTCTCCCTCAAAGTACAAGGCTCGGTCATAGGCAGTCATAGCATCCCACAGGAATACTTTCGGCAGTCAGTTTTTAGCTTACAACATCGGTTTCGGCAGCACTCAGTGTAATGATTGGTTCAGCAGCAGTTGGTCCTTTAATTTTGTGGCAGCCCATGGGAGTACAGCATGTTCCTTTCTGCCCAGACCACTCTCAATTGCATTAATCCAATTGCGAGATAGATGAGGCTACTCTGTGGCCTGCGCTGTACTCCATGGTACCGGAGGCCTCCGCCACTTCAACAAGCTGACTGGTTGGCTGCATGGGACTCTGCTCTTCCCTTTTTCTGCTGCATCTCAATCTGGAAGGTTCTGAGTCCTCAGTTCTCAGTCTCTCAGCCATTCGGCAAAGACCTGACAGCTCGCTGCAGCAGAGCAGAGCTCAGTTAAATCATATGACCTCCCTGGAAGGTCCTGCAGATACATATATACACTTCGGCCATGGAGAAATGCATATCAATTGGGTTGACCATATAAATACCATAAACAGAACATATACAGATTCTTGTCTACATCTCTCTCCTCCATTCCCTCCTATTCAAGTATGCTACATTATTTCAATGTGGGCCACCAGTAGTGAGATATAGCGCTGGATCAGTATTTTTGACTACGTCCTGTATACTTAGGGTAAGATCATAGATCTGCAGAGAAATTCACACATGACTTCGTTGCGGATTTTCTGCGGATTTTGTTGCAGATTTGACTTATTGCATTGCAATGAATGAAAAAAGCATTGAAAATCTGCCCCTTTTCCGCAATATCCACAACATGCTGGGGATCTGAAAATACGTAGCATTACTCCATTCGGCTGCAGATTTGTATTGTATTTTGTTGCAGAATTTCAGCGCTTTCAGCAGCCAAAACTCCACAACAATTGCGCTGAGCGCGGACTCCCCTTAGGCCTCATTCACACTGCAGTATGTGGGCAGTAATTTCCTCGGTATTAGCAGCGAAAACCGTGAATCTACAAAGAGAGAAACTATAGAGAAAAGATTTGCACCTCTCCTGTATTTTGGACTGCTACGTGTGAAAGTCAGCCAACGTGAGCAGCGCTGGCCAATCCGAGCAGCGTACAGTATAGTGTCTTAGATGGAAGTGCAGCCATCTTGGTTCGAACAGAGGGTCCCTTTAAAGGGGTATTCCCTTCTAGGCTTTTCATAGCTGAGATGGGAAACTGCTACTATAGTTATTGGCCACCCCACCGCTAACTACAAAAACAGTGGAGCGCTTCAGCGCTGCACCGTTTGCTTATTCCCATTGAAGTGAATGGGAGCTACGGAAACTTTCCATAAACGCAGTGGTGCTGTATCAAGCTGTTTCCGTAGTTCTCATTCACTGCACTGGACTGAAGCGCTTGGCTGTTTCCGACAGGTGGTCAAAAACAGAGGGCCAGGTTTTACCATTTCAGCCCTGAAAAGCTGAGATGAGAACATGCTTGCGCCGCACAAAACGAGCAGACGCATGCACTCTGACACCTTCAGGCCAGGCTGGACTAACGTCACGCGCATGTGCCTGCAAGCGTACGGATGGTGGAACGCTAGAGACATTAAAGAGCTTGGAATGGGCACAGTTATTAAACTCTGGGTCAGCAGAGAGCCGGACTGCAAGCAGAGGTGGACCGCCCATCGGATGGCACACCGCTCATTTGCATATAGTATGCCGTGCACATCGCCAACAACATCCAGACAGCGGAGATGCAAAATCAAACCACAAAGGGACTAATAAGTTCCTAATATCATCGGACATGTTCAAGTATACTCAGATATTAACCCAAAAAGTGGTTCCTTTAACCCGTTGTAACCTGTAAGTGTCTGTCGTTACTACTTGTTACTTTTTGTGCAAGAAGAAGAGAAGGAAGCAGCTGCTACCTGACAAGTGAGCAAATCAGTAACGGCTGGTGTCACAGAGATGGAACAGTATTTTCCTAGATTGAAACATGACCGCTGGACATTCACTCGGGCACAAAGAGATATTCTTTTAGATCGTACCAAGGACAGCTCCTTTCTAGTACATGCCGGACATTACAATCTTGCACGAGGCGCTTTCTTGTGCTGCTGCTGCCTTGCAGAGTGTTTTAGGGTGACCAGCGCTTGCTATAATATCCCCCTCCCCAGTAGGTGTCACTGGCAGACAATGCTGCCCAAATGCATTGAAATACTTGTCACAGCTTCGCCAGAGCTTCTGCTTGGAGTTTGGAAGCCCAAAAGGAAAAACCTGCTTTATGCTAACAAAACAGGGAGAGTAGAAGCAAAAGAGAACAATTAATCAGCGCAAGGATAACTGCGAGTTGTCAGGACCTGTTTGTTTAGCTTCTGATGTGCACTTGTAACTCGCACTGAACTCCTTCCATTTCCAGACTTTGAAAGGAAAAGCGATTCTCTATTCTATTATCTTCTAGGGAATTCAGCACGGGATTGAACACAAAACAGAATTTTCAAATTGTTTGCAAACGACTTTATGACTGGAACGCTGCTTGAAGCTCCCTTGCAATTATCCAAATCCCCTGGGTAGAGCCCACAGGCTGGCATGTTTGCTTTACAAATAGTCCTAAGCACAGAGATCTGCTTCTTGGCTTTGGCAGCTCGTTGTAGGGGTGACGTCAGCGGCGCTCTACGGATCTTTTTTTTTTCTTCTTCTGTGGGGTTCACGAGTTTCTTAAGCAAGAGATCCGACACCTCGTCATTACTTCTTTCTGCTGCATGCAGCTACGTTGTATCAGTTGGTAGAGCTCGTCCCTATTGGAAATGTTCTATATTACGTTGTTGAATAATTCACTGAATATCCAGAACATCTGTTTGTTCTTCATCGTCGCAACTGTAAGCCCCATTTAGATGGTGATGGAGGTTACAGACTCATTTCTTTGACACTTTTTGGA
The DNA here is from genome assembly GCF_035609145.1 of Eleutherodactylus coqui. Classification (NCBI taxonomy): domain Eukaryota; kingdom Metazoa; phylum Chordata; class Amphibia; order Anura; family Eleutherodactylidae; genus Eleutherodactylus; species Eleutherodactylus coqui. Next base: position 35,235,479 of record NC_089842.1, read on the forward strand.
CTACGATTCAGTATGGAGGCATGCAGCGTTGCATGTTATATTACTGAGCATTGATTTCAGAGGAGAATGCGGTCCTCACATGCTGAAAACCCAAAGTCATAGATCACAGAATCATAGAATGGTAGAGTTGGAAGGGACCTCCAGGGTCATTGGGTCCAACCCTCTGCTCAATGCAGGATCACTAAATCATCCCAGACAGATATTTGTTCAGCCATCCATTGAGGGAGAACTCACCACCTTCTGTGGCAACCTGTTGCAATTATTGCTCACTCTCAAAATGGAGAGCAATAACCTGCAGTGACTGTACTTGCGGCATGGCAAGCTGCAGCCAACTACAGTTGGCATGTCGGGTACACTGCTGTCTGTGAAGTGAAGAGGAAAAGGAGGATATGGCACTGCTGAATCAAGGCGTGTGTCTCTTTATTTATTAAGCGCACCATGCGCTGGGGGGAAATTGTACTAAGTCTGGAAATGCTGGACTTAATAAATTTCCCCCACAGTATTGAGCGGTAGGACTATGCATTTTGATATCAGAACCAGGGGCGTAACTATAGGGGATGCAGAGGATGCGGGTGCATCCGGGCCCAGGAGCCTTAGGGGGCCCATAAGGCCTTTCTTTTCTATGTAGGGAGCACATTACTATGAATAAAGCATTATAGTTGGGGGCTAGTGAGTGACTGACAGGAGAGAGAGAGAATTACCGGGAGAGTGAGTTCCTGCAGATAACTAGGACTGTGGATGTACAAATACCCTGTGAATCCTCCCTGCTTCACCACTGTAAGAACTGTTGTATTGTTATTTGTTATCATCGTCTAAGTAAACGGACAGAACTGAACGTTCCCGCTTCTGATTCAGAAAATACACTCTGTGTGCAGGGACTACTTTATTCTATCTGAAAAATTCACTGCAGAGGATGAAACGTTGGCGTCACGAGTGACAAAAAGGACTTAAAGAAACCCTGGTTACTAATTTGCGATCTCCCTCTGTGGTAACGAGATCAGGTTCTTAGCCACCAATAGTGAGGAGATGGTAAAGCCCCGTAACAAGATATTTCTCTACCCCGTTGTCTCTTCGGCTGAGGGCCTGCATCTCAGATGTTGCACCGCTCCATTCACTTTCAATGGGACTGCCCAAGAACGCATCAACAATTCAGAGATAGCACTCAACAAAAGTGAATTTCCATCAGCCTTATTAGAAGGAATGGAACGACGGCTGCGTAAGTGTGACCACTGCTCCATTCAGTCTGTCATCACTGCGGGTGGGAGAAGCAACCTCACAGTGATGAGAAGAGTGGGACAGGGGATCCTTCTTTTCAGGAGACCCCCACCAATCATAAAGTTATTCCCTATTCTGTAAACAGAGAATAACTTTAGATTTTGGGATAACCCCTTTCAACTTTGACCAGACGCGTACCTAGCGGCTCTTGGGCCCCGATGCAAAATTTGTAACAGGGCTCCCTACCTACTATGTGCTGTTTATAATACTGGTGTCTTCTTATGTGATGGAGGGGCTTTTGAGTCCCCTAAGGCTCTAGGGCTCCCCCTGTATCCCCTATAGCTACGCCTCTGCGTTAATTCAACAGTGCTGTTTCCCCTTTTTCCTCTGGTCTTCTGTAATCTCAAGGGCATTGGACATCATATAACACACATGGTTCTTATTGGGCTACAATACAGAACCACAGGGACTCCATGTACTGCCATACAGGCTCCATTCACACAGCTTTACCTTATATACGGGCCTCTAGTGTCCCTCTCTAACCGTCCCAAATTTTTTGTAGCCCTGAGTACACAGCGGGCGCACTGCAAAGGGAAAACCACTTTTTTTCTTTTTTGTGCAGTCAAATACATCGTCCCTCCCATTTTATATATACAGTACTTGCAAATATATACACAACACCCACATTGATCATTCAGCTGCCGCAATCCACTGGGGAGTTGAGAGATAATTCCGGTGCGATCCTTAAAAGACAAAGCAATCAAAACAGTTGAATGTGCAACATCGAAAATGTAACCACTTAATACAGAATGTCATCATTATAAGCCTGTAATGTTATCTTTTATTTATAAGTCTATTCCACTGCACTGCTGGACAATGAAGATGGCAGAAACAATTCTAAGCAGATGAGCTCAGGAAGTAGTGTAATGTGTGCCCGTCCCCATACACTAATCATCACAGGAGTGCAGGGTTATGGTCGGAATATGTCATGGTCTATATGGATTTATGTCCATGCAGTATACGTGTGTCAGTATATATATGTATAGAGGGGGAGAGAGAGAAAGATATTGACTTTCTCTTTCTTTATGGAGCACATGCATGCCATAATCTCAGTGTTGGGAACCATCCATCCATTTCTGGACAGTCCGTAAAAATAGGACATTTATTTCCACCATCCGTAAAAAAAAATTTGATGCACCCATGATTTTTTTTTTTTTTGGTCTTTAAGGTGGATTTGCTTGTGCAGGTCATTGTGATTGTAATTGTCATCATTTTAGAACACACAGTGGACGCTGCTAGCACCTACACACCACTATATGGGCCGCTGGCATGTAGCACTTCATTATGGTTTCTCAATGTATCTAAAAAAGTATCGACTTTGATTTTTGGATAAGTTGTCGAGAAAAAACCAAAAACTCCATATTTGGTCCGTGTTTTGTGAACCGTAATCTGGAGCTAATTTAAATCTAGGAGGGTACAAAGCAAGTTTATGGTGCATAAAAGTTGCAAATGTTTGCACCAGTAGAGATTTATGCAGAAATTTGCGACTTTTAGGCTTCTTGCTACAGACTCGCCACTTTTGAAAAAAAGTAGGTAGGGCTTATTGAGAGAGGCGTGGCCTTCCCAGAGTGACAGATTTCTGTATAAATTATGCCAAAAAACTGGTCAGACCTGGTGTACATTTTTGTCTAGGCTGTCGCGATGCGCCTTATACAAGAAGAGGGGTGCGCCGCATCTATTAGGTGCACCAGACTCCAGAGGACATTAGACCAGTTTTGGAAATGCCGGGCTTAGTAGATTTGCCTCTATGTATCTATCTATGTTGTTGCCCCGTATTATTCACTATTAGGCAAATGCATATCAGTACATGAGAACATGAGACCAACAGCATGCTTATAATGACACCTCCGTATTAAAGATCCATATTACAGACGTGTTACAATACGCTCATCTGAAGCTAGCCGCTAGCTCGGATTTATGGAAATGGTTGACATATAATACTAAATACATATTCCTTTTCTCTGCACCATTTTGCATTTCAAAGCAACAGTAGTTCTTGTGAATGTTTTGCTGTGTTCTCGTTACTCTGGAGGATATATCGCTGCTTTATGCGCTGAAATGGAATTTCAATTCATTTACATGATCTGACTCCTTTTGGCGCTCACGGGCGCCGTGTGGTTTTAGCTCCTTGACCAGTAGCGGTGACAATTTCACTTTCCTTTCAAGGAGAGGGGATGGGAAAAGACCTTGAAAGTAAATTTATGGAAACAGCAGACAACCCTTCACATCTTTCCAGAGAAAGCCGAACATGCATATCTTCCCTCATTGCTACGTGAAAAAACATTACCTGTGAGCGACCTCATTTATGCCCTAACGGAACATCATTACCAAATGGAAGAATGGAAGGGGGAGAAATATATGTCCGTAATTTATATATATAAGATAGATGTGAGATAGATAGATATAGATATGAGATAGATAGATAGATAGATAGATAGATAGATAGATAGATAGATAGATATGAGATGGATGATAGATAGATAGATAGATAGATAGATAGATAGATAGATAGATAGATAGATAGATAGATGGCAAATAGATAAATATAAGATAGATAGATAGAAAGATAGATATGAGATAGATAGATATGAGATAGATAGATATGAGATAGATAGATAGATAGATAGGCAGGTAGATAGATAGATATAAGATAGATAGGAGATAGATAGATAGATAGATAGATAGATAGATAGATAGATAGATAGATAGGAGATAAATAGATATGAGATAGATAGATAGATGGATAGATAGATAGATAGAAAAATAGATAGATATGAGATAGATAGATAGATAGATAGATAGGTAGATATTAGATATATAGATAGATAGATGGCAAATAGATAAATATAAGATAGATAGATAGATAGATATGAGCTAGATAGAAATATATGTCCGTAATTTATATATATAAGATAGACGTGAGATAGATAGATATAGATATGAGATAGATAGATAAATATGAGATGGATGATAGATAGATAGATAGATGGCAAATAGATAAATATAAGATAGATAGATAGATAGATATGAGCTAGATAGATAGAGAGATAGATATGAGATAGATAGATAGATAGATAGATAGGCAGGTAGATAGATAGATATAAGATAGATAGGAGATAGATAGATAGATAGATAGATAGATAGATAGATAGATAGATAGATAGATATGGGATAGTAGGATAGGAGATAGATAGATAGATAGATAGATAGATAGATAGATAGATCGGAGATAAATAGATATGAAATAGATAGATAGATAGATAGATAGATAGATAGATAGATAGAAAAATAGATAGATATGAGATAGATGGCAAATAGATAAATATAAGATAGATAGATAGATAGATAGATAGATAGATAGATAGATAGATAGATAGATAGATATGAGCTAGATAGATAGACAGAAAGATGGATAGATAGATAGATAGATAGATAGATAGATATGAGATAGATAGATAGATAGATAGATAGATAGATAGATATGAGATAGATAGATAGATAGATAGATAGATAGATAGGAGATAGATAGATAGATAGATAGATATTAGATAGATAGATAGATAGGAGATAGATAGATGATTAATATGAGATAGATAGATATGAGATAGATAGATATGAGATAGATAGATAGATAGATAGATATGAGATAGATTGATAGATATGAGATAGATGGCAAATAGATAAACATAAGATAGATAGATAGATAGATAGATAGATAGATAGATATGAGATAGATAGATAGATAGATAGATGGATATAAGATAAATAGATAGATAGATAGATAGATAGATTGATAGATATGAAATAGATAGATATGAGGTAGGATAGGAGATAGATAGATATAAGATAGATAGATAGATAGATAGATAGATAGATAGATAGATAGATAGATAGATGGATATAAGATAGATAGATGAGAGAGAGATGAGATAGATAGATATGGGATAGATAGATGGATAGATAGATGGATAGATTGATATAAGATAGATAGATAGATTGATATAAGATAGATAGATAGATATAAGATAGATAGGAGATAGATAGATAGATAGATAGATAGATAGATAGATAGATAGATAGATAGATAGATATGAGATAGATAGATAGATAGAGATATTGCAGATGAATAAATGAATTGCTGTAATCCCATTTTAGTGTATAAAGCAGCGATTTATCCTCTCGAGTAAAGTTTATACATAATATGTTCTCCTGCATTCGTTATTTTGGGCAAAATTTAACCCTTCATGTTCTACCAGCTAAATGCTCTGCGGCTCTACTTTCCCCGTCTGTGCCGTTAGCCGACATTGTTATTTTATGGAAGGAAAACAAATTATTGAGGAAGGGAAAAAAAAAAAAGAATCAAATTTTCATTCTAATTTGCACTCACATACACATCCACCCTGGCATTATATCAAGTGTAATATCCATGAATTTTTAATCAATGTGTGTTTCTATTAGGTAATTGGGAGTCTTGTAGAACTTTTTTTTTCTTCCCTTTGTCTTTGATGATTTTCCCCTCTTATCAGCTGGGTGTAGAGACCACTTAGCACGTACGGAAGGTTTAGGGACATGTGCTAGGTTTAGCCTGTGAGGGAACACATATTTCTTTGGCTTGGCACAGCAACATTTCTGAAATTAACGATATCTATAAAGAATGAATGCCCGTATCAGCGTAACCATCCTGCTCTCTCAGCAGTTCTAATACTTGTCTCCAACACAATTCCTGGAATAAGTGCACATGAAGACTTGATTTCCTGCCACGGCTCTAAGTGGCTTGTGGGATTTTAAAGTTGGGATTGACATGTGCAGCTCTCGACAAATAGTGGGAAGAACCTGAAAATGTGAAAAAATCTAATTTCACACACAAACTGTAGGAGAGAATTGCAGCAACTTGGAAAATATCTGCGACTTTGTAGGAAGTGCGTTCATTTTACAGTCCGCGCTAAATGGAAATTGTCATATTTGAGTGAATTGCATTCTTCACCAGTTTTGTTCTGGGTTTGAGAATCAGAGGTCGGGCATATAAAAGGTAAGAAGCTGCTCCCTTACTGCCTCCAAGGCATAAAAATAAGCGGAAAACACAATTTTACAAAAAATCTCAATAATAAATAATCTCCAGCCATTTTGCATCTGCAAATCAGGGTTTAAACAGACGTGTTTGAGGAGGTTTTGTGCTCATTGATTTCAATGGGAGCCGTGCCTGCAAAGGGAAAAGAACCCAGCAGCACTCAATCCGTATCCACTAGGGGTGAGGTGAAAAAATGCAAGCCACCCAACAATGAGTCTGACCTCAAGACTCAGTAGTCGATCACAAAAGCAGTAGGGATGAAGTGGCAGCATGCAAAAACTTCATAAGAATCTAATTTTATTATTTCATGGTCTTACAAAGGTAAGCTACGTTTCGGCCTTAGAAGGCCTTTTTCAAGCTTGAAAGCCATGCTTGCAGTTACCAGCGGCGGCCACTACATGGGAGGTCGGCGCGGAGGCTTCCGCTCTGACCTCTGTTACGGCGGCGCTGACAGTTTGCGCTCACACAGCCGATTGGTTGAGGTCCCCAGTAACAAACCCTGGCCGATCAACTATTGACCTATGACTAGAGATGAGCGAGCGTACTCGGATAAGCACTACTCGCTCGAGTAATTGGCTTTATCCGAGTATCGCTGTGCTCGGGGCTAAAGATTCGGGTGCCGGCACGGAGCGGGGAGCTGCAGGAAAGAGCGGGGAGGAACGGAGGTAAGATCTTTCTCTCCTTCTCTCCCGCCCGCTCTCCCCTGCTCCCCGCTGCCACTCACCTGTCAGCCGCAGCGGCACCCGAATCTTTAGCCCCGAGCACAGCGATACTCGGATAAAGCCAATTACTCGAGCGAGTAGTGCTTATCCGAGTACGCTCGCTCATCTCTACCTATGACCTATCCTGAGTATTTTTGACCAGAAAACCCCTTTCATGAAGAATTGCTAGCAGCATTCTGCCTTTTCAATTCCACTGAAAAATCTGCAAAAGATCTGCATGTCTAATGTACGGATTTTGCTGCAGATTTTTCTGCACTGTGAAATATTCCGCAGCATCTTACGAAATTTTCCGGGGTGCGTGAAAGCACCATAATGTGGAACATGGCTGTCTGCTGACATGTCACTGTCAAAAGTCAGATTGCAGTAGTGTGGGCCCACAGGACCTTGTTCAGTTGATAGAAAACTAGATGCTAATTTGATGCGCCATTTGATTTAAATCCTCACTGAATGTGCATCAAATCATCATCCAGTTGGTTTTAATGGATTTTTTAACACATAGATTTGAAATCCGACGAGAGTCTTACTGTAGAATTCTGCCATTCTCAATTCTGCATCCCAACCCTCCCATTAGACATGTGGATTTTGGTGCGCCCTGTGGAATATCCCGTCCCACGTGGGGCGCCCTTATTCTCCATGTTTTAAAACCGTTGAAACTCTTTTGAGAAACTCCGTGTAAATGTTTTTATTCAAAGCCAAACAGCAAAGGTGCGAAGATTCCCGAGATAATTATTAGGATCATTGTTTTGATTATTGTTATTTCTGCCGCCATTAATCATTTACTCAATAGTCGGGAATCACTTTAGCTCGTAGAAGGTTTTTTATAAATGAAACGGAAAGTAATCTTTTCTGATTTTACATGGTATTCTCAAAACTAATTATTGCTTTATTTAGAAAATAATTCCCTGTAACAGAGCTCATTAACTTGTGCTTAGCAGACCCAAATATACGTATGTGTGGCGCAAATATGTGGAGGTCTACAAAAGGAAAAACAGTGAATTCTGAGGCTACCGATTCACAAGTCATATCTTTTGTCTTAGGTTTGAAAAACCTGAGCTTTTACATTTTTGGGTTTTTTTTAGGTTAAAATTGTTTGTTTTTGCCATTTTATTCTTGTAGTGAAATTAACAATGGAAAATGGAAAAAAATCCGTTGGTATTGCCAGATTTATTCATCTCATCAGTTCCGAATGGATTTAATGAATGGCGTGACCGATAGAAAATGGTTTTCAGGCAAAAACTTTCCAGATTTTCGGTCAATGTTTTGCTTTTTTTAACGGTTATTAAGGCGTCATTATGTTCTATACACAATATGGACAACACATTCTATATGGACACATTTATTTTACAAACATACATACTATATATATTGTTTCTGTGTGTGTTTTGCTGATTGTGCAGTTGATTTTAGTCGTATGGAAGCAAATTAAAGTAAATTAGTCACCGTGGAGGACAAAGGACTAGCTTGATGCTCCTGAGGCAAGATTAAAAATCTGTACTAGAACTTCACGAAACGTCACATAGGGGAAGATTTATTAAGAACAGTGTATGAAATGCCAGTCTTATTATCATCCTTGTCAACAAATGATGTGCCTAATATATATAGAGGTGCATAGCTCTTCATATGTTAGGCCCATTTCGGCTCCTCCATGCACCTACACATAACTCTATGCCAACCAAGAGTTGATTTTTGTTACCATATATGCCAGTCTATGGCATACATGAGTAGCCAGGGTGGTGCGGCCACTACCCCTCCAACAAGCCCCTCTCCTTTTTGGGGAAAGTACCAAAAGTAGGGCTCTTTGGACCACCTCAGGCACCAGTGCAACCTCTGCACCCTCTATAGTTTTGACATTATGACACAACATCAGTGCTGGCCTTTGGTTAGATGGCAGTTTGTGCAGAATGTTTTTACGCCCTATCATAAAAAAAATAAAATGATGTCTATATATTTCGCTAATAGGCAATATGTCTCTATTCTGCTTCTACAGAAAGCAGCAAGATAGCAGCCTACCCACGCTAGAACATCTCAGTAAATAAATACTATCAAGTGCATACCACAAATATAGCATGAGAACCAAGCTCACAACATAAGTACTGTACCAGAACCAAGCTCCTAACATAAAAACAGCAAGAACCAGCTTCTGTACATATATACAGCACCAGAACCAAGCTCATAACATAAATACAGTAGCAGAACTAAGCAATTGTATTGATGTGCTGACAGCAATGCCTCGAAGGTGAAAAGACAGAGCCAGAAGGAAGTTGATTCATACAGTTCTACAAGATGCTGTTGAATGGAGGAAGAAAACAGGATCTGACATGATTCCTTAGAGCCCGTCGCCAGCTCTAACGGCATAACATGTGCCAGCCAGTGGATCATTTACTCAACAGGTATCTCATGTCTGTGATGGCCACCTATAGATGGGCTGCTACACATAATATACTTGCACAATTTAGCATACTATATTTCTTTAAGACGTGACAACTTGTTTAATATCGGTGATATTTTACTTATTTTACCTACCATTTTTCAGTTTTGTCCCTTCTTCCCGAACAATGTCCTTCATCTCCAACAGGGGCCGAGCATTGTCCCACCAGATGTGGGCTCTGTGCCACTTCATACTTTGGAGGATCATTAGCAGAAATCATTAGCTATAACACAACCTTCTCCATAAATCTCCACTGTACCTGAATCATTTGTCTGTGCTTAATTTCCATCTCCCTAATTTTATGATTTGTTCCTCATTTGATGAGAGTATTTTCCATTAATTGTGTAGTAAGTGAATCTCGTTTGAGCTCAGTAGAATGTTTCAGCTCTGACCCCTTCTCGCTGTATCGTCGGCTTTTTTTTTTTCTCTACAGAATTGAGTGCCTTTAAAATCTTTCTCTACTTTCCCGTCTCTGTCAAATAACTACAACAGCTACGTCTCTGTTAATATTCACACGGCATCACTCCCATCACTGCCACAGCAGCTTAACTGGTTGCGTCGCCGTAACTTTCTTCTAGTTAGTTCTAAAGGGCCCTCGTATGTTGTGTAGAGGGAGTCAAATCGGAAGGTTAGACTTATTTATCCCACCATTATCCTGAATCTCTACTGAAACTATTTTATACTATTCACACATTGCAATTTTCTGGAGATCTTGACTGAAAAGCATAAAGGTAATGGAGATTCAGGGCGCAGGCTACTAATAATGTCAGCTTAAAGGGGTTTTGCAGAACTGGACAACTGATGAGCTATGCCAGGCAATAGACCGTGTCGATTAGGTGATCGCCAGATCATATGGAGGATGGGGGGCTTGCAAGCACAGTTTCCATCTAAGTGAGTGGAATTGTGCTTGCAATACCATCCCAGGCCACTGCAGTGCGTATAGAGCTATATGTTTCCAAAAACACATCAGCTTCGTACTCTAACACAGCGGCTTGGAGATCAGCCGGTCAACAGGTGACTCTGCAGATCACCTATTCATGACCTACCCTGAGGAAAACACCTTTAAAGGGGTTATACATAAATAGATTTTTATCATCTATCCATAGGATAGGTGCTAAAAGTCTGATCGGTAGGGGTTGCACCGCTGAGACCCTTCACAAATCCCAAGAACATATAAACAGCAAAGGCATGCTCCAACATGTTTTAAAAGTTTTTTAAAAATATAGAGAAGTAACTGAAAAGGCTTTTTGTAAAGTCTTATTGGCATCCTTTGTATGCCTTATCTATGTGCAAGAATAATACTAACACCCCCCTCCCTCCCCCAAACACACCAGTGCAATGTTCCTCCTTATACAAGATCGTATGTCTGCTTGCTGAGAGATGTGGAACTATATCTACCCTTGTATTGTGTATCAACATGCCAGTAAATATGGCCGCCTTCTGTGATTCCAGTTTTCAGAACCCGGACTCCCACTGAACAAAACACTGATTAAAAGTTTTGACATGTTGCTCTGACATGTCAAACTTTTTTTTTAAAGTGCAGTTATATATTTTTGACTTTTGGCTTACAGGTCCGGCGTAACTGAAGAAGATCTTTACTCACTTCTTAAATATAGGCACCATGTTTTTTGTACATCCCTGTTTGAAGAAGCTTTGTGTAAAAAAAAATATATAAAATATCCCAAAAGGTCTAGAAGCCCGCTGAGCGTGAGCTCCTTAGAGCAGCGTTGACTTGTAGATGTGTGATTATAGACACATGATGACACATTTCTCTCTCATGCACAATATTATACAAGCACTCTGATAACATTTGTCTCATAGCTTCGTCTTCTCCCGTCTCATTCGGTAGGTATTCTTCTACTGGTGAGATGAGGCATTTGCCTACGGATGGTTCCCCGGCCTCGCTTGATGTAATGTGCGGAGGGTTAGAGTGCAGCCACTCTCAGTGGCCACTTAATTTGGCTAAATAGCAGGTCAGGTTTATTGTGGAGAATTACTCGCAAACAGAAAGTGTTTCCTTCTCAGAAATTTATGATCACGGCAGGACCTCTAACACTCTTGTCACACTCTGCGCTGTTTATTTAAGCAGTGCGGGTTTTTGTACATATATCTCATGACAACACAACACATAACCGCTGCCCAGTACAGTATGCAGATTTAGGCCAATTAATATAAGGCCAAGCAGAGCAGAGATAGATGGATGGATGGATGGATAGATAGATAGATAGATAGATAGTGAGATAGATAGATAGATAGATAGTAGATAGTGAGATAGATAGATAGATAGATAGATAGATAGATAGATAGATAGATAGATAGATAGATAGATAGATAGATAGATAGATAGATAGATAGTGAGATAGGATGGATGGATAGATGGATGGATAGATAGATAGTGAGATAGATAGATAGATAGATAGATAGATATGAGATAGATAGATAGATAGATAGATAGATAGATGGAGGGATAGATAGATATGAGATAGATAGATAGATAGATAGATAGATAGATAGATAGATAGATAGAGAGATAGATAGTGAGATAGATAGATAGATAGATAGATAGATAGATAGATAGATAGATAGATAGATAGATAGATAGATAGATAGATGGATGGATGGATGGATGGATAGATAGATAGATAGATAGATAGATAGATAGATAGATATGGGATAGATAGATAGATAGATAGATAGATAGATAGATAGATAGATAGATAGATAGATAGATGAGAGAGATGAGATAGATAGATATGGGATAGATAGATAGATATGGCATAGATAGATAGATAGATAGATAGATAGATAGATAGATAGATAGATAGATAGATAGATATGAGATAGATAGATAGATAAATAAATAGATAGATGGATGGATAGATAGAGGGATAGATAGATAGATAGATAGATAGATAGATAGATAGATAGATATGGGATAGATAGGAGATAGATAGATAGATATGGGATAGATAGATAGACAGATAGATAGATGAGAGAGAGAGATGAGATAGATAGACATGGGATAGATAGATAGATATGGCATAGATAGATAGGTAGATAGATAGATAGATAGATAGATAGATATGGGATAGATAGATAGATAGATAGATAGATAGGAGATAGATAGATGAGAGAGAGATGAGATAGATAGATAGATAGATAGATAGATAGATAAATATGGGATAGATAGATAGATAGATAGATGAGAGAAAGATGAGAGAGATAGATAGATAGATATGAGAGACATAGATATGAGAGAGATAATAGATAGATAGATAGATAGATAGATAGATAGATAGATAGATAGATAGATAGATAGATAGATAGGAGAAAGATATATAGATATGAGATAGATTAGATAGACACATAGATAGATATGAGATAGATTAGATAGTAGATAGATAGATAGATAATGAGATAGATGTGAGATAGATAGATAGATAGATAGATAGATAGATAGATAGATATGAGACAGATAGATAGATAGATATGAGATAGATAGATAGATAGATAGATTAATTATTTTTTTAATGGTCTTCACATTTGCCTTGGTAAAAAAAAAATAACGACATCAGTAGGAAGAATATTTTTGCCTCTGTTTTAATAAAGCTGTAAAGCCCTCCGGGGATTTTTTTATTTATTGTCCTGTGTCATTGTCCACAGGGTCATTGCTTCCAGAGTGGTCAGCCCCTTTACCGAAAGCTAGAACAGCGAGAACGGAGCAGGGATGAGATATAATGGAAGCTGGCTTTACCTTTTACTAGTAACATTATCTTTTATTGGCATCCTAAAAAGAATGTCAGGCATTAGGTTTTATTTTTTTTTTCATTGCCATTACAGTACAGCATTTTTTTAATATATATACGGTCCAAAATGACGCAAGGGATGAAGTGAATATTCGGTTATCTAGTTTTATAATTGACTGGCCTGTGAAGTCATCTAATACTTTTATATGGATGGCCAAACTTTTAACAGCATTTTTCCTTTTCATTTGTGATGAAATTGTATTGGTGACACTCTATTACATTTGTAGGCAATGGGTTGTGTTGGCCTACTGGAGGGATCCAGGGCCTCTACCAATCCTCAGAGGGAAGGGGCTGCAGCGCTGGGTATGCCCTACCACTCCATTTACATACATGTGGAAGGAACAGTGTTGTTACTAGCGGTGCCTATTAAGCCAGGGCTTGAAGGGGTATCCTGGGCTTTTCCTATTGATGACCCATCCTCAGAATAGGTCATCAATAGTTAATCGACAGGGGTCTATCAATCGGTATTCCTGTCAATAAACTGACCCTCCAGCCCACTGTCAATGCAGTGGGACCAGACATCCATATGAGTGTAATAAAAACTTCACTCCCATTGAAATCAATGGGAGTGAAGCTTTCTATTACACTTCCGACCCTGACCACCGGTTCAGACGTCAAGGATCAGCTGATCAGAGGGGATCCTGAGTGGTGGACCCCCGATGATAACCTATACTGAGGATAGGTCATCAATAGTAAATGTTCAGAATCCCCCTTCAATAAGCTGCTACTAAAAGTACAATATACTGCAATACTGAAGTACTACAGTATATTGTACAAGCATTGAAGTGATCACAAGTTCAGAAAGTAAAAATAAGTTTGATTAAAAATAATTGTTACATGTTATAAAAAATATAAAATTATAAAATATATAAAATTAAGTTTTCACAGTTTTCGCTTTAAAAAAATGAAAAACAATTGATTGACATAATTGGTATTGCCATATCTGTAAAAATCTAAAAAATGTAAATATTGGATTATTAATCACACATGGTGAAATGTGTAAGAAAAAGATACGCAATATCAGAACTTGCTTTTTTGTTACCCTGACACTGAAAAAAAGCAGATAGTAAGTGAACAAAAAGCCCCACTTCAACGGAAAAAAGAAAACGTTTCGGGATCAAAAGTCTGATATTAATAAAGTAGTAAAACCTAAAGAAATTATATTAATTTCGTATTGCCGTAATCCCACTGACTTGCAGAATAAAGTGAGCATGCCATTTTTATGAGTGTTTTTTTTTCTATATAGAAGCCTATGAGAAGTGAGTAAGGGTCCTGTCCTAAGGGATTTTTGGGGAGCCTTTCACCAGGTTCTGCTAACTTCCATTATTTTCCTTTTCTCTGACTATCTGGCAGTTTACAGTTAAGTTTAGAGTCAAGTGTCTGTGTTGGGGCCTCCAATTTTTCTGGGCCATTTTCTGGCCTATCTGCCCCCCCCCCCCCTCCCCCATTCCCCCACTCCCTCCTTTCTAACATACCCTCTTCAATATAGTCTTACAATTACAAACAACCTTTTATGGCAACCATAATGTGGATGTGTCCCTCAGTGGAAATAAGTTTGCCCCTCCTACATGATACACCTTTCAGGATGGGACAGCCATTGTCCCTACTGACAAGCTTTCTTCACCCAGGCGTCTGACATGGCTGGTCCAGCTGAGGATAGGCAATCAGTCGGAGGGAGCTCTAACTCCAAAAGAGAACTAGTCCCTCCCTCCTTTCCATTGATTTGTCCAGTGTTCCATCACGTGGGGCACAGACATTCCCCCCTCCCGACACAGCAAGTCAGTCACCAGCTGCTCCCATCCAGGGTGCCCCAGCAACAGAAAAAGATCCTGTACATGGGACCCCTCACCAACGGTCTGCTTCTCCTCGCCCCATGGGTCCTGCTGAACCTGGAGCTAGGTACTTCTCCAGTAATAAAAAGTAGTAAATGTTTTGCGCATTTAAGGCCTTGTGCTAAAATTTGGAATTTTTTCACACCATTCATCCTGACGTTTTTGAAAAATAGTAATCCACCACAGTTTTAAAGTTGGAAATGTTTCATTTCTTGCTCCGTCCCCCCTCAAATTTTAGGACGTTTTATGACACGTGATTTTACAACTACTGTGTTTCCCCAAAAATAAGACAGTGTCTTATATTAATTTTTGTTCAAAAAGGTTTAACTTTTTTACATGTATAGCTGCCTGGACACTATTTAAATTGACTTTTTTAATGAACTGTTAGCAGGGCTTAATTTTGGAGTAGGGCTTATATTTCAAGCATCCTCAAAAAGCCTGAAAAATCATTTTGCATTCTCAAAAATTCAGGAAAATCATGCTATGTCTTATTTTCAGGGTATGTCTTATTTTCAGGGAAACAGGATAGTCGCGATGGAAGCCTAGAAAACTAAATTCCCAAGTCTTCTGTCTGCTTCTTCCTGTTCTTCATCATTATGTTTTTCTTCTCCCACTGAGTTACCGACAGTTCTGATGTTGCAGCTGTGAAGAGGTTAATGCTGGGTACTAAATGCAGCATTTGTGGCACTTGTGGTTTGTGTCTGTTATGCCCAGCAGGTACTAATTAAATCATTTTTTTCTGCAAAATAATAAGGGCTTAAATGTCCCCTCTATGTGAAATTGCAGAATACATTCCAAAATGGCAATGCTAAATATTTAAAATATTTGTTGCCTGCTGCTCATAATTTCACACTTACCACAAAAATTGGAGGGGGTGTGAGGCTTGGCTGCAGCTGCAACAACTAAAACCCAGCAAATAAACCAAAATATGAGGCCCCAACCAACCATCAGCTGCCTGCACTGCGCGCTCCTCTCACTGATGGCCTCATGTGTTCCTCTGCTCCCTGACAGCCACCACATCGGCGTCTCTTATGTTGTGTCACCGAGGAGCAGATCACAACTTTATACTTCAGTCTTGGATCAAACTTTTGTAAATTCTATATAATGACGGTTACACATGTTATATGCTGGATTTCGTTTTTTTTTTCATGTCGTGTTTTCTTACACCGTTGAGTTGAGTAGGACAAAAGCACAATAAGATAGGATGAAGCTGACCGTGCGGCTTAAAGAATTGGAATATATTAAACATCTTTAAAACTTTTTTAGTGAAATCTGAGTGAGGGCTCTTTAAGACGAGCGCTGTCCGCCCGCAGTGTAGCCGCGTAGCTGGCGGGAACACTGCTCTAAAGATCGCTTGAATGGGCTAATTAATTCAAGCTATGCGAAGTAACCCGTTCACACAATCCGAGGTGCGGGGTTGCATGCTCTCCAGCTCCCATAGGAGTGTATGAAAAGCAGGCAGAAAGGATAGGACAACTTTTTTTTTAACAGGCTTGTCGATCGGTGGGGTTCAGTTGCTTGGAACCCCAGCCGATCAGCTACTTGTGGACTGAGCTGATTTCTGCAGAAAGCAGACAGCTCCATTCCTACTGTAGTGGCCAGGCTTAGTATTGCAGGCAACGTTCCCATTCATCTCAATGGGAACTTGCCCTGCAATATAAAGCCTGGCCACTACAATAAGAATGGAGCTGTCTGCTTCCTGCAGAATTCAATTCAGCACAGGTCCAGCAAACAGCTGATTAGCAGGGGGCTCAGGCAACAGATCCCTGCCGATCTACTATTAATCACTTATCCTGAGGAAGGGCCATCAATAGTTTTCAACTGAACCACCCTTTTAATAAAGAGAATAGAATCTAAACATACTAAAGCTACTACAAAACGAACTAGATTGACACAGTGTGACCTAATGCCGGGCTGCCTAGTATTGCGTCAATACCTCTTTTAGCCTACGTCAGATTCACTTCGTTCACAGCCGTTTAGCATAGAGGCTAATATAAACTGTATGTCTCTTTTTTTCCAGCCTGAAGTCCTCTGCAGCAGCCAGAAGGTCACATTTTTCAAGGTTATCTCCTCTTTATCCCTGATTCGGTAAAGTAAGAGTATTCACACTCGTTGCCTGAGAAGTGTTTCTTTTTATAGACCCAGCAGATGACAAATAATGTCTGTTTTTGAAGTCCTTTTAAAGTCAGTAATGTTGGTTTTATCTGGAAAGACTGTCTTGGTGAAAGCAGGTATTGAACAGGCCTCCAACTTTGCCTCTCACTCCTGAGAAAGTTCACAGCATTCTAGAAACATGGGTTTATTTTGGGATTTGCAGCTATAGTCCTGAATCTGTAGGCTGCTGTCGTCCTGTAAATGCAGGATATTCCTGATGCTGTGCTATGAAAGTCATTAGTTTCAGCTTTTCTTCCCCAGGATGGTGGAGGACGTGGGTGTTCTGAGAACTTAGTTTGTTTTGCATTCATAACTATAAGTGGGAACCATGCTATTAGTCTCCTCCACGGAGGTGAACGCCGCTAACATAGCACCACTCCACCAAACACATTCTTTCTATTGTATATTTTTATAATTACCTTTTGCATTAAAATCAAACACTCTTCCCAACGACTTTATATATAGCAGGCGCATAGTGACATGTAACTGCTGCGTACCCGCACTATACAGGCCTCATGGTCCCCGCAGGCCGACTGCTAAGTTTGAAGCTAAGGCAATTTCATTCATCCATACTGTCTTAAAACAGGGATCCGTCAGATGCCCTAACAACACTAACCTAATATATGCATTATCACCCACTCAACAACCCCCTTGAATCTCGAAGGAAGCACATCTCCTTTGCCAGGCTTGGGGCAGGCAAACATTTAGCATTTTATACATTGAGCGCTTCCATCAGTGATGGAGGGACTCGTTGTTACAGGAGTTCCGAAGAGTGGTGAGCATGGTTTGCATTGCTCCCCGCTCTCAGCAGGTCCTCTTCTGCTCTCGTCATTGCACTGATTTCCAATGCCGCTAGCGTTAGTATGTAGTATTGCTTTGGCATCAGGATGTAGCGCAGTGCCCTTAGCAGGGGCAGACCTAGAGTAGTGCCTCGACAGTAAGAGTGAAGAGAGGCGAGTCATTTTTTTATGGTCTGGTCTGAGGTCTGAAAGGGGCCTGGGGTGTCTATTAATAATAGGGTCAGATCTGGGGGGTTGTTTTAATTCTGAGGTTAGATATGGGGTCTGTATTACAGATGAGTGAGCATACGCGTTAAGGCGATTTACTCGGGAGAGCATCGCCTTTTTCGAGTACCTGCTGGCTCATCCCTGAAGATCTGGGGGGTTGGGCCGCGGGGGCGGCACGGGGCGGTGGAGGGGAGCGGGGTGGAGAGTGAGAGAGATCTCACTCTCTCTCCCTCCCGATCCCCTCCGCAACCCCCCGCCCACCCCTGCGGCCCAACCCCCACTCTCCACCCCACTCCCCTCCGCCGCCCCGTTCCGCCCCCCGCGGCCTCCCCGAATCTTCAGGGACAAGCCAGCAGGTACTCGAAAAAGGCGATGCTCTCTCTAGTAAATCGCCTTAACGAGTATGCTCGCTCATCTCTAGTCTGTATTATTTTTGAGATTGGATAAGGGGTCTGTGTCAATTTTGGGGTCTGATCTGGAGGTTTGCACTGGGGTGACATCTGAGGCAAGTGCAAAATCTGAAACAGGGCCCCCAGCTACTATGTGTCATTTATAATATGTGTCTTCTTTTGTGACAGAGGGGTCTTTGCGCACCATAAGGCTTTGGGGCCCAGGTGTGGCTGCTATGTCTGCACCCACTATAGCTATACACCTGGCCAAATATGCTTTGACAGCAATCTGGAGTCTGTGAGAGAAGTTGCCAGAGTGGTCTGGGCTGAATGGAGGAAAGGTAAAGTGAGTCACCAGACTAAATATTTACTCCGCCTGTATCTGTTTCTTTTAAAATGTGTTTAGAACTCTTTCATTAGAGAGTAAGGTGGATTTTAATTAATTCGGGGTGTTGCTGGAGATAGGTGCAATTTGCTTAACCCGTTTAGGACACCAAATCTCCTTGTCCAGGCTCTGCCTTTTACTGTTTTCTAAGACAAGGATTCATATGACTGTCACCCTACTAGCAGCTAGGTTGGTATCATACCGTACCACTCTCATTCGGGACGGGTACAGTTTCTCCTTGTGGAGACCACCTAGTAAATGTGAGGCGATGTAAAAGGCCATCTTAGTATGCAAATGGGAGATGTTAAAATGTCTTGGTAGCGCCATCTATTGGAAGGTAGCTTTCCTACAAACTAATATTCAACTCTAAACAGGCCTTTTAATCCTAATCATGTTATAAGGCCTGTTTAAAAGGTCAGATATTGACTTGTAAGAAAGCTGCTGTCCAACAGGTGGTGCTGCTGAGACATTGTAACTCACATTTGCATACCAAATTTCCCAGAGAGAACTGCATGGCCTTTTACATCTCCTCACATCTACTAGGTGGTCTCCACAAGCAGAAAGTGTACCCCTCTAGACGCATTTCATAGGCCTCTCACCCAACCAGGCAGAAACTTACTGTTCACTGATGAGGGCTAAAATCCCTGATGTTATGTTTACACATAGCAGAAATGCTGCGGTTTTCAGCTGCAAAAAATTCCGGGGCAAAATCTGCAGTATTTCCGCACAAGACACAAAGTCAAAAATGGCATCAAATATCCAACGGTGATGTGCTCATTAGAGGCCGCTGGGTGCCCAGTGAAGGAAGCGCTGAAAGTGGAGGTGAGTAAATGCTATTTCAAAATCCTTTGCCCCTATTCCCTGATGAAGCTGGCTCACCAGTGAAACTTGTTGGGGGGGAGGGGTTAATCTTTTTATTTTTAATTAGTGGTAGCAATGCCCCTGGGTCTTCCACTGCAGACAACACGGCCCAAGTTCTAATTTTCCTACTTAAGTGGACTGCTACCTACTGGTATATATATACACCGTGTTTCTCCAAAATAAGACCTTGTCTTATATTTTTTTTGTGCCCAAATGGGCACTAGGTCTTATTTTCAGAGGATGTCTTATACTTACCTAGTAGGCTCGGTCCACATCCCTGAGCCGCAGCATTGATTGAGCAATACATAAATCCTACCTCCACAATGCGATGGCTGAGATTAGTTCTCGAGTGCTGCTCAGCCAATCAATGCAGTGCTGGTTGAATCAATCACAGCCATCACATTGGTTCATCGAGTGCTGCAATGATTGGCTGAGCAGTGCTCGAGAACCAATCAGAGCCATTGCTTCCTGAGGTGGAATTTATGAATCCCATAACCAGGAAGTGATCTTCTTTGGGCAGCCAAGGACTGCAGGAAGCACGTTGGCACCTCGGAGAGCAGGGAGAGGACTCGGACTGAGCCTGCTAGGTAATTGCTTTTTTTCTATGTAATGCAACTAGGGCTTATTTTCTGGGTAGAGCTTAAATTTCAAGCCTCCCTGAAAATCCCCCCAAAATCAGGACAGGGCTTATTTTCTGAGTAGGTCTTATTTTCAGGGAAACAGTGCAGTTATTGAGAGCAATAAGTTTCTCTTTCCTGTCCATGACATTTTTTGCCTTGCTGCTATCATGTGTTTTATCACAACTGGTTGGCAATAAACAATGACTTTATAATGCATCTATAAAAATTACGGTTAAGGTGGATAGAGTTTTAGGAGATAAAGTGCACTTTTTTTGCTTTATGGATTTATTTCCAGCACATTCACATTCACAGTCTTTTTTGTTTTTTCACTGCTTACCAGGCACAGCGCTGTACATTCCATAGTGGCTGTTCCTGGTATTGCAGCTCAGTCCCGTTTACTTCTACGGCACTGACCTGCTGTCAGGCCAACTGGCCGATAAATGTGATATCAACCGAGTGTCACCGCCTCTTATATCAGTTGATTAGTAGGGATCCCGAACCCCACCAATCTGATATTGATGACCTGTCCTGAGGAAAACTCCTTTACCTGTATTATAACTTTTTTCCTGTTTTCTTGTCGCTGCACTTTGCTTTTTTGCAGAAAAATATTTCCTTATCAGTGCTGATAACGTTATTCAACAATAAATCCAACGTCTGCCATATTAGGGGAGATTACTTCCACGCCCTGATATAAATTTCAGTGACTTTTCACATAGTTTCTCTCTTGAGATATTCTGTATTTTTCCATTTTGCTGCCTCCGGATTCATTATCAGATGTTTATGATTCTTAAGAGTTGATGGCGTTTTTATATGCGTGCGACAAATCTTAATTATTGTGATGTTCTGGAGAAACGCAGGATTTCTTGCTGCCTTCAGCTGACCTTTGATCGCTCTTCGTTTTGAGCAGAATCGTTTATATCTGCCTAGTCATAGCTTTTATGGCAGTCACTATTTTATAGCCAGATCCGGAATATTCAATAAGAAGAAGATATTCCATTTCGAAAGGCAGCTGCAGGTCTTTATTTGGGATCGAATGACGAAAATATGATTTTCCAGCCGTAAAGAAAAATTTGGTTATCGGATCATTTTACATTAATTTACCCTCCCGGAGGATTGTAGAATAGAAATGCAGAAATCCCTGAGTTATGTCCCAGGATGCAGCATTTCTAAATGGGGTTTTCTAAGTCATTCCCACCCCCGGCACAGCTTTTTTTGGCACATGACTGTGCATCTGAACTGGCAGTAAAATTGCAATCAAAATTTTTCAACCCCATTGCAAATTAGGTTTATTTGCCAAAGTTTCAAACTTTCAGCTCTTTGTCAAAAAACAATCAAACAAGAACAATGTAAAGAGCTCAAAACAACCAAAATAGATGCATTTTTAATGACTACTTAAGGGTTTATTTAGACGTCCGTATATCGGCCGGCCGATATATGGTGTCCCTTTCTGCAAGAGGAGGGGCAGGACGGGGGTGGAGCTAAGTTCAATAGTGGCGAGTGGCCACCATTGCACATAGTGGCAAGTGGCGGAGAGGGGGCAGGAGCTCAGTGCCCTGCCCCCAGCCCGCCTTCTTCCCCTGCAGAAAGGCACACACAGGGGCATAACTATAGAGGATGCAGGGGTTGCAGTTGCACCCGGGCCCAGGAGCCTTAGGGGGCCCATAAGGCCTCTCTTGTCCATATAGGAAGTCCAGTACTATGAATAAAGCATTATAGTTGGGGGCCCTGTTCCAGGTTTTGCATTGGGGCCCAGGAGCTTCAGGTTACGCCTCTGGGCACACAGTATATCGGCCAATAGTGAAAACCCGGACGATATATGGAAGCCTGAATAAGCCCTAAGTCTCAGGCCGGGCTCACACGGCCATAAGCGGAATCCAGATACAGTGGCTCACAGTGAATTCCAGCTGTGAGCCCAATCATGACTCTGCATATAGCTGCATATTGCGGTGAAATTGTACTGCACATGACCGTGTACTCACACAGGGGATCATGCGCAGTACACCTTTTTTTTTTGTTTTGTTCATATTTCCTGCGCCGTCGCTTAGCGGTGATGCGGATACCTGCAGCCCATATGCAATGTATATCCGCAACCATAGAAAACAATGGGCTCTGGGTAACAGATATCCGCAGTAAAATATGACACGCCACCTCCTATTATCTGGAAGTGAATTACGCAATTCCAACATGGTAACGTGAGCGGAGCTGTGTAATCCAATGCATATGACTGAACTGACTATTACCGCGGATCAAATGCCTGCGGAATCCGCAATTCAAATGCGATCATGTGAGACCGGCCTGAGAGTTATTCAACCCCTTCATGACAAATGCCTTTAGTACTTAGCAGAGCTCCTTTTTGCTGTCATGACCTGCTGCCAACATAATAGTTAGATGGCACCCTATGCAAAAGCTTACCTAGCACCCGCCGTCCTCCATGTCTTAAGGCCGGCTGCACATAAACGGTCTTGCATTGTGGAATCCGCGGTCGAAAAATCAGGGATTAAAAAAAAAACTGTACATGTCCGATGGCGAGCCATGCGCAGTACAGGAAAAGAAGACAAGAAGCAGGTACAAGCGGATGCCGGCTGGGCACAGAGTCGGATTCCGCTGCGGGCTCCCGCATGCAGAATCCAACCCACTGGTGTGCAGACGACCTAAGAAGTAATATTTATATATACTGCAGAAAGCAGCAAGACAACAACATACCCACACCAGAACAGCTCAGTTAATAAATACTGTACCAGAATCAAGCTCTGTACATAAATACAGCTCCAGAACCAAGCTCAGTACATCAATACAGTACCAGAAAGAAGCTCCGTACATAAATACAGTTCCAGAACCAAGCTCAGTACATCAATACAGTACCAGAAAGAAGCTCCGTACATAAATACAGTTCCAGAACCAAGCTCAGTACATCAATACAGTACCAGAAATAAGCTCTGTACATAAATACAGCTCCAGAATCAAGCTCAGTACATCAATACAGTACCAGAAACAAACCTAAATACAGAACTAGAAATAAGCTCAGTATATAAATACAGTGCTAGAACCAAGCTCAATACATCAATACAGCACTGGAAACAAGTTTATAGCCTAAATACAGAACTCAAAATAAGCTTGGTATATAAATGCAGTGCAAAATTTGGTCAGTATACAAATGCAGTGCTAGAACCAAGCTCACACTATTAATACAGTTGCAGAACTAAGCAGTTGTGGGGGCGTCGATAGTCTGACAACGGCACCTTGGAACATCAGACAGGAGAAGAAGAATGATTCATGTCGCTCCATAAGAAACTGCCACAGATCATCTGACCGGGCAGATCTACAAGGGGCATAGGGCGATCCCAGCCAGGCAACATCCCCTTGTTGCCCCCTACAAGCTGCTGGTGACCTGTGCAACGGACAGGTTGCGTATAAAAAGGGCGCCGAGGTTACAGTATATACAGTATATCCCTTCATAAAGGACAATTTGTTATGTTTTCTATGAGGATGCAATTCTTGATGCTCAGAAACATTTATCCTTGGAAGATAATTGAGATTTCATGGGATCTTCGGAGACAGCCCTGACATTTTGGAGCTCTTCCTCGTACAACGTCTCACAGGAGAATTCTTCAGGTAAGTAATTTTAAAAGTTAGCAAGTTTCTCTTTTTGTTAATGTTTAAACTCAGTTTGTGAAGAATTAAAAATACACACAGCTCGGGGAAAAACATATATTTGTGAAGAGAGAAGAGAAGACCGCGAAGTGGAGAATGCGCCGCCAGCCGGTATTAGTATTCTGAAGCGACAGCATTCTCATAATAAAGAAACAAAAGAAAACAAGTAGCGGGAGCAGAGTTTTAATCACTAATCAATCCCCTTTGTTTGGTGTGAATGTAGCGTCAGGTAATATACAATTCTTTAATCGCTCCATTAGAATTTTCTCTTCAGCTCCAACTTTCTTCATCCGAAAATGAAACAAACAAACAGGCTGGGACCTCGGCGACGGAAACCTGCAGAAATGAGGATATTTACCGTTTGGTAGCTATTAGCGCATTCACACAGGCCGGGTCCTGGTGATTGCAGAACAATAGTGGGAAGGCAACTTTGAAGAGATGGAAAATAAATCGGATTCAACAAAAATGAAAGTTAATTGAAAGTCATTTCGGAGGAGGCTTTGTCACTGGTCTGACTTCTTTATGCTGTCAGCTGGTTATTCTATTCTCTACTAGAGATGAGCAAGCATACTCGGTTCGGGTGTTTTTGGACTCGAGCACCGCTTTTTCCGAGTACCTGACGAAAAGATTCGGGGGGTGCCGGGGGTTGCAGAGGAGAGTGGGGGGGGGAGAGAGCTCCCCCCTGTTCCCCACTGCTACCCCCTGCTCCACCATGCCACTCCCCGGCGCCCCCCGAATCTTTTCGTCCGAGTAGTCAGTTACTCGAAAAAGACAGTCCAAAAACACCCGAACCGAATACGTTAGCTCATCTCTATTCTCTACGCTATTATGTCCACCTTTACTACTCCATTTTTTATTGCCCCAAGCCATCCAAAATAAAAAATGAAGCAACTTTGCCTTAGGTTTAATTAAAAATGTCCTATCGTTTTCAGTCTACAGCTTTATGCTGACCTATGCATCTCCATGGTAACAGACAACAAACAAACCCTGTGTAGTCTGATTCTGCAGTCTTGCTTACTTTCTTACACCTGTTTCTAGGTTTATGCAAGGCCTCATGTCCACAGGCGGGTCAGATTCCACATGTGGAAGACCGCAGCAGAATCCATCCCTGCCTGTGGCCAAAGACCGTGCTGAGCTGTCCGGGTCTTCACTGCAGATGTATGCGGAAGTGCCAGCCGGTCGGCCAGCACGCCGCCGCACATACGCAGTAAGGTTTTGGTTTTTTTTTAAATCCTGCTTTCCCACGGAATCTGCTGTCTGTCCCCAATGTCAATGGCTGTGATTTGATTTCTGTATCCAAAGATCCGCAAATCAAATCTGCACGCTTTAATTCAGCTGCGGACGCACATGTATCCCTATGGGCTGCTTGAACTGCAGATTGTCCGCGCGGGCGCCCCGCATGGATTCCGCAATTCAAATCCACATGTGGACATTGGGCCTAAGCTTATATTTAGTAGAGTACCAGAAAAAGTAGACTGATGGAAAAAGATATAGGATTTGACTATATAGAATTTGTTGTCTGTTACCATGGAGACACAAAGGTCTCTACAGAGCTGTAGACGTAAAACAACAGGAAATTTTTAATTAAGTCCTATTCCAAAGTTACTTCATTTTTCATTTTGGATGTTTTGGCATAATAACAAAAATTGGTTGCAAAGCTTTTACATACACCGTAGTCTCATCTAGTGGTGTGTAATATGCGTGTGCTATATTAATTTGTAATATGCATTGTGCAGTGAAGTAGACAGCTCCGTACATTGTTCAGTGAAGTAGACAGCGCCGTACAGTGTGCAGTGGCCCAAGTTGGTACTGCAGGCCGAGTTCCATTCATTTCAATAGGACTAAGTCTGCAGTACCAATCTGGAGCACTATGCAACGTACGAAGTTGTCTGCTTCCTACAGCAAAATAGCCGTAAGCGGGACAACCCCTTTATGTCTGGAGGCAGCATAGCATGTAAGGAGATGATTAGTATATTGGTGGCAGCAGTGGTCATTTCAGTCTGCTCTTATCTTGTCCATTCACACTGGCCAATTATCGAGTGATCAATCGTTGCATCGAGAGACCATGAACAATAACCGCGTGGTGTGAACCCATCCAGTGAGCAAACAACAGACGAGAATTCGCTCATTTGTTGTGGATCGCATCTGTTATATAAAATAAAATTAATTGCTGCTCGGTGGAAAATCAAGAGATATAAACAGGAAATCATCCAATCACTTGAAGCTGAGAGCGGAGTGAAGGGTAAACACAAGTGATCTCAAGGACAAACAGAAATGAAGAATTATCGGCATGTGTAAAAGGCGATTGTGCGAACACTCATGACTATACTGAGTATATATGCTATATACTGGCTCGTCTCTTACTTTGCTTCATTGTACCTTCACATGTAAACCAGCATTAGGCTTTGTTCACATCTACACTATTCATGCTTTACCTGTGTGCCAGTGTAGTACTAGGTATCCCTTCATTACAGGCTGCTCCTGGGAGCGGTTCTTCATCAGTACTTTGCACCTGTGATATGCTTCTGCATTTGGCATTGGAGGAGGGTGGTGTTTTTGCTTGCCCATCTAGGTCCTATCAGTACATTGGTAAGTAATATAGTGACATAGTATCTAAGGCCGAAAAAGGATATATGTCCATCCAGTTCAGCCTATTACCCCCCAATGTTGATCTGGAGGAAGGCAAAAAAAACCACAATGAGGTAGAAGCAGATTTTGCCCATATAGTGGAAAAAATTCCTTTCCAACTCCAATCTGGAAATCAGAATAATCCCCGGATCATCGACCCTTCTGAAGTAATCAGTGATATACCAAGAAAGGTGTCCAGGCCCCTCTTGTACTCTTTTAATTAGTTTTCCCATCTCCACGTCCTCAGGCAGAGAGTTCCATAGTCTCACTGCTCTTACAGTAGAGAACCCCCTTCTATGTCAGTGTAGAAACCTTCTTTCCTCTAGCTGTAGAGTGCGTCCCCTTGTTACAGTCACAGTCCTGGATATGAACAGATCATGGGAGAGGTCTCTGTTTTGTCCCCTGATATATTCATACATCGTTATTAGGTCGCCCCTCAGCCGTCTTTTTTCTAAACTAAATAACCCCAATTTTGATTACTCCCTGGGTATTGTAGTCCGCCCATTCTGATTAGTACTTTAGTTGCTGACTTTATACCCACTCAAGCTCTGATATGTCCTTCTTGAGTACCGGTGCCCCAAACTGTCCACAATATTCCATGTGTGGTCTGATCAGAGACTTGTAGAGAGGAAGAACACTGTTCTCATCTTGTGCCCCCAGACCTCTTCTGATGCCCCCCATGATCTTATTTGCCTTGGCAGCAGCTGCCTGACACTGGTCACTCCAGTTAGGTTTACAGTTAACTAAACCCCCAAGTCCTTTCCCATGTCAGCACTACCCAGTGGTTTCCCATTCAGTGTGTAATGTTGACATGTGTTTCCCTATCCGTGTGCAGAACATTACATGTATCAGTGTTACACCTCATTTGCCACTTTTCTGCCTCCAACTTATCCAGATTTTCTTGCATCATGGCCATTTGTTTTTTTGTGCTTTTACACTGAAGACTCAGTTTAGGGCCTTCACATTACCGGACAATGTAGCACAGCATGCTACACAATGTCATCCAGGAAAATTCCCGAGGGCATGACAGAAGCCAGACAGACACCATAATAGTTACCTGGTCACTCCAGCGCCATTTGTTTCCATCGTAAAACGGATGCGGTTTTCAGTTTCTCTATTCCTATGATGAAACAGAAGAATTGAAAGCATAACACTTAGGCAAAGCTAACTAAAGGCCTCGTTCATACAGGGTAGGCGTATCCGGTCCATAAACTGGCAGCGTTTTACTGTGTGTTTATGCGGTTTTAGTGAATATTTCACATATCGGCTCCATGCATTTCAATAGGGCTGACAGAAGTAACAGAGTACAAGCACTCGACTATCTCCGGCAGTCCGATGGAGATGAATAGAGTGGCACCGCACATTCTCAACCGTTGCCCCATTTGGGTTCAGGGAGTCTGTTTTCTTCAGTCCTGGAAAGATTGCAGTATTCTACAACAAAGAAGAAAACGGCAGAAAAGTATTTGCTTAATATCTTCTTTCCTTGTCACTAATCGTTACTTTTATGGCTAAGTCAGATATTCTGTATACAAATTCTATGCAAAGAGGAAAACCGGTGTTAATCCCATTTCCATACAGGCACCATTGTCATATCTCAGTGGAACAACCTGGCCTTGTCCTGACATAATACGACCCGTCCCACACAAAGTGACCTCATAAATGAGGGCTGCAGGAAACATACAGATGGCTTATATTTTCACTTGGCACTTTTTGGACTTTTGATTAATGTGAAGGTTTGTGTTAGTGTTGGTCTCTGTTCACATGAAGGGTTTTCCCACTAATGACACTTATCACCCAACTCCAGGAGTCCAACCGCTGGGACCTCCAGTGACTCCAGGGGACCTCAGGATAACGCTCCCTGATATTGTCCAAACTGTTTTGCCTTCTCAGATACTTTTTACTATTACCATTTTAACTGCTTCCCCCTCTGTGACATACACGTCACATAGCATGGGTTGGGTACGAAGCGAGAGGAGCCTACTGTATACCCATTGATTTAGTGGTTTGAAACAGCCGAAACCTGCCGCATCAGCCACGATCGGGGCGAGCTCTGATTGTGGCGGTTTGACAGTTTGCATGCACTGTCAATCCTGACCATGGCAGGTAAGCTGTCAGCCAGAGCAGAATCCCCCTCTGACTCACTACCGGCCCCCTGTGATGTGATTGCCATGGTAGTCCTGGGCCTAGTGAAGGCTTTCAGGGCTGCAATGGCAGGACTTAATATGTGAAAACTAAGGCTTGCGTCACATGAGCATATGCCAATTTGCGTGCGCGTTTGCACCACATTTTTGCATTTGCACATGCAACAGCATTTTTCACTGTACTTTTTGCAAGCGCAAGTCCATGCAAAGAATCACACATCAATGGCCAATTAGTTTAATGAGTTCAAGATGTCTTCTCTTCCTGCGCAAATGTTCGAGGAAATAGAGCATGCTGCGTGTTTTTTGCGTATTTTACTCTGAGTTTTTAGGCGCAAATATGTCCACGTACTTATTCAGACGGTGTATATCGGTTGGGTTTTCACGCCCGGCCGATATATGCTGCCCCTCTCTGCAAGGGGAGGAGGAGGGACAGGCCAGGAGCTAGTGCATTGAGCTGCTGCCCCGTCTCCGCCCCTGTTTGCAATGAGAAGGGGGTAGGACAGGGGCGGGACTTAGCTCTGCCCCATCCCACCCTCCCATTGCAAACAGTGGCGAGAGGCGGAGAGGGGGCGGGAGCTCAGTGCACTAGCTCCTGGCCTGTCCCGCCTCCTCCCCTTGCAGAATGAGGCAGCGTATATCGGCCGGGCGTGAAAACCCGATCAATATACGCCCATCTGAATAAGCCCTACAATATATAATATATGCTGAAATATTGTGATATACTGTAGAAGCTATCAAAAATGGTTTTCACACAAAACAATCTAAACAATGAAAAATAAACTAAATATCACTATTTATTTGACATGGTGAACGTTATAAAATTTCATGGCCACAAAACGGGGCAAAATCATGGTTGCCTGAAGAAGCCCTTAAAAGTGATCAGAAAATGGCGTGTACCCAAAAAGGGCAGCTTACGCCTCAAAAAGAAAAACCCTGCCATACCCCCTCCAATGAAAACATAAAAAAGTTATGGAGCTCAGAATGCAATGCAAAAAAAGCACCTTTTTTTAATAAAAAAAAATTTCATTTTTCTTAAAGCAGTAACACATTGAATGAGTTAACATGTGATTCATCGCATCATGAATGACGCAAAAGCCCCCACTCCGAAAAATGTGGCAATTGCGTTTTGTTTTCCTATTTCACCCCACTTTCCAATCCTTTATACGGCACATTAAATGGTACCATTAAAACATACAACTCGTCTCATATAAAAACAATACGGCTTTGTCAAGAGGAAAAGAAAGGTGAAGATGAAAAAAACGTAACGGAAAATCCGAAAAACGTCTGGTAGTTTGAAGGTTACAGAGGATTTCTATTGACCCAGGGTGCCGCGTGCCGGTCCTACGGAGGGACTACCCTGCGCTTCCCAACAATGTATCACCTCACCGGCACAATGAGAAGCTTCATACGCAGCATTTCCCCTTTAAAGGGGTTGTGAGCTTCACCTGGCAGCAGACGGTTCACAGGGAAGGGTTTGGTGTCTATTTCCCTAAATACACAGATAAATTGCTCCCGATGCAATCAGAAGAGGGAGGCACTTGATGGATAGAAAAAAGACACTGTTTCCCATCCCAAATTACTATGTAAGTATGTAAATGTTATTTTGAAGAGGGAACGGAAAAAAATAACACAAACACACATTGAAGAATCGCTCATGTGAGAACATACAAGATGTGTGTTTGTCTATATCACCATATACAGGAGTTCCCATGAGCGAGCAATCCATTTGACCCCTTAGTGACCAAGCCTGTTTGCATCTTCATGACCAGGCCAAATTCTGGAAATCTGACGTGTCACTTTCACATAGAATGACTCCGTAAGGCCTCGGTCAGACAAGCTTGTTTTTTGAACCAATGGGTTCCTATGCGCGGAATTTGAAGCGCAAAACAGCACGCACCTAAAAAAGATAGGTCATAGGTGCGCGTTTTGCAGGAGTTTCCATTGACTCCTAAGGTAGCGGGAGTTAATGAAAACTTCTGCACTGCCAATAGCTTGCCCGCTGCTTAGAACAGGGCATTTTAAAAGTGCTTCTGGCCAGAAGCACCTTTTAAATGTCCCGCTGTTGACCTCTTAGTCCTCGCAGGGATGAGGGAACTCCCCGAGGGTTCCGTTAATCCCCACAGAGAGTCCCCTCATCACTGAACACTGTGACAGCATTGTCACAGTGTTCAGTGATGAGGGGACTGCAGCGAGGATGAAAGAATCCTGTCACAGCTGTGGCAGAGGAGTGCAATGCCATCTCATTGCTTTCAATGGGGCCGGCGCTGCTGCAAGCCCATTGAAAGCGATGGAGTTAAGGCAACCCCTGGAGAGATGATTTTCGGGGGGGGAGTGGCTTGAAATATAAGGCCTACCCCAAAAATCATCCCTAGCTGTAGAAAAAAAATTAACTCACCTAGACGCGTTGTCTGGCCCGTCCCTGGCAGTCTTCTTCTGTATTCTGGTGGCTGGGGATTGAAAAATCCTCGCCTCCAGAAAACGCTGCCTCTGAGTGGCTGAGCGCTGTGAGCAAACAGAGAAAGCGCTTTCTGGAGGCGGAAATTTTTCAATCCCCAGCCAGCAGAATATAGAGGAAGACTGCAGCGGACGGAAGAAGAGCCTGACAGTGCTTCTAGGTGAGTTAATTTTTTTTACTACAGCAAGGAATGATTTTTGGGGTAGGGCTTATATTTTAAGCCACACCCACACCCACACCCCACACCCCCGAAAATCATCGCTCCAGGGGTTGCCTTCATCCCATTGCATACAATGGGGCGGCAGCAGCGCCGACCACATTGAAAGCAATGGGACTGCATCACACTCCTCTGCCATAGCTGTGGCAGGGGATTACTTCATCCTTCATGTTTTTCGCTCATGTGAGCAGCGCTTTTTTTTGGCGCACATAGGTGCGCAAAAGAGCGCGCTTGTGTTAATGAGGCCTAAAGGCTTTGCATATTCCAGTGATTCCGACATTGTTTTTTCGCCACATGTTGTACTTTATTTAGGCGGTAAAAATAGACTGATAGAATTTCTGTATATTTATTAAAAGCACCAAAAGTGGGAAAATTATGCAAAAATTGTCATTTTTTCACATTTTCAGCTGTAATGTGTCAAATATGTGCAAACATACTGTACACATTTTTGCTAAGATATATATTTCCATCTGTTTACTTTATTCTTGAAGCACATTGGAAAAACATTTTTAACCATTTAGGAGACGTACAAATTTAACATTAATTATTAACATTTTGAGGAACATTTTGTTTCCCTGCACCAAGCCAAGATTGGAAAGGCTCATGGGTGTCAGAATAATATATATATATCCCTTCAAATAACCCTATTAAAAAATACATCCCCTAATGTATTCACTGAGGGGTGTCAGGAATTAATACAATTTAGAGGAGAAAAAATAAAATTTCAGGTATTTGCAAATATGTCATTTTAAGGGCGCCCACCCACTGGCGTTTTTTTCCCTGCGAAATTCGCAGCATTTTTTTCTCTGCAGGGGTCTATGGGACTTGTAATGTTAAAATCGCGATCGCGCAAAATCGCGATTTCGCGGTAAATTGCGATTTTGCGCGATCGCGATTTTAACATTACAAGTCCCATAGACCCCTGCAGAGAAAAAAATGCTGCGAATTTCGCAGGGAAAAAAAAACGCCAGTGGGTGGGCGCCCTAACAACAGTTTTTTTTTCTATAGGGCACATGAAAATGAGGATTTGCACCCCCAAATGGATATCCCAGTTTGTCCTGTGTTCAGAAACATACCCGTTGTGGCCCTAATCATTTGTCTGTATGCACAACGGGCCCAAAATTAAAGGAGCAGCCGGTGGCTTTCAGAACAGAAATTTTGCTTGTTTCAGGCCCCATTGCAGACTCGTAGAGCCCTTGAGCTTTTTGGGATGGGCACATGGGGCAATAAACCGGGTATCCCTCCTCCTCTCATACGTGCTGCAAACCCAACACTTTTTTGGGGGTATTTCTTGACTTCAGTGGCAGGGATTGGGTGTAAAAAGTGGCGCTCTGTGAGCCTTCGAACCTCCTAAGACTCGCCTGCCTGCTGAGGTACGGTGGTCTCACACAGAAGGCGCTTGTGGAACTGCAGGAAAGAGAGCGTTCTCGGGGATTTTTGTAAATTACATAGCTAGCGATCTGAATAAGGTAGATCAGGGCAGATTAGTGGAGGGGCGTGGTATTGAGGATCGCGTTGGGGGACATTGCCAGAGACCTCAGGCAAGAAGTTTTATCTCCCCTTACCAATCGGATCAGTACGGGGAGATGAAACTTTAACTTTTTAAACTTTTTTTTAACTTTTACATGATCGCTGTTATCCATTGAATAAAGGCGATCACATGACCGGGGACCGCTCTCCAGGGCCTTCGGTCACTGCTCCAGGCTCGGTAGCTGAGGGCAAGGAGGTTTTGAATTTCCCAGGCCTTCCCTGGCTTCTGCGCATGTGTCCGCCATTCTGCTGGGAGCGCATGTGCAGAAGCCAAGGAAAGTCCTTGAAGGAAGATTGTGTTGGGGTACATCACTGGAGGCCTTAGGTAAGTAGTTAACCTTCTCAAAGGTTTTTTTTTTACTTTTAAGTGATCGCTGTTTTTTGTTAACATGATCAGTGACAACTCCAAGCTGTTGATTATCTCTAGTAGCCCACAGCAAGGAGCTGTCACACTCCCTGACCCTAAAGCTTTATTCTACGGGGCCGATGTGTTTTCTCGGCCTTATAGAATAAAGCCACACACCCAGGACGTGAAAACACGTATGGGTGGTCACTAAGGGGTTAAGATGAATTAACGTAACAATACATTTATTCAGTGGTGGCAATTAATAACTTCCAAAGGCATTTTGCCCTAAATGTCTAGTATGGAATTCGGGTTGAGCAGCTCCTTGGTCCTGTTTTCATTGACAGCACCCTGAATGGTGACAGATATTTGAGCATTACAAACAGGACGGTGGACAAATGGCTCGATGACTTGCCATTAGTGCAATGTCCACAGGGTTGGTACCAGTATGATGGCGCTCAACCTTGTTCCCAAAGAGACTTGCGCCAATGGCTTGCAGCCTGATTTGGAACCAGCTGGATTGGACAACATGACCCTAAACCTTGGCCATGGTGTTTCCCAGACTGGACTCCTGTGGATTTCTTCCTGTGGGGTCACCTTAAGTCAGTCGTCTACTATGGATAACCAGCAGCACCTTGTGCTGTTGGCGAATTAGAGAGAGGAATACTGCAGCCTGTGAAATGGTGACAGCAGAACTGCAGGGTGACTCAAAAAAATGGTGCAAAAGTAAAGCAGATTTCTTCATACATGAAGTGACCTACAAAAGCAAGAATATGAAAAGATAGAAGAACTCTTCAAGAATGCACCTTACAGATGTTTATGTGGGCGTCATTGGTGACACGCTAGATGTCAAGTTGGTAATCCATTTCCGCCCAGACACATCCCAGCATATCCTCTTATCAGTTCCACTGCAGCGGAGATGCATTGTTTTAAGCCATGCTTCACTTAATGCATCCCAGAATTGCATTTGCCTTTTTTGCTGCTGCATCAAACTATTGACTCATGTTCAGTCTATGATCTATTAGTATACCCAAGTCTTTTTCACCTGTGCTGCTGCTTAGCCCAATTCCTCCCATTCTGTATGTGCTTTTTTCATTTTTCTTGCCCAGTATTACGGGGATTCTGGGATCACTTGCTTTCTAGATAGTCTGTTGCAGGTCTTGTGTGTGTTTCTCTATCTTCTGGCTCTGATGGGAGTGCTATTAGGTGAAATGTGCTTTCCCTTACCTGTGGGTAATTTGTCAGGACTATTTAGCCTGGCCTGGTGCTTGGCTTTCAGTGCAGTTTATGTTCAGTCTTCCACTGGCTGTGGTGGAGGCCAGAGCTTGGAGCTGTTTACCTGAGTCTTCACAAAGCTAAGTACAGCAGTTATTATACGTTACATCTTGTTTGCTGTGTTATTCTCCTATCCCACGTAGGATCAGCTAGAGGCCTAGGTACGTGGTCAGGTTCGCCCCTTCTCAGGGCAGGTTACCTGCATATAGGCAGGTCCTTTCCCTGGGTAGGTTCCTCAGGGACAACATTTCCCTATATCTATCCTGCTAGATGCAGGAATCTGAACAATTTATCAGCCTGTGCAGATGGGCCCTAAGGCCAGGATTCAAACGGATGTATTTGTGTGCACAATACACAGAAAATAAAACCCATTGATTTCAATGGATTCGTTCACATGCGTACATTTGGTGTGTGCAATTGCAATTTATTTTGCGTGTGCAATTGCACGTACAGAAAGTAAAGTAAAAAACTCTGTTGCGCACACAAATACGCGTGCGTCTGTGCGAATCCGACCTGAGGCTGAACATGGACTGTATCTGCACATTCACTATTTCCAGCCAATACCTGCTTATAACATGCAGATTCATGAGATGAATGTCTGATTACAATGGAGTGTAACTTTCTGTGTTCGGCGCTGACTGCAGATTTCCATCTATTGTCTGCAGTTCGCTTAATAATGGAACATTTTGTTTTATGAAAAAGCAACATTGTGATAAATGGGACAAATAATAGACTATAAAATCCCACCCAGTCTGACCTCCGTGTGTAACGGTTTGTTTCTGCGCCGTCCCTGTCATCGGTAACTTGCAAGAGACGGTAGATAAGTACAGTAAGTGCTCACCCCAGTCCATGAGCTTATTAGTTTGGAGGAACAGCACATGTTGAGGGTGACGTCACACGGCATTCTGTGCGCACGTTTTTGCACACGCGAAATCTGCGTGCGCTAAACGCAGACAATGAGACTCATTCATTTCAATGGGTTCGTTCTCATAAGCGCGATTTGTAAGCGTGCAAAAAAATTGGACCTGCCTTTATTTTCCTATGTTTTGCGCAGTGAAACTGCTATAGAGGTCTATGGGAGGTGCGCAAATGCGCAAGGGGAGGGGTGAAACACTCAGCAAAGCGCAGCAAAAGAAGGCAGCTGGACCTCTATTAGGGTGCGTCACACACGTGTGAACCGAGCTGGTGTGCGCAAAAGTTTTACAGTAATATGCTCGGACGCGCTCGCATAACGCTGATTATGTTGCTCTTCCATCCTCGCTCATGTCTTACATACAGATACCCAGAAGTAATAAATGCTCTTTGATAAAGCAGAACTCCAGTTCCCACCCTTACTGAAGCGCAATTTCCTCAGAGCAGATATCCCGTATCTTCTTCTTACTGGTGGTTTAGTTGCTTGTAGGTTATGAGCATCATGCTGGCAGGGCTGGACTTGTAGTAGATCCACAGCTGAAAGTCTGCATCAAAACCACTTGGTACGGGTTTTGACATGGGTATTAATGGGTATTAATTAGGGGATAACTTGCTGTTCGGTGGGGGTCTCAAGATCTCGAGAATGGGGGTCCTGTGTCCTCCATCATCATCACTGCAGGGTTACTATTCCCCCTCCCTCCCCTTCCCCACAGTGGAGTGGTAGTTCCGCAAGCACACTAGCGCTCCATTCACTGTCAATGGACTGCCGAGATACCCAAGCAGCACCTGCTTGAGTATTTCCGTCAGCCCCATTGAAATGAATGGAACGCTGATCGCATATGCTTTGCCAGCGCTCCATTCACAGTGACGTCACTGCGGGGGAAGAAGTGACCCCTCCAGTGACAGCAGACACGGGTATCCCATTCTCGAGATTGGCAGGAATCTCAGCAGTGAGACCCCCACTGATAGATTGGGGATAACTTGCAATTTTGGTATAACCCTTTAAGAGGACGGAGGAAGGCTCGCCAGGGACTGTCCAATGAGCGCAGCACTTATAGCAGCATCGCGGCTGCAGTAATCCTAGAGAAGAGTATTTAGGCTGACAGCAGCACCACAAGACAGTCCACGCTCTTTGCAGCATGCTGGGTGCTACTGACCAGCTGTCCTAAAACACAGAAGGCAGGTAGCGCCCCCTTCTTAGTTGGAGAGTGAAGCGTTCTGTGCAGTCGTAGCGCTTGCACCATCCTAAGGCTATTCCTGTATACAGGGGTTCAAACTATTGGAAGCACCTAGATGTTATATGAGATGCTTTATTAATAACGTGTAGGACGCCTTTGGCACTTATTACAACGGACTCTTCCAAGCGCTAAATGGTGTATAATGGAATATTAGACCACTCATCATGCAATAACTGGGCAAGCCTCGATAGAGATGTTGTTTAGAGATAACCTATTCTTGCATTGTTTCTCGATGACGTTCAGGTCTGGTGACTGTGTGGTCGGGAAAGATGTACACCCTCATCTTCATGCTGCGGAAACCACGCATGGGCATAGTGAGCTGCATGGATAGGGGCATTATCATCCTGGAATAGTGCATCTCCATCAGGAATCAATGCCTGCGCATTGAATGAATGTGATTGACCAAAACATTACAAGAGTCCCTAGCAGTCACTTTGCCTTTTAAGGTGATGATGGGTCCTGCAGAAACCCATAAGCAAACCATGACAGATCCACCACCATACTCGACAATCTGCCCTCTTTGAAAGTCTGTAGGATTGGCCATCATGCACGATCCGCAACACAACATTCCATATGGTGATTAACTACTGAAGTCTTACTGTTGATTTGCGTAGACACTACACATTAACAATACACTTGGGGTTTCAGGGTCCACATCTGTATTATGACTGCATGTATTATCAAGAGCATTACTGAGCCTAGGTGTTTCCATCATTTGGATGAGCCCCTGTGATTTAGTAGTAAGGGAAATCATCTTAACATATAGTGACTGAGTTCTTGTTGACTTGGACTCGCACTCTATAATCAAAGCGGCAGAGTAAAGTATGAGGGTGGGATAGAGCAGCAGACTATTTGTTAAGACATGAGGTGGACTTCAGACTATCTGAGATCATGTGATGGACTTTCAACTCCTATCTATCCCATATATTTGCCTGTTTAAGAGGACTGCCCCTTTAGAAGACCATTTTCCACTGCAATTTTGGGTGGTCCCCTCAAAAACGTTTCACCTTCTATTATCAGAGATTGTGACCATTTTCATGTGTAAGAAGTGTTGTGCTATGTCTTCAACTTATTCCCTATCCACAGGCTAGAGAATACAAGTCTTATCATGAGAATGGAGGTCCCATTGCATGCTGTGGGCTCATGAGCCGAGACTGCTCCATACACCGCTGTTTGACAGTTGACACCTGCCCACAACAGCTAAGATCATAGAACTCCAATTATGGCTATTAAAGGGGTTTTCTGAGCAAAAATCAGGACAGGTAATCAATAGTCAACTGCCAGCAAGCCGCCGCTCGGGATCCCCAGCAATCACCAATCAGCTTATCTCCCAGCCAACGCAGTGAGCTGCACATGCGTCATAGGGGATGGGAGAGGAAGTGCCCTAACTGGCTTCACTCCCACTGAAATCAATGGTAGCAGGGCGGCTATTCCACTTCCACCTCCGACACCGGGGTCAGATGTGGAAGTGTAATAGCTGCTTCAGCCACCAATGATTTCAATGGGACTGAAGCCAGATAGGGCGCTTCCTCTCCAATCTGCTATGACGCATGGTTGGCCTGCTCTACTGACAACGGGGCTAGACGATCAGGTGATCGCTGGAGATCCTGAGCAGCAAGTCCCTGGTGATTAACTATTTATGTCCTGAAAACACCTTTAACTATTTAAAACTGTCTGAAAGTTCTAACAATGGACGTTAGATGTCTCAATCGGGATTGAGACGTCCTGAATACCCCCACAGTGAGATCGTGTGCTGCTGTCTGGGTATCATGCCATGAATGTTTGCCTATTAAAATGTACCTGTGGCATGTCTTAATAGAACACCAGTCAAATTGTAGTGTAATGCAAAAAAATAAAAAATAAAGACAGTAAAAATTTTAATTATTAAAGGATATTAAAAGTTTTAAATACATTTTTTTTTAAATTAAAAATTTGTAAAACTACAAATATAGTCTAATTTATTTACATTATTAATGCACTGTGATGGGAAAATCGGACCTGGTGGTGTTGGACTTTGTGGCAAACAGCTGATGTCTCTTTTATTACTTTTAGGGCGCATTCAGACGACCGTATATCGGCTGGGTATTCACGCCGGCCGGTATCGGGTGTCTCTCTCTACAGGGGGAGGAGGCTGGAAGAGCCGGGAGCAGTGCTCTGAGCTCCCGCCCCCTCTCTGCCTCCTCTCCACCCCCTTTCCGCCCATCTACACTATTTGCAATGAGAGGAGGCAGGACAAGAGCGGGGCTACGTTACGGTAATTAGCTACACCCCCGTCCCGCCTCTCCTCATTAAAAAAATAGTGCAAGGGGGTGAAAAGGGGGTAGGAGCTCAGAGCACTGCTCCTCGCTCTTCCAGCCTCCTCCCCCTGCAGAGAGGGACGCCGTATATCGGCCAGCGTGAATATCATCTGAATGCGCCCTTAAGGTGGGGAGGATACAATTAAAAAAGAAAATGAAATTACAAAAAGGCCAGCAGCAGGAAGGGGTTAATAATATATTCTCTTTTTTATTGATTTATTGTATATTCCAGGGAACTTTGTTACATCGTATGGAGGGAAATATGATTGTAAAAGTAAAGCTCAAAAAAGGGAAGTTTAAGGTTTAATGAATGCGTTGTGCTCCGCTCCACCGGCGCCATAAATCATTAGTTTAGCGCCCAGCGATGGACGCCTCCCCGTGTTGTTTGATGTGAAGCGCTCAGTAGATTTCCTTTTCTTCTACCAGTCTGTTACCCCTTCTAGCCCGATGTCAGCATTTAATCCTTCATCACCAGATCTAGAGAGATACATCTAGGAAAATGAAAGAGGTTAAAAGCACCTTCATTATAAGGCCCTGTGAATGATGCAGACACTTAATTGTGTGTTTAATTGTGGGTAGAGCTAATTATGAATTCTGTGTGATGGCTGAACCACAGAAAGCATCATCTTCACTCCGTATAAAGAAAATAATGGAAGTGATTCAGAAAGGATTATTCAGTTTTGTATTCAGGTTGAAAGCATTCCGATTATGCCGACGATCGCACGGATTACAGCAATCACGCTTCATATCAGACTGATATCAGTGTAACACTTGTCAACCGGCCCACTATTGTCATTTATTGTATATGGGAAGCCCATTCCTAGATCGACTTTCATCCTTATGTTTAAAGGACATAACGGATTTAGCCAG
Source organism: Eleutherodactylus coqui (assembly GCF_035609145.1). Taxonomy (NCBI): domain Eukaryota; kingdom Metazoa; phylum Chordata; class Amphibia; order Anura; family Eleutherodactylidae; genus Eleutherodactylus; species Eleutherodactylus coqui. The sequence continues at coordinate 35,275,583 of NC_089842.1, forward strand.
TAACTTTTTAGTTTCCTCTTGCAGCTCTTATAGTTATATTTGGGAATGGATGGCTTTACCTATGTGCACCCTATTTGCAGTCCCTACAGGGCGCTGGCCACCAGCTTCTAGCAGGGGGCACCAGGTTGATGTAGGCTGGAGCAATGACCGACCTTAGGTCCGCTAGGCCAGATGATTTTTTTCCTCTGTGGAGCTCCAGGATTCATCCTCCTCCTGGCTTTTTCTCCACCTGTCTGATGTTTCAAGGCACCACTGTCAGACCATCGTTGTCACGCGACACAATTGCTTCTGCGACTGTATTTATGTTATGAGTTTGATTCTGGGGCTGCATTTATGCTATGAGTTTGTTTCTTGCGCTGTATTTATGCTATGACCTTGGTTTTGGTGCTGTATTTATGCTATGAGCTTGCTTCTGGTACAGTATTCATTCACTGAGCCTGGCTCTGGTGCTGTATTAATGGTATCAGCTTGATTTAGCTGTTGTATTTATGATATAAGCTTGGTTCTGGTACAGAATTCATTCACTGACCAGTACTGCGGTGGATATGCTGCTATCTTGCTGCTTTATGCACAAGCAGAATAAAGGCAGAATGCCTATCAGTGCAATATATTGGATTTTTTTCTTACAATGGGGATGCCAAAATGTATTCAACGCAGAGAGCCATCTAACTTCTAACTTAAAGGGGTTGTCTCGAGGAAGCAGTGAATTTTTTTTTTTGCCCAGTCCCCCTAATTAAGCATACATTACTAAGCCCCCCTGTAAATGACTTTTCTAGCTGGTTTGTACTTACAGTTCCAGCGTTTCAGCAACTTATAAAAATTTTCCCAAGATGGCCGCCGGCTCTTTCCCATCGCTTGCTGTAGCCCGACGTGCGCGCTCCCGAGACGCTACCAGCTGTGTCTCCCTGACAACCAGACGCCCTGCAGCCGCCGACCGGACCCCTGGATTGAACGCCGCCGACCACGGCACACAGTCACCCACCGCCAGGCAGCAGGTAACCGGCGCAGCCCCCCCCCCCCCGGCACAGCGGCAGCCCCCCCATCACAGCGGCAGCCCCCCCCATCACAGCGGCAGCCCCCCCCCATCACAGCGGCAGCCCCCCCGACACAGCGGCAGCCCCCCCCCCCAGCACAGCAACAGCCCCCCCATCACAGCGGCAGCCCCCCCCCCCCGGCACAGCGACAGCCCCCCCATCACAGCGGCAGCCCCCCCCATCACAGCGGCAGCCCCCCCCGGCACAGCGACAGCCCCCCCCCATCACAGCGGCAGCCCCCCCCGGCGCAGCCCCCCCCCCAGCGCAGCGGCAGCCCCCCCGGCCCATCACTTACCTGGGCGGCAGGACGGCAGGACGGCGGGACAGCTGGGCGGCTTCTCGGGACAGCTGAGCGGCTCTGCACCTTCCTCTAACAGAGGATGGTACAGAATGGCCGCTCCAGTGCGCTCCCGAGCAGTGACAGCTCGTCTGCGCATGCGCAGAAGAGCTGTAGCGGGGAGCACACTGAAGCGGCTCGTGCTGAAAGGAAAAGACCGGACTGCGCAAGCGCGTCTAAAAAAGCAAGCTGCCAGCGAATTTAGACGGCACCATGGAGACGAGGACGCTAGCAACGGAGCAGGTAAGTGAATAACTTCTGTATGGCTCATATTTAATGCACGATGTATATTACAAAGTGCATTAATATGGCCATACAGAAGTGTATAACCCCACTTGATTTCGCGAGACAACCCCTTTAAGGCTGGCAATATACCCAAGGACCCGAACGGTTTATCAAAGATGAGAACCAAAATGGTTACTGGGTAGAGATGAGTGAGCATACTCGCTAAGAACAATTACTCGATCGAGCATTGTCCTTAGCGAGTATCTCCCCGCTCGGCAGAGAAGATTCGGCTGCCGGCACGAGTGACAGGTGAGTTGCGGCAGTGAGCGGTGGGGGAGGGAGGGAGAGAGATCTCCCCTCCGTTCCTGCCCGCTCTTCTCCGCAGCTCCCCGCCCGCCACCGGCAGCCGAATCTTTGCTCCCGAGCGGGCAGGTACTCGCTAAGGACAATGCTCGATCAAGCAATTGCCCTTAGCGAGTATACTTGCTCATCTCTACTACTGGGCAATACCTTATTGGCTAAGCATGGCCTAATATTTTTCATGCCTCGTCCTCTCGTTTACGACTAGTTGAAGTCATACTTGAGGATAAACCAGAAATGTTAATAGGAAAGCACAGACAAGGACAATGGAGAAAGAGGGTGATTGTAAAGAAGTTAGATTTTAGTTTTCTAGCATGTTACTTTTGGATGGCTTCAGAATTGTTCCTAGGAACTAATGTGAGGCTGGCATTTGCTGAATACATACCACATCGCGGGGTTAAACATTAACTGTGGTCAGCTCTACACCTTATCTCTTGTTCTGCCAGTATAAAGTTTTTTATGAAAAGGTTCACCATATTGTCAAGTGATTTTGCTAATCTCATTCTTTTGCTTTGATCACATTTCCCGGAGCAGAACTACAAATGTCCGGCCAACGGAGCAAAAATCTGATGGTTTCCAAACAGCAAGCAAAAAATGACACATTAATAATTGTGTTTCTAAGAGTCTGGCACAAAAGCATTTACTGAATACACAGTCTAGTACGTGGCTAAGAGGAGTCTTAAAGAGGTCGTCCCGCGACCTATGCGGCCGTTCATTAGTATCCTCTGCAGAATTGTTTTTGGCAGCGCCGTCATAAGAAAAACTATATTTATTGCACTGATATGCAGTCTGTCTGTATTTGGCCCATGCAGAAAGCAGCAAGATGGCAGCATCCCCACACCAGAACAGCTCAATGAATAAATACTGTACCAGACCCAAGCTCATAACATAAATACAGCACCAGAACCAACCTCATAATGTAAATACAGCACCAGAACCAAGGTCAGTACATAAACACAGTGCCAGAACAAAGCTCATAACATAAATACAGCACCAGAACCAAGCTTATATGATAAATGGAGCATGAACCAACCCCAGTCAATATATACAATTCCAGAACCAAGCTCAGTACATGATTACAGTACCAAAATCAAACTCCTAACATAAATACAACACCAGAACCAAGCTCAGTGCATAAATACAGCCTCAGAACCAAGCTCAAAATATAAATACAGTAAAAGAACTAAGCAATAGTGTTGTGGCAGCTCCAATTGGCTGAAAGCGGCACCTTAGAACATCAGGGAAGAAGAGACAAAGCCAGGAGGAGGAGGATTCATGTAACTAGACAAGACGCTATCACATGGAGGAAGAAGGTCATCTAACTGGGTGAACCTAAGAGGGGTAATCATACTAATCACCCCTAGCCTACATCTGCTTGGGGCCTTCCGTTACACCTGGTGGCTGGTGGCCTTTGCCAGCACACAGGTTACATGTAGCTATGCTCTGCCATGCTCTTAGTAGCTCCCATTTCACTTTTCTAGTAGTAAGATAGAAGAGGGCCCGGACCTCTGCTAATTTGGCTCTTTCTGATAGCCCCACTCAAAGCACGTAGACATGATGAAAGAACCATGATAAGGCTTGGAGTCGTAGCTCACACTAGTCTACTCATTAGTATTTAAAGGGGATTTGTAGTTTCATGTAAATGTTGTATTATATAATGAACTGTTAGCCGCCATTCTACTGGGTAATATACTTGGTGTTTTAAGTCTTCATTAATTCTTTCATGGCTAATGAAGGCTGTGATTGGCTAAGCAGTCATGTGCACAATGTATGGACGGGGAGCTGCTGCAGTAAGTGAGAATCCATTTTTCCCTTATTTTACAACTTTTTAAGCTTATCATTTTTTTTAAATTCCAGAAAACCTCTTTGAATAAAAAAAAGTAGCTCAGATGATTGTTGGCAATCCCAATTCCTCTATTACTGTGTACATTGGACTCCACTAATCATTTGTGCTATTTCTACGCCGCGGTTAAGCAGCTGCCCAATGTATCTGACACTTCTTAACTCAGGGGGAAACAAAAGGATCAGACAAGAAAAATCATCCTGTTGCATTTTGGCATGTGAAGGTATGTGTGAAAGTACTGATTTATATTATGTGTATAATATTCATGCTGTGTGTATAGCAAGACGTACATGTACACATATTGTAGTTTTAGGGCGTCTGCACACTGGCGGATTTTTGCTGTGGAATCTACGGCGGTCATCCTTGGCATGTGTCCGCACTGTGGATCGGCAGCAAATACCGTCCTTAGCATGCTATGGAAAAATGCTTTTTCCTGCACACTTGAGGAAAAATTGCAGCATGCTCCGTTTTTGCACGGATTCCGCACGACTGGATTTCATTGAAGTCAATGGAAACCCTCCAGCCTGCCGTCCGTCTGCAATTAACAATGTGAACAGTTCGCAGATTCCGCGTCATCGCCTAGCGACAGCGCGTAAAAAGTAAATTTGAAAAAAAAATCTGTACTGCGCTTGTCCGATGGCGAGCCGCCGGGTCCATCCGCAGTACAGATGAAGAGGAGAAATGACAAGTACGCGCAGACGCTGCTGCTGTCAGGGTCAGATTCCACTGTGGGCTTCCGCATGCGGAATCCGGCTCTGCCGTGTGTAGGTGGCCTTACTAACAGGATCCCAGATGTTGTGCATTCAGTTTTGTCATAATTAACCTTTGTAATCACACATGATGTGAACTTTTAATTGCTTAACCTTGTGGTGGATGTGAGGTGGTAGTTAAACTATATAACCTCTTGCATTGTTACAATAAAACAGAAGCGCTTGGAAACATCACCTCAGTGTTTTTCATTCTTCTCTTCTCCAATGCATCGATAGATAATAAGGCATACCTGATAATAAGGCTACAATACTCTTTGAGTATAACCTAAATTAAATGATTACTTTAACAGCAGCTATGATTGTGTTGGCTGTCTGATATGGCAACAACAAAAGTCTATGGCTAGGTTAACCGTATATTTCAGCATCTGTTTATGAAACCTTTCCCAACAAACATATACACCGACATGCCAAAAGTAATGGGACAGGAACTAATATTGTGTAGGACTTCTCAGCAAAGTGCATCAACTCAATATCTAGAGGAATGTTGAGAAATACCATCTGGTTGGCCACTCACAGCTGCATGGTATTTGTAGGAGGAGAATCTTGGGTGCGAATAGACCTCACAACCACATCCCATGAATGCTCGATGGGGCTCATGTCGGGTGAATGTGCAGACCACACTATTCATGGGAACTCTCCAGAATGCTCCTTGAACCAATTATGGACAACTTGAGCCAAAAGGTACAGTACATAATCCTACTGGAATATCCCATCATTGTGGGGGTACATGAAGTCCATCAACAGCTGCAAATGGTCAACAAGCAGTGAAACATAGTGGGGATCAGTCAATAATGTGTTTAGACAGACCAATGGACCCTACCCATGCCATGAGAGCGCACCCCATGCCAGGGTGGAACCACCACCAGCTTGTACAGTGTCTTGTTGACAGCTGGAGTCCATAGCTTCATGGGGTTCTGTGCCACACTTGAACCCTACCATTAGCCTGAAACAATTAGCACTCATCAGACCATGGCAAATGTCAATTAGTCAATTAGGGTCTAGTTAGCCACCTCACGAGTCCAGTTAAGGTGCTGTATCCAGTGCCATGGTGTTAACAGAGGTACTCCGGTGGGTTTTCTGCTTCTATATCCCATGTAAGGTAAATAATGCTGCACTGACCTGTGGGGTATGTGTGTGGGGCTTCCTAAAACTTTATCTGTATGTGATTTCTGCTGGAGTTGCTCGTCTTTTTGCACAAACAATTCTAACCAGACGACGCCAGTGGTGACGACCATTAAGCTTCTATGGTAGGCCAATACGCTGTCCGCTGTAGGTAGCAATGCCTACTATGGCATTTTCCCAGTACAAACTGGGATCAAGGAATGTTAAATGCCTGCAGAACTTCAGAAATGGAACGTCCCATCCATCCGATACCTACTATCATGCCTCGTTCAAACTCCGATAACTCACATCACCTCGCCATGAGCACGTTGGCCAGTCGGCATTCTCACTCACGAGAGAACACCTAACAACTTATACAGGTCCCACGCCATCTTCTGCATTACTGCCACTTCATAATCAATTACCATACTGCTATCCCAGGACTTTTGGCATGTCAGTGCATATATACAGTAGATCCAATATGACTCCTCCATTCATTGCTAACCCAGTTCTTCTCAGTGTTGGAATAGTAATGACAAGAGGGGAGTATTTACTGCTTGAAACACGGAATCATCGAAATGGCATTGAGTACTTATGGAGCCCAATCATAAAGTAGTGGTCCTGTGATTCATTGACAAGGAACAATCTTATTAGACTATTGACAAAATTGGTCTCCGGACAATTTTTAATGTTTTCATAATTTAATTAGCTTTGAGACATCAGATGACAAGCGCATAAATGAAACAGTCTAATTTATTGCATTTTTACTAAATACAATGCCCAACTTTCCTCAGGCTCCTGACACCCTGCATTATATTCTCCACCAAACTGTGTCATATGTAATAATCTTGTTAGCCGTCTCTCATCTGGCACCGCTTGTTAACGAGAGACATTCTTGGCACCTTAGACCTGCTGGATTTTTTTTCTAGACTGCATTCAGACCCAGAGGAAGAAGGACGGGGACATTTATCCAGTGTGCATGCCTCATAACACATATGAAAAATGGCAAGCGCCCCCTGCGTCCCATTCACATGACCGCGGATAACCTGACACATACAGGATGAATATTATTACGGCCCGGCCTCTGATTTTCCCATTCTTATTGCCTACACATGACCTTGTTTCATTTAGCTCTTTCGGACAGGTGAAATATTAAGTGCCTGGGAGAGTAAAATGAATTCTGAGCGAACGCTACAATCAATTTAGTTACCATGGGAACTTCAAACTCTTGAAATTAAGAAAACAGTAATTTGTAAAAATCTATATTACAGTAAGCAATAAATACTATTGTGTAAGACGTCCGCGGCATGATATAATTATTGCAGTCATGCCCAAAGGGACATTTCATTAAAAATAATACATATATTTCAATGACTTTAGATAATCAAATACCTCATTTTCAGGTACAGTAATTAAATTTGTGATTTTTATAAAATTAACTGACAACGGCTCCTTCCTACTCGTCTGATTCTGCTCCTTTCCATGTTGCACACAGTGATGCTGCTGCAGCGACTGCAAGCTGCTCTATAGGCTGATGTACTGAGTGGAAAGTATTCCCTGTCCGTCAGCAGTATAAATACAGGGAGATTCAAAAAGAATGGTGCAAAACAAAAAGATCCCAGCATGCCATGTCAGTACCAAAGAATGGTGCAGAAGTAAAGCTGATTTCTTCATACTTGAATTGGCCTCCAACAGCCAGAATGATATGAAAGGAATGAAAAACTCTTCAAGTTTTTATTGCACCTTTGGGACACTTCATGTGGGCAGCGTTGGTGACACTCGATGACCTAAAACAATGTATCTGAGCTGCAGTGGTACCGATAACAGAGGATATGCCTGGACACATATGGGCAGAACTTGACTACTGACTTAATATCCACCGTGTCACCAACGGAGCACAAATCAAACATCGGTAAGGTGCAATACAAACTTGAAGACTTCTTCTATCTTTTCACGTGATATTGGTTGTTGTATGAAGAAATCAGATTTACCTGTGCACCATTCTTTTTGAATCATAGTGGTCAGTGTTACACGGGTGTATGCGCATTTAGATGCGCATTTGCATAGCGTATTTGCTTTACCGTACTTTTTGCACGTGTAAGTCTTGCGCATTTGCGCATGCAGAAAAACGCACAATCATGCTCCCATTCATTGAAATAGGCAATTTGTGTAATTAGTTCAATATGTGCTTGTTCCCTGTGCAAACGAGCAGGAAAATAGAGTATACTGTGTGTTTTCTTGTGGGAGCGGAATGCACGCACGAAATATGCGCACCTGAACAAATGCGCATATTGGGTTCTATTCACTGTGTATTGTGTGCACAATTTTGCACACCGCATAACGCTACGCAAATATGCTATGCACATATTTGGCCACGGATCCGCCTGCAGAGTTACACCATTTCAATAGACAAATACATGTGCGTTATTGCTAACAAAGATTCCACACGGAAACAGCAGGAACCCTATTTGCGCGTATATATTTTCACGCATGCGAAAATTTAGTGCAAAAAACGCAGAATTTGAGGGAACCCACTAAAATCAATGGGTCCTACTCTCTGCATTTTGCGCAAGCGATTTGCAAATTCAAAGGCGTGCAAAATTGCCCGCCTGCAGAAGCCCTAAATCTGTGTGCAGATGTGTAACAAAATACGTGGCAGAAATATGTGGCTTAGGCTACACTGCCCTCTTAGTAATAATTCACACTGCCCCCTTAGTAATAATTCACACTGCCCCTTTAGTAATAATCCACACTGCCCCCTTAGTAATAATCTACACTTCCCCTTTAGTAATAATCCACACTGCCCCTTTAGTAATAATCCACACTGCCCCTTTAGTAATAATCCAAACTGTCCCTTTAGTAGTAATGCACTCTAACCCCTTAGTTTAGAAATAGTCCACACTCCTACCTTAGTTTATTAATCATCCACACTGCCACTTTAGTTATAATCTATGCTGTACCCCCCCCCCTCCCCTTCCCGTAGTAATAATCCACTCTGTCCTATTGGTTTAGTAATAATCCACACTCTCCCCTCAGTAATAATTTATACTGTCCCCTTGATATTCATGCACACTGATTTTTTTTGTAATATTCCCCACTGCCCCCTTAGTAATAATCCCCACTGCCCCCTTAGTATAATCCACTCTGCCCCCTTAGTAATAATCCACACTGCCCCCTTAGTAATAATCCATACTGCCCCCTTAGTAATAATCCACACTGCCCCCTTAGTAATAATCCACTTTGCCCCCTTAGTAATAATCCACACTGCCCCCTTAGTAATAATCCACACTGCCCCCTTAGTAATAATCCACACTGCCCCCTTAGTAATAATCCACTCTGCCCCCTTAGTAATAATCCACACTGCCCCCTTAGTAATAATCCACACTGCCCCCTTAGTAATAATCCACACTGCCCCCTTAGTAATAATCCACTCTGCCCCTTAGTAATAATCCACACTGCCCCCTTAGTAATAATCCACACTGCCCCCTTAGTAATAATCCACACTGCCCCCTTAGTAATAATCCACACTGCCCCCTTAGTAATAATCCACTCTGCCCCCTTAGTAATAAATGCCCGCATTGTGTTCCGGTGAAAAAAAATATAGCCATCTGGCTCACCTCCCTCCACACCCCCACAGTGTGTTCCTTGCCTTCACCTCTTCAGGCTGAGATCCTGCTGAACGATGCAGGGGGCAGGATGACATTATTGCCTGAATCAGAAAAAAAAACCCTGATCAGAGGAGCGGGGGGGGGGGGGGGGGGGGGGATCGTGGCTTCCACTGCATTACTAGTTAATTATATCAGGGACTTTAAAACACAGATAGAATTCACTTAAGATTCACTTAAAATAAAAAATAATGGATTGGCATCCCGGCTCTCCAAACCAGCTGTCATTTTAACCACTGGTTTGGGAGAATTGGGGAGGCTGAATCCCACCCCTGGATGTACCCCTTCTTTCAGGCTGCAGAGTATTGCACTTGCTTAGAGTAGCAGTTTGTATACCAGAGGAAAAAATCCTGCATTGTTCCAACTGCACACAACCCAATCCGAGCCGGTCACTTCTGCTCTGTAGAGAAAGCTTTCTCACATCACAGGCAGGATTACACTGCAAGGTAAACAACATCTGTATGAAGATAACACAGGATCCTCCATCCACTATATGCTGATATATCATTAAAAAAACTGCAGGTAATCTGGTTTTGCAGGCATCATCCTATTCATACTATTAAGAGCGTCCCAGTAGGGGAGCAGCTTTGTGAAAAACGCAATCACTCCAAAACTAATCAACCAAATAGTGAGACTGATAAAACTACTCGTCGTTTGTAAGAACGTAAATATCCATCATGGATGCCGAATAGAGCCAGGTCTATTGTAAATATTACGGAGTGATCTGATCGCCTATCTATGCTTTTGACTACTGTAGTATTCTCTACTGCGTTTAGTTGTGAATTTCAAGAGATTCGGTATGCCAAACTGTTAACAAATGTATCCTTACTTTCCATATAGATACAATCTTACATCTACTCTTACTAATAGCCAGAGGAATGTAGCAAAGAGAACACCAACTCCAGCACAACTCCTACTGCCGAGTTTACGTTCTGATCATACTGGCCCTACCACCCAGTCATATGGATATGCTCATCCCCAATGTGTATGTTCTTCTGTCATGCAAATTCAAAAATCTTCATTTCATGTGTCACTGACAAGTCATTTGACATCAAGCAATATGTTAATTGTAATCCAACCTGGATAACTCCCTTAATTGGTCGACAGATGCATATTTTTTAATACTGTTCACATTAGTGTTGGGTAACTCTGATCCTTAACCTCTTGCAGACTGTCCAATGTCTTTAAATGTAGGGTTGGTCCAGACAGAACTCTACAGAGATGGTTCTAAATGTCTAATGCCGCGTTCAGACAGAAAAATCTGCCGCAGATTCGCAGTTTGACATTGAGAACCTGCTTCCGCATCTAGTCCTATACAATGGAGGTGCCAACCGCTGCTGAATCTGTGCTGGAAACGTCCAGAACTATCTAAGCTATCATGCAGATTTCCCACTGATATCAATAGGACGCGGTTTGTGAGTGGATTTCATAGTGGACTAGGTCTCACAATTTGTCTGAATAGTCTGCTGTGTGGACATCCATGCGGCTCTCAGAGGTAGCGGGGTCCCCATAATATGTCAATCCCAATTGCTAGGGAAATTTGCAATAAAAGAAAAAAACTGTCATATTAAAATGTTCCCCAAAGATCTCCTACGGCCTAAAGAACCAGAATTTTTTTTACTGATACAGATAATGGTTTTATGGTCCTACAGTCAAACCTCTAGTTTCGTTGGCAATCCGTCCAAAAGCAATTGGCCACATTTAAAACCAATGAAACTCGAGGCAATTATTTCCATAGGAATCAATGTAAATCCAATTAATTTGTTCTAGACATTCAAAACAACACCAAACCACATTAAATAGGGAATAAATGGGGTTTTTAATACCAAAAACAATAATAATAAATGAATATAAAAGACTACTGTAAAGAACAAATGAACTTTAACATGTTACTGTGTGTTCTCTGTGCTGTTACATAGGACTGCAGGTCACATCTACTACATCATCTGTCCTTAGGGTTATCACTGTGTTCTCTGTGCTGTTACATAGGACTGCAGGTCACATCTACTACATCATCTGTCCTTAGGGTTATCACTGTGTTCTCTGTGCTGTTACATAGGACTGCAGGTCACATCTACTACATCATCTGTCTTTAGGGTTATCACTGTGTTCTCTGTGCTGTTACATAGGACTGCAGGTCACATCTACTACATCATCTGTCCTTAGGGTTATCACTGTGTTCTCTGTGCTGTTACATAGGACTGCAGGTCACATCTACTACATCATCTGTCCTTAGGGTTATCACTGTGTTCTCTGTGCTGTTACATAGGACTGCAGGTAACATCATTCATTATCTGTCCTCAGCGTTATCACTGTGTGTTATCTGTGGTGTTACTCAGAGTGCATTTACACAGCAAAGATGATTGCTCAAAAGATGGCTTCTGAGCAATCCTTTTGCATAAACTACTACATGGTACTAATGTCTATTAGTACCAAGTAGCAGCATGTGAGCCACCAGGAGCTGTAGCCAAGAAACAGACCATCCACTGTTCCTTGATTACATTCCTTTGATCTGCCTGAGGGGAGGGCTGACAACTGAGACAATGTTATCAGCTGTAATCAGCTTTTCCCTGGCAGAGCACAGTGTGTGGTCCCTCTTATCAGCTGTTCTGTCCAAGGATGGTGCTCAAGCAGAACTGAAAACCGTCGTTTGGCAAAAAACTGAAAGATGGGCACATTTAGACACAATGATTATTATTCAAAAGACAGCTTTTGAGCGAATTTTGAGCGATAATCGTTGCCTAAATGGGGCTTTAGAACTGCAGATGACATCACTGTTATCTGTCCTAAGTTATCACTGTGTTATCTGGGTAAACATGGCCACTTCCATTACACTACAGTACTGTTTTACTAGCGCTCACAGCGACGCTGGAGAAGGGTGGGTAGCGTTTCAGCATCAGAAGGAGGAGGCGCTGAGCAGGAGATCACGTGGGCCACGTCAGCAACGAGGCCACATGGGCCGGCAGCCGCCAATGGAACTAAAAGCAGCCAGTGAAACTAGAGGCAAAATTTTGGCCTGAAAAAAAAAAATCAGTAAAACTGGAAACCGTCTAAACTAGAAGACCACGAAACTAGAGGTTGGACGGTATTTTATTTCTTGGGTTCCTAAGATATTTTTGCTGCATTTTTGAGACATATAAGTATTTTTTTGTAATATCCTTTTTTACAGAAATTTTTTTTGTTTTATATGGGATTATGTATACAAAAGGTAGCATTTTTTTTCTTTCATGTATGTTTTTTTTTTTTTAAATTAGTACCTTTATGCTAACATATGATACAGGAATGGCCTCCCCTTTTTGTTTTGGCCATTTTGATATAAAATTTGTATAGTTGGCTATGACAACGGTTTAGGTTGGCATGGGTGGTGGCTTATTTTCTTGTTTTTTTAATATATTTGTATTTTATGCTGTAATATTTTTTTACTTATTTTTGTAACTATTTTTTCAACATCTGTGTCCCCCTGTGATGTCATATAAGACCTCTTGGAGACATTCATACTCATTTTTATTGTGGTTCACAGTTTTTCTCTGTAATTGCAGCATCTATAGGAGCCCCAGTTACAGGGGAAAACATCCCTCTAGTGTGACATTAGTCACTAGTAGAGCTGGCTAGTTGGGGTCTGCTAAGACCCACCAGCTCTGCGATGCCAGGGGGTGCTGGCGATCATGTGACACCGGTTAATTCAGCGCTATGTAGGCTGGAGAAGAGAACCAATTATAAAGTTTAGGCACAGCTTACATAGGCTTCGGAAGCCGACATGTGTGCTTCCGGGGGGACTCATGACCGTGTACCGGTCAGCTATGCTTTTCACACAGCAGCATAGCAGCACAGAGTCAGGAAAGTATCCTCAGCTTTTTACACTGCAGCATAGCTGCACAGAGTCAGGAAAGTATCCTCAGCTTCTCACACAGCAGCATAGCTGCACAGAATCAGGGGAGTATCTTCAACTCCTCACACTGAAGCATAGCTGCACAGACTAACTACTTCCTGTCTTTCCTTCCTTCTCAGATCTGTTCCTTGTTCTCTCCTCTCTTTAAAGTCACAATAGTTTAGAAATCACTGACGCAGAAGAACATCAAATGAACAACAAAACAGTCAGCAACAACCATACCCTCCATACCCTCACATCTGTCCTCCAGAGGAGTTAACACAGTCCTTGTGCTGTATCCCAGTGACCAGAATGGCCACAAACCTTCACAGCTTCTAAATTAGGAGGCTTCATTGTGTTTTTTTTTTCCCCTTGCAGTCCTTTCTGGAAAGCACAAGTCCTCAGAGCCGTATCAGCGTACCACACACTATCGGGCTCTTGCACTGGACGCATGCCTTTTTATAAACTCAGCTCACATCTCCTGGAGTACACAAAACTGCAGCGTCAGGACTTACTCCAAGGACTTACTCCAAACTACTCCGATGGACCATTTTACTCTTTAAACAAGACAACATGTAACCATGAAAGAACAATTGAACAAATGGTCGATAATACCAGATACCTGGAAAGGGGCAAATACTTTACCAAGACCTACCTAACACGTATAAAGTAACGTTGCTGTCTGTGTTTTACCGGGTGTCTCAGGAATGATCTGCCAGCCTTCCGATATCACTCATCCTGAATACAATATATTCAGTAAAATGTGGTGAGCTCTCGAGTCTCGAGAGGCTAATTCTCCTTGCGACAACCCTTTGAATGACACTTGTCACTCTTGATAAGTGTGGGATTACAAAAGAGAAATATGCTTCACGGTGAAGCTCGGATTCTTTAATTGAGCAATTCCAGGACCTATAAAACAACATTATATCCCAAAATAAATCTATACATTACAGGTCTTTTATGGCGAGTGATATAGACGTCCTCCGTGTCTTGTTTAATACTTGTCCTGTACGAAGGAGAGCCTACCAGTTTTTCATGGCTATGTCAGCCTAGGTGGTGCTGTTGCATCCTTCGCAGCATATATTGGTAATTTGTTGTGTGAACATTCCATATATATTGCAGGCGGGGGGCGGTATTCATCGCCTGCCCTTACTCCTGCACACATTTTCTTCTATAAAACCAGGAAGTCTGGCACTGCCCACAATCGGGAGCTACATTGGCATTGCTAATACATATGGGATTGCCATGATATTTGCAGCATTGCGGTATTTTGACCCTGCTGTTCATTTCCCTAGAGCTAGTGAGCAGCACCCGTATACTCCTTCCAGAACCATGATGCCCAGATACCCTGACCTTACAAATGCAATCTGTTAGATAATGTCTGCAGGACACACTTCCTCCAGTTGACACAAAAGGAAAGAGCAATGTGTGAGCAGGCTGGCACTGGGTTAGATGGCTCCCTGAGCAGAATTTTTTTGGTGCCACCACCATGATTAAAATAAAATTATATATACTATGTCGGCAGTCTGGTTGTATTTTGCTAGCACAGAAAGCAGCATACCCACACAAGAACAGCTCAGTGAATAAATACTACCCCAGAGCCAATCTCAGTGCATGAATACAGAACCAGAACCAAGCTCTGTACATGAATACAGAACCAGAACCAAGCTCAGAACATAAATACCGTACCAAAACGAAGCTCAGTACATTAATACAGCACCAGAACTAAGCTCAGTACAGCAATACAACATCAGAACCAACTTCACAACATAAATACAGTACCAAAACAAAGCTCAGTGCATAAATACAACACTACCGTAGTACCAAGTTCACAACATAAATACAGCACAAATACTCTTTATTTATATAGCGCCAACATATTCTGCAGCGCTTACAAGACCGGAGGAACAGAAATAAAGCCACAGTTAGGGTGAATGCAGATGGCCGGGTCGAATTCTGACTGTGATGCGACTAAAGATGAGCGAGAACCCAAATGCTCGGGTCCGCGTTATTCGAGTCGAGCTTTTCCTAAAATTCGAGAGCTCTACTCGAGTAACGAACCCCGTTGACTACAATAGGAGACTCGAGCATTTTTGTATGTCGGACGCCGGGTCCCGAGCTTTATTTAATTTTTTTTTTTATTGGTTCATGTTCTCGTGTTTTTCTCTCTCTCCCCCCCCCCCCTCCTCTACCAGACAAAACATTTGCCAATGACGCGTGCTGTGTCGCGGCGGGGCCAAAACAGGCACATCACAGCGGGGAGGAGCCAAAAACTGGGCCAGGGTCGAACACAACTTGATGCTCGTTCGAGTAACGAGCACCATCGAGTATGCTAATACTCGAATGAGCATCAAGCTCGCAGAGTATGTTCGCTCAACTCTAGATGCGACCCGTTCCCCTGCATTGACCTCTCACTTACCCGTCCGGCATCTTCTCTCTCTGCTCTCCGATGTGTCGGCTGGCACACAGCCGCACATGTGCAGTGCAGATCCGGTGCGTCAGCCATGAAATAGGACATGCCACAATTTTGTTACCACGCGACTTTTCATACGGTCAAATCACGGCTGTCTGCATAGGATTGCATAAACTAACGCAATCCTATGGCAGCATGCAATGGCGAAAATTCTGCGCGAGATCTCACCGCTGAATTTCTACCCGTGTGCATTCAGCCTTACATGTAGTAATCAGTTGATGGAAACAGTAGGGGTGCGGGGCTCCAATGAGCTTACATGCTACAAATATGGGGTGATACAGAAGGTAAAGGGGCTGGAGATGTGCACGGTATGGCGAGGTGGAGAGTACCAAGCTCTGTAAATAAATACAGCTCCAGAACAAAGCACTTTTACTATGCAGTTAGATGTGATCTATTAGTGAGTGGGAGCAACCATCATTTTTGACTAGTGACATATCTCCAGTTCCAAGAACCAGTTTTGCAGGTAGTGCATGGGATCCAGACTACAGACTATAGTAGGGGTAGATCCATTTTACACATATATAATATATCCACAGCGGGGAGCCCCAAAGTTCCAAGAGGAAAGCCCAGTGCAGCAGTGATCACTCATGCATGCTCACTGTATACTGCAATTAATAGAGGAATATGTCTATGTAACTCCATGATACTTCTGTGAAGAAGGAGCGCCCATGAATGGGCCACCTCTGAATCAAGAAGGGAAAAGATTGATCAGATTGAGTGATCTAAAAGGACATTAACGGGGTTGTCTGGTTATAAACTATTAATGGACCATCCTCAGGATAGGGCAGCTATAGTAGATCAGGGAGGGTCTGTCAACTGGGTCCCCCACTGCTCAGCTATATACAAGGTCGGTGCGCTCATGCAATGAACTGATGTCTTCAGGAAGCAGACAGCTCCATTCTCACTGCAGTGGCCAGGCTTGGTATTACAGGATATTCACTTCAATTAGATCCTTGCCTGCAATACCAAGTCTGGGCACTACAGTGAGAATGGGGCTGTCTGGTTCCTGCATAAATCAGCTCACTGGCTTGGTGAACAGCTGATTGGTGAGGATCCCGTGTGACAGACCCCTGCTGATCTTCTATTGATGGCCATCCTGTATATAGGCCATGAGTAGTTTACTACTGGACAACGCTTATAAGGCTGAAAAAAGACATACAGTAAGTCCATCTTGTTTAGCCAGTTATTTTGATGTTAATCCAGATTAAAGGAAAAACCAGTTTTCCTCATCTCAGGGGGAAAAAATCCTTCACAACTGCAAATCTGAAAATGAGAATAAATTCCTGAATCACATTACCCCCCCCCCCCCCTTCCTCCACAATCTCCAATAATCTGGAGAGCTTAATTTGTAATATGATGGCACTCAAAAAAAGGCACCCAGGCCTCTGTTGTACTCTCTTAGTGAATCCATCTTAACAACTTCCTCTGGCAGAAAGGAGGCTTTTACAGTAGAAACGTTTGGTCTAGCTGTAGAGAGTACCCATGTGTTGTACATTCAATGGCCACTACATTAGAGACCCCCGTCTAGTAGCGTGTTAGACCTCCTTTCGTCTTCATAACTGCAGCAATTTGTGGTGGCGCTGATTCCACCAGGTGATACAATTGTTCGGCAGGATTATCGGCCCGCGCTGACAGGAGGCTTCTCATAGTTACTGCAGATTAGATGGAGGTGCTGACATGTTCTGGACAGCTGACAGAAAGGGGTCATTGATTCATACTGCTTGCCCCAAATTCTGACCTCCCATCAGCACGGTGCGACAGAAATCTGGATCCGTCTGAGCAGGTGATGTTTTTCCGCTGCTCAGGATGTCATTTTTGCACTCTCTTGTTTACTGGAGTCGCCATTCTATTAGATAGCAGTGGCGCTGAGACTAGTCGTTGCTGTTATAGCCCATCCATGCTAAGGAATGATGTGTATTGCATTCAGACACATTAGTTGGAGCACTAGCATTGGATTTGGTTCCAATTTGTTTAACTGTGCATCGCCTGCTCATCAGAACGATTCTTCACATTCTCCTTTGACCCCTTTTGTCCCTGTTTCCGTTAACAACAGGATCTAATTTTGCTGGATGTTTTTCCTTAATCGCACCATTCTCTAAATACTCTCCACAGTGCTGCACACGAAAACCCCACAAGGGTGGCAGTGACATCCTGGGTCGTAGCACTGATGAACAGGCCTTATTGACAGTCTCTCAGATTGCTACTATCAGGCCTTGCCCCACACCTATTTGACTATGGGCTATCTGAAGGCGACAGCACCTGGGGAACCCCAGTTTTCACACTTGACCCCTCCCTATGGGATACTGACACTGCTGTGGGGTCCCCAAGCTATTACAAACACAGATAGCTGACGCTGCATTGGGCCGAGGCGCGGTACCTGAAAGTCCATTTAGGAGTCTTGCCGGAATATAGGCTCTGGTCAGGGCTGGCAGCACTGATGCATAAAGTCCAGGCTGAAGGGCAGGGCAGCCAGCAATGGCAGAGTACAGTATACAGAGCTGAGGTCAGAGTCAGGCAAAGGTCAGAATATACACCAATAGGAGTTTTATCAAGAATAGCTAATTAGACCAAATTGCTATATAGCAGGAGAAGGTTAGTGATTGGTGAGGGGACTGGATTAGGGAGTGTGAGCTGGCCCTTTAAGAATGAGTGTGGGACCCTATGGGCAGAGACCTGGGAGCGAGCAGAAGTGTGATGTGCATGTAGCAGGTGGTGGTGTCCGACTGCAGCCCCAGGAACAGGTAAGCACCAGCGGCGGAGCTGTGAAGCTGGATTTTCCCTTCCTAGTGTGGATTCACACCGAAATTGATCCACGGAAAACCTTCAGCTGTTTGCAAAAAGAAAGAACAGTCAAAGAAGAACAATTTAAATGGCTCATAGTACACAATGGGCGGGGTTATAATACACAATGGGCGGAGTTATAATACACAATGGCCGGGGTTATAATACACAATGGGTGGAGTTATAATACACAATGGGCGAGGTTATAATACACAATGGGTGAGGGTATAATACACGATGGGTGAGGGTATAATACACGATGGGTGAAGGTATAATACACAGTGGGTGAGGGTATAATACACAATGGGTGAGGTTATAATACACAATGGGCGGAGTTATAATACATAATGGGTGAGGTTATAATACACAATGGGCGAGGTTATAATACACAATTGGTGGAGTTATAATACACAATGTGCGGAGTTATAATACATAATGGGCAAGGTTATACTACACAATGGGCAAGGTTATAATACACAATGGGCAGAGTTATAATAGACAATGGGCGGGGTTATAATAGACAATGGGCGGGGTTATAATACACAATAGGTGGGGTTATAATACACAATAGGTGGGGTTATAACTAGAGATGAGCGAGTATACTCGCTAAGGGCATTGCTCTTAGCGAGTACCTGGCCGCTCGAGACAAAAGGTTCGGGTGGCGGCGCAGGGGAGCGGTGAGTAGCGGCAGTCAGCAGGGGGCAGCGGGGGGGAGAGAGGGAGAGAGAGATCTCCCCTCCGTTCCCCTCCGCAGCTCCCTGCCTGCCGCCGGCACCCGAACCTTTTGTCTCGAGTGGGCAGGTACTCTCTAAGGGCAATGCTCGCTCGAGCAATTGCCCTTAGCGAGTATACTCGCTCATCTCTAGTTATAACACAATGTGCGGAGTTATAATACACAATGGGCAGAGTTATAATACACAATGGGCAGAGTTATAATACATAATGGACGAGGTTATAATACACAATTGGCGGAGTTATAATACACAATGGGCGGGGATATAATACACAATGGCTGAGGTTATAATACACAATGGCCGAGCTTATAATACACAATGGGCGGGGTTATAATACACAATGGGTGGGGTTATAATACACAATGGGCGGAGTTATAACACACAGTGGGTGGAGTTATAACACAGTGGCGGAGTTATAACACAGTGGGCGGAGTTATAATACACAATGGGCGGAGTTACTAAGCTAAATGTAGCAACACACAAATTCATGGCTAATCAGGCCACCACCAATTTCAGTTACACCGCTTGCTTCCAAGTGAGATTGGAGCATCTTCCTGGATGTCCTTGTGTTTAACCTGACTCTGTAAATCTTTGTCTATAACGGTCCGCAGCGCTGAAGGAGGAGGCTTCTTTAATTTCTTGGAACTGAGATAAATGGCCCAGAACTGTGACTCAAGTTGCACAAAAAAATGGCAGACATTCCCTATACTATATTTATCAGCACATTGCTCAACAAAGGGTGTGGCATATTGAAAAAGGGGTGTGGCTTTTTGGAAAGTAGGTGTGCCATAAAAAAGGGATACCATGCGCCAAACCTTTGTGGCAAACTAAGCCAACTAATAGGTGGTGTAATCTTAGGCACTGAAGTCATCCTCCATCATGAGCCCCACTGATGAATAAGACGCATCTTCAGTCTGTCTAGTCTAAGTTTACACTGTCTAAATATTAACCCCTTGGCACCCCCAGACAGGACATATATGTACATCCTGGGTGCATGGAGTAAGCTGACTTTGACAGATGACCCCTGGCCACAACAGCCATGATCAGCGTTCATGCTGATCGTCACTGTTAACCCTTTAAATGCCACTGTTAATTCTGACAGTGGCATTTATCTGTTCCGATTGGCATCCAGCAGTCACAGAAGGCCCGTCCATGATGGGATCGGAAGGTGCCATTCAGTTGTCAGGGCAGCACAGGGGCTTGTGAAGGCCCCGAAGGCTGCAATGTACATCTGCCTATTAAAGCAACCTTCTGGGCCTAGAGAAACAAAGATGGCCGTCTGCTTCTCTGACTACCTGATGCACGCTGTGTGTATGTGTGTGATAGTCTGAGACACTGCACGCTGCTCTGACGGGCCAGTGCTGCTCATGGGGACAGCACTAGTTAATCAAAGCAGGTGCAGTGTCTTAGACTAATGGTCTATACTAACACACTGTGCATCAGGCAGTTAGAGAAGCTGGTGCGGCCATTTTTGTTTCTCCAGGAACCAGATGGTCGCTTTAACACTAGCCTGTGGCCTCTCTTAATGGAATGCCTGCAGAAATACCATATACTGTAATACTTCAGTATTGCAGTATACGGTATAAACAATCAAGCAATTGCAAGTTCAAGTCTCCAATGGGGATTTAAAAAAGTAAAGATAAGCGGAAAAAAAAGTTTTATGTATTATTAAAACGTGTTATTTATCATGCAGGGTGAATGTTGTCATAAAGAAAAAATAAACAACAAAAAACGAGCGCTCACACCGCCATATTGATGGAAAAATAGAAAACGGAAATAAGTTATGGCGGTCAAAGATGGTAATAGAGATTAATTTGCAGAAAAAAAATTTGCTATCATCGTGGCAGAATCACGTTTTTTTTTTTATTCATTTCATTCCACGTAGCAATTTGTAAAGCTTTTCAAAATATTATAATATGCTACATTAAATAGTACCATTGAAATATAAAACTCTTGCCCCAAATATCAAGACCTCAGACGACCGTATATCGGCCGCCGGCTGATATACGGCGTCTCTCTCTGCAGGGGGTGGAGGCTGGAAGAGACGGGAGCAGTGCTCTGAGCTCCCGCCCCCTCTCTGCCTCCTCTCCGCCCCTCTGCACTATTTACAATGAGGAGGCGGGATGGGGGTGGGGCAGCCATGTCAATGGAAAAATAAATGATTTATGATTTTTTGAAAGTGGGAGGAAAAAACAAAAATAAAAAGGGCTGTGCACTTAAGGGGTTAAATGATTAGCAAATCTGCCCCAAAGGCTTTAACATTGTACTGGGATCTCCAGCCAGAGGCCATCTAGTAGTTTGGCCACAACTGGAGAGCTACAGGTTGGATACAACTGCTGTAGTCCAGGTAGGACTTTTTGGCGCATATTCATGTTGTGAATGGGTACGTTTTTTTATCATCGCGAAGCCAAAAAACAAACCTGCAACCGGAGCAAACAGATCTGTCAAAAAATGGATGCTAAAGTTTTCATTAGCTTCAGTTAGAGCTCACTGACATTGGTTCCTTTCTCGTGCTCCATTATGGAGTTGGAAAACAGCACCCAAAGCCTGAAAAGATGACGGAATCAAACAGCGCCAAATGAACCGCATTGACTATAATGGTTTCCATCCAGCTGCGCTATTTTCGCCTGCTTTTTAATAGAACTCAGCAACGAAGGTTCCAAACAGAATCTCCAGCGCTGATGTGAATGACCCCCAAAGATGCATTTTGTTCTGTTTTATAAGGGATCCGTTTTTTTATTTAAAGTGTAACTACAGTTTACAACTGCACACCCACAATGCATTGTGGCTTTTTTTTAAACACACCCCTTGACTTGAACACAGAGGAAGTTCTGGTCCAAGAATCATACTAAAATAGGCTCGAGGTGTCAGTCCCACAAAAGAAAAAAAAATGCGCAGAAATATATGTCTTGCTAAACGTGGACAAACATAAGCATTGTTTGACTACACTTAGGCCGGCTGTCCACGGGCGTTGCGTAGTCCCGCGGCAGATCGCCGCTGCGGGAGCCGCCGCCTGGGAGCAGCAGCTGCTGCCAAATCTCTGCCAGTCAGCCCTATCTAATAGATAGGCTGACCGTGGAGAATCGGGGCAATTTGCAGCGTGCTGTGAATTGCCTGCCGCGAGCGGAGAGTCGCAATGATTTTCTGCCTGTGCACAGGGACCGGCGCTTTCCATAGCAATGCTATGGAAAGCGCCAGCCAGCGTCATGGTGCCGTTAAATGCTGTGTTTTCATTCGTTTTTGGGACTAAAAGCATTCGTGTTTCCAGGACGACCATACAACAGCGCGGTCAGGCCCCAGGGGGGCGTTCACACTGCGGTTTTTGTGTATGTTTATTAAAATCAATGGTTTTGTTTTGTGTTTTCACAGCCGCAAAACGGGACAAAACACGCCATATTGGTTAAGCCCTTAAGAGGACAAAAAGGTATACCTCGCTGTAGCGGTGTGCGGTATGATCAGGGTGGTTCATTCACACTTTGAATTACGTTACATTGGGTTTTGTGTTTGGTGCTCATTCGCACTGGCCTATACGTATTTCAGTCCTTGAGATACGCAGCGTTTTTACTCCTGTATTTGGGGCATAAGCATCTTTTTTGGGAGTACGCTCACTGCATTTTTATCATGTGCATAAGAAACCCCAAGGAGCCCCAGCGGATGTCACTATTTTTACCCGCTGTCTCCTGCCAACATGTGTAATAAAGCAGTGAATATGCATGCGACCGTGTATTTTCTGCGGTTTTTCGCCGTGTTGTAGACTTTAGCGGACGCTTTCAGCCCATTATTACAGACAACAACCGGACGTGCTGCGATTTCCACAACCAAAGTCACGTGAAAAAGATGCTCCCCTGAGTACATCAATACAAATCAATGGGGTTTATTCTGCACATGTAATATGGAAGGTATACGGTATACGCCTGTGTGACTGAGCCCTAAAAAGGGGAACAATGGCTTACTGATGGGCTAAGATCACTTTCTGTGCCGCACGATCACACAGACGTAAGGCAAAAAAATTTTCTGATGCCTGACACTGGTGACATGTAGGGAGTCCTACTGATCTGTGACCTGCCCAGGATCAGAAGGACAGAGCACAGTAGTCGTCATTATCATCATCATCACGCAGTATCGGTGCTCTGCGTCGCGACAAGTTCTGTCTGATTCCAATATAGACGGACCTCACATGGTGAATGTACACTGGGATTTCAGTATGTTTATTCACACGAGCGCATTTTCGCTCAGGCTGATGGTCCAAGATAAAAAAATCGCAGCATTTCCTATTTTTGGGCGATTCTGTTCAAAAATCGCCCATTTTCTCTATAGGAGGAAAACCAATCATATGGCATGTAAGGTACAATTATACGGGCGATTTGTATTGCGCAGGTTTTGTGTGTTGCCCCAAATACAGAACCCGTTATTTGCAATGGCTTGATCTATTTTCCCCTATCAGCGATGCTGCGAGATACAAGTTTCGGCGTAGTCATATTTTTTGGACAATTCTTGTTTAACCCCTTAGTGATGGCCAATACACCTTTGCACTGACCTCACGAATGGGATTTTAACCTGCACATACATATTTTAGATGCAGTGGCTTAGTGGACTACTGACAGCCAGGCTCCTGCTCTAACCCTTACATGATGGCATTTTAACCCCTTACATGACACAATCAATAACAACTGCAGCATTTAAGCCATCAGCACCCAGGAGTGTGATTGCAATGGGTTCTCAAGGCCTCCAGAAGCCTGATATGTGCCACACAGATCAGTCTATTAGACCCTGCCTCTGGCAGAGTCTAATAGGCCGCTGCCGTAGGCTTAGTAGAATCAACTACATAAGTAATGCAGTGTACTATTCTAGTGATTGAACTATCGCATCCTCAAAATCCCTTCAGGGGCTAAAAAATAGGATCAAAAAAGGTTCAATAAAGTTTAATTTGATATTTTAAAAAGTCTAGTTTTAAAAAAATACATATTTTTATCTCAACAAAAATCCCAATTAAATGGATGAAATACCAAAGTAACATTTTTAAAAGAGCAGCATATAATAAACATTACCTAGTTGGTAACGACCCGGACAATGAAAATATATTGTTATTTATCGCAATTCGGGTGTTAGTTTTCAAATTAATTTTATGGTATTCAGGCCTTATTCACACGGCGTGAAAACCAGATCGATATGCAGAGGTGTGAATAAGCCCTGAATGCTGTAAAAATTATTTGAAAACTAACACCCGAATTGCTATCGTCTCTCAAAAAACAGTCAAAAGGCAACCAAAAGTCCCGCGTACCTCAAAATGATACCAATAAAAATAACTATTCTAGCAAAAAATGAGACAGAACTTCGTTGCTGGAAAAACAACAATGCCATCGCTGTGAGGGTGGATTCAGACGACCGTATATCGGCTCGGTTTTCACGCTGAGCTGATATACGTCGTCCTCATCTGCAAGGGGGAGGATGGAAGAGCCAGGAGCAGGAACTGAGCTCCCGCCCCCTCTCTGCCCCTCTGCACTATTTGCAATGAGGAGAGGCGGGACGGGGGCGGGGCTAATTCTCAAAACTTAGCCCCGCCCCCGTTTCGCCGCCTTTCATTGCAAATAGTGCAGAAGGGCGGAGAGGGGGTGGAGAGGAGGCAGAGAGGGGGCGGGAGCTCAGTTTCTGCTCCTGGCTCTTCCATACCCCTCCCCCCCGCAGATGAGGACGACGTATATCAGCTCAGCGTGAAAACCAAGCCAATATATGGTCGTCTGAATCCAGCCTTAGAGTCAAATGTTTTTCTTTAAAACTGTGTTTTCATTGTGATAAAAAAATGTTTAAAAATCTACATAAACTCGGCATCGCGGTAATCGTGCCGATCCAGATAGGAAAAGTATGTTATTTTTACCGAATGATGAGCGCTGTAAAAGCAAAAGCCAAAAACAATGCTGGAATTTTTTCTCCAACCCTCTCACCCCCAAAAAATGTAATGAAAGTTATACAATGCGTTATATGTACCCCAAAGGGTAAGGGCTCCTTCACACTGGTGAAAAAATCGTGATATGCGCAATGCCAGAGTGAGAGTAAAAAGGCAGAATTCTGAAACCAATGATTTTCAATGGTTTCCTTCACATTTGCGATGTTGTCAGAAAAAAATTGCATCAGGCCCTTTCTTTCTGCAATGTGCCCCCCCCCCCCCCTTATCTCCAATGTTTGACTATGGAGCCTTCTTTTTATTGCATTGCTAGTATAAACTTGCGATTTCTCATGCAATTCTAACATTTCAAAGTCCTATTCATGTTTGTGCCAAAAAAAGGTCGGCAAATCGTGCGATTCAAAACGCACAATAAAATCGCGAGCGGCAACGATGTTTTGGTTAGAAAAAGCAGCGCTGATGCTCAAAAATCGCGGGAAAAAAAATTTAGATTTTGCCGTGATTTTCTCCCGGCAATTCCGTGCTCGCCAGTGTGAAGGAGCCCTAGGTCCATTAAAATATGATGCGTTTTTCTTGCGCTCGCAGCAAAAATCGCAGGTTTGCAAGTGCAATAACGGTCCGAGTTTCTCAGCCCGATGTCGCACTCACCTGTGTGCCCGCGCCCGCGCGTATAATTTCCTATGTTTAATGCCTACAAGAAGCCGCAGAACCGAGCGTAAGGGCTGCTTCACATGAGCACAAAACCGCTTGCTCCCGCGCAAGATATTTGCGCAGTGAAGGAATGTTTTCTGCGCTTGTGTCTGCACGAATACCGGGTGCATTTGCGCAGGCACCACTGGTTGTCACAGGCAGGAGAATCGCCCCCGCCCTGATGTAATTGGCTATTAAGCCAAATGAGCTTCCATTGTTTTGGACGATCCCCTTCTAGAATCACTCATTCTTCCGTATGGGAGAAAAAAGCGATCACATCGTACTCCCCTTTACACAGGCGCTGCAAGACGCGCAAAACTCGTGCGAAAATAGACCCCGTTATTTGCAGTGGGACGGTTTACATGGGCGATTTTTCAGCGATGCTGTGAGATCCCAGCTTGTCCTACTTTTTGGGTGGTATTGCCCATTATTTCCTGTGGGTGAAAAGAAAGAAATCGCATCGCATTCGTGTGTGGTTTCATGCAAACGTAATGGGTTTTGCGTCTTTTTGGTCCCTTAGGGAAGAATGGGTGATTCTTTAACCCTTCCGGCCCCATGACGTAAGGGTACGTCATGGGAGCGGGGTACTTCACGCAAAATGACGTACCCTTACGTCATAGGAATAGCGCGAAATCATGACTGATCTCGCACTACCCCACAGCGGGAAACGGCTTTCAGTCATAGGCGGCCTCCCGCTGCAGCAGCCGGGGTGCATCGGAGATGCGCCCCCCCCCCCCCCGCTGTTAACCCCTTCCCTGCCGAGATCTATATAGATTGCAGCATGGGAAGGGTTCACAGAGGGAGTGCGCTCTCTCTGTGAAGTTGCCGGGCTCTCGCCATATAATCGCAGAGAGCCCGGCCCGTTTCGAAGATACCGGCGTCCTGTGTTACCAGAGCCTGGGATCGCTGTATAAGCGATAAGGCATGGCAGGACAGAAGTCCTGCCACGCCTTATCACAGCGATCATCAGGGCAGTGTTATAAGTCCCTCCGGGGGACACAAGTTGTGTAAAAAAAAAAAAAGATAATAAAAAAGGAAGGGAAAAAAAAATGTTTTGTTTTCTCATATTAGCATTAAAAAAGGTTAAAAAAATTAAAATCGCACATATTTGGTATTGACGCTTCCATAGTGACATGTACAATAAGTTGAACACGCTTTTTATTTTGTACGACAAAAAGCGCTAAAAAACAGAAGCAAAAAATGCAATAAAAGTGATCAAAAAGCCATATATTCCCCAAAATGGTACCAATAAAAACTACAGCTCGTCTCACAAAAAATAAGCCCTCTTAGAGCTCCGTACATTGAAAAATAAAAGTACAGGACTTTGAATGCAGCGATTTAGAAAAAAAAGATTTCCAAAAAAAAGGGTTTTATTGCAGAAAAGTAGAAAAACCTAAAAAAAAAATAAGAATTTTGGTATCGTTGTTTTGTACCGGCACGCAGAAAAAAATGTATTGTATCATTTATGCTGCACGATTAACGCTGTAAAAAAAAAATCTATGACAGAATTGATGTGTTTTTTCTCCCTGTTATCATAAAAAAAATAATAAAAGTTTTCCAATATAGTCAATGTACCCAAAAATGGCAATATCAAAAACTACAGTTCGCCACGCAAAAAACAAGCCCTTATACGGCCGCGTCGACGGAAAAGTAAAAAAGTTATGGCTTTTGAAAAATGGAGATGAAAATCCGCCAAAAATCGTTGCTTAAGGGGTTAACACAATCACCCA
This sequence comes from Eleutherodactylus coqui, assembly GCF_035609145.1. NCBI lineage: Eukaryota > Metazoa > Chordata > Amphibia > Anura > Eleutherodactylidae > Eleutherodactylus > Eleutherodactylus coqui. The sequence continues at coordinate 35,303,096 of NC_089842.1, forward strand.
AAAATAGGGCATTGCTGCAATTTAGCTATATTGCAGCAAGGGACAAATTGCAGATATTAATACGCCGGCTGCAGATAATGGCGTCCAGTTCAGAGCAAAAACTCACATGAAAATATCCCCGTGTACGTGCATCACAATGGCCGTATTTTCGCGTGGGTTCTGCGTGTTACGAGATGCACAAAAATATACACGGGCGATATTTCTCTCGCTGTGAGATGGAAAAGTCACAGAATGTCCTATTTTTGTTGTTGTGAGAGATTAGTCCACGCCAATGTCCGGTGGCCCGCACAGAACACGGACGTGCTGTCCGTGTTCTGCGTTATGCGAGTCACGCCTGAGAATCTCGGGCCCAACTCACTGTTAGCCGTGTAAGTATGATCTAACGCGTACGAACAGCGCAGTGACTTCTCCCGCGCCGGATGGACAGACGCTTTTAGATATGGATGACAAACATCGCAGGCGCCAATTGTTGACAACATTTAGAACCACATAGGAGTGAATATTCCTTTTCACCGAAGTACATAAAAACAGATATAATTAAGAAAAAAGTTACTGATGCACACGGGTAACGAGTAGGGAGTAGAGATGAGCGAGTATACTCGTTTTGAGTAATTACTCGATCGAGCACCGCGATTTTCGAGTACTTCAGTACTCGGGTGCAATGATTCGGGGGGCGCCAGGGGAGGCGTGACAAAGCGGGGCGTAGCAGCGGGGAACAGGGGGGAGCCCTCTCTCTCTCCTTCTCCCCCTCACTCCCCGCTGCAACCCCCCACTCACCCACGGGGCCCCCCGAATCTTTTCATCTTTTCGCCCGAGTACGGAAGTACACGAAAATCGCGGTACTCGGGCGAAAAAGGGGCGTGGCTGAGTAGGCTCGCTCATCTCTAGTAGGGAGTCAAATTGATATTTTACTTGTCCCGGATCAGAAGAACAGAGCATAATAGTAGTAATCATCATCGCCATGAGGTAAAAAACCATCATGAGATAATAATCATCATCATCGAGGGGTAAAAATCATCACTGTGGTAAAAAATAATCATTGCGAGGTAAAAAAAATCATCATCATGAGATAAAAATCATCATTGTGATGTGATAATCATCAGCGCAAGGGAAAAATCATCATCAAGATGTAAAAGTCATTACGGAGAGGTAAAAAAAATCATCATCGTTAGGTAAAAATCATCATCATGAGGTAAAAAATCATCATCGTGAGGTAAAAATCATCATCGTGAGGTAAAAATCATCATCGTGAGGTAAAAATCATCATCGTGACGGTAAAAATCATCATCGTTAGGTAAAAATCATCATCATGAGGTAAAAAATCATCATCATGAGGTAAAAAATCATCATCGTGAGGTAAAAATCATCATCGTGAGGTAAAAATAATCATCGTGAGGTTAAAAAATCATCATCGTGAGGTTAAAAAATCATCATCGTGGGGTAAAAATCATCATCGTGAGGTAAAATATCATCATCGAGAGGTAAAAAAATCGTCATCGTGGGGTAAAAATCATCATTGTGAGGTAAAAATCATCATTGTGAGGTAAAAAATCATCATCGTGAGGTAAAAAATCATCATTGTGAGGTAAAAAATCATCATCGTGAGGTAAAAAATCATCATCGTGAGGTAAAAATCATCATCGTGAGGTAAAAAAATCATCATTGTGAGGTAAAAATCATCATCGTGAGGTAAAATCATTACCGGTATGTAATAATCATCATCGCGAGGTAAAATCATTATCGGTATGTAATAATAATCATCGCGAGGTAAAAATCTCGTAGCGATTGATCGTTTCCACGCGGGTATGATGACGGGTTTCGCTCGTGCAGCGGTTCTTACAGCCAGAAGGATCTGTTCTGGGGTCTGTGACTGTGACTAACGGTCAGAGGGTCGCACGCAACCGCGCTACGTTATTTTTGCGGCTGCACAAAACGAACGAGAATCTAACGAATCCTCGCCGCCGCCCGCGTTTACACTGAACAATGTCGCACCAGACAACCATTTTTATTGGGCGATCGTCGTTCTGCGTGAAAGTGTCCGAATATCATCATGGTGAGGTACATATTATCACCCTGAGGTAAATCTCATCCTACTCTGCAGAGGGGACCCTCCATCACCCACCCCTCCTCTATACAGCCTAGGACAGTGGAGGGGCATGCTGGCACTTGTTGTCCCCCCTGCTGGGGTGAGCCAGCAGCAGCAGGGCACTAGTTGTGAGTGGCTGGCACGGGGCGGTGTGCCAGGCTGTCGCCACTAGAGGTCACAGGAAGCCGCTCCGGGTTTTGCGGCCATTCCCCGTCCCCGTCTGGCGGCTCCACTCCGGGTTTCCGCTCCGCCCCGGCCGCCTGCTTAGAAATAGGAAAATTCAATAATAAAACCCCAGGATCAGGCAAGTTAGATGGCGCATGCGCGGAGCCGACGTCCGAAACGCACATTTTCCTTTACTTGGAAAGTCACCCAAAGCCGCACAAGTGCAGGTAAGAGACTTCCCGGCGCTCCGGGGTGCCAGCCTGCTGCCAGCTGCCGTGCCCGGAGAGGAGGTGCGCTGCCGCCGAGGGGGGAGTGCTCACAGAAGTTGACCCTTAGGGGACATTGGTCGTGGAGGGGTTCATTCAGCTGGGGTGGCACTACTGACTTGGTGCTCTGCCTGGCACGGAATGACAGCTGCTGGCAGACTTCTTGCCCAGCCAGGTGCCATGTCTATCCGGGCTGCGGGGGCGCTCACTGCACTGGGGGGCACTTTAGAAAGTGTGTAAAGTTGCCCGGCGAGGGAGCTGCCAGCCGGCTGTCACTCATCCGGGAGGCGCAGCTGTCAGTCACCCCCGAGAAGTGCTCTACAGCTGCTCCTCTCAAGCGGTTCTGCGGCGGCTGCGACCTGGGATGCACTGGGAAGCCTTGCCGGCGGCCGGGGCTGCAGAGAGCAAAGTGCCACCCGCAGAGGGGATGCGCCGGGCGCAGCTCTGGTGCTAGCGGAGGTGGAGGAGGGCGCTCGCCCAGGGGGTGTGTAGAGGAGGAGGGGGGGATTGTAACCGTGCATTTTTGGTCAATGTCACACTCCTATTTTTGAGCCCGGGACAGGGAACAGGTGCCCGATCTGTCACTCACTCCCCGCATGGACAGAAAAGACTCTTTGGGGCGTTGACTTTGTTATAAAAAAAATTTGGAAGCAGGTGGATTCCTCTTTTTTATTATTTTTTTTTCTTTTTTTCTGTTTCTGGAAAAAAAAAGGCTGGAAGTTGTGTGACATCTGATGACAGGAGGAAAGTTTCCCCGGCTGCCTGGGGGCCCCTGAGCACAGAAGAGCCCAGCCCCTGTAAGTACAAGTCATCTACCCCAATATCTGCCGCACAGGAGGTTTGACTAATTGTTTAGCAGTTTTTTTATACTTTTTTTGGTCACCTGCATAGGGGGGTATGACCTGACGTGGGATAGACTGTGACCCCATAGAGGTTCCCATATAGTCTGTGTAGGTGACTGGGAGAAGGTGTAACCCCTTAGATGTTCCTTCATGGGGGTATGACCTGACGGGGACAGGCTGTGACCCCTTAGATGTTCTTTAATGGGGGGGTATGACCTGACGGGGACAGGCTGTGACCCCTTAGATGTTCCTTCATGGGGGTATGACCTGACGGGGACAGGCTGTGACCCCTTAGATGTTCTTTAATGGGGGGGTATGACCTGACGGGGGCAGGCTGTGACCCCTTAGATGTTCCTACATGGTGTGTATGACCTGGCTGGGTGAAGCTGTGACCCCATAGATGTTCCCACATAGGGTGTATGACCTGACTGGAACAAGCTGTGACTGCCTTGAAGTTCCTACTTATGGTGTATAGGTGACTTGAATCAGCTGTGACCCCATAGATGTTCCTACATAGGGTGTATGACTTCACTGGGACAAGCTGTGACCCCATAGAGGAGCCTACATAGAGTGTATGACCTGACTGGGGCAAACTGAGACCTCATAGAGGTTCCTACTTAAGATGTCTGACCTGACTGGGGCAAGCTGTGACCCCCATAGAGGTTCTTACACGGTGTTCATGACCTGGCTGAGTGAAGCTGTGACCCCGTAGAGGTTCCTGCATGGGATGTCTGACCTGACGTGGGCAAGTTGTGACCTCATGGAGGTTCCTACACAGGGTGTATGACCTGACATTGGCAATCTGTGACCTCGTAGAGGTTTCTACATGGGGTATCTGACCTGACGTGGACAAGCTGTGACCTCATAGAGGTTCCTACATAGGGTGTAGGACCTGACATTGGCAATCTGTGACCTCGTAGAGGTTTCTACATGGGGTATCTGACCTGACGTGGACAAGCTGTGACCTCATAGAGGTTCCTACATAGGGTGTATGACCTGACTAGGGCAAGTTGTGACCCCATAGAAATTCCTACATAGGATGTCTGACCTGACTGGGACAATCTGAGACCCCATAAGAGGTTCCTACATAGGGTGTATGCGTGACTGGGACAAGCGGTGACCCCATTGAGGATTTTACATAGGATGTATGACCTGACTGGGATAAGATGTGACCCCATTGAAGTTCCTACAAAGAGTGCCTAAGAGCAAATGCAATTCAAGAAGGGTCAGTTCTTGCTGCAGGTTTATAATGTACTGTTTGAAAAGTTAGCCAAGTCTTTCCTGTTACTTTTTAGCAATGTTTAGTTTGCTACAATGTATCCACTTGCTGCAGTATCTGTCAGCTGGAGGACTTGCTCTCTGCCCCTCTGCCTGCCTTACATTCCCTGTTCTTATTTGATCCTAATATTTAGTGCAGCTCTTACGGGAGCGCTGCCTCGGCTCTTGTCGCCTTCCTACTGTCAGCCGAAGAAGCCCCCTTTTTATGGGGAATATTGTTGCACCTCGAAGTAATCAAGTTTCTGCGATCTTGTGCCTTCTCTTGTTTAATTTATTAGACTACTTATTTATTCTGTTGATGATAATCTGTTGCTGGTTTCCATAGAGATGTCAACGGATCTCTTTCAGAAATCACACTCCGTATAACACCAGGGCATTTTTTTTTTAAAGGGACAGCTTGATGTCTGCAGACGGTAGCTGCAAAGTTTTTTTTTTTCCCCCCAGAGGTTGTTTAAAGTCTACAATATATTTTGTTTTATGGAAGGGAGGTTGCACTTACAGTTTCTGTGCCAAGCCGAGCTTATTATGGCTAACACAAAGTCAGAGCTTTGATCCTCAAGTTGCATCATTATTTAAAATAGATCATTTTTCTCTCTCACCCCCGCCCCCCCCCCCCCTTTTCCAAGCTGAAAAAAAACTCAAAAACCTTTCAAGATCAAAGACTTTGGTCAAGAACGATTGTTTTAAAAGAGGTGAACTCCACAATAATACGTTTTCTCTTTCTTATAAATGAAATTTCCATGTTCGTTTTGACCTAAATGAGGAATTTTTAGCAATAAAAACAAAGCGACTCGACTATAATGTTGTTTTTATACTTAATCCTTGTGATGTATAAACAACTTCAAAGCTGCCCCCATCCCCAGCCCCCCCCGGTCCGGGCTGCCAGCGCTCAGATCTGGTTATTTTACTTTGCTATAATCCAAGTTTATAGTGAGTCAACAAACACAATTGTGAACTTGATCAGGACCTTGTAAACAGAAGCTGAATGGGTGTCGTGTGTTCTGTGAGTGCTTGTTGGATGTCTTTGGAGTGTTTGAGTGTCTGCCTGTGTGGCGGGTTTCAGTTGGGCTATATTTTGGGTCTGCATGGCTTCTACATGGTGTGTTTCAGTTTACTTCTATGTTGTCTATATGATGTGTGAGTCTATATTCTCTCTATATGGTGGGTACGAGTTTACTTCTATGTTGTTTATATGTTGTGTGTTAGTTTTGTATCTGTATGGTTTGTTTCAGTTTACTTCTGTGTTGTCTATATGATGTGTGAGCCTGCATTGTCTCTATATGGTGTGTATGAGTTTTCTTCTATGTTGTTTATATGGTGTGTGAGTCTATATTCTCTCTATATGGTGTGTATGAGTTTGCTTCTATGTTGTCCATATGGTGTGTGAGTCTATATTCTCTCTATATAGTGTATGAGTTTGCTTCTATGTTGTTTATATGGTGTGTGAGTCTATATTCTCTCTATATAGTGTATGAGTTTGCTTCTATGTTGTCTATATGGTGTGAGTCTATATTATCTCTATATGGTGTATGAGTTTGCTTCTATGTTGTCTATATGGTGTGAGTCTATATTCTCTCTATATAGTGTATGAGTTTGCTTCTATGTTGTCTATATGGTGTGTGTGTCTGTTTTGTATCTGTATGGTTTGTTTCAGTTTACCTGTATGTTGTCTATTCGTTTTGTGTATCTATATTCTTTCTATATGGTTTGTATGAGTTTACTTGTGTGTTGTCTATATGTTGTGGGTGTCTTTATCGTTTCTATATGGTGCATGCGTTTTCTTCTATGTTGTCTATATATATCTATATTTTGTATCTATACGGTCTGTTTCAGTTTACTTGTGTGTTGTCATTATACTATTATATTGTCTATATGTTGTGTGTGTCTATATTGTCTTTATATGGTGTGCTTTAGCTTACTTGTGTGTTGTCTATATGTTGTGTGTACGTGTATTGTTTCTATATGGTGTGTTTTAGCTTACTTGTATATCGTTTTGTGTCTATGTATCTATGTTGCCTGCCTCAATGTGTTGTGTAGGTGTGTGTATCCTCTATGTTGCGGAGTGCGTCATCCTTCATTTCCCATAGACGTCCCTTTTAAAATGACCGAAAACCTAAAGTTTAGTACAATCAAGGGGTCTGTGCATTGTTGTAAACTTCATTAGCAAACGCCGCTGTAACTCTGGGCTGCCGCGGATCATATTATTATTTTTTTCCCTCCAATAAAACATAAATCACAGTCGATCTGTAACTGTGTAATTAGATGTGGCCTTAACCATAACCAGGAACAAAACCATATTTACTACCAGCCCTGATCCCCCCCGGAAAAAAAAGAAGTCTATTGCTTTTCTTGTTGTTTTTTTCCATTGCTTTACGAGGACTTTGTTACCATGTAGATGTCGCCGTGTGTGTTATTTGTGTGTCTTTTTTTTTTTTCTTTAATGATGTATCTTGTTTGTGTTTGTTTGCGTAATTTGGTTCCGATGCAGAAATGACTGTGACAAGTTAGAGGGAAAAAAAACAAAAAAGGGCTGTACAGCTTTAAACTCAGGAGTTTGCATATTCTCCTCGGATCTCTCCCCTTTGCTAATTATTGTGTTGTTTTCAGAGCAAATATGTCATATCCATGGCGACCAGGCAGGTTTATTGTCTTTGTGAAGGAATAGCTCACATAAGTAATTAATGACTTCTTTTTTTTTTCCTCTCTGGCTTAGGTTAAACAGATCATTCAGGGAAAGTCATATCTCCCCCTCTTCGGGTTTTTTTTTTGCATAACACGGTGACACAAGAAAATTAGTTAGAACAAGACAATACTTTAGTGGCAAAGTCGACGGCTTATTTTATTTTATTTTTTTTTAGTCTTTTAGAAGCTGTCGTGTCAGCTTTCAGACAGATGAGGTTGTCATCCTTACACTGTTGGCAATTTGGTTTGTGGTGCAGGAAATCCCTGTAAGCAGAAGTGTTCAGTTGTAGAACAGAATGGAGGCGGCAGCATCCTGAAGGAATTTACAGCGAAATCCTCCCCATGGAACTTAGAACATCGAGGCTTCTTCTTCGGCTTCTTTTCCGCAGCTTTTAATTGAAATGTTTACAAGACAGGGGGGACGAGAATACAGTCAGCCGTAGGTGTAAATCGTCCAACGTAACCTTACAGCAGCACTCCTATATAAATCCGGGGTTATTTCCAGAAGAGGGATCACCAAAAGTTTTTTGAAAGGTTTGTCCCAGTGACTTCCAGTGGCCCTCGTGTGAAATGACTGTGCTAGCAGCCGCTTTCTTATTAAAACCCTTAATCTTTTATCTAGCTAACCCAGCTATCCATATGGACGGTTTAGTGGGATTAGCAATATGTGTTTTGTATTCCTTTCCATTTAGAAGTCTAGCTCTTCTTGACGAGAGATCTGCCATCGGTTCCCCTCCTCATGTGTGGTCAATGGATGAAACCTAGAAACGATGGGTTGGGTTGCTTGGAAAGAATGCACTTGTTCCTTGCTGTCCCATCTGTCACTCATATCTACACCCCCACCACCCCCCCCTCCTTCAATATAATGATGTGTTCGCTGTTTACAACGCCCATCTATAATTTATTGAAGACCACAGTTGTAGCAGCAATTAAAAAAAAAAGTGGTGGAGTTGCAATCGTCTGGTCGGAACGGTCAAGTGCGGAATATACAGTGTTGCTCGTGATTGAGCTTTTACTGTTTGATGTCTTTTCTAGAAGAGCTTATTGCGGGGCCGTACTAAATAGCTCGGCGCTAGTCAACAGTCCGGCGATGTGAGCAGCATTGGCGTCTTATTAATATCTGTGTCGACAGACCCTGGGCAGTTTACATTGACACTTGTCCATCCCGTTCGATAGCGGCAGTCAGTGAACACGCACGTTAATATCCATGGAGTAAAACTTGCTTGTGTTTGAAAAATGTGTAAGCTGCGTCTCGGGATTATCTGCTGCGGTTTTATTTTACCGGGTTTTCATTTTTTTTTATATTTATGCCATTTATTGGCCGACTAGTTCAGGCCTTTATTGTTCTTTTTTATCTGAATTTCAAATTTTTGCATTTTATGCATCCGGGTGTTTTATGTTTAAGACAAAGTTTACTTGCATAGAATGACTTTTCTTCACCCCCCCCCCCCAATATTTCACATATGCATTTCCCCTTCCTTAGAGGTGCGCTATGCTAGGTAAGACATCCTAGCAGCCAGGTTAACCCTCTTTGATAGAATACTGCAGCTTAAATGAAAGCAAGAATAAGAGAGAGAGAGAACATCGTAAATTTTGCTAAAATTAATCAGCCGTTTAAGGGCTTCCCATTAACGAGGTTTTCTAGGCAGGCTGCCTCCTCGCGTCCCCGGTCAAAGTCCGGGAGGGGGATGAGAAATTTGAAGAGGAATAATAAAAACAAAAGAAAGGGTGGAATTATAGAATATAAATCCTCAAGTGTCCTTGATCCATATTGTCAGATTTTTTTTTTTTTTTTGGTCTGATTTGTCCTGTGTGCCTTTGACAGAATAGGCACGTAGAGAAGAGAGCGACAGAGAGAGAGGGAAGGAGCGCGACGTGACGGTCCTTTGGAGCTCATTATCATTCTTAATAAGTCTTAAGGAATAAAGAGGAGCATTGAGTATAAATGCCGGGTAATCCTAACACTCCTCAAGGTGAGAGGAGTCTTAAGGACAAATAGGAAAAAGAAGGCAGAGGAGAGGAAATAACAGTGGCCCTAAAAAAGAGAAAAAACTGTCTTGGTGAACAAGAAGGACCACGAAAGAGGCTCGAGCGAAAGTTGCTTGTATTTTCCCTAGGAATATGTGAATGTCGATCAAAGGGGTTGGAAGATTTTCTTTGAGGAAGGAGAAAGCACTTAACAGTTTCATTAGAAAAATGAGATGGTTACGCTAGTCTCTTGTCGAAAGCCTTTATCCTCTCTGGTCACGGGAAGGAGACTGTAGACCTGAGTGATGCTCGGCTGTACTTGGCTGGTGCAGGGAGGGGGGTCCTTCTTTTCTTCTAGATTTTTGTGTTAAAGCTTGTTATTTTGTATATCGCCGGGCCCCCGTATCTTCTGTCAGTAATTCCTGGTTCAAGTTCTGGTCCCCAAACAGATTCCTGCCGAGTGTAATTCCTGCTCACGTCTCTGTTCTCTCACTCGTACGCTGGCTCTTCTTGCAGCTCAGTTCCAAATCCTGGTTCCCCCAAATGTCCTTTAATATCAGATCCCTTCAAGGAGTTTCCCTTTCAACTAATAATCTTCATTTTCTTTAAACCTGCTTTTGCTTTCTGCTTCCATTTCTTTCATAAAATAAAAGCGGGCCCCGTGCGCCGGTACTTAACGTGTCTATAAACTGTTTGTCTGTGCCAAGTTTGTCTTTTCTTTTGCATTGGCTTTTAGTCTCCTCAGAGTTGTCTCGGCCATCTGCAGGTAAATGACATTGGTGGTGGACTGGTTGGAATTCTGCTATGGATTCCGAATAGTAGAAGTCTTCAAAAGACTGTAGAGATGCCAAAAAGTCAAGGAAGGGGGCCTATGGATGTGCCCAATGGGACGAAGTTCTAAAAAAGTGCATATAGGCTACTGTATTGGTTGATGATAAGATATGGCCTAGTATAGTTGTTTTTTTTTCATAATCCTGTATAAGCCCTTTAACATGACCTCTTTCTTTTAGAAATAGCACCACACTTGTTTGTGGGTTGTGCCTGGTATTGCAGCTTGGCTCCAGTGAAGTGAATGGGGATACACTGCAATACCTCAAACAACCTGTAGAATAGTGTTTCTGAAAGAAGGCAGACATGTTTATTAAATCCTGTACAACCCCTTTAAGAAAAAAAAACGTAGTTGAACTTGTTAGATTTCACGTTTGTGAATATCTTGAGGAGGAAGAATCCATCCCCATGAGGCACTTGATATTTGACTATATATTAAAGTGATCCTCCGGTTTCAGAACAAAATTCTATCTGAGGACAGGAGGGGGAGAGGGGTATATTTGGAACACTTGTTCTTCGCTAACGCTCCCCCAATCCACCTGTTCTAGTCCTGGTTTTTGGCCGTCTGGTTTCTATGGACTAGTTGCACATTGTTCACTGCTCTCAGATTGGCCAGCACTGATCACATGAGCAGCTCTGGCCAAGCAGAGAGCAGATATAGTGTATCAATAGTCTAACATTACCAATGCAATGTGGGAATTAGGTAGTCTAAAGATTGTACCAGCCCTCTTGGACGGCGGAAAACAGGACCCTGAACTGGCAGATCGGAGGGACAACAGAGAAAAACTGCAGATAATAGACCCCCATTCCCCTCTGGTACTGGGACAGAATTTTGTCCCAAAACCAGAACGTTGCTTTAAGTAGGGACCGCATTTTCAACAAACTTGTGCTTATCTTATAATCAATGTGATAACTAGCAAAAGTGCAAATTACATTATTTACCTAAAAGGAAGTTTTTGTCCTGAGAAATATGCTGACTAGTAGGGGTCTCGCTTCTTTCTAACTTGCTGTCTAGAAAAAATATGATTGCAGCTTCTAGTAAGTGTTTTATCTCATCCCAGTGTTGGATTCACAACTACACTGCTCAGTTCTGCTGTATAACGTCCTGCATGCTGCTGTTATCTTTGAGGGTGGGCTGCAGAGAGATAGGGGCGCAGGATCTGTGTTCAGTGTATGGGAGACACCATAGCAGCTAGTGTCCAGCCAACAGCATAGGAAGCAGTAAGAATTAGGGATACAGTTTGCAGAAGGCCAAACTGGTGAAAAATGCAGAATACAAGTCAGATAATGGCCAGAAATAAGGTTATTCCTCTTCTACACACAACAACTTGTTCTGAAGAGTCATCTGAAAGTGCAAGAACACATTAAAGGGGAAAAAACTTTCTCCAACTATACAGCAAAAAATCCTTTGATCAATGCTAATCTCCAGGAATCTACCACCGATATCAATCTACTACAAACCAAAACCTTTTATAGCGGCCTTCCAGTCGGGACGTCAGAATTGGTTTTGTGAGAACCTTAAGGCACCTTGACACGGGCTGATTATCGCCCAAATTATCGCTGCTAACAGGAATGTCAATGGCTGCCAGTGAATGGAGGCAGGCCGGAACTATCTCTGGTCACTCCGCCTCCGATCACAGAGGACTAGCGCTCCTGTGAAAGCTTAGGAGCGATCCTCCGGCCATAGTCTATGGGAGGCTATCGGGCGTTATTGCACTCGCCAGTCATTCCACGTTTAGGTAACTTTAGCTGCTCCTCGGCTGCTTTTTGGTTCATCCGTACATGCCGATGTTCCCAAATCATTACTTTTCAATTTTTTTTAATTGGGCGTAAATTTTACCACTTTTGTTAAAAAAAAAATTTAGCCACTTTTTGTAAGACAGGGCTGTGATATGTGATTATAGTTCAGCTTCCCCGGAGGATGCATGGAACTTGGCTGAAGTCAAAGCAAAATGAAGAGAGAAGAAAAATCCAGCATCCATTAAAAATCGGCTTGATTGAAGACAAGTTAAAATCATATCAGGAAAAAAGACAAGGAAAAAAACATGTTTTTTCCTTTTCCTGATGGAATTTTACTAGTCTTCAATAAAGCTGATTTTTAATGGCTGCTGGATTTTTCTTCTTTCATAGTTTAGTTATACTGCCTAATGCCAAGCAGTCTGGGACTCGCCCCCTATTCTAATCATTGTTTCCAATGCGCCCTGAATTAATGATTAGACGGGGGCATGTCCCAGACTACCTCCGATTAGGCACTGGAGCTTCTCACAGATCACAGCTTTGTCCTTATAAAGCTGAGCTAAAAAGTCGCCATGTTGCAAATACAGCGGACAAATAAATAGCAGGTAATCGTCTCCCCGAGGCGCTGACTTACATATCAGTTTTGAGCTCCTCACTGGACGGGCACTTTTAGTATATTCAGGTTACTTTGGGCAGCTTTTTGTTATTAGCCTTAATAAAGCCTGGGTGGCGTGTTCTTGGGACAGCGAGGAGGAGAAGGAACTTGTACTGAAGACCACAGTGGCGGCTAGTTATACATAGGTAGCAAAGTTTAACTTAACTTGTCATTGAGTTATCACAGTCATCTTATTTTCAGCCTTTGAAAAGCTATTGTTATCTTCTGTTAACACAACCAAAGTCCTTGAAATCAATTGAAAGGACAAATAAACTGTAGTACAGAAAGTTATTAAGGCCCAATGTCCACGGGCGGATTTGATTTGCGGAATCCGCACGGGTCACCCGCGTGGAAGAACCGCAGTTCAAAGTGCCCATAGGGAAGCATTGGCATCCACAACTGAATTCAAGCATGCGGATTTGGTTTGCGAACCGTTGGCTCCATTTCAGTGCGGATTCTGTGCAGACAGGCTCAATAGAAGCCAATGGGTGCGGACGATCCGCAGTGCATCCGCAAATACAATTGTGGATGCACTGTGGATTTGAAGGCTAGAATCAGTTAGGGAGGTGGGGAAAAGGCTGGGAGGTGGGGTTGCAGATTTTTTTTACCACATGGATGATCCACAGTGCATCTGCGTATATTCGCGCAGAAAAACCATAACATTCGCGATCTCTCGCAAATGGTTTCCGCAGAATCTGTACCGCCCGTGGACATGAGGCCTGTTAAGAATCAAGTTAAACTTTGCTGCATCCGTATCAGCACAAGGTTCCTGTAAACGGATGCAACAAAACTATGAGATCACATACTGTAATTGCTACTTTTCTATTTCTTGTAATAGAAGTACATTTTAGGTTGCTTTCACATTTGCGTTGGGGATTCCGTTTTCCTGCCCCATACAGGGAAGGGGAATCCCCATGGCTGAAGGGCTCGAGATGAACCCCATTGACTATAATGGGGGTCTACCCATTTTCCGCCCGGCTGGCTTTTGGGCAGAAGAAAAAGCACTGCATGTATCACTTTTTCTTCCAGTATTTTCAGCCGCATCTGTAACGAAACTTCTTACCAGAGGCTCTGACACAGATGTGAAACCGGCTCCATTATAGAACAGAAGAATGAAAATTCCTTGGTAGTGCATCGGTAGTCTAAGACACTCCTGCCTGCTCTGATTGGCCAGTGCTGCTCATGTGAGCTCAGTGCATTGTGCATCCGGTAGTCCAGGAAGCAGTGTGGCCATCTTCAGGACCATAGGGTCAATTTTTAATACATTTTCCCCTTTTCCCTATTGGCTTTTTGCTAGACTAGGATTGACGTGAAGCTTTGAGGACTCGTTCATATTGGATAGATTGTTTCCTGTTCTCCATTCTCAATGACTCGTCTGCTTGTACCGTTGGGCATCGGAATAGCGATACCATAACATCGCTCTGCCTCCATGCTACCACTTGACCCCTGTACTGATGATACATGGCACACTCATTTGGGGTAATTTCAGGAAGCAGAGCTGTCATCTAGAAATTTGCATTGTGCATTTAATGTAGCCGCTAGTTTTCCTAATGAAATTATGACAAGTGGATGGGAATCGTGTAGGCCTCTCTTCGGGGAAGCGCGTCACACGGCACTAATTTCACAGCAATATTCATGAGAGAGTCATTTCATAGATTGGCCGAGCAGATGCTTTTACTCAAAAAAAATATTCCCCGTTCCCTGATCCTCTTCAGCAGCTGGTTCAAAAGTGGATGATAGCGTCCTCTGCCCTTCAGAGTTGGGGGCTCCCGTCAACCGCGTTGCGTTGGGGAGTCTCAGAAGGGACGTTGCGTTGAGGGTTTCAGAAAGATGAAATGTGGTAAGTTTATGAAAGTGTGTATTAAACGCCGTCCCGGGTCTCTGATTTCACTGCAGTACGCCAAAACACTGAGTTTCTTATTTCAGTTAGTGTGATCTTCAGGGAGGTTAATTTCCATGACGAACTGCAGGCCATGCGCTTAAAGGATTTATCTAATTAGAATGACACTTTTTTCCCTCCTCCTTCCCTTTTTGGAGAAATCTAAAGGACTAGAAGGGATATTTAAACAGTGGCGGGAGCGGCGTCTGCTCACATCTGGCTCCAGCGTGCCTCTGTCATGTAATACTTGCTCGATTCTCTTTAATAGACTTTTTATAAAGAACTCCCTAAGTACTCGGCGAGATCATCTCGCTGGGTGAAGCATTTATTACTTTTCCAGTCGGTGCATTAGTGGATTTATTGGAGTTCGCACCAGCGTTTTTCCTGTTTTGCAAAAAAATGGAACTGTATGAAATCGAAGTGAAACGGAAACGAAGAATAAGAAGCGTTCTTTCCTTTAGCAAGCGGATAATTCAAGAAAACTGTAAAGTATGCTTTCCGTTCATTTCCATTTCACTTCCGTTTTTCGGCATTTTAAATTATTTTCCCCTCCCACTCATTATCTTTGCATGTCTCCTCACTCACCTTCTAGGTGCTCTCCTTACGGAGTAATGATATTCCTCGCGTCCCACATCACAGGCCTCTTACTAGCCAAGCCAAAAACCTACTGCACACTGATGAGGGGCGAAAAACCCGAAACAGCTGTCTGTGTATGCATTCTGGTTTTCAATTCCCAATTCTTGTTCTAAACACCTGTATAAGGCTCCTGTCCACGGGCGATTGCTCATTGTGTTACTCGTGACGATAATCAGGCCACAGGTAACGCAGTGAGCGCCTTTCATAGCGTTGCTATGGGAAGCGCAGCCGCAGAATCCACGAGCGGAGAATCATAGCGATGCTCTGCTCGTGGGGTCTAAATCGCAGTATGCTGCAATTTGCCGCGATTCTCCGTGGTGAGCCTATCTGTCAGATAGGCTCACCGTTGAGACCTGTCAGCGCTCCCCCCTGCTCTTCGCGGCGGAATATCGCTGGCAATATTCCACTACGGCCGTGGACAGAGGGCCTTCAGGGTTGGACATTGATTTGCAGGAATGCCGCTATCCAATAGGTGGCGCTGCGGAGGTATTATTCCATCTTCCTTATTTGCATATATTTCCCAGAGGAGCATGAATGGCCTTATAAGTCTTCTTACTCACCTTCTAGGTGCTCTCCTTAGGGCCAGTGTCCACAGGCGGGTTTGTTATGTGGATTTTAAGCCGCCCATAGGGAAGCATGGGCGTCCGCACCTGAATTAAAACATGCAGATTTGATTTGCGAATCTTTTGGTCCAGAAAAACTAATCACAGCATGCACCATTTCAGTGCGGTTCCTGCACGGATGGACTCCATTGAAGTCAATGAAAGCCGTCCACTCTGCGGCCCATCTGCAATCCAATTGTGGACGGGCCGTGGATGCCGTGGGAAAGCAGGAGTTTCAAAAAAAAATAAAAACGCACCAGCCGGCAGAGAAAAGAAGATCGGGACAGGTATGTGTAGACGCTGGACACGGGTAGGGCCAGTTTCCGCTTTGGGCCCCCGCATGCGGAATCTGATCCGCCCATGGACATAAGGCCTTAAGGAGAGATGATGCCCTTCCCGACTCCTGCCCTCGGCACATGCTCAGAATTAACCCTTGATACAGAAATGGAAAGGAATGTAAAAAAAAACTAAATCCCATTTTTGTTAATGTTTCTTTTAATGCGGCAGTTTGCGTTTCTGTTCCAGTGTAAAAACCGGAATGGAGAGGGAAAACTGAGTAACTGAGATTGAAGCCGCAGGTCTATGAGCAGGACAATGGGAAGGTGTGCCTTCTGTTCTGCTCCTCCCATGTTCGAACAGCCAGACAGGAAGCAAAAACACTGAAGCGGCCCTCAAATTGTAGATGTTACAATGTATCTGTTGTGTAATGGAGACCTTGTAGTTTACTGTCTAAGATCCCTGGAAAATGTTTCTCTACGAGGAAGAATAGAAGTTGCTTTCCACATTTTAGCTTTGTCACATTTAGTCTCGGATACCTACAATTCTCTTATTCAGGCATATTTGACTATTCCAGACTTTTCAGTGTGAGTCACCTGATATCTTTTTCTCACTGTTGGTTTAGTTGCTTGTAGTTTATGATCATTCTGTACTTGCTGTCATGATAATTGGCTCTCATGCACCGGCTTCCTACAGAGGCTATGGTGGTGTTGGAGGGGTTGTCCACGTGTGGACGATTAAAAAAAATAAAAAATAAAGTGGCCCTCCGGTTTTGGGACAATATTCCCTCCCAGGATCGGAGAGGAAGTAGGTAGAGCTCCTTTTGCCCCTCTGATTCACCAGCTTTGGATTCTGTTTTTGGATGTCCAAGAGGGCCAACACAATCTTCAAACTACCATGCTCACATGGTCAGGTAGTTAGAAAATTGTTGCGGCCATGTTGGATGCTCTGTGGGACAGGTCAAAGACGGATGAGATAGGAGGTTGATTTCAGCTTAAATGAGTTTTCCAGAGCAAAGTATTAATGATCTATCCTCAGGTCAGGTCCTCAATAGTTGAACGGCGGGAATCCATCACCTGGGATCCCCACCAATCAACTGATTGAAGTGACAAATAGAACTTAGGTGAGTACTGCTATCACTTCAGTCCATACCAGGCATAGTGCCGTACATTGTACAGTGGCTGTGCCTGGTATTTCAGCTCAGTCCTATATCTTGAATGGGAATGAATTGCTCTCAGGCCATGCGACCGATGAACCTGATAGAAGGGGCCTTCTTCTCAGATCTCTGCCATCAACTCATCGGCAGGGATCCCAAGCAGCCAGCTCCAACCAATCAATGATTGATATATCCTGAGAATAGGTCATCGATAGTAAAAGTCCCGGAGAACCCCTTTAAGGTTGTCTGGATGTGTAGGCAAATCTAATGTGTGCACTGAACCATTGTTTTAGGAATTGTCATCTCTTTACCCATTAATATCACTCTTGGCTGAGAATTGGCACACAAAGGGCCCCACAATCTCTAGGTGTCATAGAATCGGTCTATAGATGAGATGTTCACCAACATCCAACCTCCCGTCCGCCTATCGGAGGCTATGGAGGATAGGTATTTAATGGAGCAGGACCGAGGTGGACGGGCGTGATGCAGATTCTTCCATGTTTCAGCTTATCTGCAGGTATTTTCCGAAACGAGGGAGCGAATGAAAATAATTGCAGATTTACTGGGAACAACACACGGACATACACAAACATCAGAAAATCTTTGCCTTTTACTAAGAGTAAGCTGGATAAATATTGATTTCACATAATTCTCTTCATAAACACTCATCAAAGGGTTTTATTCTCCTTCCACAAAAGCAAAACACGCACCAAGTGGTATCTTTATTACGGGCGATAATTTGTATATCGCCATTACGGACTGCGGCGCTCTTCCATATCATGCAAAACAGGATTAAACAGCAAAAAAGAAAGCAAGAACAGAGAATAGACCCGGCAAGATACAATAGAAGAGGCAAGATACAATAGAAGAGGCAAGATACAATAGACCCGGCAAGATACAATAGAAGAGGCAAGATACAATAGAAGAGAGAAACCCGGGGAGTCGTCAAAAACTGTCCAAGTTCAAGTCCCCTTTGAAGTCAATGGGTGCATGGAAAAAACGGAACACATTTGCATGCCATGCAAGCGCCTTCTAGTCTTTAACGCACCCATTGGCTTTAATGGGCGATTGTAGTCCAACAGAACAGGACGTGCCGCGACTTTTCTTTTTACATGGATCATCAATGCGTGAAAAAAAACAATCGCACATGTCAATAGCCCAATAATTTCTTTTGCGCCAGAGTTTTTTAGTGTGAGTGGCACAAAAGAAAACAAATTCTACATATTGACTTTAATGGGTCCAAGTCATATCGGTTTCAGACTTACACCCATTTGAAGAAGCCCTTTAAGATCCCTTTCACACAGCTATATGTGATTGGGCCGCAACACCCGTGGGCGGTGGACATGGGCACAGACCACAATAGGACATGCTGCGATTGGCTATAATAGGTCTCTGTGCTTACCGTTAAAGTCAATGTGTGGATTTTCATGTGCGATTGACTATGCTGCGATTCGTTTCCGACGGGACTCAAAATCGCCCTTGTGTATAAGCCATAAAAATGGTATAAATTGTAAAATGAGGCCCTTTGCGAGTCGGCTTAAAGGGCCGCTACACCCCCAGTGAGCAATATAATATCAGCTGCTGTATAATGCACCAGTCTGAATGTAAGTGTTTTTGGAGATAGAGCAGCGGTTGACGGGACAGCTTTTATGGACTTCCTGTCAGTCAGTCGAACCCCAGCATAAAATGGCTGATAACAGGGAAAACTAGGTTGCACAATAAATGCAGCTATGATATAATTTCACTTTATTGTTCCAATAAAACTTCAACTTCCCAATAAAACTCCAAATTCCAAGTTGCATCAGGATTTTAGTCCTTCTTTTTTTAAACCCAGTTGTGATGATCGCGCTCCGCAGCGGCCCGGTGACTTCTGCTAAGATTAGGTGCTAAGAGACCACGTTTATATAAGATAGGGCTCAGGGTCCGGCTCCTGTTACATTAAAGGGAAGCTAAGATTACATCCGCAGATCAGAGGCTGGGGAAGACGTTATCCTCCGGATCAGCTTGCATGACTTTTAGTAAAATTAGGTGCTAAGAAATGGCATTTATGTAACTTGGGGCTCGGCTCTGGTTTCACCGCTTGGTGGATGTCGGGTCGACTTGAGGAGTAATGTTTAGAAAGGGCTATAAAATAAAGAGGAAGCGGTAGCAGCCCAAGCACAGATGACACAGAGCATGCAATGCTTATACTTAAAGATTATTTGCCATCAAAAAATGACCTATTCTAGAAATCAAATTTTTGTGTTTAAACATATTTTTAAGAATTTTTTGTGATTTTTCTTTTAAATGTTCATTCACAATCTATGTATATTTTTTAAATCCCAAAATCTTGAATTTCTCTCACTGACCGCAGAGGCTCATCATAGTCTGTCACCTGCTAATCTGTAGAGAAAGCTTTGCAACAGCCATCTCAATAACATCGCAAGCAGGTTTACACTGAAAGGTAACACATACGTGTAGATACAGGATTCACCATTCACAATAGGTGTAAGCTGTGACTATCTACTAACCCGCCCTGCAAAATGACCCCTGCACAGGTCACAGAGTTTGTCTAGAGCAGTCTCCCATACAAGTCAATGAGTCCCCTCCGCTCCATTCTGTGAATGGCCCATGAGGCTGCTGTAAAGTATAACTCACCCTCTCCATTGTGTGAATGGCCCATGAGGCTGCTGTAAAGTATAACTCACCCTCTCCATTGTGTGAATGGCCCATGAGGCTGCTGTAAAGTATATCTCTTCCTGTCCATTGTGTGAATGGCCCATGAGGCTGCTACAAAGTATATCAGTTCCGTTTTGAACTGAAATCGTTAAAAAATTGAACCAAATAACGCAATGTGTGGTGCTATATTGTCCTGTAAAATGCCAGCTGGCTAGATGGAAACCCAATGGGCCTCAGTATAGTCAATAGAGCCCTATAACGAAGCAGGAAAACGGAACCAAAAACACTAATGTGAGTGTTGTTTGTTATACTGCTGTATACCCTATGTGTTACACTATTGCAATTAGACTACATTAACTTTTAAGGGGTTGTCTCATCAAGACATCTCCCTCGCTTATGTCCTAGTAGGGAATGTGGATATCATAGGGGGAACCTTGGGATTGACTTTTTTTTTTTCAATCGGATGTCTGTGACAGATGTCATTGGCTACTATGTTAACTAACCCGCCCTGCAAAATAACCCCTGCACAGGTCACAGAGTTTGTCTAGAACAGTCTCCCATACAAGTCAATGAGTCTCCACCAGTCCATATTGTGAATGGCCCATGAGGCTGCTGTTAAAGTATATCTCTTCCTGTTCATTGTGTGAATGGCCCATGAGGCTGCTGTAAAGTATAACTCACCCTCTCCATTGTGTGAATGGCCCATGAGGCTGCTGTAAAGTATATCTCTTCCTATCCATTGTGTGAATGGCCCATGAGGCTGCTGTAAAGTATATCTCTTCCTGTCCATTGTGTGAATGGCCCATGAGGCTGCTACAAAGTATATCAGTTCCGTTTTGAACTGAAATCGTTAAAAAATTGAACCAAATAACGCAATGTGTGGTGCTATATTGTCCTGTAAAATGCCGGCTGGCCAGATGGAAACCCAATGCGCCTCAGTATAGTCAATAGAGCCCTATAACGAAGCAGGAAAACGGAACCAAAAACACTAATGTGAGTGTTTGTTATACTGCTGTATACCCTATGTGTTACACTATTGCAATTAGACTACATTAACTTTTAAGGGGTTGTCTCATCAAGACATCTCCCTCGCTTATGTCCTAGTAGGGAATGTGGATATCATAGGGGGAACCTTGGGATTGACTTTTTTTTTTTCAATCGGATGTCTGTGACAGATGTCATTGGCTACTATGTTAACTAACCCGCCCTGCAAAATGACCCCTGCACAGGTCACAGAGTTTGTCTAGAACAGTCTCCCATACAAGTCAATGAGTCTCCACCAGTCCATATTGTGAATGGCTCATGAGGCTGCTGTTAAAGTATATCTCTTCCTGTTCATTGTGTGAATGGCCCATGAGGCTGCTGTAAAGTATAACTCACCCTCTCCATTGTGTGAATGGCCCATGAGGCTGCTGCAAAGTATATCTCTTCCTATCCATTGTGTGAATGGCCCATGAGGCTGCTGTAAAGTATATCTCTTCCTGACCATTGTGTGAATGGCCCATGAGGCTGCTACAAAGTATATCAGTTCCGTTTTGAACTGAAATCGTTAAAAAATTGAACCAAATAACGCAATGTGTGGTGCTATATTGTCCTGTAAAATGCCGGCTGGCCAGATGGAAACCCAATGCGCCTCAGTATAGTCAATAGAGCCCTATAACGAAGCAGGAAAACGGAACCAAAAACACTAATGTGAGTGTTTGTTATACTGCTGTATACCCTATGTGTTACACTATTGCAATTAGACTACATTAACTTTTAAGGGGTTGTCTCATCAAGACAACTGCCTCGCTTATGTCCTAGTAGGGAATGTGGATATCATAGGGGGAACCTTGGGATTGACTTTTTTTTTCAATCGGATGTCTGTGACAGATGTCATTGGCTACTATGTTAAAGAAGAAAAGTATATATTCAACATTCAGTATTGATACGGGTTTTTTTACTGGATGGTGTAAGATTGTAGAGATTTTGTATCCTGAGAAATTGGAGTCCTTAACGAGTAACTAACATGTCAAAAGTTTTGATTAGTGGGGGTCTGGGTGCTGAGTCCTGAAGGAGCTCTCCGGAGCGCTGTGCCTCTTCCGCTGTCTTCACTGCCTTACAGCGACTCTCGGCAGGTGAAGAGGAACACATAATGTCAATGGAAGTCTATACGGAGAACATATACACCACATATAATATTGCAAAAAATCGAAATTAGATTTCGGTAGCAGAAGACCCGCGATCATTCGTAGAAAGTAATAGCGAATGGTCGCGGAAGATCATGAATGCAAGCGCTTTTTTACACGCGTATGCACAGCGTATCGTCCGCGTGGAAGAAAGATCTCTCCCCTCCAACTTTTTCATCTATTTTCCTATGAGGCTGTGAGCGCTTCTGCCGCTCATACGCACTGCTAACGACAGAACACTCGCATCCATCATCTTCAATGGAGGCCAAATAGAGCTTGCTATGATTTTTTCTTACACTAGCGGAATATGCAATTCGTACTTGCGAGTGTGAATGAAAAATCGGAAATGCATGCCTTTCAATGCCGTCATTTTACCGCGGATCTTCAACGCGGACGGCGATTGCAGAATCCGGAATTCAGATCCGTTGGTGTGAGCCCGGCCTAAGAGGGTGAAGACTCATCAGTGATCACGTTATCCCCCGTCAGTGCAAATACTTTAACGACATCCTAGATTTCACCGCGGCGAGTGAGTTTCCGCGGACGGGGTCCGTGTGACTGCTTATTACATCGCATTTAAGCAATTCGAGTTTCCATAAGGTTTAATCTCGTACAATATGCTCACTTGAATAACTTTCAGCAGCTGTTCTGTCAGTGACAAAGTGGTATCAAATGAAAGCTTCCCTGTGACTGACGGGCTGCGTTGGGTTTTCATTACATTGACGTCTTCATTTTTTTTTACTTTGGAGCATCTGACTTTCTGCAGCAGGGAAATCTCTGGTCCCTGGAAGTTGCTCCTTTCCACCTCTACATAGCTCAGAGCACTTTTTGGGTGCCCTCCGAAGCCACGTTGCTTCTGTACAAGTTGCAGACCCTCCGTTGTCCCAGTCGCTGAACCAGTGACTAGGCCATGGTACTGAAACTGAGAAGGTGAGGCATTAGGAGATCATGCGAGGTCATGTCTGCGCCCGCCGGAGGACGTATGTGTACAAACAGCGAGCATCTGTTCTTGTGTGAAGTTCCTTGGATGTCCTTACAAGCTTCATGTCATCTTCCTCTGTTAAGTGAATTAAAACAATCAAGAAGGTGTCGTCCCCTGATAAACCGCAGTACGAGGCAAGCGGTGCAGAAGAGCGAGGAGTTATAGGTGTGAAGTCATCTAACCATGCCTTTCTTTTGCATATTGCTTATGGGAAAGCGCGTCGCAGTGAGCTGCCATCAGAACCCGGCCGTCTACAGCAGTACTGATACTAGTCGGGGCTTTTCGCCTTTGTATGCATTAATGCTTTAATGGTGTCACTAAATCTTCCTTGACCACCATTCAGTAGTACGCCATTATTATTATATGATATCCCATTAATCAGATGCGATATGTCCTTCACAATAAACGGCATATGGTACGGTATAGCAGAGCCGCGGGGAGCAGTTGAGGCATAGGATAGGTTGTGATCTGGTACAAGCAAGAGTCACGAGGATAACAAGGGAGCAAGTGATGATTTCTCATATTGTAGTCTTGTTTGATGAAGTGCTTGCAAAAATGAGCTTAAAGTGGTTGTCTAATTGGAAACTATTGCTGGTCTATCCTTAGCATAGGTCATTAATAGTACACCAGCAAGCCGAGCCGATCAGCTGTCTGCCAGGTTGTTGTGATCACGCACTGAGCTGATTTCTGCTGCAAGCAGACAGCTCCGTTCCCTCCGCTGTGGCCAGGCTTGGTATTACAGACCATTCACTTCAATTAGAACTTTGTCTGTAGTACCAAACCTGGCCACTGCAGTGAGAACGGAGCTGTCTGCTTCTTACAGAAATCAGTTTAGGGAATGAGTACACTGGTCCTGTGAACAGCTGATCAGTGAATGTCCCGGGCAGCAGACCAACGCTGATCTACTATTGATTACTTATCCTAAGGACAGGCAATCAATACTTTACAACTGGATAACCGCTTTAAAGATCGTCTGTTGAGCTACTTGTACTGCACATGAATTGCATAGCATGCCACTGGCCTAAGAGATCTAATTCTTTCCTATGAAGATGACCCATATTATAAACTGCATGTTTGTTGCGTCCTCTTTGGCCAGAAAGTGGAAGTCCAACCTCTTGGCTACATGGGATTTGGGTAGGTCACACAATCATTTTGTAGGTTTAACTGACTGCGGATGTTCACGTAAACCCATTTATTGTAAAACTAGATCTTGTTAAAGTGGTTGTCCAGTTGTAAACTAATGATGGTCTATCCTCAGTGGAGGTCCATCACCAGTGTCCGCCACAAAGCAGCTGTTTTATTAGCTGGTGAGCTTATTTCTGCAGGAAGTGGACAGCTCCGTCCCCACTGTAGTGGCCAGACTTGGTTTTTCAGGAAAAGCTCCCATTGAAGTGAATGAGAACTTGGCCTGCAATACCAAGCCTGACCACTACAGTGAGAACAGAGTTGTCTTCTTCCTGTAGAAATCAGCGCAGTGTATGATAGCACTGACCTGATGAACAGCTGATCAGCAAGGGGTTCCAGGCGATGGATCCCTGCTAAAGTACTATGACTCATCCTGAAGATATGGCATCATTAGTTTAGAACTGGGGCATCCCTTTAAGATGAAGATGAGACTAAAAGGATGGTTGGCACACAGCATCCTGAGAAAATCTTTTTGCATAAACCATGTTGTCTTCTCTTCTAGTGCAATGCAAGTAATCGTATGATGATACCAAAGGGGCATGCATAACATCAGAAAAAAATCATATTTTCTTTCTTTTTTAGTATTTTTATTTTTCATTTTCTTTTTTGTTTGTGAGATTCTATCTTGGAAGGAATAAAGGGAACATCTTATGTTGTAGATGCAGTCTGATCTGTGGGAGGCATGGTAGCAAGCAGATCAATTAGACTGGTTTTACATCTGCATCGAAACCATCGGCCAGAGGTTCCCTCGCTGATTCGGGTGAAAATACCAGAAGAAAAGTACTGCAATCAGTGCTTCTTCTTCTGTCCAAAAGCCGCACAGCGGGCGGACACCATTATAGTCAATGGGGTCCATCCAGCGCTGTTCGGTTTCATCCAGAGACTGAACCATTTGGCCACGGGGATTCCCCTTTTCTCCCCTGAACAGAGCAGGAAAGCGGAATCCCCAGTGCAGATGGGAAACCACCTTTAAATATTTTTGTAAGAAAAGATTTAGTAGAACTTGTATTTCTTGTGATTCTTGCTCTTTCCTGCATAACTTAGGAGTCCAGTGGGCGGTCCTAATCAGTGATTGATAGACTTCCCTGTATGACTGTGGCTATACTACGTAGGACCACCCACTGGACTCCTAAGCCTAGAAAGAGCAGGGATCACTAAAAATAAAAACCTTACAGGCGCCAGCAAATTGTGGCAACGCGACCGCACTCGCTTACATTGGGGTTCAATGTAGCAGAGCCGCGGCGTAATGCTTCACTGCCGCCAGTCGCTGTGTAGCCTTATATTGAATCTTTTATCACAAGATTATATCTCATCCTTCTCAGCTCCTCCTCTGTAACCCACCGCCTGCGAATCAGACGCCATCTTCAATGTGACGGGTTCCCTTTAAGAGTAATGCAGCGATGCAGATCTGTCTTTTCTGCACACAGTCCAGGGCGGCGCACACAAGATCTCCGCGATGTTATTATATATGATTTAACGCTGCAACTGAAATTACATTTAACCAGTGTAAATTACTTTTTTATTAACTGGAATATTCCCCCTAGTTTCGGCGTGTTTTTCATATCCGCCCACTTCCATCCTCTTGTCTTTATAAAGCTGATTGACTGGAGGGGAAAAAAAAACACTCCCAAATCTTCATTTTCTACAGATTATCCCAGTTTGTAGTAAAAATCATCAGTTTATGGACGCTGTACATATTTTTTGGAATAATGGGCATGCTCTGTGTTTTGATATGGATCCAATTGCATTTACCTCTTAAGATGACTTTATATCCCCTACACGTTGGGGGGGGGGGGGGGCGACCAAAGTGGAGGGTCGTCCAGAGGTGCTGCTTCTTGCCACCATACTATCTGATAACAGAAAGGCCTAGTATGTTCCTCAAACTCACGTAAGTGAGAAATGACCTTTTTTTTTACCCATTTTTAGCAGTAAGGTGATTTCTTGTGGAGTGGGGGAACCTGCGCTGGCCTCATCGCAAAGACACGGGTCCGCACCTTTGCTATATGTGTTATGATTCGCAGACACCATTTACCTCTCCTACCCCCAATGGCAGCCACGGTGCACATTCTCTTCAGTTGCCCTGTTGGCACCCAGCTTTGACATGCTCTCCATCATTCTTTCCGCTGTCGGAGGGCATGCACACGCTTGCATTCTTAAAAGGACCAGAGTGCACCTTCCTAATTACTGCTCTTCCAATCATGGAGCATCTATGGTTATTTCAGTCACTTTTCCCTTAAGGAAGGTGCCTACATTTTTGGTCTTTCTGGTCCAGCTAAAGATGCTATTCGTTTGTGCTAACTTCATGGTTCCTGACTCTGGCGATATCGAACTTCTCTGCATTCTCCACTTCTTATGTTGCCCATCTTCCCCGACTCCTGACCAATGTATACTATACTGAACTTCCTCTGTATGCCCTGACCTCTGACTTATCCCATGTATTGAAGTCCCGACCCGGATTGATCTGACTGCGCCTCCAGTCACATGCTCCGGTACTGCACCCTGGTCTATTGTAGCCTCAAGCCACCACATAATTGGGACCACTTCCACTGTAGCAGCCTGGGGGTCTCACAGCAAAGTCCAGATCCCGATCGGAGGGGTGAAAAATGGGGTTCCTCAAGTGTCCCTTCTGGATTTGACCTAGAATTGTCAAACCACTGAGGTGATCCTGACCAGGTGAATCTTTGCAGCTCTCCCCCATAAGGTGCTGCAGTGATGGGGCTCTCTGAATGTCTCCTATACGGTTAGTTAAAGTGGGGCGAACCATGCGGAAGTTTCCGGTACATTCTCCTAATGGTGCCCCAGCAATATATTGAAGAATGAGGCTTTATTCCTTTGGCTTGAACACCTTTTCAGCTTAACTCTATCAGGCGATTTGCCCGTTTGAGTCGCAGAGTGACTTATACTAATTGAATAATACTCTTTGTCCTTTACTTCGAACTTCAACCCGGAGAAAGAAAACACGGCCACAAATTCTGAGATTGCTGTATTTTGCTTTCCCAGCCGTTGCCGTCGGTTCGCTTTGTTTATCAAGGGTGGAGCCGCACAGAAGACAAAAAAAAAAACAAGGTGGAACTCGGACGGAACCCAAGAAATATCCGAACTATGACAAACTTTCTTTTGTTTAAATATAATGTAAAACAAAGAGAACCCTTTTCATGGGGGATAAATCCAAACCAAACGCAAATGGGGAAAATCCTGTGCAAATATCAGTTCACGTTTTGCCTTTTGTTGCTCTTTTTGTTTGTTTCGGTGCCATGCTAATGCGCTTTTATGTGCTTAGATGCAGCTCAGCGCAGTTATTACCTGGCCAGTTTGTGAATCTCTGGAATGATTCGATTGATTAGGAGGGTTGTATTCGATCTTCATCAATACTGCAGGCTTGTAGAGAAGCTTTATCACCTCCATAGACTGACTATCACCGACTATCATCCCGACGGTGGGACCCCTTTGAATGAACAGTTGTTGGACCCCGGTTTCGGCTCATGCTGGCCATATTGGGACGTAGTTGGGGCAACTTGAATGGTTCACAAAGAGAGTTGATGTCAGCAACATAGTGAAAATGTAAAAATGTATCTACACTTGACCAAAATGTAGTGCCTGCCTCAGGGTCGATGGCACCCTGCGCAAAATTGTATTTGACGCCCGCCTGTCATAGGAAAAATAAATATTGCTCTGATAGGCAGCCTGCTTGTATTCTGCTTGTGCAGAAAGCCGTAGGATAGCAGTATACCTGTAACAGATCAGTGAATATGTACGGTACCAGAACCAAGCTTATAACCTAAATACAGCACCAGAACCAAGCCCACAAGATACAACATGATAAGGCAAAACATGCTGAGACCCTAACTGATCCTGAGTGAGGGTCCCCCGTCCTCCCTGTGTATCTACTGCACCCTCTGCAGTGAGCAGAAGACGGAACAGTACTCTGGTTGCGCACACCAGCAGCGTTCCATTCACTTACAATGGGACTCCGGAAAGCGGCTGCCGCTTGGGTATTTCCGTTAGCCACATTTAAATGAATGGAGTGCTGACCAAGAATGTTGGCCAGCGTTTCCTTCATATCGATGTCACTGCATGGGGGGGCAAGCGACCCTCTCAGTGACAGGGGACGAGGCAGTCTCATTCCAGAGATCGGCAGTGAACCCCCACCGATCAGCAAGTTATCCCCTATCCTGTGCATAGGGAATAGTCTGTCACTTTGGTACAACCCCTCTGTAATCCATCTTGCTAAAATAATGAGCCTCCCAATTAGACCCCCGTAGTTGATTGCATTAATTCATTAGTCTTTTGTACCAACTTATCAGATCTCGCACCGGTTTATCGTACCGCCTTCTGATAGTCGGGCTTCATCCATATGAATGGTCGGTGGGAGAGCTGCGTACCAAGAACGGATCGCATCCCACCAGCAGGATATTTTTGAGAAGGGCTTCTCCAATCCGGATCATTGATACAAAGTATCCGCTGCGCTCCTAGAGCTGCCGTATGGGGCTTTCTACCTTCCTCTCCTGTCGATAACGCGCGGAATTGGACTTTTGCCACATTTTTCTGCAAAATAATGAAGTTCCCAGCACTTGTCTCATTTCCACCGACAGGCGAAGGTTTTATATGCGGTGGAAGGTTTAAGTAAGTGTACTTTAGGTCTCCAGTGAGTGAAGGGAATGGGCAAAAAATGGCTGGAGATTATGAGATGAGAATGTAAATCTTAAGCAAAAAGGTAATTGAATGTAATCGGCGACACTGTTTGGTCTTTGTTAATTTTCGCTCATCCCTCCGCTACAAGGATCCGTATTAGAGTTTTATGGCCGCGTTGTTTGCACTAATAAAATAGTAAAATTTATTTCAAGGAAGCTGAAGGATGGCTTTACAATGCAAATGTGAAGATGTTGGACATTTCATTTATGTCTCTGCTATTCTAGACCTTGAGCAGGATAAATGGCTCCCCGGTCGCCAGGGGGGATTTCACGCAGTGCCAGGAATATTTGTTAAAAGTATTTTATAGGTTGTCTTGTGACTCGGGTCCCTCAGGCTTGTTTAGATGTTTCTAAAGCATTTTCCATTTTCACAATATAGATACCTCCGGCTGAGGACAAGTTGGGGAACAAAAAGGGCGATCAAAACATTCTATTAACTGATTGCTTACCTTATAAGCAGAGGTGCAACCTGATGTCGATGGACCCCGATGCAAGACTTGGACCCCCAATTATAATATATCATTCATAATGCTGGTCTACTGATATGGTGAGGAGAGACCTTTTAGACCCCAGGCTCGGGTGGGACCGCATCCTCTGCAGTCATTATACAGGGTTTGCGGACCGTAATATGGGGCTTATGTAAATCGGCCGATGTGAGTTTTAGGGTCGGGTCACACCAGCATTTTTTGTTTCCATTTAGCTGTTGCGTCACCGGACCAGCTGAACAGAAAGAGAACAGAAATGGAAGCAGAGGGACGGCCCTCCGTGACGGTTCCTTTTTTCGTTGACCGCAAAAAACTGGAAGCTTTGCGACCCATTTTGGTTCCATTGTTCGAGCCGTCTGTAGTTTGGCTTCAATTTTGAACCAAAGGTCTTACATCACATTGTATGTCTACAGGCAGAAAAACGGAAGCGTTTCCTCTCCGCATAGCGGCTCCTGTGACGGGACAGCTGGACAGAAGCCAAAAAGTGTATATTAGTGGAAAAACCAGTTTGTTTTTTTTCGGACTATACAGACCCCGCTCCCGCATGTAGTACTAACGCTCGAGAATCCCAGTAATGGAAACACTGAAGTCAGTGGTTTCATTTTATCCCATTTTTGCGTGCGCAAATTCTGCATGTGCAAATACGTCCGTGTGAAGGCGGCCTCCGAGAGTGATTTCACACATAGCATTTTTAGGAAAAACTCTTTTATTCTGTGTTTTTATTTCCTACAGTTTTTAGTGCCTATGAAAAAAAAGCTATTCTTAAAATGCGCTAAAACAATGCATTTTTTTGCGCCATTTTTCCTCACACTCGGTTCCATGGCACTTTTCATAACCCGGTACGCTTCTAGCTATGACTTTTTTCTTGTTTCCTGCAGACAGCTTCCATAGACTTCTCTATAGGCAGAAATGTGAGATCAGAAAGTCACAAAACAAACGTAAGAAGCGCTCGGATTTATGGAGTTCACGAGTGAGAAGCAAGCCGAAAACACTGATGGTTATCAGGGCCGCAGCGATGGCTTTTGCATCCAATGGTCACTTGTTAGGAGTCAGACAACAGTCACCCATGTAATTGTACCTTCACACGGGCGAGAAAATCGCACAAGATTTACGCATTGCAAGATGCACAAATCTCATACGAATATGAACCCCGTTCTTTTGAATGTCCGCATGAGCGATGTTTGCTTGTTTGTTTTCCTGTATCCCATTACACAGTCATGCGGGAAACAAATCGAGGCACATCCTACCTTTGGGTATGCTCTCACATCGCCCATTATTTTTAGTGGGGCCGGTGGCAACATCGTGCCATGTGCTGGCTGCATGCGGGGCGATGTGATGCGAGGTTTCCCCATTGAAAGCATCAGGAGAATCCCGGCTGACAGGAGGACCACTACTTCCCCAAAGTAAAGCGAGGCGGTTTTGATATCGCATGTTGGCGAGCGCGATACCAGGCCATTATGTTCGGCTCGATATCGTCCTCACCAGTTTGACATTAGCCTTAGTGTGCTCTCACATGTGGTAAAAATCTGCTATGGACAAATCCGCATGTCTTGCATACGAATGGCAGCGCTGATTTTCTGCGGATTTGCAAAAGGTGAAATCTGCAGCAAATCTGCATGTAAGACAGAACGACTTTGGTGCTGATGTGTCCATGGTGGACGAGTACGCAGGCGGGTGGAGGGGTACGCAGGCGGGTGGAGGGGTACGCAGGCGGGTGGAGGGGTACGCAGGCGGGTGGAAGGGTACGCAGGCGGGTGGAGGGGTACGCAGGCGGGTGGAAGGGTACGCAGGCGGGTGGAGGAAGAGTACGCAGGCGGGTGGAGGAAGAGTACGCAGGCGGGTGGAGGAAGAGTACGCAGGCGGGTGGAGGAAGAGTACGCAGGCGGGTGGAGGAAGAGTACGCAGGCGGGTGGAAGAAGAGTACGCAGGCGGGTGGAGGAGTACGCAGGCGATCAATCTGGAACCAACGAACCACAAAATAGCTCCTGAATTGCCCTTCTTCAGGATGCACGGTTCCCCATCGGATCTGGTCCAGCACATCTATCTTTGATATTAGCGATCAGTAGATTTACACACAACGGGATGGCTCATAGCAGATTGATAAAGTTTGCTTTTATCCTGAATCTAATAACATATAAGACATAAACCTCCGCTGCTGCCAGCTTTCTGGAGAGAAGCTTTCCCCTCGTAGGCCTTGATCCGATCCGCCTATTATGCTCCATTTTCCCAAGTACCTTGTGAACAGCTTATCATTACACTGCAAAATGTGTTTGCCGTCTCTGAATCCCCGAGGACCTTAAGATTACATCATTCAGTGGCGAAGATGCCTTGTAGAAAACAAAAATAAGAGCAGATAAAAAAATGTGAATCAAATCTCATCAACATTTGGCTCATTTGTCATTTCACAGTTGGACACCGAAAACGTTGATCTCGTGTAGGACTTGTAGATTGTACTTACATCAGCCTTCCCACTAAATGCCCAGTTAAAGGGGTTTTCCAGGACTAACCTATCCTCAGGCTAGGTCATCAATAGTTGATCGTCGGCGTCCGCTACTCTGGATACGTGCCGTTCAGCTGATTGAGGCTGCAGAGCTGTGGTCTCTTCTCAGGTCTCTGATGTCACTTCTATTTGTCACATGGCCTAAGAACAGCTCAGTCCCATCCAAGTGAACAGGACTGAGTTGCAATACCAGATACAGCCACTATACATTGCATGGCACTGTACCTAGTATATAGAGCCAACCTCCCTTCAATAAGCTGATCCTCGGGAATTCCGAGCAGTTGACACCAGCAGATCAACTATGAATGACCCATCCGGAAGATAGGTAGAGTAGTCATAGAAAACCCCTTCAACCTATAGCAAGCAGTGTAGTATAGCATTTGTATGACTGTATAGAGACTTAAGCTAAGGGCTAGTTATATGTAGTTGCGGTGTTGCTCTGTTTGTAGAGTCCCTAATGACTTAATCAGTTCTTATTGATGATAACGGTCAGTAATGTTAGGATACACTAGAACAGTGTTTCGGAACTCCAGTCCTCGGGGACCCCAACATTCCTATGGTAAGAACCCCTGTGGCAATGTCTGAGGCACCGACAATAATAACATCACCTGTGCAACACTGAGGAAATCCTGAAAACATGACCTGTTGGGGTCCCTGAGGACTGGAGTTGGGGAACACTGATCGAGAAGACAATATCCATGATGCAAGAGTTTGCCTTTGACCTACGGTATCCGTAAGATTCTCATCATATCTTGGACCGATGACACATAAGATAGCCGGCTCAAAGCTCTTGGAATGCGCCACAAATTATACATCGGAGACAATCTTCAGGCCATCACGGACTGTACAAGTAGAAGGGTTTTAATGTGAGTCGACACCGGTGACCTAAATATCTTTGTCTTAATCAAGGTAGAATCAAAGTGACTTACGGATTATAGAATATCATTATGGACTTCGGAGAAGTTATTAAAGGCGTTGCTTTAAGGAAAACTGGATGCTCCTTCCAACAAATTACAATGCCCGTGTATTCGGGGTGATTCTCACGCTAGGAAACCAAAAGATTCCTCAAAAAGGTTATCATTTTTGTACGGTTCCCTATGAATGTTGACCCGGACGAAGCAGAGTTATGAAAACTGTCTAAAAGAATGGCGGGTTTCACATCTGCGTCGGAGACATCGGCCGGAGGTTCCATCATAGAGCCGGCTGAAAACACCGGAAGAAAAAGAGCTGCATACAGTAATAGTGGGCACTGGTACTATGGGGATACTGAGAGGTTTATTGAGGGTAGCAGCAGGATGGGAGGGTGTGCAGAGATGAGTAGTGGCTAGGAAAAGTTATCATGGCGATCTGGGCCTGGATAGAGAAAACAAAAACACATGACGCCAATTAGAGGAGACAGCACCTTTGACCACTGAAGGTGACTGCACTGTGATCACTATCACTCATAAATCTGGTATCTGACTATAATTTAGAGGTATACTGTTATTGTGCGGGTGTCACTGAGGGGCGCTATAGCTGTGAGGGGACACAAGGAGCATGGCTTAGTATAAAAAGGGGTATGGTCTACTGAAAAATATTGGATTGTTGTTTGGAGGTATGCACTGATCCATGGGTTATGTTGTGGTAATACAGTACAGCTCCATTTAAAATGAATTGGGCTTAGCTGGTGCAATACCACAAACAACCTGTGGACTAGTGTGGCGCTGTTTTTGGAAGTAAACAGTTTTTCTAATCTGGAGCCCCCTTTAGATGCTGTTTCTTTAACGTTGGTTGCTTTCTGTTATCACTGGCGGCTTTGTTGCTGAGAAAACATATTATGATTTGCCTATTTTTGTCGTATTTTTATTGTATTTAGTCTTTTCACATACTTTTATCAGCTCCTTTTCATCTGCATTTTGTTTAACCTTTTGTACTGTCTCTTTGAAGGATCTCATATTTCAATAAAAAGATGCCAAAGGGGTTAAACGTTATAGTCAAGTCCAAGAACTACAAGAAGGGAAAACAAAAAAGTTCTTTATCTGGTCGATCCAGTTTTGTGTCAGAAAGAAGGTGGAATTCATTAAATATATAATATATATTTACACTGCGGCTCAATCTAAGGGATGGTCCCATGTCAGATCTCCCAAGTTTGCTCTAAGCTTCTAATTAAAAGCTACAACTTGAAGCCGGTTTCCTCTCTCTTCTCCCGCACGGTATAATTTCATTACTTTATGATGTCATTGATGAAAACGCCCAACACAATTATAACAAAGGTGTTTAGTTAATAAACATACGCCTGCAGAATCTGACCCCAAAAAGAGAGGGGGAGAGAAATAAATGCGTTATTTTAGGACAGGTGAGCAAACAGAGAGCATACATAGTACAGAGCCATCCGAAAACAATGCAAATGAGGTTTACAGTGCGGAACCAGGTGGACGTATCCAACAGCGAGTTGTGGAATCACGGAACCAGACAGGCTGATCTAGAACCTTAGGCCAGCTGTACATGTCCAACAACGAGGTGTGGAATCAAGGAACCAGACAGGCTGATCTAGACCCTTAGGCCAGCTGTTTGTATCCAACAACGGGGTGTGGAATCACGGAACCAGACAGGCTGATCTAGAACCTTAGGCCAGCTGTACATGTCCAACAACGGGGTGTGGATTCAAGGAACCAGACAGGGCGATCTAGAACCTTAGGCCAGCTGTACATGTCCAACAACGGGGTGTGGATTCAAGGAACCAGACAGGGTGATCTAGAACCTTAGGCCAGCTGTACGTATCCAACAACAGGGTGTGGAATCATGGAATCAGGCAGGCCGATCTAGAACCTTAAGCAAGCTGTACGTATCCAACAATGGGGTGTGGAATCATGGAATCAGGCAGGCCGATCTAGAACCTTAAGCAAGCTGTACGTATCCAACAATGGGGTGTGGAATCACGGAACTAGGCAGGCCAATCTAGAACCTTAGCCAAGCTGTACATATCCAACAACAGGGTGTGGAATCATAGAATCAGGCAGGCCAATCTAGAACCTTAGGCAAGCTGTACATATCCAACAACAGGGTGTGGAATCACAGAATCAGGCAGGCCAATCTAAAACCTTAGGCAAGCTGTACATATCCAACAACGTGGTGTGGAACCACGGAACCAGGCAGGCCGATCTATAACCTTAGACCAACTGTACATATCCAACAACGGGGTGCGGAATCACGGAACTAGGCAGGCCGATCTAGAACCTTTGACCAGCTGTACGTATCCAACAACGGGGTGTGGAATCACGGAACCAGGCAGGCCACTCTAGAATCTGAGACCAGCTGTACGTATCAAACTGCGTGGTGTGGAATCACGGAACCAGGCAGGCCGATCTAGAACCTTAGGCCAGCTGTATGTATCCAACAAGGTGGTGTGGAATCACGGAACCAGGCAGGGCGATCTAGAACCTTAGGCCAGCTGTACGTATCCAACAACAGGGTGTGGAATCACGGAACCAGGCAGGCCGATCTAGAACCTTAGGCTAGCTGTAGGTATCCAATAACGTCGTGTGGAATCACAGAACCAGGCAGACCGACCTAAAACTTTAGACCAGGTCACCAGTAATTAGTAAAAAGGACCTTAAAAAGATAGACGTCAGCAATCCATTGGCATCTTGGTTCAATGGATGGACAGCCTGTGTGTAGTAGACTGGTGCGCTTAAGCACACGTTTGTCTTGCGTATTTGCACTATAGGCGTCTTGCTTTTGAGCGCACCTGTGCGTGTTCTACTTTATTTTTTGTGCGCCCAAAAAAAAAACACACAAGCATGCTCCCATTGATTGCAATGGGCAATTAAGTTAATTAGTTCAGTATGTGCTATTTTCAGAATATAGAGCTTGCAGAGGTTTTTTACGCGAGCAAAAAGTGCGTGCAAAATACGTGTCCGTGAACGAACCCATTAAAGCCAATGGGTTCTATTCACTGCATATAGCGCATGCAGAACGCTGCACAAGTACGTTCCTGTGACACAGGCCCTATAGATGCAGTTGCTAAGTCAGCCACATAGAGTGGAGCTTACTTAAAATTCACACCATCTATGTAACAACAAGCAGAAATGGTAGGAAACTTGGCATTCTTAAAGGGGTTAGAAAAACATGGCTGCTTTCTTTCAAACACAGCGCCACCTTTGTCCATAGGGTTGTTTGTGGTATTGCAGCTCAGCTCCATTAAAGTGAATGAAAGCTGAGCTGCAATACCACACACAACCCACAGACAAAGGTGGCGCTGTGTTTGGAAGAAAACAGCCATGTTTTTCTAACCCTGGACAATTCCTTTAAATGGCTTTAGTAATACCTTGTCTGGCAGCTTTTATCATCTTTCTTACCCCATAAGAAAACGTTCCGGCACCCAGTGTTGTCTGTATTTAATCCATAACCAGCTCAGCACAAGCGGGTCGGCAGCTAAGCATTATACTTATGGCCAAGCTAGGTTCAGGCTGTGAGGAAGGCTTTAAACGGATTGTCTGGGATATTTGGGACTCTCTGTATTAATGACCTACTCTCAGGATCGATCATCAATGGGGATCCCCTCCGATCAGCTGATGGCCAGCACTATTGTCAGTATGAACAGGCAGGAAGCAGATAGTGCTGTCCTTATTGCAGCAGCCCATTTTGGTATCGCATTGAATTCAATGGAAGCTGTGCCTGCAGTACCAAACCAGGCCTCTGCAAAACGGAGTGCGCTATCTGCTTCCAGCGCTCTATGAACTGACAGCTGATCAGGGCGAATTGATGATATGAGGATAGTTCATCCATAGGAAAAGTGTCAAAAGTCCTAGACAATTCCTTTAAGGCCCTCTTACACAGGGTGAACATTCACGTGCGCGGTGAATGGCCCATATGAATATGCTTGCTCGTCAGCAGCACATTGCCCTATTGGCACTGCGAGATGTGCTGCCGATAAATGCAAGCTCTACAGGGACGAATCATCGGTATAAGGGCGAGCACCCACTGGCGTTTTTTACCTGCGTTTTGCGTTTTTCCTGCACAGGCATAGAGATAACATGTGTTCCTGTCCACTGGCGTTTTTTTTGCGTTGCGTTTGCGTTTTTAACATAGGAACTGTCAGTTGCATATGTGTCCCTATTTTTCTCCTAATGCACCCATGAAAGTCAATGGAAATTAATGGAAAAGCCGCGAAAACGCCGCGAAAAACGCGCGGAAAAATCGCGGGAAACGCGGCGAAAACGCTGCGCTTTTTTCCCGCGGAAAACGCAAACGCCAGTGGGTGCTCGCCCTAACTATCATTCTTCTCCATACCACTGGGGAACACGGACATAGAAAAGGACCTGGGGATTTTGGTTAACTGTAAGCTTAACTGGAGCAACCAGTGTCAGACAGCTGCTGCCAAGGCAAATAGAATCATGGGCGGCATCAGAAGAGGTCTAGGGGTGCACTTGAACTTTGTTTTTCTGCTCTGCGAGTCTCTGGTCAGACCACACATGGAAATATTGTGGACAGTTTTGGGTACCGGTACTCAAGAAGGACATATCAGAGCATGAGCGGGTACAAAGGCAGGCAACTAAAGTAATAGATGGAATGGGCGAACTACAATACCCAGACAGGCTATTAAAATTGGGGTTATTTAGTTTAGAAAGAGACAGCTGAGGGGGCAACCTCATAACTATGTATAGATATATCAGGGGAAAATACAGAGATCTCTCCCATCATCAATTATACCCAGGACTGTGACTGTAATAGGGGCGCTCTAATAACCATGTATAATATATATGGGGACAGTACAGAGATCTCTCCCATCATCTATTTATACCCCGGACTGTAACAAGGGGGCATCTTCTACATCTAGAGGAAAGAAGCTTTTTACACCAACATAGAAGGGGGTCTTTACTGTAAGAGCAGTGAGACTATGGAACTCTCTGCCTGAGGACGTGGTGATGGTGAATGCGATAAAAGAGTACAAGAAGGACCTGGACACCTTTCTTGAGCGATACAATATTACAGGTTATGGTCACTGTAAGAGTGGCACTGTTTCTGGAGAAAGAAGATAGACTTTTTTTTTTGCAAATCCCACCAATATCCCCTATATAGACCCCCCGGAATCCTTAATTACGGTCCCCCATCCATCCAGCTTGCATATATGGTGAATCAGCTTTCTGCATGGCGATCGCCCTACATGCACCGTGCCCAGACGGGATGACTGTACCCGAGGATGCCGTCTGAATCCAGTTGCTGCTC
Source organism: Eleutherodactylus coqui (assembly GCF_035609145.1). Classification (NCBI taxonomy): domain Eukaryota; kingdom Metazoa; phylum Chordata; class Amphibia; order Anura; family Eleutherodactylidae; genus Eleutherodactylus; species Eleutherodactylus coqui. Next base: position 35,341,025 of record NC_089842.1, read on the forward strand.
CTCAGTAATTATATGTGCGTTACACTTATCAGTATTACTGGCCGTGGCGTGGCATGGTAAGGCGATGAAACACAATCTGGCATCACACAGGAGACCTCAGCGAATGAGGTCAGCCCATTGAGAGCTCTGCTTCGCTGGCAGTGCATTTGGGTTAAAGAGCTAAATCTACAAAGCTATTAAAATATAAAACCTCTCATAAAAAGGAAAGGAAGGATCTATATAGGCGTCAGACCTTAATTTATCACGTTGCCGTCACTGCCTATGTTTATTAATCAATTCTGGTCCATAAGACACTGCATAGTGGGGCGAGAAGTCCTCCCTGCGGAGCGCGCAGCCCGTTTCAAAATGGTAGATTAGGAAAAAAGTTTTCTGTCCTTAAAAGGATGAAAAAGAAATATTCCAACCCGGCTTTACCGGAAGTAGAGCATATTACACCTGCAGTTGTGTGCCAATATTACGAATTAGTTATCCTGTCTGACCGTGGGTTTACTGACACCAATACACAGCACGATAGAGATCAGTGATGCTGGGAGTTCAAGTCTGTAGACCACAGTCAGGGTGGGACACTAATGGTCTATACGATGCTGGGAGTTCGGGTCAGTAGACCCACAATAGGGCCAGGACACTGGTCCATATGATGTTGTGAAATTGGGTCAGTAGACCCATGATGGGGCCAAGACACTGGCCCATATGATGCTGTGAATTCGGGTCAGTAGACCCCTGATGCGGCCAGGACACTGGTCCATATGATGCTGTGAATTCGGGTTAGTAGACCCACGATGGGGCCAGGACACTGGTCCATATAATGGTATTAGTTGGAATTAGTAGACCACATTTGGGCTGGATCATTGGTCTATGTGATGCTGTGACTTTGGGTCAGTAGACCTACAGTCAGGCTGGGACACTGATCCATGTGATGCTATGAGTTTGGGACAGTAAACCTGCGGTCAGGCCAGATGCTGTTTTTTCGGGTCAGCAGACCTACAGTCAGGCTGGGACACTGGTCCATGGGATTCTGTGAGTTTGGGTTGGTAGACCCGTGATTGGGCAGGGACACTGGATCATATGATGTTGTGAGTTCAGTTCAATAGACCCATGGTCAGGCTAGGACACTAGTACATATGATGCTGTGAGTTTGGCTAGTAAACTCGCAGTCATGCCAGGACATTTGGCTATGTGATGCTGTGATTATTAATCAATAGCCCTATGGACAGGCCACATACTGGACTATATGACCCGCTGTCAGGCTGGGACACTAGTCCGTATGATATTGTATGTTTGGGTCTGTAGACCTATGGTCGGGAAGGAGCACTGGTCCACATGATACTGTGATTTCAGGTCTGTAGATCCATGGTTGGGCCGGAAAACTGGTCCATATGATCCTGTAAGTTCAGATCAGTAGACCTGTGGTCAGGCTGGGACAGTGATGCATATAAGACTGTGAATTTGGGTCAGTAGACTTGAGGTGTGGCTGTGACACTTGTCCATATGATGCTGTGAGTTTGGGTCAATAGACCTGTGGTCAGGCTGCAGCACTGGTTCATATGATGCTGTGAGTTTGGGTCAGTAGACCTGCAGTTGACCTGGGACACTGGTCCATGTACTGCTGTGAGTTCGGGTCAATAGACCACAGGCAGGCCGGGACACTAGTCAATATGATGCTGTGAGTTCTGGTCAGTAGACCTGCAGTTCAGCTAGGACATTAGTCCATATGATGTTGTGAGTTTGGGTTCAGTAGACCTGCAGTTGACCTGGGACACTGGTCCATGTACTGTTGTGAGTTCAGGTCAATAGACCACAGGCAGGCCGGGACACTAGTCAATATGATGCTGTGAGTTCTGGTCAGTAGACCTGCAGTTGAGCTAGGACATTGGTCTATATGATGCTGTGAGTTTGGGTCAGTAGGCCTGCAGTTGAGTTAGGACATTGGTGCATATGATGTTGTGAGTTTGGGTCAGTAGACCAAAAGCAGGCCAGGACACTAGTCAATATAATGCTGTGAATTTGGGTCAGTAGACTTGAGGTGTGGCTGTGACACTTGTCCATATGATGCTGTGAGTTTGGGTCAATAGACCTGAGGTCAGGCTGCAACACTGGTCCATATGATGCTGTGAGTTTGGGTCAGTAGACCTGCAGTTGACCTGGGACACTGGTCCATGTACTGCTGTGAGTTCGGGTCAATAGACCACAGGCAGGCTGGGACACTAGTCAATTTAATGCTGTGAGTTCTGGTCAGTAGACCTGCAGTTGAGCTAGGACATTGGTGCATATGATGTTGTGAGTTTGGGTCAGTAGACCAAAAGCAGGCCAGGACACTGATCCATATGATTCTGTGAGTTTCGGTCAGTAGACTTGAGTTGCGGCTGTGACACTTGTCCATATGATGCTGTGAGTTTGGGTCGACCTGCACTCAGGTTGGGACATTGGTACATATTATGGTATGACTTTTGGTCAGTAGACCTGTGGTCAAGCTGGGACACTGGTCTATATGATGCTGTGAGTTTGGGTCGACCTGCACTCTGGTCGGGATACTGGTCCATATGATGCTGTGAGTTCAGGGCGATACACCCAAAGTCAAGTTGGGACACTCACCTATAGAAGGGGCACAAAAATGCACCCATAATATGCAGATGTGAAAGCAGTCCAAGAGGAGTCCTTCCTACGATGATGACTGTTTGTTTGTGGCGATCAGCAATAAACAGATCTGACAACACGAATGTTAACATCAATTTACATGACAACGATGGCAATTATCGTCAATTGGAAATCCTCCTTATAGGTCACCTGCACACAACGACTGATCCAGAGATCTTCCAGATGTGCAAAAGCTGTACAAGAGCTGTCATCACCCGTGTATGATACCGGTCTTTATATAGGTGCCCATTGTGCACAAGCAGTGACGTCGCTATGAGGGATGGTACCGCTGCCCGTTGGATCGGGGATTAGGATACAGGGCTACGCAGAACTGACGTGAAGAAGTCTAGCTTCCGCTATATACAGAAGGACTAGTATATGGTCAGATTCACGCTAGTCTGGGCAATGAAGGCTCGTACTGCTTTTTCTTCGGCTGTAGCTTCTGACCTTCCCAATTGATATATAAATGGATCCATAAATGGATCCAAAAATGTAAAGTACAAACAGGCGTATTGGTGACCCAGCGCAGAAAACCTATGTAGACATGATGATCCGGAGGCCGCACCTGTATGCAGCATGTAGGATCCTCCTCAAGCATCGCCGAGCTGCTTGCTGCTGCTTGTTGGGCCTATTCCCTGCAGCCAATAATAAAATATGGCTCAGGGTTTCATTATGGGATGTATTGATTACCTTTTGGGTCAGATGAATTATGGAGAACATTAAATTAAAAAAAAAATGGAAATATTTTAATGAGACTAAGAGGTCGATTGTAGAAATGGCTGACGCACCAGCCGTCCCCGCTTGCTTACACTCCGGCGGGTAAACGGTTCAAGGCCTTCTAAGTCAGGAAGAATATACAGAAATAACCCAAACTCCTGTTTTGCTAGTATAATTAAAGCGGATTTGAATCACGTAATTACAGTATATATCATCGCAGCAGCAACCGGACGGAGAGCAGATGTCTGCGTCACGTCACGCTTCATCATCCCAAGTGCCTTATCCTGTTTTATGTAAATAGGGTGAATCATTCGGGAATGAAAACTGCAATTTTCTAATTTACTGTGTTTCTATTCACTGACAGCAAGCATAGAACTCGTTAGCTGAGAGGTGGATACAGTTATATTCTGTCTAGACCAGGGGGGCCACATGGGCATTATGGGCTCATTCACACGGGTGTATTTGCATTCCGTATGATGAGCATATCTTTTACGCATGTGATACGGAAAGCTTTACGCCATTTACATTGGGATATTCAGACGTACGTTTCTCACACATTTATTTTATGCGTGTGGGAAAAAAATGGCGGCGTCTCCTATTTTGGTCCGTAAGTCAATTGGATCGCGTAAATACACAGTGGGTATGCATGAAACTTGTGTATTTACTGCATATTTATGCATGAAAGCAGGAGAAATGTATGCTTTTTTTTATTTTTAATTTTTTTTTGCACACATGAAAAACACTGAATATGTGTGCAAAAAAAAAATGCTAGAAAGTCGTACTACGCAGTGAAGACGCATATTTCACGGACCAAAACTTTGCATGCGCCTTAACGTGGCTGTGCAGCTCTATGTACTATGATGGTGTCTCTCCCCTTCCACCTCTTTAGCACCGAGCTTCCTACCTTGGGTGAGGGTGGTGAGGGTGGCCGGGTTGGGCTGTCAGGGCTGCATCACCACCTATGAGTTGGCGAACAGAGCGGTGTGGAGATGCATGCTAGAGTTTAGAATTCAAGATGGCACCCACCTCCTCTGCCAAGCGCTGTCCGCGGACTCCGAGGAAAGCGGAGAGCCGGTCCTTCTGCGTTTATACCAGGCCGCATAAAATAATGTGGTGGGCCGGATTTGCCCCGCGGGCCTTGAGTTTGATGCATGTGGTCTAGACAATCCATTGTCAGCTACAAGACTGATACATTTTTCCTGCACTGATACATTGTAGCAAACTAGCAGAAGAGTGATTTGGACTGGTGGTGTATGTAGCGTAGAGCGCGTTGCCCAGACTACAGTTATGGGTAAGTGCACACAGGCAGAAATTCCACAGCAGCATTTCCCGCAGAATTTCCGCCCGTGCCCGCTGCTATAGGATGGCATTAGATGATGCAATCTTATGCAGACAGCTGCGATTTGACTGCGTGAAAACTCGCACAGTAAACAAATCGCGGCTTGTCCTATTTCTGTGCGAGCCTCGCTCTGCTCTGCTCTGCGCATGGGCCGGCTGGGCGGCAGCCGGCACATAGCAGAGCGGAGGAGACGCCGGGGGAGGTGAGCCGCAGGGGCACGGCTTGCATCCCGCTGCGAGAATTCTCGCAGCTGTCTCCGACCTGACCGTCTGCATGAGGCCTATGGCAAACCTTCAGCTGTAAGGTTGGGTTCACAGAGTGTTAAAGCGACCCTCCAGTCCTGAACAAACAAAGATGGCCGCACTGCTTCTTTGACTGCCTGATGAACGCTGTGCGTTAGTATGCATCATTCATCTGAGACACTACACAGCCTGCTTTGATTGGCCAGTGCTGCCCACATGGCACTGTGGCACCCCTCCTCCCTCAAGTCTAGTGAACGCTCCTAGGGCTGCCATGTAGTGAAGTCTACTAATGCCTGCCTGTGGCAAGGCTTAATAGACTAACAGCGAAATGAACAATATACTGCTCTACGGAAGTATTGCGGTATATCGTAAAAAGAAGCAAGTGACTGCAAAAAAAACAAAAAAAAAATGTTAATATCAAAAAATTTTAAAAAACTTTTCCAATTCTCATAAAATAATAAATAAAAAGAACATAATTAGTATTGCAATGTCCATAAAAGTTGTATGTAACCCCCAAAATGGCACAAAAAAACCCTACAAGTCTCCCTACAAAAAGGAGCCCTCACACAACTCCTTCAAAGGAAAAATAAAAACTTAATGGAATATGGCAACTATTTCTTAATATAGTAATTGTACATAATAAAACCTGTGCAGATGTATCCTCGTTCTATTTGTACCGACCCCCAGAATAGAGTGAAGGGGTCATTTTTGCTGCATTGTGAACACCATAAACATAAAAACCGAAAAAGCAATGACCCCATTGTGTTTTGTTTTTGTTTTCTTTTCACCCCACATTAAAGTTTTTCAATATATTATTATGTGGTACATTAAATAGTACTGTTCAAAAATACACAAAAAGCAAGCCCTCATATGGCTACCCTGTTATAAAAAAACCGATATTTTTTTTGAGAAATTGCTAGTCATTAAAGGGTTAATAAATGGTGAAATCCAACATTGCTGCCATGTGAAAGTAACCTAAGGTTTACTACCCTACTGCACCCTTGTTTTTTCCCCATCTCCTATTTTTGGAGGGAGTGACAATCCGCTTTATGGTTCCTGCAGCTAAATGAGTAGAGGCACCCCCGCATGTAGTAGTCAGTAGCCCTGAGATCACTCCTAGTTATAGGAAGCGCTCCGTTACAGGATGTTCCCCCTATTTACTAAATCCCGCGGATTCTCATTAGCACTGTTATTTTTATTGCAGGCGCGCCGTCGTATTCGGATATTTAATGCGCTTTCTAATGTTTTTCTCTCTCTGGTTATTATATGATTGTTAGTGTAATCTTCAAGTGGAGCTCGCCGTCTGCGAGGGAAGAATAAACCTTCTCCTTCTTGCTTTATGTCTTTGTCCGGACGCTTTCCTACCGGTGGGCTCTCCTCTGGTTGTTGTTTGTTGGCACAGACGCTTTCAGGTTGCAGGGAGGCCGGTGTTCCCGCGGCCGCGCACGCTTGTGCCTTTAATTAAGAACCCAATTGCAGCTTATTGAAGTTGAATTTCCCAGCAGACTTGAAAGCTTTTGGTTTCACCTGGACAAAAAAAGGTGGTGGTTTCCATGGATACCAGGTCTCTCGGTGGCGGCACACCCTTTTTATTTTATGTTCCCCAGAGTTGATTGTTTTTGGCAACGAAAGTCAGAAACTCATCCAACTATTAAATAAAATAGATAGGTAGCTGAAAGGGCACAAACAGGCGGCAATCCCCGTGCGACGGGAGGCGTCCCTGTCACCGGCCCGGGGGGGGACGTGTGCTCATCCTGCCATGTGGTGGGCACGCTGATTACAATAGGGGGGATTTATCAGTGCAGTCGTCCCAGTTGGAAAAAAAAAGTTGACGTATCCCCGCCGCCTCGTGTCCGTAAAACAAGGGCTTACTTGTCGCCGCTCTTCGGAATACAACGCTCACATCACAAGTATTCTACACTGGGGTTCCGCATTCGTGATATTTTCCCAGCGGGTTCTAAGGGCTTAAATAGTGTTTGCGCAGGTTTTTTGCGCGCATGAAACTCACGCCCGTAAAACGGGATGAAGCGAAGCCATTGATTTCGATGGATTTATCTCCATGAGTATGTTTCTTTCCTATGCGCATATATTTTTTATACGTGCGAGTAAAGATAGGTCCTGCCTTATCGTTGTATGTTTTATGCAGAAAGCTTCCATAGAAGTCTATGGCGGCTTAAAAAAAAGGGTGGGGGGAGGAGTTGCCATGGGGGAAAAAGACAGCTTCCACGGAAAGGGAGTAACACGCACGTGTATGAACTGGCATTTCGAACGCAAAAATGACAGTATTATACGCACAAGCGTGTCGGCCAGACTGATGTCATCTCAAAACCTAGATTATGCGCAAATACGCTCCTTTGCGGGGAACGTATTTTCGCATACGTACGTATATGACCAAGTGTCACTTACGGCCTTGGGTTAGATAGCACCCGGTGCAATGCAGGTACCCTGTAGGCAGTGCAGAAAGCATCAAAGCACCTGAAAAGCTCAGTATTTGGGCAATGGGTGTTGCGTTTCTGCACGTGCCTGTTTTTTTTTTTTTTTGCACGGGATCCAGAGCCGCAGCCCGCAGCGGTCCCAGAGATTCCTGTGCAGCCAATGAGAAGCTACAGCATCACCACCGTTCCCCTGGCCTCTCATTGGGTGCAGCGGTCACATGATTTTCTGTGATATCATCTTTCACAACAAACCCCGTTAGTTTTAGGGAACTGTAAGACCTCCGTTAGTCGCATTGAGTGGAACCAAAAAGAGATCTGACTATTGTGCTGTAATACCAAAAATCTAGACCTAGCAAGTGGAGTAAGCGAGATGAACTTGTAGCCAGTCACAGGACTCTCACAAGGGTAGAAGGCTGACCGGCACTACAAGCCTATAAAGTGCCTCCGCTGCCTACAGGATCCCTACTGACTGGATGGTAATGACATCATCTGTGCCGTTATCTCATGGACTTCTAGATCATATATAAATCCCACTTTCAGAGTGAAATACGGCTCCATCAGAAATAAATCCATATGCTTCTAATTTATTAGTGCTTTTTATTACCCCTGGGGTGGCTCTTCTCCGAAATGGGAACTGGAAGAAATACTTGTTCGAAATGAATCCATTCACTTGCAGTTTTTGTAACTTATTAACCCAAGGACGTTCCAGTGGCTTCTATCACCCATTGGCTACCGGGATAAAAATTTTTAAAAAGTATACATTTCTGCAAGAAACACAACTGGCCATCCTGTAGATCAACTTCCATGTATAACACTCCAGGTTCTGCGGCAAAAGAGCTTGTGGACCTCCAAAGGGCAGCATACACTGAGGACAATGGACAAAATCCTGGTGATTCTTCAAAGGGTTAATGCTGAGGGAATGTGGTATTATAGCATGTGATTCCGGTACGGAGTTCCTATTGGGCATGTGTGCGTTTACATATCTATGGTGTCCTTCAGATCTACACATCCTATGAGTAAGAGTGTCTTCACTCGAAATGCGTACGAGTTGTGGATCATAGAATAACATATTCAACTATTTTATACTCCAGATGTGACGGAATTGAATGGAAACCCTGTCAAAGGGACACCGAGGTAGTGTCCGCTTCATTAATGACAGCGAATGGCTCTATTAATTTCCGTCAGTGTGGTGTTCTTGGCACCCGAGCTGCCACCCCCAGATGGAATCCCACAGTGTAGTGAAGAACTCTGTCGGAACGCTCCCTTACTGTCCCTAAACCGGGGCTTCTCAGACTTTTTTCCTTATACTGGGGCCAAACCAGACAGACTAAGGCTCCTTTTATTCGGGCCAAATTCTTGTCCCAATCCAGCGATCGATCGGCGCTCATTTACTTTTATACAGCTTATGTGGAAGAATGATCGCTAATCTGATCGTTCATTCCCATAGGCTGGCTGTGCATCTCCCTGCTGACCTGGACCACCAATGCTCGAAGAAATGAACCGATCAGCCATCGAATGAGCAAGGTCATTGGTCGCTTTACACGGCCCAGTTGTCGGGCGAGTAAGCATTTGGAGGAACGATCATGCTTGATAACCGACCCGTGTAAAAAGGCCGTAAATTAAAAATATTGCTCAACTTAGCTTCCATTTGTCTCGTAAACTCTGCATTAAACGTTAATTCACTCGTTCTGTACTTAATTTATGTGACTAAACCAGATGCGGCTGTACTCACTTCCCCAACAAGTAGGGGGGCGCCTCAGTTTGGGAGGCACTGTCCTAAACGGCCTGATTCTTGTATCTATACATCTACAGATATGACGTATTTGTCCCCTCCTCATAGAGTACAGGTAATCCCCGCCATTGTGCTGGTTGGCCGTAGATATCAGCGAGCCCTCTGGTCTTGCTGTGACCTCTCATTAGATTGTGACCACAAAGAGGATTCCTTTCACCGCTCTCGCGTCGCACCTCTTTGTCACAGTAACTGATTTAATAAATCCGTTAATGGCGCGGTCTAAGTATAGACCGAGATTTATCAGTTCCTTTGGACGGCTTCCAAAATGACCCCCTATCTGTCTCTCGTCACTAAGACAACCCTCTGAAAACGGTGTACTTGTGTTGGTACTTTTGTATTGAGCTGCCATTTACATTTTGCACCATTCAAACTATATCAGAACCCAATATGAAGTCATGTAAAGTGCTGCGACATGGGCATGCGCTATAGAAATAAAGGGGATTATAATATGGCATCAGAACAAAGAGATGTCATATCATTATGTGGGAAGAGCGTTTAGTATGGCAGCCGTGCATTGTGTATGTACAATATACAAGGGGTGAACACAAATATGGAAACACCGTCGGAAATGCATGGGATTTTAATCATTAGCACTGAGCAGCCCTTTTGACACCTGCTTTCCTGCCAAATTTGTGTTTACTTCACCTCTTGCCCTGCTCTGGGTGGTTTTGGGAGTCAGCTGGTAACTGCAGCTGAGTAGCTCAAAACCCCTGACCCCATGGAACCTTGCTGCTCGGATAGATCCTCACTTCTGCCCAGAAGCATCTGTATCATATTACCCCCACCTTAAATTGGTCTCTACATGCCTTAACCTTTTCCAATCCACTGTCTGACCTCTGAAGACATTATGATTTAAGGCTGTACAGCTCCGATGTTGGAAGACGTCCGTCGGGGTTCTCTTACTGTATATTGCCAGCCTGTCTGCTTTCAGAGCCTATCCAACGTGTCACCTCATGCAGTAATGGCTTTAGCCACCATATAGCGGTGTTGTATGACAGCAAAAAAAAGAGTAAACCCCCTAAGGAAAACCAGGATACAAATTGGATTGGAAAGGGTTAATGAAATATGTTTTACAATCCCATGTAACTTAAGGCATGCATTTCGCACGGTGTTTCCATATTTTTGTCCACCCCTGTATATTTAAAGTGACCCTCTTGTTTTTATACATAATTCTATTTCGGGACCAGAGGGGGATGAGAAATTTCTTCTCTACTGCCCCTCTGATCTACCGGTTTTGGGTCTTGTTTGCAGCTGTCCAATGTGGCTGTAGCAATTTTCTCACTACTACTCTCTGATTGGCCAGTCCTGATCACATAAGCAGCTCTGGCCAATCAAAAAGCAGGTTTATTTATTATAGCAATGCAGTGCGGGCATAACCCGTCATAGTCAACGTTACAGGAGTACACAGCGGTAACGTCCGGTTCAGACATATAATGGGGTTCATCTCAAACGCCCCTTTAGAGTCAGTTTCGAGTGGAAAAGTTGGGTTTTTCTAATCTCGTGCAACACTTTTAGGAGACACTTTCTTTATACTGATTTACTATAGAGATGGGCTTCTGCGCAGCCGATTCCTGACTTGGGTGCGTCCAGAAGTGGCTGCTTATTAGTTCTGATTACAGATCGTTTGTAAAGCAGAAATGGGTGAATAAGAAGCTTCTGTCTTTGTGCCACAACACACAGTCACATCTACCGGGAGCACAAATACACCCACGCCCCGAACAAGAGGCACACCTGACCGGCGCTGCACAAACACAGGCACAGGCAGCCAATGGGAAGAGCCGATGTTGAAATACAGAAGAAAGATGCCAACCTTAATTAATTTAAATATTTACCAATCCAGTTTTTTAATTGTGTGTATGTTTGCTCTATTTGTGTACAAGAAATACCTGCTGCATGGGCGGACCCGCTGCCAGATAAAGCATGACCTCAGGATGAAAAAATGCAATGAAAAACATTTTCATGCCACAACAGATCAAATTGCAGGTTTTTTTTCCTTTCCACATGAATTGTCACTATTTATATTTTTTTTTGCTTTTTTTGGCTTCGGGAGGAACAGCAATCATCAACAAGAAGGGTTGTAGTATTATCTCACAACTTTGTGGATATTTCGTCTGGTTTTGGAAATTCTTTTAAAGTGCCCGGAATATAATAGCACCTTTATTCTATATAGTCGCACGCTTGCTGCTCTTATACAGATATGTATGACATCACTATGCTCAAAGCCCTTGGGCCCTGGTGCAAATGATGTGTCTGGGTCCTCCCCCTAAGCAGTAGTCATGGGGATGTTTCGTAGGGGATCATAAGAACTAAAGTACTGATTAGTTTATATAGGGAGATCCGCCCATTTATTATAATCTAATCCATATTAGCAACACTGCATCATCTTTTAGCACTTTTTATGTAGTGCGGGTGTTTTGCACCCGTCCACTCCGTAGAGTAGGGGTACAGTTTCTTTTTAAACATCTGCACCCTATACAGTGACGCTACTATGTATATTACATATAGAGATGAGCGAACGTGCTCGGCCCCGCCCCTTTTTCGCCCGAATACCACGATTTCCGAGTACTTCCGTACTCGGGCGAAAAAATTCGGGGGGCTCCGTGGTGGCACGGGGGGTAGCAGTGGGGAGTAGGGGGGAGAGGGAGAGAGAGAGGGCTCCCCCCTGTTCCCCGCTGCTACCCCCCGCACCGCCACGCCTCTCCCCGCCCCCCGGCGCCCCCCGAATCTTTTCACCCGAGTACTGAAGTACTCGAAAATGGCGGTACTCGGGTGCGTAAGTACTCGAAACGAGTACGTTCGCTCATCTCTAATTACATACTTATACCGTATCGGATGTTCTTGGACAGTTTATTGGACAGCAGACAACCCGTGGCTAATCACATGGCCGTTTTTTGTTTTTTTTTGCATGGACTGATGGTCTATGTGAATGTTCTCAGCACGTCCTATTATCTTCCATTTTCACATACCAGAATAGCATGTTCGGGGTCCGTGAACATCCGATGGGTTTTTTACCTAATTTTCTCACGGGTATGACACAAGTGCGGCCGTGTGACTAATGCTGAAGGGCAGTGCACTGATATCCAGTGTTCTTAATTAGTTCATAAACAACATTAATACTAATCACCTGCATTCATTATTCGCAGGCTCACTGTTGAACTTACGCATTTGACTTCTGGAAGGGTTGTCCAAAAAAGTTTTTAAAAATCCCTTTCATCACATAGTTAGCTGATGGGTCACAAGAGGCCCAATGACTATGGTGCCTGCAAATCTCAAAAATGGGCCGGTGCCTATATAAACTACCATGAGACCTCTATGGCATTTGGTGGGTTTGGATAGCTTTACATGGGACAACTATAATCTGCACAGTCGCCCCAAAATAGTCCCTAAAGTGTACAAATAACTGTTGTCTGTGTGCTTTTACATAGATTGTTGTTTAGTTGTTCAACTTTGCGATCACTAAAGTAATGGACCAAAATCTCTTTTGTTGACCAGTTTGGTAGTTTGAGGCTCTTTGACGGGCGTGTGTTTAAAATTCCGACCCTCTGCCCAATGCACGCTCATTGGTCGCCGCAGTCTCTTGCTGGTGTGAATGAATAGTTGGTGCAGCGGCCACCAGAACAAGTCCAAGCCGAGTGCTTCACCAGAGGCCACGGTCTACACCTCACACCTACACTGTACAATTGTTTAATTTAATGCCGAAGTACCAGGCAGATGGAACTGTGGGAGATTAGCATCACAAGAGTTTGGCACAACGGGCGCAGAGTAGGTCCAGACAATGCCAAGGTAACAGTCTTATATTCTAGGCAAAAATGCCTAATTACTCTTCCCCTGGCTGCTTGAGCTCTAACTACACACAGTACCCCTCTCTACACCGAGGTCAGTCTACTCGGCATTGATCACACATGGTCTGTATGTCCACACGCCAATGGTGGCTCCAAAAGGCAGACCTCGCATGTATTTTCTATTGACGGGGGAACATTGTCAGGACAATGGATACCCACGTTCCTATCTGATTGAACATGGTGCCCTCTGTTCCCAGAGCCATTGCACACCCAAAGTAATGAGAATAGCCTTGAGAAAAGTAAAGCTCTTCAAATAAATGTTGCCCCAGATTCACTAATCTTTTCTTTTTAGGTGTTTTTAGTGACACAGAAGTGATACTGATCAGACACACCTAATTGTTAGGAAATACACTCATAATGTCGGAATCCGTCCTTTGCTATTGAAAGCTTAGGTAATTTGATTAATTAATGTATTTATTTGTATTCCGGTTAGCATGGTTTCAGTTCAGAATTGTTGTTACAATAACTGGTTGGAACACTTTGACTACTGAGAAAGAATGCCGTTTCGACAAAACTCTAGATGTTGCTTGGGAAAATGCATTGGGTTCTGTTCTTTCTGTGGACCTAGCGATGACTTTGTGGGGCCCTTGATGAGAGAGGTCAGCTTCCCCAGTTTGCTTTCCACTGCGAGTCTGCTGGTTTTGGAAGGATTACCATCAGCAGTCCATATGAAAAAAGGTTGTCCACATTGGACCGTCCTTTGTTCCCTAAAAGGGTCTCCTTAGAGATTAATCGCTGACCTCTTTCAGAGTGCCTTCACATGTGGCAAAGAACCAACTGCAGAAATCCAAGGCTGACCTTCACATTTTGTCATCCGATGTACTAGTGCAGGGGTCCCCAACTCCAGTCCTCAGGGACCGCCAACAGGTCATGTTTTCAGGATTTCCTGAGTGTTGCACAGGTGATGTCATTATTGTCGGTGCCTCAGACATTGCCACAGGTGTTGTTACCATAGGATATCCTGAAAACATGACCTGTTGGTGGTCCCCAAGGACTGGAGTTGGGGACCCCTGAGCTAGTGGATCCACATGAGATCTAGCCCCTTTGTTCTTCGGTGGGGCTAATGTATGGCTTTTCTATGTGGAAACCACACAAATAATGAGCATATCGCTGCTTTTAGTATCCGCGCCACGGTCATTGTTCTGCATAGATTTTTTTTATACTAGAACTGGAGCACGAATTACTCCATATTTTTGTATTGGATAAGGAATGTTTGTGGATTTAATGAGGATTTTAGGCATGGGATCATTAGATCCCGATTGTGTGAATGTAGCCTTGGTGAACCTAGCAAATAAGTGCAATGTTTCCATAGTGAACCACCCCAGGTATTTATCTGGTTAGTAGATTGGATCCTGAATAGGTGACTCCCCCCCTATATTAACTCAGAATTCCCTAACATAGTTTGGTGGAAATGAATTTTCTAAACCCGACAACCTGTTACAAATGGTGGTCGCGGTCACCAGCTTACCTCCCGCAGCAGCCATGGTATGCATCCTGCATCAATGAGATTGGCCTAGACGACATGCTTTTAAAGGGCCATCGCTCATCTTGTAAATTCCTTCCCAGCCAATCTCGTGATACCCTTGGCTATATCAGATATCCTTCCGCCATAGAGGGTGCCGGAATTTGCTGTCTTTTTGTCCTTCTTGAGGTGCTGTTTAAATTTGTTCTGCTTTTCCGGTTCCTGACCTTGGCTATCCCTGACTACATTCCTGTCTCGGTTCCTGACCCTGGCTTGTTATACTAACTATGCTTCTGTCCGCTGCTTGCTCCGACCTCTGGCCTGCTCTACCGTGCTGAACCTGTTCCCCGTGACCCGACCTCTGGCTTGCTCCTCGTTCTGAAGTTATGCCCTGACCAGATTGACTACGCTCCTTTTCACACCCTTAGGTACCTCACCTTAGTCTATAGGAGAGAAACGTAAAGCCCAGATCCCAACTGGTGGGGTTAAAGTGTGAAGCCTAGGGTCCCTCGGGTGTCACCTCTGGTTTTAGCCCTAAGCCAAACCAATGTGTGGCACAGCAGATCCTAACATAATCCATTTGGGCTGGTCATGTAGTGCCCTCATGACTCAATACAGCAGTTTACAATGAACCTTGAATGGGACCGAGCTGCAGAACCAGAAACCATAGCGTGTA
Organism: Eleutherodactylus coqui; assembly: GCF_035609145.1. Lineage (NCBI taxonomy): Eukaryota > Metazoa > Chordata > Amphibia > Anura > Eleutherodactylidae > Eleutherodactylus > Eleutherodactylus coqui. The sequence continues at coordinate 35,356,164 of NC_089842.1, forward strand.
CGGACAGGCCGCTGTATCTGTGCAAGCAGTGAAGGGGACATGGCCTGTTCATTTAACTGATTATTTGGATTCCAAAGGTCACATTTCCACATTGATGGCCTATCCTAAGGACAGACCATGAATGTTTATGTCCCGGAGAGTCTCTCGAATGCTGTATTAAAAAACAATCCAAAGACACTAGAACATTGCTTGTTATTCCCTAGTTTGCTTCTTCTCCGTCTACCACGAGGCTGAGCTATTGCTATCTTCCGTGTCTCTTCAGGCATCTCTGGGTCTACTTAGCAGCCTAAGGATTGATTTCTCTTAGAGTTACTGATCCCTGGAAGTTAAAGGGATCCGATCTGCCAGGGCTCATTGATTTCCTTCTGCTGCCATGTTTACTGCCTGACTTCCATTCTGTAGTATTGATTGGGGAGGGACAGGCTGATATGTCTACATATTTCTGATCTGGGAAGGCATATCTTGGATTTGAGATGTCTCTGCAATGTATGCGGAATATTTTTGAAGAAGCCTTCCACCGGCCGTTTCAATACTTCCATCTGGCTAATCTATTCCGTAGGTGCACTATAAAGGTTTATGTAGCGACGATGAGTTGTATTTCTAAGGAAAACTAATTATATTCCTTTCGGTGTTATTAAATGCTGTTAGTCTTCGGCTATATTCTTCCTTAAATATGAATATCCTCAGAACTGGGGAAGAGTATCTAATATTGATTCGGAAATTAGAGTTTTGTTTTTTAATGCACAAGAGTATTTCCTCCCCAGAATTGGTAGAGCGCCTCAAAGTGCGGCGACCATTTATATCCTCAACCCTTCTTCAACTTGTGTTTAATAGAAGAGCCAATGTGATGGCAAGCAAAACCGCACATCACTTAATTTACATAAAATGCTGTTTCTGTGCTGAAAAAAGTGCTGGCCATGAGGGGTCTCATTCCCTCCTAATTTGCTGTCCTATGTCCGTTGTCAAGTGAAGTTCGTCTCTAGTAACAGAGATAACAAGATGCAGAACAGGAAGTGGAGTTGGGTGATGGCTAGAAGTCTATGGAGAGGAGAGGAAAAGAAGGCAGCTGCAGAAGGATAGAGACTCATAGAGATGTGGTTTTGCTAATAACAAGTGATTAAATCTACTGAAATGATGTCTACACTGCTCGGTACGGCTATACACTCTTCTCCTTGCCTTGTTAGTTGGCCATGTGTACATGGAGCATTCACTCTTTCCAGCAGTTATTTGTCCGATAGTCATCCAGTGTGAAGTCACCCAAAATTACACGCTCAGAAGTCCCAACAATCAATATACGGCCAATTGCGTCTCTTTAACAGGGGGATCTTAGGTTTTTGGCCTCTGTGATATCTTATATTGACACCCCCAAAAAACAGTTTCAGACAGTTGTCTAAATAATTCTGACCGATTAATAAACTAGGGAACGTACTGGATCATGTAGTGCAGCGGCCTTTCTATAGCATCGCGCACCAAGTGTGGGGTCGGGGGGCAAGCTTCAGTTGCAAATGTTATCTGGCCCGTATGAAGTTAGCCATATATCAAAACCGCCTCGCATCACTTCGCAGAGTGTTTTCAATGGGAGACCTCTTGCCACCGGCCCCATTGAAAACAATGGGCGATGCAAGGGCACACCCAAAAATAGGCCATACCTCGATTTTTATTTTTTTTTTTCTCCCCCGCATGTGATGCAGGAAAAAAATTGCTCACGTGTATGGCCCCATTCAAAAGAATGCAGTTCATATTCATGCGTCTCTCAATGCACAAATCTCGCACAATACTCTCGCCCCTGTGAAGCTGGCCTAACCCTGCACACTGTGACGCTCACCTGCTTCTGTGCTCTCTTGCAATGACCCGACAGTGATGCTTCATCTCTCAGGAAGCAGCTACTCATTTGTCTTCCTTCAGTGTGGCCTGCTCTACTGCAAGCCAGCTTTTCAGCCGAACACTCCAAACCGGCTCCACTTTTTATCTGACCCAGACCACCATAATGACTTCTTCCAGCACACTCTTCTCATTCTGCCACTACCACTTATGCTCCTCTCAGTGCCCCCCTTATACAGTAATAGGTATATTGCTCTTACACAGTAATCCCTGCATTCCTCCACTGTGCCCATTACACCTACAGTAATGTAAGCCCCCCGTAGTCCCCTCTGTTTCCCGTTCTTTCGTTACTGCCATGTTTAAAACTCCATCTGATGCTATCACGCCTTGTTTAATGACCTGGTCTTGTATAAACACATGTGACGTCCCAGCAGTGCACATCCAAAGTTCTGCTCCCCTCTACCCTTCTCTCTGGTTCTGGTTCAGGATTGAAGTGTGCAGGGGAGCAGGACTGTTGCTGCGCCACACCAGGACGTCATGTGCGCCGCAATGTACCGTGTACAAGACCAGAGGAAAATGACAGTTGAAAATGGCACCCAATTCATATGCACCATTGGTCTTATGGATTAAGTGGTCCTGCCTTGTCCTTTGTAGCTATCGTGTCATCTGAGAGGTAGAGGTTTTGGACTGGACTATACTGAAGGATGGTGCATAAATGAATGCAAGCTCTGCAACCGAGTCCATCTTCGCCCCCTCCCATGAATGTTCTAAATAAAGTAGAAAGTGTAAATTCAGTTAGAGGAACTGTTTTTACGAGCAACTTAAATTTACACCTGGGGAAAACCCCGTTAAGAGTTCCAGGATGGAGTGTGCCTGTCCTTCAGCCAGATTCCCACAGGCACTTCATGTGTGGCCCTGCTACTTGGAGAGCTGACAGACGAAAGGCAGCCGGGAACATACAAATGTTTCTCCATTGTCGCTGCAGTCTACTGAATGAGTCCTTACATGCCGCCACCCTGAAATGAAAGGGCATTAACGTTCTGCAAAACAGAGGTGTGATAACCACACAACCAAAAACAGAACACCGAACATCAGAGGGAAATTAAGAGCAGGCCTTGTTTCAGAGATTATCTAGACTTAGCAATTAAAGAGGGAACTTCAAGGAATTAGAAAAAAAAGATCACCCGGAACCGCGTTCCGTCTGGGAGTAGACCTTATAATCAGCCTGCAGGTGACAAGTCGATGGCTGTAGAGGACGATCCAGCAAAGGAACTTCTGAGACTTAGGAGCCAGACAGGCGCAGATATGATGAAGACATCACAGAAGTCTGGCAGGAAAAAATACAGAAAGTGGAATGTTTTTTGTTTTTTTTTTATTTTGGGTGTTTTTTTTCCCTTTGAAAGCGTTTTTAGTAAACAAATCTTTTATTTTAAAGCTTAAACCATTCTAAAAGAAATGATGCCGGTGACACCGTGTGACATTAGGATGGGGCACGAATCATCGAAATCGGCAAAACTGAAACCAGAAAATATATTACTTAAGGATTTATAGGGAACTTGGAGTCTCTTCTAATTTATGGTCCTGGACTCCCTAGAGGGAAGACTTCCTGCTCAGATTTCGGTGAAATCCACAAAGATAAGATAAGGATAAGAAGTTGTGATGTCTCTCTTTTTATGGTGGCTTTTAGTTGGGGTCCATGCTGGACAGAATTGACCCCGTTTACAGTGGCAGCAAAGTGGATGGGATTTTGAAGTAACTCGTACAAAACCCGACCGAACGATTCTGAACAATTCTCAAACGAGCCAATGATGTATCTGCCTGTCTGAACAGGGCGAACAAGAGCGGACGAGCGAGTGGTGATGTCACTCGCTCGTTCAAACGAGAACTGCCTTGTCTAACAGGACCCTTTGGCATAAGAAGGACTGCTGTTTGCATTCTCTTACACTGAGCAACTGCTGTTGGCTTGTAAAATTTTGTGATCGATGAATGAATTGTTGGAACCATTCACACAAGCTGAAATATCGATCATCGACTAGTTCGGGGGTGTGAGGTGCTTTGGTGGGTTTGTATTTGAAATTTCAGTCCCTCCTCAACACACTCTCATTGGTTGCAGAGTCTACTGAACGCACATAAAAATGTGCAAGCGACATTTAGGCCTCGTTCACACGATCTTGTAGCGTTGCTACAATGCTAGAAATCGCATGTATGAGAAGCCCATGCTTTCCTATGGGTTCCTTCACACATGCCATGTTTTGTAGCATACAACAACCCGACACAAAAACCTCGCGGGTTTGGCAATATGCACGTGACTCGTGAGGTTTTGTAGCCCATGTTTCGCTATGGAGCCTTCCTCTCTGTTGCATCGCATTGCACAAAAAAGCGGTTTTCGTGCGGCGCGATGCAAGTTTGACAGTAGGAAACCCTACTGTCAAAGCCTAAACTAAGCCCTGGCTGCAGGGAAAAATAAATACACATACATCACCTTAGACGCGCTGTCAGCCCGGCCGCATCTTCTCCCCGGGTCCCGGCACTGATCTTATTTTGTTCTGGCCAGGGATTGAAAAATCCCTGCCTACTGGAAGTGCTGGCTGTGAATGGCTGAGGCTTAGCTAATCACAGCCAGCGCTTGATGAATGGCAGTGATTGGCTAAGTGTCAGCCAATCACAGCCAGCGTTTCCAGAAGGTGGGGATTTTTCAATCCCTGGCCAGAACAGAAGAAATACCAGTGCCGGAACCCAGGGAGAAGATGCGGCCAGGCTGACAGCGCGTCTAAGGTGATGTATGTGTATTTTTTTTTCTCTTCTTCAGCTACAGCTTATTTTCGAGGTAGGGCTTATATTTCAAGCCTCCCTCAAAAATCCTTGCATGTGATGCTACAAAGTCGCGCGACTTAATAGCGTCACATGCAACTTTGTGGCACTATAAAATCACGGTATTGAAGTGAGAAGACACAGCGATATCGCACGGACCAGCCATGCGATATCGCTGCAATTTTCTTGCGGGGATGCCGTGTCGCCCGTGTGAACGAGGCCTTAGGTGAACACTTCCTGCTGCAAGAGGCTGCAGCACCAAAAGTTACATCAAAGCCCAAGCCAGCGAGAGGCCGCAGCACAGAGTGTTGCATCAAAGCCCAAGCCAACGAGAGGCCGCAGCACAAAGTGTTGCATCAAAGCCCAAGCCAGCGAGAGGCCGCAGCACAGAGTGTTGCATCAAAGCCCAAGCCAACGAGAGGCCGCAGCACAGAGTGTTGCATCAAAGCCCACACCAGTGATAGACGGCAGCAGCAATGAAAGTATCTGTATCTGTTGGCATGGGAGAATAAACCTTTCTACAAATGTTTGCACCGATATATGCTGTCACTCTGTCTCTTCCTGGTTGGCTGATGCAGGTCTGCAGTCCTACCCCAGACTGGTGTAAATGTGTGCTGCTGGTCAACTATTAGGAAAAACTATTTTTTCTACTATTTTGAATCAGTAAGAAAGACATCATGGTCTTTCAACGACTAGCCAACGCTTGGTGTGCACTTGTTCAGCTTACGCCTTGCACTGAACGCTGATTGGTCCCCACTTTTTTCCCCGAACATTTTGCCCTCCCACTCAACACTGATTGGTTCCCAAAAACACAATATTAGTGTGAGGGATCCTCGAATGAACAGTCCCTGCTGTTCTTTGAAAGAGCTGTTGCGGCTTCGGTCTCTGGCTGGTTTTGGTCTTTGAAGATTCACTTGCTGCAGTGGGCAATCGCTGGATTGTCCTTCGACAGATCACTCGGTGTTGAGACCTCTTGCAGCCGTGAATGTTCACTTGAGGACCGCTCACATGTATTTAGATTTCTTTCAGTGGATTCAGCAATCAATGAGTGTGTTTAATGAAGAGCCAAAATATCAAATACGCACCCGCCAAAGAGCCCCACGCCCCCTGATCAGTTGGCAAGCAATATTTTGGCCCATGTAAATGCTCCCCACAATGGCTTTGTGTGAATGAGCACAAACAGTTATTTGGACACTTTAGTGACTATTTCGAGCCACTATGTAGACGAGGGTTGTCCCATGTAAAGCCACCCAAACTTGAGAACTCTTCCAAACCTAATGCTTTATTTACAGAAGTATACTTGAATGTTATAAAAGAGGCAAAAAAGTTGTTGGGGTTTTTTACACTCCTGTTTAAAGTATACATTGTGCCTTCTTCTTGTCCATGTCCAGTCTGTGAATGCCTCATCAAGGTCTATTGACAATACCCCAGGCCTTTAACATCATGTGAACCACTGACAACAAGGATGAGTGAAATATTACAGAAGTGAAAACACATGAAACATATCTGTGTGTTCTGTCTGGTTTCAGGACTATATATCAATACACCTGTGGGAACGAGACTGTAGAATAAAGCTTTGTGTTAATAGCATTTGTTGACTCTCACTATATAATTTTTCTAATTGTGACTCATTCATTTGTCAACAACTTTTGAAACTTTTCTATTGGCTGATATTGTAGAGTAAAACGGGCCTCACTTTTTAAACTTTTCCAATGGGTTGAATGATGGCTCGGTTATTGTTCCCACTCCCTTACAATGCTGGGGTTCCGGTTTCTTCGCTTTCCACTGTAAATAGAGGTCAGTATGCGAGATGCATTCTGCAAGAATAGGTTGGTGAAATAGACAGAATCAGTAGACTGTATGCCTGGTTCAGAGAAAACTAGAACGGGAGATGTCTTATAACCTTTTATAGACATCGGATTAGGTAATTTGGCAAGACTTCCTCTCCTGAAATGTATCTGCATACTCATGTTTTTGTAGAGGATCATTTGTTTTCGCTAATCTTTACATTGTGAAGTATATTCCCCATCCTTGCATGTTCCACATAGAGTTGCCAGCAAAAGTAAGTGAACCCATTGTATCGATTACTAATAGAATGTGGTCTGATTGGTATCGAAGTCACAATTATAGACAAACACGATTAACTAAACTAGTTAGTGCAAGAAGAAAATGAAGAGAACTCCTTTAAAACTTGTAGATCCCCGTTTAGTAGCAATCGCCTCCACCAAATATTTCCTGTAGCTGCAAATAAGATTGGCAAAACATGGAGGAGGAATTTTGGAACTTCCATCCCTACAAATGTGATACAACTCATGAATATATATGGGATGCCTTGTCTGCACAGCCCTCTTCGGGAAAGGGCATCTTGATAGGGTTAAAGTCAAGACTTTGGCCATTCCAAACACAAATCTTCGTTTCCAATCATTCCTTAGTTGATTTACTTGTGTGTTTGAGTCATTGTCTTGTTCCATCATCCAATGGCTCTTTGGCTTGAGTTCATGAATGGCTGACCTTACTTTCTTCTTACTTTTTGATACACCTTAAAATTCATTGTTCTCTCAATGATCACAAAGCATCCAGACCCTGAAGCAGCCTAACAACCCTAAACCACAATTTTGCCCCTTCTACCATAGCCACAAACCACGATGCCCCTCCCTCTACCAGGCTGTACAGTTGGGATGAAGTTTTGGTGTTGGTGTGCAGTGTTCTCTGTCCTCAAAACGTTATGCTGTACGTTTGTGCTAAAAAGGTTCACTTTTGTCTTAACTGTTCATAGAACATAGTCCTAGAAGCAATATAGATCATCCAGGTGGTCTCAATGTTTCATTGGCTTCGTTGGTGGTGTCCTTCTCCGTGGTGTTTTTCTCATACTGGGCACATAAACTGAGCTTTTTGTAGTCTGTAGAAGTATTTTGCCGTTTCTTGTTTTTTTAACCCCTTTCAGGATCGCCTGTTGTGAGAGAGCAGCAATAATCGCCAATTTTCTCTATTTGTAAACAAGTAGTTTAATCCTGTATTGAAGTACAACTAGGTGTTTAGCACTGCTTCAGTAGCCTCTTCCAGCTTCATGCGTCTCTGTAACACGTTCTCTGAAATTTGTTTGCATCGAGGTACGATTACCACTAACCAATCTTTCTTGAGAAGAACAGATTTGTCAGTGACCAGACTTTGTGTGTCTTTATTTAATGGGCAAAGCATTTGGGAAACCCACACTTCCAATCTCATCTCCTTAATTGAATCACCTTTGGCCATTTAGCCCGTGTAGAAGTCATTAACAGTTTCTCTTATTTTTTCTCCCTGCACTGTGGATGTTTGTTCAATATGCGCCACAGAAGACATGAACGATACAACTGTTTGCGTTAGGGGCTGTTCACATCGCTTTTCTAAGGTACGTTTAGTGTGTACGTTATGCGTACATGAAAAAAACGTACAAAGGATGCAATTTTTAATTCTTTTTAGCACATACATTGAACGTGTAACCAAACATTTGTCTGTTTTTAGGGAAAAAAAATGTTTTTTAACTGTAAAGTCTCTTTTTAACTATTTTTTTGCATTTAAGAATATAACAATTATACATTTATCTGTATGGAAATTTCCAGCTTTGTGCTTTCAAATATTCCAAATTGACTGTAATATAGAAAAAAATATATACATCACGCATGCAAAAAGTAGGGAAACATAAGGGAGGTAAATTATAGCCAAAAGTAAGCACCTTTGAACAGTTTTTGACCAGTTCTGGTCTATAATTATATAAATCAGCGCGTTTTAATACTTTTTTTTGGTATTTAAACCTAAACATTCGATGGATGACTAAAACGTGATGTGGGCCGCTCCTTACTAGTCTGGATAGGTTGTGTTTCTCCGTAATCCTCACCACATTTTCTTAGGAATCAATGCAGAGATCCAGGTAGTTCCAGGTAAAGTGTTCACCTCCTTGTTGTAGCACCCGTACCCCTCCTGCCCAAGTATGGTTGTGCTTCCTCCTGCATCATCCGGCTTCTCTTTTAAGGCTGAGAACAGGTGTCTCAGAAAATAACCGGGTGTGGGAATAATAGAAAAGAGCATTCATTTTTGCTAATCTGTATTTATAGTAAATAAATGGGAAGAAATCAGTTTGGAATTCACGTTCCACCCAATCCTGCCTTATGCAAGACCGTCCTGGTCTGCAGCGCTGAGAGGGAAGGGAACATTTCGTGCTTTGTGTAGATCTTCCCTAGTCTTTGTTCATTTGTTTATTCATGTTACAGCCTCCAAGGTGCACTGCCAAATTTTTTATTTTGTTAATCTATAGAAATAGAGAATTACTATTGTATTGAAAGTAATGGAATCAGCCCTTTCAAGTTATTTATTGTGATAGACCAATAGTTTAAAGGCCATGAGACTGAGTCTTCCAGTAACCCGATTCTCACCAAGTGCCATGCACGTACTGCGCTTGGTCCTGGGCTTGGTTGTAAATGTACAGCATGCGTTTAAAGCGGGTCTAATGTCAGTAGGAGCGTGTCGGGAGCCCAGAGTCACAGACGGCTTAAGACTCTGAGGAGAAGGGAGCGCTCAATGAGCATTATGTAGTGAATAGAGGAAGTGGCTATGTTGTTCCCTCTGCTGGACCTGACGATCAAGTCATTTCTGGCGCCCACCCAAGTGTCAAGAAGCTGCTGGGTCTTAGAAAACTTAGCTCAGCTCTGCCACTGACTAATGTCACCATAGGGGGATGTTTTCTCCTGTAACTAGGCCTCCTATGGATGCTGCAGTGTAAACTGTGAAATAAGGAAAAAAACTGAATTGTGAATGTCCCTCAGAGGCCTTATATGACGCCATGGAGGACAAATAAGTTTAAAAAGGCGTTCCAAAAATAAGAAAAAAGATCACAGAATAAAAATACAAATATATGTTTAAAAGAGAGAAAACCTCACCGCCCGCGCCAACGTAAACCGTCGCCATAGACGTTCTGTAATCCAAGGCTATACAAGTTATATATCAAAACGCCCAAAACAAAATAGGGAAGCCATTCCTGGATTTTGGCGTAAATATACTAATTTTAAAAATAAAGAACTGTAATTTTTTTTTTTTTATCTAACTTTCTTCTTTGATCAAAGACATAAAAAAAAGCAGCCCTATTTGTCATGAAAAAAAAAAGCTACAAAGAATAATTTTGATAGCCCAAGAAAAAAAAATAGGGCCATTAAACCATCACATGCATAAAAGTGCGTCAAAGCCTCTGGTCATTAAGAAGTTAAATGGAGGGGTTTCAGGCAAAAATTATTAATGACCTATCCTCATGATAACTCATCAATAGTTAATCCGTAGGGACCTGCTGCCCGGGATCCCTGGCGATGAACTGATCGCCCGGCTCACTGTCAGTCGTCACAGGAGACAGGAGATGATCTAGCTGGGTTCACTCCCATTGAAATCAATAGGAACTAAATCCGGCTATCATATATATGGCACTTCCACCTCTGACACTAGGGGGCAGAAGCAATAGTTTAATAGTTGGCTTCAGTTTCAATGGGAGTGAAGCCAGCTAGCGCTATTCCGTTCCCGTCCCCCCCCAACACACGTCCAGCCCGCCGCACTGAGAGTGGGCCGAGCGATCAAGTGATTTCTGCTGGACTGACAGGAGTCATCGGGGGATCGTCTTATATAATATTATATTTAGTGACCGCCCACATAGTGGCCAGCTGCACTTTACGTGACTCACAAACGCCGTGACGACACGTGTAAAGCGTTAGCGTCCGCCATCCAGAGTGATTACCATCATTCAGCGGAGCGGCGAGGACATTTGTATGACGGGAATGGCACAGACGTCACACCGAGGACCGGCGTTTTTCGCACCCCAGATTTCATGTCGCTGACCTGCTTTGCAGTATTTAGTGGGAAAAAATCCCGTAGTTCTAGCAGGAAAACGTCTTAACTAAAAATTTAATTGTGGCAATAATTAAACTGCTTTATTCAGACGGAAATAAAATTTTTGTCCGGCAATTTGGACCTCATAAATATTTTATTTGTTTATTATTAAAAAATGATTTCCATGTTTTGCACAATATTCCAGCCTCGTCCTTTCTCCAGTATCTGCATATTTGGCCTTGTGTAGGGTTAATCAGCATCTGGGGAATTAATCATATATAGTTAAATGCAATAAAATGCAGACCTCTCCCATATAAAGCATGTTCAGTAAACAGATGCTTCTGTGCAGAGCGGGGCCCGTTTACTGTGAGGCTTAGGTTTGTCTTCCAGGGAGGTAAGAAGTTTGTTTTACTTTATTTTTCTGGTAAATGTTAAAGTCATTATAGCCATTTGTATATTATGTTTGCAACGTTCCAGCTCTAATAGGTCTGCTTGGGTAATGTAGAAGTCACTTAGCTCTGACGGATCCTACAAAAGCCTGAGCTGACCTGATCAGCACTATCTGGATCACATGGTCAAACCTTGGAAGTAGCTGACAGCTGTCATTGTAGATGTCACATTGCCAGCCTTCGGTTAGGTGGCACCCTATAGGATATATCCTCATCACAAGGAAAAACAATATATATATATTTCACTAATAGGCAATACGCTTGTTATCTGCTTGTGCAAAAGGAGTAAGGTAACAACATATCTACACCACAACAGCTCAGTGAATAAATACGGCACCAGAACCAAGCTCATAACATAAAATACAGCAATACAACACCCCAGCCAATGACATAACGTAAATACAGCATAAACCAACCTCAGCACATAAATACGGCACAGGAACCAAGCTTGATGTATAAATGCAGAACCAAACTCATAAAATAGATACAGCACTAGAATCAAGCTCTGTACATCAATATAGCGCCAGTACCAAGCTCATTATATAAATACAGCACCAGAAGTAACCTCATCTAGCCAGTTGGACCTAAGAGGGGCGATTTCCTACATCTGCCTAATGTTCCCATACAAGTTGGTGGCCTAACCACTGTGCCACCACATGGGTCACATGTAGCTAGGGCTGGCTATGGGTATCCATTACCGTAGTAGCTATTGTAAGGCTCTCTTTTACCTGTCATCCCGTCAGTCGTTGTGTGTGAAGAGACATGTTTGATTGAGCCGGAATTTGTATCTTCCTGTATAGTCTATATAGTTACAAGGTTTTCTTTTCCACTTTTCAAGTAGTTAGCTTCTGTTCCGACTGGGGTTTCAGTAGTCATCACAACAGCCTGATAAATGTAGCAAGCAGTTTTATTGTCCACCCTCATGGATATCTCTCTGGGAACACTTGAAATGTCCTGGTGATGATGTCCGGTCGTATCAAACGCTGCACCAACTCCACCCTGCCTTCCATTCTAGTCTTCGGACTTCTCAATAACCTGTGGATGATTTCTAATATATCTGCACATGACTAGGTGATTTCTAAGTTCCTTTTGGCTGTGCAGCCCAAATTTTACCCCCAACCGCAACCCTCTTACTCCCCCAATAAAACTCTGACACAGGTTGACGGTGGAGAAAAAACAGCAACAGCAGCAGCTTTATTTATTACAAAACGTACATTACGTAATACTTATGTATAACATACATTCTAACAAAACCCAGGGGAGGTCTAGCAGGGCCCTTATGGGCAAAACCAATGAGCCATTCCCCAAAGGCAAACCAACAATGCAGGAGGAAACGTCTGTCAGTGGTATGATGGACCACACTCCTTGTTGGCTGGGACTTATCCCATTGGGAATACCATCTCATGAGTGAGATCCAAACCCTCCATATCAAAGAGTATCATACCTCCAATGGTTCCCTGTTCAAAATATCTAATAAAGGTGCCCTACAAGGCCGCCCTACTGCCGGCTGTCACAACAATGTATAGGCAAACCCTCTAAAAAAATCCCTTTTTCTGTTCACCAAGATAAGAAAAACAATCTTATGGGGTCAAACAGTAGTAAAACACCTGCCTGCAGCCCCCATCTATTTAAATGAATTGTTGGGGTGTGAGACCCTTACCAGTACTTACCAGTCCTCTGCCCTGTGGTCCCTCCCCATCTTTGTTTAGGAACAATTACCACCTGATCCTTGCAGCCAATCTGAAGCCGTAGTGGTCACATGCCACTCTCCTGGCATCACCACTCACAGGCACCGAGCCATGATGCCAGGAGTATGACATCTAAACCATTCCAGCCTCTGATTGGCTGCAGTGGTCAGGTGGTGGTCGTTCCTAAACAAGGAGCGGGATGACTATGGGACTACAGGGAGAGGATGAGTAAGTACCGCTGCTTGTATTGTTTCAACACGTTTGCATCAATTTTTTTTAAAAATTGGCTCACACAGGACAACCCCTTTAACAACTTGGTAACTGTGTCCCTTAACCCCTCCTATCTACTCTTCCCGCTTTGAAAAAACTCATGCCCCCTCTAAAATTAACCGCATCCCCGCCCTATTTTGTGGCCTACTGTCTCCAGTCTAAACCTGTCATTGCAGGCACCCACTAGCCTGCGGCCCCGCTACGTGCCCCCACCTTATCATTGGCACCAGTGACCCTACAACGGCTTTCCAGGCCAAACCTGATGCTCCAATGCCTTGTATCAGAAGCACTGCTCCTGTCTCACGTACGTCCCTGGTTTCCAGCCCCGCATAGTTGCTTTATGCATCTGTACGGCTTTACTAGCCAACGTCCGAAAATCTGCTTATTAAATAGCAAACAGGAAGGGCCTTTTTTTTCAAAATGTGAGCAAGTTGGATATTCAAAACAGGGATTGTCATGGAAACGCCACAATATTTGCTTAAAATGACACAAGGTCTCTCGGTAGCCGTGTTGACACATTTGGCTCCATTTTTGGCTGCGTCCCTATCTGAAATTGATCTTAACAGTAGTCTTTGTTATTTAACAATTAGCTGCTTTTCCTCAACTTTTGTGCTTTTGTCCTGAAATTAGTAAATGTGGAACAAGTTCAGGATTTTTTTTTCATTTAAGAAAAAAAAAAAAAAGTTAGTCACCCTTCAGTAATATAAAGGAAACGCGACAGCTGGCGTGATTGTGTAGCTTCCACAAATAGAAGGAGGCCAGCGCCGTGGAACACGACAGGAATGCTGACAGCTTCCAGAGGTTGGGCTTTTTTCAAATTTTTGTGGTAAAAGTTGATTAGAAAAACGGTGTCTGTTCTGGACTTTGGCTGTTGTCAAGGTATAAAGCCGGAAAATATGATTATAGAGCGCATAAAATGACGTGGCGTAATCTGCTCCTAACAAGCTGATAATCAGAACAGCAAATTAACCGAAGATATGTGCTGAGCCAAATGACAGGAGCCTCCGCTTTGTGTGTTTTCTTGGGCATTAGGTGCAGAAAAAAATACATTTGTACCCTAATAAAAGTCCAGTTCAGCGCAACGCTTTATGTCGCTAACTCAGTCAGCTCTTCATCATGTTCTTACTTACTTCTACAAGTCACTGTGGGCCAATTTCGGCTTCTCATTTTGAGTGTCGGTAGAATAACATGTATCTCCTTTAAAGTTCCACAAAAACTTGTTAGGTTGATATACGAGTGGAACTGTCCTTGTAGATATATTATATTAAATTAACTATATTATATATGGTCCTATATTTTTAGCAAATGGGTCTGGAACTAGGGCGACTCGCCAATTTCTAGCATAAACGCCCTTTTAAGAAAAAAACAAATAAATAAAATTGTATTTATTAACTTGGCTTGGTTCTGATTTTGTATTTAGGTTATAAGCTTGGCTCTGGTGCTGTATTTATTCACTGAGCTGGGCTCTGGTGCTGTATTTGTGTTATGAGCTTGGCTCTGGTGCTGTATTTATGTTGTGTGACCTTGGTTGTGGTTCTGTTTTTATTCACTGAGCTGGGCTCTGGTGCTGTATTTATGTTATGAGCTTGGCTCTGGTACTAGATTTATGTTCTGCGTTTGGTTCTGAGGATGTACTTATGTTATGAGCTCGGTTCTGGTACAGCATTTACTCACTTAGCTGTTGTGGTGTGGGTATGCTGCTACCTTGCTGCCTACGTCTATCAGTGTAAAATATATATATTATATTTTTGGCATCTAAGCTTGGGCTGGGACTGCCTACATTATAAACACCCATAGATGGACTTTAATCAGTTTGCATGTATTTGTGTATTTCTATAACTTGCAATTTTCCAAGACGAAAGGAATTAATATTTGTTCTTAACTTTTTCATAGGAATCCAAGTAAACGAGGCCATTTTAATAAAGACCGAAAAGACGACAGTGAGAAGCCTCACAAGTTGGAATGGACATCACTCCAACGGGACTTCATGTACAAGGTAAGCTCATTTTTTTTAAAGATCCCGCCACATACTGCTTGAAATAACACATATTAACTCTAAAAATCAACTAATCACCTGAAGGTCCTTGGATTGTCCTCCTCTATTGGGCCAGTGTGGCCACCATCACAGCTCCCACAGAGGTGGTCGCCTGCTTTATTAGGCCCTTGAAGGGTGAAGCTGCCAGGGTCTGGAGTCTTATTCTGGATTGTTGGATAGCTCGTCCGTATACTTATCTGCAGTGCCCAGTGAAGCTCGGTGACCCCCTGTGTGGCATCGGTAATAGTAGCCATATTGTATTCACCAACTACATATAATAGCCATACTGTAGAATATCCTTTGTGTAATGCTATATTAGTGTTGTCTCCCCTGCGTCATGCTGAATCGGGAGTCTGCATTATCCTCTAATTCCATGTAAATTAATATTTGCATTTGAACCCCTTAAAGACCGGAGTGTTTCAGGCCTAAATCAACAGACACTTTTTAGCGATTTTATGCATGTGATTTTTTTTTTACTCTTAAAGCCCTGTTTTCCTCCTTGGGCCGCGTCATTGTGTGATATACAAAAATATCTTTTAATGTTTTTTTTTCCACGGAATTTTACGTTCAGCGTTTTATTTGGGGTAATGAGTACAAAAATGTTTTAAAAATTTCCATTGTTTTAAAAATTTGTATATTTTTGCTAAAACAAAGCATTGGGTTCTCCATGGTGGTGTTGATGTTTCACTCTACAACTAGTAAAGTCTATGCTTATAGGGTGGCTGTCGGTTCGGGTTGGTGCGGGCGGTGGGTTTCTCTCTCTCTACATACACATATTGTACATTAACACACAGTGGATATAAAAAGTCTCCCCCCCCTCCCCCCCCCCCCACCCCCCCGTGTAAAATGCCGGGGTTTTGCCATGTTAAAAAATACAACAAAGATAAATCATTTCAGATTTATTTCCCCCTCCCGTGTGACCCGTTATCTCTACAGTTTAATAGAAAAACAAAAATAACAAAACTAAGATAATGTGGTTGCAGAAGTGTAGACGCCCGCTTATATTTGGGGGTGTGGTTGTGTTCAGAATCAGCCAATCACATTTAAACTCCTGATAAATAGTAGTCGGCCCTCCGCTGCCATTTGCAGGGATTCGGATTTCCTCCATATAAAGTTCGGCTCTTCTAGGAGGATTTTCCTGACATTTTCTTAGTTGGTCTGTGAAGATCTTACAGAACATCAAAGGGATCTGATTGTTGGAAGGTATCAGTCAGGAGAAGGCGGGCAAAACATCTTCAAGACATTACATATACCATGGGGCACAATGAAGAGAGGCATCAAGAAGTGGATTAAATTTGGCACAACAGTGACGTTACCAAGAACTGGACGTCCCTCAAAAACTGATGAAACGACAAGAAGAAAATTGGTCCAAGAGCCTGCCAGGAGGTCTGCAGCAAGTTTCCTGGCAAGTACCGGTTGTGTGGTGCATATAACGACATCTCCCGTATTCTTCATATGTCTGGGCTGAAGACAACCCAGTTTTCGTCCCAGAAGACAACCCGGTTCTACTCCTTAGTGTCCAGTTTCATCGTTCACGACACCAATTCAAACAGAGGCAACGGTGGGTGCATGTAAAAGGCCGTACATGTAATGGGTGACGTGAGAACAAATATCCTTCAGCCAAGTGCCTGGAAATGGCTCCAGCAGACACAGTGGCCTGCAATGATGGTGCCACCCTTCTCTGGAAGGTGGACAAACAAGCAGTTGGAGGTGCTGGTGCCTGTCAGACGCTCCTCTCTACTGGTGGTCTGTCGAGAGCATCCTGAGCTTGGTCACCTTGTGTGTTCTCACGCATCCACTGGTCCCAACACCTCCTAACAGTCTGGTCAGAACTGCCGGTGGGGGACAATACATAGATGTGACCATCCAGCTATTCACATCCCAATAATGCGCCCCTCTCAGACTCTGGTAACGGGGTGAAATCTCTTCTCTGCGTCGTAGAGGCGTCTAGTGGTCAACAAGCTCTACAAGCGAAAGAAGAGATCACTACACACAAGGAGCCTCCGAGATCCTCTTATAGGCCAAGGGGGAACCACTTTTAGTACCTCAGGTGGCAAGACCCTTCATCTAATCACGCTGCAAATCTAATTATTTGCATATCCAGATGTAACTGCATGCCAAGTTTTGCAGCAAAACCGCAACTCCTTCCTGATTGATTTTTTTATTTATTTTTGCAAGGAGTGTATTTATACTCCAGTACAAAGAATTTTTTGTTTATTTTTAAAATTTCCTTCCGCAGCCTTTATCTTCTTCCACGGTTTGCATTAAAGTGCGTCTGTCAGCATTTTTAAAATCTAAGACCTTTTTACATAGCAGCCCAGTAAATCACATTGATAGGCAATCACTAAGACATTAGCTCCCCGCCGCAGTCACATCTGATAATCTATCCATTTGTAAGTATAAAATCTAATAGAAGTTCTTTTAGACTTCGCTCTGACCACCGCGCTCCCTCCCGCTCTGCCTGCCATCCGCAAGTCCTAATTCCCGGACAATCCAACAATGGCAATTATTTAGTATACGTTATGTGATTATACATATATGTCATAGAATTACAACGTGCTTCAGTATTTTAGCTATATTTTGCTATAACCTAATAAACGGAATAACAGTATTATGAGCCGTACTCTACATTTTTAGAGGAAGTCAATGAACTGATCTGTAATAACATAAAAGAAGAGAGGACGGAGACACCGAGATATTATTTCTTATTATAGTCTATAGTAAAGTGATGATGATGTCATTGCTCACCAGTTATGCTCTAGTGATGTCACTTGTTCATTCATTACAACTTACTAGAGAATTGTATTTAAAGGGGTCCTCCGAGACTTTTACTATTCATGACTTATTCTCAGGAGAGACCATCAATAGTTGATTGATGGGGGTCCCATGAATATATTGACATCAGGATGTTACCATTCTACTTGTCAGTGGGGTGGGGCCATCTACAATCAGTACTCATAGGGTCGGATCCTGTAGATCAGGGGTGTCACATTCATTTTCATCAAGGGCCACATCAGCATTATTGTTGCCTTCAAAGTGGCATTCATAAAGGCTCATTTACATGGGCGTATGTATTATGAGCGTATACAGACATCTTAAACCCCATTGATTTGCATAGCGGTTTTCATTCATGTTTTTCTATTTCTTCTACATTAACATAACCATGTCAGAATTTTTGAATCCATTTTTTTTTCTGTACATTAAAGTCAGTGAGGAACGGATGCAAACACAATGGTTTCCGTTTCTCTCCCTTATTTATTACAATTAACGGGTCCGTTTTTCTCAGCTGCACAAGTGCAGACCGAGTATAATCAGCAGAATCCTCACAGACCGAGAGAGAAACGGAAACATAATGCAAAAAAATGGCAATCAAAGTGTCAGTTTTTTTGACGGATCTGTCAAACTTCTCTGTTAATAATGGACAGTTAGATCTCAGGGCTCATTCACATGGTTGATTTTGCCCTCCGTATTACACGCATATTTTTACATAAATAATGCAGAGAGCTGAAACCCCATTGATTTGCATTGGGGTATTCACACCTGCTTTTTTAAGTTCATATTTGTATGTGAAAAAATGTATCCTGTTGTATTTTTGTCCGTATTATGGACCGAAATAGACTTTTTTTTCGCGTGCATGCAATAAGCAGGCCATATGCCCAGGATCGGTCCATGAAAACACTGCGAATTTCTGAAACTGAAACTGAATGAGCCCTTAGATTAACCATCTGTTTCTTATCACTTTGATTAAATTTTGTAACAGATCCATAAAAAACTGACACATGATACTGACGTAAATGGAGCCTAGGGGCTTATTCCCACAGGCGTGGGTGCAACTACGGCAGATAGCTTAGTTGCGCCTGAACGAGGGGAAGATCTTCCCCTTCACCGGCTTTACAAACTCTGTGACAGAGTGTAGGAGTTTGAAAAAAAATGCAGGAAGATGGGTAGCGCCCGACCCTCCCCGGACGTAGAATTCACTACACGCAGGAAGCATAGGGCAGGTCCTATCTTTATCGCCCGTACAATTAACAGACGGGAATCCCGAGAGTGAAAACGAATCACTGATATCCATCGATATCAGTGGTTTCATTTTGTCCCGCGGATGACGGCGCAGAATTTACCATGGCTTGCGGTGCGTTGTGCTGCCTGTTCCGTCCCGCCTGAAAGGTCCCATATAAGGAACTGAAAAAAGTAAACTCGCTCATTAATTTAGCACATTTAGACAATTAGCAAATGTCATGCAAATAACTGTCTGTTAACACAGAAGCCCTTCATCCTCCGGCACAGGTTGGCGCTGGCTGGTTACATGTGGGCAGATGCAGAACAGCCAACAGGTTCATGCCATCTGCTGCCTTTTCATGTAAGGGGGCTCAGTAAATATATCTGAGGGGGATCGGCTAGAACCACAAGACGACGGCTTTAAGCCTCGACTCGCTCACCAGCTATTTCATTCATTAAATATGGATTCATTCAATCTGACCTTTGGTTTTGAAGTCGGGGAACTTGGGGGTCAGTTTAATGAGGCCCCCGCTGGGAAATCCTTTGCTTGTATTGAGAAGCAAAGCTCGAAAACGACACAGACAAACATGACTATGCAGATAATCAGCGCCAAGCCGACATACTGCAGCTGTCAGTCACTAATCTCTTCATATTACGCCTCATTTCTAGAAATTATAGCCAGATTATGAATTATGGATGAAGGCTGAGGTGCAGTTTGCGAGTCGAAAAAGAAATACACGGAAATCAATAGCCATGAATTTTTGGTGACGGCCGGTACAGCTGTTTTCCTGTGCAGAACGTGTATAATGTCCTCCTGTCATTCGGGGAAGTTTCAGAACATGTTCATAGAAGCGGGGGGAATTCTGTCAGGGCTGCCGCCGTTGGATGCGACAGGGAATGGAGCACGGTTACTGCGCCGGGCTGGTTGGTGATATGTATATGCACTGAGATCATTCCTGGTGCTCAGTCATTTCCTGGACGTCCTACAGCATATATATATATATATATATATATATATATATATATATATATATATATATATATATATATAATATAAATATTATATGCTAGCGCACATAGACGGCAAGATATATATATATATATATATAATACACATACACATATACTGCTGTAGGATGTCCAGGGAATGTATAAATCCCTATATATATATATATATATATATATATATATATATATATATATACACCTATATATACATATATGAATAAATCACTATATATATGTGCTGCTGTAGGATGTCCAGGAAATTAATAAATGAATATGAATATATATATATATATATATATATATATATATACACATACATATAGTAAGATAGTAGGTTAGGCTGAATGAAGACAATGTTCATATCTATCTATCTATCTATCTATCTATATACATATATGTGTGTGTGTGTGTGTGTGTGTGTGTGTGTGTGTATATATATATATATATATATATATATATATATATATATATATATATATATATACATACATACATACAGGGATTTATTCACTTCCTGGACGTCCTACAGCAACACACACACACATACATATGTATATAGATAGATAGATAGATAGATAGATAGATAGATAGATAGATAGATAGATAGATAGATAGATATGAACTAGACGGACATTGTCTTCATTCAGCCTAACCTACTATCTTACTATATGTATGTATATATATATATATATATATATTCATTTATTAATTTCCTGGACGTCCTACAGCAGCACGTATATATAGTGATTTATTCATGTATGTATATATATGTGTATATATGTGTATATATATATAGGGGGGATTTATATGTTCCCTGGACATCCTACAGCAGTATATGTGTGTGTATGTATATATGTATATCTTGCCGTCTATGTGCTCTAGCATATAATATAGGAGTGTAGAGGTGGGGGGTGAATTAACATGAGGATTACTGATGGGGTCAGTGTCACACGGCGCACGGTTTAACTTTTGGTCTGCCGCTTTTACAAGCTTGAGATACTTTGTATTTTATTAATTCTGTCTGTTAATGGAAACATTAAGTTACTTTTTCTGTAGAGCAAAAGGACCTGAAAACCATAGAAAATAACGCGGGTTAAAGTGACCCCTAACCGTAATTGATAAAGAAGGGTGAAGCCCGTAATCTTGGTGTTATTTTTTTTTCAGCTACAGGAGTTCAGTATGTAACAGCCAAAATATAAATATATAAGGAAAAGAGTGGGGAAAAAATCTAAATATGTTTTTAAATATGAAGTTACATTGAAAAAAAAAGTATTAACCCCCTTCTAAATGTGCGCTGTACACGTATGTCTCATGTGGGGTGTCATCGTACACAGGCAGGTACATACATGGCAGGTGCCCGCTGTCTTTGACAGCCAATAGCCACCCACAACAGCCATGATCAGAGATTACACTGATCCCTAGTTATTAACCATTTAAATGCTACTGTCAGTTTGTACAGCGGCATTAAATGTCCTGATCGGGATTGAGATGTCCCGAACAGTGCCCTGCAATGAAATGTGTGTGATGCTATAGAGGTGACCTGGTATACTGGGGTCTTCTGAAGGCTTCCAGGGCTGCTATGAATATTTGTTTATTAAGACATGTCTATGGTACATATTAATACTGAATGTCTGTCAAAAGACAGTATAATGCAATACTAGTATTGCAGTATACTGTATAAGTAATCCAACAGTTGCAAGTTTATTACAAAATATTAAGTTTCCTAACCATCACATCAAAGAAAAAAGAAAAAAATAAACATGTAAACATTACTATTGCCGTGTCCATAAAAATCCAGTTTTTTAAAATCTCACATAATTAATGCCGCACGGTGAACGCCATAAGACATATATGCAATGCCAGAATTAAATTTTTCTATTCACCCCGTCTCCGAGAAAGAAATAGAATAAAAAGCGATCAAAAAGCTGTATATGCCCCAGAATAGCACCAAAAAAATTCCAGTCCATTGTGCAAAAAAGGGGCCCTCATACCGCTGGCTTAAAAGTGAATGGGAAATAAAAACGTTCCGGGGTCTGAAGATGACGTCAGGAAGCAGTTATTTTATATTTAGTAGTATTATGTAAAAATACTACAGAAATTTGGAATTGCTGTGATTGCACTGACCCTCAGAATAAAGAGAGTCGGGTTTAGGACCCTGTAAACACCTCCCTAAAATGGTGCAATTTTGTTTTTCTTCATTTCACACCATTTCAAAATTTTAAAAAGTTTTCCAATACATTATACGGTACCTTAAAAAACACAACTTAGCCTGGAAAAAACAGCCCTCTGGTAGCGATGTCACCGGGGAATAAAAAAGTTTAAATTTTTTTGAAAGCGAGGAGGAAAATGAAAAAAAAAAAGGTCTGTGCCCAAAAAGTCCACTTTTTAAAAAAAAAATATCAAAATATGAATGCCGCAGAATGAAGCCCATCAGAAATAAATATGCAATGTCAGAATTTAGCTTTTTTGTTCACCCGGTCTCCGAGAAAAAAAATGGAATAAAAAGCGATCAAAAAGCTGTATATGCCCCAAAATGGAACCGATGAAATCCGCAGGTCGTCACGTAGAGAACTGGAAAAAAAATGGCTGCAGCCGGAAAGGGTTAATAGTATTAAATAGTATTTATTTTTTTTAATGTACAGCATCGTTTAGCAGCAATCGATCGTGCTTTTCCACACAGTTAACCCATTACTTTACTGGCAGTGAGACGGAATCATTAAATATGAAGCGGTTAATGGCACATTTGCCTAGTCAGCCAGCCCCGCAGTCACGGCTTCCGGTGTTCTCCTGGCTGGCGGCAGGAAGTTGGAGCATGTCAGGGATAAGGGTTGATATGTCACATCCATCTGCTCTGGACCTGACAAATAGCTCATCCATATTGTTAACATATTGGCTACCATATGGACTGGTTAACTCTCCAGGAACGCATGGGAGAGCAGACCTCCAAAAGTGGCAGCCGAGAGCGTGAAGGGCAGGTTGAGAAGAGCTCTGGGGCCTTGCAACGTGTAAGGCTGCTCTCACTGCATTAGCTGCAGGCTTTTTTTCTTTAGTGCGTCTCCTGTGTTCCTGGGCCTGCGCTGGATCATTGACCTTCATGTGTAAATGGACTGGACAGTTGTAAGTCCATCCTTCAGGGCTCCACTGAAGCGTTGTCAGCTGTGCACTCACAGGCTGCCAACAGCTAAACAGATAAAAAGGAGACACAATAACGGAGGATGTGGTTTGTTGAATGTCATGTCCAGGATCAGAGACCGGTTCCCTGAGAAATCACTAAGTGACATAGCACCGTAGGATGGCGGTATGTGTCTCTCGGCTCTTGGGAGAACGCCAGCAATAGGACGCGGAATGGAAGCCGGCGTTCAGTCTGTACGGCCTGATACTATATAGTCAAAGTCCTTGGAGAAGTAAGAGTTAATTCTATCCAGCTCTGAAGCCCCGCACCAGAACTTTCCAAATGGATTTTGGGGAACATTGCTAGGATGCCAGGCTTCCTACGTCGTTGAAGCATTCCATTGTACGTCGAAGGTATACAATGTATCGGAAAGGATGTCCCTCTTTTGGCTTCCGTTGGGTCAATGGGGCTTACGAATATGTATGACATATTCACCAGGTCCTATCCTGGCACATATGGCAATTGGGCACGTACAAAGTCAGCAGGCATCCTTTTCCGAAGTGCCCCCATACATACAATAGGAGTACGTCTCCTACTGTGGCAGGTTTGTTGAGTACGGCTGGCAAGACATCTTGGTGGAATGAAGAAGAAAAAAGACTCGTACTTCAATTGTATTCCAAGATTTGTAGTTAAAAGGGGTTTCCCACAATTGACATTTATCACCAGTCTACAGATAAGGTTATAGATGACTGATTGCTGGGGGCCCCGTTGCTGGTATCTCCACCAACTACTAGGACAAGGGGCCCAAATGCACCATTCCTGCACTCTGTGCAACCACAATGATGAGGAGTTAGCATGGGGCAGAAGTCAAGCATGCGCTCTGCCCGTTGATTCATTGCCAATGTAGCTGACAGAAACAGACAAGCGCTCCTAGTCTTAGTATGACGGCCGGTCACGGCCCTCCACCATGTGTCTCACATGGTGCCCAGCCAATATGGGCAGTGATTTGTAGAATTGGTTGGCTGCAACCATAGGTTCTCCTAAGTGCACAGTTGCCAAGAATTCCCTTTTTATTTTTGGGGACCTTTTAGGACCCGTTTTCTGTAACCCTTAGGTTGAGAAACACAGCGTTAATGTACGGTAACACTCCATACACTCAACAAAACCGTAACCATGATATTCTGTGGTCAGAGCTACCATACATTGTATAGTATGACCCTATGAGCATGAAGCACCCATCCAGCTCAGAGGGTGTAGTGGGCTATAATATACAATATACAGGCTCTCATGGAGATACAATAACACCTTGTATGAGACCAGCTTTTATTTTACTCATACGTTTGCGGTCTCACAGGGTACCGGCCACCACGTTATAAAGGGGACACCAGCGGATGTAAGCTTGGGGCAATATCCCCCCTTAAGTCTGCCTGACCAGATGATCTTCCTCCACGCAGCAGTATCTTGTGGAGCTAGATGAATCATTGTCCGAGGTGTTGCTGTTAGTTTATCGGCACCCCTGCAAAACAGACGTTTAGTTCTATGGCTGTATTTGTTGAGCTTGATTTTGGGGCTATATACATTTTAGGAGCTTAGTTCTGGTGCTGTATTTATCTACTGAGGTTGTTTTGTGCTGTATTTATGTTATGAGCTCGGTTCTGGTATTGTATCTGTATATCGAGCTTTGATCTGGTGCTGCATTTCTGTTAAGTTGTTTTTGGTGCTGTATTTATGATATGAGTTTGGTTTTGGTACTGTATTTATTATATGAGCTTGGTTCTGGTACTGTATTTATTATATGAGATTGGTTCTGCTGCTGTATTTATGTTATGGGCTTTGTTCTGGTGCTGTATTTATTATGAGATTGGTTCTGGTGCTGTATTTATGTTATGGGCCTTGTTCTGGTGCTGTATTTAGGATATGAGTTTGGTTGTGGTACTGTATTACATGAGATTGGTTCTGCTGCTGTATTTATGTTATATGCTTTGTTCTGGTGCTGTATTTATGATATGATTTGGTTCTGGTGCTGTATGTATGTTATGGGCTTGGTTCTGGTGCTGTATTTATTATGAGATTGGTTCTGGTGCTGTATTTATGATATGAGCTTGGTTTTGGTACTGTATTTAGCCACTTTGCTGTTATGATATGGGCATGGTACTACCTCGCTGAGTCGGCTTCCTCTCAGTGCAATATATATTGCTTATTCTTCTATGACGGGGGATATTTTACACTAGGGGGCCATCTAACCTTAGGCCGGCGATGTTCATATCTGCCATTCTACTGCCGCTGATTTTGTTGTTGACTTCGCCCAGATTGGCCCAAGTAATATAATTGTCCAAAAATTCCTGAAATTGTGTTGTACATGACAACGCTGGCATACCTATTAATACTATACTGCAGGCCTAATTATACAAACGGGCTGAACAGGCAGCATTCCAGGCTGCTCTTTGTCTAATATTATGATATATACAGTATATTAAGGCACCCGGTAAACTAATCGCTGGGTTATGTTTAATTAAAAATGAAAAAAAAGGAACCCGTTTGACTTGTTTCGCTGCACCTGATAATTTGACCCAAGTTTCCATTATATGATATTATGTAAATTTGCAGATTATCGCATGCAAAGCCACATGCCGGACTCCGGACTCGTTTCTGTAATATATTTATGATTCTGCACTTTGATCAATTTAAATGTAAAAATAAAAAAAATCTGCCATTCCGGTTTGCCATTAACCGGCGTTTATTGCCAGGGCTGGGCTAAATTCCTCTTCCTCAGCTATTAATTACTTTCCAACGTGAATAATAAATATTATGCCACTCCTTCTCGCCTGGCAGCTTGATGCCCAGATCCCGTCACGTGGGCACCGCTTGTGTTTTCCTATGCTTTTATGTCATTTACAGGCGTCGGGACTCGCTGACGCGGGCGCCCGGACGCTTTATCCACTTGTAAGAAGGCTGGGAGCATCCCGACAACATTCTCCCTGAAATCTTCCTGATTTCCTCGGGTGGGATGCTGTCCGACTTTGTGGGGGGGACGAGGACCAAACACGTGGGCAGCCTGGGGGCCAACTGGGAACTTAAAGGGGCCTTGCACACAGGATGGAATATTCCGCAAGAATGTAGTAGAATTTGACCTCTTGCGGAATTTGCAGCACGATTTCGGTGCGGAATTGAAAATTAATCGAATCTCGTTGGCAATTCTGTATCAAAATCCACAGCTACCCTGTTTCCCTGAAAATAAGACATACCCTGATTTTCCAGAATTTTTGAAGATGCAAAATGATTTTTCAGGCTTTTTGAGGATGCTTGAAATATAAGCCCTACTCCAAAATTAAGCCCTGCTAACAGTTAATTAAAAAAGTCAATTTAAATAGTGTCCAGGCAGCTATACATGTAAAAAAGTTAAACCTTTTTGATCAAAAATTAATATAAGACACTGTCTTATTTTCGGGGAAACACGGTAGCAGTACGGCTTTTGGTGCGGTGTTCATAGACGGCGTATTCCGTCCCGTGCGAAAGGTCCTAAACAAAATCTAAGTGGCCTCATGCATCCAAATCCTCAGCAGAGGGGCCCACAGAAGTGTTACTCGCCGTTGGATCTGTATTTTAAGTTGCGCAATTTCGGTCTGTGAAAACAGACTGATTTTGCTGCGCGTGTATTTGCATATCGCATGCGTTTTTGTTGCATATGGTTTTTTCTGTCCACGCACCATATGTCAGCCATTCTTCATGCCTGTGGGGGAAAAAAACCACACACACAAGAAAGCCCGATTTAATATCAGTCTTTTGTTTCTACTGTCCCCTGTCAACATACATAAAAGCACGGTGTCCATGTATGTGACATCCGTGTTCATGCTCTCTAAGGGCGCCTTCACACAGCTGTAAAATTACCGTCTATTACGCGTGCGATGTACGTGTGTCTGATGCGCGGTAATTTGCAGGCGATCGAATACATTGCCCTGCGCTGTTTCGCTCACATTTGCGTGTAAGAATTGCGTAATACGTGAGGGCACATAAAAGCACGCGGCATGTTCTATTTTGCAGCGCATTATGCATGAGAGCCCAGTGTTCTCTACGGGCGCGTAATGAACGACCCGCCGTACGCAATGATACATACGGGCAGAAATAGGACATGCTGGACTTTCTATAAGTCGGCATTATGAACGAAGGTGTGAATACATCAGGTCCCTCTATCGGCCCGTATGGTATCTGTATTCAGTAAGTCAAACATGCAGACAGGGGATATGCCTGTGGGAACGGGCCCTAAATCAGATTTTTGGGGAGAACCCGTAGAATCTCCTGAGTAAGGCCGCAGCGGATGTATTCAGGGCGCCCCGGGCCGAGCGCTGCTTATGGATTCCCTGCAATAACCTCAGGGATAATACAAATGTCAGCCTGACCTCCCGGCCTCTTACCGCGCAGTTTACAGGCAGCGGAGGATTTCGGAAGAACAATACTCCGTATTTTTAGGTACTCCTTCACCGCTTCCTGGTTTTATGCCTCCATAAATCACGCTTTACAGAAGCCGTAATATGTTCTGTGGGGAAAATTATTATTATTTTTTTTTTGTCACCAGGTGAACTTGTAGCTGCGCCAGATAATTGGAAGCCACGCAGGCGAGTTAATTTATAAGTCCCACCGCACCCCTCCTGTGTGCACGGTGCCAAAGTAAAAGCAACAGCGTCTTGCTAGCTGCTCGCCAACCGCCGGTAATGAGCTGCAGCATGCATTTGAGGAAGGGGTTAAACTGCTCCCCCCCACCTCCATATTGCTCGTCCTGAAGTCAGACTGACCGCATGGTCTTCTCAGGCCGATCCGCTTTAGCTAATTAGTAATCTGACAAGAGCTGCCCAGGGGATTAGCTGCTTTATCCAAACAGTACCAACCTGCAGACAAGTCCACCGCTCCCCGGGGTCCGGCAGGTGGGGAATACCTGGGGGGCTGGGGGTTAAAAAATGGGAATGCTTGTTTTTAGGCTGGAATTGGAGGGGGAAGCTGCAGGAGTTAAAGGGTGTCAGTTACAAATCCCTCGAGCAACGCGGCCGGCAATGATGAGCAGATATCCCCCGTGTATTAGATGGGGGTCATCTGGCGGCGGCTGCAGAGGGAAACTTTATTATATATGTTTTTCCAGATCTTAAACTTTCCTTCTGTCCGCTGATTTGTATAAATCTGCGTCCCGCCAGCAAGGTGATCCGGATCCTTAACCCTTGTCCTCAGGCGCTCACTTTCCCCTGCGGCAGGTAGCATTCGCGAGGATGGATAGATGCGCCTTTAATAGTTCTGCCGTCACCTTCTCACACGCTGCGGCTGAGAGCCTAAGTTATTAAACACCGGCGTAATCTCCTAGTTCACCGTCCGGGCACGGCCTTAGCTAAGGAAAGGGCTCAATACGGAAAATTTGGGGGTCTTTTTAACATTAAAATAGGATGAAATGACCCCCTACCAACCAGCACTGCGATCGTGAAGCAGGAGGCTCAGGATGAACAGTGATAAACCCTGCAAGTGAAATGCCGGCTTCAACTTTTTGCAGGGGTGTTCAGATGAATGACATTAAGCCGTATGTCAGAACGCCCCTTTAACATCCTGTAGTACTACATGTGAGGCGCTGAGGTGTCTATGAGATCAGTAGGGTTGGTATTAAGGGTTAGGGTGTATTTAGATGCCAGGAAAAAATCATGCGGGTGTCATTCGTCGCAAGACGCAGAAAACCCGCATAAATAGGCAACCCGTTATTTGCTGCACGACGGGACAATGGCAGCCTGTTCTATTCTCGCGCGAGTATAGAGCATGCAGATGTGCGGCCCCCCCTATATCGCACAGCGCGCGGATGGGGTGTGCAGGTACCATGCAGTGCCAGTCGTGCCGCAGAATGCCAGGCGTGACTTGCTCTCTCCCGTGTGAACGTGCCTTTATTCATAATGTGCAAAAGTTTTAGGCGGGTGCGGAAACCATCCTGGAAAGTAAGAATGTCTTCAGATACAGAAGTGTTAATAGTCGGGCAGCTGAAGTGCAAAGTAACCGAACAGAAGAGAAATGTAAATCCCATCCGTATTCGGTGCGACGCCCTTTACCTTCACAACCGCACCAATTCTTCTAGGTACACTTGCACATTGTTTTTGATGGAACTCGTCAGTAGTGTTGCTTGTTGTGATCACCCATGATTGCATCAACCCAATCTGATTTTTAGGGAAAAAAAACCATTGTCCCTGTGCTTTGAGCCGATCGGACAGATGTGTTGGTGGTGCTGCTGCCCTGCAGCGTTGGGGTTCTGGGTTTGAATCTGACCTTGATGGGGATTTGGACCTGGGACCTCATCAGTGCCAACCACTAGGCCGCTTCCAACACTACCTTCACTGGTGTTCAAGGAGGCCAAATTAGAGATTGTTTACTCCTATTGACTTTAATGGGAGTCGGAACTGGGATTCCTGATTCACAAATATTTTTTTAGAATCAGGTCAGTCACTCCTGACCCAATTATTTCAATAATTGGTCAGCGCTCCTCGTCGGGTAGGTTGTTCCAGACATCTTGGAGAACTGAGCCCGGATCTTCGGTGGATGTCGCTCCAATCCTTCTGTCTCCTCGTGTAATCCCAGACAGGGTCAATGATGATGAAATCAGGGCTTTGCGGTCCAAATCATCACTTCCAGGACTCCTTGTTCTTCTTTACCCTGAAGATAGTTGGTAATGGCATTGGTCGGATGTTTATGCTCGTTGTCCTGCTGCAGAACAAATTTGGAGCCAATCGGCCAATTTTTTGCCCCCCGGTTTCTACG
This sequence comes from Eleutherodactylus coqui, assembly GCF_035609145.1. Lineage (NCBI taxonomy): Eukaryota > Metazoa > Chordata > Amphibia > Anura > Eleutherodactylidae > Eleutherodactylus > Eleutherodactylus coqui. Next base: position 35,385,975 of record NC_089842.1, read on the forward strand.
TTTTCATGCATAGTTCAGTCACTTGGCCTTGTTTCAACATTGTATGTATGGCTTTTTGGCCACAATTCTTCCATGAAGGCCACTTGTGGCCAGACTTCTCTGAACAGTAGATGGGTGTACCCGGGTCCCACTGGTTTCTGCCAGTTCTGAGCTGATGGCACTACTGGAGATCTTCCGATTGTGAAATTTATGAATGAATTTTTCATCTCCTGCACGAAGTTTCCTTGGTCGACTATTGTGTCTAGAGTCCTTAAAGTTGCCCATTTCTTTGCGTTTCCTCAAAAGAGCTTGAACAGCACAACTTGGAACCCCAGTCTGCTTTGAAATCTTTGCCCCGCAGAACCTTACTGATGCAGTATAACTACCTTGTATCTTGTGGCTGTGCTCAATCTTGCCCTGACATATGACCTGTCTAGTTAACTGTCTTCCACAACCTCACCGTTTGTAGCAGAGTTTGACTGTTCTATAAAGCTCACAACAGGTACACAGGATCGGTCCCCGGAGGCTTCCAAACAAACTGCTTCTTTGGACAGATTAGGCATGGTTATAACCAGGCCATAATCGGGGAACAGTTCTCTGAACAGTCAGGAAGCAACCCAGGTTGAAATCTAACAGGGAGGTCATGTAGGGCTCTAGGCCATCCTATATGGAGTACACACTTCTTTTAGTTCCCACGTCAAAGTATTGGAGGGCCACACACAAAAAAAAAAGGCAGGCTTCCGTTTGCTCCCATTCCTGCGCTATTTTTCTATTAAAAGAACGGATGTCTGGCCAGTTTTGTTTGAACCCCCATTGAAGTCAGTGGTAAACAAACTAGTTTCAGCTTTTCTTAAGTTTCTCTCCTCCAAAAACGGAGCGGAGAGAACAAAACCCCGAGCTGACCTGAACGCGGGTGTGAGAGCCGCCTACGATGTTGTGTTTTTTAAAAAAAGCATTCTCACTTTGCAGCACACCTGCCTAAAACTTTTGCACGGCGCTGTAGTTATCATCGTTAACCTCTTGAAGACCAATGTGTTTTTAGTCCTAAACAACCAGACCCTTTTTATCCATGTTAATGCCTGTGCTGATTTAACGACCCTACTATTATTATTTTTTTTTTTTCCTCTGGCTTCCAAAAATATTTTTTGTTGCATTTTTGTTGTGACGCAAAGGGCTGTTTTTCACAGAATTTTCTTTTTTCTTTTTTTTTTGGTTCATCAGATGTAATTTGTACAGTTAGTTAACAATGTGATTAGGGATGTGCCCAGCGCATGCCTACAGGGTGCAGTACGTTGCAGACCCTCCTGGTTCAGCATCCTCTCCTAAGCCCTGGCACTATTCTAATGCACACTGGTTTTTCCACTTTCGTCTGTTTGCTATCCGCTCCCGTTTATTTGGCAATATATATAAATACAAGATAGAACACATTTGCAAGGACTTTTGCATAGAAGTATAAATCCAGATCCACCGAGCAGGATTCAATATGGACAATATGCAGCCAAAGCTCTAAATCAAGTTTTGTTTTTCCGTATGCGCTAAACTGACGACTGCGTACAAAAACCAGCAATCCCGTAGTGAATCTGGGGCCGCAGCTTCCAGCGACGGAAGATTGCAAGCACTTTGGCAGCAACAAGGTTAAATCCCATAATGCTGATATTGGAGGTCACGGCACCTCTTTTTAGTGGTCCATGGTTGTAGATCGCTGTGCCAGCACTTAATAGCTTTTGTTGGCACATGACTGAGTGGGAGAGGAGAGCCCGGCTCGTGAGTGAGATCATGCGTGCACCCCCCCATCCGCCAGCGCTACCAGTTGCCCAGAGTGTCTTCTGGCCACATCATTAACTCGGGCATTTAGATTTCATTAACGGCATCAGACCTAGATGGTATTAAAAGCACCACCAATTATGAAACGCTTATTAATCAACAGAGTAGACCTTCAGCACAAACACAAAGCTTTTAAGGACGTCTTCTCCGCAACAATCCCTGGTCCAGAAGTAATTACGAGGGCCGACAGCGATTAACTAACTCCGTACAAGTCCTCCGACGGAAGGGGTTAAATCGAAGAGGCGCCTTCCAGAAGAAGACTTTGTGAAATAATGCGACTGTAGAAATATGTTGATGGCGGTCGCTGAAGGCTCCCCAACCTATATTTAAAAGCTGAGCCTAGGCCATATTTTTTGGGATAACTGATTTGTATGGTAATTAGACGTGTGAAAAGGTTCCTTCGTTACGTTTAAAACTCAACATAATTTAAGGATCTCTCGGCGCAACATTATTTCATATCGAAAATTAGCAAACACTTACATGCAACCGTCGCACGAAATCTGCCAGACAAAGACCCCGCGCCCTTTGTCTCAAGGAGGGACCGTTCTCCCGGCTTTTGTTGGCTTTTTACCCAAATTTGTTGGGTTTTTTTGGGGGTTTTTTTGATACGTAAGGCTTGAAGCTATTGCTCTCTGTTATCTGCCATATATATATTTCTGTAGGGATGAAGTGCTAGCTATAGATCTATAGACTCTGAGAGCTGATGTTTTATTATGGGGTTTAAATTCTCTGTCTTTAAGAGATGCTTTTTAGGTTCTTAAGTCGCATTGTTTCTTGATACATACTAGTAGGTGGAAGCTGTTGTCCTCTGTTATCTGCCATTGCCTGCTAAGACGGTGCTGGCTATAGACCTATAGACTCTGAGAGCTGATGCCTTATTATTGGCTGTTAATGCTCTGTTGTTTGGAGGTTCTCTTTTGGAGTGATCGATGACACTATAAGTTTTCAGAGACTTTATTTCTGGATATGTGAAAGTACGTGAGGCTTGGCGCTATTGTCCTCTGTTATCTGCCATGCTGCATATTATTTGCTAGGACATTCTATTGGGAGGAAGTCTTAGCTGTAGACTTATAGCCTCTGAGAGAGAAGGTTTTGTTATCAGTTTTTAATGCTCTGTGATGCTTTTTTAGGTTATCAGTCACATTGCTTCTGGATATTTACAGGTACGTGAGGCTTGAAGCTATTGTCCTCTGCTATCTGCCATACTGCATTCTACATATTATTTGCTAAGACCTTCTATAGGTTTGAAGGGCTAGCTTATAGACTCCGAGAACTACATTTTTATTGTTTTTTTAATGCTTCTTTTTTTTCCCTTAGAGGCATTTTTTAGAAGTAGTTGGTGTTTTTTTTTTTTAGGTTTTTAGTCTCATTATTATTTTTTTATATGAAGAAGTACATGAGGCTTTAAGCTATTGCCCTCTGTTATCTGCAGTACTGCTGCTCTGCCACATATTTGTCTGAGACGTTCTATAGGGATGGAGTGCTAGTTATAGACTCTGAAAGCTAAAGTTTGCTCTATTACTGGCTTATAGTGCTTTGCCCTTTTATTTTTTTATATATATATATATATATATATGACCACATTTGGGTGTAAACCTATAGATACTACACCGAGGGCTTGTACCCCCAGCGGGTGTCGGGGCAGCGCCTGCTCAGTGGGCACTGGCCGTTTGTCAGCTCCATCAGGCATAAAATGTGCTTCTCAGAAATTACAGAGCCGATCGTCACTGGGATTTAATTTGGGAACGGCAAAAGTAAATAATTCTAGTGAAGTTCCACCTTCTGTCTCTTTGCGGCAAATGTTTAGCATCTGTCTTCTGTCTGCTGTGTGGCTTGTAGCCCCGGTTGGCACGAGGAGGACTCTAGATATTTTCACTCTTTACAGCTGGCATAATCCAGCACTTAACTTTGTATCAGGCAGCTAAAATGTGACATTTACTGCTGTTCTGAAAGCTACAGGCGCGGGTCCCGGGGATGTTTGTTCCGTGCGTTTCGGTTTTTAATATCACAAAGGGAACCTATAGGCACACGACCCTTCTAGCTAGAGCCACCTTGTTCTGCATTGGGGGCACTACTACTGCTTCGCATTGAGATGCCCCAGTTTGTGGCCTCGTTATTTTGCCACCTGTTAATAGACAGAGTTGGCATTTTTTTTTTCTGATAGTCGTGGCATGGAAAATATGCCATGGCACCACGTGAGAGCATGTAGGAGGCTTGTAGGCATTAGTCATGGCAATTACTGATGGATCGTGTCAGGAACCGATTAGTAGCATGATGCCACGGCCTAGAAGACGTTCATGTTGACATCTACCTCTTGCGGTTTAAAGGGTTAAAAAGATACTTGGAGATCAGGATGTTCAATTTAAAAAAAAAAAAAAACTTAAAAAAAATGGAAAAATTAAAAAAAACTTTGTAATAAGAATAGCTCCTGAATTTTGCTCTTGTCCCCTGCCACATTTCTTTTTTTTATTTATTTTTTTATTTTTTATTAAATGGGCATTGAAAGGCCGCGGTGACGTTGCACATTGGCATAGTCATGTGACAAAGGTTGGTCAGTTCCTAGTGATTTGACATCAGCCATTGGCCAACAAGATCACTGTGAACACGGCATTGGGGCGTTTGCAGACTGGCAGCAGAAGGAGGATTCACACGGGTGTTTATTACAGGCTCAAAAAGTTTTTAAAAAGTTTGCAACTCGACAGCTCCTCCATGTGCTGCTTAACAATATCCGCAGCGTTTCCGTGGATCCACGGATAAGTTGTATATTTCGTGGTTGATTAACTCTGTGTTTTCCACACAGAAAACCTGCTCTCAAAAATCTCCTGTTGCAGATTTGCTGCGGACTTTGTTGCAGTTTCCATCCTCTCCATTGAAGTCTATAGTAGAAATCTGCACGTTTTCTACACTGTATCCATTGCTAAAACGGACACGCTGCCGACTTAAATTCTGCATCACAGGCCAATTTCCGCAGTAATTTAGTACGAATTTTTCCCAAAGTGAGTGACGAGACATTGAAAATCTCATCCACATTGCTGCTAATGCAAATGCTGCGGATTCTCCATGTAGAAAATCGTGCAGCAAATGCAGCCGTTTGAACGTGACGTTATGGTGACTTCACGTGACGCAAGTGCCCTAAAGTTGCTCCAGACAATCTGCAGCATTTACAGTACAAGCCGTGCTGAGAAGTATTTACAAATCCCATCCACAGGGAGCAGAAAAATTCTGTGTGTAATCTGCAGCATATTTGGAATATTTGTCAAATTCTCATCCTGCGGCCGTCCGTGTGATTTGGGTTTTGACAGCCGATTTTAACCATTTCAAAGGTTTAAACCCGCTGCAAATTTATAGCTAAATCCACAACATTTGGTCCTTGCGTAATTGCAAGGAGATTCCGCATTGGTTACTGTTACTCTACAACCAAACGAATGGGGGAAAAAAGATTTATGTGGAGAAATCACATTTTCTTCCCATTTGTATATTGAAATTTTTTTTTCCCTTACAGAGGTCATTGTGCCCTTGGATAGAAATGGCAAGTAGCCAAGTGTTTAAAGGGTTATTTGTGAGATGAATTGGCCATTTGGGTAACCTCGGTTAAAGGGCGCAGAAAGCAAATCTGTATGTTGAAAACTGTCTAGGTATTCCACCCAACCCGTAGCAATGTCCTCCATCGAAACTCCTGCAGATTATATGAAAATACCCTGCAGTACTGAAGACGTGTAGAAAGTGTCCCCTGGTTGTGCTGCAATCGTAATGTCTATGGTCTCCTTCCCTGTTTTGGGAAATATATTAAAATCTTTATTAAAGTCATCACTGCAACTTAAAGGGATTGTCCAGCCGCAAACTATTGACTCGCCTATCTGCATGATGGCTCATCAATAGTAGATCAGCACGGATCTGTCGCCCGGAATCCCTACCCACTGTCTGTTTTTTGAGCCAGTGTGCTTGTGCACAAGTAGACAGCCCCGTTCCCACTGCAGTGGCAAGGTTTGGTATTGCAGGCCAATTAGCCATTGAAATTAATAGAAACTCGCTTTAAGCCAGTGTTTGCTGATAGGAATTTTGCAATTGATCTCTGATGACCAGAAGGGGGTGCTGTCTTTTGGTTAGGTCAGCCTACCTCAGCTGAAGAAATAAATTAGTGGTATTCTCTCCTATTGGCTATTTCAACTATTTGGGGTCCTTCTTGTGAAGTAACTTCTTTTTTGTAGTGATACAGATAAATCCTATGACAGAAGCTGCTCGGACTTCGTGTATTTCCCCTTTAACCGGAGCTTCGTTGTTCTGGAGATCTCCTTTTGCTCTCTTTATCGTTTCCCACTTGTTCCTAAATAATTGATGATGGTGAAATGGTCGTTATTGGTTTTCTTTTGCAATATTAGTAATGTACATTATAAGTGGCTGCAGAGCTTCTGTTCTCCAAACCACACAACGAGGAAGGTTCTGATGTCTTGGGTTGTCCAAGTCGGCGGCTCAAACTCTGAGGTTTAGAATAGGAAAGCCTCCTAAGTGTAAAGCCCTTTCTATAGGTAGATGACCAAGGAAGCGTTCGGCATAGAAACCTTCTGTTCTTTCCGTGCTTCCATGTACTCCATGATGACTTCCAGGACAAGGTTGATGCTTACCTCCTTTACCGATGTAACCTGCAATGTGAGTCCTACGGTACAACAGAATGGGCACATTCAGAGGACCCGTCTCCCCTGCACCGTGTAAGCCTCCACATGATGGGCAGTTTGCTTTAGCCCATGACATTAGCGAGGCTTAGTCGGCTAATATTCACGAGGCCTGTCTGACAGGTGGAAGGTTCGGTTTCTCGGTGGAAATATGAATATCATGTGAGTCCACAAAAATACTTGCAGCCTTTCAATTTCTATGCTATATCCGTGACACGAGTGGAAAAAATGTACAGAGTAATCACAAACTCAACATAGCTGCATAGAGCCTCCTTTAGGGCACTTTACAAGGGGCACAATATTCATCAAGGCACTGTGAAATAATCCATACCAAAATCTGCTTGTCAAATCTACAGATTTTGATGCAAAATTGAAAATGGTGGAATTCTGCAGGCAATTCTTCAAAATCTGCATAATTCCCATCTAATTTCCTGTACTGATCCTGAGTTACATCCTGTATTATACTCCAGAGCTGTACTCACTATTCTGCTGGTGGAGTCACTGTGTACATACATTACCTATCCTGTAGTGATCCTGAGTTACATCCCGTATTATACTCCAGAGCTGCACTCACTATTCTGCTGGTGGAGTCACTGTACATACATTACCTATCCTGTACTGATCCTGAGTTACATCCTGTATTGTACTCCAGAGCTGCACTCACTATTCTGCTGGTGGAGTCACTGTGTACATACATTACTTATCCAGTACTGATCCTGAGTTACATCCTGTAGATCTTTTTATTATAAAAGTGAAAAACATAACAATAAACAGAACATAAATATCGCTCACTTGGCATAAGACAAACATAAAACCAAAACCAAATCATCACTTGCGTTATCCGTACTTTGCCTTACTGCAGGACAAAGGGGACAAAAGCAAAAGGTCCATCTGGTCCAAATAATACACACCGCACACTACACCAACCTGCACTCCAAAACTACACTCACTCATCCTCACCAATACATATACGCTACATACTACATATAACAATAAACCCACATGTGAGAAAACATCCCTAACTCACAGGATCCAGCCTGAAATCCCCAAAAAAGAAGAAAGAAAACGACTAATAACCAAAGTAATTATATAATAACAATAATGCAAATAACAAAAGTAGTAGCAATAAGAACAACCCAATACCTTTTTTTTTTTTTTATATATTTTTTGCAAGTTTTTTTTTTTTTTTTTTTTTTTATGCCCACCACCTAAAAAATAAAACCTTACATAATCCTAAACTAACCCTATATCCAGACCAAACCACCACACACCCCAAACAACCCCCTACGGTGCAGCCTGGGAGCCACGCCTGCATCCCAAGTCCGTGCTCAATGTCTATGTCCAGGACGAGCCGAGCTGCACCGCATACACACACCCTGCCCGCCGCAGCCTGAGGGCCACGCCCGCACCAACAGTCCGTGCCCAGTGTTCATTGTCCGGGACGTGTCAAGCTACGGCTGAGGCATAAATCCCCCCCCCCTCCCCCCAATAAACCCCCACCCAACCTATCTATAACCCCTAACCCTATATACAAAACAAAACATAACATAACATATAACATCTCTTATACTACACAACTACAAACCAACACTACATATTAGTACCCGAAAGCCTAAGGTTCAGTTACCTGCAGCCGTACATACCTGATCTTTGACCGAAAACAAAAACTCTACTAGTGTCACACACAGCCCTCCACCAGGACTGGATATGATAAGCCGGGCACCGACCAAATAGAGAAACACTATCCCTATAGTTAATCTGTCCCTACAATGTCCCTACTCCTTCCCTAAAACTTACCCTCAGAGAAACTGTCCCTACCTCTCCCTATTCTGTCCCTACAAAGACCCTATCAATAAGAAGACTGTCCCTAACGAAATACAAACCCTCTCCATAGGAGAGAGGCCTTAGTCGTGCCCAACCTCTCATAATCCAGAGAGCGCACCTTCACCAGGTCACCCAGGATGTTTCTATTCACCTCATCCACGGGGAGGATTTTCTCTTCCGTCGAAACTAGACACCGTGCGTTCCAAATGTGAAACCTAACCACTAGGCTGACTAAGAATAAAGTGCACCGGTCCCTGCGACCAAGGTCCCCAAATGCCCCATAGACCCATTCCGCATACGAGAGGCGTGCCAACCTGGGCCAACCAATGGAGGCTCCCACCCGTTTGTACACCTCTGTATTAAAGGGACACTGAAGCAGGAAATGCTCCATGCTTTCCAGTACGTCGCTGCACTCCTGGCGGGGGCAACCCCTATCCACCAGTGGCCTGCTCTTCAAGTTGCCCCTTACATACAGTCTCCCGTGGAAACAGCGCCAAGTCAAGTCCCAAAACTTCAAGGGGATCCTGTCAGAATTCAATAAACGTAACCCTCCCTCCAGGTCCCGACTTGGGCAGTCCTTGAGCGCCAGGGGCTTCTGGAAATGGGTCAACAGAACCCTCTTATCGAGGAGTTTCCTCGACAGAGTTCTGATCTCCCACATCCCCAGACCCCACCGACGTATCATCTTCAGAACCACGGTAGCGTAAGCCGGAAGATGCCCGTGCGGCGTGCGAAGATCCTTCACTCGCCCTCCTGTCTCCCATTCCTGGAAGAAAGGCCGAAGCCATCCCCAACAGGAGAATACCCACGGAGGAGCCCTCTCTTGCCAGAGGTTGCCTATATTGATCTTAACAAAGGTGTTTACGAGAAACACCACGGGGTTGACCATAGATAACCCCCCTAGTCTCCTCGTGCGATATGTGACATCTCTCCTAATTAGGTTCAACCTGTTCCCCCACAACATTAGGAAGAACAGGTTGTAGACCCGGGTCCAGAGAGGCTCTGGCAAAATGCATACGCTGCCAAGGTAGATGAATAAAGGGAGCAGGTATGTTTTGATCAGGTTAACCCTTTCCCGAAGGGTCAAAGACCAACCCTTCCACTGGGCCACCTTCTGAGTGGCACCATCGAGCCTGACCACCCAATTTTGCATGGGGTAATCTCCCCGGCCAAATTTGATGCCGAGAACTTTAGCCGAGTCCTGGGGCACTGGAAGGGTGTCCGGGAGACCAAATGTAGGATCTCCCCTTCCTAACCAGAGACTTTCGCACTTATCCCAGTTGATGCCGGACCCGGATGCTTCCGAGTAGCGATCCACCTCTGCCATCACGTACTCTGCCTCCCCCCTCGAGGACACAAAGACGGTGACATCATCAGCGTACGCTGCCACCCTGAGGGCGGCTTCCGGCACCGCCCGATCCATCCCGACCCCCGCCATAGGCCCACCATCAATCATCCTAAGGAAAGGATCAATGGCAAACACATACAGCAAGGGGCTCAGAGGACAACCCTGACGGACGCCAGACCCAACCTCAAATGGGTGGCCGACCCAACCGTTCACTAGCGGGAAAGTCTCAGCCCCCGCGTACAATGTCTTGAGCCAATTGACAAACCCCACTGGCAGGCCATATCTCAGAAGAACAGACCAGAGGTACTCGTGATTAACCCGATCAAACGCTTTGGCCTGATCCAAGGACAGCAGGTACCCCTCCCAGTGACCAGCCCTACCCTGCTCCACTGCCTCCCGGACACCTAGAACAGCACTAAAGGTGCTACGGCCTGGAACAGAGCAATGCTGGGCGCCCGAGAGGAGCCGGGGTGCAAACTTGACCAGCCGATTAAACAGCACTTTTGCCAGAACCTTCCTGTCCGTATTGAGAAGCGCTATGGGACGCCAGTTCTCAATACGGCTCGAGTCTTTACCCTTTGACAGAAGGATCAAAGCCGACCTCCTCATTGACTTTGGGAGAGTGTCCGAGGAAAGACACTCATTGAAAACCTCAGTCAAGAGGGGACTCAAGAGGTCCTTAAAGGTCTTATAGTACTCAGATGTTAAGCCATCCGGTCCTGGCGATTTTTTGAGCGCAAGCCCATCAGTCGCCAGTTTAACTTCCTCTATGTTGATCTCCTCTGTCAAAACATTAAGGGAGAGGTCATCCCCTGGCTCAGGAACAGCTTCAGCCAGGAAAGCCGACATCACATCTCGATCTAGATCCCTCTTCCTCAAAAGGTGCGAGTAGAAGGATCTGATGACTTCCAGAATCCCTGATCTGGACCTGTTCAGAGATCCCGTACCGTCGATCAGTCCAGTGACAACTTTACGATTCACTGACATCTTGCAGTTTCTGTAAGGGTCAGGTGAGTGGTACTTCCCGAAGTCCCTCTCAAAAACCAAAGATGCGTGCCTATTATACTGGCACCCTTTGAGCAAAGACTTCACTCTGGAGATCTCCTCGCGGCTACCTCCAGTCGAGACGAGATGTTCGAGTTTCCTCCTCAGGCCCTGATAAAGACGATACTTACTCAGGCTCCTGAGGCTAGAGAGCTGGCGGAAGAACCTCGCAGCCCTGATCTTGAACATCTCCCACCACTCTGACTTACTGCTACAAAGATCCAGTAATGGTACCTGGCTCTGCAGAAAATCCTCAAAGGACTGTCTTATCTCTGCTTCCTCCAGGAGTGATGAATTCAGCCTCCATAAGCCTCTACCCATCCGGGGGGTCTCTGCAACATTCAGGGAAAACAAAATCAGACAGTGGTCGGAGAATTCCACCTCAACAACAGAAACTGGTGAAGAGATGGCTTCCTCCTTCAAATAAAACCTATCTATTCTAGACCTGCACTCGCCTCTATAATAGGTGAAACCCGCGTGGCCTGGGGTGTGCCGGATGTGGACATCCACCAGGCGAGCTTCGCTAGCTATGCTATTAAGCGCGACGCTATCATAAGTCAGCTTGCCTAGGGAGCCTCCCCTGTCACGGGTCCTCGTGACTGCGTTAAAGTCACCCCCAAAGATCACCTGCCGACTAGTAAAAAGGTACGGCTTGATCCTCATAAAGAGATCCTTGCGGTCCCGCTTGGTTTGGGGACCATAGATGTTGATTAGCCGAAGCTCTTGTCCCTTCATGAGAACATCCAGGATCAGGCACCTCCCTATTTCTAACTCAATAACCCGTCGGCATTCAACTGCTGCGGTAAAAAGTACCGCCACTCCGCTATATGGCTCGGCCGCAAGAGACCAATAAGATGGACCAGACCTCCATTCCCTCCTTGCCTTGTGCACAGCTGCCAAATTTGGCAGCCTGGTCTCTTGCAAAAACAAAATGTCGGCTTCAACGCGGCCGAGAAAATCAAAGGCCGCAAATCTAGCCATATCAGACTTAATGCTGGCAACATTAATGGATGCCAGCGTCAACGGAGCGGGTGCCGCCATCATTGGTGATTGAGTTAGATGGCTTTCTTCTTCCCACCCCCCTTCTCATCAGGGTCTGAGGATGACCCCTTGCCACGTTTCTTGGACACTGAAAGGTCCATGGCAAGGGGCTCCTCAACCTCGTCCTCCTTGCCACTGGGCTCTGGGCCAGCCCTCCCCCTGGATGTCACCAATCCCCCACAAGAGGAAGGCTCAGCACCCCCTGTAGGCCTCACGCTTGTCCTAGGCACCTCTCCCTCCGAGGACGAGAGAGCTTGGTACCTGTTGGAGAGCCCAACAAGAGGAGAGTTTGGATTGCCTTCCTGCACCTGGCCCGTTGCAGGGGAAGATTTCCCTTCCCTTTTTTTCATTTTCTTGGAGCCCTGCTTGCGCTTTTTCTTTTGCCACTCATCCTTGCCCTCACCCACACTTTCATAGTGGGAAGAATCTGAGTAAGTGGCATCCTCTTCCCTTTGGATCCTCCTGACCTCCTCATCCAGCTCCCTGTCCCCTGGAGCCTCAGCCACATGATTTGCGTCCGGAGCAGGGGCCAGCATTGACCCACCTGCCACCTGGGTTTCTACCAGCTCCCTGCCCCTTCCGCGCTTCTCTTGGCACCTTAGCTTGGCTGCCCCAGCATGTTTGTTCTTCCTTGGCTCCTGGGCTCCATCGCCTCTGCTGGTCCCCTCCCCTGCAGAAGCAACCTCACGGCTCTCCTCCGCTGGGGCCATGATCGCATTGGCGAAAGAGCGTGGACAGCGACTGAATGGGTGACCGAGGTCACCACACAGGTGACACCTAATCTCTGCACAAGATGCCGCAAGATGACCTACCTCGCCACACAGAGCGCACTTAATGACGTTACAGGCTGCACTCAAATGTGTGGGGTCGCCGCACTTGTGACAGAGCTTCGGCTGCCCCTGGTAGAAGGCCAAGATACGATCCCTGCCAAGGAAGGCCGCGGATGGTATGTGGGCCACCGAATTCCCTGAACGCTTAAATTTCACCATAAACGTCCCGGCTCCGGACCAGATGCCGTGTTCGTCCCGGTTCTTATTGGGCATATCCACCACCTCTCCGTACCGACTTATCCAAGTCATGATATCATAACAAGAGAGGGACTCGTTACGAGTCAAAACGGTCACTCTCTTGACTCCAGTCTGGCGGGTTACCACTTGTGCAGCGAAACCGCGCCAGCCGGGCTCGTCCTTCATCAGCTCATAATTCCCCCAGAAGAGCTCCAGGCCCTCCGGGCGAGCAAAGCTGATGTCGAACTCAGACGTGCCATGAGGATGGATCAGGGCATAGATGTCATTTGCCCTGAAACCCATCTTCAGCAGAAGCTCCACCACCTTACTCCTGGATGGGCACGCGTCATTGCCTCTCCACTGAAGACGAGCCACATTCCTACGGCCAATGTCCTGCCCGGTTGTCGGCAGGGACCAGACAGTCTCCCCCCTTTGTTCTCGGAAGGCACCAAGACCATGTCTCTCCACCCAGAGAGACAAATCCACAACTCTGCCCCCTACATTCATCGAGCTCTCCCCCCTCCTCAAGGCCTCCAGGAGGCGCTGTTGCAAAACGCCGTCCCCAGAGCCCAAAGACAAGGAGGACGCCTCTCCCCTCCCTCCAGCGGCGACACTGGCATAACTTCTACCAGATGTTGTCGCCGCTGGAGGGGCGACTGGATCCTGACCCACGCCCTGACTACCCTCCGAAGCCCCACCCACCCGTAAACAAGGTGGCATACTTGCCGGGGAACCGGGGACAGCTGTTCCTGCAGGAACAGGGGCAGCAGGAACAGGGGCAGCAGGGGTACCAACAGCCGCATCCGTTACCTCACTCACTTCTCCATTCGCTGCTGGACCAGGACCCATGTAATCTTTACCATTAACTTTCCCTTTATGCCCTGAGGGCAAGTCCATGGCACTTCCGGTGGGTGGCTGAAGATGCACTTCAACATTTCTCTGGACATTGGTGGCTGTAGCTCCGCCCACCTTAGCCACTCTAGGAGTTGTAGTTCCTCCAACTTTCCTTGCAGGATCTTTACCATGTGTGGGAGGGTCGGCAGACCCAGCCACCACCCCCTGCGCCCCCTCCGCACCGGAAAGGCGCTTTAGGGACACAGGGGGGACAGCTAAGCCACCACCGGTGGGACCTGGTGCCGGATCACGCCCCCCTCCCACTGGGACGTGACCAACAGCGCCAGCACCTCTGGACTGGCCGCGACTCTTCGCTTTCCCAATGCTCTTCTCCACCTCCTTTACTCCTCCATTCCCACTACTAGCACAAGCGGGCTTGGAGTTTTGGGCCGCATTAACCCTCTCTTCCCCAGTCCCCTGCACCGGACCCACCACAGAGCCCGGGACTAGGAGCTCAGGGTTACCACCCTGGTTTGACTTTGCAGCCAAACCAGAGTGCTTGGTGACATAAACAAACTTTTCTTCAATATACGTTTTTTCCTTTTTCCTCCTCTTTTTGCTTGAGGTCTCCGGGGGTAAATCATTCCCGAAATAGCAAGACTGCAGCCTCTCTGGGGACTCTTGCAGCTGTATCTGCCGCATTATCAGCGCCCCCTCTCCACTACTGCTGCAGCTATCATCAGTGTCCTCTGAATCCGACTCGCCTGATGTGGAGGGCAGGCTGACCTGTTCAGCTGGGATGCTGGGCCCTGTAGTCCCACCTGGCAGTGCTGATTGCTGCTCTCCAGAGCACCCAGCTCGACCATCCTGAGCAGCATCGGATTCCACCGAGCTGCTGCTGCTGGAGTGCCTGGCAGAGCGCTCTTTAATAGCAGCGCTGCTCACTGACGCCATTTTGCTGAACCTCTCGTCATTTAACAGTTTTTCTTTGAAAGGCCCACTTCTTTCCAGGATCCTTTCCCTCTCCTCCGCATAAAACTCAATGGCCTCCTCACAGGCTTCAATCTGCCGTGATATGGCCAGTTTCCTGGTACGGGATTTTGCCCGCTTCGCATCATGTCGGGCAGCGTGCAGCTCCTGCGTATATTTATTCAGCTGCCTCCCGACATGTCCATAGTCCTTCATATATTTGGCGATACGGGTTGCCACATCCGTTACAGACTCGCCCTCCCTGCGATCAGCCCAACTTGCCTGCAAACGTTGTTTTGCCGCATGGTCCTCCACTCTCTTCCTCTGGCTCCGAGTCATCTTGGGCTCCTCCAGGGGAGTCAGGGTGACATTGCTGCCACTCTGACCTGATCTTCTCCCCTCCTGGGGTGCAGTCCTCCCTCCCCCTGACCGAAGCCAGAGGGAGGAGGTCCGGGACTCCATGGCTGGAGCAAGCCCAGCACCTGTAACCTTGGCTGGGTAAGATTCCTCTCACTGCTGACCACACCCTGGATCCTGCAGAGCTCTCACACACCCAACCTTCTCCAGAGATGCACTCACTATTCTGCTGGTGGAGTCACTGTGTACATACGTTACTTATCCTGTACTGATCCTGAGTTACATCCAGTATTATACTCCAGAGCTGCACTCACTATTCTACTGGTGGAGTCACTGTGTACATACGTTACTTATCCTGTACTGATCCTGAGTTACATCCAGTATTATACTCCAGAGCTGCACTCACTATTCTACTGGGGGAGTCACCGTGTACATGCATTACTTATTCTGTACTGACCCTGAGTTACATCCTGTTATATACTCCAGAGCTGCACTCACTATTCTACTGGGGGAGTCACTATGTACATGCATTACTTATCCTGTACTGACCCTGAGTTACATCCTGTATTATACTCCAGAGCTGCACTCACTATTCTACTGGGGGAGTCACCGTGTACATACATTGATTATCCTGTATTATACTGCATACTGCGCTCACTCTTTTGCTGGTTGCTATTGGAAACAGTCAACAAACTTGTTGACAGACACACCCCTAACAATGTAGCTAAACTCTGCAATGTCTTGCTATGAGCTGTACTGTAATATCCCAGGATGCGAAGGGTTTCCGTATAGAGAATGAATAAAAAGGGGTGTTTGAACATTTGGGCCCAGAACTTGCAGAAGTTTAAACTCTGCACATTAATGAAGACCAGCTATGAATGAAGGTAGTTCCCCGTGTCCCCGGCCCTGAAGATTGTGGGTGGACCTTTTGGTATATGAAATATATTCAGGACATGGAAAGGGAACGGCCCACAATGCCCATTGCTCTCCTCCCCCTTTACTTCCTGTGAAGAGCAGATTCGGAGTCTTCCTTAGCAGCGAGGTTCTTCATCCCTGTTAAGCTACCCTCTGCATTAATGTAATGGCCATTCTGTGTGCTGAACAAATATTCATGGGAATGGTAAATTATTCATGATGCATCAGTTGTGATGTGCTACATCTATAGGTCCGGCTACTCTGCATTGCTTCCGTCCACAATGTGGTGGCTGTCCCTAAGTCATATCCACTGTTCTTCCACTGTAAAAACCGTTGCCCCATCATTAAATAGATCAGGGTACTCAGCTGGCGGACTGTGGTCTGATTGCGGCCGTCAGATCCCGTAGACCTGCTGTCATAGACTCATTGGTAGCGGGTAGTGCCCCCAGAATGCATCAGTGACGACAGGTCTGTTAATGGGAGCAGAACTACACAATGTACTAGTGCTGGCCAGTGTCAGGAAATGGAGACAATCCGGGAGCTGTAGCCTGGTCTGGGGTCTGAATTTAATTTTTAGGGGTCTATTTTGGGGTTTTACTTTTAGAGGCTGGTTTAGGGTCTTAGTAAAGGGAACCTCTCCTCCCCTTTGAGCTCAATAAGCTACGTGAGGGAACGGGGAGTCTAAGGAGCTGTTTGATACTTACAGGTGCCCCGTTCCAGCACTGTGTCCACATGAAGTTGGCGCGCACACAGCGCGACTCTTTTCAGCCGTCTCTGCACATGCGCACTTCCATTCATCTCTTTGGGAAAGCACACGCACCATGTGCACCACAACTTCACATGGACCCAGCACTGGAATAGGACACTCGGAGTGTCAAACAGCCCGATGGACTCCTCGTTCCCTCACCTTTTGATACACATGACCTAGTTTATAGGGCCCAAAGTTCATGACAGGTTCCATTTTAAAGGGGGTTTCCAAGGAAATACTATTGATGACCTATCCCCAGGATGCGTCATCAATATTTGATCAGCTGGGGTAGACCCTAACTGGTTGGGTGCCAACTCTCATTACTGCTACACACTGGAATATGGAGCAAAAGCTGCTGCTTTGACCCCTGTGTAGCGGCCAGCGCTTGATTTTAATGAGGCCTGCAGTTACAAGCAGTGAGCGCTATACAGGGGTTGGAGCAACCAATGCAAATAGCTTTCTGCCCAGGAAAGAGCAGCACATGGCAGTATAGCTGAGAATACGCCTGCTGCAGAAGAAGGGATTACATTATCAGCTGCCAGAGGAGGAAAGAGACTGATTCTGCCTAGAGCTCATCCCCAACAGTTCCTAGTGGGACACAAGCAAAAATGATGGGAAAGGTAATTTTTGTGCTAGAAACACTTTAAAGCAGCTGTCAACAACTTTTCAGGACTTTTGTAGTGTTGGGGGGGGGGGGGGGGGCACGCGTACAGCGATGAGGGGTGTTTTACCGCTACAGTGCATTGCAATCGCAGAAAAATCGCTGAAAAAGCTAATGCGCTGTAGGTTTGACTTATTCTGCCCTATCCCGAACTCACCCATGTAAATACACATGGATTTCTGCAAGCCGCGATCAGACGGATAGGACCGCGGCAAAATAGCTTACAATAGATCGTCCGCGTGTGAATTTGCCCAACTAGCTTCATCTGAATGCTCAATCTATCTTTTGCACAAGTCCTTATTTTTACGGTTTCACCATGCTGATTTAGTCCGCGGAGCGGCTCTCTACTGACACTGTCTAATTCTAGGACATGGATAATCAAGTCCTGCCTACTATGTGCTGATGTCGGCCCCGTTAACCTCGTGCCCCGGTGCTTCATCACCCCCATCCTCTCTCGCAAATAACGGTAATTCTCCATGTCCTCTTGTTTCCTCTTCTAACTTGATCTATGTACATAACATAACACTATTATCCCGCTACATAATGCTCTGTGGTGCTATGTACATATGACACTATTAACCTCGCCCTTGTATATTGTGTCCTCAGTGTATACTGACACTATTAACCCCATCTCCTTCCCTTTCATCTGCATGCACATCCTTCTCTCTACGCCTCCGCTGCCAGCACGGACCTGCGCCGTTTGTGTGCGGCCCGTGTGATAGAGAGCCGCGAATGATGTAAGAAATATGGCGTCTAAAGCCACCCGGCGATGCAAGCAGCTGTCCTCCATAAACCGTGTCCACTTCTTGCATACATCACAAACGCATTGTAATAAACCTGACCGTACGCAGACGGAAGCGCACTGCAGCCGCACGCAGTTTATTACTCCAGCGTTTGCACCCAGGGAAGCAGCAGCTGTTTTAACCCAGAAGGAATATGGAAAGTTTGTCTCCTGCAGCGAGCAGTCCCTTCCATGTGGGGTTGTAGCAGGCGGAGGCGAGCTGTCCAACGGCTGATCACATGGCATGCCAAGTGTATTAAATTTTGCAGACATTTTAACAGCAATATGCTAGATAGTTGGGTGTCCCCTGAGGCTGCCGGATTTTTTTATATCCTTCATAGAAGGTCAAAGCCCTTTCCTGGCTACTTGTCCTTCTGCTCAGTCTCTCCCTCTCTCTCTCTCTGGTCTTCCTATCCCTCTGTCACATATCGCTTCTTCCTTTTATTCTCCAGCTTTTTATTGTTTAACCTTTCTTCCCCCCGATCTTCGGAGTTGACATCTTGCAAAACCCCCGGAGTCCACTTCTTTATCCAGAACACCTTTTCTATCCGGGTGTCCTTTGCCGAGTTACTCTTTGCTTCGATGAGGTGGTCTAACTGGTTTAGGGGGTATATGGCAGAGCTGAACATGGCATGATCCCCCCTTCTGCAGAGCGTGCCTCTCGTATCATGCTCTTGTTCTACCGTTCACATCAATATGCTTTGACTCTTCCTTTTACTCCCCGTGTCCCTCTCTATCCACCTCCCGCTTCCCTTCCTTTTTTCTTTTCTCCAGAAGAAGAAGGCAGGAAGAGATTCCATCTGGCATATGAATAATTGAAATGGCTCAACTTGGTTCCTGTTGCTGTTGTTTGCTCTGAGTTTTCCTCATCTCCCACCTCAGCCCCCCCTTTGTATGACATCTCCCCGCAGGGCACAGTGGCGCTGGCGTTGGGTGGAGGGGACGCGTGGTGACTGACGGCTGCTGCTGTTGGGAAAGTTGATACAAATGTTGCGTTCTTGTCATTTCATATAAAAAGCAAAAAACCTAAAAGGAGGAGGAGGAGGAGGAGGAGGGAGGAGCGGAGTTTTATCGACAATGGCTCAGCTACTTCAAACACTTTTTTGACACTTACCCGTCACACAAGTCTGCGTTGTGCCAGCGCTCGACTCCTTGTATTCTCATCGGACAAGGCCGATGCACAATATTCCCATAAATGTAGTAGATAATGCCTGGAGCTCCTGCAGAACTTCTTTGTAAGTTTTTAAAGGGGTCCTTTATTGGGCTATTATAGCCGGATGATGCGCCGCAGTAAACTCGCTCCGTTCGCTGTAAGCTTGTTTAGACCAGGTTCTTGTATATCCAGCCATTGCTTGTGTTTTCCGTCTGGCCCTGTAGTACGCTGAAGGGAAACCTATGCCAGAACTGATCCAATAGCTCACTACAAGATCATTCATGGCATACGATGTATCACTTTTGATGCCGGACAGAAATGTGTTGCATGTAATATTTTTTTTCCGTCCAGCTCGAAACATTGGACCGGAACACAAAGTACACCAAAATGTCACCTGTTGAGTCTGACTCGGGCGTAAACAACCGGTCAGACTGAACTGAAATATGGGAACCTGGCCTTTAGTTGTTGGTAGACCATTTAGAAGTACACTATCCTACCAAAAGTAATTGGATATCTGAGTAAAAATCAAAATGAGTAGTTATTTGGATATGTTAATACTTAGTGGGGCTTCTTCTGCCCCAATGACATTGGATATCGACCCATAGCATACTGTCTACTCACGTCTGATACACTTCAGTTGCTATTTCCCTGAAATCAACCTGCAAATATCTGGGGAGTTGTCTCAAAGAAGAGTGCTGTTCATATTTCCTGAGCATACCTTGCAGTTAGTCCCAAAGATGTCCAGTAGGGTTCAGGTCGGGACTCTGCAGCCAGTCCAATGGTGGAACATCCATATCCTCAAACCAAGGTAAAACTGCATTGGAGTTCTGACAAGACCTGTTGACTTGTTGGAAGTATGGCCGACCATTCCCAGAGTGTTAGCACATTGTCGGCAGAACATTATTATTTAGCATGTCAGGGTCTACCTCCGTGTTCATGGTTCTTGTCACTACAACCAAGACAACCCAGACCATAACAGAACCACTGCCGTACTTATTGGCACAACAAAAGGTGTTTCCAGGCATCCTCCACACCCAGGTACGTCCATCTTGTATTGCTCAACTGTCTAATGACTACGCTCCTTCCACCACTGTAGAAGGGCCGATGCATCTTTTTTGAGAGAACTTGCCAGACATTTGCAGGATGAATGGAGGGAAATACCACCTGAAGTGTATCAGATGTTAGTAGAAAGTATGCCACCGAGAGTAACCAATGTCATTACGGCCAAGGGAGGCCCACTAAGTATTAACCTATGTAAATAAATGCTATTTTGATTCTTGCCCAGGTCTATCTATGAATCTAGAAAGAACTTTTGGTTCTGGGTGTCCTGATGATTTTCTGGTCTGACGGACCTCAAAAGGAAATTGTGGACCTCCCTTTGCATCTTAGGGTCGGCATATGTTTCACCAGTCATTGGTGAGAGGACAAATACTTGTGCATGGCCACAATACCCTAACAAATGATGGCATTGTCAGACATGCCAATGAATCAATGACCCAATGCATTGCTCCCCATAATACTGCCTACAGCTCGCTTATCGTCTCCTCTATAGGTATGTATGTGCTCAGCAGGCTCCTCATTTTCCATGATGGACCATACCATTTTCAGCGAGGACAGGAGGACATTCGGATCAGCAGCCGTCTTGTTACAAGAAGACTCCGTCCCTCTCTTTACTGCACGCTGTGAACTAGTTTTGACCCGCTGCAATTGTTTTAATCAAGGTAGCAAATTTTTTTTTTCTGAAAAGTGTCATTAATCACAGGTGCACAAAATAGAGCGAACCTCCGATCATAGGCATGCATTAGTGTATTAACAGCTGATTCCGGGATGCGGCTCCCGGCTGATTTTCTTGAAAACTGTCAGTGGCTCATTTTGTTGCTGGAGCCCGTCGTGCATATGCATATGGAGGGTTTAGAAAAAAAATGGTATTTTAATGCTTTCTATTAAATTGGGACTAAAAGTAGTGTCTTAATTTGCATGCATTAGCATATTTGCATATAGATCACTGGGATGGTGGAAGATATAAGAGCGTTTAAATGAAGATTCTGTTAAAGAGACAGACATAATTTTCTTTTCTTTGCCTCTGCTAAAGGAAGTTATTATTTAAAAAGAAATTAAAAAGTGCATTATATGATCTTTTTATCCATAGCGGGAGAATATAATGCCTAGTAAATCCAGTCAGTCTGCGCAGTCTGTCATGTAGAC
The DNA here is from genome assembly GCF_035609145.1 of Eleutherodactylus coqui. Classification (NCBI taxonomy): domain Eukaryota; kingdom Metazoa; phylum Chordata; class Amphibia; order Anura; family Eleutherodactylidae; genus Eleutherodactylus; species Eleutherodactylus coqui. Next base: position 35,407,335 of record NC_089842.1, read on the forward strand.
CCAGGAAGAGTTGACTTCTCAAAGATTGGGTATAGATCGGCATTCTTCGGGTCTGGAAGTCTATGTTTGCAGTGTTAGCCCAATAGGCCATCAGCCCGAACCTCATATTTGGTTGCTTAGTCCTTAAGCCCGAGACGGTGTGAATGGCCAGAATGGCTTCACTACTCATCAAACTCTTTGTTCCGGACTTCTTATGCTTTGAAGTCTCGTTCTGCATGTTTCTCCTTTGCAGCTCAGACTCTGTCCCGGAGTCCGTACTGCTCTCCTTGAAGGCCTCGGGCAACTCATCCCCCTGAGGGAATATATCACCCCTTATCTAAACGACACAGTTCTGTAGGTGTCTGGGATCCATCTGGAAAGTTACAAGCATGGAAGTAAAGTGCAGAATACAGGAACCTCTCATGTCCCAGGATGGAATTTTCCAGTCAACAGAACTTGGCTGATAAGCGACATCTCGGTATGAAGAACACGGCTTCTCCAACCGCAGGGCGCTCAATGTCCTTCTGCTAGTCTTCTGGGCTGGAAGAAGTAAGGGTGGCTTTACACCGGACAGCTATTGTCCAAAGAGTCGCGCGAATGTAAGCGACAGTTGTTCCGTGTAAACACAACTGCGGACCGGGGGACGAGCGAGAATTCGTTCACTAGTAACTTTATTTCTTCTCACCTAGAAATAATCGTTGGTTGATTTAATTATTGTCACTGGAGGGACAGCTACGTGCTGGGTGTATTAAAAAAAATTGCAAGAGTGCACCTTAAAGGGGTCATCAGGGTTAGAAAAACGTGGCTGCTTTCTTCAATACCACACAGAACCCTATAGACAAGAGTGGCGCTGAGTTTGGAAGTGAATGGGACTGAGCTGCAATACCAGATACAACCCATGGACAAGGGTGGTGCTGCGTTTGTGAAAAAAGCAGCCATGTTTCTCTACCCCTTTTAAGACAAGATTTCTTATGGCATCACACAGGCATAATGACTATTTGTGGGAGAAAGTCTTTCTGTTGGTTACGGAGAGCGATGAAAGTGGCACTTACCTCTCACTCCCCGCGGCGTTGTGATCATCTATAGAAGGCAATGGCTGGGAATGCCATTGGTGTGTCAGCTAGAAGTGCCCTTAGTACAGGGGATCCAGCTTCTTCTTGCCCCTTGGCCCATCTTCATTCACTGCCTGCACTGACCATTCATTGGGGGGCGTCTTGGGAACCCCTGAGGAATAAGTCTAGCGGTGAACGTTGGCCTCCTCCCGAGCTTCACAACAACATTGCAGCAAACAGTAAGAAGAGCACATGTATACATTGTATCACTACGTGTATCACAATCGGCTGCCTGTAATCCTAGCATCGGCCACATTGGCCCGGCCTCCCATCTCCTCGCATCTAATAACTGTAGTTTCCACTAGTTAGTAAAAGTGTCTGCGTGTTTATACATTGTGCAGTGATGGTGGCGGCGATTCCTCGGCACGGAGCTGTTTGACTGGAGTTTAATCTGTTAGTCTTGTATGTTTTATTAGGCTTCTGTTTGGGGCCGGACTGAAGAGTTTGCGGGCACAGCGATTTATACATTCATTATGGGGGCTTCTGCCGGCAAAGTCTGGGGGCTTCTCCCCAAACCTCTACTGGATCTTTAGGGTGCCTTTACTTACAGCTGGTTTGCAGCAGATTTCACCACTTTAATTTGAATTCAATTGAAGAGGTGAAATGTGCTGCAGATCTGCACCCAAGTCTGCAGCACATCTACTATGTGTGAATGCCCCTTGAGGGCCACAGAAGTTCCGCGGCAAAGTTAAGCAGACTTTAAACAAACCCCTGCCAATACTGCTGTCTGCAAGCGCTCCCAAAGCCCCTCTGAGCATGCATGTTCATATTGACTGAGGAGGGGCGATAAGCAGCTGCAAGGCGCCCCTTGTCCTTCACTTTCTAGTCTCTACAAGATCTCGATGAGTTCAGGCATCAGACCACGCCGGATCTCTCCATGCACTTGTGGAAATTGACTCGCCCTCCATATTACAGAGCTGCCGGTGGTCCGTATTGCTGTTGTTGAATGCCCAGTATTATTGTGGGTGGCATGGGTCTTGATTCCCCATCCTGCTGCTTTAACATGGTGTCCTATAGATTGTCCCAGATATGCTTTACAGACGTGGCAGGGATTTTCTAGGACTAAACTATATGGATTGCAGATAGTTGATTGGTGGAGGTCCGCCACTCGGGATCCCTGCCGATCAACTGATTAAAGCGTTAGCGGTGCCCAAGCGAGCGCCACTGTCACTTCAATCTCTCCCAGGCACAGCACCGTACATTGGATAGTGACTGTGCCTGGTATTGCAGCTTAATTCCATTCATTCGGATGGGGCTGAGCTGCTCTCAGGCCATGTGACCGATGAACTTGATATCACAGACGTGAGAAGAGGCCATGACATTCGCAGTACGGCTACGGTCTGGTTAATCAGCTGATTAGTGGGGAACCCAAGCAGCAGACCTCAGCCGATCAACTATTGATGACCTGTCCTGAGGACGGGCCATCAATAGTTTAGTGTCAGAAAACCCCTTTAACACGTTACATTCCGTAACATAGCAAACTATAAATCGATATTTAACATCTCGCATGCCATTGACGTCAGCATTACCTTTACCATGTCTGCACAATCGCTTGTAGCAATCGCCCAACAGGAATTGTTACTACCTGCAGTTTACAAACATCTCTTGACATTTGTCAATTTAGCAAAAAAAAGTCCTCTGACCACCAGGAGGCGCAGTAGTCTTAATTCAGTACGGGAGGAAAAGTAGTGGTTGTGCACGACCTTGGGTAAGTCTCCCCCTAACCTCATGCATCAAACTTAAATCATAATATCTGGGTGACACCTATTAACTTATAAAAGAGCGAATATTCCAGCTGTCCATCTGCTGCTAAACGGTCATTTATATGCTGAAGGGAAGGATCCCAAACTGCTTATAGTCTCCCGGCATTTGTTAGAGTTTTGTTTAATGAGATTGTGTATTGCTTTGCACATGGAGATTCATAAATAAACACATAATCTCCTGGTTAAGTACCGCTGCCTCTGTGGAAGGGGTGCAGTAAAGGGTTAACCCGAATGGCTAATGGGCTCCATCCTTGCACCTCCCTTGCATAGTCTTGTGCTCATTGTGAATATTCACACATAGGCGACGGCATGACCTTTTTAATTTTTTTTTTCCCATCTTGCGAAGGAGAAATTCTCTCCGTCCTGAGAAATTCCGCACTGCCGGGCGCAATATGTGGCGGAAATTTGCGAGGAGTCTGTAGCTTCCTTTGGTGCAAATAACATAATTATACTTCTAAAGGAGGATTCAAAAAGAATGGCGCTGAAGTAAAGCTGATATCTTCGTACATGAAGTGACATCCAACAGCCAGAATGACAGGAAGACATAGAAGAATCTTCAAGTGTCCAATGCATCTTAGAGAAGTTCAATGGGCGCGACGTTGGTGACAGCAGATGACATAAAACACATCCCGCTGCAGTGAATCCATAACCGACCATATACCGGGAAGCCTCTGGGCAGAGCTGGACTACTGACCGAACATCTATCGCATCACCAACGGCGCCGCCATCAACATCTGTAAGGTGCATTACAAGCTTGAAGAGTTCTTCTATCTGTTCCTGTCATTCTGGCTGTTGGATGTCACTTCATGTATGATGAAATCCGCTTAATGCTTCCACCATTTGTTTTCAATGACCCTGTATATTACATTATACTGAGAAATGAGAAGGCCTGATTGGCTCTAGTTTAATTAATTGTTACTTATAGGTTTAAGTAGCGCCACACTTATTACTTTGTATCTTATCCATTGCCTTAAAGGGATTCTGTCATCAGCTTCATGTTGCCAAAACAACGGGTAGTACGAACCGGGGACAGGGATGCCTATTGCCCCCGTGGGTGCTTTATATGGAATGCAGAAGCATTTCAGATTTAATACACTTTGAAGCTTGACTCTGAGCTCCGTGGGGGCGGGCCACGAAGACTGACAACTCCATGCACAGGCAGGGAGAAGAGCTGTCAGACTTCATAGAGAGTAGAGAGCGCAGGAAGAGGCCACCGCTGCACCTCCTCTGTGACGAGCTCCGCGGGGGCGGGCCATGCTGGGCTCCCCCCGCCTTCTGCATGAAGACTGATAACTCCACGCATGGGCAGGGAGAAGAGCTGTTAGTCTTTATGAAGAGCCCAGGAAGAGGCCGGCACTGCACCTCCTCTGTGACTTAGAGCTCTGTGGGGGCCGGCCATCCTGGGCTCTCCTTACCCCTGCCCCTAGTCAAACATCACCCACAGAAGCGACAAACATCCCTGTCCCGGGTTCCTGTTGTCCGTAGCTCAGGCAGCATGAACCTGATGACAGAATCCATTTTATATATGTGCAAACACCACAGGCCTTTTCTGTAAGTGAATCTATCCTGTAATTCATAGTGAAATCGGCACATGACATCATTGCGGATTTCGCTGCAGACTGCGCCACGGCTTTCATTAACTTCTGTGCAATCTAAGAAATCCTCAGTGAAAATCCTAAAAAAAAAATGCATTAAAAGTTCTACAACATATTATATGTACCCCAGAGACGGGCCATTAAAATACAAAACAACAAGCCCTCCATGGCTATGCCAACACCTTATGGCACTTGTAGTGCGATGATGAAAATCAGGAGGTTCTTAAAGTGAACCCGTCCCTACAGCACTATATACTGCGGTATGGCAGGGAGCCGGTGATGCATTTCTTATACTCGGCCGCTCCCGCGATCCAGCGCTGTCGCCCTCTGAAGATCGCGCTGGCGCTGCAAATCCAACTCTGTCACCTCCCAGAGTGGCGGAATACGTCATCACGGAATTCCAGACCAAAATCCACGCGGCTTCCTGCGGATTGTGACGCGGCATTGCCCTCAGGATTCTGCCACTTTCTCGTTAGTAGTGCGGATTTTGGTGCTGACTATTTCGCAGGTCGGCGTATTCTGCCACGCTGTTCTGGAATAGTCCGTGTGAAAACACCCGTAGACAGCTTTGATAAGTGAGGCCCACAGTCTTTAGTACTTTCTGGTACATATTTAAGGATTACTTGGATTCTCCTAGCCTGAGGTTTCCCATTGGCCCTCCCGCCATGACATCTACTAGCACATGGTCGGTGCCTGGGGTTCCCATCCGGCCCATAAAACCACCAGCCTAGCCGCTAATTACCTGCAGAGGCCGTTGATCATTTTTTAGTTAACGGCCATATTAATAGCTGGTGAATAATAATTTACCTGCGGAGGGGCACAGGACTGAATAGCCCCATCCCACCGCTGACTTGTCGGGGCCCGCTCCAACCATCTGACAAGCAATGCCTGCTTAGGACTCGCTCACACGGGCGCCTGTGTCCCATGTATCGTGTGTGTATTTCTCATTAGGGTAGGATACGCCGTATACATGTATAAGCATATTTTCTGCGTACGTAAAATCCACATAGCCTATAATGCTGTGTATTACGCACCAAAATAGGACAAACTGCGTTTTCGTGTAATACGCGCCAGTAAAACAACGCAGCCATGAATCGCCGAATAGAAACCAATGGGCTTTTAGCACCGTGTATTAGGCTATGAAGAATACGTACACAATCAGGGGGCGACTTGGCCATTATGGACTGCGGATCATCGGACTGGCACCTGGAAGATCGGAGGGGCAGCAGAGAGGAACGACGGCAGGTGACATCCCCCCCACCCTCTCGGGATAGAATGTTGTTCCAAAACCGAAGGCTTGCTGTGAGGAGTTACGCACCTGTTTTTGCGCAGCCCTGAGTTATAACTTTTCCACACCTGTGTAGTGTAAGCCAAGTGTCCGATCTCCGCACCTCTTATCTTAGCGCTCATTTCCCCATCGCCATACCCCATGTACGATATTCTCCCCCCAGTTATAAATCTCGCGGCTCCGTTATGAAGCGATCGCTACAGATTCGTCATAATAAGCGAATCCGTCCCGCGATCTCATCCGTCTGCCTCCTATAATAAATGTCTATTACACTTTCCTGCTTCTACCTTTTGACTTCCTGCTATGTTATGGTTTTATTATACTCCTGTATGAAGCATTAAGGAGGGGGGAAGAGGAAAACGCTTTAATTTCAGTTGGCTCCACAGGAAATCATTTCATAAACATTTTGCATCAGACTCACCCTTTACTGTCTTGGTGTGAAATAGCGAAGAAATGCAATTCTGCGAGTCTGTGGGTCCGCCGAGCATACAGGTACATCAACTCCATCACTCTTCTCCAAACTTCTGATCGCCGCCCGGTGTGGGGGGTTATTATATTGCATCGTGCTGCAGTCTTGTCTGAGGCGGGTGCCGGAGGGGGGGGGATCTATTTAGCCCGTCCTTTTCCATTTGCCCAGGAATCAGCAGGACAAGGACATAGCACATCAGAGCCAATGTCACTGGATTTCAGTGGATGCATCATGAATTTTTCAGCATAGTTTTATGGATTTCTACCTGGGGATGAACACTAAGGAGCTTTTACCCATTATAGGATATTTTTGTTGCCTTTTTTATATGAATGCACACTTTTTGAGTTATTTACTGTTCTCTTTTAGCCTTCGAAAAAAAAAATGTGAGTGAAGTTTTCTTCATATTTATGTTGCTGTTTAGAAGCTCCCGTACATCCAGTGAAAGTGTGGTCATAAAGCAAGGAATATGCAAAGTAATTACCGACTGCTGAGAAAATGGAAGGTTTTTTTTTTTTTTTATAGTTCTTGTCTTTTCTTCCCTTTCCTGCAGTCATTACGTGATGTTCTTGCAGTTGTGGGGGCGTTTTGGGGTGTGTTCACACCGGGCGCACATGTGCAGATTTTCTGTTACAGTACAAGCCATATGGAGATTTATAGCAACCCTCTGTCCCAGAACCGGAAAGATGGGGGGATACTATATGCAGTTGTTCTTCTCGGATGTCCCCCCCCCCCCCCCCCGATCTGCTGGTACTGGGTCCAAGATGACCAATGCAGTCTTCAGACTACCTAATCTCCCACATAGCACTTGTCGTGTTAAACTAATGTACTATACCTGCTCCGTGATTGGCTAGAACTGTTCATGTGACCAACACTAGCCAATCGGAGAGCAGTGCATTAGATAGTTAATAAATGACTGCAGCCATTTTTGACAGCCAAAAACAGGGCCCGGCAGAGCAAACAATTGTGGGTGACATACCCCCCCCTCCCCCCGCCCATAGAATGGAATTTTGCCCTGGAACTGGATGACTGCTTCAACAGATCTTATCCACATGGTGCAGAAAACCTCCACAGGGAATCCCCAGCAGGATCGGTCTTCCATCTGCAGCCTGTCAATTGTTTGCTGAGGATTTTACCCTTTGAAATGCATAGAATAGAATCCACATTGCAGCACAATCCACATCAGAATGCATACTATTTCAATCCGGCCCATGAACTATAGGGTCTGTTCACATGGGATGAAAATCCTACAGATTTCCTGCAGAGGATTTTGCAATGGAAAATCCACAGCATTTACACTACAAGCATTGGGTTTCAAATTTTAGGAAATCCCATCCGCATGCAGTGGAGGAAATCCGCAGCCTAAATTGTCCTGAGCTGTGGATTTAAATCCCCAATATGTCCATTTATGCTGTGGAGTTACACGGCGGATTTCACCCCTTCGGGGATGAAATCTACAGCAAATCCATGTCATGTGGCACACAGAGAATCTGCCATGTGAGAGCGTACACTAAGGCCTTTCCATTCCCTATGGTTCCGTATGACAGACCAGATGGACTGATGTGTCTGCATGGCACCATATTCTCCCGGTCAGCCGTTTTTTTATTTTTTATTTTTTTTATTTTTACACTATAGTCAGTGGGTGATGGAACTGAACTGAACAGTTTCCATTTCCATGACGGATCGGTCTACCGTCTGACTACGCTACACTTCGGGTCTGTTATGATGTGAATGAGCCCCAACCTGTTTGACTTCCCCTTTCAATACCCATCATTTCCTGCACCGGCGGCGCTGCTGATCCGTATCATTGAGCGCTCGGCGTTCCCTATTGTTACTTTGTGAATCCTCCGTACAAACAAACAGCAGCAATCTAGTTTATTTAACATTGCCATTTATTTTATGTGAGAAAGGAGGCTGCCAGTCCTTCGTCCTAATTTAACTCGGCGGCTCTTTATTGCATAATGAAGCAGGCTTTGTAGAGGTAGTGGCACTCGTTTTAAGTGTCCTTGTAATTTTTACTAGCTCTGGACAGTAATTACAGATTACAGTCATTCACTTCCATTCCCAGTTGGCCTCGCAGTCACCTTCAAACACCAAGAGGAAAGAGCGGTGTGCATGAGAAGGAAACAATGCGTTGGTGAAGGAAGATAAATGTCCGGGCCGGTCGCCTTCTCCACTCTTCTCTTGGTCTTGTTCTCTGACACACGCTGCATGCCAATACGGAGGGCGCAGTATTACTATGTGGACATCGTTCTGTTTACCTGCAGTCCATCTGTCCGCTACGTGGCAGGCATAATGCACGCGCATTAACCACGTCACCGTGTTCATAAAACAACATTTGGTTGAGATGCGGTTTTCTTAAACTTGGAGGGTCACACAGTGTTGGGTTTTCCTGTTTTGTAATGCCGATGTATCCAGCGGTTCTAGAAACTTGTTACCTACGGTCGTTATTTCCATCTTTACTCCCCTCGTAGCGTCTATTCTGATAACATTGGCTTTCTTCAGATGATTTCGGGGCTGTTGCTGATCTGTAACAGAACCTCCAACATACACTGTTGTGTTGCTTCCCCCTGGACTGCCAGAGGGGGCATCATTACATTGCAAGGACCAATATAAGCGGTTTGCACATTTCTTGTTGCCTGTAGTTATACCGCTTGCGCTCCTAGGCCTTTGGTCCTTGGTAACTTTGCAGTAACACATTGACATGATTAAAATCAGTAGTAAGTCGTTGCTCGTCTATAACGCCCCTCTCAAACTCCAGATAGACTCTGTTTAGAGAGTCGTTTCCTCTCTGTCTCTTTCTACTTTCTACTTGCCAGTATTCATAATGGCCCTCATTATAACATGGTCTATCCCACCTCTGTACTGTAACTTTTTTCCCCAAATCTAGCTTTTCTTAGACTTTTTTTTTATCAATTCCCTATTAACCCTTCCCTAATTTTAGTGCCATTCAGTTCTCAACCCCTTCTATTGTTTTCTTTCTAGCCTTTCCCCAGTTTGTGATTTCTTGACTTGTTTGTGCTGCTTTCCTTTTACACTTCCCCTAATTTCATTACCGTTCTAGGTGTTTCCTTCTGCTTCCCTGTCGCCCCTCCCTAATTCAGTGACTTCTGTATTGGTCCTCTGTATCTCTTAGTCTTCCAGTGACGGTCTTTATTGCCTTCACCATTGCTCTCATGCTATCTCATAATTCTAGTAATAGTTCATACTTGATTCCTCCAACATCTACTACTTGGTCCTTCAGTTGGATTCTAACCTGACACCTCTGACCTTTTTGATATTTAGCCCCACCCTAATTTCTGTTACATTGTAAGCTCACTCCTCCTTTTTTTGATATTCAACCGTTCCTGAATTTAAATTGTGTTCTAACCCGACTTCTATAACCTTTTTTGATATTTGTCTTTTCCTAATATCAGTGACATTCTAAGCTGACTCCTCCTGCCTTTTTGATATTTAGCTCCTCCCTCTTTTTAGGTGCGTATAACCTGCTTCCTTCTACCTCTTTGACATTAATCCCTCCCTACTTTCAGTTGCATTCTAACCTGACTCCTCCTATCTTTTTGATAGTTAGCCCCACCCTAATTTTTGTTACATTGTAATCTCATTCCTCCTTTTTTTGATATTCAGCCCGTCCATAATTTCAATTTAATTCTAACCCAACTTCTCTAACGTTTCTGACAGTTAGCTTTTTCTAATTTCAGTGGTATTCTAACCTGCTGACCTTTAGCTCCTCCCTCATTTCAGTGGTATTCTAACCTGCTGACCTTTAGCTCCTCCCTCATTTCAGTGGTATTCTAACCTGCTGACCTTTAGCTCCTCCCTCATTTCAGTTGTATTCTAACCTGACTCCTCCTATATTCTACACCTACCTAATTTCAGTTGCATTCTAATCTGACTCCTCCTACCATTTTGACATTTAGCTCCTCCTTCATTACAGTTGCATTCCCGCTTGACCTCCTATATTTTATTTAGCCCCTCCCTATGTTCATTTGTATTCTAACCTGACCCCTCCTACCTTTTACTATTCAGTCCCTCCACAATTTCATTGGCATTCTACTTTTACCCCCCCCCCCTTCTCTACTGCTCCCCTGTTAGTCCCACCTAATATATTATAATACAAGGGAATCTCCTTTCTTCCAGGTTGACTGTAATGATAAATCAGAGTATATAATGAGTATATCAGCGGGGTGAATAGCACATAAGCGGCATCTACAGTCTACAACCTCAGAGTTGGTACAGTGCCAGCCCGTACCCACCTTCATGACCTCGCCATCATAATAATGAATACCTATTTTACTTTCCTTGCGGACCGAGTGCAGATATATAATATTACAGCACCGGACCCTCCTCCTGCCCCTATAGGGGATATTTAATAAAACCTCAAATACTTATAATTGTTAAATGGTAGAAAAAAACCCGTATCTACTCTGAAGCGCCCTTTCCTTTTGTACCCTCTGTGTAGAAGTGGCGGGTCGGGATGCAGCCGCACAGATTTATTGTTGTCTTCATAGTGTCCAAGTATTAAAGAGAGATCACAGATCACTTTAACACAATGGCACAATGCAGCGCGGCCCGCACATTACACACAGCAGGGTCTGTGCTTGGTAACGCCGCACAGACGCCCCGAAGTATAAAAGCAGCAGGTCAATGGCCGGCGTGTGGCCGAGGGATGCCTGATAACCGCAGACCTGAGAGAAGTCTGCAGCCTGCAAGAAACATTGTGAGACTTTGTTATGTCACTTGCAAAGTCGGCTTAAGTCATTCCAACGTTAGGCCCTCCGTGGGACAACCTTTTCCTCTCCCATAGCCCCGGTCTAATCAACCCCTATAATTTATGCAGAAAATATGATTTATATTTAATTTCACCACACTTGCTTTGTTAATTTGAGATGTAATTAACCCGTCGCCACGGCAACTAATTTTGTGATGCCGTAAATTACCGCCGCCTTTTCATCAAAATTCAGTTACTTTGGCTCCTGTGTGCAATGTACTGATGCAATTAGGTTGCTAAGGGCAACTCAGAAGTGCTCGAATTCTTTTGTAAAACTGCAGCAAGCAGAAGTCAATCTATTCTAGCAAAAAAAAAAAAAGTATTGGCACCCGGCTCCCTATAGGAATGCGGAACTGGGTGGACCCTACCTGCTGCTCGCCTGCCCAGAGCCAGCGATTTAACTCTTCTCTCTCACCCGCTTGCTCATACGCCGCAGCGTTCGTCACATATTTACCCAAGAGAATGATCATTTTAAGAGAAATATCTCCTTTCCATATTGTATAAATCTCCCAGATAAATCAGCATAAATAACCACTCAGAAGTATACAGGGGTATACGGCGGCAGAACCTTCAGAGCATCTGTTGCAAGTCCCAGCGGACCTCAGCCCATTGGTAGCACCTCGCTCTGTACCCGCAGGATACTCTCCGGACGTTGGTGACTTTCCTCAATATTGCAGCGGCAGCATATAAAAAAAACGTAAAAATAACATAAAATAAAACCCAGCGTTATCTGTCACTGAAACTTGTATTCATGACACTCAGGGGCTGGATTACAGAGTCACACATTCTTCTCTCCGGCCCGATACATGTTGATGTGCAACGAGATATGTCAAGATCCTGACAACTGCCCCCAGAATGGACGGTAAGGGCGAAAAGAAAAAAAAAAAAAAGGCGAATATCTCCGTTTTCTTCCTGTCCTGCGTAAGAGTTTGTGTGCATCTTTTTTTTTTTTATTTAAAACAAAACCCCTCTGTGTTGCTTTTGTCACGTTAATTCCCATTTTGCCAACACCAGGGGCCCAGGCAGACGAGTTACCAAGGAACGCAAAATTTTAATTAGTGTATTTTAATCATTCAGGCTTTTCAAGCTAATCCACATACCCCAGAGAATTCCCAAGATGCTGCTCTATGCTGCGTTACCATTTATTGTTGAGTCTATTATAATTACTGTTAGCAGGTGGGGACTGCAAGATGTTTATTATGAGTTTTTCATCTTTAGTGTAATTACTGAGGAAAAAAAACACAAAATAAAAAGAAGTGGTGACTCTTTGATTCCTAGACAACACTTTTCACATTTTTTACTAATTCCTCCTAATTTTTTCATTTTTTTTTTTTTTGGCAACTCCTGCAAGTGTTTTTGGAACTTTTTTGCTCCTCTACGGTCAGTCTACTTTTGAGGAACGGGCAGGGTTTTTCCGCGGCTATGGGGAGGGGGTGATAGTCGAGGTTTGGAGATGATCGGAGCATTAGATGACGCAGAAGAGAGATGGCTCTAGAGAAGGCACTCGTGCTGGTCGGTGGAAGTAGGAGGAAAGGCGGGCCAAGAAATCGTTGGCTTGATACCGTCGAATTTAACACAAACTCAAGGAAGGAGTAATTGATAGATCTGTATGGAAGAGAATGATCTGTAGAATGACAGAGAAGCGATTTCGAGTCAGCGGACAATTGACTTGATGTCCTGGGATCTCCACCCCTACCTTCGAATCTTGGCCAGGCAAATAATAACAATCACTATGATGCCTGGTTTTCCTTTTCTTGTATATAAATTGGTGTGCAGCAGTTGAAAGGACGGCGGTCCTGGTGACCCTACACTGGTGACCAGCATCCATATAACTGATGGGAGGGTGTTCACTATAGTCGTATAGACCTCATACACATGACCTCTTATGTATCCTTGTTGATCAGTGTCAGGATTAGTGGATGTGGATCCGCTGTGCCACTTTGGGGTACACCAAAAGAACTTTGGTCTTCACCCTTTAACTCTATCAGTTGGGATCAGGGTGAGGACCAGGGTGTATTAGCAGAGTGTGTGAACAGTGGTGTGGTCAGAGAGTTGTGTGTTGACGCTGGCAGCATAATACAGTATGTGGGACAAGCCAGAGGTCAGGGCACACGGTGTGGGCTCCGCACGCTACAGCAGGCCAAGAGTCGGTGCAGGCAGCAGACCGGTCAATAAAGCAAGCCAAGGTCATGAGTGGAGAATGAAAAGCAATCAGAAGTAGCCAGAGTCAGGAACCTGCATGTCGGCGCAAATAAATAGCCCCTTCAGCTGGACCAGAAATGCCAAAAGCTTAGGCTTCCTTAGGTGCTCCATGACTGTCAGAGGAAGAAATAGGAGAATGCACAATGACAAGCATGGACAAGGAGGGGCCCAGGCATCTACTACAGGACTTGTGAGCACACGCGCCATGGCCACTAGTGGGGGATAGTGAGGTGTGATGGCAGCTGGGGCTGTGAGCCATAACACACCGATCCATCATGCAGTACCAGTTGATATCCATACTTTATCTCCATGTGCCTCTAACTTCATATGGAATCCATGAAAAATAAATAAAAAGGAGGTAATGTTGAGGGATTCTCCAATAAAAGCATTGTTTCTAGAGGTGGATGTGGCATCTCATTGATGCACCATGCAGCGGTACGTAATACAGAGTCATAGAGACTCCATGTGCAGATATACCGGCTTCTTCCATTGCCGTTTGCTTCCTCATGGACTCTGCAGTGTATCAAGCAGATTTGGACATTGCCAAGCAAAAAAATGGCAGTGTGACGTTTACTTTAAAGAGTTCTCCAGGACTTTTATTATTGATGACCTATCCTCAGCATAAGTCCTCAATAGTTGATTGGCCAGGGTCCGCCACTTGGGATCGCCAGGTTCCCTTTTGGTGCAGGCAGCTGTAATTGTATTGTGGGTTTATACTACAATTACAGTTCTCATTGAATTAAGTGGAAGGTGTGCCTGCATTACCAAACCAGGCCACTGCACTGCAGACCAGCACTGTCTGCACTGCCAGTCGGCCAGCCGATCAGCTTGTAGCTATGTAACGGTTCAGCAGAAGGACATTTTCTGCTTCTAAGGATATCGGTGTTCTTTTCTTGTTGTATTAGAAACCTTTATTACCTTGTATACAGCTGCTATCATATATCGGGTGCAGCGCCCCACCATAACATGATGTACTGTGCAGCGGCCGCAGGTTGTGGTTGGTGCTTCCTATGGCAGCAGAGCAGTTTAAGGCTGCAGAGATATTTGCTTTGTATTAATTGTTTGGCGTTAATTGTCTTTCTATAACCCACAATGTGGAAGGAACGGCTGGGCTTGTACTGGGGCGCAGTGGCTAAATGCAGAACCTACGGCCAATTAGGGCTTTTGAGATGTCCATAACAGTTCCCAATGGTGGACAGCAGGTGACCATATGTGCGATCCACTCTTGGTGCCCTTCAGGAGTATTTTGGTGCTCCCCCAACCTGTAGTGACTTACCTCTTCCTCAGCATTCAGGGTCTTATGCCCCTTGTCTATGCATATAGCCTGCGTACCATACAGTTTAGGTAAATGGCCAAGGCAAACCTGCCGCCTGATGTTATAGTGCATATATGGAATCTGGAGAGGGGGGGCGACACCATATAGAGGCAGGATTTACTTTTCCATGTATCCATTGTTTGTCATGATGAAACTGATGCAACAAACCAGCTCCACTCTGGCCTGTAGGTTGATTTTGAAGATCTGCCCCATTCAAATGAATAGGGACCAGCTGCAAACCAAATGCAGCCAATGGACAAAGGGCGCTGTTACTGGGAATGATGATCCTTTTTTTTTTCTATCCCATACAGTCCCTTTAAGATGCCAGGATAAGTGTATAGAGATGGTGATTCGATTGGCGTAGTTAAGAACCTCATATTTCCTATGTATCAGCCACAATATCCTACCAAAAGTAATGGGACAGCTGAGATAAATCAAAAGTAGTATTTATATACATGTCTTAATACTTAGTGAGGCTCCTTCGGCCCTAATGACGTCAGATACTCTCCATGGCATACTTTCTACTAACGTCTGATACATTTTAACTGTTGTTTCCCTCCATTCATCCTGCAAACATCTGGTTAGTTCTCTTAGATGGACACTCCTCATATTTCCTGACTCGATGTTCCAGTTTATCCCAGCATTGTCCATTAGGGTTCAGGCTAGGACTCTGTGCTTCCAGTTCAATGGTGGAACATCCATATCCTCAAACCAACAAAACACATTTAGATTTGTGACAAGGCGCGTTGTCTTGTTGGAAGTATGGCCGACCATTCCCAGAGTATTACCACATTGTCGGCAGCACATGATTGTCTAGAATGTCAGGGTACATCTCCATGTTCATAGGTCTTGCCAGTACAAGCAACGCACTGGGACCATGCCATGTAAAACATCCCCAGACCATAACGGAACCACCGCCATACCTAACTGTTGGCACAACACACTCAGGCAGAAGGTGTTCCCATCATCCTCCACACCCAGGTACGTCCATTTGATTTGAAGACGCAGTAGTGTGATTTATCACTCCATAGAACTTCTTCCATTGCTCGACTGTCCAATGATGACACTGATTTGCACCACTGTAGATGGAGCAATGCCCCATATTTGAGAGAATTCAATAGATCCTTGCAGGATGAATGGAGGGAAATACCAGCTGAAGTGTATCAGGCGTATAGCATCTATGTGCTTTGAGGGAGACTCCTGTTGTTCCATGTTATTCGCTGATTCCTGTATTGATTGCCTTACCTTTAAGCCCAGCCTTCTCTGGTATGCTGTTGGTGGAGCTGTAGGTTCTGGCCTCAGTGGGTGTTCTCTGTGAAGCTACTTTCTCTCTACTCCCATCATTTTCCCAGTGTTCTAGCCATATCCCCCCCCTCTCAAAATGACACGACTTTCCAGCCTCTGAGGAAATGCAGCTCAGAAGTCTCCTCAGGAAATCTAACCCGCTATTGACCTGCTCTGGCCACGGAGGCCTCTGCTGGGCTCAGGAGTAGCTTCATAAGGATTACTTGAATGCAGGATTTGTTTGTAGTCTGTTAGCACCATCTGCATCAACCTGTTGCACATACTGTAGTCATGTAGCCTCTGCTACGTACGACCTATACAGTCACACAGGGTGGCAGCCACTAGCTTGTAGGGGAGGCAGCAGACGAATATAGGCTGGGAGCAATCTCACTCCTTAGGACTGCCTAGCTAGATGATCTACTTCAGCAGCGTCTTGTGGAACTGCATGAATCCTCCTCCTAGCTTCGTCTCTTACCCTCTGATGACCCATGGTGCCACTATAATTGCTTAATTCTGCTACTGTATTTATGTTGTGAGCTTGGTTCTGGGGCTGTGCTTATTTTATTGGCTTGATTCTGGTGCTGCATTTATGGTATGAGCTTGGCTCTGGTTCTGTATTTTGTTATGGCGTGCCACCCACTGCTCCAGTGGTATTTGGGTTGCGGTTGAGTGCTGCCATCCTCCACACGCTGCATGCCATACAAGTTCCACTGCTGGGTCACTCCTGTCTGCGCACCCTATACTTGTCCTCCACCAATCTCCACCCACATTCCGCTATGTTAGGCATCTTACCCAATCAGTTCCACCAGCCATTGTGATAAAGCCCCAGTTTGTGTATTCTGTTCTGACTTTGGCCTGTATTCCTGACAACTCTGACTTTTGTGCTCCTTGACCTTGTCTCTATATTTTGGACTTCATTATTGCCTGCCCTGGCGATCTCTCTGGACCCAGGAGTGTAACTAAAGGCTCGGGGGCCCAGGTGCAAAAGCTCAGCTGCTCCCCCCCCCCCCCCCCTCCTCCATCTATACTGATACCCAGAGCGTAACCTGAAGCTCCTGTGCCCCAATGCAAAAGCTGTAACAGGGCCCCCAATTATAATGCTTTATTGCTTTATTCATACTACTAGGCTTACTATATGGGCCCCCTAAGGCTCCTGGGCCCGGGTGCAACCGCATCCCTTGCATCCCCTATAGTTACAGCCCTGTCTGGACCTCCTTGTTGCACCTGTGCTGCTTTCTCAGATACCCCTAAATCAAACTGATGCATGGCAAGGCAGATCTACATCTGTCTGCTTGGTTCTGGGGCTGTATTTATGTCATGAGCTTGGTTCTGGTGTCATATTTATGTGTGAGCTTGGTTCTGGGGCTGTATTTATGTCATGAGCTTGGTTCTGGGGCTGTATTTTTGGCATGAGCTAGGTTTTGGGGCTGCATAAGCAGAATACAAGCAGACTACCTAGTAGTGCAATGTATATAATTTCTCTCTTGCAACGGGGGGGCACCAACATCTTTTTTGTATAAGTCCTCTAACCAAAGGCGCCACTGACTAAAGCTTTCCATAGGAGCTGAATACACCAAATGGTCCTATACGGGACGGCTTCTACTCATTTACCCTGCGCTGATCCACTGTGCAATCTTTATCCTTAGTTCTTGCTGTATAACTGCAGTCATAAAGGTCACCTGTAAAGCAAATGAAGAATACATCTGTACCCGCACGCAGGTAGCAGAGCTCAATTTGACATTTAGCTGTCTCTTTAACTGTGCTAACTTAGCTGTGTAAAGGACTACATATAAGTCACTGTGATATAACTTGGGAGATGCCTAATGACAAACTCAGCTCAACTACATCTGTAAGCATTTCTATAATGTAATACCAATGCGTAGAAAGTGCCACTTGTGTATCCATTCTCCTAATCCCCAGAGCGGGTCAATTACCTTTAGATCAATCAGAGGGACAGAATGTGGAAAGGTCTGGAAGGAAATCCATCCATTACTCTTTAATTCTCCTTAGATGATGCATCCGTGTCCAGGAAACCCTTCTGCGCTCTAGTCAGCGACCGTCTTCACCGGGGCCCATATTCTGCTAAATTGCTCCCATCAAACAGAATCAAAGTGATGTATTATTTGCTGCACAGAATACGCTGCGCCACATCCGCAAACGACCGTGCGTAATAATGGCGCGGCCCGGAAATGTCGCGCGTCTTCTATCTATTCAGATTCTTACTGTTTGCTGGTAGTTTAACTGGTAATGAAATTGAGCCTAATCGTACGGCGCCTTCTTTCTAGTCTTTTACCCGGGTAGTTTAACTCATTATCTGTTGGGAGGCGCTGTCACTCATGCAGCAAATGCGGTAATGTAGAAAGTGAACTCTGAGCCGCTCATCTATAGAGACGACTTGTCATTTTCTCGAAAAAGAAAAGGGACGGGAAAAAAAAGTGTTCTTTGTATCCTGAAAGCATTGGAAGGACGTCCATTATAAACCCATCTTACTTTTGTAAGGCAGCGGCCCCCAGCTGTCCCCAGCATGTGAGCGAAGCAGTTGTTAGACTAGAAGACAAAATAGTTGGCAACTTCCAGAGGTTGTTTTTCAAACTGCGGTTTCTATAGAAACTCTTGGGTCATCCAAGCCAGGGGGACTAAAATATCCCCTCGTGCCCCCCTGCGAATCATAAGCAAGCTGACATGATATGAACATGAGGGCAGCTGACAGAGAGGCGTCTCTTCCTCCCAATTCATGGGGGCTTTTGCAAATTTGCACGCCAAACGTTTTCCTCTTAAGAGCACGCTCACGGGGGGCTGCAGATTGGGGCGCGGATTTTGGTGCAGATTTCACCCCATAATCTGAACGCAGTTGAAAGAATGAAATCTGCTGCAAATCCGCAAAGAAATCTGCAACCATTTTTGCAGCAAATCTGCAACAAATTTGGACCCTCGCCATACCGGCACTAAAATCCGTGTTACAATCTGCAATTTAAGTCTGCTGCAGAACCTCTTTAAAATCCGCTTTAAGCTCTGCCCCAATGGTGCTGATTGTGAACCACAATTTGATGAGGATTTTAATGCAAATGTTCCGTCGCAGAAAATCTGCACCAATCCGGCTACATGTGAGCATCCTCTCATTCCCACCAGGTAGATGTGCTGCGGATTCTGTCCATACAGAAAATGCTCGGTATTTACAGTAGCAGCAAAGCGGATGAGATTTACAACCTCTTATCCACACGCAGAAATGGAGCTGCGGTGCGGAGTTTAGATCCACAGCATGTTTGTTAGAGCCGCTCCACCTCTTCAAATGAGGACATTGATATCGAATTCCATGTCTAAATCTGCACCAAATTCTGGATGGGTGTTTTACACAGCGGATTTGCTGTAGACTCTCCGCTGCAAAGGGTCCGCCCGTGGGAGCGGAGGGTCCGCCCGTGGGAGCAGAGGGGAAGATTTACTAAGTCCAGTACTTCCAATGCCAGGCTTCGCATGAATTTCCCTGGTACATGAAGAGGCGCACACTCTCTCCCGAAAACCCTGTATACTTTTCGGAAACGTGTCAGAGGTGTCACAAAATTCAAAACATTTGCTATTTTTGCGCAAATACCCCATTGTGCAAACGCGTGTGACTTTCTTATGCCAAGAACTGGCATAAACCATTTTATAAATGTGCCCAGTTGTCTTTGAATGCCTTCTGTTTTAATCATAGAGTCTAACAGAAAAAAGGCAGTCACAGTGGTGCTGGTGGGCAGCGGAGGCTCTTGTGGTGTTAAGGGGAGAGAGACCAAGATATAAACTGATAATGTCCAATAAGGGCCCATTCACGCCTGCATATATATAGATCCCTTAATAAACGCAGATGGGAATGAGCCCTTATTAGACATTATCATAGAACGGTAGAGTTGGAAGGGACCTCCAGGGTCATTGGGTCCGACCCCCTGCTCAGTGCAGGATTCACTAAATCATCCCAGACAGATATTTGTCCAGCCTTTGTTTGAGGACTTCCATTGAAGGAGAACTCAGCACCTCCCGTGGTAACCTGTTCCACTCATTGATCACCCTCACTGTCTAATATCTAATCTGTGTCTCCTCCCTTCAGTTTCATCCCATTGCTTCTAGTCTTTCCTTGTACAGATGAGAATAGGGCTGATCCCTCTGCAGTGTGACAGCCCTTCAGATATTTGTAGACAGCGATTAAGTCTCCTCTCAGCCTTCTTTTTTCCAAGCTAAACACTCCCAGATCCTTTAACCGTTCCTCATAGGACATGATTTGCAGACCGCTCACCATCTTGGTAACTCTTCTCTGAACTTGCTCCAGTTTGTCTATGTCTTTTTTAAAGTAGGATGCCCAGAACTGGACACAGTATTCCAGATGAGGTCTGACTAAGGAAGAGTAGAGGGGGATAATGACCTCACGTGATCTAGACTCTATGATTCTCTTAATACATCCCAGAATTGTTTGCCTTTTTGGCTGCTGCATCACATTTTTGACTCATGTTCAGTCTATACGGAACACACTAAGGCCTCAGTCAGACGGGCGTTTTTTCACGCGTTTTGCGCATCGCATGTCGGATGCGCATGCGCAAATCGCGTGACCGGAGGCGAAAAATCGCAGGAAAAATCTGCACCTACCCGCGTTTATTGTCGCTGCAAAACGCCCGTCTGACCGGAGAAAAATCGCCGTGCGCATCAAAATGCGCATGAAACTTCGTCTGACCGGCGAAAAAATGATTTTGGTGCGCACATAAAACGGCAAACGCAGATAGGCGCGATTTGCGAATCGTCGTGTCCTTTAATTTTACGCAAAAGCGGACATGTGACCGATATCATAGCGAACTATTGGTTCTATATATGCGCGAATCGCATGCGCAAAACGCGCAAAAACGCCCGTCTGACTGAGGCCTAACGGAAGTTGAGCAGATGGTCAATTTTCTGGGGGAGGTTTTATGGATTCGCTCAATGATTTTATAAGAAAAAAACACAATTTGGTGTCCGTTTCCTCCGTTCACCATCCGTTTTATATCCAGTTATAGCGGATCGGTCACATGGTCACAATAGAAATAAATGCAAAACGTTATTTTTGGCCAGATAAATAGCGCTGCAGACGGCTGTGTTGGTTCAGTAAAATAATGGAAACGGAAGCAATCGGACGGCCAAACCATTATTGGCAAAACCCATTGAAAACAATAGGGAAAAAAGCGGAAGGTGTAAATTGACCCTAAGATGTTTCTCAGCTGGTACATGGCTCTATTGCCTGACTCCTGAATGTATGAGCATTGTAGAAAATTGTGCAGCAGGTGGAAAGCTTCATTTTGGAGGGTCCGCTGCTCTACGTCTCTGAAGACAGAGGCCTCATTTGATGTATGTGGTGCCTATGAAGGATATAGGAAGTTGTACGTGGATATATACCGTATGTACAGTATCTAGATGTGTACAGAAAAAGATCAGATTACCAAGGATTAAGTGATGTCCAGCTATTTCTCAATGAAGTGACTACTGATAATATAATATTATGGCCACTTCGTTAGACACAGTCATCTAGTAGCATGTTGGACCTCCTTTGGCCTTCAGAATCTGAGCAATTAATCGTAGTTCCCACCTGACCAGGTGATGTCTTTCCACTGCTCAGTGATAATTTTTGCGCCATATTGCCCGCTGGAGTCTCTCCTTCTGTATCTCTTAGACACTGGTCTTCTGCTGTTATAATCCATCCATCCTAAGGAAAGGCAAGTTGTGCATTCCAACACGTTAGTTGGACAATCAGCATTGTATTCAATTGCTTTTACTTCAACATGTGTTCATCAGATTGATTCTTGACATCCTCCTCTGACCCCTTTCGCCCATGAGTTGTTTCCTTCCACAGGATCCCCTTTCGCTGGATGTTTTTGGCACCATTCTCGGTATACTCTCCACACCGCTGTCTGAGAGAACCCCACAAGGTTGGCAGTGCTTGAAATCCTGCTAGTCGAGGTCTTGTTGGACGTCGCTCAGATCGCTGGAATTTCTCATCTAATGTGGATTTCCACGGAAAATTTGTCGTGATTTTATGCTGCACTCCGGGGTCACACACAATCCGTCTGCTTCCTCCAGCAGTAGTGATGTTCTCCAATAAGTAGTCCTCTCTGTTTCGCTTTCAGCGTTTTAGTTTCATTTTCTTTTTTCTAGAAATGTCTTCGCTTTTATTTCTCTGCGCCTTCTGATTTGTCTGCTTGGCATCACAGGGTTTGCAGACCACAACAGGCCTTGTCGCTCGGCTCTCTGCAGGCTGTGCCAATCCCCCCTAGCGTGTGACATCTTCCTCACTTTGCTCTCCCTGCAGCAGTTGGATTTTCCGGTGTCGCTCCCCGATGCCAGGGGAACCTCTTGGTCACAGTGGAATTCTAAGAATGCAGAATTGCTGCTGGCTGGCAGCGCCCCAGTCATTGATGCCAAGGATGTTTGTTTTCATGCAGATGCATTTTGACCCCCTGCTTCTGCTCTTGCTAGCAGTGATGTGACGTTTCCTACTACCCATGGTCTTGGGTGATGACGATGCAGTGATGCCACCTTCTGAATCCTGGTGATTGACTATTAACAGCCCATCACCAGTTGGCGCCACTGTTTAATAACTGCAGCCTGAACTGTCGTTACACATTTATAGTGAATGATCAGCAATAATAAAATGACTCAATCTTTTTTTTGCCTTATAAATGCCAACCATGTACCCCGAGGTGTGGGAGCCATGAATGCTGTCATTACTGTCACGGAGAAGCTTATAAACAAGAGGGCTCTCACCTAAAAATGCTCTAATGTTGGTAATATTACATAAGAAGTACCATACTACCATGGCCAGCCTTAGCTATGTGTGACCCATGTGATCATGCAGCATGCCAGCCACCAGCTTGCAGGGGGGGCACCAGGCAGATGTAGATTGGGGCAATTACCCCCCTTGAGGTGCGGCTGGGCAGATAGTTGTTTTCCTCCATGTGGCAATGTCTTGTGGAGCTACATGAACCATCATCCTCTGATGTTCTAAGTCCACACTGTCAGCTCATGGGTGCCAAACACAATCACTTAGGCCTGCTACTGTATTAAGTCATGAACTTGATTCTGGGGCTGTATTTATGTTATAAGCTTGGTTCTGGTACTGTATCTGTGTGCTGAGGTTGATTCATGCTGCATTTATGTATTCAGCTTGGTGCTGGTGCTGTATCTATGTACTGAGCTTGGTTCTTGTGCTATATTTATATACTTGGTTCTGGGGCTATATTTTTGATGCTGTATTTGTGTTATGAGTTTGCTTTTGGTGCTGTATTTCTGTACTGAAGTTGATTGTGGTGCTGTATTTATATTATGAGCTTGGTTCTGGTCCTGCATGTATGTCATGAGCTTGGTTCTGGTCTTGTATGTATGTTAGGAGCTTGGTTCTGGTCCTGCATGTATGTCATGAGCTTGTTTCTGGTCCTGCATCTATGTTAGGAGCTTGGTTCAGGGCTATATTCATGTTATGAGTTTGGTTTTGGTGCTGTATTTATGTACTGAGCTTGGTTCTGGTTCTGCATCTATGTTAGGAGCTTGGTTCTGGTTCTGCATCTATGTTAGGAGCTTGGTTCTGGTCCTGCATCTATGTTAGAATCTTGGTTCATGGCTATATTCATGTTATGAGTTTGGTTTTAGTGCTGTATTTATGTACTGAGCTTGGTTCTGGTCCTGCATCTATGTTAGGAGCTTGGTTCTAGTACGGTATTCATTCACTGACCTGTTCTGGGGTGGGTTTGTTACTATCTTGCTGCTTTATGAACAAGCGGAATAAAGGCAGGTTGCCTATCGGTGCCCGCACAAAAATTCTGCACAGGTTGCCATTTAGTCTAGGGCCGGCACTGACTACCAGCATCTTCTAGTGACAGAACATTTGGACTCTTTTAGCCTTTTGTTCTCCTTACTGCCCATCGGGTCTGGTAGCCATAGATTTTCCTGCAGAAGCCTGTCTAGCATTGACTGCTGTGTAGCGGGGTTTCCTCTTTATGAAGTCCATATGCCCTAATGATATCCCTGCTGATCTTGTAGCACGCATGTATTTCTGTGGCTCCTCTATATTCTGTATCAGTGTTGGTAGCTTACAGACCAGGTAATGGATTATTCTTTTGGAACCGAGCCATCGCCACCCGGGAGATCTTGTGCTTGAGAGGCCATCCTCATGGGCGCTGTGCTCCCGGCTGGACTCATGTAGGGTTTTAGGTCCATGTTTAACTAGTATTTATCCGGCGCTCCTGCCTGCGCGAACGGCTCCTCTCAGCAGTAGATCAGTCCAAAGCTTGTAACTTAGTAGCTGAATGAACTCTATTTCAAAGGTTAATACCAAAATCTGGAGCGGATTAGGTAAAAATTACTTACAACACCATTAAAATTCTGAACTCTTTTTGTTGTGGCTGTAAATTAATTTAAAATGTCAGTTTTTTTTTTTTTCTTTTAAGGCAAAAAAAAAAAATCCAATAAGAAATTGAGCCAACAGAGCAATCTGTAGAACGTCTGGCAGCGAGGAAAGTGTGGCTTCTATTGACAAGAAAAAATATGGAGCTTAACTAGAACCATATGGCAGCCACTCCGGAGAGAAGTAGCTGCAGAAAGCGAGAGCGGACACAGAGGAGGGCAGACAGGAGTAGATAGGGTGACCGTCTGTCTGCTGATTAGCATGGACAATGTTACCACCCCAGGGGAACCGCAGGCACAACCGCAGCGATAGAGGCGAGCCGCATCACTTAGACTATAAGCAGGTGTGTGTGCGAGGCAGGGACACATCCCAACGCAGAGATTTCATTATAAACTTCTTTTATCTTGTCCCATCCCTCATGCATGATATACAAGTTTTCAGCTGATAGTAGGGAGCCATCTGTTTCTCCCAGCTAATGGACCTTTGACACCAGGCCCTCCCGGCGGCGGCTTTCTTCTTTCATTGTCAGTAGAACAGGCCTACCTCCTCCCGTACGACTGTCGGGCCCTTACAATTCTATTACATTTTGCAATATATTAGAATATACACAAGGCGATTCTATCGTCGGAACATTCCTCAATAACTGCGATTTCAGGTTGGTTCCCTATGAATATTGATCTGCAGTTACCTTGTATGTTGCCCAGAGCAAATGCTGAATATGGCCCCTCCAGCATGCGAGTCTGCATATTGGTTAAGACCTCTATAATATATGACATTCGTATTGGCAGCAACCTCCCGCCATATCATGTCTTTGAGGGCCACAGTTGCTCACAGCTTATTGCAGTATACACAGCCCTCCAAGAGTCTCAATGGTTTCAGGACCAAATTCTAGCCCGGGACCGTAGGGAGGAGGAGTATTTTATCTGTACTTGAGCTTCTCTTTATGGCCCCTCTGTTCCGCTGGTTTGGTGCTCCGTTTTCAGCAGCCAAGCTAGCCACCGTGATTTTCGAACTAATAGACACTCTGAACCGCTTTCTGATTGGTCAGCACTGATCATGTGATTCGCATGGCAGCTACAGTGCATTGGTAGTCCTAACGCTACGAATGCATTATTGATGCTGTAATAGTCATCTGAAAACAGAACCGATTGAACGAAGGGCCAGGAAGAGAAGATAAAGTACAGGTAAGGCCGGTTTCACATCTGCGTTGGAACCTCCGGTCGAAGGTTCTATCACAGATCTGCCTGAGAATACCAGAAAAAAAAGCACTGCGTGCAGCGCCTTTTCTTGCGTCCGGAAGCCAGGCAGCTGAGCGGAAACAGAATGAACCCCATTATTGTCAATGGGATCCATTCAGCGTAGTTAGGTTCCATCCGGACAGCCATGATAATTCTCCTTTCCTGCTCCATGATCGGAGCATAAAACCAAAAGCCCCAGCGCAGATGTGAATCCACCCTGAGAGACCCCTCCACCCTCCGGTCACGGGACAGAATGTTGTCCCAAAACTGGATGATCACTTACAGTTAAGCCCAGAAGAAGAAATCAGGTGACGTCCGCTCTGGTGATCTTGGCTGCCACAGATTCTTATAAATTGGTCACCGAAATAACTTTTATATTCCCACATAGTGGAATGAGATGTGCGGCACATTGTGTCATTTTGTTGAAAGTTACTTTCCGCTAAGCCATCTCTAACTTTTTCACTCATTTGTGATACAGGAATCTGTCGGTGCGCTTCCTTCACCGTAGGACTTATTCCAAAATGCCATTTCGCATTGTTGAAACGAACCCGAACAATAAACACAACTGAGTCCATGTTTGTGGCACACGCCTGTTGGGGTATAGTCCACCTCAGTGTCATGGTCCCATAGATGGAAGATTTATAAAATTGCCTAAAACCAAAACTGCCCTTTCTGCCTATAGCAACCAATCACAGCACAGCTTGCATTCAGCATAGAGCTGTGATAAAATGAAAGCTGGGCTGTGATTGGTTGTTATAGGAAGCAAGGACAGTTTTTTTTAGTTTTTGGCAGTTCTTCATCCTGGTCAGTTTTTTGCCCGATTCCAGAACCGTGTGAAGCTACACCCAATCAGGCGATAATTGAGCAAATGAAGTCTTTGAGCAGTTGACAAGTCATCGTTCCAGTATGAACAGAGGATGCGCTGCCGATGACGACATCGTAGGGAAACGACGGATTGTATGCATGTTTCTGAGTTGACCGTGTAACAAGTGCCAATCTCAGTGATCGGCGTTCATTACACGGCTCGGATCAAGCCGTATAAAAGGGCTTAAGTCCCATTTAACAAGCCATATCAATTCTATCACCTGAGGAGACGTTCCTCGCTGCGGCGGGTCGCTCTGGTCATTCAGATCCTTGTAGTTACATTGCAGTGAGCTTCCTTCACATGACAGAATGAATGATATAAAGAGCAAAAGGATAATAACCGGTAGAAGCCTTACGGAGGATGCAGCGCTGCACGGGGGGTAGCTGCGCTTACTGCTGGTGGGCGGGAGGGGGGGGGGACAGTTTAGTCCTCGTGGAAGTACGAAGAGTCCGTGTGCTGATAGTTTATACTACTCAGGTTTCATTGCATGTCTTCGGAACGCCTAAACTTTTTAGGGTGCCTTCACACGGGGCGGATTTAGGTGCGGATCTGCACCCTTGCAGTTGAATTCAAATTGAAAGGGTGAAATTCTGCTGCAGATCTGCACCAAAATCCGTGACGCCATCGCCCTAAGAGGAGAAATGGAAGCTGAAACATAAAAACCATATGAAATGTGAAATGAGCGATGGAGAAATGTGTGCACACATGCCAAGGTCTAGAGCTGTGGATTGTACCTGACAGGTATGAACCTCGTCCTCAATGCCCTACCGGTGTTAACGCTGATCACCTTCTGGAGGAATTAGCGGCACGTCAGGAAGATGTACAATGCCTCTGTTATTTATTTTCAGACAATTAAGCTTCTCCTGCCTGTGCCATAAATGATGACAGAGTCCTTATCCGGCGGCGGATCGGCCGCTCCAGCATCCTCTCCTGTGTCACATATGTTGGTGGTGTTGCTCTCACAGAAATAAAATGGGTAAAAAGAAAAAAGTTTGGTAACGTGTTATCCAGTAGAGCAAAATGTCCGGCTGGCTGCGGGCTCCTTCACACGGCTGTAAAATGTGCGCGCCTAAAATCTACAAGTGCAGTAAGAGGAGAATAGAACCCATTGATATCGATGGCTTCGTACACATATCCCAATCTTGTATGCGCATTTCTCGTGAGTGCAAAAAGACAGGACCTGCTCTATTTTTGTGTACCTTTGTGCAGAAATCTGTGGGAGGTGCACATGGAGAACGGCGGAATGTTTCATATTAACCATGTAGATGCTGCAGCCTCCACATAGAGAATGATGGAACATTTCATAGTAACCATGTAGATGCTGCAGCCTCCACATAGAGAATGATGGAACGTTTCATACTAACCATGTAGATGCTGCAGCCTCCACATAAAGAACGGCGGAACGTTTCATACTAACCATGTAGATGCTGCAGCCTCCACATAGAGAATGATGGAACGTTTCATACTAACCATGTAGATGCTGCAGCCTCCACATAGAGAACGGCGGAACGTTTCATACTAACCATGTAGATGCTGCAGCCTCCACACAGAGAATGATGGAACATTTCATAGTAACCATGTAGATGCTGCAGCCTCCACATAGAGAACGGCGGAACGTTTCATACTAACCATGTAGATGCTGCAGCCTCCACATAGAGAATGATGGAACGTTTCATACTAACCATGTAGATGCTGCAGCCTCCACATAGAGAACGGCGGAACGTTTCATACTAACCATGTAGATGCTGCAGCCTCCACATAGAGAACGGCGGAACGTTTCATACTAACCATGTAGATGCTGCAGCCTCCACATAGAGAATGATGGAACGTTTCATACTAACCATGTAGATGCTGCAGCCTCCACATAGAGAATGATGGAACGTTTCATACTAACCATGTAGATGCTGCAGCCTCCACATAGAGAAGGATGGAACGTTTCATACTAACCATGTAGATGCTGCAGCCTCCACATAGAGAAGGATGGAACGTTTCATAGTAACCGTGTAGATGCTGCAGCCTCCACATAGAGAATGATGGAACGTTTCATAGTAACCGTGTAGATGCTGCAGCCTCCACATAGAGAATAATGGAACGTTTCATACTAACCATGTAGATGCTGCAGCCTCCACATAGAGAAGGATGGAACGTTTCATAGTAACCGTGTAGATGCTGCAGCCTCCACATAGAGAATAATGGAACGTTTCATAGTAACCATGTAGATGCTGCAGCCTCCACATAGAGAATGATGGAACGTTTCATACTAACCATGTAGATGCTGCAGCCTCCACATAGAGAAGGATGGAACGTTTCATACTAACCATGTAGATGCTGCAGCCTCCACATAGAGAATGATGGAACGTTTCATAGTAACCGTGTAGATGCTGCAGCCTCCACATAGAGAATAATGGAACGTTTCATACTAACCATGTAGATGCTGCAGCCTCCACATAGAGATGGTGGAGCGTTTCATACTAACCATGTAGATGCTGCAGCCTCCACATAGAGAACGGCGGAACGTTTCATACTAACCATGTAGATGCTGCAGCCTCCACATAGAGAATGATGGAACGTTTCATACTAACCATGTAGATGCTACAGCCTCCACATAGAGAATGATGGAACGTTTCATAGTAACCATGTAGATGCTGCAGCCTCCACATAGAGAACGGCGGAACGTTTCATACTAACCATGTAGATGCTACAGCCTCCACATAGAGAATGATGGAACGTTTCATAGTAACCATGTAGATTCTGCAGCCTCCACATAGAGATGGTGGAACGTTTCATACTAACCATGTAGATGCTGCAGCCTCCACATAGAGAACGGCGGAACGTTTCATAGTAACCATGTAGATGCTGCAGCCTCCACATAGAGAACGGCGGAACGTTTCATACTAACCATGGAGATACTGCAGCCTCCACACAGAGAATGATGGAACGTTTCATAGTAACCCTGTAGATGCTGCAGCCTCCACATAGAGAATGATGGAACGTTTCATACTAACCATGTAGATGCTGCAGCCTCCACATAGAGAACGGTGGAACGTTTCATACTAACCATGTAGATGCTGCAGCCTCCACATAGAGAATGATGGAACGTTTCATAGTAACCATGTAGATGCTGCAGCCTCCACATAGAGAATAATGGAATGTTTCATACTAACCATGTAGATGCTGCAGCCTCCACATAGAGATGGGGGAACGTTTCATACTAACCATGTAGATGCTGCAGCCTCAACAAAGAGAATAATGGAACGTTTCATACTAACCATGTAGATGCTGCAGCCTCCACATAGAGAATGATGGAACGTTTCATACTAACCATGTAGATGCTGCAGCCTCCACATAGAGAATGATGGAACGTTTTATAGTAACCATGTAGATGCTGCAGCCTCCACATAGAGAATGATGGAACGTTTTATAGTAACCATGTAGATGCTGCAGCCTCCACATAGAGAATAATGGAACGTTTCATACTAACCATGTAGATGCTGCAGCCTCCACATAGAGATGGTGGAACGTTTCATACTAACCATGTAGATGCTGCAGCCTCCACATAGAGATGGTGGAACGTTTCATACTAACCATGTAGATGCTGCAGCCTCCACATAGAGAATGATGGAACGTTTCATACTAACCATGTAGATGCTGCAGCCTCCACATAGAGAATGATGGAACGTTTCATAGTAACCGTGTAGATGCTGCAGCCTCCACATAGAGAATGATGGAACGTTTCATACTAACCATGTAGATGCTGCAGCCTCCACATAGAGAATGGTGGAACGTTTCATACTAACCATGTAGATGCTGCAGCCTCCACATAGAGAACGGCAGAACGTTTTATACTAACCATGTAGATGCTGCAGCCTCCACATAGAGAAAGATGGAACGTTTCATATTAACCATGTAGATGCTGCAACCTCCACATAGAGAACGGCAGAACGTTTTATACTAACCATGTAGATGCTGCAGCCTCCACATAGAGACCAGTGGAACATTTCATATTAACCATGTAGATGCTGCAGCCTCCACATAGAGAATGATGGAACGTTTCATACTAACCATGTAGATGCTGCTACCTCCACATAGAGACCAGTGGAACATTTCATATTAACCATGTAGATGCTGCAGCCTCCACATAGAGAATGATGGAACGTTTCATACTAACCATGTAGATGCTGCAGCCTCCACATAGAGAATGATGGAACATTTCATACTAACCATGTAGATGCTGCAGCCTCCACATAGAGAATGATGGAACATTTCATACTAACCGTGTAGATGCTGCAGCCTCCACATAGAGAATGGCAGAACGTTTTATACTAACCATGTAGATGCTGCAGCCTCCACATAGAGAATGATGGAACGTTTCATACTAACCATGTAGATGCTGCAGCCTCCACATAGAGAATGGCAGAACGTTTTATACTAACCATGTAGATGCTGCAGCCTCCACATAGAGAATGATGGAACGTTTCATACTAACCATGTAGATGCTGCAGCCTCCACATAGAGAACGGCGGAACGTTTCATATTAACCATGTAGATGCTGCAGCCTCCACATAGAGATGGTGGAACGTTTCATACTAACCATGTAGATGCTGCAGCCTCCACATAGAGAATGATGGAACGTTTCATACTAACCATGTAGATGCTGCAGCCTCCACATAGAGAATGATGGAACGTTTCATATTAACCATGTAGATGCTGCAGCCTCCACATAGAGAATGATGGAACATTTCATATTAACCATGTAGATGCTGCAGCCTCCACATAGAGAACGGCGGAACGTTTCCTACTCAAGGGTATATTCATATAAACAATTTTTCTGTTGGATTTTCAGACTGAAAAACTTGGTCCGAGTTCGGATGCAAATAGAAGACAATCATTTCAATTTGAATATTCACGTTGGCTTTTCCTTGCCTAACCTGTTCTAGGAGAATATCAGAATATTGTTAGTTGGCGATTGCAGCTTTTTTAAGTTGAGCACTTAAAGGCATCCTTCCCTTTTTTACAGTGTTTTTTTTTGTAGTTGCCCCATATTGATCAGTTTTTAGTTGTCAGTTGTGGGGGAACCCAGCAGCAAGTGTTCAATTGTACTCGAAGCTTATAGGACAGCTCCCATTCAAATCAGTAGGCACGGCTCAACTTAGCTGTTTGCGACCCGTGTGGTTGCTGGAGGCAATCGCTCCTTTAGGTCTGCCCAATCAGATGTAGTTCTTCATCCGTGCAGCAGTGTCTTGTGAAGCTCAATGAATCCTCCTCTTCCTCGCTCTGTCTCCTCCTCTCTGACGTTCTATGACACTGCTCTCAGGTCATCGGCACCCCTGCAACACAATTGCTTAGTTCTGCTACTGTATTCATGTTATGAGCTTGGTTCTGGAGTTGTATCTATGAAGTTAGGTTGGTTCTGTGACTATATATATACTGAGATGGTTCTGTATTTATGTAATTATCTTGGTTGTGAGGCTGTGTTTATACTATGAACTTGGTTCTGGGTCTGCATAGATATGAGTTTGGTTCTGGTGCTATATTCAGGTTATGAGTTTAGTTTGTGCTGTATGTATGTACTGAGTCAGACTCTGATGTTGTATTTATGTTATGAACTTGGTTCTGGGTCTGCATATATATATATGAGTTTGGTTCTGGTGTTATATTTAGGTTATGAGCTTAGTTTATGCTGTATGTATGTACTGCGCCAGACTCTGATGTTGTAATTATGTTATGAGCTTGGTTCTGGGGCTGTATTTATATCATGAGCTTGGTTCTGGGGCTGTATTTACTCACTAAGCTGTTCTGGTGTAGATAAGCTGCTACCTGGCAGTATACAAGCACAATATGTAGATTAAGTATCTTTTTTTTTTTCTACCTATGACAAGAAGCGCCAAAAAAACTGTTGCGCAGAGTGCCATCTAACCTAGAGCTGGCGCCGTTAATAAGCTGTCTATGTGTTGCAAAAAGGAAAAGGAAAAATACTCTTTGTCGTCTCTTTCCACTCTTTAAGGCTGGGTTCCCACGAGACGTAAATTGGGCGAAAATTTCACGGCTTGGCCGAACCGAAAAGCCGCGTGATTTCCATGGGAGAGCCGCAGGTTCAAAACCCGTGACATTTGGCCATGGGTTTTGGAGCGGTTCGGCCTCCGGCATTCCGTTGCGGTTTTCGCTCCCCATAAGTCCATTTAATAGAATGGAGTTTATATTCATGCGTTTCACAACACTCAAAACTCTCGCGACATTCTCGCCCATGTGAATAAGCCCTTAATGTAATGTTAGTAAATAGGCTGCAATGTCCGTTTTCTATAAAGGCTGATATCGCAGATTTTTAATTGGAAGCACATTTCCTGTTCCGCAGAGCTTACAACCTTCTGTCAGATACTTGGATAATTGCTGGGGTTGCCAATGACTATTACGGCCGGTGTAAATTTGCGCTAAAAGGCGGGTGGTAGCTGTCATTCAGGGGTGATGTGTAGCAGCTGTAACCCCCCTGTCCCCGCTCGCACAGCACTTGTTACTGACCCTTATGGCGGGATTAATTCTGCATGTTTTCAGCGCAGAAGAAAAATGAGGTTTTTTTCGTGGCTGTCGTGGGGAAGAGGAATTCTCTCCCTCTCCGTCTTGCTCCCCTCTGACATGTGTTGCACATTAAACCTTCATTTCCCAAGATTTACAACACATTAAGTAATTTGTAGGTTATTTCAACTTTAATCCGCTGAACTCAAGAAAACCAGAATTAAATTTAAAACACACAATATCATGAAATGACAGAGAACGGCTTTTCTTCCCGTCGCGGCCGCCGCCGCCGTCACTTCTTTTTTCTTTCTCAGAAGTTTGTTATTCTTAATTTAAAAACCTCCTTAACTTTTTTAATGTCTGTTTGGCCTGACTATTGGAGGGTGAAGCCTCCCCGGAATTATTCAGTATAGCTTCCATACTACTGAAGTGACCTCCGGGCCTGGAGAAACAAAGATGGCTGAACCGCTTCTCTGCATTGGTAGTCTGAGGCCGGGCGATAAATTTGCGCGTGAAAATGCAGAATTATGAAACCCGTGCTTTTCAATTGTTTCTTTCCCATTTGCGATCCTGCTATGCGCAGTGGAGAAAAGCTCTCTACATTTTGCTTCTTTCATCTTTCATGTTTCCCTATGGAGCCTCCTTTTTATCGCATCGCTACGCACAGACTTGCGATTTTCATGCCATGCGTTTTTAACATTAGGAAGTACTGTTGTCTTCCTCGGGGGAAAATCTCAACGCACAGACATCCCATGAACAAAATTGCGATACTGCCGTGATCTTCTCGCGGTGACATCGCGATCACCCGTGTGAACCTAGGGCGCTTTCACAGGGGCCGTAAATGCTGCGGAATTTCCATAGTGATTTTGCTGCAGAAAGTCCGCAGCATTTTTTGTACAAGCCACGGGGAGGGTTTTTTCCATAGAAATCTCCTGCAAACGGAGCAAAAAAATTGCGCAACTAATCAGCAGTGTTTTTGAAAAAATGTATGCTCTGGAATTCTACCCGTGAAATAGACGGTGTATTTTACATAACCTCTTCCTTCCTTGTCACTTGTATGCTAAAGCCCACGGTAACGGCCATTACACCCCAAGCTCCATAGATCTCTATGCTTTTGCAGTAGGGCAGGCTCATCTCACTCTATAATGTACTATTTAATTATACGTCCTCCTCAGGATGTACAACGGGGCTAAATGAGAAGTCATGGAGCAGAAGGTTTGATTTAAAGGGCATCTGTCATCACATTTGAGCCCTTCAAACTATGTTATGGGGCTCAAAAGTGAGAGAACTGGGGTCCCGGGAAGCTGTCTCACACTCACGAGGTCCTTCGTTCCAGCACTATGCCCCCCAGAAACCTGTGTGCTCTCACAGTGTGACTCTTCAGACCGTTGGGTGCCTGCGCTCTATCATAGAGATGAATGGGAGAGAGTGCGTACAGTCTTGTGAAGAGTCACGCTGTGGGCACACTGATTTCTTGGGGGCACAACAATGGAACAGGGAGCCCGGTGAGTGTAAAAAGCAGCTCCTTGGACCCCTGGTCCCTTCAACATTGTGCCCCATAACAGTTTATGGGACTCAAAGGTGTTGACAAATGCCCTTTAAATTAAAAGAAGCCTCCAGTTTTGGGACAAAATTCTGTCCCGGGATAGGAATTGGTATATTACCTGTAGTTGATCTTCTCTGCCATCTCTCCCACATTCATTTAATGGGGTTATCCAGTTGCTAACATCCACAGGCTAAGCCACCAATAGCAGGTCAGTGGGTATCCGCCGCCCAGAATGCCTCCCGGTCAGCTCTCTTCTGTGCCCGTGTGCTTGAACACCAGGCTGATTTCTGCAGAAAGCAGACAGCTCGGTTCCCACTGCAGTGGCCAGGTTTGATATTGCAGGACAAGTTGCCATTGAAGTGAATGGGAAATTTTTGATGTAATACCAAGTCTGGCCACTGCAGTAGGAACAGAGCTGTCTGTTTCCTGCAAAAATCAGCTGATTGCATAATAACAATGGAACAGAAAACAGCTGATTAGTAGAGGTCCTGGACAGCGGAGCCCCACCAACCTACTATTGTTGGCGATAGATAGGCCCAACAATGATTTGCAACTGGAGAACCCCTTTAAGGGAAAAACCCTGTTAATTCCCATCATCTCCATTCCCACAACATTAGTTTGGTATTGCAGGCCAAGTTGCCATTAAAGTGAATAGGAACTTTGCATGTAATACCAAGTCTGGCCACTGCAGTAGGAATGGAGCGGTCTGCTTCCTGCCGAAATCGGCTCA
Organism: Eleutherodactylus coqui; assembly: GCF_035609145.1. Lineage (NCBI taxonomy): Eukaryota > Metazoa > Chordata > Amphibia > Anura > Eleutherodactylidae > Eleutherodactylus > Eleutherodactylus coqui. The sequence continues at coordinate 35,442,391 of NC_089842.1, forward strand.
ATGCATAATAACAGTGTCCCAGAAAACAACTGGTCAGCGGATACCCACCAATCTACTATTGTTGGCTACAGATGGGCCCATCAATGCTTTGCAACTGGACAACCCCTTTAAGTGAAGAACCCCTTGAATTCCCATTATCATATCCTTTATATAAATTACTTGTTGGCGCTCTCCTGTGCAGCGTATTACAGTTTTTTTTGTCTTTTTATTATTTCTTCCGCCTCTTTCGAAGATTTGTTGCTTTTCCTCGATGCAGATAGTTTGATGGTGTCAAACCATGTTCCAAAGGGTTAATGCTGCGGAGAGACCCAGCAGTGATGCATGTCTGTGCAGGCATTGCAGCCAGTGGTTGGAGGACTGCAGGGTACAGGAATTAACCGGTGAGGATGTCACATTTCGTCTGTGCTGTGTGAGAGGTGACTCATGTTGTCCCCTCTGGTCTACGTGTTAACCAAGCGTGTGCCTAGAATGTGGGAGACCCAAGAAACGGAAGTGTGGCTGTGGAAGCCGGCCGTGGGCCCCTGGGTGCCCAGGAGTTTCCTAGTCCCCCGGCGGTGCGGCTGCAAGGCTCGGTTAGCCGCCCGCTGGGACGCGGCTGTGAGTCCTGTGTGCTGGAGACAGTTGCCCTGTTTCTCCTTGGAGCACAGCTCCCAGCTTCTCCCCAGCCAGGGATTGTGGAGCTCCAATGAAAATGATGATATGTGACAATCAGTCACAGCAATTAGTGTTTTGGTTAACGGGCCTTTTTTGTTTTCTCTCACCCAGACAGAATGTCACAAATAAATCCTTGCCCGCATTTGCATATTAATTGGATCGCAGACGTCAAGCATCTTTCATTAAACAAAATGATCTGCATATTTGGAGACATAAAATAGTTATTTTGATGGGTTTTTTCCTAAGATCAGGGGGCGGGGGAGGAAGGTGATGGAAGCCATCGAGAATGTTGGTACAGGAGAGGGGCGAAGACAGGAAAATAAATGGAAACGGATTAACTCTGCCAGCGCCATGCACCCGGCTCCTGCTCATGCCCAGATCCCCTGTAGGTGCATGCAGTTACAATGTAGCGATAACATGGAACTTTCTCATCCGCTGGCCGCCGGGACAGGGTGACTTTCCAGCTTTTTCTTGAGTCGGGTTATGGCTTCTACAAATCTACTTGTGTGTACCTTTCCTGCCAAACTATTTTTTGGTGTCCTTTTTCCACCCCAGCCCCTCTGCTCACCCCCCTCGCTCTTGTCTTTCACTGTCCTGCCGTTAAGTTTTTTTGGAATCCTGAACTTCAGCAGTCGTTGGCATCCAGGCAGCATTATCACACACACTGGAAATAACCCAGAAAGCTGGCAGCCCCATATTAGGGAAAGAATCCCTGTCACAAAGCGAGTGAACACAAAATTTATTGACAAGACAGTGTGACTGGAGGCAGCTTGTAGAGAGCCCTCCCTCACCCTGCGCTCCCCACTGACAGGCGACAACAAAAAGCCCTGATCGCTGCTCATTCTTATATTTAGATTACGGGCTGCTGTCCTTTTCCACGCCGCCTTTTTACTCTCATTGTTTTTGGGGTTTTTTTTTCTTTGCACCCGCTTTTTTTTTTTTTTTAGTCATTTTGTATCCATATATTTCGGTATTCCCGCTGAATCCTAGTAGTTAAACCAAATCTAAAGCAGCAGCAGAACGATGCAACGCTTGACTCGGCCAGCGCCGTCTGGAAAGGGTTATGGTCGCTTCACCTTGAGTTGTACTTTGGTAGAAATGAGAGCGAATACATTTGCGCGAACACGCTGCAGTTCGACTGACGGAGCCGGAGGTGAAACTTTCCGAAGTTTTAGGCCGGGCTCACAAGACCGGATTTTAGTTAGCATTGCGTACGGGATTCAGGTACTCAGGTCATCGCTAAGTGACGGCGCGGGAAAAAAAAGGGACCTGCACTGCCATGGCCACCTGTAAGCCGCCGCAGTCATATGCAATACAGTTAGGGGCCGTACGCAGGGTCGCCGGCCGGGCTCACAGCCGCAATGCGCTGCAAACCTTCCATATGCGAAATCAGACTCGCTCATGTGAGCCCGTCCGACCGGGTTGGATTCCACATGGGGATATCCACAGAAGAAGACCTGCGAGCGATCACAGAAGGGAATTGCGAATGGTCGTGTAAGCGTGCGGTTTTCTGCATGGACAGTGCATTATGGAAGAAAGATCGCAAGCAGGAATGGCAGGAGAAAGTAGCTGAATAGATCGCCCAGGCGGCGCTCTCAAATCCGGCTTTCTTTATTACATTTCTATCTGGTCTCTTAGATACTTGCAAGCAAATCCGCGTCCATGCGGATGAACTCCGGATCGAACGCATCCATAGAGATCAATAGAGCCCATACACGCGGAAACCGCGTTTTTTTGTTTTTTTTTCCGCTCGTGGAATACGCAATTCGTACCCGCAAATGTGACTGAACCGGCAAAGGTCCATGCCTTTTAATGTCTGTGTATCATTCGCGCAGACGGCGATCGCGGAATCCGCTATTTAAATCCGGTCGTGTGAAACCGTCCTTACATTGGAGCGTTAATTCTGTAGTTACATTTGTGCCGTGATCATGTTACAACTTCATACATACATACATACATACATACATACATACATACACACATACATACATACACACATACATACACACATACATACATACACACATACATACATACATACATACATACATACATACATACATACACATACATACATACATACATACATACATACACACACATACATACATACATACATAGGACTAGCTGTGTATCCCTGCAGTGCACATATTTATATATACATGGTAAAGGGGTTGTACCAAAATCAACTTTTATTGCCTTTTATTTTATTGATTGGTGGGGATCTGTCTCCAAACCTGAGAACGGGGGTCCCATGTTCTCTTCTCCTCTGCACCACCCTCTTCTCATTGCACCACCCTCACCGAGGGCTCAAACAGACAAACATGTTTCCTGCCTGCCCTATCTCTTTTGCGTGTTACACAGAAAGCTGCCATAGAAGTCTATGGCAGGTTAAAAAAAAGCAAGGATAGATGTATGACCCTGCGGACAACCCTTATTTATGCGCAAATCTGCTCTGTTGCGGCAAGGGTGTTAGCGCATATGTTCGTCTATTGATGCCCTGAGGAGGAGATTGAGTGGAGCTGCAGCCGTACATGCACGATGCCACTCTGTTTTCAGTGAGACTGCCCTAGTAGCCAAGCACTTGTACTCGGCTTTTTTTGTCCGCGCCATTGAAATGAATGGAGCGGGACTGCGCATGCGTGACCACCGCACCATTCTATCTCCTCACTGCAATGAGAAGAGTGGGACACGGGATCCTGGTTCTCGGAGAGGGTCTCAGCTGAGACCTCCCCCACTAACCAGACCTCTATATCATCTATGGATAGGTGATAAAAGTCGATTTTGGTACAACCCCTTTAAATCCACTAACTGGTGAAGTGAATAACCTTATCAGGTCACAATGGCTTCTGTCAAGTAGTTGGATATATTAGGCAGTAAGTGAACTTTCAGGAAACATAGCCAAGTGTAAGGATCTGAGTAGAGATGAGCGAGCGTACTCGCTAAGGCAAACTACTCGAGCGAGTAGTGCCTTATGCGAGTACCTGCCCGCTCGTCTCAAAAGATTCGGGTGCCGGCGGGGGAGAGTGGTGCAGTTGCGTGAGTGAGCAGAGGGGAGCCGGGGGGGGGGAGAGTGAGAGAGATTTCCCCCCTGTTCCTCCCTGCTCTCCACCCCCCCCCCCCCTCTCCCGTCGCTCGCTCATCTCTAGATCTGAGGGTCTTTGACATGAGCTAAATTGTGATGCCTAGACAATTTGATCAGAGGCTTTCCAAAACGGCAGGTCTTGTGGGGGGGGGGGGGTCTTGGTATGTAGTGGTTGGTATCTACCAAACGTGGTTTAAGAAAGGGCAGCCGGTGACCAGCAGAAGAGTCATGGGCGCCCAATGCTCGGAGGGAAGACTAACCTTTCTAGTCCAATCTTACGGAAGAGCAACAAAAGGACAAACTGGTGAAAAAGTTACTCCTGACTATGATGGTAAGGTATCAGAACACACAAGCCATCCCAGCTTGCCACACATGGGGCTGCATAGCCACAGACTACACATTAGGCATGTGGCTATAATACTACGGCTGACTGGTGTATGTCTACGGTCGTATGACACCATGTGTTGTAACATATATGAAGTTTCTCAATGTGTTCTGCTCAACCCATATCTGGATATATATGTAGGGTCTCGAATATCTGATCTCCATCCAACGGAGATGGTTGGTGTTCTTGAAAGCCCAAAGATCTGAAGCTGCCGGCGTTGCGTTTTCTCTGACCAGTCATGCGGCAGTCAGTTTGTACAAAGGTTAATCCCGGTGCCGTTACATGCGCGCAGTCGATGTTATGTTACCTTTTGTTGATAAGGACTTAAAGGGTTCAGCATTTTACCTTTAATGATCCTGTCACACGGGACGAATTCTGCAAGATCTTCAGCCCCAAAATCTGCACTACTAATGCTCCGATTTTGGTGCGGAATTGAAAATGGCAGAATCTTGCCCCAAAATCCTGGGTTAGCAGGGCAGATCTTGGTTCCGCATTGACGGAAGGCATATTCCGTCCCGTGTGAGGTCCCTTCGGTGTCCTCTCTCCCTAGAAGGCCTCGGTGTGCCTTGTGTCTTTCCAGCTCCTGTAGGAGAAGCAGATTATTTCGTCCCGATGACATGCGGCGCTTTTTATAACCTTTTCGCTTCTGCGTCCAGCATGGTTGAAAAGCAAACAAGTTATTTCAATGACCTTGAGCTTCCTGAAGTTTCATATTTTCAGGCAGGACCCCGGTGACGGCGTTGTGGGCTCCAGAGTTACTCTCGCTCTAGTAACATGCGCCCGCTTTGTAGGTTACTAGGGCAATTGAAAGGGAAAGCGTAAAAAAAAAAACCCTTACTACAAAAGCCTCGGAGACAAATGTTACTTCATCGTGTCCGATCTTCCTGATCCAAATGCTCTGTGGAAAACAGGCATACATAATTTATGTGCATCTAATAACGCTGCTGCTGTTTCAATAACCAATACAGCTGGTACAAGCCTGCAATACCATGGCGGCGGATGAATCCGTGCAAGTAACTGATTAAGATGGAGCAGCAGAAAGTTGCTTTTGCTCGGGTAAACTTTGGTCGTTAGCCAGACATTTTGACTTCCTGCTAAGTAAAGTGCTGGGAAAACCGATGTGTAATATACAGCGCATGCTTCTACATGGGTGCGGCTGCAAGGACGCAAGCGATGGTGGTAATGCCCCATAAACACAAGAGGGAAGCCGTCCAAATGCATTGATGTCGGCAGGACCGGCGGTCCATCCTGTGCATATCGGAGCCTCGTAACGCTCCTCTGTCAAGGGAAGGGGGCACCGGGAGTGTTGAATTATACACACCCAATGCTTTGTTATCAGAAGAGATAAGCCACTGCCAGAGGTGTCTTGTAATGGCTTATCTCTCCTCTTCCCATTTGAAACACATGCATGCTTGGCCTAAGTGAATGTGCATGTACTGTATATGGGGGAGCCGGGAGGAATAGCTCGTTCAGCTGAGTGCTATTGAAGCTGCCTGGCACCATTAAATTGCCACCTTCATTATTTTATTTTAAGATTATGGACACCTTTGGGCGGGCTCTTTTTTTACTTAAATATATGTATCTTGGGCTGACAATCATTTTTGCAATAGGGTTGTATTAAAGGTTTTGCACTGTTGTATCTTCTGCAGCTTCTACATATCACTGTAGATAGAAACTGCAGTCTAAAGGCCCTTTTACACGCAATAATTATTGCTCAAAAGCCATTCTTTAAGTAATAATTGAGTGGAAATCTGCGCCCATCGTGCACTTACCCTGCACTTTTCGTCTATCACTGACTTCAGGTCCGCATGAAATCCTCGGCCCTCAGGACAATAAGATAAGTCAGACCGCACGCTGAGTTCTCCATGGGCAGTGCTGATAACAGCTGATAACATTCTTCCAGCTGCTGTCCCACTGGAGAACAATAGCGATGTAATTAGAGAACAGACCGCCCGCTGTTCTCTAAACACATGGAATGAAGTACTAAAGGGCTGATTAGCCGATTAGTACCTATGCAAAATAATCGCTCAGAACGGTCAGTTTCTGACGAATTTTGAGTGATCATCTGTGTGTAAATGCACCCAAAGTCTCAATAGGAGATCCGTCAGTGAGGCTGGATTGACGGCTTGGTTTTCAGACGTTATGGCCGCCTGCAGACTGCGAGATCCGACCCGTGCCCCTGCAGTGACTAGTGTGGCTCACCTTCTTCCGGGTCTGCTCTGCTCTCTGATGTGCTGGCTGCCACCCAGCCGGTGCGTGCGCAGAGCGGAGCTGGTGCGTCGGGAGTGACCTTTCTGTGTGGGCCTCTGCGAGACCCAAACAGAAATAGAACAGGCCGCGATTTGTTTTCCGCGTGTGTTTTCACGCGGCCGTCTGCATAGGATTTTAGGACTGGTCACCCGTAAATGGAGTGAACGGTAAAGGTTGATGGCCATGTTAAAGAAAAGCATTGGATACAATTAATAACAGGAGATGTCCGCTCAAAAGGCCCAAACCAGGTTCTGATGGACCACCATTGCGATCAGTAGATGAGGAGGGGGGTCACAGTGTTGTCTCCATATCTGCTCATTATGTGCTGCTCTCCAGTCCATCCAAGGATACGGAAGGCTTCTTGTTTGTCATGTGATTTGCTAAAAAGTTGTACAACAAATTAGAAGTTCTCCAACTCCACATAACTTGAAGAACTCTTGGTAGAAGATACAGTGCTGTCATTTAGGAAATGCGAAGAGTTGACCTCTATGTTGTATATAGCAGCACTCAGCAACCTGCGGTCGCACTACAACGCCTCGCGTTCCCCGTGGCTGCAGGCGCCACAGATTGTAGAGCAGCGGGGTAGAGGATCCCCGCACGGCCACATTAAATTAAAGATCTGAATGTTCAACCGACGCCCCATAAAGATCTATTCACACGGGCGAGTTTAACATCTGAGTTGCATCTGATTTTGCAACTGACCCATTACCGTGCCACAGTCATTCACAGGGGGCACAGTCCATCCAGGGGTACGTGAAAAAAATGGAATGCACTGGCATGGGACGGGCACTCGCATGCACCCCTTGACTTTAAAGGGGTTTCCCAGGCTATTTTTATTGATAACCTACCGTCACAACTCAGGCCCCCGGCCAGTCAACTCATTGAGGTTAATGAGCCGTACTCTGGCCACTACTCAGGGGTGGAACCATCTGCTTCGGCTTCATACCGTGTGTTTTGCCCGTATACCCCCAAACAGCTGATTTGCCGGGATCCTGACCAGTGGACCCAATCATTAAAAATAGCGCAGAAAACGCCTTTAATGGGCATTTTGAATGAAATCATCCATATTCTTTGACATGTGTGAAAACCGGATTACACTTGGATGACACTCGCACGCTTAAAAATGCAACAAACCTGACCTAAAACGCACGCGCTTACAGTGAAATTGCCCAATTTTTCATTGGCTGAAATCCCATTCTCCCGTGTAAATAAGGCCTAAAGCCGCCATAAATACTGCAGACGTTACATAGTATTTACAGAACAATCCGGAGATCTCAGAAATCTTGTCCGCATGGAGCGGAAAATGCTGCGGATTGCAACCTGTGAAAAGCAAATCTACAGCAGAGTCCGCGCCACTTAGGCCTCCGCCGCATTCGCATACTTGGGTGCATGTGCTATTCTCGGTAATCCACAGACATCACATGGATCCATGTGTGAAAGAACTCATCACATGTCCTTTTCGTGTCCATATTAGGGCATCTACTTACAGGCGTGTTTGTGCGTGTGCAATATGTCTGATGGGTTTGTACACGCTTGCTCCAAAGGTTCCCATAGGAGTCTACAGGAGGAGCGCAAACGCGTACACAGATGCGCAATACGCTGCACAATTACGTGAAAAGAAGAACACATCTGCAGCTCATTAAGCTAAATAGCTGTTTAAATCAGGGCATGTTTGCTTGCTGTGTGCAAATGAACACCCCCTCGCGTGCGCCGAAAATACAGTAAAATGTGCGATACGCCTCATTCATAGTGCAAACACTTTGCACTGAGGCTGCGCAAAAATGCATCCGCCCGTGTGAGAGAGCGCTTAGGATATGCAGATGCACATCAATATGTGGGATGCTCCTGTACCGGACCGCACACGGACAGATGCTTGTGTGGCATCCAATGCCAGTAGTTATACCCCAAGGGCGCGCCCGGCCTTAGGCACGGATTTGGCCACTGCAGGCTTGCTGTGTTTTCGGCTGCAGGAAGCCCGCAGCGAATGTGTTGTTGGAAGGCGCCCGGACAGACCTGGGCACGTAACCGGCTCCACGGCTCCCTTATATACGACCGCCGGTAATGTGGCCGCAGTATTTCCAGCTTCCTTCACCTTTCTCCTTAAGACATTCAGGCAAGAAGATAAAATGGCGGCTAATTAAGCCGCAATCCCGAGGAGGAAGCTGGTGGCATAGTGTGAGAGGCGCCCGGCGAGGGAGTGCCATCGCTGTCTTATTTTATGGATTTGCCTGTCTCCTCGCTAAATACCGTAGTACCAAGTTTATTTAATCCGCTTTTAATGGCGGCGCACTTTTGTAAATCAAAATAATTAAAAATAATAAATTTGGGAGTAAATAAATCCCGCATCACTCTGGGCAGTAAAAAGCCTATCCTAGCAGGGATAGATCTCCGCGCGCTGAAGGGCTGTGGAGGGAGAGACAAGCTGCTTGCAGCAGCCGAGAGGTTTGGACACCAGCCTTGGGGGTTTAGGAAAGATGCCCATATCATTGTGGGCTTCCCTGAAGCTGTGCCCTCTGGTTACCAGCTGGGACTCCAGCTGTGTAGAGTTTCTGTGGGCAGACACCATGCCAGCGCCAGCTGTAACTTCAGCTGTGTATTCTTCTTCTGTGTGTCGACAGGGAGCTCTGCAGCCAGCCTTGCCCGCCTGCTTTGCCCAGAAAACTGCCAGCACCTCCCAGCTGTGTTCTTACCTGGGATAAGAGAGTGTTTAGAATAGGAAGAGCAGATTTATGGAGGGTCTGCTGACGGCCATGTGTATGCCGAGAACCGAGCGAGACACAGAAATACTAAAAGTAGCGTCTTTATAAATAAAATAGCCAGATGTCGGCCATATTTACCACGGGGAATGCGATATTTATGGTCGAAACTTTTTTTGGTGGGAAAGTTAATAATAGAAGTTGGAGCTGATACACATGGCTGTATTACAGATCTACGGGGCCATATTGTACCTCCGTACACAGTACAGGCCTTGGGTTACATGCAAGCCTGTACAGAATATTCTTGGCAAGCCCTCCCACTGATATATATATATATATATATATATATATATATATATATATATATATATATATATATATATGCAGCCTGCCTTTATTCAGCAAGAAAGCAGCATACCCACACCAGATCAGCTCTAGGAATGAATACGGTACCAGAGTCCTGCATATGTATAGCAAAACAGAAGCAAGCTTATAACACAAGTACTGCACCAGAACCAAGCTTGTAAAATAAATAACATATTAACATATGTATAGCTCATAACATATTAACATATGTATAGCAAAACAGAAGCAAGCTTATAACACAAGTACTGCACCAGAACCAAGCTTGTAAAATAAATACAGTACCAGAACAAATCGTATAACATATGGCACTAGAATGAAGCTCATAAAAAAATACAAAACCAGAACCAAGCTCATTAAATCAATACAGTACCAGAACCAATCTCCTAACATAGATACAGCACTAGAATGAAGCTCATAAAATGTATATAGCACTAGAACATAAGTCATAACATATGTACAGCACCAGACCAGTTCTGTACATAAGTACAGTACTAGAACCAAGCTCATAACATAAACATAGCATTATAACAACTAAATACAGCAGCAAAAGTTTAGCACCAGAATCAAACTTATAACATAAACGCAGTCCCCAAAGCAAACCCATAACATCAATTCAGCACAAACTAACCTCACTACATAGATACCATACCAGAACCATGCTCAGTGTGTGTGTGTATATATATATATATATAATATATGTATATATGTGTGTGTGTATATGTATATATATATATATGTGTGTATATGTATGTATATATACATATACACAGCACCAAACAATGCTCATAACATAAATATAGTAGCAGAATTAAGATAATGTGTTACAGGGGCGCAGATGGGTTGATAGCGGCACCTCAGAACTTAAGAGGGGAGGAGACAGAGCCAGGAGGGGGATGATTCATGTAGCTCCACAAGAGAAAGAAGATCATCTGGCTTGGTGGACCCAAGGAGGGGAAGGGGGTGATCAGACCCAACTTATATCTGCTTGTTGCCATCCCTAGAAGCTAGTGGCCGGCACCCTGTGTTGTCGTACGTATCTAAGGCTGCCTGTGTACATATGCTCCAATTTCATATGAAATCTGTAGGGTGTAACATTTTGACATGGTCCGCTGCATTACTTATGACAGGTTTAGGGGACAGCGCCCCCATAGTCGTATACGGTGGTGGCTTCCATGACTCATGCACAGCGGCCATGATTTTAGGGAAGGGCACATTAACAAAGTGGAGTTTAATCCCCATAGAATGTGTACAATAGATTGACTGGAAGACCTTCTCTTCCCCCAATGTTCAGGCTGCTGGAATATATTCTTGTCCATCCGCTGTAGAGCTCTGGGGGGCAACCAAACTGCAGAGCCATAATAGGCATCCATTGAAGTCCATGCAGCCTCACTGCACCCCCCATGCCTCCGATCTCATAAGGAGGTCTAGACATTTTTAAAATATAATATTCCGTATATTAGGGAGAAAACTGGTGGCGCTCCCTTAGATTGCATATGATGGCGGTCTCCTGTATACGGCACATACGGAGCCGCAGCGACTCTGCTGTTTAAAACGCCTCCTAGCATATTGTGCGCACATTTGCGCTTCCCCATTGACTTCTTTGGGGACTTTTGGTACAAATGCGCAGGAAAATAGAGCATGCTGCGTTTTTTGTTTTTTTTTGGTGTGACCGAAATGTGCAGGAAAAATACCTATTGAAATCAATGGGTTCTATTCACTGCGTATTGTGCATGCAAATTTTGCAGGCGCCGGTACGCCCGTGTGAAGCCTAAGGACCAGCGCTTTATCCTGTACCGTAATGTTCGTGATCGTTCGCTTCCGTGTTCTTTCCGTTTTTTTGTGATAAGCGACAGATTCCTTTGTAGGTTTTTGTAGGAGACGCAGCTCTGAAAATTGGCAGACGATTGCTCTTGCACATGTCTGTCTGCTGGGGGCGCTAGTTTTCACTAGTCCCCAATCCCTGCCTGTGGGAAAGTTTAGAGAGCGAGTGTCTCTTTAAATGCGTCTATGACAGTGTGATAAGGAATTTGATGGCTTTATCAGAAATGCCAGGGCTTTATTTAGCCGGTGAGGCAGCGACCGTCCCAATCTGCTGATAAATAGGGAAAAAACTAAAAAGGCCGCGAGGAATCCGGTGCTAGAAGAGCGCAGCCGCTTGTAGCCGGCGTCTTACTCCTCTGCTACATTTTCTCCTGACGGAATTCGATATTGTATTCATAGGTTTCCTAAGTAGAAACTCCCTAAATACTTACAACGCAGTTTATTCTCCCGCAAGACGTGATTTACGGTAAAATCCGCATCGCGGATAAATACGGTAGTGACGTTCTTTACTGGCGCAGATTCTGCATCATGTAGATCTGCCGGAGAAATCCCTATTGGAGTTTTCCAATGCAGATCGTGCCCGTGTACACCTACATTCACATAGGACAATCGGCAGTGGATACAGCACTAAATGAGCTGGAGTTTTGCGCAGATTTGCCGCGGGTTTGAACATTTGCATGACAATGGTTAAAATTCACAGTCAAAATCTGCAGCAAGGCTTGGCACATAGCGGATTAGGCCACCAATAGTAGATGTTTGGCAAGAGTCCCTGGTGCCAGACCCCATCAGTAGTTCACTTGGCTCGTGCACTTGTGTACTGAGGCGATTTCTGAAGGAAGCAGACAGCTCTATTCTTACTACAGTGGCCAGGCTTGGTATTACAGGCAAAGTACCCATTCATTTCAATGCTTGTAATGCCAAGCCTGGCCACTGCAGTAAGAGTGGAGCTGTCTGCTTCCTGAAGAAATCTGCTCAGTACACAAATGCACCAGCCCGGTGAATATCTGATCGACAGGGGGGAAGGTCAGATGACAGCGTCCTGGTGAACCACTATTGGGGGCCTACCCAGATGGTAGGCCATTAATAGTTTATAGCTGGATAACGCAGCAAATGCCCACTGCAGTTTTTCATACGTTTTATTTAGCCAAAGCCAAAAATGGACCCAGCAGGAAGTGTGGACCCAACCTGGCAGCTACTTTATGCTCTCACGGAGGGCACCATAGAAAAGTGACAGAGCTGCTGATTCCAGCGGTCCATCGCTTATAGGGTAGCCTGCAGTGGTTTGTAAGAACTTTAGTGACCAAGAGCCATAAATATATGCTGCTTGGTGCCGGGCGTTAAACCCGCCCTGTAGTAAATATACGGTGTGGGCTTAGAGCTCCTGCAATCCAGCATGAGGGAGTCCGGTGGTCGGCTGTCTACTGACAGCCAAGCTCCTACTGTAACAGCCGGAAGCCCAGAAAGCTCCATTCCTTACTGTTTAACCTCTACCATGCTGCAATTAATAGCGATATGGCTAAACAACATTTCCATACAAAGAAGAAAAAACTACATATAACGGGTATCGCCGCGATCGTAACGACCCGAGCAATTAAAATATTATCCCACAGGGTGCACAGTGTAAAAAATACTTTTAAAGGCACGACAGAATTGCTGTTTTTTGGTCATTTGCCTCGCAAAAAATGCAATAAAAAGCTACCAAAACGTTGCATTTACCCCAAGTAGTAAAAATGTTTAAAAATGACATCGATTTGGTGTCCTTGTAAACGTATTGACCTGCGGGATGAAGGAAAAAGTTACTTATGCTGCATAGTAGATGCCGTAAAAAAAACCGTAAACTATTCTAGACTTCTCCCACCTTATAAAAAAGGGGAATAAAAAAATGAGCAAAAACTTCAAAATGGTACCAATAAAAACTACAGGTTGTCCCACAGACGGTCCGTCCTTGTGCAGCTCTCTCGATGATGGAATAAAACTCTGATGGGTTTTGTAATGCGGCGACAGAGAAACTATTTTATTTTATAGTGTGCAAACGCAGGAACACAAAATACTACATAAAGCTGGTATGGCCGTCGCCGCGCTGATCCGGAGGGTAATGTGGTCGTGGCTTTTATTACGGTGGTCACTGAGGGGTTAAGGGTTGTTCTCTGCAGCAAGAGATAAGTCCAATTTATTCATGAGGACCTAGCTATTAACTGCATACTGAGCAAACACTCACAGCCAATCACAGCGGGAGGGCGGGGCTATTACATCCTCATGAAGAATCCAAATTCCTCCTGTGCTTGGAGCTGCAGGAACAAGTTGTAAGTTCTTAAAACCCCCATAAGTGACGCACCGCTGCCATCAGCATATCAATCACTACTTTATGCTGCCCTCAGTGAGGAAAGCATAAAGTACGTGACAGGCTCCCTCAACCCCTTCAGTGGCAGGTTTATTATTACCATGTCAGCGCAGCAAGCCCAGGAGATTTTCCTAAGGTAATTCGAAGTGGCAAAAAGAAACAGTGGCACAATAACTGTGTGTCCTGGCCAGAATTTCAGCACTAGAGCTGTCCACGGAAATCTTCTGGAGTTTAACTGCATGGTCAGTGCAGCAAGCCCCGGAGATTTTCCGGGTGTGCCACTAAAGGGGTTAAAGGGGATGTACCAAAATGCTACAAGCTATCCCATGTCCATAGAATAGGGAATAACTTGCTGATCAGTGGGGGGTTTCACTGCTGAGATCCTCACCAATTTTGAGTACAAGGTCCCGTGTCCGCTGTCGTCCTCACTGCAGTGTTATTGCGCCCCAGCAGTGAGGCAGAGACTGAATGGAGTGCTAGTTGTGCAAGCACGTTAATGCGCTATTCACTTTCACTGGGTATGCCAGAGATCGCTGAGCGGCAAGCGTTCAGGAATTTCCATCAGCACCACTGAAATGAATAGATCGCCAACCGCGTATGCTCGGCCGGCGATCTATTCATGCTGACGTCACTGCGAGGGCAGAAAGACCCCCACAGTGACAGGCAGAGAGGAACCAGGGGCCCCCACAGTGACAGGCAGAGAGGAACCAGGGGCCCCCACAGTGAGAGGCAGAGAGGAACCAGAGGCCCCCACAGTGACAGGCAGAGAGGCGCCAGGGACCCCCACAGTGAGAGGCAGAGAGGAACCAGGGACCCCCACAGTGACAGGCAGAGAGGAACCAGGGACCTCCACAGTGACAGGCAGAGAGGAACCAGGGACCCCCACAGTGACAGGCAGAGAGGTACCAGGGACCCCCACAGTGACAGGCAGAGAGGCGCCAGGGACCCCCACAGTGAGAGGAACCAGGGACCCCCACAGTGACAGGCAGAGAGGCGCCAGGGACCCCCACAGTGAGAGGCACCAGGGACCCCCATAGTGACAGGCAGAGAGGAACCAGGGACCCCCACAATGACAGGCAGAGAGGAACCAGGGACCCCCACAGTGACAGGCAGAGAGGCGCCAGGGACCCCCACAGTGAGAGGAACCAGGGACCCCCACAGTGACAGGCAGAGAGGCGCCAGGGACCCCCACAGTGAGAGGCACCAGGGACCCCCACAGTGACAGGCAGAGAGGCGCCAGGGACCCCCACAGTGAGAGGCACCAGGGACCCCCACAGTGACAGGCAGAGAGGCACCAGGGACCCCCACAGTGACAGGCAGAGAGGCACCAGGGACCCCCACAGTGAGAGGTACCAGGGACCCCCACAGTGACAGGCAGAGAGGCACCAGGGACCCCCTACAGTGACAGGCAGAGAGGCACCAGGGACCCCCGTTCTCAGACTCAGCAGTGAATAGGAGATAACTTATAATCTTAGTAGGACCCCTTAAAGGCCTTTTGCACTGGCCGATGGGACACAATTGGTCATACAATACACGATCCCTAGACTCCACGTTACATCCATACATCCCATGATGACGGCCATCCTTTGTTCTACTCCTCTCTGGATAACGGCTGCTGAACTTCCAGTAATGGTTCCCATTATTTCTGTGTAACGCATCAAATATGAATAAGTTTACGCATTTTGAGGAGCTGACGAGAAGTATCATATGAACTGATGAAGAGGGGACGGCAGCTGGTGCCTGGAGAGCGCGGCCCCTTTTATTGTTTGACGTATGCACAAGTTTTCAGTAACACTCAAATTACTACTTCAGTCACCTTTCAAATACAAACCCAATCACACCCACACGCACATAAATATTTCACGCGGGTGCTGAACCTTTCAGATCATTTTTGCTTCTTTTCTGAATCTGCCCATTGTTTCCTTTTTTGCCTCTTTTCTGTTGCTTTGTAGCTGAGCAGCGTTTGTCTGAGCGTGCGGCTGGCTGCTGTCACATTGTGCACTTTTTGTTGCTTTTTCTTCTTCTGGTATTAGATGAGGAAGGGGGAGCATGCAGTCTCCTTATACATATATTTGAGCCTGTTCTGCTCCCGGCGCTGCATGAAGGAGACTGCAGGCATTGAGTCACCATGTAGGCTTGGGCGAGGTAGAGGTGAAGTGACTTTAGACCCGAGCTACACGGCGACTCATGGGAAGACTTCAACGGTTTCCAGCAAGTATCACCATCTTCCCACAACTCATGAGTCACCATATGGATCATACTGCAGCGACGTGCCATGTGTTTTGCGCACAAACATAGCACATATTAAACTAGTTTGACTTAATGGCGCATTGAAATGAATTGGAACAGGCTTGCAGGTTTTTTTGCACGCGTAAATATGCACGACCTGAAACAAAAAATACCGTATAAGGCTGCCTGTCCACGGGCGTTGCGGTATCCTGCGGTGGATCTCCGCATGCTGCGATTTGCTGACCGCGAGCGGAGATTCGCAATGATTCTCCGCTCGTGGACAGGGGGGAAGCGCTCTCCATAGCAACACAGGGAACGCAAGAAAAACCCACCCGTGGACAGGCAGCCTAACACGCACGAGTGTGCGCAAAAATCCAGTTTGAGCTTCTTTGTACTCCCGAAAGCACTGCAGAATACGTCAGCACTATACGGATTGTTATTAAACCCATGGCCCATCGTGCAAATGCGCTTACATCTGTAGGAAGGCGGCCTTAAAGGGGTTTTCCAGGGAAATACTCTGATGGATAGGTCATCAATATTTGATTGGCAGACTTCCACCGCTCGGGCTCCGTATCTTTGCGTGTTACCGCGCCCGCTTAGATGATTGGCCTGGGTCTTGAGAGGTGGACCCCAGCTGATAAATTGTTGATGACGTATCCTGAAGAAAGCTGATCAGTACTATTTCCCTAGAAAACCCCTTTAGGCACACAGACCAGGGGACACAGATCATTCCCTTTAGGCACACAGACCAGGGGACACAGATCATTCCCTTTAGGCACACAGACCAGGGGACACACATCATTCCCTTTAGGCACACAGACCAGGGGACACAGATCATTCCCTTTAGGCACACAGATCATTCCTTTTAGGCACACAGACCAGGGGACACAGATCATTCCCTTTAGGCACACAGACCAGGGGACACAGATCATTCCCTTTAGGCACACAGACCAGGGGACACAGATCATTCCCTTTAGGCACACAGACCAGGGGACACAGATCATTCCCTTTAGGCACACAGACCAGGGGACACAGATCATTCCCTTTAGGCACACAGACCAGGGGACAGATCATTCCCTTTAGGCACACAGACCAGGGGACACACATCATTCCCTTTAGGCACACAGACCAGGGGACACACATCATTTCCTTTAGGCACACAGACCAGGGGACACAGATCATTCCCTTTAGGCACACAGACCAGGGGACACACATCATTCCCTTTAGGCACACAGACCAGGGGACACAGATCATTCCCTTTAGGCACACAGACCAGGGGACACAGATCATTCCCTTTAGGCACACAGACCAGGGGACACACATCATTCCCTTTAGGCACACAGATCAGGGGACACACATCATTCCCTTTAGGCACACAGACCAGGGGACACACATCATTCCCTTTAGGCACACAGACCAGGGCGCTTTCACACGGGACGGAATATGCTGGTGGAATTCTGTCACTTATGAAAACACTCTAGTATGTCCTTAAAGGGGTGTCCATTGAAAGCAAGTTATCCCCTACCCACAAGATAGGAGATGACTTGCTAATTGGTGGAGGGACCGTGACTGATCCAAAAACTTGGGTCCAGAGCATCCCACAATGAAGGCAGCAGTGGTCACATGCGCACTGCCACCCCATTCACTTCAATGGAACCGTATGAAAGGGCATTCTGCATGACTTCCAGAGTTAGAAGTAATGGAGTGTTCCCAAAATGGACTTTTATCACCGAAGAAAAGTCTGATCAGTGAGAGTCTCGCTGCTTAGACCTCCCACCAGTCTCAAGAATGGGTGTCCCTGGTCCCCTTCTCCTCCTCGCTGGCTCACCGCATCCCCCAAAGCGACGAGGAGAGTGAATGGCACGGCGGGTGAGCATATACGTCACTGCGGAGCTGCTAAAGAGCACTTAAACTCGGCTATTTACGTCAGCCCCATTAAAATGAGCGAAACACTACCACACGTGCCACCGCCGCCACTCCATTAATCCGCAACGTCACTGCGGTGGGCGCAGCAAGCCCTCAGTGACAAGAAGGAAACGCAGAACCCCCGTTCTCGGGATCGCTGGGGGTTTCAGTGGTGCTTAAAGTCAATTTTGAGAAAAACTTTTTAAATTCCTTCTTTGCTAGACTTCTGGAATTTGATGGATTTGGTGACACTTGAAGCTACCCGCCCATTGCCGAATGTTTTCTCACTTGACGAGCCCCACTCTATAGTCTTGATCGGACGTACAACGTGTAGGGCGATGGCTTCCGTTTTTTTTTTTTCTGTTTAGGGACAGGCTGTTTAAAAATCAGCATATGACCTAAAAATACTTTGAGGAACGTTTCATACGGGGCGCCCAAAAAGTGTTGGGGAAGAGACCGGGAAGTGCTTAATGTCATGATTGACCTTCGATGAGTCTCAGTCCTTGTTGGCTCGTTACACAGGACCTCAGTTGCCAACAGCCTTTTTTTTTTTATTGTTCTCGCCAAGCTTTTACTAGATCCAGATTTGGGTTACATTGAGACATACGTCCCATCTCACGACCGGTGATCAAAAATCGTATTCTTTAAACATGCCCCAAATCATCGTAGTCATGCAGAAAATTGCAGCTGTCACTTGGGACACAACTGTGCATTGAGCGGAGCAGCTGCGGCGATGTCAGGAGGAGGGACCCTAATTACTTAGATCGGACAGGTTAGCTTCCCCTGAATCAGGCTAATAGGAGTCAGATGGGATTAGGATTAGCAGCGCAGCACAGAGACAGCGGGTAGCAGTTGATAATCTAATAAATATTCGGAGAATCCTCTAGTTTGAAACACCGGATTAACTGCAGCTGAGAAGGGAGGGCGGCGAGCGACAAGTGCGCTGAAAAGTACAAAACGCCCCGAATGACTTCGCGGTGAAAGTGACGAACCAACAAGTTGCCATCAGGCGATCTGTATTATCTCAGGAGAGAGGTCGCCGGTTTAAAGACTGATAAGAAAAGTAAGTGGAAGTGACAGGGTCAGCCGTGGACCCACCCATGGAGCCCCCATAATAATACCAGCCCCTTCCTACACAGTAGGGATGTGTGGGACAAGGGAGCGGAGATCGGAGGCGACGTCTGGGAACAGATTCCTCCTGAAGAAGGGAATCCCGACCCCTGCAGAGTGAAGGGTATCCGAGTGTGCGGCCACCAGTCAGTGCCGCGGCACGCTGGGCATGGAGAGATAATGCTGCCAGTGACCAAGCCGCCATCACAGCAGGCGTCCGCTCACACTAGGGAGGAAGAAGTGGCTTTGCATGTTCTACACTAATGTCGCTTCCTCCTCGCCCGTATAGTTAGGGGAAGGGATTTCAGTAATCTCGGTGCATTACAGATGTTTCTGGGAATTCTCACTTCTGTCTATCCATCTGGGGCTGAAGGAGCTCAGAGAAGAAGGCGGTTTCATTAGTTAAGCAGAAAAAAGTGGTCTGCTGTGTTTACAGGAATAGCGCCATGTCTGTCCATGTCTAGTATTGCATCTCATCCCATTCTAGTGAAGGGAGCTGATCTCCAGTACTACGCCATGGACAGGCATGACGCTGTTTCTACAAACATAGCAAACCCAAAACAGAGACTTTTTTATTTCTGTATTTCAGCTCCCAAAATAGCACAAAAAGATGAAATTGTGCAGGACAAGTCTAATTCAGGCATGAATGGGCCCTAAGCGTATTTATAGACCCAGTTTACAAGTCTTTTACTAGAATTGACATATCAACCTACATTAAATAAAGGGCATTAATATTTTGGTCTATCCTCTGAATAGGCCATCAATAGTAGATTGGCAGGAGTTTGCCACCATTCAGCTATTCATCAGGTTGGTGCACTGAGCCGATTTCTACAGGAAGCAGACAGCTCCATTTCCACTGCAGTGGCCAGACTTGGTATTACAGACCATACGGAACTTTGACCCTATGGCATTATCTACTTCCTGCAGAAATCAGCGCAGTGCACCGACCTGATGAACAGCTCAGTGGTGGGGGTGCTGGATGGCAGACTCCCGACAATCTATTATTGATGGCCTATTCAGAGGATAAGCCATCAATAGTTTACAAATGGACAAGCCCTTTAATTAAATCAGTTTTATATCTCCATCCCAATAAAAGACTTGGAAACAGTCACTTACGACAAGCGCCTTTCTAGGTGGGTCTTTAAATGCTCATAGGACCTATTCACGCCGGATCTGTCTTCTTCCTTTAGAAATCAGCTCAATGCACAAGCACACTGGCCCGGAAAACAGCTGATCAGTGGGGGTCCTATGCCGCAGACCCCTACTGATCTACTGTTGACGGCCTATCCTGAGAATAGGAGCAAATGGAGAATCCTTTTAAGCCCTGGGCTTCCAGATCTGTCATTTGCACCCACACATTTGTATCTCTGCGCTGTATGAGGCTTGTATAGAGACATCCCAAAAGTTGAGTCTTTGGGGTGTTATCCAGCGTGGCAGGGCTTTTGGGGCAAAAAGATAGAAATAAAGCGCAGAAGTGAAAGTCCTGTGCGGAGAACGGCTCAAAAGTTGAACTCTTGTAAAAGGAAGATCTGCTTACGTCCCGATATTAAGGGGGAATCCATACAGGCACACATCTCTATTGTCAAAGTGAAGGCACC
Source organism: Eleutherodactylus coqui (assembly GCF_035609145.1). Taxonomy (NCBI): domain Eukaryota; kingdom Metazoa; phylum Chordata; class Amphibia; order Anura; family Eleutherodactylidae; genus Eleutherodactylus; species Eleutherodactylus coqui. The sequence continues at coordinate 35,462,831 of NC_089842.1, forward strand.
TTTAACCGCGGCTCTGCCCTCCTCGCTTCCTGCTAAGAGCTTTTGGCCGTACATTGATGGTTTAACCAGGAGCCCTGTCATGTTATTTATAAGCATCAGTAAATATCGATTGAAGTGACACTCATACGTTGGGAGCGGGCTGCCAAGACACGGCAGCCACGTCAATGTTAGGAGTCAGTAATAGAGGCAGCTGTCCTCTTCTGGGGATGATCAGTGGGTTAACGGCGGATATTAAGAATATCGCCATCTTCTTGTTGGGGGGGGTGAAGGTGCTAGTAGATTTTCTTGAAGAAGACCCTGACTGCGGTTTTCATCCGCAACTATAAAAACCTCCAGAAAGTTTCTTTTTTTTTTTCCTTGGGTAAAGAAAGAAAATGAAATCAATCTTATAAATATTCAGCACGGTGTTATTTTTCTCCTTAGAAATCATATAATATGCATTTAATCAATAGGAAACTAACCAGGGCTTCCTTTTAGAGAAAATGTACGTTTACTCCTAAAAATAACCGGCTGATATCTGTAATGTTCCACCACAAAGTCATTTTAATGAGCTATTCCAAGCCATATAATATGCTTTTGCTTGCAGTAATGCCGTGTTTTGTCTTTTTGTTAGGCTGCCAAATAGCTGTCAGCATTGTTGCTGCTTTTCTTTAATTTGGTTGTTTGTTTCTTCAGCCATACTGGGTGGTAAATGAGTCTTTACGTGGACCGTTCTCCGGGATTGTGTAAGCTGATGGTTGGGCACTTCCCTCCAAGGTTGATGGATGGCCAGACTTGTGAAAAGATTGCATTCGCCTGGATGTCGAGTGGCGGAACAATTTGGGAACAAGGGAGTGTGCGTGCCATAAAGGTGGCCCAAGAGAAGAAGGGGGGGGGGGGGGGCACTCGGGTTCTTGTACAGGGGTTTATCAAAATAACAGAAACGTCCTAGGATCGATAACGCTCTTGGTAACACACTAATAATACGCACATGGACCCTGATACCCCTCGTAGGTCGTTAATGTAGAGTATCTAGTTCATCTGCATAAAGCGTGTTGTGGATCATATGAGATGTCTGACTTTACAGACTTTCAGAGGGGGCTGATTGTTGGTGGCTGTCCAGTTGGACATTATTGGACATGGTGATTGCAAGGGGTCAAATGGATCCGCCTTTCTCTCTGTAATTTTCGGAGTGTGCGCTACTCTTTTTTTTTTTTTTTTAGGTCTGTTTTTCTCCTATTAGCTACTTCCCAACACAGGAAGTGTTTATGCCTGGCAGACGCCAAAGGAAGTCGATCATCTCACCTGTCTGCTTTTCACAGTCGAGCATGGTGGGCAGTCATGGTTTGGGCAGTCATCTCACGGTCTTCTAGAAGACCAGTCATCACTTTAAAGGGAAGAGGGACAGTCAAGGACTATACTGCGATTTGGTATATCAGGTCCACCGGTGGGGGCAAACATTTTTTCCTGACAAATGCGATTTTCCAGGATAATAGCGCCCCTCGCTATGTTCAGGAGTGGTTTCAGGAGTGTTAAGAGGAGTTTGAGCATCTTCCATGACCACACAGTCAGCAGACCTCAGTGAGCTCAAGACACAAGTGTGAGAACATGTTATCCTCCACCAACATCTCTACCGGGGCTTGAACACTTATTACATGATGAGTGGTCTAATATTCCATTAGACACCATTCAGCACTTGTAAGAGTCACAGATTAGATATTATTAAAACTTTCTGACAGTGAGTGTGATGAATGGGGGGAACAAGTTGCCAAGGGAGGTGGTGAGTTCTCCTTCAATGGAAGTCTTCAAACAAAGGCTGGACAGACATCTGTCTGGGGTGATTTAGTGATCCTGCAGTGAGCAGCGGGTCGGACCCGATGACCCTGGGGGTCCCTTTCAACTCTACCATTCTATGAGTCCATTCCAAACCAAATTCAGGCTCTATCAAATGCCAAAGTCGCCCTACATGTTGTTAATAAAAACCTCTCATGAAACCTCTAGGTTTTTCCAGTATTTTTATAAACTCCTGTATCTCCCTTTTACGTACAGGTTGTGGGAATTCACACATTTGCTTCAATAGCATCAATGTTGCCAACAAACTTTGGGTGTAAAAAGCCAGACTTGAACTTCCCCATTCTCTCATACAAGGGTAGTGAAGAGGACACCAGGCCGTTCAGTCCCAAAATAGTGAATCACGATGGCAAGCGCCAATCCAGCAGCGGTCCCTGTTTTTTATATTTGCTACATAACTGCCGCCGCCCGGGGGAACAACATAAGTGTAAGACTAACCAAACTGGAGAACGCAAGGATGGCGCTACAAGAACCGCTACTTGGAAGTGTGTTATAGGGAGGATCAAAGACCCTGAAATCGTAACTTGGCGTCTGCTAATGCTAAAGGCCCGTGGTTCTTCTCAGATTCAGTAGCGATGTCATATTTTAATGATGTAAAAGGGTAAATACGCGTAAGGCGGTGAAAACGAAAGGGAAGTCAGCGATCATTGCAGGGCTCCCTCTGGACGGCGCAGGAGACACGAGCACGGCCGCTGTCTTTGTGCAATTCCCGCGGGTGGAGGGAGCTGATTTTCTGCCGTTAATATTGCATCCGTTGATGAAGAATTCGTTAGGATAATGGAACAAAGCTAAAATATAAATGACTCTCTGTCAAGAAGCATCTTTTTTTCTTCTTCTTTTTAGATTAGCTGGAAGTCTTGGGATTTACCTTGGTCCAGGCCTACGAAGGTGCGCTGTCTGTCTGTCTGGCGGGTTTTTTTTTTTCCATCGCTGTATTCGAGCGGACTTATTTGTATTAAAATAATCTGTAGACATAATTTGGCCGCGGAGCTGCAAACAAAAAAGGCAAGAAGAGGCTGTCCGCTTATATCTGCTTGGAGTCCTAGATTGCAGCATCTCACCACGAGGACTGGATGTGTCCCTCAAACTAATGGATGTGATTGATTGTTTAAGGGGGAACGCCTTTCCCTTCTGTACACAGTAAAATCTGCACTGAACAGAGTTGTTTGCTCTTCACAGATCCGAGGTCTTGTGGTACCGTACCGCTAAGATTCGCCACTACCGGGGCATTGTGCCAGGACAAATTGGAATGTGGTCCTCTTGGCAGTTGGCATTTGTAGGCCTTTCAGTCTATGGAAGGCACAATGATGGACTATGCTGTGTCATACGTCGCCCACTAAGGGGGCTTTACACGGAGCAACGATCATCCAAATAATCGCTCAATCAAGCAAATGTAAGGGTGACGAGCAGGAATTCGTTGACTAGTCCCTTCGTTTAAAAAAAAACCCCTAAAAATAGTCTCTGGTTGACAAATTATTGTCTGGTGTAAACGGGTAATCATTGTTTTTCAATGACGGGCCAGGAAAGTTTGCAGGGAGGTGAGTGATTCAGCGAACACGCGATGAACAGCAATCGCTGTGTGAAAAAGCATACGAACCATAGTCATCCAAAAGGCCAACGAGGCGCTTTAATGACTATTTCCAGCATGTATTCAAACAATAGTTGTCCCTTGTAAAGGCACCCCTCGTAAACTGACTACTTTCTCATCTGTCTTCACCGATCCCTAAAAGTTTGACATTTTAGTTTTTTTTTCAGTTCTCGGCCCGATGTAATGATCGCCGATCGCCACGCGTGTAAATCGTCTCATTTTCTTTTACACTCGCCGAGAATCGACATACGATGACTAACAGTCGCTAGTCCAATGGTTTGTCCTCATAGGGTGGCTTTACGTCTCACCATTCACATGGAGAGATGTACCGCTAAGCAGCAAGTTCTTTAAGGCTTACTTTTAGCTTTTGCCTGTGTGTCGGCTGATCGCTGGTCCCTTTTACCCAGATAAGCGGTCAGGGGAACGCTGGGACCGAAAAATCAGACCTTCACCGATCTGCCATAAAATGGGTCCGTCTTCAGTATAGACTTCTATTAGACCATGTAATCTCATTGTGGGTTTAATTATCAGATATCCTAAATTACTGTTCTTTCATAGAAAAAATGGTGCTACAAAAAAAAAAACGCTATCCTGCCAGCACAAGACCCTTGTCATTGGCCGGCCCTGCTCCGTCTACTGGCTCGGGTCATAGCTCATCATACGGTTCTGTAGAGTGACTCTCACTGTATATTCACAATATGGGTGATGATTCGGTAAGAACGATGAGCCCCTCACTTACAGAAGCGTGTTACATAGGGCAATCGCACCCCAATGGAACCAGAGCCGCTCAGAGAGGCGTATAAGACGCAGCAGAGTTGTGCTGTTTTTTAATGAACCGAATACAAGCTGCTGAGGTTGCCCGTTGCCCTTTGATGGGCATTTTTGAAGAAACCTCCCGACCGCTTCTGCTGAAGCCTCATCTCGCAGACCGCGCCGGGCACTTGTTATTTTCCCTTCCAAACAAAAGAAGTTTTTCAAAGCTTTGCAAGTGAATGTTCCACTCGGACATTGAAGTTACAAGGCCATCCTTTCAGCTCTGCGGCACGCTCCTTGCTGCGTCCCGTCACAGTAAAAATCATCTTCTCACAGCCCCTGCGTGCCCCTTTTATACCAGAGTGCGCCGCATCGAGGCATCCCCTGCGTGTTCCCCTTTATACAAACAACACCACTTTCCAGCGCTCCAGCAGAGAGGGCCGCCGCTTGGAGGGGTTTTGTTTCCTGGAAGAAGAAAAGACGTTGAGTTCTAACTTGTCACCTTCGTTTTTTCCCGTTACCTACTTCATCATTATCTTAATCACCATTGTGTTCGGTTTGACCGTTTTCCCTTTCACTGCTTCTGGTGTGTAATGCGCTGATGACAGTCACCCCAGGACCTATTGCCTAGGGAACATTGCTGTTAGGCCTTTGCCCCGGACCCTCGCCACCCTCTGTGTCACTTTCAATTCTTTGTGGGTTTTTTTTTCCACCCTTGTTTTTTTTTTTTTCTTTTCTTCTCTTTTTTTTTTTTTGTCTTTTAACATGGTTTTACTAAAAAGTTTTTTAATCAATCAAGTATGAGGCAGAAAATTGGCTTTGTCACGGCTGGGTTGTGGGTCGTGTGACAATCACACAGTCTCTTGACAGCTCCTGAAAGGCGGAGAAGGGTTATGGATATTTTTCGAGGAAGGCTCTGGTTTCCATGACACCACTCCATGTCGTCCGTTCCCCCAGCGATTCACTGGGCTCTTGGGGGTCTTGCACTTTACAAAAGGAACCAAACTTGGTGTGCGCTTATTTTTTTTTTTTTTTGCAACAGAGGGAAGTTGGAGACTGGGGATGGGGTGCATTTTGGGGGAGATAGTGAATGCTATGACAGCTGCCCCTTTTTTTTTTTCGCTCTCCCCCCTTCGGGCAGCGCACATAGTGTACAATAGGAGTCGGCACAGTTATTAGCTACTGGAAGAGCCATCTGTATCAGAGAAGGAAAAAAATGATTCCCATCCTCTAGTTAGCCGGTACGTTGGCCTTGCCGGAGTTGGATGCCGCGGTTTCTGGTCTACGGGTAGAAGTTGAGCTTTTTACTGACAGGTTTTACCTAGAAAAGAAACAGATCACACTATAAAATGGTAATTTAATTTTCTAAGGCAGATCTAGCTTAAATATGCTAAGTGCTTTTAATTTGGTTAGCATTCCGCAAAGGTCATTTAGAGGGGAGTATTTTAACACCGTAGCTGCCGGTAGAGCATGGCAGTCCTGATGAAGAATGAGAAATCACTTTTGCGTTACCGCTCTCCCGCTGCATTAATGTGCTGTCTACCTGCTAGACCCACCTCTCACTTATCACGTTTCCCCACTTTTCCCTTCTCTTCTCCCCTCGCTCTCTTTCTCCTTTTATAATTAATGATTAGTTTTAATTGGTTTGCTTAGGCAGTCTGACAGCAAATTAGCTAAAGCAAGCCAGCCGCTGCCAAAATGTGATGTGGGATTGCTTCGTTCTTCCAGTAGGTGAGGGAAGACGGAGGACAATTTTTTTCCTTGACTTGTGTTTGGTGGGTCTTGCATTTTAAAGCTGCTTCGTGTGAGGCTACTAGAATAATGATACCGGTTACTGCATTGGATCGGAAATTTAGGTACTGCTCTAAAAATGGGGAAACGGCGGAAAGGCGTGGCTGCCAAGGAATCTTTAACGGGAGGGAGTCTTCATGGTGCACAACCATAGTTGGATTCTCCTTCTAAAACTTTTAGATCTAGCCAGAACCGTCAGCAATCCCTCGTCTACTTTGTGTTGGTGATCCCTCTTAGGATGGGTTGACACAGGGCAAACTGTTTGAACAGTCGCTACATGTAACCCATGCGGTCGCACAGGATGAAAGCCATCAGCTGGTGGTGCACCAGGCTGTGGGCTGGGGGCAATCTTGCCCCTTAGGTTCACCTGGTCCGATGACATTCTCTGTGCAGCAGAGAATCAACCAAGCTGTCTCCTCCCCTTTGATGTTCTGAGGCGCCCCTGCAACACAGTCACTTCTACTGTATTTATGTCATGAGCTTGGTTCTGGTATTGTATCTATGTACTGTATCCGGTCCTGGTGCTGTACTTATGTACTCAGCTTGGTTGTGGCGCTGTATTAATGTACTAAACCTGGTTATGGTATTGTACTCATGTTGTGAACTTGGTTCCGGTATTGTATCAATGTACTGAGTTTGGTTCTGGTGCTGTATATGTGTTTATGAGCTTGGTTCTGGTACAGTATTTATTAACTGAGCTATTCTGGGAGGGAGGGCGGAGGGTACTGCCAACCTTTTGCTTTCTGAACAGGCAGAAAATAGGCAGGGTGCCTATCACTGCAATATATCTGCACAGGGTACCATCTAACCGAAGCCTTCACTCCTTGACGTGACAAGTATATTTAGAAATCTGAACAATGATTAATGATGCGCACCTCATTATGGGTTTACCTTTGTGAATATGCCCTTGTCTGGGACCACAAAACCTGCATCCGGCGCTATAGCGGCTGATCATGCCAGCTATCTTTCTGAAGACCTACATGCCACCGCTAGTGGCCAAAGGATACATAGGCACTTTGTACGCAACGGGCTGATGATCCAACACGGAGAACAGTAGAAGCAAAGTGAAGATGAAATAATAATAGGGGCCGGTGATGAATGGAAGGAGGATCCAGGTTTTATAGATTATATTTGATAGGAGGGAATGGGGTTGTTTAGACGAGCAGCGAAGGCAGAAGACAGTATAAATGAGTGCCATTATTAAATAGATACATACAATCCATCTCCGATACTCGTCGGCTCTACTGCGTCTTTAGTCCTGCGGTCCGAATCAATCACTTGTATCTATGTTATCATTTGTATACACGTGCTCCACACATTATGCGCCGGGCTGCAGCTTTCATCAGACTAACCCTTTCCAGTTGCCAGGGACTTATTACATGCGTTTATGACGTACAGCATTGCGTCAAACCCAGAGTTTATTAGAACAGGAATCAAAGGTTCGTATGAAGCCAGCAGGTCCTAAAGTGGATTTAGGCAGAATTTGAAGAAACTAAAGTGACTCTTCACTCATACCTCACACACAGCGATTCCTTCTTTACATATATGATCAGTCTGACAATGGGGAAAACGCATAAGGAGTGATGGAGCGCGGCTTTTTAGGAACAGTTGAGTACGGTAATACAACCATGCAGGTGCCAACAGGTCCTTCTGCTTTGTTTTTGAGGTAGCAAAAAGAAAAAATACAGTGGTTGTGGCGTAAGTTTCCAAAAAGGAGCACTAAGTCAGAAGTTAAACCTGTCTTCTCTTTTATTGAAAGTAATGCCAGCACAATAAATGTGTTTCGAGGCAACAAGCCTCTTCATCAGTGGTCTTGGAGGTGCGGTTCAGGAGTTCCTGAGTGGGAGAGGTACTGGAGTGACCAGGGCTGGGCTGTAGATGGGGGATCATTATCTACTGGGGAATTTGGAGGTGACATCTGGAAGAGTAAAAGTTGCCTTTTATGAGGTACAAGAAATCTCTGGAATTCTGACATATATTCTTTTTTACCTGCTCCTTTAGAAATGTATCACTAAGGAAGAGCCTTGTTGCCTCGAAACGCATCTATTGTGCTGGTATTACTTTCAATGAAGTAGGTCAGGTTTAATTTATGTGCTCATTTTTAGAGGGTTTTGCTGTAACCCCAGTATATTTTCATTTTGATACCTCAGTTTGTATCATATCCTCCTAGTGTGGCATACTCCTGGGCTGGCAGCACCTTTCATTATACCATCTGGACTCTCTTTCACATACGGAATCCCTACGTATTTGTGAACCTCATCCAAAACCACTTAAAGGGGCGCTCCACCTCCTTTTTTTTTTCTCTTCACATAAACTCTGTTTTGTTTTTTACCTGAGCCCACAAGTATTATTCTGTAAGGGCATATTCTTAGACCACAATTCTAGTTCTGTCTGTTCTGACTAATCCTAGTCTTTTGTCTTCTCCTCCACTACGTCAACCGCTCCCCATCGGGGACAATGGATTCGAGATGCCAGCACCTTTGCCAATTAATTTGCCAACATTATTCCTTTAACCTACGGCTATCCCACCATTCCACGTGAACTAAAGGAGTCGCTCCACTGTCTTTTTTTTACATTTTTATCCACAATGACACAAGTCGCCCAAAACTCCCGGTAAAGTTGAGGCAACTTCACGGCTTCCTCGTGGTAAAGTTGTGAGCGACCTTCTACAAATCACAGAACAAAACCCAACATGGTAGGAACTTCTGTAACGCATTCCCATCACATTGACTGCATATAGCGAATGCGACAAAGTTTTTGTAAGTACACCTAATTTTTTTTTTAGTGTGCCAAGACTTTATGACATGACTGTTCCTCATCACCTCGTGTCCCAGAATCCTCTCTACTTCTGAAAGCCTGTGAGGACATCTGGATAAACGAGAAGAGACTTGTGCGGAGAAGACCCGGTAGCCGTCACACTCCCTCACATATTCACAAGGCTTTGTGCCTTCTGCCTCCAAGCAACTCTGGTTGTCGTGTACATTCTGAAGTCAGATGTCCCAGGAGCGTTGTCTATACATCAAGCGGTCAATATGGCTTCAAAATAGCGCTAACTCCTGAGAGGCATCTTCATGTCTCCTCACCACTACTGTGCTGTCTCTCACAGAAGATCAAATGGATATAGACCGTTTACTGTCGTTTAAAATAAATGATCAAGATGGCAAATACGTTTTATAATCGGAACCTCCTGCATCCCATCTAATAAGCATTTCATGCCAAACGCCTTTCATCCCAGTCTGACTTTTGTCTAAAGTTGTCTTCGGCGTGCGTTGAAGTTTCTATGCGTTATGGCCGCAGTCAGCAGCCTGAGCTTCGCCGCCGCGCTGAATATGTTTTGCTGTCTCTTTAATACTTTTTCGTGGCATTGGAGGGGTTAGGAGACAGGCAGAACATTTGCTGCCTCCCCAGCATCCTCTCGGAGAACTTCACTCCCCAATTGTTATGTGCGATCGGATCTGAAAGTTGCTCTCTAAGCTTCTTGTCACATTTTGACTTAATGAAGTGCAACTGAAGAGGGAATTTGGGTTCATCACGGCAGTCGCACTGCGCTCCCTTGTTGTCAGAAAAGAGGGGCGGTTTGGGACCGCAACGCAGCGCTGCAAGTCGTTATCATTCCGGTCAGTCTGTTTAACACAAAATTAAACAAAGAACTAATTAGTGCCTCATGAATTAATAAATGCACAGTTGCTTGGCTAGAAAAAAAAATAAAAAGAAGGGGTAGCAGGGAAGAAAGGCTGAGAGTTAGTGCCTCTGTGTCTTTGACAGGGGACGCTTTATAATGGTGACATGAATCAAGTCTGCAGACATTCTAGCGTGCGGTTTTTTCAGTTCAGGCCTACACAAGCCATACCGGTTTTGTGTGCGGTGTGGACATTGACAAGAAGTAGGATTTATTTATTTTTTTTATAGGTGAAGATGCCGGTTATGACTACTTTGATATGTCTTTTTTTTTTTTCTTCCATGCCTTAGTAACTGCAGTGCGGGGTCTGTATGCCGCTATTACGGTGATTGCCGTCACTTTAAGGGCTCATTCACATCTGCGTTCATGTTCCGCTACTCACGGAAGATGAATGAATAGTAACGTTTCGGTTTCAGAGATTCCATTAAAAAAACGGGAAACTTGCTGTCCGTTTCTTCCGTTCATCATCCATTTATATTGGATCCGTCACACGGTCTCCCCTTATGAGCATGCCCAAGGGTACGTTTACATGAAACAGCCGGCAAGCGCGACAGTCGTCCCAAAAATGATCACTCATGTGCCTATACTTACTGAATGGAGGCAAAGTGTGGCAGAGATCTCTTCCAGCCACCTCCATTCAGAGTAAACAGGCAGTCGTTCGTAGATGAACAACTGCCTGTTCACACCGGCCGACTGTCATTTGATTTATATGTCTTCATAGACTGAATGACAAAGCATAAGTGAATGAATCCTTGTTCGTTATTTAATTGTTGGCTGTGTTTACGCCGAACGATTATCGTTCCGTTTTGCGCGATCCAGCGATTTGCCTGAACGATAATCGTTCCGTGTAAAAGGGCCCTCACACAAGTGGTAAGTCTATAGCAGTGGTCTCCAACCTGTGACTCTCCCATTAGTGATGGTTGACAGTCCTTCAATTCCCCACAGATCTTACAAGTTCTAGTTTCTGGCAGGACATGATAGGAACTGTAGATTATTTCGGTTATGCACAGGCTACCTACCTTTGAGCTACTGCGAAAATCGCTTTTTATGCCATTAAAGGGGGCCTGTCAAGTTGAAAATGCAGTCCATTCTGCAGGCAGGATGTTATAGAGCAGGAGGAAATGAGCTGACTGATATATAGTTTTATGGGGAAACATTCAGTAGAACTCGTGTTTTAGTCATTTGTATCTCTGCTCATTCTGAGAGTAGGAGTCCAGTGGGCGGTGCTATCAGTGACTGAAAGCTGTGTAGGACTGTGCATATATAAATACCTACCAATCACTGATGGCACCGCCCACTGGACTCCTAAGCTCAGAATGTGCAGAGATATAAATGACTAAATCACAAGTTCTATTGAATCTTTTCCCACAAAACTATATATCAATCAGCTCGGCTCCTCCAGCTCTATAGCATCCTGCCTGCAGAATAGACTACTTTTTCAATGTGACAGTAAATACAGTTACACTAGTTAGTAAAATATGAAGGGATCTCTACTACAGTCTAAAACATTTTACTTTGCACTCCGGATGGTACCGAATGAATACAGAATAACGTATTGCGAAGTGCAAGTCCTTAGAGCTGCCCATGAAATTGACAGAAGTGTTAGTTTTCTCCGAATTGGCTCCCTCTAGAAGGGTCTGTGTAATGTATGTTGAGATGTACTGTGTAGTTGTGTGCTGTGACAGGCGGTGATGGAGTGTATGTGTGTAGTGTCACTGGTAACGCTATGTGCTGATGGAGTGTGTATTGTCAGGGAATGCAGATCTCACTCATTGCCGTTCTGCAAGGAGAGGGCTGTGAGGAGCGGCGGGGGGAGGAGGAGGGAGTCCATCCTTAAGAGGACATGTCAAGTGCAATTAGTGTTATCTGTCTAAATATGTACTGGGAACACAGCATACAAGAACAGGTTTCTATAGCTTTAATGGAGACATATGCAAGGTCATATTGCCTCATAAAATCCCCCAATCTGATTTTAGGATTACGCATTCTCAGTAAATTGGCGTTATTCTACTTGCATCACTGATAAGCCACAGCTGAAAGACACACGAGGGGAAACAAAAATCTGACAAAACAAATGTGCACCTCTGAAGGGAAGAGAAAATAACCATGTGCTAAAAGGTTTCTAAAATCCGGTGAGCGGCAGTCGTGTGTGTCCTGAACCAACGCCTCCTCCTGGTCTGGACATTGGGTGTATTACCAGACACCAGCGGGAAGGGAAGTTCTCCAGTCCACAAGTCTCCCTTCTTTGCGAGCTGCCTGCCTCTCCCCTACATTTCTGCACCTTTCTCTGAGATGCTTCGGCTTTCCAGCTGCTTACTGACACTGGTCGCTCCAAAACCGCATCTCTATGCAATTGCTGTCCGTCAACTCTACACTTTTCTATTCTCCCAAGATGCCAAAAAGGAACAGAAGCCGAGCAAACAGAGACTAAAGTGGACAAACCTGTGGTTCCGTCGAAATGTAGTTTTAGGTGATTCCGAAGGAAAACAGGGACATAGTGAAAAATGCTAAGTGAAAACAGTCTACATGAATTAGGGTGGTTTCACATCGGCGGTGGGGGTTACACTTTCTTGCTTTGTTCGGGGAGCAGGAAAGAGGAATGCCCTGGGAGATGGCTCAGGCTTATGAAGGAACCGAATAGCACCAAACGGACCTCATTGACTATAATGGGATCCATTCGCTTTCCGCTCAACTGCCCGGCTTTTAGCCAAAAATAAAAAGCAGTAGTTTGTTCTAGATCTGCGACGGCACCTCCGGCCGGAAGTTCTAGCGCAAGAGTGAACCCCGCCTAACTATGTGCGTTTACGAGAAACTGATATTAGATTCAACATCTTTAAATCCCTATGAAGAAGGATGCAAATCGCCATAAAACCAGATCTGGTGGTTTTGTAGTTTTGAAATAGTTTTGTTTTTTCCCTTTTTTTGCTCTTTTTAGCTAACATTTTTTTGAAATGTGTCTAAAAAAAATGCACCTGAAAGACCACATATAGTTTTGCCATGGTTTTTCCATGTGGTTGTAGTAAACAATACAGCCAGGTCAAAAATTGCATCAAGTTGCTTGTTTTTTTTTACCACACCTCATGCATACTGTCTAGAATTACAGGAATTGTCCAAATATATATAATATATTGGCAGGGCATGCTTTAAAATAGCAAAAGAATAGATACTACTTTACTACTTACCTCTCTCCTCCCCTGTGGAAGTAATGGAACGGCTTTGTGAATCTTCCTCAGTCAGCACTGCGAAGAAGTCAGGTGACAGCTGTGGCCAATCAGAGGCCGCAGCATCGCCTCCCGTTCTCCTGGCATCAGTGCTCACATCCTGGGCGCCATGATTCAAGGAGGATGGGATGTTGCGGCCTTTGATTGGCAGCAGTGGTCACCTGACTTCCAGCCAGCACTAAAAGCGGGAGATTCACTGAGCTGCTTCACGGCTTCAAGGGGTGCGTAGAGAGGGAAGTAGTATCTATTCTTTTATTATTTTAGAGAATACCCTGCCATTTAAAAAATAGACTCCGACAACCCCTTAAAATTTTATTACCTATCCATAAGACAAGTGATAACAGTCTGATCGGTAGGGGTCTCACCGCTGAGACCCCCACCAATCCTAAGAACAAGGGTCTCTCTTCCTCCATCCTCCTCACTGTGGGCTTACTGTAACCCCCGTGATGAGAAGGAGATTGAATGGAGCATTGGGTGTGCATGCACGATGCCTCTCCATTCATTTCAGTGGGACTGCTGGAGAAGTACAAGCTTGGCTATTTACATCAGCCGTACTGAAATGAATGGAGCAGCGCATTCACGGCCATCATTGCATTCAGTGAGACATTGGGGTGCGGGTGGGAGAAGTATCCCTGCAGTAAAGAGAAGATGGGAACACGGTTCTCTGGATCGGTGGGGTTCTCGCAAGTAAGACCCCAACTGATCAGACTTGATCATCTATCCTATGAGTAGGTGATAAAAGTTAATTGTCGTACAGCCCCTCTAAAGTAACCCCCTGGTGCTGCGGACAAAATCTGCCCAGAGGGGAGGGAGTTATATTATCCTGTGCCATCTTTTCTCCCAGTTCATCAGTCAATCCTCTGATTCCTGTGGCCCCTCTGTGGTGTTCCAAGATGACCACAACGTTCCTTTCACTTCTTGAGACACACTCTGTGGCAATAGTCAGACACTGCATGCTGCTTTCTGATTGGCCAGTGCTGCTCCTGTGAGCACTGATGGCCAATCAGGGCAGCATGCAATGTCAGTGTGCATCAGGTAGTCTGAGAATCGCTGTGGTCATCTTGGACGAATGAAGTGCGACCCTAGGAACAAGTGGATCGGCGGCTGAACCCGGAGAAAGGACAGCACCAGGCATCACAATTCCCCCCTCCGGTCCATGGACAAATTTCATCCCAGGACTGGAGAGTTGCTTTAAGTTCAATCATATGTTCAGTGTACTGTCCGCCATTACTAAGCTGCCTCATACAGTATTACTCTCTGATTATCCTCATTAGTCCTCAATATAGAAATCTATGTACAGAAAATAGGAGCAACTAAACCCATATTGGGATAATGATGGACCTAGAATTATACACAAGCATTCCACACATAATGATGCTTTCCATGATATCATTGAGGATCATATTCCAGCGGGTACAAGCCCTGATTACAGTCCGTCTACCATAGACTATCTACAAGGTGTACACAAATCTCACTATTCAGCCCCAGAACTCTGAGCCAATCACCACCACAACATATAAATCTGATGGCTGAGGGATTTCTAATCCAGGGATTACTCCACTGGTACAACTATTACTTTTGTCTTTGTAGTAATGGCGGGGTCCTGACTTGCGGCGGCGATTTCACTGTATTGGTCCTTTGGGAGATAAGCAGAGACAGATTTCACTCTTAAGTCCCAAGACATAAACTGATAGAATTGTTAGAAACCAGAATAGCGCCCAAACTTCTCCATCCTATGGGTCAAGCCACAAGGTTGGGACAACTATTGTCCGTATAGTCGCTTGATGGAGTGACTGTAAATGACCGCTGTTCCGTATAAACATGGCGACCAGCAAACATTTGTTTATTAGTCATAGAATCATAAAATCATAGAATCCTAGAATGGTTGGAAGGGACCTCTCAGTGAGGGTCTGAATTGCGCACAGGTATATGTGATGAAACCCGCTTCAAAACCTGCACCAAATAGTGCGGATTTGGAGGCCGGCTTCCCACGGCTGATCTGCCCGCTGCGGACATTCCGCTGGTAATCAGCCCGGTGCGGACCCAGCCTAGGTCATCTGGGTTTATAGGTCTGTGACATTAAAATGTGTGGAAATGATATATCAGGCACTTGGTGTACAAATATGGTATTGCCATCCTTGAAGAATGGCGCGGTACCCTAATTGCATAGCACGGACTCTGCCATTGACTTTGAACAGCGGCTGTTCTACACAAATAGCGTAGCCACGCCGAGTCATGACTCATTAATGCAGTAATCGGCTTCCGTGAGATGTGTTAGCGGTGTTATATCGGCACTGGGAAAGTCTGGAGAAAAAATGGCGTGCAGAATTTTACTTTTTTTTTCATTGATATCACTTCAATAAAGTAAAAAAAAAAAAAAATAGCTATTCTAAAAAGATACCGCCTGGATGTACGGCATTCCACGGTGCACACGCTAAAGTCATGTCACTAACTATATGGCTGTGACTAGTGGCTCGTGCCCCTTGCCGTGTCTGGGACAGTAGGAGGTTGTGTAATCCTTCGCCCTCACCCCTGAGGGGCAGTCTACGGACTGAGACGTGCTCTTCCAGCTCTAAATAAGTGAAAACAAAGAGGAGTAAGGGCGGCAGAAAGAGAATTTTTAATCCTCTTCCTTCTGTTCCTGCGTGGCAGCAGGGGACGGGGTGACTTTGAACACTCAGGCAGATTTCTCGTCCTTAGATCCGCTCCGTTAAAAAAGAATGATACTTGTGGATCACATAGTTCAAGGGATCCGTTCTGAAAGGATAAGGGTTCGGATTAGCTAATGATTCACAATTTACACCAAACTTGATGCTATAAATTTAGTAGCGCCCCCCCCCCCCCTCCTTTCTCCTTCCTTTCCTCTGAGCTAAAAGTTTTCCTCTGTCAGATCTCTGGAACATATGGCGGTAAATAATTCAATGGCCTCTTCCTGAGTGTAAAAAGTGCTGGGGATGAATAGAAAGAGGCTTTATCAACTGTGCCGGTGACATCACGACTCAATGAGGTCAGAGATGTTCCTCCAGGGGACCTAGAGGACGCAGCGCCAATCCGGATTTTGTTAATTAGTGCGGATTTTATTGCATCTTTCACGGCGGAATTTCTTGTGTTTTTAATCCGCAGACTTGAATTACGTCTTCTACATCTTAGAGATCCACGACAACAATTGCGCAAGGCGTCCTTTTCCACAGCGGAATGTAATCTTGCGGTTTTTAAGTAAAGATGCGCGGATTTTAACAAGTGCGGGATTCAAGCCCCATAGGGATAACATTGGGACGCAGAAGTGTGTACTTCCGTCCAGTATTGAAGGTCCCCGGGACACAATGCATCGCACGAAATGAAATCAATTCTGAATATTAAGAAATGTGTCCAGTTAATCCGCCACTTTAAGTGCCTGGCCTGTTATGTATGCGATCATACATGGCCGGCGCACACATGTTGATTCCCAGCTGCTTGGCCCCGGGATCCCCGTGTGGATCTGTCTCGCACATGCTTCCTCCGTACAGCCATACTCCTACACACTGAATCAAGTCCTGATGTCCCGCATGATAGCAAGCAGCACTTGTTCTTCCTCTCCTCTGTATACATCTGCCATACGCTCTGGCACCTGTGCCCCTCCTGTAATAATCACTTGACACCTGTTACATTCGGAGTCTTGCGTACAGCTGCTGAATAGACAGAATATAGACGCCGCTGCTCTCCACGTGCCGCTGTATATACGGGGGGATTCAGAAAGGATGGTGCAGGAGTAAAGCGGATTGCTTCAGACCTATAACGGCAGAATGACCTGAAAAGATAGAAGAACTCTTCCAGATTTTGTTGCACCTCACAGATGTTCCATATTGGTGACCCCAGATGACCTAAAATAACGCATCTACGCCGCAGTGCAACCGATAACAGAAGATATGCCGGGATGTGTCTGGGCAGAACTGGACTACCAGCGTGGCATCTGTTGTGCCACCAACGGCGCCCATATAAACCTCTGTAAGGTGCATTACAAACTGGAAGAGTCTTCTATCATTTCATGTCATTCCGGCTGTTGGATGTCAAGTCATGTATGAAGAAATCCGCTTTACTCTTGCGCCATTCTTTTTGAGTCACCCTGACTACAACTTACAAACCTCTGTTGGTCATTGCCAATATGTGCGGATAAAGCATTTCTTTCTTTTCTCGTTTATTTCACATAGGATGAAGTGAAGGCTGCAGCAGAGAATAGGTTTGGGGCGTCTCTATACAAGGTAAGACCCGCCGCTCTTGGTCCTGCATAATTGCTCCATCGTAACCACTTACTGCCTCGTGGTTAAACACAGGAATGACAACTTGGGACTGGCAGGACCGGACCCAGGTTGCCCCCTGGACAGGGTAGTGATTTGGGGAACCCTCCTCACATTCGAGCACCGCTTACCGGTTTTGGAAGTCAGTAATTCCAGTAATGATTTGTTCCCTGTATGCAGTCACAGTGCGACAAGTGTTGTGACCACCGCAGCTTGTTGTCCTGTCAGGGACCGTTCACACGGGGCGGAATTAGTCCACATGGACACTCCTGTATCATGTTATCCCCGTGGGGCTTCAATTCCACACCTGTTAAAATCCGTGCGTTTTACTTCAAAACCGTAAGATTAGATTCTGCAGCGGAAAAGCTTCTGCTATAGAACTAAGGACGTCCTGCGGAATCGTTGTCGCAGATTTCATTCATGCAGGAGATGTTATTCCACAACTAAGGACATCAAACACAACAAAGTGTCAGCTCTACGTACAAAATGGGCTGTATTTCCTTTATAGACAGGACATGACATAGCACAGAAGACGCTTCTCTACCGACAACCAGTCTTGATCATGTGTGACAGCTTGTCGGTAGAAACGCATCTTCTGTGTCATGTCATGTCCTGTCTATAAAGGAAATAAAGCCTATTTTGTACGTAGAGCTGACACTTTATCGTGTTTGATGTCTACAATTGCCGTTCAGGACTTAGGCCTCATGCCCACGGCTGGGTCGGATTCCGAATGCAAAATCTTGCAGCGGATTGGACCCAGAGCCCCCCAAAGACCCTATACTCACCTCTCTGATCCGTTGCGAGAGTCTCGGCGGGCGCGCATGCGCAGTGCATCACATGACGCATTGGTGCTGTGTTCGCAGCGGAAATATCGCGGGATGGATGGCTTCCATTGACTACAATTTTACGTGCAAATAAGAGCATGCTGCGATTCTCCCCTGCAAGCGGAAAATCGCATTTGACTTCCACTCGTGGGCAGGGGAGAATCCTTTAACGTGGCATGTCTATGGACGGTGGGTGTCTGACTGCAAATTCCGCAGTGATAATCCGTCCGTGGGCATTGGGCCTTACGGCTGTGTCTAATGCCCTAGATGCAGGCATGACTCTGGATTTTCCCGTTATAGAGGAGGCGGGCTGACCACTTCTTTTCTCTTTACATTGTATTCCACAATTAAAGTCTGCGTGAAAAAAATGCAAGATGTTCCACAGAACGCGATAAAACACGACAAAATCCGCACTAAGGGCTCATTCACACAAACGCATTTGTACACGCAAAATTTGCGCATGCAATACGCAGAGAATAAAACCTATTGATTTTAAAGGGTTCATTCACATTTTGCTTTTTTGCGCACACATTTCTCTCTTTTTTTTGTACACATTTGCACACCAAAGGGCCCCATAGTAGTCTATGGGAGTGCGTAAATACACAAGGGAATACCCGAAATACAGCGCAAAGCCACAGGAAAAAAAGCACATCTGACCTCATTAGGCTAAACAGCCTCCTAAATCAAGGCGAGGATTTGTTGCGCACGCATATGAACACCCACTTGTCAATTTCTTCATGCATTACACGGAGTTCTAAGAAAAGACCCTCCAGAATTCTTATAAGGAAAGCAATTATTAAAGCGACCCTCCGAGCCCGGAGAAACGAAGAGGGCCAAACTGCTTCTTTGCCCAGCTGATGCACATACACATCGGTAGTCTAAGACACCACATGCTGATCTCATTGGCCAGGACTGCTCATGTGGGCAGCACTGACCAATCAAAGCAGCTGAGGTGTCTTAGACTGATGATGCATACTAATGACACCAGAGAAGCGGTGCGGCCATCTTTGTTTCTCCAGGACCGGAGGGTCCCTTTAACTAAAACAAACATGTCAGAAATAATG
The DNA here is from genome assembly GCF_035609145.1 of Eleutherodactylus coqui. NCBI lineage: Eukaryota > Metazoa > Chordata > Amphibia > Anura > Eleutherodactylidae > Eleutherodactylus > Eleutherodactylus coqui. The sequence continues at coordinate 35,481,855 of NC_089842.1, forward strand.
GCAGGTCGTCTTTTACCATTGCAAATGCATTTTGTCCAAATCCGTGTATTCTGAGTTCATTATATGATGTGGTTGTAAACTGTGTCATCCGTAGCAATATATTAAAGCAACCCTCTGGTTTCAGGGCAAGATTCTGCCCCGGGATAGAAGGGGGTATATTGCCTGCACTTGTTCTTATCAGCTGCCCCTTCAATCCCCCAGCTCCAAACCCCATCTTCAGCTGTCCACACTGTGCACTGTGGTCTGATTGGCCGGAGATGATCACTAGTGGGGAGTGATTATTGAAATAATTGGGTCAGGAGTGACTGACCTGATTTTAAAAAATAATTTTGAATCTGGAATCCCAGTTCCGACTCCCATTAAAATCAATTGGAGTCAAAATCGGGTTTACTAATTTGGCCACTGAAGGCAGCGGTGGCGGTCCAGGGGTTGGCACTGCTGCCTTGCAGTAGTGGGGTGCCCAGTTCAAATCCCCATCAAGGTCAGATTCAAACCCAGAACCCCAGCACTGCAGGGCAGCAGCACCACCAACACATCTGTCCGATCGGCTCAAAGCACAGGGACAATATTTTAGCGATTTTTGCTAAAAATCAGATTGGGATGATCCAGTCCAATTTAGCAAAAATTAGCCTGATTTTGTCGCCAGGCCGAACCTGACAAGCAACACTACTGATCACCTGAGCAGCTCTGACCAGTCAGAGAACAGATATACAGGAGAGCATTGCTAGTCGAACTGTGAGGGATTAGGTAGTCTAAAGACTTCATCAGCCATCTTGGATGGCCGAAAATGGGAACTGGAATCGGTGGAGTGGGGGAATGGCAGAGGAGAACAACTGCAGGCAATATACACCCCCTCTGGTCCTAAGACAGATCTTTCTCCGAAAACCGTAGGGTCGCTTTAGGTTTTGCTTAAAGGGGTTGTATCATGTTTGAACGTTATCCACGGTATAGAGGATAACTTTCCAATTGGTGGGGCTCTGTTCATTGGGACCCTCACCAATCCTGAAAATGGAACTCCATCATGTCCTGAAATGAGGGTAGCTGTGATCATACATGTCCACTGCTGCATTCATTGCTGGACACAACTGAGCACTTGAACTCCTCTATCCCCACCGGGCCCATTGAAATGAATAGAGCAGCAGTCCATATGTGTAACCACCACTGCCATCACTTCAGGATGAATCGGAGCCCCTTTCTCAGGATCAGTGGGATCCCAACAGTCAGATCCCTATTGATCTGAAAGTGTCCGCTATCCTATAAACAGGGGCTAACTTTTAAACATTGCACAACCCCTTTAAGCAGAATTTATGATAATTGGAAAATAGGATATCAGTAGACCTGTTTAGTAGGTGCAGTGCCAGCCTCCAAGTGTGAGATGGGTAAACACTCTACTACCCTCAGTTTCCTTAGGTCTGGTTACTGTCCTGGGTTACGGATGGACCAGCGGTGGATGTGATGTAACACACTTAGGGCTTGCAGGCCATTGCAAGCCATCCATCATCCTCCCTGCACAGGAGGAGCATCCAGATCTCCCAGCTTGTCTGCCGCCCTTGCATCGGTCGGGCTTGCTTTGTGTCTTCACATTTTAATGCCAAACTGTCACCCGTTCCCCAACAACTGCTTTTATACATCAAACTGCTTCCATATAAATGGAGTTCATGTAGTCCGCATGGAGAGGAGTGCGGCAGGCTGTACTTGGAAGAAGCGCGATGACACGCCAGCATGCTATAGAAAAGCAGTTCGTGGAAAACTCCACGTGGTTTGTGCAAACATTAGCCTGACACTTCATGCATTAAATACACAGGAGCTGCAAACTATAAACGGGCACAACGAGAGACTGAAGAAAACAAGCTAAGGCTTCTTGCAAATGTGTGTTTAATACACGTATATATATGTCTATGTATACAGTATATGTGTATGATATATATTCTAAAATCTATACGTCCATCCCCTCCCACTTATTAAACCCCTCCAGGATTCACCCCTCCTGCTTGTTTAGCTTTCGGCTTCTATTCTGACTTCAAAGCCCTCCCCAATCATTGTCTGCAGCTCCAGGCAGCGGCCTTGAAATAGGAACACAGGGAGAGCGCACTGCAGGTCACATTAGGGCATCGCGCCTGCCAATGTGAATAGCTGCGCCCAGATTCTTACTATTCATTGCCCAGGATCCTAGTTACTTGCCTCTGCCCCGCTAGCCGTCGCAGGGTTCCTCCGCTGACTCTGCCATAGGACTGAAGTTCTCCGCCACTTTTCCTGCTAACTTACCAATTGGTGTATTCTCTGCCAACTCCAGCCAGCTTTCTACCGGTGACCGATATAACTCAATGAGACCACATACATTAGACCAGGGGTGCACAACCTGCAGCCCGGAAGCCACATGTGGCGCGACGCCATTTGGATACGGAAATGCTTGTTTGCTTGCAGCTGTTCACATGTAGTTTCCATGTTCGTCCGATAGAAGAGACATGGCACACAGCTCGAGAGCAGTAATGGCGCACGATGCAGACCTCTCTGAGTGCCCCATATACAATGCGAATAGGGTCTTTTGACCCCTGTTGGCACCCCAGAAAGGAGTAGGTGAGGAGTTGGGAAGTGCTAGGTGTAATCTACAGTGAAGAGTGCCACGGGTATGCATGGTGGTCTCCGCTCTGATTGCAGGTCAAGGGAGCCTCAACTGGTGGAACCAGAACCTATCAAATATCTATGGCACATACTATTGATACACCATAAGTTTCTCAGATGGCAATACCCCATAGTTTTATTGCGTGTCTTGGGCGTGGCTCAATATAACACTGTGGCCCTCGGACTGGAAAAGGTTGTACACCCCTGCATTAGACTAAAGTCAGCCAAACAACCCCCCCCCCCCCAAGTCTGCAGGACCTGCTGACCAATGTAATGGTCTGCTGGATGTTACATGTTCAGCTGACCTTCATTGGGTAGATGTTGGGGGTTCGGGCACGTTGAACTTCAACATGTCCGATCCTTTTGTTCTCTAGGGAGATAAGCCACCATTAGGGGACTCTGGCAGTGTCTTAGGGCACTTGTACACAGGCCAATAGTCGTTCAGATTCCTGCGACCCAGAAAGAATCTGAAGAATTAGCATTAGCCCTTTTTAATGGGAAAAATCCACGTACGGAATTCCCACGGCAGATCCAGCCCAGAATCCACACCGAGAACGGACATGGCGGGGTATGTTCACACGGCGGAATCCACCATGGAATTTTCCGCATAAATTCCACCTTCAAAACTATGTCAAAATCCGCAGATTGCAGCCATGGTTTTTGTCGCGGATTTAGCCCTGTCAACGGGCAGAATCTGCAGGTAAGATCCCGACGCAGAATATCGCATTTACATGCCAAGAACAGACACATCACTACTTGATGCGGAAATGCGATTTTCCATTTCTGATTTTGACACAATTTTTAGAGGTTGTATTCTGCGGCGAATTCTGCAGCGAATTCTGCCGTGTGAACGTTCTCGAACTTCTATATTTTTACACGCGGGGATTTCAAAACCCGCATTTGGAAAAAAATCCACGCGTGTAAACTACAGATCAGATTCCCATTGAAAGCCATGGGTCGCGGTTTTGCCATGTAATCGTGTCAATTTTGCGGCAAAAGTCTCTCGCGTGAACATAACGCTACAGTCTGCTATCTGGGGATGGAGTTTTCTCAATGGGGAGGAAGACTGACATCTTGACTAGTGGCCATAATGACTGCTTATGTTGTTTTTAGTCAATTTATGGTTAGTCCAGGCACAGGCAACAGAGGACTATAGTAATCAGCCTCGCTAAAGGTGCTCTCACACCTGCAATGGGGAATCTGCTTTCCTGCTCTATTTGGGAATCCCCGCAGTCAAACGGTTCCGTCTCTGGACAGAACCAAACCCACCGGACGAACCCCATTGACTATGATGGGATCCGTCTACTTTCCGCTCAGCTGCCCGGCTTTTGGACTGAAGAAGAAGCGCTGCATGTAACAATCTTCGAGCCGGGTAGACTTGTTGGAAAGCAGTAATACATGGTACCCAGCAGCAATACTCGTGCTATACTTGTATTCTGTTACTCTTTAGTACACATTTCTGGTAAGACTTTGATTCTGGCTACTTGATGTAATCAGAAAATGGTGCGGTGATAAGTATATTTGTCCAGGACTCTCGTGTGCAGCGGAGAACGTACTTGTGTAGTTATTAGGGGAATTAGTATGGAAATTCCACTGATTTATACATACATAGCTGCGTCTCTTTGCTCTTCAGCGATGTCCTGTGGAGAAGAGGTTGGAAAACACAGAATTAAAGATTATTAGATAACGGAGACTCAAAATAATATAGAAAATTCGTGATAATTGCCGCTGCTTATCTCCCTTCAGCGCCATTCAGACAATAATGGCCCCCCCTGCTAGGCTGAAATCCTTCTGGGTTGGCCTTTATTGTAGGTTACAAGCCCAGTTAAAGACGAGACACAAGTCACATTTTATCAGTTCACAATGGGGCTAATTAAGTCCACTTAGAGTGACGTGGTGGCTGTGGAAAGAGTTAGGGCCCTATTCACACGGGCCATACGTCTTTACGCCAGCCACATCGCGCCCCAAAAAAACGTGACTAAAATTGGTGTTTTCTCACCTATTCATACGGCCGGCTGGGGTGTATTCATGAAAAAATGCGCCGCAGCACGGAAATCCCTTGGTCGGCATAAATCCTCGGAATTCTTTCTAATGCCTAAATAGGGGCACCTGTCTTGTGGGACGCTGCTAAACTCCCTCCCCCTCTTCTTCGGCAGCTCCTATGGGAGCCGCCAGTGTATAGTGGCCAAAAAAATAGGGCAAGCCCTATCTTTTCCGTTTGCGTATAAAGTCAGCCTCCATATTCGGTCGTGTAAGCCCCATTATTGTTGGCTAAACCCAACCATCTGAGCGAATACATTGGAAACCAATGCCTCAGATGGTCCTACATCTCAGGTATACCTCAGTAGGATCTCCCAGGATACACCTGTGACTCATCGCACTGTATAGGCCAGAGACCTAAGGGCCCTTTTATATGGGATAACGGTTGGGCGCAGAAGTGCCCAACAGCCGTCCCAGCCATAATGGCTGCTGAGCCTTCCCACAGGAGCGATCAATTCCCATTGGCTGGAGGCGGAGCGGTCAGGGATTGTTCCGGGGCGTCCACCTCCATTCACAGTAAACAGGCAGCCGATCGTAGAGCAAGTGTGAGAGGCCGATGTTCTGCATTAACACCGCCACCAACCGGGTGACAGCGAGAATTAGTTCACGAATTGCCTTGTTTCAGAGTCGCTGGTTGATTAGTTCTCTTTGGGTGTAAACAGGTAATCGTTGTCTTTCAACAACTAGCCAACAACTATGCAGGGAGGTAAGCGCTTGTTTGGAGTTCACTTACCACCAAAAACATATAAACACATGATTCTCCCTGCTGCTCTTCGAAGGAACAGAAGACCGTTCACATATTTATGGGCTCGGCAACCAATGAGCGTGCGTTGGGGAAGGGTCGAAATTCCAAATACACGCCTGCTGAAGAAGCTGGCGCTCCCGGACTAGTCGGCAAACAATATGTTGCCGTGTAAAGTCTCCTAATCATTGGTTTAGCGACCGCAAAATTGTACAGGTCAACCTCAGTTGCTCCGTGTAAAAGTCCGCAAACATCCGCCGTTTGTACGCTTTAGAGACTTTTTCAAGTGACTTCAGACGATAGTTGTTCTACGTACAGCCACCTTTAGTGATGACCCGGAGGCGTCAGACACAACAGCACAAGATCCGTGAGACCTGATCCACTTGTCTGTCATGTGTTAAAGGGCCGGAGCGCCTGCACTTGCTGCAAGGAGCCTTCTATTCAGAGCATTACGGTAGAGGAGGAGGAACAATAAGTTGCCTTAATGAGACAGCGTCATGCTGTGTGTGTGTCTTTGAATAAACAGAGCCTGCTAGACGCTGTGCGCAGTGTTTGGCCTGGTAATATATGGTGACCCACTTTCCTCCGGTGGGGTCAGTGAAGTCCAGCTTACTTCCTATGAATAAGTTGCAGGAAGCTGGGTGATGAATGGTTAATGGAACACTCGCTAACTAGATTGTAACTAGGTTGTTCTTCGTGGGACACTTTGTAACTGTTTGCTCTCAGATCTCTGCAGGGCTTTCCCATAACTGCCAGCACTGTGGTGGGGATAGACTTCTACTACTTGTCAGCCCAGTCATATGTCTCCTTGGGTAAGATAATGCCATCAAGGAGCAGAGGCCCCTCTTAAAAGTCATGGGGTACCCTTAGGCCTCTTTCACACGAGCAATGCGCTTTTCAGCTAGCCGCATCACATCAAAAAATGTATGAAATGGAGAAAAACGCAACCAAGTCGTGGCTAAATCTCACGTTTTCTCGCCCATTCACACAGCCGGGTTCGGCGTATAGATGTCACAGCCTGGAATTCCTTCGGCCGGCATAACTACTTGTAATGGCTAGTCGCTGCTAAACTCCTTCCCCCTCCCTTTGCCGGCAGCTCCCATAGAAGCCTATGGGAGCCGCAAGCTGATCACTGCCAAAATACCTATCTTTTCCGGATGCATCTAAACATCGTCCAGCGAGTTCGGCCGCGATGTCCTATTATCGCAGCCGCAATGCTTCGACGCAGCTAAAAAGCGTCCATTGGATTGAATGCATTGGAATCCCATGCTGCAGATGATCGCGACTTTTTGCCGCGATATAAACGCTTGTGTAAAAGAGACCTTACACTGAGCGACTATCATTCAGATAGTCGCCGAAGGGTATGAACAATAGTCGTGTGTTTGCTTGTACACGGAGCGATGATTACTTCGGAGCTTTCATTACTTCTTCGTAGGGGGCGTCCTGTACCGTAAAAGTTATACAGCAGGTCAGTCTTAGCAATGGATTGCACTGTCAGGCATTGCTTTCTGTCACCGCCCGTGGTCCTCCATACTGCATAGTATTCCTCTGCGGGTCGGCAACCTGAAGCGAGTAGAAAGGACCATTTGCTGCTGCAGCGCTGCTTGGTGTCTGCCACTTTATTGAATGTCCTCCTATGTATGTGATGCAAGAACTGTGTTTTTCGGCCACTGAAGTGCAGAGCCGACGACTCCCAGCTTTATTCTCTGTAGCCTAACAGGCTAGAGGGGTGCACAGCACAACTCCAGGGTCTCCGTAAGCCCGCCGAGCCTCGTGGATACACGGCTGCTTAGATTTTGATATATTATATGCTAATATTGCTCCAGCTGAACAGGAACTGCAAGTATCACAACTTGCAAACATCCTTTTTGTGTTTCTACTGATTTGCATGAAACATCTTGTTGACATCATGACATGTTCAAATATATATTGTATAATACCGTGTAGTTAGGAACTGTGGCAGTTCTCTGCTGCTGTCTGTTTGTCTATTGTCTGCCGGATCATTTTCTATCATGGCGCTCACCAGCCCTATGAGAAAGACGGGAAATGGGAATATAGACCGATGTCTTCACACGGGACGACTGTCGGCAGCATCATTGCTCCAAAGAGTTAATTCAAATGATAGTTGGGTGTAAAAACTGCCACCAACGAGTGATAAGTGACTCGTTGCTTAGTTTCAGCTTACCAAAAAGTAGTCGCTGGTTGATCAAAAGTCGTCTGATAACGTCACAGTTGAGATCCCCTCTATGAACGATATCTTGGCGGACAAGTAATGAACGATGAGCGCTCTGTGTCAAAGCAAACAACTGTTCTGAGTGACTAAGTGATATCTAAAAGCCCGAGGCTGCATCTTCTGGTACCCAACACGTACCTTCTTGTGATGATTGGGCCTGGTAGTTGGTATGACCTCGCATGCGCAGTCACTCTCCTCTAAAGTTACACGGCTGTCATTCTTGGGTTTTATTAACTTCTGTCCATTTGCATCGAGAGAGACCTCTCATGATATGTACTATACTGGCCAAATATAGAAGAACACAATGGCAATATTGCCCCAGCAAACACCTTTGTGGTGAACATCGACTGAGTCAGGCCTTATCGCTAAACGTCCCGGCAGCCATGTTTCTATATATACAGGAAACCTTCTCGGAGTAAGTAGAGATGAACCGCCCATAGGCTTGGGGAAAAGTCCAAGGCACCAGAGGTACCAAGAAAGGAAGTCTCTTTGGATACTTCTGGTGCCTTGGACTTTTCTCCATATATTACAATCAGTAGTGGTTTGGTGGAAAGACCATGCTGAGTGGCACGGAGGGGCAGGTGGTGCATGGGGAGCAATCTTGCTTTCTCACCACCCATGGGTTTGGATGTCAAGTTCCAGGGTAAAATACACTGCTCAAAAACCTCTCCGGCCCGCTTAAACATCCCAGTATAACCCCAAGTCGATCACACTCCAGGGACAATACTGTTAGGAAACAGAGGCAATTGTGAACCAATTGCATCGGCTTTGGTGCAAATGAAAGTGACAGTAGGTGCACTGAAGAGGCTACAGCCAAATACCCCCAAATGGGGAATGGAAACCATTCCTCTCCTTCCTCTTCCTGGCTGATTCTTCTCTAGCTTTGCTAAGGTCCTTGCCACTGCTAGCGCTATCTGCAGCTCAGTCGGGTCGTGCGGGTAGTCCTGCTCCTCCAGCATAGCACATCCATATATGATGTCTCAAGAAGGTCTGCTGTGTCTTCGAGTATCATCTCAAGAGCATGTAAGAAACTGGAAGAGCAGGACGGAGCAATAGAAGAGCATCAACTGAGCATCCGGACCAGGAGGAACACAGTCAAAGCCCTAAAAAATGACCTCCAGCAGACTACTGACGAAACTCTCAGAAACTCCTAGAGGGTGGCATGAGGACCCGTCGTCCTGTAGAGTAGGGGTCCCCAACTCCAGTCCTCAGGGACCAAAAACAGGTCATGTTTTCAGGATACCTATGGTAAGAACACCTGTGGCAATGTCTGAGGCGCCGACAAGAATTACATCACCTGTGCAACACTCAGGAAATCCTGAAAACATGACCTGTTGGGGAACACTGCTGTAGAAGGACCCGTGCTCACAGCCCAGCACCATGCATTCCCCAGAGACCTCCAGAATTGGCCGGTCTGCCATTAGCATCTCATTCTCTTCATAGATGCGTTCACACCGAGCACATGTGACAGGCGTGAAGGAGTCTGCCGGAGCCGTGGTGAACGTTATGTTGCCTGCAACATCAATGTCCCCATCATGTTTTTGAGCGGAGTACTCCTGGGCATACAGTGTAGGTGTTGGGAAATTGTCATCTCCAGGTAATTAAATGCTTCCGAAGCCCCCAGCAGCGGTCTACCTGGGCCCAACGCTTCCATCTGTACGGCGGTAATGTTGCAGACAAGTCTGCGGTGATGAAATTTGTTGCTAGAGAAAGGCACAACAGACAGCGAAAGTTTGGTGATTACTAGCGGCAGGAACTAAATAGCCCTGTAACTGGTATGAAGGTTAATTCATGGTCTGCTAAACACAGAAAATATGATAGGTTTGTCAGACAACGAGAAAAAAAAGCATGGAGGGGAAAGGAGGGGGAATCTACAAAGTAATCCAAAGCCGGCGGCTTCTGTGCCGTAAACAAACACATAGCCGGTGACAGTGCTGCGACGTTGTCTCTGCTCCGTGCTGTTTGTTGAGTACAAGGAGACAGTGCTTAGATTTGCTCTCTCGCTTTGTAAACAACTGTAGACACAAGGCGTATTTAAGCAATAAGAGCGGAGATCCTCAATAGCACGAATACGCCAAACGGGAACTCGCTGCACACCGCAAAGATGAGAAGACCTTATGGTCCTACCTTGTCTGTTCCCGTAGGTGACGATGGAACAGGAAGAATACGCAACCATCGCTCACGTACCATTACATCGCTGTACGGAAATGCCCTCAGTAATGATTAGAGGTTTTTCCAATGGAGATGTGTTTACAATACTGGGGGCAACCCAGGTTTCCATCAGTGAGAACCCCTTTACACGGGCCGATGAATCATTCAGTGTAAGTGCATGCCCCGGCTGAACGGCGAACGAGTTCGTTGTTGAGTTTTCTGCATGCATGGATCAGGTTGTGTAAACAGGCAGTCAACGACTTATGAATGACTGCCTGTTTATTGTGAATGGAGGTGGGCGGCCTCAAACACACAATGGGCAGAAGAGGATGAGTTACCAAAGGCCACCAGAACGGGCCTTCTTTTCCCCATATTGGCCTCCTACACCTTGGATCTTCAGTTGGTTTGATAGACTTTCATGGAATGTGTGAAGCCCCTTTAACACGGCATGATGATCAGGCCAATCGTTCATTAGATGATGACGCAAATCGCTCAGCTCGATCTAATACTTGTGCAATGTGAATGCATGCAGTGAAAGTCGCTGATCGGATCTGTCATGCAGACCATAAAATCCTTGTTGGTCCGCCGCTGCATCGTTCCGTGTAAACAGGCCGACGTTCATCTATCAAGGGCAACCTGTTCACTGTGAATGGAGGTGAGCGGGCTAGAATGATCTCCGTCCGGCTCCACTTTCATTGCACAGGAGTGATCATCTCTGGGAGGTTGAAGTACCTGACAGTCATTCCATGTAAAAAGGGCTTACAACCTAGTTAAAGGGGTTGTACCAAGGTTGCACATCATCCCCTAAACTGTGGATAGGAGATAATTTGCTGATCAGTGGGGGTCTCACCACAATGGGGATCCCATGTCCCCCTCTGTCACTCTCCCCTCTCAATCGCCAAGTTACCACCAATCCTGTGGGCAGGGGACAACTTGTAATCTTGGTTAAACCCCGTTAAAGGGATTATCCCACTTCTAGCTGTTTTGCTGCAGAAAGCAGACAGTTCCATACATTGTGCAGTGGCCCAGGTTGGTACTGCAGGCTAGGTCCCATTAACTTCAGTTTCCTGCAGCAAAACAGCCAGAAGTGGGACAAGTCCTTGAAATCTGGCTATAAAATTTAGATAAAATGCACGCTGCACCGTTTCATCCTGTAAAATCCCAGCCTGTATAACAAATCCGGATGGACTTCATTTAATAGGGTCTGTTAGGCGCCATTTGGGTCTAGCATGTGCCGACATTTAGGTTTTACAGTTGTTTAGTTCCTAGGATGGAATTGGACAATTAAATTATATAATGCTAATGTGAACGAGCCCTAAGGTAGTCAGATAAAAATGACCATTTCAAAAAACTTTCCCATAACACAAAAATTCCAAGGCCTGGTTCAAGCAATGCAGTGGATTTCTACGCGGATTTTGGCGTGGATCCTTCCCTGCAGAAAATCTGCAACAATTCTGCTATGTGTGAACGCACTCTTCGTGTATTCTTTTCCAGGAAGGCTTAAAGGGGTTTTTGAAGGATTAAACTACTGATGACCTATCACATAGGTGATCAAGCCGGGGTCCACCACTCTGAATTCCTGACGATCAGCTGTCACGTTCAACAGTGAAATGGCCTGAGAACAACGCAGTCCAATTCAAGTGAATGGGATTGTGCTGCTTTACCGGACACGGCCACTATACAATGCACGGCGCTGTGCCTGGTATGGGCTGAAGCGGCTTCAACAAGCTGAGCACCGCTGTCACTCCAGCCAGCTAGGATCCCACACGGCAAACCCCACCGATCAGCTATCTGATGGCCTATTCTGAGGATACACCATCAATCATTTAGTCAATCGTTTAATGTGTGTAAATAAATTGGTCCGTACCAGCAATGACAGTATAATACATTGCAGCCTCCATGCAGGGGTAACAACCTCTTCACTGGGCCGGTTACTTCAGGGCAGAAGTGATATTCATATAACATATTGCGTGCAATTAGGAAATAAATACAAATGACAGTTAATAATTGTAACCCTTTTAATGACTTCCTCATTGATCCATATGTGGGACATGGCCATATTTAGAAATAGTTAGGCATTTGCTGTATGTCGCACCTTCCTCTTCTGATATGTATGAGGCCAGCATAGGATCTTAATGTAAATACAATGCAATGGAACATGTCAAACGCTTGGGAAGATCAGATTGGATGGACCCCATCTTCAACCCGATCTACAAAGTCTCCACAATCTCATCATTGCTGTCACTACTCTTGTAATGCACTGAATGGTCACTTTATTAGAGACCCCATCTAGTAGCGTGTTGGACTTCCTTTGGCCTACAGAACCGTGGCATCCATCCAAAGGTATCGGAGGACCCAGGGTGTGGCATAAAAAGTCATTCTACACCATTACTCCACCAAGCTGACAGGAAGGGTTCATCGAGTTATGCTGCTTGGGCCAAATTCTAACTTCCCTCCCCCCACCAGCATGGTGCAACAGAAATCTGGAGTCACCTGACCAGGCAGTGGTTTTTCTACTTTTTCCAATTTTTGTTCCCTTTTGCCCAGGGTAGTCTCACCTTTCTGTTTCTCTTAGACATAATGGCACTTGGTATAGCCCAGCAGATGTGTGTTCTGACATTAGCTGGAGCACCAGTGTTGTATCGGACTGCAATTTGCTTGTCAGAACGATTCCTGGCATCCACCTCTGACCCCTTTCATCAATGAATTGTTTACTCCCACAAGATGCACTTTTGCTGAATGTCTTTCCTCCATCAAGCCATTCCCGGTATACTCTCCAAACCCTTTCACGAACCCCCTCCCCACCCCCACACCCCCCACAAGAATGGCAGATCAACCCGGCTAGTCTACCACCAATAGCAAGCCCTCGCTAGAAGTCACTCAGATCACTCGATGTTCGCCTTTTAATGTGGATTCACACTAAAACTGATCCACAGAAAACTTGGCACATGACTTTACGCTGCGCTCCGGGGGTTCACAGCGCTAATTTCCATACAGGGAAGCTCCAAACGTAAAAAAAAAAAAGACTGGTGTCTCTAATAAAGTGGCCATCCAGTGTATGTTACAGTCGGAGAAATCTTTGTCGTTATTTTTTGCTCTGATCCGACATTCGCGGTGAAAACGGATTGAGATGCCAATAAGGAGCTGTAAAGCCGACACAAAGCTGCGCTGTACTCACTACCGGTGTATTTTGCAATTAACTTATTGCAAAAGAGACTTTTAAGTTTGGGAGCTTTCAACTGAAACTGATTACTAATTCTGAAAGAAAGGCAAAGATTTAAACAGGAGGATCAGGTCCGACCAGTTTTATTATTTTATTTGAAGACAAAAAAAAACCTTTACCGGTACAATTAATGTGTTTATTTGCTCGTTGCCAAATGCAACTGCCCAAACTGTGAGATGAAACTCCGAGGAGAAGCAGGAACGGCGTAGGGAGCAGCGGAGGAGAGGCACGGGGATGTACTTGACCTAAAGAAAGATGGCGGAAGACCTAAAGGAAAGGTGAGCAGCCGATCGCATAGGAATTGTTTGCCAAGACACTCTGACAAATGTAAACAGCGACGTGTACATTATATGTTTGCTGTGACTCAGTCAGTTTACTCTTCATACATGACTAGGACTCTGTAGGCGGTATGTCGCTGAAGAAACCTATTAGGAGAGACTCCTTACCCAGGACTACATCTGGTAATAGTAGACTGACCGAGCAGTGATGATACAAGTGATGAGGAGTAGATTAGTTTGGCTGTAGGTTAATATTGGTTTACGCCCCAAGAATGGAGATGACCATATGGACTACAACCTGTCTTGGGGGTCAGTAGAGCCTGACCTATAAATGAACGTGACTCTTCACAAGTCACTTTCATGACGATCTAGTGACAAAATGATAATATGAAAGTTGTGGGTATCGATAAACTTTCCTAACGAGACTTGTCAGCAGTTGTTCTAATCCGATTCATTTCTGCAGTCTGGTGGGTTGTTGGGAACTTCCTTCGGAGGGTCCTGTGGCTTTAGAGACTTGACTTGGTTATAGTTACATCCTAGGCACCACGTTTTCTATGTTAGATAGTTGTTCAGTCTGTTTTGAATCCAAGACACATACAGTCATTGTCAGAAAATAGAAATCAAACATCTAAAAGTTGTCATTTTGCGGCAAAACTCGGCATGAGGTTCCATCTCGGGCGGATATGTAAATTATGAGAGTTGTGGTGTGATTTAGATGAACGGTCTTGTCACCTGAGACCCTAAAAGTGGTTCCATCCTCAGGCCTATATAAAGGCTCTCTGTGGCTCCTTGTGTGCAGTGACCTCTTTTTCCGCTTGTGTAGAGCTTGTTGACCGCTAGACGCCTCTACCACACAATCGAAGAGACTTCTCCCAGTTGACAGAGTTTGAGAGGGGCGCATTATTGGAATGCGAGAAGCTGGATGGTGAACAAATAGGGCCATTCTGACCAGAAGATATTAGGACCAGGGGATGCTTGAGGACACACAAGGTGACTGGGCTCAGGATGTCCTAGACAGATCACCAGTAGAGAGGATCATCTGATCGACCGACAAGCATGAGCAGCTCCAACTGTTTCATTGTCTGCCATCCAGAGACAGGTGGCGCCATCGTTACAGGCCCCTGTAGGAACTTTGGTCTCATGGCGCCCATTACAGATACTGCCACCAACCTCCATTTACATTGGTCTCATAAACGATGAAACTGAAGTGGTACGGAATGGTACCGGGTTGTCTTCAGTGATAAATCCAGGTTTACTTTGGGCACAGACGACAGTCATGTTCATGTCTGGAGACCTCGGGATGAGCGCCTCAGTCCTACTTTTGCTGTGGAGCGGCACACTGTCCCCTGCTGGTGTGGTGGTCTGGGGGCGCCATTACATATGACAGTCGGTTTCCCCTAGTAGTGGTACGAGGGACAATGACAGCTCAGCGATATGTTCAGGACATCCTGCAGCCACATGTGTTCCCCTCATGGCGGCTGCTAAGAGGTATTTTCCAGCAGGATGATGCCAGGCTGCACACACAAGGGGGTCACAGGAATGTCCCCACAACATTGTCACACTTCTGTTGCTGCCCAGTTGCCTCTACTCTTCCTTAGTCAGACCTCATGTGGAATACTGTGTCCGGTTCTGGGCACCCCAATTTAAAAAAAGACATCGACAAGCTGGGGCAAGCTCAGAAGAGTTACCAAGATGGTGAGCGGTCTACAAATCATGTCCTATGAGGAACGGTTATAGATCTGGGAAAGATTAGCTTGTAAAAAGGAAGGCTGAGAGGAGACTTAATAGCGGTCTACAAATATCTGAAGGGCTGTCACAGTGCAGAGGGGTCAGCCCTATTCTCATCTGCACAAGGAAAGACTAGAAGCAATGGGATGAAACTGAAAGGGAGGAGACACAGATTAGATATTAGACAATGATGGTGATCAATGAGTGGAACAGGTTGCCACAGGAGGTGGGGAGTTCTCCTTCAATGGAAGTCTTCAAACAAAGGCTGGACAGACATCTGTCTGGGATGATTTAGTGATCCTGCATTGAGCAGATCATTGGACCCGATGACCCTGGAGGTCCCTCCCAACCATACAATTCTATTAAATCGCATTGCACTCGCATGTGGAAAATAGGGAGGGTATCTGCTGACTGAGACCTCCCCCATGAGCTAAGGTCAGAGCTTTACCCCATAGGACAATATATCTCAAGGACTGCAGGTATCCATCAAAAACCATAGAAGCCATCAGTTCTTCAGGGAGAACAAGCAAGGTAGTTGCCCTGATACTAATATTCAGCACAACCTTTATGCCTCCCTACCATATTTCCTAGAGCCAGGTGAATACTATTAAGGGATATCCACACCAGATCGCCCTCATGACATTATTTCAGAAGCTACATCCTCCTTGTAAACTCAACAGTTGTGAAGACTTCCCTTGTTCTTGTTTTTGGAAGGACTGGTAACGGTTGTACTTCTCGTCCGTTGTATATTTGATGGGATTTTCCCCGGCCGAGTCCTGTCTATAATCCAGCTAATCTCGTGCAGGATTACATTTTACATCCAGTTACTACAGAGAATTCTGACCTTTTGTCAGAAATAATTATTTATGTTCTCGTGCAGCAAACAAACTCTGCATCCTTGGGTCTTATCCTTTCCTAGTTAGCAGCCAGTCGGAGCGCCGTGTGCCGATTACTCTCCCAGATAGGAACTCTGATGTCACCGTGACATCAGATTCATTGTCAATACATTGTATGTGTATATAACAAAACAGGAGAACAATGGCGGTGGAGAACCTATAATCTAGCAGCCTCCTCCCTGGATAGGCGTCACCTATGACCGTGAACTTGGAAGGGTTTTGCTGGGTCCTGTAGCCGGGACTTGATAATGTGTACAGAAGTATCCATGAACGTATTTATAGACAACAATGAGGTTACAATTAGCGCTGTGCCTACAAGCACATCAGAGGTGAAGCGACAGGTACGGCTCAGGTTACACCGTGTCCTCATACAAGGTACAGCATACTGACAGGGAGGACACCGTCACATCCGGATGAGAAGATGCAAGAATACAGCCGGCCGAGGGCTCATGCTGTATTTTTTTTCACTGAAATGCTAAGATGCACGTTTTTTTTTTTCGGGTCTTCAATTTAGCATTGGAGAATTTTATAATTTAGTAATTAAAATCTCTGATAGGCTTTAGAAATTGCAGCTAATTGAATTTAATGGGAAGATGATTTTCAATTTTATTTGATTATAGGGACCCCTGGCATTGGCATTTATGGGAAAAAAATGGAGAACGCACTGTGTGGGCTGGGATGGCAGAATTGAATTGGGGGTAATGTGATTTTCTCATCATGGCTTTCACTATAATTTTCCTATAATTTTCCATTAGATATCTAGTTTACAAATACTCACTAAGAAGCCTAGAGAAAGGAGGCTGCCAGCTAACAGGATTATAGAGACGGAGAGGCCAGTGTGCCAACAACGCTTATGTAAACACACCGCCACGCCTTAGTACACAAAGACAGGCGAACATACATGCACAAACTGGTACAAACACACAGATTACACACTACACCTATATACTAGAACAGCAGGGAACTCCACCGCCTTCACAGGATTTTACTGGATTTGGAGGTTTCCTCAATTGGCTTTTGTTGAAGTCTCCTGAGAATAGTGGATTTTTTTTCCTGTTTTTTGTTTGTTTTTTTTTTAAATAACATAACATTTTTCCTCTTGATCTATAATAATTCTTTCAATTATGCAATTACTAGTGAGGTACCACAGAGGGCAGTATTGGAGGGGTCACAGTTACTAGTGGGGTACCACAGGGGGCAGTATTGGAGGGGTCACAGTTACTAGTGGGGTACCACAGGGGGCAGTATTGGAGGGGTCACAGTTACTAGTGGGGTACCACAGGGGGCAGTATTGGAGGGGTCACAGTTACTAGTGGGGTACCACAGGGGGCAGTATTGGAGGGGTCACCATTACTAGTGGGGTACCACAGGGGGCAGTATTGGAGGGGTCGCAGTTACTAGTGGGGTACCACAGGGGGCAGTATTGGAGGGGTCGCAGTTACTAGTGGGGTACCACAGGGGGCAGTATTGGAGGGGTCGCAGTTACTAGTGGGGTACCACAGGGGGCAGTATTGGAGGGGTCGCAGTTACTAGTGGGGTACCACGGAGGTCCGTACTGGGCACTATTCTTCTTAATATATTAATGGCCTTATAGAGGGATTGTACAGTAAGATATTAATATTTACAAACAGTATGAAACTTTCTAATTAACACAAGAGAGTAGAGTATATAGTTGTAAATGGATCTGCAGAAGTTGGGGCAGAAAAGTGGCAAATGAGGTATAACACTGATAAATGTAAGGTTCTGCACATGGGCAGGGAAATCCATGTCACCGTTACACACTAAAGGGGAAACCACTGGGGAACACCAACATGGAGAAGGACTTGGAGGTTTTAGTTAACTGTAAGCTTAACTGGAGCAACCAGTGTCAGGCAGCTGCTGCCAAGGCAAATAGGATCATGGGGGGCATCAAAAGAGGTCAAGGGGCACATGATGAGAACTTTGGTCTTCCTCTTTACAAGTTACTGAGCAGACCACACATGGAATATTGTGGACAGTTTTGAGCACCGGTACTCAAGAAGGACATATCAGAGCCTGAGCGGATACAAAGGTGGCAACTAAAGTAATAATCAGAATGGGCGGACTACAATACCCAGAGAGGTTATCAAAATCAGGACTATTTTGTTTATAAATAGATGGCTGAGGGGCGATCTAATTATGTATAAATACATCGGGGGATAATAAAGAGATCTCTCCCATGATCTGTTCATACCCAGGACTGTGACTGTAACAAGGGGGCGCCTCTACATCTAGAGAAAAGAAGGTTTCTAAACCAATATAGAAGGGGGTTCTTTACTGTAAGAGCAGTGAGACTGTGGAACTCTCTGCCTGAGGACGTGGGGATGGTGAACTCACTAACAGATTATGAGAGGGGCTTGGGCCCCTTTCTTGGGTGTTACAACATTACATGTTATATCACTGATTACTTCAGAAGGGTCGGTGATCCGAGGATTATTCTGATTGCCAGATTATTCTGATTCCCTAAAATGAAGAAAATGGACTCCTACCTTTATGGGGGGGGGGGGGGGTTTGCCTTCCTCTGGATCAACATTGGGGCAATAGGCTGAACTGGATGGACAAATGGCTTTTTTTCAGCTTTTCATGGAACAGCGTCCGGACCTCCGGTCTGTGTGCTGTCCGATGTGCTGAACAGCGTACATTGACATGTGCTATTCTCGTCCAAGAATGGGACATGCTGCTATTTTTTTTATTTCGACTATTGCTAAAGTGGAGCTTAATATTTTCAGCTGTGGGTTTGGTATTACACATGCAGATTTCACCCCCCTATTTAAAGCAGTGAAATCAGCGGCATACATTGACATGCTGTGGATTTAAAATCCGCACCAAAGGTCAGTTTACACTTTGGATGTTTTCCATAGCTTGTGGATGAGCCTTCTGGAACGCTCATCCACATGGCTTATACCGTAGAACTCTGGAAATTTTGCACAGGGAAATCCTCTGCAGAAAATCTGTGACCTTTATTATACCCTAATTATTCAGGAAATGAAAAAGTCTCTGACAACCTCTTTAAGTTAGCGGCCTGCTACCTATGGATTTCTACCTGTCATAAAATTACAAGTCCCTGCATCTCACTACAGTCCGCAGCTTTCACAGCCTCACAACAGCAAGTGGTTGCGAAACAGCCATAATGTAACAACCCCAGCCGAACACAAGACAGCAGAACTGGACTCCTTTGCTGGGTACTAAGTACTGGGTGTCTCCCAGTAATCGGATACCCATATGACGTACAGTAGGGTTGAATTATGGGACAACTAGACAGCCAAATGAGTAATATGAAGCATGTATCAACACTACTATGTAACAAGAATAGGAATGGATGACAAGAACACAGACGACAGGAATGGTGATGGTAATCAACTTACTGCACCAACGGATGATGATATTCAGGTAATGGAGCAGACGAATGATGTGATAGTTATAAGATAGTGGAGCCAAATGTGCGATGGGGAATAGATAATAAATGATGCTGACCCTAACACTAGGCACCTCTGTCCCTAAAGATATGCCTATATAGACCCTAAACTGAATCCTTGACCCTGACAAACCATGAGAGAGGGTCCTAAGACTTAGGGAAAAAAAGAAGCCCAAACTGAGCAGAGCTGAACTAAACAGCAAGACAAAAAACTGACACAAACAGGGAAAAAAAGCCAACAGCAACTATTATGAAGAATAAGACATAAGGACAGGGCTAGGAAACCATAGAAATTAAATTAGTTTGACAAGAAAAAAAGCTGGACTAGGAGGAAGATACTAGAAGCATACAAGGATTGCTCTATTTTAAATGCACATAGCTTACACTATAACCAGCAAAACAATGCAGAAGATAGGAATTTTTAAAGAGAGACCCAACCAATCAAGAACTTTTGCCCAGACAAGGCTGAGCAACAGCAGAATGGTCAGCTGAATTAATGCTGCTAGTAGCACATAAAGAGCACGATTTTATATTTTTAATATTGTAGCTTACAGTCCAGCACGTTGGTCCAGTTAACAATAGCCAAAAGACTGATGTGAGATTACATGTTACTTTCCTTCAAAAGCCTGAATATGGCCAAATTCAATGCAGCCCCCAGCCGGGACCACACTGATTATATATATTTCTGGTATATCCTCAAATGTCAGTTGTAGAAAGGCCAATTTATCACTGGCTGTGCACCGGAATGGTACTGGGAAAAAGTCACAAATATTGACTGTTTTAGGCAAAAATTCGCATCTTATTTGTTTCTATTTTGGCACTGTGGAGGGGTGTGTCTTCCTGGCGCTCTGAAAATTTGCCTTAATTTATACCAGAAACTTGCATAAATTATAGTGCAAGTCTAAATTACCAACATAGTTGACCTAGATTTGTCTTTCTGGCACACGGACTGTCGGGGTGCACCAACTTTATTTAGACTTATGTGGCTCTTAATACATTTGGCGCATCTTACAGCCGCATACTGCTACTAAAAACGTCTAGTCTTTTCTAAATGTCCCCTATGGCCTCTAATCCTTCCACAACCACATGTGCTTCTCTGGGGTAGGGTGAGGGTTCAATAGTTGCTCTAGTGCCAGAAGAGACTCTGCCGTCATGGAGGTTCTCCTTGCTGCCCGATTACTAACTGCATGCAGCAATCATGTGGGTTGTTGTATATTGTTGCATTTATTATCTAAGTGTCATAAAATATCCATATGTCATTGAAAATTCCTGTGACTGCATCGTCTGGAGGGAAAAGCAAACAAACAAGCTGGTGTTTGCAGGCTTACCATGGTTTTAAGCGTCTGTGTCGCTGCTACGGAGTACAGAGCGCTCACACTACAAATTATGGCTTTGTTTTTAGTATATTCAATTTTTAGTTTCTTTATTTCAGCTTTTAGATGGTCAAATATTGGGAAGATTTACAGTAACTTTATTTCTTTTTAGTACTGCAAGTGGCTTTTTGTATGAGGATTCACAGAATACATAGAGGACCACTTCGGCAAAAACGTCCGTACAATACAGCCCCGTCTGATGCTTATCAGGCACCATCTTGATGCTGACATTTGTCCCTGCTCTAGGCTATGGTAGCAAACACATGATGTATCAGTACAGCATCACATGAACAGCTAGAGCCAGTACCAACACTGCCTACTAGGAGGAAAATGAGATTATCACTACTCTGTATATTCATCTACATAAGCTACAGACCATAATTATACAGTCAGGAGGATGAGCTGTGATCTCCTTCGTTATAACTGTGTGACAGGAGCCTCCAGCAGGATGAACTGTGATAGGCGTTTATGCCCCCCATGAAGAGCTGGTGTGGTACAGTCCATGGAATACTACACAGGACTTATACTGACTGAAAAACTGACTTCTTCAAAGAACATAAAGCCAAGTAATTCTCAGGTGGTCAGAAAGAGATCACATGACCACCTAAGGAGAAAGACTCCAGGAGGTTTCGCATAGAAAGGGATAACTAAGGCCCCATGTCCACAGGCGGGTCGGATTCCACATGCGGGAGCCCGCGGCCCCTGCTTACCTGTCCGGGGCTTCTTTTTTCTATACTGCGGATGTGTATGGAAGTGCTGGCCAGGCAATATTTTGAACACCTGCTTTCCTGCGGATCGGGTGGCTTCCATTTACATTAAACAGCATTTATGCAAGTACTTGGATAGAAAATGGAGGAATTAACCAGAGTCAGCATGGGTTTGTAACAAACAAGTAATGCCAGACGAATCTAATTTCCTTCTATGACAGAATCACTGACTGGTTGATCAGGAAATGCGGTGGGTATAGTATATCTTGACTTTAGTGAAGCATTTGACAAAGTATCTCATACCATACTTCTTGAAAAAAATGACTAAATATGAAATTTACAAGGCAACTGTTAGGCGGATTTACAACTGGCTGAGTGATCGTACTCAAAGATTGGTCATAAATGGCTGCACATCCAAGGGGAAGAATGTATCTAGTGGGGAACCACAAGGCTCTGTCCTAGGCCCAGTGTTGTTCAATATTTTTATAAATGAACTGGAGGAGGGAAGTGATGGGAAACTGATCAAATTTGCTGATGACACAAAGCTAGGAGGGATAGCTAACACTAGGAAACAGAGAGAGAGTATTCAAAAAGATCTAGAAAAGCTTGACCAGTGGGTGGCGACTAACAGAATGGTATTTAACAAGGAGAAATGCAAAGTCCTACATCTGGGCAAGAAAAATGAAGAAAGCACATACAGAATTGGAGGAATTGGGCTAAGCAGCAGCACATGTGAAATAGACTTGGGTATGCTAATAGATCATAGACTGAACATGAGTCAACAATGTGATGCAGCAGTCAAAAAGGCAAGCACAGTTCTGGGATGTATTAAGAGAAGCATAGAGTCTAGATCACGTGAGGTAATTATTCCCCTCTACTCCTCCTTAGTCAGACCTCATCTGGAATACTGTGTCCAGTTCTGGGCACCTCACTTTTAAAAAAAAGACATAGACAAACTGGAGCAAGTTCAGAGAAGAGTTACCAAGATGGTGAGCGGTCTGCAAATCATGTCCTATGAGGAATGGTTAAAGGATCTGGGAATGTTTAGCTTGCAAAAAAGAAGGCTGAGAGGAGACTTAATAGCTGTCTACAAACATCTGAAGGGCTGTCACAGTGCAGAGGGATCAGCCCTATTCTCATTTGTACAGGGAAAGACTAGAAGCAATGGGATGAAACTGAAAGGGAGGAGACACAGATTAGATATTAGAAAAAAAACTTTCTGACAGTGAGGGTGATCAATGAGTGGAACAGGTTGCCAGGGGAGGTGCTGAGTTCTGCTTCAATGGAAGTGTTCAAACAAAGGCTGGACAAATATCTGTCTGGGATGATTTAGTGATCCTGCACTGAGCAGGGGGTTGGACCCGACGACCCTGGAGGTCCCTTCCAACTCTACCTTTCTATGATTCTATAACATCAATGGAAGCCGTACGTGCGGGAACCGCACTAAAATGGAGTATCCTGCAATTTGTTTTCCACATGCGGAGTCCGGAAAACAAATGCTCTTGTGTAAGAGTACTGGACGGTCTTGTCTCCCTGCCTCAGCAGCTTTCTCTGGCTCTCAGTGAGAGGGAGATTGGTGCTAGTAAGTTGTAGGACCTGTGAGCTGGGGGCGGAGCTACAGTGCAGGCTGGTAAACGGCTCTGTGCATGCTGGGAGTTGCAGGGGACAGTCTGTTGTGTTTACTGAAGTGATGCATGTAAACACTGCGGTAGATTGGCGGCTGCATGGGACAAGGAAGAGGGTCCAAAGTGGCAGATAGAAAGGTTCAGGTTGCCACTGCTGAGCTGTACCCCCTAGATTTCAGCATTCTCATTTTGTACTCAGAAAATCCCTTTTAAGAGTTGTCAGCCTAGAACAATCACTTTAAAGGGGTTGTCTTAGGAAGGCAACCCCAGTCCAATGCACACTGTTAGGGCAGATGTGAGTCCTCTGCTCAGGCTTCCCTTCTGTATGCCAGACTGGAAAGCCGCTCCAGTTTGAGTGCTCCTTGTATGGCATTTATCCAGCTGAATGGCCGTCCTTGTACTGTATCTGCCCGGCTGTCCGAGGCCTTCCCCAGCAAAATGAGTGGTTTACTGGTGGTGCCGGAAGTGGGATGATCAGATGACCACATTCTGAAAGGGGTTGTTTTTTATTGGATTACCACTTAAATTTGATAAAGTCCCTTAACTGTCCTGTGACCTCCCACAATAATCCGCTGGCACCCATGTAACCGGCTGCCCATGTAACCGGCTGCCCATGTAACCGGCTGCCCATGTAACTGGCACCCATGTAACTGGCTGCCCATGTAACCGGCTGCCCATGTAACCGGCTGCCCATGTAACCGGCACCCATGTAACCGGCTGCCCATGTAACCGGCTGCCCATGTAACCGGCTGCCCATGTAACCGACACCCATGTAACCGGCACCCATGTAACTGGCTGTCCATGTAACCGGCTGTCCATGTAATACTTTACTTTGATTTAAAGACATGCTTTTTACAAACCTTCTCTATTCTGGATAATAGACGGAGTTACAAAAGTTATCCACAAACAGGTTTCACCAATGCACTTTTTGGTGCGGTTTTTATTGCAGCCGCACTGCTCCGTGTGAATGGCGCCTTAGATTGCAGAATGCCAGGTATAGCACCCCCAGTCTTCTAGTAAGGAAGGGTCTAAGGCCGTTTTAGGGTGACCACCCACTACAGTTCTTTTTCACTGCGAAATTCGCAGCATTTTTTTTTTCTTCAGGGGTCTATGGGACTTGTTAATGTTAAAATCACATAGCGCAAAATCGCGATTTTGCGGTAAATTGGGGGTTTTTTTGCCGCGATGCGTTTTTAGCATTAGAAACTCTCATAGACACCTGGGGGAAAGAAAAGCAGCAAATTTGCAAACGCTAGTGGGTAGTCACCCTTAGGCCTAGTGCCCACGGTTGTGAGGGGCTCCACAAGCGGAATTCCGCAGCGGAGCTCGTCACGGCGTCCCCCCAGAGACCCCATACTTGCCTCCGGATTCGCCGCCCGACGTCCTGCATGACGCTCTGGCACAGATGCGCAGTAGAGCACATGATGCGCCAGCAGCGTCATATGACACGCCCACAGCGCCACATGACGCGGCCGGCAGTAGGCGGGGAAGCGTTTTCACGCTATCTTCCGCTGTGCTACAGCAGAAAATAGCGTGACAGACTGCTTCCATTGACTGCAATGGAAGCCGTCCGCGTGTACGCCCATGGCAAATAGAACATGCCGCGGGTGAGGACTGGGGAATTCACGGGCCGGAATTCCGCCCCGTGAGCACTGTGCTATTAGGCTCAATAGAACCTAATAGCTGCGGGGCACCATCGCGGATTTCTGCCGCGTACCACGCGGCGGAAATCCGCCCACAGGAATAAGCCCTTACTTGGAATACCCAGTTATACAAAATAAAGATAAAAACACGCATATAACATACATGCGGTAAGCTGGGCACACGCGTGACAAAGCGACAGGACCTGAAAAAGATGCGCCTGTTTCATCTTTAGGAAACCTGAATGAAGCATGCGGACGGCGGTGAATTATTCATGGTTCGGCCACTGATTGCCTATGGACAACTTCATACCTGCACACCGACTACAATGACTAATAAATACTGATCTTCCCCTAATGTCATAATACAGGATGTTGTGGTCGCAGTTATAGCCCTGTGTGAAAACGGAAATAAAGAAAGTAACGTTACAGCGTCTGTGAGACCGGCGAGCGACAAGCGTCTTCACCAAGCAGCTCAACTTCTGTGAACTCCCGGCTGCAGCGGAGGGAACACATTCATACAGACACACACGGATTGTCATTTTGCGTAATATTTTCCATCGCCCCCCCCTCCCTTAAATTTTGGCGGACAGCAGAGATTAAACACCGTTTATCCCCCTGTATTTATTCGGTAAAGTGCTCGGGGGATAGATTATTATAATGTAATCTCTTACTTAGTGAGATTCTTCTTCCCAGTTTGCGGGAAAGTATCTGCACCTGCATTTTATGCGTATTACAGACATTCGGAATTTATTAGCGTCTCAGTAGAGCCGTAGATGCGAAAATGACTTCGTTTTGCCATCTTTCTTTTAATTGTTGCTTTTTATCAAGCCTGGCTTTTTTTACATGATGGGAAAAGACATTTGTGATATTTCCTAATGATTGCATTTCCCCTTCTAGTTGAGCAGCAGCCTTGCATTGGGTGTGAAGGGTCAGTGCCAGGCTCCTGGCATGACCCTGGCGATGAGTGTGCCCTGTGTGTTTGGGAATGTCTTCTGCCGCCTCCGCTGCCAGGGACTCCATGCTCTGGGAACGAGCAGGAAGGACAGCCCCTGAGAGAGCGCCACACTGATAGGGCAGCCTGAGCCTCTGTGACTGGGCTTGTGTGTGTGGAAAGGGTTTTTTTTTTTTTTTTCTTCCTCCTTGCAAACTCTGAGCTGGGAGCTCATTCACTTCACATCTACCTCTCAGGCAGCGCTGTGCAGAGAGAAGCATAGACATACACCCAGGGAAAGGGGCAGGGGCACTCTCTGATCTTTCACCTGCCCTCTAACCAGTTGGTAAGGCCAGGAGGAGGCGTTGCTATTTCTACTGTGCCAATCCTGGCTTGCCCGCCTGCTCCACTGACAGAGCTCCCACAGACACACACAGTGACATCAGTCATACAACTTGTGATCCGGGAAGCAAATCAGCCTCAATTAGATACTAATTAAGTATTATGAAAGTTGATTATTTAAGTGAATTCAGCTTTGGATTCTCTGACTATGGTGAGTACCTGGCACTTGCTTGTCTCTTTTGACCTTATTATGTATTATAAGTTTTAATAAACGGAGCTTTTGTGTGTTTCTTTGGCATTGTGTGCATTGTGTTTTCTTCCTGACTCACCGGTGTCGTTTTCACTTTGACTGCAGCTATTATTTGGCTGTAGTTTCTGTTTAGCGTTATACAGTAAAGTTTTGAGAGTCAACTTGCCCCCCCCCCTCCCCTTCCCTTTAACGTATGGCCCAAAAAAAAAAAAAAAAGTTTCCTGCCTGGTACAGCGGGCACCGCACTTTGGATGCTCGCAGTCTGTTTGGGTTACACAGTAGCCGGTGTTGTAGTAGTTCATGAGAGGTGATCTCAGTGTCTCTTCTGTTTGTGTACACTTGTGCCCATTGTGCGGCGGTGAGATGGAAGGGGCTCTTAGTGTTATTATGGATTGCCGGGCTCGGTGAGTTCTCCATGGACGAGGCAGAAGGATACGGTGGAGCGAGAACTCGTTCTGTGCTATTTCGATCTCGGGTTCTGGTACTTCTGGTTTTCTTTTTTTTTTTATTTGTAACCTGAAAGGAATGTCATTAATTTGGGACAAGGCAGTGGCTGCTGCGAGGAGCGATCATTAGTGTCATTTAATATTTTATCTTTGGGAGGATCCCTGTTTGCTTCCCTTGTCTTAAGTAAAGGGAGCTCAGGTGGAGGAAGCAGGACAGAGGGCATTCAGTCAGTCGCTGGCAGTTGAACCTTGCAGGCATTGTCTGCGGAGACGTTCCGGCAGCACATGTGCCGAGGGGTTTCTGTGGTGACTGATCACACCCAGGAGATCGCCGGTTCAGGCTTAAAACGAATAAAAAAGGAACGAACGGCATCTACCGCTCCGACCGTAATTATCCCCCATCTCCGTGATGGAGAACTCTATGTAAGAACAGAGCAGTCCTATAAAGCCTGATTATTGTTAACGAGATTTTGCATTGACTCATCACTAAACTTTCATGTACTGCATCATCCATTATTTATTAATGTGCAACTGTGCCCGTTGCGGACAAACGACTTAAGTGCCCGTGAGTGATGATATGTTCAGCATCCGAGCAGGTGTCATCTGTGCAACATGTGTCTCTCTAGTGGGCGGACTACAACTCTCAGCAAACTTGTCACTTACTGGTTCGTGACAAGTGGAAGCTGTGCAGCCGCACAATGCCTACACAGTTCTTATGTGTTACATTGTGACAAACTTCTGGTTGTAGCATCCGTTGCATCGTTGGGTGACGCGGTCCTGAACTTGTTACCGGGGAGGATTAATGTATCCATAGTATAAAATACATATTTAGAAGGGGAAGGTTTAATTTAACCATTGCATTTCTGCACTTGCGAGATAAATAATGTGAAGTCCTTTGATTTCCCCCCCGCGGTGTGTGACAAGGATGAAGGTTGTGGTGTCCTGGGCCCGGGTCCACACATGTCCCTTATCATCTCATTTCTCTGCAGTTCACAAAACACGTTCAGTGCATCGCTGTCAGCAGTAAAAGATGCCACTGTCGTCCCTAACTCACCAGGCCCCAAGATGACAGCAAATTTACATTTTTTAATTAAACGAGTGCTGAGATTTTTTTTTTTTTCCTTGTGCTTTACGAGAGGGCCGGGTTATGCAAATTAAATGGTTGTGTACCAAAGATTAGAACAGTTGGAAAATAAATTTTGTGAACACTGTCATGAAAAAGAGAGGAGAGGGGGAAAAAAAAAGTGACTGCTTTGCATTAGCCTCCTTTAGTCTTGATTTCCCCAGAGGTTGGGAGGAGCTTGGAAAAAGAAATTTACGTTTATGGTGTCAATAGTCACTTGCTTGTTTTGGTGACGCCATAATATGTGTGCGTGTAGCAGTTAGAATACAGACTGTAAGGATTAGATTATTAAGGTTAAGCAATGACATGGGATTAGCTGAAATCTGTGGATTTACAGTGATACATTTTCCCCAGAATTCTCTCTGATATAAGGCTTTGGTCATTATTAGCCGACTGTAAGCGACGCCGTACGACCTTCCATGTATTTGCACGTCTTTGATCGTTTGCTGTAAAACTTTTCAGACTGTCACAGGGACTTTATTAACAGACCCCCTACTTAGAGCTATTGAGAGCTCTTCAAAAGTGACAGCTAAGAGAGTTCCAGTAAGTTTGCTAACTTTTGCGCTCGGGGCCTAGCGCGAGGATCCACCAACGTTAATACAGAGCTGTTCTTATTTAGGCATGTATAGAATAGTTTTGGGGGTCTTCTGAAATGGCAACAAGTAAAATGCAGCGACTGTAATGTTCATGTCTGTGTAAAGGATCAGCAGAGTGGTCCTTTACACAGACATGAACTGTTAGTCCCTATCACAATATTTCTTGAAGACGCGGTTTAGTCTGCTGCTGTGGATTTCTGCTCCATAACCTGCGTGTGATGTGGGTGCAGAGTTGTCTGCTAGAAATATTCTGCACGTGTGAAAGCCCCCTCGCTGGATGATGCATTACGACATCATATTGCCTAATGTGTGGCATCACTGCTGAGGAGTGGGAGGCAGTGAACTAATCAGCCCCCCCCCCCCCCCCCCCAGGTGAGCAGTCACAAGACGCTGTCATATGGGGGGCTCCTACCTCCAGTGTATACATCACAGACGGTGTGTGGCTTGTGATGGAAAACCAGATTATAAAAACGTCCAAACAAATGTCAGCTGGAGTTCCGCCTCCTGTTTACAGGTTGTCAGGGCCTGAGGCTGGAATTAACGACATACAAAGCTCTGGCTGTAGGTGAGAGCCGGGGAAGGAGCTTCAGGTCGTTGTAAGGAGATCTGAAGTTACCTTAGGTACACACTGTGTTTACTTTTTAGTGACAGTTTTCTAAAACCCGCGTACTGCGATAAAAATCTGTAGGAAATGTATTCTATTCTCAAACTCTAATTCTTTTCACACTATAGGGATCTGCTCATTAATTGGGCGATCCGGACAGCAGTACAGGTTATCGATATAGAAGCTTAAAAAGAACACAAACAGCTTGTTTTATGGTTTGTGTAAAGTTTAAAAGTAACACAAACAAGTTCTTTTATTGTTTGGGTAACTATTTAATTTACTAAACAGCCACAAACTAATCTACAAAATGGAAAAGCAAAAACATAACAAAAGAGACACAAAGTAATAATCATCCAGTCTCGAAAAAAATACAAGAAATTCTCTGCGGACACTTAGGGAGCAAGTAAAGCAGTGTGACTACAAGCAGCGGCGGCGGCTCGTACATCTGCTGACTTGTAAATTGTGGATTGCCTTTTTTTCACACATATTTATCATTGGTGCAGAGAAGTCCAGTTCTCATAAAACATTTTCATGTTTATCATAATCTGTTTTTTCCCCACTGCCAGAAGCTCTTCATTTGAAAGCTTTTAGGAAGTCGAAAATGAAAACTTGACAAGGAAAGTAATTGCAAGAGTCTTGGCTTGAATAACCTTACTGTCTATAGAAGGGAATGTGGCGCCCCCTATGACTCTACTACATCCAGATGAGAACCAGTCAAAATTGTTACAAAAAAAAAAAGCACAATGTTAAAAATTGTAGCCCATAAATGATCAGCGAACTGAATCTCTGCTCCATCGTGATCCCAGCAGTTGGGTTCGGGTCACACCTGTAATAGTGTGATGCAACAAATGGTTAATAGAGATACATTGCAAACTATAGGTAACATTGGGGAACTATTGTAACGATGATCTTCAGCTCAACTCTAGAATATCCAGGGCTTACCAACACAGAAGATAAAAAAGAAGGGCCATAAACCTGAGGTTTTCACAGTATTAAATATTAATAAATAGTACTAATGAAATAGGAAGCAAAACGAACATAAAAATATATTTCCTTGTGTTTCCGTTTAAAGTAGTCAATTAGATAGGAATAAATCCATACAGAAAAATCTAACATGAAGACAAAAATACTACAGGGCCATATCTGTTCTTAGAGTCGTTTATTCTGCATGGGCAGAGGCAAGCGGCGGATGGAAAAGTCCTGTAAAGGTGCAAGGACTGTCGGGGGATCCGATATGAAAACTAGGAATTACAAGTACAAGACCATTTACACCCGGAAACAATAATATATATATATGTAAAAGCAACAGCTGCGCATCACTATTCCTATACGGCCGTGTTCACATGTGGTGGTTTGCTGCAGATTTTGCATGCCGAAAATCCACAGCATTTGCAGTAGCAGCGATATGGGTGAGATTGTCCACACGCTGCGGAAAAAATCCTCACAAAATCAGCTGTACATGAATGCACCCTAGCAGCAGATTTGGGGCAGAAAACCTGCAGATCCCTGTCATAGACTTCAATCAGGAGGCCCAAATCTGCAGCAGAATCATAAGACTCCTTCAGACGCCGCGAAGGCTGTGGAATCTCCGCAGTGGATTTTGCTGTGGATGTTCTGAAGACTCTACTTAATGCACAAGCCACGGGAGGAGAGTTCTAAAATGTCCTTTGCATGGAGAGGAAAGTTTCTGCACTGAATCCGCATTTTTTGAAAAATGCTGCACATTCTAAATCTGCATCATGTCTATTTCATGTCTGCAGAATTCAGGCCATGAAATACAAGGGTTAAATCCCGCAGCAGATCCTCTGCCAATCCCACTGCATTTAGGTGCAGATTTGGTCACTGCGTTTTTCCAGTGTAATTTCTGTGGATCTCCCACTGCAGAAAGCCCGCAGCAATGAAGCTACATGTGAAAGTGACCTTAGCATGTTGCGTGTTCACATGGCGCTGATTTGCTGCAGTTTGGTGCGGATTTTGATGCAGATCCGCAGATTTGAAATCAATTGCAAATGTGAAATCTGCTGCAAATCCGCAAGAAAATCCGAAGCAAATCGGCTGCATGTGAACACACCCTGAGGCTCCAGTCACACGGGGCAGTGCGGCTGCAATAAAAAACGCATCAAAAAGTGCGTTGGTGAAACCTCGTGTGTTTTTACTAAAATGTGTTTTGTAGTAAAATGTGGCAAAAAAAACACGCAGTTTTGCAAATGCACTTTTTTTATTGCGTTTTTTTCTTGCAACCGAACCCCTTTGAATGGAGCCTAAGGCCGGATTCACACATATGTGCATTTGCACGGACGTTTGTGCTGTGTTTTTACCGAATGGGCGTTGCGCACTTATGATTTTTCACTGTACTCTTTGCGCATGCAGGTCATGCACGCTTGTGCACGCAAACAGACACGCATCCCGTGCTCTCAGCCACTGAAATGACCAACTAGTGTAATGAGTTCAATATGTTCTTTTTCTCTCCACAAACCTCTATTTGCTGCCTATTTTTTGCGCAACTAAAATATGCAAGGAAATTACAGGCACGTGAGCGAACCCATTAAAATCAATCGATTCGCTTCTCTGCGTATTGCGCGCACAAAAAGGGGTGCAAATACAGTCGTGTTAATCCGGCCGGAGGTGATCACACTCGGTAGAGTGCTCACAGCGGGCATTCTGCAGCGCAAATTCCACATCAAAATCCCTACCATTTGGTGAACAGTTTGGCGTAGACTTCTCCCGCCCTTAGAAGAGGTGGAATCCGCACCAAATATCTGGCGCTATAATTGGCGTGCTGTAGATATAAAATCCGCACCGCAGGTCCATTCCTACACGGATATTTTCTGCAGTGTGCGGATGAGGTTTTGAGAATCCCATGCACTTTTGCACTACTGTACGTGCCACCAAGCTTCTGTGCGGACGGTCTGCAAAAAAAATCTGCGCCATTTAAATATAGAGAAGAGTAGCGTCCGATTTTCGCAGCCAATTTTCCGTTCAGAAAATACATGGATAATCCGAAGAAAATCCCTGGCATTTTCTGCAGCGCCGGCGGAGCGGCCACCTATTTCCCAGCTCCTAGAACACATCTGCTCGGCCGCACAGTGATACTTTGTTGCCCTTTTTATTGCTACATTGACAGCCATATCTCCCATTCATGGGCCCGAGGAGTGAGGCTATCGGAGCGGCGGAGGAGCATATTCTGTCTATTACTTAGGGAGAGGGCAGCAGGAGCCATCTTCTGGAATAATGATTGCAGGGAACCAGCTGTCAGTTTGAGCTTTTGGGGAGGGGGGAACAGGCTGACTTTGTTCTGTGACACTTGATCGGTGCTGGAGAGCTGGGGGACACCTGTTAGCTGAGCTAAGTGAGTAGGGTGCTTGTTAGATCGTGAAGGAGGGGCTCGTGCGGATCTAACAAGCTGGAGGTCACCAAGAATATTGTGTGCTAAAATTGACCGCAAGTCCGGTCCTAAAGCGAACGCCCTCCCCGTCTGCGCTCGCCGCTCATTCACGCTCGCATCTTGGATTTTCGTGTTTGAAGCGATACGCAGGGTGATTAATTTTTTTTTTTTTGCACCGACTGATGCTGAAACGTTCTACAAACTTGAAAATGTACAGAGGTCGTCTCTATGGAAGGATTAATACGGCACTTCCTAATAGTGGCGAAGGTTGACCACAAAGATGGCGATTGATTAAGTGCCTTTACCATACGTATACCGTACATTTTTTTCTTTGCGTGATGTAAAAAAAAAAGTGTGAGTGGCGTGATAGGACGGTGAGGGTACTAGAGCCGCGCCATCCGTGTACATAAGAGGCTGATAAGGGCCTGCAGGATGCGCTCATCCTCTCCACCAATGCAGGTTTATTGTCCACAGGTGCAGAGGGCTTCACTCCTGGGGGCTCCGAGGCTCCGCCATGTCAGCACTCTTCCCCACACACATTTCTACTTGAAGTAAATTTGTTTTGCAAGGGCAACCTGTTTAATCATTCTGCTCTCTAGTGACTCTGTATTCGTTTGGTTTCCGTGGTTACAGGACCATTAACTAAGAGCAAGCAATAAGGCGGCGGAGTCAAACAGGTAATAAAAAAATTAAGGCCATTTTGGGCCTAGAGAGGACGTGGCGAGAAATGTGACGGGACACACGGCAAAGCAACGTGCGCCGCTAGATGAGAGCCGGGTCAGCTCTGCGCCGCGGCCCCTCTTCTTAGGTGGACCCTAATTAATCCTTTAGTCGACCTGAACAATTAATCAACTTTGTGTTATGGGATAGAGAATATATAAAAGAAGTAACCGCCTCTTATAGGAACCTTTATGGGAGAATACAAACTGTGATTCATTCTAGTAGAGGCAGTAAAATGTTTGGGCACAGACCTGGTTAGGGACAGCGCCAGTCTTAGGTTACATTGCACACTATGCAGAACTTTTGCACGCCCCCCCTCCCGGTCATAGGAAAAAATATATATATTTTTTTTATATATTGCACCAATAAGTAGTCTGCCTGAACAGCAAGACAGCAGCATGCCCACAGCAGAACAGATCAGTGAAGAAATACTGAACCAGAACCAAGCTCCTAACATAAATACAGCATCAGTACCAAGCTCAGTATATAAATACAAGACAAACTAACCTCTTCTCATGAATACAACACAAGAACCAAGCTCCGTACTGAAGTATAGCACCAGAACCAAGCCCTGTACAGAAACACAGCACCAGAACTAAGGTCATGACATAAATACAGAACCAGAACCAACCTCAGTCTACAAAACTAAGCTCTGAGGCTACATTCACATGGGCAGGTTTTGTGCGTTGCGAGACACACAAAACTCGTTTGAATCTGAACTCCATTCTTTTGAGTGTCTTACACATGACCGATGTTTACCCTCACAGCGATGCTACGTGGTAAAAACATTGCTATGTCCTATCTTTTCGCATCCTTCGGAATGCATCGCCCATTGTTTTCAATGGGACAGTCGAACACATTGCATGATGGGTGATGTGCATGCGAGAGGGATGTGATATTTCCCATTGAAATCAATGCCGGAGGATCGCAATGTCCCAGAAATGATGCGAGGCGTTTTTGCCTCATATTTGCGGGTAAAATGCACGTTGATGAGCGTGATATCGGCCGGGTTTCTCATCCCAATATCCTGTTTGCCCGTGTGAATGTAGCCCTAAGATAAATGCAGAAGCAGAATGAACCGAGTGCAATGAGGGGCCCTAATGGACTGATAGCGGTCCCCCAGACCAACAGAGGGGTGCAGACAGAGCCATGAGGAGGAGGATTCTTGTTGCTCTACAAGATGCTGCTGCATGCAGGGAAAAGGGGAGGGGGGTGATCGCCCCTACATCCGCTTGCTGTCCCTCTACAGGCTGGTGGCTGGCACCCTCTGCAATCACATGGCTCGCAGGTAGCTAAGGCCAGCCATGATTAGCATCAGATGTCATAGTTCTAGCCACAAAAGTTTCTGTGCATTTGGTAATTTCCAAAAAAACGATTGCCTTGATATTTCCACCACTACAGCCCCTTGTATTGCTCCAGTGCATTGAAAATGAAAATTGCAGCAACTTTGCAAATGAGGTTGATTTAAAAAGGTCCTGTCCTTTTGTTTCTACAACTCCTAGAGACTGTGTCTCCATGGTAACAGACTACAAACAGCATTTGTGTAGTCTGATCCTGCAGCCACACGCTCTACATATGACCCCTACATCTTCATCACTTAAATGTCAAAGGCAGAAAACAGAGGACAGATTGTATGATGAGACTGTATAGTTAGTTTATAGTCTGTTACCATGGAGACACATAGGTCTGTACAGGAGCTGTGTACACAACATGGTAGGATATTTGAAATCAAGACTATTTGCTAAGTTGCTTCACTTTTCAATAAGCATAAATTGGTTGTAAAGCTGGACATCGCCTTTAACGTAAGCAAAAAGGTTACCTGGATTGTTCATATGTGTTACCCACTGGACCCACCGTGTTGAGGGGTCATGCCCCTGTGGACCGTGACTGACCTGAGCTTGGAAGACTACAGCTTGGAGTGTTCATATGGTCTTGCTATTCCTCTCCTGTAGCGCAGCCTATGGGACTGATCACGTGGGATGGAATATTCTGCAACAATGTTGCGGAGTATGCCTCTCTGAATTCTGCAGCAGCATCCACTCTGCTAACTGCGGATTTTGATGCGGAATTTCCGGCAGGTTTCTGCTATTTTTTATTCCGCATCACAATCCGCTCGTTAGCGGTGCAGATTTTGGGGCAGAATGTTCCGCAGGGGGACATATTCCGCAGTGCTGTTGTGGAATATTCCGTCCCGTATGAAAGGTCCCTATATGTCCTGAATGTCTCTTCCTCGCTCCAGAATTGCACAGTTGTCTCCCGCTGACAGGTGCCGTGGCTTGTCCTTTTGGCTTTGACAGAGCTTTTTGTTAATAACATTTTTCGGCGGACGAGCCCTTGTTTTGGGATTGTGCAGCTTTGTCGGGGTGAGGGGAGTAGCAGTTTTTGGAACAGTTGCTTGTTCTTTCTATGCGGAATAGTAACAGTTGTTCTGCAAAGTGAGAAATGTCGGGACAACTGTGGATTGTGCAGTTATGAGTTTCCTGGCTCGGGGAGGACATTTGGAGGGTATAGGACACATCTCCATTTTTGACTTGGTTATGGCATAAGAATGGCAGGGAGAAATTAGAGCTCTTCGTCTTAAAGGGATACTAACAACTAAATTAAGAGGAGAGTTAAGATATCTTTTACTCCTGTCCTGTTTCGGCAGCAGTGGCCATGAATGTGCCGTTAGCTAAATCAGTGTCTCCCTGCAAAAGCTAACTTTACCTCCTCCCCGACCGATTCACTGATCAGTCTAAAGTAATATGATTGACTGCTTTATGGTAACATATGGGCAATAATCGGGTTTGTAATATGTTTTTGCACCCTGTGTCATTGAAAGAAAAATAAAAAAAAATGCACCTTCAGCTGCTCGGAGACCATCAGCAAGCTGACTGTCTGCTGCTGACAGATGGATGCATATTAGTATTCCCACAAACACATGCCCCGTCCCTGGCTGCTGTGTGGGCTCTAGAGAGCTGAGACTGACACAACTCTACTTGTTACTCCTGACCATTACCCCACGCAGAAGCGCTGTTGGGGGCCGTTCACACGGGACGGGATTGGTCCGCGCGGGCGTTTCTGCGTCACAATGTTATCCCTATGAGGCTTGAATTCTTGTTAAAATCTGTGCGTGTTTACGTCAAAACCGCAGTCGAAAAGCTTAAAGACGTCTTGCGGAATTCTAACGTGCAAGAGATGGAATTCCGCACAAAATTCCGCAAGACGTTCCTCTGTAACAATGCAACAAAACCAGAAGACCCGCAAAACAGCCTGCGTCCTTTGGACCGCTCCGTCCTGTGTGAAGGGCCCTTAAGCTGTCGATGCCTAATGCTCTGGGATGTCGTCGCTCCAGACACGTCTGGTTTAGTAAATACTTGTATTTCCCATCACAGCTTTTACACGCAGTGGAATTTGGCAATGTGGAATTCCGCACCAAAATCCGTATCGCCAAAATATTTTGATGTGGAATTACCGGCAGAATTAGGCCAACTCCGTCCCGTGTCTGTGGGAAACCTTCACAAACGCTCCTGAAATCCACATTGGCCAAATTTGCACCCAAATGGTTCAAATCTGGCCGTGTTTTTAATTGTGGATCTACTGGTATTTTAGGCCGGCTTCACACAAGTGTATGCACAATTGCGCGCGCCTTACCGCAACCTTTTTGTGCTATGAACGAGGTTTTTTTGCAAGCATGTCCGTGTATTTTTCTGTACTTTTTCTGCCCGCAGGGTATGTCTTTCTGCGTGCGGCACACAAACACGGACAGATTGAAATAACTATTTCATCTGAGTTGCAGATATCTTTTTCCCAGTGGAATTACGCAGCGTTTCACGCATATTGCGCACGTATTTGCCCGCACCCATTGACTTCTATGGGGACTTTTGGTGCCCGAATACGCAGAAAGATAGAAAGTGGTCTAATTTTTTTTTTTGGACCAAAATGCGCACGCCAAAACACGGAGCTGCGAAAGAACCCATTGGCATCAATTAGTTCTATTCTCTGCGCATTGAGCGCGCAGGTACGTCCGTGGGAAGCCGGCCTTAACCCTTGTATAACCCGCAGTATATAGGCGAGCGGCAGATTTAGAATCCGCAGCATTTATCTTAAAAACTTGGCGAATCCTTTGTGCAAATTTTCTACAGAATTTCGGCAGCGATTCTAGTAGTAACAATCGCGCAGCGTCTCCGCCGTGTGAAGGCGGCTTTAAACCGCGACATTGTTGCATCCTTACTTCAAACTCTGCATTGTGCTATTCGGGGGGTTTCAAATGCAGCGTTTTTGGCCAAAATACCATATTTTTAGTGTCATTTTTTCCGTTTTTTTTTTTTTTTTTTTTTTGCTGCAAAACCGCCGTTTGCAGATATGAGCTGCAGGCGAACGGGGAAACACGAAATACATAGCAAAGTACAATAGATGCTTTCTCTTTTGTAGCATTTTTGCAGTTTGCATCAGCCTGTACGCTCGCCCCCTTTTTTCAGGTGTTTTGCGTAGGCTTGGGGGGGGGGGGGGGATTAAAGACGTGTCAATTGAAAAAAAATGCAATAGGTAAACGGCCTCTAAAAATGTATAAACCAGGAAGAAGATCAATGCCGCCAAAAAGTAGGCGTGTGAAGGACGCCCTCCTCGGCTGTTCCTACTGGAAATACAAATCTATTGACACCCGGTGCTGTTATTCTCCTGGCCCTGCAGCCTGGCCGTGTCAGTTCTGATCAGTCAGACTCTCTAAGGACGCACCTAGTTGTCACAGTGTTCATAATTTCCAGGAGGAGCAACAGAGGGACGGCACAGAGTTGTAAGGAAGCCATACATGTCAGTAGAGCCGACAGATCCTGTTTAAAGAGCAGAATAAGAAATCTACATGTAGCGGTTGGTAAAGTGGCCCCCGCAGGTTGTGTGTTGTAGAAGAGTCTGCGGCTTCCCTGCGGTCGTTTATTAGTACCAAGTATAAATATACATTGCTGGCAGAGCCTCGTGATGTCTGGGGGATCCACACAAAAACAGGTGAAGACGGGGCGCCTGTAGGGGACGTCACACGGGACCGAAGAGCGCTGCAGAATACGCCGTCCTTGAATTAATTGCTGTTGAAAACCGTGCGTTTTACCATGAAACGCTGCTGTTTTGGCTTCTGCAGATCGGCGTCACATGATTTTAATCCGCTTTACCACCATAGGAACGCTATAGGGCCGCCCTGTAGAAACGCAGACTCAGGTTGGCTTCACACGGGTGTATTCAGTAAAATCCGCCAATGTGTGCATAAAATAGCATCGTTCCTTCTATGGAAACGCAGCGCTCAGGTGCGCGCAAATGTGCTCATCTGAAGCAGGACTTGTGTCTTCACGCAGGCTAGTGCGATGTTGGTCAGTGAAAAACGGATTGATTTCCCTGCGAGCGTATGTGCGTTTTACGCCAGTTTTCGTTGCATTTTTTTGTGTTAACGTGCGAGCGCCATAGGAGTGTTATCCGGTTTTCATGCTTGTCGAAAAAACGGAAAGTGGCTCCATGGATGTTAGTTAAAACGCCCAATGAAGTCAATGGGTGCAGGTGAAAAGCCAAAGTGCCCAAGCATGACATGCTGTAAGGGGTTTGACTCATCAGTCCATGAAGAACATCCCACGTTTCCATGACCACGTTCACTTTGATGGGTCCGAGTTCTGGCAGCTGCAAACTCGGACAGAACTTTGACATTAAGCTTGCTGTGTGAATAGAGGAGTGAAGTAATGGGCCGATGGAAGTGTTCTGTCGGTGGGAGGCATAGCCGCCGTCCTTCCTTCTTACCTTCTGATGTTGGCCTTTACATGTTCTGCTTTTATTAGGGTGGACCAGTAATGTGGATCCATCCAGCCTTTGAGAATGATGGACAGTTGACGGTTCGACTCATTGGGGGTACATCGTCATGTCTCTATGACTGACGGTAGAAAACAGCGATCTAGTCGGCTGGCATAGGCTGACCCTGAGAGATACAAATCCTCCGAGATTGTCCTATTGGCCTGTAATTCAGGGTATTGTCTGTTACCTTTAAGGCCCTGTTCATATTAATGTTGTGTTTTCCAATCTTGACCCCTTATGGGCCAGTCAGGACCAAATGTGAATAGAATATCAATGCAAGAAATGCTAAAAAAAACATCAGAACTGCACTAATAGGACTTATCAGGGACTTTAAATATTGTTGATGTATACTTGGGATGGGTCATCAAAGTTAGACTGGTAGGGTCCAACTCTCCTGGTACCTCCGCCGATCAGCTGTTTGAAGTATCTGTGTCTTAGGTGATCATTGCAGCTTCTTCAGTGAATGCTAGGCACAGTGCTGTACATTGTTTAGTGGTGGTGCCTGGTATTGCATCTCAATCACCTTCGCTTGCCAAAAGTTCTTGTAACCAATGGATGTAAAGAAAAAGGTTGAAAAAGAGCCTGTAGTGCCCACCTGAGTGCCATGGCCCCCTCAAACAGCTGATTGGCAATGGGTGCTGTGAGCCAGGCCCCCAACTATCTGACCTATACTGATGAACTGTCCTAAACGTAGGTCATCAGTACTTAAAGGGTTTGTATGAAGGTTGACATTTATCAGTCTCCTCCTCACAGTGTGCTCACTGTGGGGGACACAAGACCCCCATTCTCGGGATTGGTGACAGTTTCAGCTGTGAAATCCCCACTTATCCATCCACAGGAGAGGTGATAAAAGTCAAGCTTGGTACAACCAATTTAAGTCTCGGGAAACCTCTTTGAGGGCACGTTCACATGGGGCAGAAATGTTGCAGATCTTCCGCGGTAAAATCCATAGCATTTTGGCATCAAAAATGGTGTTAAAATCTGCATTATCGGTACAGATGATGACTTGGATTCAGCGCATATCCGCAGCTAACGTCAGCTGGCACATAAGCGCTCCTCTCACCTCCGAATACTGCGCCACTGCCAGTCCCAAGAGCGCAGCGCATCCACCACCCGTTAAGTACTACTGAGCGCCGCCGCTGGGGAGGTGATGCCACTTCCAAATCACCTGATCAGCAGCAGTGCCCAGTAGCTGGTGATGGGCTGCGTTGCGCTCTTGGGACTGGCAGTGGCGCAGTAATTGGGGGTGAGAGGAGCGCTTATGTGCTAGCCGGAATTAGCTGCGGATACACAGTTGAATCTGAGTTCAGTGCTGCATCGGCGCTGCAGATCCTGATGCAAAAATGCTGTAGAATTTGTTGCGTAATTTTCTGTTGCGGTAAATCCGCAGTATTTTGGCCACATGTGATTGTACCCTGACTGTCTAATCTAACTCATCCTTGCCATGTTGGGCTCGGCGTTAGCATCTCCTTCCATCGGAGTGTGACATTGCTGTGCAGTCAGCCGGAACTCCGTATTGTGATCACATATGAGAGCAAAATCTGCTGCAGGATGAAGATTTATCACCGGTCCGCTAGAATCTCCATTGCATTGTATTGGCGCCCAGTTCTCTAATTGATCGTTCTGCCCGTGTCGCTGGCGCTCGCTGGGCTGCGGTCCTTCAACACACCAGCAACTCTGGTTTTGGTTAGCTGAAATGCAACGCTGATTGTTTTGAACAGCTTCATCCAAGCGATGACACAAAAAATAACAGGCTCCTATGTGTCAAGCCACATTACCGGCCTGTGCTCTGTAGGGCGCGTTTGAGGGGGTTTGGACCTCTTTTTACCGTCCTTCTTCTCAGCTGTCAGCAGGGGACTTTAAAAAGCAGCATTATTAATTAAGTTAAAATATGCAACATTTTCGTTGGTTGGTTTTGTCGGCATTGTAAATCGCAGTCCTTAAGAAGTCCCTAAGAGCAGAGGTGATGGGGCAGCCGGGGAGTGGGGTGATGGGGCAGCCGGGAGTGGAGTTTAGCTTTTGTCTTTTTTTTAATGGTTATTAAAAACAGTCATCTAAAGTATCCGGGGTCACACATTTTATTCCCCAAGTTTCTAGACCAATCACCAAGCCCAATCACGTCTAAAGTATCCAACAGACCTGTGAGGCCCAACGGGAAATAACTGCACCCAAAAGTTGCTATCTGGGAGAATGTGAATCACACAGGTTGCACCATTCATGTTTATTCCTAGTGTTTCCCTGTTAGATTAGCGCCCCCAGAGGTGGGTTGGTCGTAGTAGGATCTACAGGGAGAAATCCTGGTAGGCTGGTCATATCATGGACACCCCGGGCCCGGACCACTTCAGTGGACTCATTGCAAGATGGAGTACTCGCTATAGACTGCGCTCTCCCGTAGGGGGCTCAGCGAGCAGGCTGGATATGATGGAGACCCTTTATTATAGTATGACTGCGTAGCGTGGAGGTGGCACTTGTGTCGTCATCATCTGGTAGATCTTCTAGTTTAAACACCCCCCTCTGCTTCCTTTTTGATGCAGTCGTGCTCTGCGCTCTGCTCTTCCAGGCCTGCATGCAACAAACGGATGACCTCTCAATACTTGTGTTGGGCCCTCTGCTAGGAATTGGGACCCAACTACAGCATGAGGCCACTTATAACATTTTTCCAAGACCATTTTAAGTTCCTAATCCGCCCTTGACGGCCCCTGGCAGCCCCTAGCTCATGTCTAACCTCTGCAGAAACCTTTCATCGGAACCTTCTATCAGAATTCCCATGACTCGAATGTATCCAGGTCGTGATCTCGCAGCAATGAGCCCCAACCCCTCCATGCAAGAGCAGTCACCTCCATTGTATTTAATCCGCCTATACTGAAGTCACTCATGTCTCTCCAAGCGTGTTCCCATACTTAGCATGTTTTGGACTCGGTCCTTCCTAGCTGAGCCATCTCAAAGGCTCTAATTTGATTAAGACATTCATCTTACCCCCAAGTGACTTGAGCCTTTTCCAACTGTGCCAACTCACTGGAGCTTCTCATGAGTATGATCCTCTAACTGTAATCCCCCACATACATCACGTTCATTGTGTGATATCACACGGCGGAGCACCGTCAGGCCTGTAAATGGCTTACTCAGTCCTCCTGGGACTACGATCTGCTTAGCTGATTCACGTCTCCCAGGAATGCCATCCCGGTTCCTAAGCCTCCCGTGGGGATTGGTTCCTCAACTATGTTGATGCCCCTGCATTCAGCTCACTCATGCATGTAATCCTCCAACCTCTTGTTTTACTCAAGCCCCCTGGGGCTATGATCTCCAAGCCCCCGGCTTCCTCCGGCCTCCCAAGAGTATGAGCCCCTAGTGATTGACTAGCTTCGGCCTCCCAAAGTGAGGGAGCATGTAGAAGAGAATTGCATGGACGAGATCTGTATGGAAATGAAGAATTTAGGCTAATGGAGCTCAACCATTTCTAATTTTGTGATGGCAGGAGGATTTTGATTGAAAGTAATTAAGCAAGCTAGCTGTAAAATTAATTAAAGCAAAGGGGGGGGGGATTTTATTGGATTGGATAGCGATATAGCGGCTGTCAGATGGGGGACGGATGGGGGTGACCTGAATTCTCTGCCCTCCCTCCTCCCACCCGGGACGTTTATGTCACTTTAATCTCCTTACAGCGGCTGGTGTGCATTTGTTTGAAATAATCAAGGAAATATGGTCAGAAATTGTCAGCTTTCAGATCTAATTTACCTGACAGCCTCGCGCTGGAGAGGGGACGTTGTGTCTGTGTGTGCTTTTCTGTGCGAATGTCTATGTCTGGCTAAAAACGTACCGCGCGGCTGAGCGTTACCTGCGTCGTCGGTCGGTTTTATTTTCGCTGGCGAGGCTTATTACTATGTGATGGTGGCAAGACTTTGCTGAATCATTCTTTTTTTTTTTTTTTGTATTGCCAGCGTACTCCACCTGCCTCTTCCATCCTCTGTAACCCGCTTTAGGGTTTAGTATGGATAGGATTAGGAAGGTGACTGTAATTCCTCTCCCCAGATGGTTGACAACAGACTTAGCAAAGGCAAGCAACATAGCAGCCAAGTGGAGCCGGTGTCCATCGTGTCTAATGATTGTAACGGATCCCTCTTCCTCTATGGGATCCTTTCCCCATAAGACTCCATGGCCATTGATACGGTAACGTCAGGTGACGGCGATGACGCTACGTTTTTTTTCCTTATGCGAACTCCCAAATCATTTCATTTTAAGAAAATGGAGACGGTAGAGTCCGTATAAATTCATATGGCTATTCGCTTATACGGTTAGCTCTGCGCAAGATCCTGGCTGTACATACGGGTGAACATAGAAGTGCTGCGGAGAAGTAGGGGTGCTTCCGTGTAGGGGGTCTTCTCACATCACTGTTTTGCGTTTCCATTGAAGAAGCTGCAAAACGTGGGGGAAAAAAAATTTCTGTTTTAGGTCCAACTGATTTAAATGAGACTTTCTGAGATCCAGAAGGGGCTCATTCATATCGGCGTTTCCGTTTTTCCTTGTACTAATTGGGGAACAGGAAAATGGCAACCCTGGTCCGAATGGATCCGTCTAATGATAGAACCAAATAGACCCCGCTCACTATATGCATTTTACAGGGTGAAATAACCCTGCATGCTGCGCTACTTCATCCTAGCGTAAATCAGCGGCGGAGGTTTTAAGCAGAACCTCCACCGCTAATGCGAACGAACTCTTATGTTCAGTTGAATTTCATTCCTTCTACCTCATTGGGTGTTTTTTTTTTGCCTTCCTCTGGATCAACATTAGGAGTAACAGGCTGAACTGGACGGACAAATGTCTTTTTTCGGCCTTCCATACTATGTAATAATAGCGCAGACTAATTGTTTCCGCGAAAAACGGGAATCAGACTCTTCCTTTTTTGATAGAACCGAACAGAACGTCTTTTTGTTTGGTTATGCTTTTGAAGTCCGGTTATCAGATCCGTTGGCAATCGAGCGGAAGGGAAGAAACGCGGAAGAATGCGCAACGGATCCATTAGAAATGGATGGAAATAAACTGATTGAAATGATTTTTTTTTTGCTAACGCCTCCAGCTATTGGATCGGTGAAAAAAACGGAAGCCGCGGTTCCCATTGGTTGTCGTCCGAATTCCGTTTTGCTTTCTGTTCTATTAAAAAAACAAAAAAAAACGGATGCGTTCAAAACGGAAATCAAAGCGCCGATACGAAGGAGCCCTATGTTTCAGGCAGCAGGGATCTGCGATGGTACTAATTATCACATGCAGGGTGTCTTTAGCAGATTTGGAATAACTGGTATCTGCCTCCTTCTCCACATCTGCGCCACGCGATGACTGTACGGAGCTGCGTGCCACACACACATCAGCCTGCCCGGTCACACCGTGTGCCATGACCCCTGGATACCGGGTTCCCAACACATCAGCCTCACCCTCTGCCTCTCATCCATCCTCTCATTCTACGATTTATTTCCCTGGCTCGGCTACAGACTTTCCCTGCCAGCACAGGGCACTGGAAAGTGCTGGCGCTGCCAAAAACCCAGTGTGCGCTACAGCTCCCCAAACATCCCTTTATTTTTATTGTTCTGTTAATTACTGTTTAAACTTTAATAAGTCACTTCGTCAGGAGGGGACCTCGAGTGAAGAGATCTGTGCAAACAGAGCGCTCGGAGGGGACCCACTTAAATCGCAGCCTTTTCTCCAACGTGGGAATGTTTGTTCAAGATGGAAATCTGTTATTTTAGGGACAGTTACAGAAAACAAGAATTGCGACAGTTAAATTGTCAAGGCTGTGAAGCAGACGGCTGCAGAAAAGCACAGCCGATGTGAAGCTGCAGAGACACACGGGAACGTACACAGGGGGAGAGATCCAGATACCCTAGAAGCCGCCATCCTTTCCCAGGAACCACCGGGCGCTCGTAAAGTCTAAACCTCGTATTCCCTCCTG
Source organism: Eleutherodactylus coqui (assembly GCF_035609145.1). Taxonomy (NCBI): domain Eukaryota; kingdom Metazoa; phylum Chordata; class Amphibia; order Anura; family Eleutherodactylidae; genus Eleutherodactylus; species Eleutherodactylus coqui. The sequence continues at coordinate 35,526,695 of NC_089842.1, forward strand.
GTAAAAAGTCGCAGAAAATGCGATCGGAGGAAATTCCGTAAGTTTATTCGGCATCTATAAAATGAGAGCAGACCTTCCACCGTACAGATCTAAGGGCTACGGCAAGAAGAAAGGTCTGCGCTACCTTACAGAACCTGTCGGGAAACCGCGCAAGCAGAATATCCGTAGAGCGATGCCAAATGTGTCATTATAGGTTATCGAGCTCAGCCCCGCTACATAGATTATACACCGAAACACAAACACGGACACTTAAGAATGCGCACATCTGTCCCCCATGGCTAAGGAAAGCATCCATAAAAAAAAATTGCAAGGAAATTTCCATATTCGTGCAAATTGCTTTAAAAGCATTTTATCTTGTCATAAAAAGCAAGAGTGCTGTGCGAGTGATCCTGGCCTGAGATGATTGGACAGCAGCGCCGGGCTGCTAATGGCCATTTTGCTCCAGGGTGGCTTATTAAAAAATTTATACACAAATGCTTAAAATTGCATAAATTATTAAAAAAAAAAAAAAAAAAAAAAAGGAACCAAGTAAGCACTTTAATGACTTGTACCCCCCTTCTGTTACCATAAAGTGACAATGAAAAAAATAAACTGCCGGATTCTGTTGTGGCGGGCGGCGGGCTGCGTAGTTTGTTGGCGTCTTGCAGCTGCCTTGCGTTTTCAGTCTTTTGCTGACACCCCATGATGAGATATTTGGAGAGAGGAAGAAGTTTTAAAGTTTCACTTTACCTGTTGGCGGAGGAGCTGGAGGGCGCTCTGATCGTTCTTGGGGTGGTTGATGCGAGCGTCTCGTCTCGTGTCCGTGATACAGGTGACATGGCGGCCGTATGTCATCCGGTTGATTTCTGATCTGGACTGGGCTCCATATTGGTGTCGCTGCTTTTATTTGCTGCTCGGTAAATACAGATCCATAGTCACCCAGTAATAGCAATGGATGCAGAGGCAGAAACGGAGAAAAGTAGCGCAGGTTGCGTTTTTAAAGCACGGCCATGTAAATAGATACGTAGTTTTATGTTAGCTGCGCAAAACATGGACCAAATACGGAATAATTATGTGTGGGTCTGGAGGCGGCCCTCGGGCACGTCGCACCCAGCAGATTGTGTTGTGCTTTTTGACACAGACCTGCAGCCGATTTCGCCCTTTGCGCCCACGGCGCGGGCTTTTACGTGGATTTTCTGCTGCAGAATATCTGCTCCACTTCTATTACTTGCGGACGTTCCGTTAAAGCGGTTTCACACACCGGTGCTGGATGCCTTTTACTGCAGCCAAGGCCGGAAGTGGATTTAAGAGGAATGGGAAGTGTGAAGTAAGGACATACTGTACGCTTCTGCTGGATCCACTTTGGAATTGGCTAAAAACATTGATTTACTATTGCAAATTGAACCAGAAAACTGTCACATTTGCCCCGTGCTTTTAGTCACTCGTCTGACAAAGGGGTGTGGCTACTTGAAAAGGAGGTGTGGTCTAAGTGCACCAGAAATTGTGCCAAATTTGCACCAGAATTTTTGCACAGACTAATTTGTGCCATAAACTGAGCCAACTAATCGGTCGCAGAAACTTTGGCTAGGCAGTCCAAAGATGCGGCAGATGTATCATCCAGAATGAGCCGCTGTGACAGATCTGGTGCATTTTCTGACTGTCTAGTCTAAATCTGCACTAAGTGCCTGACAGTATTAGTAAATCTGCTCCGGCGTGTGAAACTTCTCTTACTATGCCAAGATTTGTCCATGAAATTGTTCACTCCCTGTTCTGCAGAAAGACTGATCTTGGCCATAATGGTTGAATGTGCCTCGTTGTCCAGAAAGACGGTGCAGCCTCAAGTGGGCAACTTCGCCATAATGACCATCGCTCTGCTGCCCGCTGGTTCCCACCAAAGCTTCTTCTAGGAAACCTCTCCTTCCTCCAAAGAGTTGGGCGGCCGGAGGCAGAGTTTCTCTTTTCTCGTTTTTACTGTAAATTGTTGCTTTTCTCGAACGTCGTTGAATGCCAATTCTGCATTGGGTTTAGAAAAGGTAGAACATGACGGGCAAATCCATAGTAGTTCTCAAGCTCTTTCCAATGGAAAGGCCAAGAATTACGGGAAGGAAGCGGCATCAGGTGACCGCAGATGGGAAAAGAACGAAAATGACTTATTTTCATATGTATTCTGGAATTCCTACTATAGCGGGGGGAGTGATTGACCTGTCGAAAGAATGAACGACAATCCGTCCAGCGGCTCTTCCTTCATCCCTGTCTTCTCTGCTGTCGTCAGAGCCCGCTTTCTTCTTCAAAAAGGGGATATAGAAGTAAGGTATGGATGACACTCGGCTTAATTGCACCTCCTAAATGTGTCCGCCTGGGAAATGCTCAATAAATTAGACTAGGTAAACACATTTACTTGTCCGGTCGCTAATTGAAAAAAAATGTAATTTCTTGTTGGCGACACGTTGGGGTTGTGGCGGTCCGTGTAGACGGCGTTGTGTGTCTGTGTGCAGCCCTTGTGTAGCGGTTGTGTTTGTGAGATGCCCTAGCAGGCAGGCAGGCAGCGCTGAGCTGGCTGTACATTGATTTGTGTGCATGGTGCAGCTGCCGACCTCTATTGAGGAACAAACATAATCAGCACTGACGCAAATTAGATGGTTATTCGTTTTGAAAATTGACAGAAAAACAATAAAAAAGATGAAATGCTCCCAAATCAATAGATATAATGAAATTCAAATAATCCGAGAGATGAGGTCTCCATGGCAACTGATAATGTGGAAAAGAAAACAATTTAATAAAGGACAGACACACTTTGCAAACAGATTGGCGAAGGGGGGGGGGGGGTTGGTTACTGTGTCTTCGTGAAGGATCACTGTCCGTCCCAAGGACGGCTGCAATAATTAAGAGGGCCTTTCGGTCCAGAAAGTGCAGATTCAGGTTTTAATACACAAAATTATTTCAGGAGCAGTGAATCGGAAAGTCGTTTGTTTTGACCTTCCAGTGAGGCCTGCAGCAGGGCATGGCGGAGACGCCAGGGCTGGAAGGGCTGAGTTATGGCATATTTGTGTTTTTATAGAGCTGAGGGGAGGGGGAGAGGTTAAACAGTATTTACAGCTCACTTGTTTTCAGAAGGAGAGAGAAATCGAGTTTATGGAGGAAAAAAAATGCGCACGTTGGATTGATTATTCTCTTTCTATTCCATTGTGAGGAAATCAAGGGGGCATTGTGGGAAGGTTTCGAAAGGGGTGAAGCATGGATGGCTAGATGGGGCATTGGGATGTCCTTTGGTGGGGTGGAAAAATACCATAATTTAGGACACGGTTTTTCGGAGGTGTTACCAGGGAAGACGTAAATGGAGCTAATTTACAAAGCCGAGTGCCAAGACTATGTGGAGTAATCACACATACGAACCAGTAAGGTCCCTGCATTCGGCTTGAAGCCTCCACCGGGCAGACGGCGGGAGGAATGGTGTTGGTTTTTTTAGCGCCTGGACCTTTGTTGGCTTTTATTCTTTTCATTAGTTACTATAGCTATTAGTCGTGTGTCCTAGAGTGTGAATAGTGACTTGCATATGGGATGGATGGTTGCTTGGTGACTCGGTCTACTTTAAGGGGCAAGTGCAGAAGCCCCAGGTTAAGTAATGATTTTCTTCTATTGGCAACTTGGTCCTTTGACTTGTTAGCAGAATGGCAACTTTAAGGAATTGTTGATAAGAATGGATGATCATTTGATCACTTTTATCTTATATTACGAGCAACGCACAAATTATTGGTAATATTGGCACTGACTTGTGGGCACCGGGTATTATGACAACAGGAATACCTTACAGGCCATATACATTCCCATGTTCTTCACCTACATTTCCATTGGTACAACAGAGCACTTCTGCATGATTTCCATCGATATTCATCACATTGGTTGAGGCCCATTTTACATGGACCAGTTTTAGAAACCATTCATAAAAGATTGTTAGTTTTAAAATTAATTAGTGAGGAGGTGATGGACGTATCCATCATACCGGTCCATAATATGGCACCCCTAATTACACCCAGTTTTATATAGTGAGGTATGTAGAATTGCTTCTTGACACAAATAACATATTATGTAGCGGTACCAAATTTTTCCTTGATTTCTGAAATTCGCTCATTGAACTGAACACATGAAACTTAAAGGGTTTTACGACTAGCGACATTTATCCCCTGTCCAATTAATGGGACCCCCAGCGATCCTGAGAGCGGCACACCCCAAGTAATCCATTTGAATGTAACAATAGTGTGCTTGCTCATCCACTGCACCATTCACAGCGTATTCAGGGTGCACCTTGGGCGCGCCGGGGTCTCAAGCGGTTGTATGTCTAGAGATTTACTCATTTTAATGTGTTTAGTGGGAAAACCTCTTTGAAGGGGTTAGGGTATTCTTATCCCTATCTTAGGTGGATTTTCTTTTTCACATATGCTGCTCTCTGTTTATGGATCCTATGTGGAGCTAGAAGGAACCATTTGAAGACCTGCTTTGTGGAACCGTACCATCAATTTCTAACTTATATTCTGAAGGTGCTGTCCCTCTTTTGGCTTTTGAGTCTTTAAAGGGGTTGGCCAGTTATAAACTATTGATGGCCTAACCTTAGGATACACCATCAAAAGTAGATCAGTGATTGTCTGCCACCCAGGATCCCCTTTGATCAACTATTCTCTGGGCCGGTGGGCTCATGCACTGAGTTTTTTTTCGCAGGAAGCAGACAGCTATGTTCTCACTGTAGTGGCCAGGTTTGGTATTACAGGTGCAGCTCCCATTGAAGTAAATTGCCTGTAATACAAACCCTGGCCACTGCAGTGAGAATAGAGCTGTCTGCAGAAATCATCTTGGTGCATGAGTACATTTGCCCGGCGAACGGCTGATCATAGGGGGTCCTGGGTGGCGAACTCTAAAGATAGACAACCATTAATTGAGAACTGGACAGTTCCTTTAAGAAAGATACAAAAGCCCCAGTTATGGAAGAAAGTGTCTTTGGATGAACTTATTGAAGTCAAAAGGTGACTGAACTGGTATAAGATCAACAAAAAGTTGAAGTTTATCATAGCAGACCACCACGATGCATTTCTGTGGATCTGGACTCCATGGATGTATTATGTCCTTCTCAGCACAATCGAAACTACTATCCCTCTAAGAGGTAGTCTTTAATGGCCCTTTTAGCTGCTTAATTTTGTGCCCTTCCCTTTTCTTTTTCCTATCCCCTCCCATTCCTTACCCAAGTTTTCTGGTTTGTCCTCAGAATCCGGATGGCCTTGGCCAGGCTGTCGTTTCCATTATGACCATCTCTTGCTTTTGGATTTGACACGTGTGATTACTGTACCTCTGTGTGATACTCCTCTTGTTGCCACCTTGTTCCTTTGAAGTTGACCTTTTTAATGTCATATTGGCTTTTTAGGCATTCTTATTGTAAAATGCAAATAAAATAAATTTAATGTAATAGCCATATGACTTCCCCATAAATTAACCATAAGGAAAGTTGGGTGCGTAACTGATAATGCACTATAAAAGGAGGCACAACCAAAGGTTTTGGCAACGTCTGCTCTAAACGGAGCCTGGCCTATATCTAGACCACAATGGCCATTTTCTAAAATTCTGGCCCAAATAATAAAATTTTAAAAAATCAATTAATTTTGAGGTGTTCCTTGTATTCTTAAACTATGTTGTGTACGTCGGCGCTGGCTCCAGCCCTTTACATTGTAATGCATGCACCACAGCCTCCACAGCTCATGCATTGTGCAAGCTTCACCCACAGAAGAGGATACATCTTTAGGAAGAAATATATGCTCATTTTTCTTAAGCAGCATTCACACTGAATGAAATGTTTAGAAGTCTCGCCAAGGGGTAACTTTATTTCCTACCAGGGAGTTCAGAGACACATAGACAGAGCTATAAAGCAGAGTACAGGGAGCTGACAGCCGGGCCTGCATTAGAAAACCTATAATTCAGCAGGGATGCCAGGTCCGACCCCCCCCTTTCTTTCCACGCCATGATTTACAGATAGAACAAGGGAGGGGGCTCATTTCTCTGGTCCAGGATAGAAAGGCTAGGACAATCAGCAGATCATGAGAGGGCAGGAATAAGGAAGGGAAAAAAAGTACACAGTAACCTTCTGGAAATGGAAAAAGAAAAGGACAAGACTGCAATGAAGGAGGTTCAGTTCTGGTATAATAGGGCCCGAGTGTACCTGCAGCGTGCTCTGTAATGCCTTGTACTGTAATTGTGGACCACCGCTGGGCTGAGGAAAGTTACTTCTAAAAACAAGCAGTTCCTGGATATGTCTGACCTCAGCTACATGCAACGCATGCGGTCACACCGGCCACTGGCCACCAACTTGTAGGAAGGGCACCAGACGGATGTAGGCGGGTATGATCACCCCCTTAGGTCCGCCTGGCCAGATGATGTTTTTCCTCCGTGCGACAGTGTCTTGTAGAGTTACATGACTCCTCATCCTGGCTCTGTCTCCACCCCTCTGATGTTCTGAGGCACCACTGTTAGCCCATCAACGCCCTCGCAACTCATTCGCTTTGTTCTGCTACTGTATTTATGTTAAGAGCTTGGTTCTGGTATTGAATTTATTTACTGAGGTTGGTATGTTCTTTGTTTATGCTATGAGCTTGGTTCTGGTGCTGTATTTATGTTATATGATTTGGTTCTGGTATTGTATCGAAGTACTCAGCTTGGTTCATGCTGTATTTATGTACCGAGCTTGGTTCTTGCGCTGTATTTATGTGGTGAGCTTGGTTCTTGTATAGAATGGATTCATTGAGCTGTTCTGGAGGAGGTAAGCTGCCATCTTGCGGATTTCTTTATATATAATTTTTCTTATACATCATAAAATAAATCACGTTTCATGGGGAGGAGGGCAAAATACACTAAATGCCTCCCAGGGTGCCATCTAATCCAAGGCCCACAGTGTTTCTGGTGTCCAGTATGGCTATAAATAAGGAATAAGAGGTTGCTGGTACTCCCTAGATGCCATCCAACTTGAGGGAAGAGTGATTAAGATGATGGCTATCAATATCGAGTGCAAAACGTAAATATCACAGCTGATCCAGAAAAGCCGATTTCAGCCTAGAGGAGCCCTGGCCATGGGGATAGTGATTACATACATGGCTCAGAGGTGAGATGACCTTGCCCATCCATGCCATGTTGCATTGAAGATGCCACCCACAGCTTCATCCTATACGTTTGAGATAAACTCCTCGGGTGCCCGCCGTAATCTCTTGTTTTCTTCCACCTTTCTTCTGCACACCACATTGGCTGCCGGGAATGTATATTTCGGGTGAAGGCTATACGTTACATTGTCACAGGGCCGGATCCTCCAGGATGCATTGTGGGAGTTACCGCCGCACCGAGGATGTTTCAGGACTGCCGCCAAAGATTTAATATTTGTTTGAAATGAGAAACGATTCTCAAATGAATTTGGAGAGCTCTGGAATTAATGTCACCTCCCTTTCAATTTCTGATGCCTGCTGATTTGAATATTTATAAATATCAGTAAATTATTTATTGGGGCAATCTGCCGTACCATTTAACAATTGCAGTTAACACTTCGCTCACCGCAGCCGCTTGTGTAATTGAGACCTTGTCTAGTCGTCTCCTACAATACAGGCAGATCTGAAGGGTAACTTACGCTTTTAAGGCTTCGGTCCTATATGGGGGACTTGCAGTGACAGCAGTTCGCTAATACACTGTTAGGGCCGCTGCATTTGGTCACATCGCAATAGGCGCAGTGTAGCTCGGCGTTGTGGTAAGGGCTCATTCACATCTGCGAAAGTAGCAAAATGGAAATAAATGGTGCCGTTTTACTTCCCATCGATTCCAGTGGGATTTTCGGAACTTCAGTTTCGCTCAATTCGGTTCCATTCCATTTGCTTTAACAAAAAAAAAAATTAGCGCATATTGCCGCGATTTTTTAAAATTATTTTTGCTGCAAAATCGGAAAGGAAACAGAAAAAATCCTTCTATTATTTTTTTTTGTTACATGATAATCAGTGGGTGACGGAACCGAACAAAAATAGGTTTCCGTTCGCTCCTGTGTTTGTCATCCGTTTTAACAGATCCGTTTTTTTAAATGAGCCAAAGATAAGAAAGACAAAACGGATTAAAAATGGAAACAAACTGATAGAAATGGCCTTTTTTTTCCTTTACAGATCTGTATAGGATGAGTGAAAATAAACAACACGTAAATTATAGTTTCCATTCGGTTCCGTTTTAAATCCATTTTGCTATCCGTTTGAAAACGGATAGTGAAACGCTGATGCGAGCGAACCGCGATCTGGACTTGTGCTGGTGTATAGAGAAGCTGGAGTGAATGCCATCCCCAGGGGTCACCCTGGCACAATGTGATGAAGGTGACGAGTTCTAGTTTGTGCCAGTGATACAAGTGTCGATGCTCATGGGTGACTTGTCTGTACTGCAGAGACAATCAGTTCATCAGATGCAAGCAATTAAGTTTATCTAATGAAAATACACAGGATTAATATTTCATCTGGCTATTTGGAAGATGTGCTACTAACAAGCTGCGTGAATGACAGCCAGAAGCAGATGCCCCTCCATTTACAGAATAAGCCACACACTAAGACCTTCCAGAGACATTTCAGGGGGCACAATGCAGGGATTACAGAATACAAAAAGGAGCAGGAATCCTTTCTATAAACTACATCCTAATCACACGGACGAGGTTCACGCACGAGCTCCGTCCGATAGCGATATGGACCCAACTTGCGCGTATTAATAACACATTGATCTCAATGTGTTTATTCACATAAGCGATTTTTTTTTTTTCTCTTGCAGCATTGAAAAATCGCTGCAGGTCTTATGTTGGGGCGATTCCGTGCAAGAAATCGCCATTATTACCTATGAGATCTTGCGAGTTTTTCACGTACGTGAAAATCACAAGCAAAAACGCATCGTGCTCGCATCCAGATCCGCAGTGCCATATCGGTCTGAGGGTCTCAGTTCTCAGTTTTTGTTACTTTGTTGCCCTGCGGTGTTTACAAACAGGGTTTGATACTTTGTTGCATTTCTGGTAACACATCTTCAGCTGGAGGATGAGGCATCCTCACAGCTCCACACATGAAGCACAACATGGACTTGGTGAGCGTACTACTTAGATTTTGTCCGATTCCATTATTCCAAGATGGTTGATGGGTCATTTTACGACCCGTCAGCAGTCTGCCGCTCCGAGAGTGGCTTCTATCAGAAAAATAATCCAACGATACAAGCGAAAAAAAAATCATTGCAGCAGATTCACTAAAACTCCTACTCTCCTGTAAGGGGAAAACGGACAAGGACGCCAGCGGGGGGCAGCCACGGCCAAGGTCGTTTCCTGGGCTGGAAGCAATAATGGGTTTTATTGATAATCTGCTGTATATTGTGCTCATGCAATGACTTCATTCATACCTCATGGATATGGCGGCGTACAGGACTGGGGACCGCATCACCATTACCCCAGGGATAGGACAGTTTCACGTCTGTCTCCTGACACTTCTACGTGATTTAACAGTGACTTTATTTTACCGCCTCTCTAATATTTTGTGGCAGGAAAATCGAATGGAAGTTGGATAAAGAGATTGTAGTTGGCCAAAACAAATGATTTTTAAGAGTTTTTTGAGAAAAATATATAATATATTTTAAAAATAGGGTCTGATTTCATATTTGTTTCTGGAGACATTGGCGGTTTTGTGCAAGGATATGTTTAGTACTTTTGCAGTAGGACTTGGCTGCAATACCAGATGCAGCCTGTGGATAGGAGTGGTGCTGTTTCTGGAGGGGGGAAAGTGTGTAGACTAGTTTTTCTCATCTCCGACAATGTGTCTTAGCCCCCCGTACTTTAAATAAAGTAACTCAAAACATAGACATCAACCAGAGAAAGTGTCCATAGCGCAACTCTGCTTCAAAGTACACATGCTTTCTAAGGGACCGTCTGAATTACGCCGAACGCGCCGCATTAAAGTCCGCACCCAAATCTGCAGGCTGCGAATTTTGATGTGGAATTAAAAATGGCTTTAAACCTGCCTGCAATTCCTCAATCAAAATCTGCAGTTAGGGTGTGTTCACATGGCGGAATTCACCGTACAATTTTTCATGTGAAATCCGTCCCCCCAAAAATGTGTCAAAATCCGCGTCTTTTTGACAAGGTTTTTGGTGCGGATCCGCATGCAGAATTTGCCCCGTCAATGGACAAAACCTGCATGGAGAATTCCGATACAGAAATGATGCGGCAACTAAAAGGCGATGACATAAATTGCAGGATAGCGAGTTTATTGCGACTAGTGATGTGTTTGCAGGATCGCCCTTTACACATGCCGATAATCGTGCGTTTACGCTTGTTTTTAAATTCACTTATCGGATTGTTTGTCCCAGGAGTGTTTGCAAAGTAAGACACAGCCGAAGTCCCTGGGCATGAGGGTGTTGTGCCGCGTCCGGAAGGGTGATAACCGATGTGTGGGAATTTGTCATTGGTTCACATAACGTTCACTGATTGGTTGCTGGGAACGTGGCTAGCACAGTCAGTTCTGATTATTGCTATTACCTGGAAGCATGTGCTGGTGTCTACTTTCCAACCACCATAGCTCTCGTGCTTCCAGGCAGCAACCGGTCAGCAAACCTTATGTGAACCAATCAGTGAGCTTTATGCCAACCGACTGTCCAAATGAGACAATCGCCTCTCTCCTCCCATTCACTCCGCACATCATTTTTGAATGATTTTTTGTTTTTACCACGTTGATCAACAATCAATTTTATGTCAGTATAAAAGAGGTGATCAACAAGAAAGCAGCGGATTTCCATTTGTCGCCGGCTCGCATTCACACCGCACGATTATTATTTATATTCGCTCGATTCCACAATAACTGGACCATGGTTTTAGAGTGGAAGCAGATCTTATGTATTAAAACCCGCCGTCTTTTTTGACAATCAGTTCTGATTTTCACGTTATACTTTTACTGCGCATTTTATTCATTTTTTAATAGCTAAAAATCCTTTAACTAAAAGCGCCCTTTTTCGTCTCGCCCGGCCCGGCCCCATCTATTCCAGCAGGTTGCTCTATCACAGCCGTCTCAGGTAGCTCTGGCTTCTTCCACAGATCAGAGAGCCTCTCATTACGGATCTTTCCTTTGTGCATCCTCGCTACTTTTGGATCGCAGACCCATGAGGCAATTAAATTGCGCTGGCATTGTTTTAAGAGGAAGTTGTGTGTGTAAATAAAGTAGTTGGTGAGTTTGTGCTGGGAAAAAGATGAAAACGTTCAGTTTGACAGGCCGGTTTTATGAATGTCTTCCTTATATTGATGTAAAATAAAAGAATTTTTGTTTGGGGATGTTTATTTTAACAGAGCAATAACATGTTGGGCCCGTTCAACCAGTGCGGGAGCGTCCAGTTAACCCTTACTAGTCCGCTGGGGTAACGAGTTGTTACAAACATCCATATCTCACTCTTTAGGAGTGTTAGAGATCTCGGGGTAAGCAGATTACCGCTAAGTGCTGCAGCTTCACGGCATGTACGGATGAAGCATATAAAAGAAGCGAGCTTCGCGGGACGCAAAAACACTGCAGATTAGCAGTAAACCGTGCATGGTTATGGCACCGTAATCATGGTCACCTACTGAAAGTGGTGTGATTGCATATACTATAATGGGGCCACATGGGCAGGCCATTTTATATTGATCGATAGGTACCCAACTTTATCTTCCGATCCCAAAAACTACTAACATGATACTTAGACGCAATTCAGCATCCAGGAGCTGTCAGGGGCCTTGCAATCGTTACACTGGCTGCTCCTTATTATTCTAACCTGATTAGGTTACAGCAGTATTTCGCAAACTCCAGTCCTCATGACCCTCAACAGATCAGGTTTTCAGGATTTCCTCAGTATTGCACAGGTGTCCTCTGTATAGGATATCCTCAAACCATGACCTGTTGGGGGGTCATGGGGACTGGAGTTTGGAAAACACCGGGTTAGAGGCTTATAGCCTTCTGGAGAAGTTAAGGGGGTCTGATCTAAAGCAGTACATTGCTGGCAAGAGGCTTACCCCGGGAGGACTGGAGGCACATGCCTACCAAAACACCACTCACTGCAATTGGCAACCCTGGTTTTACTGGAGTTTCTCATTAAGCAATGGTTTGGTTTGGTAAATGGAAGTTAATGTTCATGCTAGCTAGCGCTTCCAATGTTGCATTGCACCCTCATAAGATCACTTACTACCCCCTTTCTATTTCTCTCTTCTTCACCTCTAGCTGAAAGAAGTGTTTGCACTGACGGAACCTCAGGAAAGCCGAAGATGGCTGCCAAACGGAAAGGCGGCCTGAAGGTAAATGCTATCTGTGCCAAACTGAGCCGGCAAGTTGTATCAGAACACGGATCCGATGCGGGAGATGCAGAAGCTGGACCACTAGAAAACAGCGAAAGAGATGGCGAACAGAAACGAGTAGCAGATCCCGCCGAAGGCCTCGGCAACGATCAAAGAAGTGCTGAGGAAGATAAGCGACGTAGGGAAGTGATAGAGAAATGGGTCAATGGGGAATACACGGATGAACCCACTGAAAGGACGAACAAAGACTGCAAAAGAATAGGACTGCCCGAGCTTCCCCCTGAGGGGGTCTATATGGTGCAACCTAAAGGGTGCAGCGATGACGAAGACAACACTGAGGAGTCCAAAGCCTCCCAAGGAAGTAGATACCCAGAGGAGAGAGAACGAGAGAGGACCGTCTCCAAGGATGCAGACGCACCTGCTAAACTAACCTCAGGAGCCCCCTCAGGTAAGTCATGCCGTAATAGCGCCTCCAAGATTACACCCCACTGTGATTAGTGCAGGCCTATACAATATTACTACATCCAAGCAGGGTCAACTATTCTGGATTGTACTATTAGAGGCCGTTCACATTAGGCTTTTACCATCAGTCACATGCAACAAAGCGTATTTAAAGGCACGGCTTGACGTTCCCCTTGGGTACAATCGGTGAATACTCGATCAGAGTAAAACCTACACGGATGTAAGATTGCGTATGTTTAACATATATGAAATGACAAATTGTCCTCGGCTGTATCCGTCAGCCCTGTTGAAATGAAGGGAGCGGCACATGTGCGACCGTCACTGTGGGTGGGTGCAGTGAGGAGAAGAGCGGGCATGGAACCCCCATTCTTGGCAACGGTGGGGGTCATAGTGGTCTCACTGATAAAATGTGATGATGTTACCCCTTTAAGGCAGTAACATTCCTTCAGTCCTCTATGTAAGGAGATGATGACAATGCGCAGAAGTAATCAGGTGCATCTGAACAGATTAGCGGACTGCAGGGGCACCCAGGTAGAATCACTATATGGAGACGGTTATGGGCGATCCTGTTCTAGAATCGCCCCAAAATAAGGACATGCTGAGATTTTTCAATCTCGCATTATAGTTGTAAACGATAAACCGCTAATGTAAATGAACCCATTGAAATCAATCATTTTTTTTCCCCCCTGTGTGAGCTCCGTCCAGATCGCAGTCAGACAGGATGGTGGGAATACTCCCTTAGTAACAACTCGATACAAAGTAGAAACATTAATATTTACATTAGATACAAATGTAACAAGATAGTTTTACTGCATTGATATTATACGGAAGGTCTTTACAATCAGCAGCTAGTGTTACAGTCGTCCCCCCGTCCTCCAGCCCCTCAGTGACCGCGAGGCGCTGGGTCTTCAGTATGACGGTCACACAGACGGGAGCGGGCTTGTAATCCCCGTCTATATATCTTTGTGCGAGTGTTTAGGCGGTCAGACTGTTGGCTTGGCTGTCTGCTGGTTGGCTGCGAGTGGCAGTGCTAGGCTCATAATTATGCATGAAGATATAAACAGAGCTGTTTAATTATCCTTCACCACATCAGTGACAAAGTAATTAACAAACATTGTGAGATCAATGGGAAGATGTGTGACCTTCAACAGACGCCCATAGGAAAGCATTTCCCTCTATGGGGCAAGGTGACTTCGCTCATTGTGTGCACAGATAGTGGCAGCAGCACACGGATGACTGCAGGAGTGCAGAACGCACTTCTAGTGAGATCTCGCATCAGGAAAGATTCCGATGTCTTTAGTGTTTTCTTTCCAAATATAGCCGGCAAGTGCTATTTTTATCGCTCAGGCCCGTGTCCCCTGACATCCAACCGAGGGACACCGGGGAGCTTTTCCTGCACTACATGCAGAGGTCGGCATCTCTTTTAATTGCTTATAAACCACAGATATTGAACACAACGCCGGTCCAACAAAATACAGAGATACGTTTTCCTTCCTGTCAGTGAATGGAAGTATCGGTTGTGGCAATGATCTTGCTCATCAGCCTAGCACTATATAGGTAATAGTCAAGAACTGAAAGTGCATTGCAAGTGATGGAGAACTGAGCACTCATGCTATATTCTGTAGTAGTGGAAGTGGGTGATAAGTCCGGTCGTGTCATAATTGCCTTCCTTACTGTTTCACTGCTGTTCAGCCATAAAGATGGCACTTTACAGGGACTACTTATGTGCTTGCGCAGAATGAAGACGACTAGTTTATGGGACTGATAGTAGCTGGTAGTCTTTTCAAGAGTTTAGAAGTGTGTGCTCACAATGGTTCCTTTGTCCCACATCAAAAATATTCAACACCTTATAGGCTGGGCTCCGTCATAACAATAGTCAGTGAATGGAACCTTGTGCAGAATCCCACTCCCGCAGTCATTAGAAAAAAACAATATATATTGCACTGATAGGCATTCTGCCTATATTCTGCTTGTGCAGAAAGCAGCAAGATAGCAGCATATCCACACCACAACAGTTCAGTGAATACATATGGCACCAGAACCAAGCTCCCAACATAAATATATCACCAGAACCGAGCTCATAGCATAAAATACTGCACCAGAACCAAGCTCAGTACATAGATACAAAACTAGAACCAAGCTCAGTACATACATACAGTAGCAGAACCAAGCTGATAACATAAATACACCACCAGAACCAAGCTCATAACATAACTAGAATACAAAATACAAACTCATAACATAAATATTTCCCCATAAGCAAAGTACATACATAAATACAGGACCAGAACCAGACTCATAACATAAATATAATACAAGAACCAAACGCCTAATGTAAATATTTCCTCATAAGCAAAGTCCATATATAGTACCAGAACCAAGCTCATAACATATATGCAGTAGCAGAGCTAAGTGATTGTGTTGTGGTGACAGTAGTGTCTTGCAACTTCAGAGGAGAGGAACCACAGCCAGGAAGAGGATGATTCATGTAGTGCCACAAGACGCTGCCTTTTTGAAGGAAGATCATTATCTGGGCAGGCAGACCTAAAGGGGGTGAGGGGGGGGGGAGGTGCGGCATCCCCAACCTACATCTACCTTGTGCCCTCCCCTAGCTGGCAACCAGTGCCCTGTGTGATCACACAGGTTGCACATGGCTAAGGCTGGCCATGGTAGTAGTGTGCCATGTGGACGATTTCAGTGTGGAAAAACAGTATGCAGTTTTAAAAAAAACAAACTGTAAAATTTACTAATTAGTCTGAAAAGTTTTGCAGAGCTTAGAGAATATAGAATTGGGAGAATGAACAGGGGATAAAGCGATGATGTACGTCCCGCTCCGGCTAGGACAACACAAGCAAGAGATTATTCTGCAGTCCTTGTTTTGTCCTAACTTTTCACTTTTCTGATTCCGTTCATTTTCCTCCTTAGAGAAGTGTGAGGCACAAAGCCCCTCCTGGCAGAGATAGCCGTTTGTACCGAATCAATATCCAGACGCACATTACTTAGCCTATACAGTATATTAGAAATTTCCATACGTTTTGACAGATGAGACTTGGCTCCCCTTCCAGTAAAATGATTCTCTTCCCTATTAGGCCAACATGGGAGAGCAGAGACATTTTATGAAAACTTTGTTTAATGTACTGAAAAGCCATCGCAGAGAACATTCAGGGAATTGATTTTCTTGCCATTGATGAACTCCTTTTTATTTTACCAGTATTAATTACTTTTCCTTTTTTTCTTAAGAAATTAATTTAAAAGTCATAAAACCTAGCGAGGAGCCAGATGTACGCCCGGCGAGGCTAGATCTGGCCGCGTTCTCTGCCATTCTGAACATTTCACTTTTATGCATACAGGAGAAACATCCTCGTTGCGAGATTACGCAGCCAACACTATGAGCGAATTTCTGGGAATGTTCGGGTACACGCAACCCAACGTGAGAGACGAGCTTGCAAAGAAGATTAGCTTTGAGAAGATCAATGCTGCTACCTCAGAGCAAATGTCTGCTGAAGACCCCCTCAGCAAAAGAGCCAGGTTCTCCAAATACGAGGAGTACATCCGAAAACTGAAAGCCGGAGAGAACTTGTCTTGGCCTGCCCATGTTGTAAAAGCCGAGGAACTCGGCTCCAAAATCGTACCGAGCAAAGAAAGCTCAACAACTCTGCAGCCGACTCAGCAGCCCCTGACTAGCAGAGGTCCAGGACACGAGGCCATTGTTTTGCAAGAACCCAAAACTGCTGTTTTGCCTCTGACAACAGCCGGCGGCTCTCAAATGCAAGGCCTTATGTCTCGATCTTCCAAATATGACGTTTTTATTCAAAAACTAAAAACTGGAGAGTCTTTGCGGCCACAAAATGGAAACACCTACAAAAAACCCTCCAAATACGACCTGGAGAATGTTAAGTATCTTCATCTTTTTAAGCCCGGTGAAGGGAACCAAGACATGGGCGGATCTATTGCTTTTAAAACTGGGAAAGTCGGGCGCCCTTCCAAGTACGACGTGCGCAATGTCCAAAAACACACTCCGCTGAAAGCCGCTGCAATTGTCCCCAGCGTATCTCCCGCTCCTCTCGCAAACACTCCCACCACCCCTGTGCCCGCGTCGGAGCAACCAGTCACCTTGCCTTTCAACACTCCAGAATATCTGAAGTCAACTTTCTCAAAGACGGACTCCATCACTACAGGCACAGTCTCCACCGTTAAGTAAGTACCTGCCGGGTGACTCCAGTCCAAGTGGGCTTATCTAATGCTCATATAGATACCAACTTTGCTGTAGTTCAGGGCTCCAGCCGTAGAGGAGAGGCGTAGAACACGGGACATTAAAAAATATATGGTGGGAAAAGGAGAAAGGGTCTTAACATATCGAAAGATAGCGAGGGGAGCAAAAGTTGGTTCGAGTTCGTTCTGATGGGAACGGGGATTTATTGGTTTCCTCGCTGGATGAATAGAATACACAGGAACACCACAGGCAGGTTCAATGTATGCGTGGAGTGCCTGGTGCAGCAAAGGGGAATCTAAATTATGGCGTTAGAGGGTTGAAGTAATTTGGGCGTGGACTACCAACATCCAGGTCCGGGAGTGTGGCATGATACGGAGCTGGATAGGGGGCTAAGTGGACTCTAACCAGCTCTGGCCTGTCTTTCTCACCAGGAATGGACTCCCCCCAGACAAGCCCCCTGAAGATGTTAATATATACCAGAAATACATTTCCAGGTAGGAGCGGTTTGTATGGAGATGAGAATGCTTGACTGTCTATAGGACCATATGACATAAGCCCATGTACCCGTGTTCACCAACATCCGATCTAACACCAATGGAGTCAGTAAAACACCATACGCAGAATAGATCTTCTCGGTCTATGTGTGCATGCTCTACTCTATATGCCTTCTTACCACTATAGTCCGAGCAGCTGTTACTTAGCTGTTCGTGATCGTTATAGTCAATGATTACTTCAGAAGGGTCGTGATCCAGCGATTTATTCTGATTGCCAAATTGGAGTTGGGGAGGAATTATTTTTCCAATAAAATGGGGAAAATTGGCTTCTACTTCATGGGTTATTTTTTTTTTTTTTGCCTTCCTCTGGATCAACATTGCGGGATAATACTGTAGGCTGAGCTGGATGGACATGTGTATGTTTTCATCCTTACATACTGTGTTATGTTACTATGTCTCTTCTTGGTCCACTAATGTTATCTCAATGGTTTTCATTGTAGATTTTCGGGCAGCCAACACTGCGGTCATATTCACTGTGCGTATCAGTACCGGGAGCATTACCACTGCCTGGACCCTGAGTGTAACTACCAGGTAATGTCACCCCGCCATTGCCTCCTCCTGTAATGTACATGTGGCGGGCAGCAGATGTATGAGTGATGGTTTCCTCTCTTCTTTGCTCAGAGATTTACCAGTAAGCAAGATGTTATTCGTCATTACAATATGCACAAGAAACGAGACAACTCTCTGCAGCACGGATTCATGCGTTTCAGTCCTCTAGATGACTGCAGTGTCTACTATCACGGCTGCCATTTAAATGGCAAAAGCACACACTACCACTGCATGCAGGTAAGTCTTGTGGACGGTAGGCCAATGACAAATGGAGAAGAACTTTCTGTAAGGCTGTGCCACGTCTCTAGTTTCTGGAGTAAATTATTGATAAATGTATCTGTTGTACCGCCTCCAGCTTGGATACCAGATGTGATACAGGCGGGCATGGAGGCTCTAGTACCCTGTTGTACTGCATCTAGCTTGGATACAAGATGTGATTCGGGCGAGCATGAAAGCTCTAGTAACCTGTTGGGCCGCCTCTGGCTTGGATACAAGATGTGATACTGGCGGGCATGGAGGCTCTAGTACCATGTTGTATCTAAGCTAGAGGCCACCCAACATGATACTAGAGCCTCGATTGTTACCCGTATCATATCTTGTATCTAACCTAGAAGCAGCTCAAGATGTGATACAGGCGGGCATGGAGGCTCTAGTACCCTGTTGGGCCACCTCTAGCTTGGATACAAGATGTGATATGGACGGGCATGGAGGCTCTAGTACCCTGTTGTACCGCCTCTAGCTTGGATACAAGATGTGATGTGGGCATGCAGGTATACAGCTTCTGTACGGTAACCGGAGGCATTTTGCTCCACATTTACTGTAACTCTGCCTCTAGAACTCATAGGCTGTGGATGTTTTCTCCCAGATGGTCCCATACATGTTCTACTGGTGATAAGTCTGGTGACCGGGCAGCCACAGAAGTGTGACAATGTTGTGGGGGCTCCTGTGACAATGTTGTGGGGGCTCCTGTGAGCCCCTTGTGTGTGGCAGAGCATTATCCTGCTGGAAGCCGCCATGGGAGGAACACATGTGGCTGCAGGATGTCCTGAACATATCGCTGAGCTGTCATTGTCCCTCGTCCCACTACTAGGGGGGACCGACCCCTGTATGCGATGGTCCCTCAGACCATCACACCAGCAGGGACCAATCATCTAATCACGCCACAACTCTGATCATTTGCATATCCGCCTGAGATGTAACTGCATGCCGGGTTTTGCAACAAAACAACAACTTCTTCTAGCTGCTAGATTTTTTTCTTTACAAAGAGTGCATTTAGCTCAGATTCCTGCCCACGCTGGATTCACCAGAGAAGGTTGAAAATAAGATTGTTCCAGTTATTGACAGCAAGCAGAGATCTTAAAATTTACAAGTAATGAAAGCTGTTCAATTTTATTTAGATCTTTATCGCCCTAAGACTGAACCCTCCCCTCAGTAACAGCGATGTTGGGCGTATTTCGGCTCTTCCCATACCCCATAGCCCCGAACAACCCCCTGCTCCTGGGTGGCCACTTGGCATTGAGCATACTTTTTAAACTTTTTTGAGCAACTGCTATTTTTTTTTTGCATGCATAGATTAGTTTGCAGCAATTATTTTGCCTGCCGTGTAAGCGAATCCTTAAGATGATACATCGGTGATAATGGCCAACCTGAAATTAGATCTGAAAAGATTTAATAAATCGCTAGAAGACTCGGGCCGCATGTAGAGTGGATGTGATACATATAGAGCCAGCACCCAGCTTTATTATACAGTCTACTAATACACCCCACCCAGACCCATGATACTGCAGGTAACACCCTGCTCCTCCATGCAGGTCGTATCTAGCCCAAATACACAGGCAACACCCTCTTCTATCCTGCACCAAGGTCACCTCTCACTATATACCCCTTATCTATAGATTAACTACTTATATACCTAGATAGAACTAAGTGATTGCCAGCCGTTGTATTGTTATTACATGGGGCTCAGCCAGGAAGACTGGAAATCTCTGCTGGCGTCCAACTTTTTGGGTCTTTCCTCCTTGATACATAATAGATTGTGGGGCTATTCGGATGGCTTCTTGCAGAGCAGGTAGTTTTCTTGTACCTCTCCTTTACTTTGGGGGTCTCTCCAGTTGCTGCACACTCTTCCATACCAAACTTAAAGGTGTGAAGAACTGAAGCGAGGAGGTTTGTGCAGGACGCACTTTGGTTATGTCCATAATTGGTGTGGATAAATTTCAGGTCCTTGTTTATACAAAGCCCACATTTTTCAAGCTTTAGAACCTGGTGCCACATTGCAAATTATTCCTCCGCAGCTTTTTGTTTAATTCTTTTTTTTTTTTTTTTCCTTTCTGATCCCGTGGCGGGGTTCTGCTTTTTTTCAAGGTGTCAACAAGCCAGTAGGCTTTTATATAGCAAACAGCTGGGGATTTTTTTTTCGTTTTGGGTATTTGTCAGAGGGTTTTGTTAGTGTCTGTTCTCATCAACCTGCTAGAAGTGAGTAGGGAACGGCACAGGAGGTACTTTTTTTTTTTTTCTGCCCTCCCCTTTCACTTGTGAGATGGTGCAGACCCGGGCACTTGGCTCTCGCTTTCTCCTTCTCAGCTGCCGCATTTACAGATTCCGCACTTTTTTTTTGACTCAATATGGCAAAGTTGCCCGCTTTGCCTGGAGACAGATGCCAGAGGGAAGACAAGTTGAATATTCCATTAGTGACGTGATGACTTTGAGCTTGGACTTACAGGATTCTGTAGACCCTCGCTAATTATATCTTGGGGTTTTTTTTCTTCCTTTTCCCTTTACCTAACATAGTGATATTCTGTGTAGAGAAGGGAATAATTGTAGCGGCTTCCATGTCTGTGATAGATGTGATATCATACGCACGCGCTTGGCATCCCGTCTATGTCTCATCGCTCTCAGCCGCCTTCTCTCCTTTATGTGTTTCTAATATGACCATTTGGCATTAAGGTTGCCCGCTCTGTTTCCCAGGTGGGATGTAACAAAGTGTACACAAGCACCTCCGATGTGATGACACATGAAAACTTCCATAAGAAGAACACTCAGCTGATTAATGATGGCTTTCAGCGCTTCCGAGCCACCGAAGACTGTGGCACAGTGGATTGCCAGTTCTATGGGCAGAAAACCACTCATTTTCATTGCAGGTACTTATGGCTATATCATGATGTTCACTAAACTGGTAGTTGCACTAGTCATGTCATCAACATGGACTGTCTGTATTGGCTGTCTACATGTGTACATAGAGGAGAACCCTATTTGTCATTGGCAGCGGTATTAGCATGCAGTGCCAGCCTTAGGTTAGATGGCACCCTGTACAGAACCTCTACCCCCCACACACACACACTTCCCCTTTAAGAAAAAAAAACGATATATATATTCCATTGATAGGTAGTCTGTCTGTATTCTGCTTGTGCGTAAAGCAGCAAACTGGCAGCATACTAGAACAGCTTAGTGAATACAGTATCAGAACCAAGCTCATAAATACTGTACTAGAACCAAGCCAGTAACATAAATACAGTACCCGAACAAAACTCAATACATAGATACAATACCAGAACCAAGCTCATAACGTACTGTACCACAACCAAGCTCATAACAAATATTGTACTAGAAGCAAGATCGTAACAAATACTGTACTAGAACCAAGCTCGCAACATAAGTGCAGCCCCATTTCCAAGCTTATAACATAAAAGTATCAGAAACAAACTCATAAAATAAATACGGCACCGGAACCAAACTTCTAAATAAAACCTGAACCATCCTCAGTACATAAAATACCAGAACCAAGCTCATTACATAAAATACAGCACCAGCAACAAGCTCATGACATATACACAATCCCAGAACCAAGCCCAGTACATACATACAGCACCAGAATCAAGGTCATAGTGTAAATACAGGACCAGAGCCAACGTCAGTACATAGATATAATACCAGAACCAAGCTCATAACATAATTACAGTATCAGAACCAACTCATAATATCTATACAGCTCCAAAACTAAATGTATAAATACAGCGCAAATCAACCGCTGTACATAGTTCTACTACTGTGTTTGTATTATGAGCTTGGTTCTGGTATTGTATCTAGATAATTGTGTAGTGGGGGTACCGATGGGCTGACAGTAGCATCTTGGAACTTCAGAGGGGAGGAGACGGCCAGGAGGAGGGTGATTCATGTAATGCTAAAAGACACTGCCAGACGGGGGAAGATTATTCAGCCAGGCAGACGTAAGGGAGACACTTGCCCTCAGCCTGGTGGCTGGCGGCCTGTGTGACTGTACTGGTCGCACATCACTAAGGCCCGCCATGTTGTTTTTCACATATTCTACTTTTTAAAAAAGCCATGAGACTAGAATGCGTTTTGTTTCTCTCCAGACGTCCGGGATGCAGCTTTACTTTTAAGAATAAGTGTGACATCGAGAAGCACAAGAGCTACCACATAAAGGATGATGCATATGCAAAAGACGGCTTCAAGAAGTTCTACAAATACGAGGAATGCAAATATGAGGGATGTGTGTACAGCAAGGCTACCAACCACTTTCACTGCATACGCACTGGATGTGGCTTCACCTTCACCTCCACCAGCCAGATGACCTCACACAAGCGCAAACATGAGAGGCGACACATCCGCAGCTCAGGGGTGCTCGGCCTCTCGTCTTCCCTCATGTCAGGAAAGGACAATGACCTGGAAGAGTCCAGCAACGATGATCTCATTGACTTCTCTGCTCTGAGTAGCAAGAACTCTAGTCTGAGTGCCTCCCCTACCAGTCAGCAGTCTTCCGTATCCCTAGTCCCAACCGTGTCCGAAGCACCTTCACCGCAGACCCAGAAATCCACCAGCACCATTCCACCGACCACAAAGATCTCCACACTTCTAACCCAGACATTACCCACAAATCTGCCCCTGGCTTTGGCGCTTTCTAGCTCCGCACTTCCTGCTGGCACCGGGCCATACTACCCTATCATGAGCGGCCGTGGAAGCGCCACGTTACCTCTAAATGCAAGTAATATAATGCCTGTCGCTGCCCCGGATTCCTCTCCACAGTCTGCTTCTGGGGCCAGTGATCAAAACAGCACTTCCCCGGCTGCTACATCTATCATGGAGAAGATTTCTGCTAGCAAGGGTCTAATCTCCCCAATGATGGCACGGTTGGCAGCCGCAGCACTCAAGCAGTCCCCCTCTCCCGAAGCAGGTGAGTTTCTCTAGATCACCTATGCCACTCAATGATTTTCATGTGGAATACGGTTTGCAATTTGTTTGTGTTTTTTGTTTTAAAGCGACCCCCATCCCGGTGTTGGAGAAACAAAGATGGCCGCACGGCCATGGACACTATGCACTAGTATGCATCATTAGTCACTACACGCTGTCCATAGGAGCAGCACTGACTAATAGGAGCACCATGTAGTGTCGTAGACTATAGATGCATACTATGTACAGGTAGTCAGAGGGGCCGTGCGGCCATCTTTGTTTATCCAGGACCGTCACTTCACTCGTTTTCTTCTATTTTGTAGTGGGCAATGGTCAGCCATCGGGTCGTTTTAGCGTCAAAACCGAAACTTCAGACGCAGAAGGAACACTACAGAACAGCTCCCAGGAGCACAGCCTTGACCTGAGTTTGAACAGGTGAGAATCGGCCCATTTTTTAGGTTGCCATTATGTACCAATGGGCCGCAGTTCTGTTTTCTTTTTATTACTTGCGTTCTGAAGGGTAACTTCCTGTAACACTTGTGTTCCCCTTTATATAGTAATGAGCCCAACGGTCAGGACACGGCGTGTGATCCGCTGCTCCATCACTCACTTCTGCATAAGGTAACAGCTTGTAATATCCGTTCTCAAGAACGAGTGTCGATTCATGTACAGAATTCAGGTTTCTTTACAGATTTGGCTCACAGTTTTACGTATTTCCTCTTGGCAGAGCCAACACTCCAACGCAGGGAGCTCGCTGAAAGCAGATGCCGAGAGCAGCGACTCCGGAGCCGGGGAGTCGACACATTATTTGGGCAAGGTAATGAAGGCCCTCGATCGTGAAAAGAATGCAGAATTCTGGAAGACTTACCTGCGCAGGTAACAGAATGCAAACCAAAGGGCAAGCTGTACAAAAAATGGTTTGACCGATCGGTATACTAAGACTTCCTTGTGTATCACCAGGTTTGATCCGGCCGACGTCTGTGACCATCAGTGCGATTTCCTGCATAAACTGCATTTTCACTGTATTGTGGAGGAATGTGGGGCCCTCTTCAGCACTCAGGATGGAGCCATAAAACATGCAAAGTGAGTGGCTAAAATAAGGGGGTTAATTATCAATAAATAGTGTAAGTTTGATCAAAGTGATAGAGAATTGGGGTTTGTGATGTAAAATAACGAAAAAGTTAATAAAACAATGCTTGAATTAAAAAAAAAAAATACTGTGTAAACTTAGACCATAGAGTCTAACAATGTGCCAGATTTATCACAGTGGCTCCTGCTGGATGATAAATTGGGCATCTTTGGACACTTTGTCTTAAGGTACCTTTACAAGGCACGACTGTTGGGCATGTATATCGCCTGCAGCGGTCCCAGTGACTATTACCCTTGTGCTTTTACACTGGAGCAATAGTCTGTCTGACAATCGAGGTGGAGCGGCCGGGGATCTCTTCTGGCCAATCACCTCCATTGATTGTAAACAGGAATCTTCCAAAGACTAAATGAGTCCTGTTTACACTCCATGAACTCAAACGGAACGACTACCGACTAATGAGCGGTTTCCCATCAGTGCCCTGCCGGGGGCCTTGCATTCATGGGTCGATAATTGCCTGAAATTGCTCAGGCAACTATCAGCCTGTGTAAAGGTACCCTAATAGTGATGAGCGAGCATACTTGCTAAGGGCAATTGCTCGAGCGAGCATTGCCCTTAGCGAGTACCTGCCCGCTCAAGAAAAAAGGTTCGGGTGCCAGCAGCGGGCAGGGAGCTGCAGGGGAGAGCGGGGAGGAACGGAGGGAACATCTCTCTCTTGCTCCCCCCCTGCTGACTGCCAAAACTCACTGTTCCCCTGCGCCGGCACCCGAACCTTTTCTCTCGAGCGGGCAGGTACTCACTAAGGGCAATGCTCGCTCATCTCTATACCCTAACTTTATACTTCTTATTGGTTTGTTGTGTAAATTTTGGTTGCGCAGTGTTGCATTTAAGCCACACCCCCTTGTCTAAAACACATAATAAAAATGGTACAAGGTGTGGAAACCAGTTTTTGGACACAAATTGAGACCGAATTTTCATGCATTTATCTTAGTAACCCTCCCCCTTATGTATCCACATGTTTTATGTAGGATCACTTACGTGATGCCTTCTCTGCCCTTTCTGATGTAATTCTCTTCCTTGCAGCTTTCATTTTCGGACTGATGTAGGAACAAAAGGCGGCTCAGAAATCTCTTTTCCCGGAGACTCTAAGGTCTCGCCAATGTCAGCGTCACCCCCTATACCCACAAGTCTAACACCTGGATGTGAGGTTCCCATGCCCTGCGCTGCTGCTGTGCCATCCACACCAACTCTACTAGCATGGAAACAGCTGGCATCATCCATACCACAGATCCCCCAAATACCAGCATCGGTGCCCAGTTTAGCCTCATCTCCCATGGTGATGACTTCTCTTGAAAATGCTAAACCTCAAGTCAAGCCGGGATTCCTACAGTTCCATGAGAAGTGAGTGCGATAGTAACTCCGGCAGCTTTTATACTATAGAGAACCTTTAAGGCTTTTGGGACCACTTAGCCAGTAACTTGTGTCACAATACGTTCTGCGCTGCTTTGCTTCAATTGGTTTAGTTGGAAAGTTTGTTGCGTTGACCGATATCTCTCGTCCTATACGGCACATTGTTGAACAAACTTTTAAGCAACTCTAGCAGAAATCTAATGTTTGCACCTGTTCCATTTCTCTCTTGGATCTTCCGCAGTGATCCCTGCCTGGCCACCGACTGCAAATATGCAAATAAATTTCACTTTCATTGTTTGTTTGGAAACTGCAAGTATGTTTGTAAAACGTCAGGAAAAGCCGAGTCCCACTGCCTCGACCACATCAACCCCAACAACAGCCTGGTGAACGTGCGAGACCAGTTTGCGTACTACTCCTTGCAGTGTCTGTGCCCCAACCAGGTATGTGCGTCACCTGATCAGAAGTTCACAAACTTTAGCTAGATGTTCTATGGGTGGTTTCACATCTGCCCCTGGGGTTCCACTTTCCTACTCCGTTCAGGGAGAGTATAGGGGAATTCCTGCGGCTGAATGGATCCTATTGACTCTAATGGGGTCCGTTTGGTTTCCGCCCAGCTTTTTAGATGGAAGAAGAAGCGCTGCATGCAATGCTTTTGCTTCCAGTATCTTGAGCCGGAACTGCGGTGGAGCCTCCAACCGGAGCAGATGTGGAACAACCTATCTCAGGACATGAGCGTAGGAAACAAATCATAGACTGAACCTCTTTCAACATATATGTCTAATAAATCACTTCTTCTCCCCTGCTTTTCACTGTCTCCAGCACTGTGAGTTCAGGATGCGGGGACACTACCACTGTCTAAGGCCCAGCTGTTACTTTGTCACCAATATAACCACTAAGCTTCCATGGCATGTGAAAAAACATGAGAAGGCGGAACGAAGAGCAGCAAATGGCTTCAAATACTTCACTAAGAGAGAAGAATGTGGCAGAATGGGTATGTATCCACTAAGAGGCAACCATTCTCTGTTGAATGAAGTCATGTTACAGTTTTTTTAAAGGGGTTGAAGGGTTTTAAGTACACAGAGCAAAGTTTAACTTGACTGTCAGAACTTTCTGCGGCAAGTTAACTTGTGGCGAGCCATTGAAAAGCTATTGTTCTCTCAAAACAAGAAAACACATTGAAAAGATATTGAGAGGTCAAATAAACTGTAGCACAGCAAGTTAGCTTAATGTGTTAAGAGTCAAGTTAAACTCTGCTAATTCTGTACAGGCTAACATTAGAAAATTCACTTGCAATGAAGGGGCTGTACCAAAATTAAAAATCTTGCATCTGATAGCCCTAGTAAAAAAAAAAAAATCACAGCATGTCCAATTCTTGTCCGATTTTCGGAGCGGAATATCACATGTCCGTATGCGGTGTTCAGCACATCGGACAGCACACAGACGGGATGTCCGAGTGCTCTTCGATGTGAGTTGCGCCCGAGGAATTTCGGGCACAACTTCATTCACGTCCGTGGGTAAGTACCCTTGGTGTAACTCCAAAGTGGATGTACACGAAAAATATACAAGTGCGGGGGATAGTGTAAACAGCAGAAAAGAGGTTTACTCACCTGTTCAATCCCGACGGGCTTTATTTACATGGCCGCAGCAGTGACATTCGGTGTACCCCACTGCAGCCGGTCACTGGGGTCCACAGCATACCGAACCTCAGCATTGAAGCCATGTAAATAAAGCCAGGAGGAGAGGGCAAGTATCAAAATCATCGTTGGCTCGTTCGCTAATCATTCGCTTCCCGTACCGATCGCTCAGTCGTTCTCGTTCACTTATACAGCAAGTGTGAACGATTAAGCGAGCGAACGAGCCAACAATGTATCTGCTTGTATTAACGTGCTGTCAGAGCGAACGAGCGGACTCGGACATTGGTCGCTCGGTCAGAGGATAAATCGTAGAAACACCTTAAGGTTTTCTCTTTCACGCCATTCCCCACATTTGTAAAAGAAAAAAACGAATATCTGAGAAGACGTCTTTAAGCACCTCGCCCTCGTTACAACGGAGCTGCTTCAGCCTCTCATTAACAGCCAGTCTGCTGGAAGCTCCGTAACTATTGCAACAGCCCTTTGACAACAAAGCTAATTGTTTGCAAATAAGAGCAAAAGAACTGAGAATTACAATTCGTCGCCGCGGAGTTTTTTTTGGTTTTCTTGCATAACTAAAACCTTTACAAACAAACAAAACAGAAGACCTCACCCTGTTAACTCATAAAGTATTCATGTCCCAGGTTAATAGCGGCTTGCAGTAACCAAGGTGATCGGCGTCAACATACCCGCGCCAGTCCCGTGTCCTCTTACAGATGTCAGGAGGCTGTTCTTGCTCTTATTTGCTCACCTTTTGGAGGTACCGGTGCCGGGGCCAGCTTACAAAGTCAGGCGGTGCTGTCATGGTGACTGCAAGTCCTCACCTGCCAAACCCTCCACCTGTTTGTTCTGGTTGCTACAGAAGCAACGGTCAGGAAATTAGAAGAAAGAACAACATATTTTAGCATTCTGGATCTGCAAAATCCGGGGCAGGCAGAGTAGATTGGAAAAAGAGAAAAAAAAGACGACTTATTCACACGGCCGTATGCGCAAAAACATTCGCCGGAGCGTGTTAGCGCATGAACAAGGTTGGATGGGGTACATTTACATGCACGTTTGCATGTAGTATTGTACTTTTTGCTATGCATCCTTCCGTGGATTAAAAGGCTGTTTAGCCTAATGAGCTCAAGATATGTTTGGTGCTTCCCCTTTGCAAATTTGCACCCCCCCCCATAGACTTCTATGGGGTCTTTTTCTGCGCAGGAAAATAGAGCAGGTCCTACTTTCACAAAACACGCTCATGCTAACGAACCCATTGAAATCAATGGGTTCTATTCTTTATGCGCAAGTTCAGTCGAGTGAATGTTGGATAGTAAGGCTTCACGTATGAGTTTGCGTTCTTTTAATGTTTGATGCGATAAGTGAAGAATTTACCATTTTTCCCTTTTTTTTTGTTTCTCGGCAGGATGCAAATACAATCAGGTGAATAGTCACTTCCACTGCATTCGGGAGGCCTGTCAGTTTTCATTCCTCCTTAAACACCAGATGACATCACACGCCCGCAAGCACATGAGGAGAATGCTGGGAAAGAATTTTGACCGGGTACCCGGCCAGGTGAAATACATTAGAGGCAGCTATTTCCGATGCAGCGCTCTGGCTTGCAGTTGAGCCGCGTCATACCCTATATATATAATCTAACGTGGGGGTGTTTTTGTAGGTGGTATCACATACTCACATGGGTGGCGGCACAGCGCACAGTCCATCCTCAACAGAAAACCCTTCATCCTTCCAGATGGCATCCCAAACCATGATGGACACGGAGACTGACGAGTGCATGGACTACACCGGTCTGGGCAGCCCTGGTGGATTGTCGTCCGAGTCCTCCAACATGGACCGCAGCTGCTCCAGCACTCCGGTGGGCAATGAAAGTGCCGATGCAGGTAGGAAGGGTAAAATGTTTAATCCCGTAAGATAACGTGTACATCTTCTCTAAAGAACCAGGCCACGTAATATAGCAATCACCGTGACATGAATTAAATATTCTTTACTGTCGGTTCATGTTAGAAAAAAAAAAAAAGTTATAGCCCCCCCCCCCCACTTCCATTCCACAAAAGTTTCATCTATACTGTCAAAAAGTTTTGTGAGTCTGAACGTCCCCCTTCTGTTTTAGTGTTTCATTTCATCTCATGGTTTTCTCTCTTCAGCTTCTCATTTGGTTCATTTTGTTCTGTTTCTTTTTTTTCCTTTCTCTGTTCTGTTTTTCCTGCTTCTTCACACTCTCCAGGCTGCCTGGTCCCTTCTGCTTCTGACGACGCTCTCACCCACAATGCACCTCCAACAGCGGCTATGCCTCATGCTCCTTCCTTTCCTCCTGCCTTGGTTAGGCCTCCCCTTTCTTCCCTCCCGTTCCTGCTCTCTCCATCCTGTGTCTCATACTCCTTGATCACTGCCAGCCTTGGGGTCAGCAGGGGCATTGTGGTGCCAACAAGCAGCGCTCCAACTTTTACACCAGTAATAGCCACTCCAGCTCCAGTCAAAAGTGATGTCCCGCTAGTACAGGACGCCGCAGGTACCTTTCCGTTTCTTACTTTCTCTGTGTGCCGGAGTCTTAGTCCACCGGACACAATGACACAATTACACTGCAATACTGAATCTGTTTCAACACTTGACAATGTCAATATTAGCCAACAATATGGCGGGTCTATAGTTATTGCTCTGCTTGCGTCATTTGCTCTCCGTTTGGTATTATCACACGTAAAATACGGCTATTAAAGGGTAAAAACTTAGAAATGCCTTTTTTTCATACAAGTTGCACTTTTTTATGTTTCTTGAATACGCCAAAATAACAAAGTATTGAATATATAGAAACCGCTATAGTTATAGGTATCAAGTCAGTTCACACAACCCACGTAAAGGCCTCGAAATAACTAAAAGCCTTCACATGTTTCTATCGGGGTGCCAAGACTCATTCACAATGTCACATCATGATCGGTTGTGGTCCGACCTCTATGACCCCTGCTAATCCAGAGACTGAAGGAAGCACGGTGCTTGCATAGCTCCATTCAAATGAATGTGGCCGGAGATCCACTGTGCAGTGCGGTACCGAGCACTGTGCTCCATTCATCCTCGGGATCAGTGGGAACTCTATATGCTGCCATTTTGAAATTTAACTATCCCTTTAAGGCCTTGTTCACATCAGCATCGCTGATTTCCGCAAACCCCCCCCCCCAAAAAAAACAGAAATAGCGCAGCATGCTGCCTTATTCTATTCTGTAAAATGCTGGGCAGCCATTCGAAAATGGAACAGACCCCATTATAGTCATAACAGAGCCTAATGGACTCCACTAAGATTGACCGTTGGGCCGGTGTTGTCATTTTCTTACTCTCTGAACACAGCAGGGACACAGAAATCCCAAGTGCTGATGTGACCTAACCCTTACAGTCACTAGATAGCAAATGGCACCATTCTAAACACTAGAACAGACCAGTGTGTTAAAAGGGGCTTCTGGGAATTTACCATTGATGCGCTATCATCGGCATAGATCATCAATAGTTGATAGTCGGGGGGCCGTTGCTCATGATCCCCAATGATCAGCTAATTCTCTGGCCATGTCTGTGCATCAGAGACAAAAGTCTACATTTGAGTCGGAGCCGGAAGTGTAATAGAAGACATTGGTCCCATTGAAATCAATGGGAGTGATGCTTTCTATTACACTTCCAGCTCCTCATTGTGGCTCCGACCCCAATGCATTGCATTTGAAGGGGTGAAATCCACTGTGGATTCGCATCAAAAGCCACGTCCGAATCAGCACCAATGGTGTTATTTTTGTGGGTGTCAGATTGAATAGAGCGACAGTCATGCATGCGCCGCTCCATTCATTTCCAGAGGGCTCACGGAAAGAGCGGAGTACCATCGCTCATCTATTTCCGACAGTCTCACTGGACATGAATGGCGCTGTGCCGTGCGTTCACCACTCCATTCAATCTCCTCACTGCAGGGGGTTGCCCCAAGCCTAACGTAGTAGGAGAAAGGGTCAAGGGACATTGCCTCAGGACCAATGGGGGTCTCATTGACCCCACAGATCGAACGTCTATTACCTATCCTGTGGATAAGTGATAAAAGTCGTTTTTGGTACAACCCCTTTAAAGACTGAAGTCAAATGAAAGTAAATGGTTGCAGATACAAGTACAAGGCTTAAAGGGATTATCCAGGAAACGGCCGCCGGGATACAACGTGGTCGAGGCGGAAGCGCTGCTCCGACCACTGTGTAGCATCCGGCACTCCTAATTACAAACACAGCTCTCATTGAAATCCGTATGAGCTGCGCTTCTAATTACGAGCACCGGCCGCTGAGCACGGGTCGGAGCAGTGTGTTTCTGCTCCGACCCCGGTGTATCCTGGCGGCAGTTTCCTAGATGACCCCTATAATTTCTGTTTCATGTCACAACTTTGTACATTTCCTATATACTTTGGAGGAATGTTACAGTTACAATCTACGATATTACATATGTTGCTGCTCCTTTATAGACCATATCACATGATGGATATCCTTGTCTTCGCAGGAAACACCATTACCATGCCAACAGCTTCTGGAGCCAAAAAACGATTCTGGATCATTGAGGATATGTCACCTTTCGGCAAACGACGGAAGACTGCCTCTTCCCGCAAAATGCTGGACGAAGGGATGATGTTGGAAGGGTTCAGACGTTACGACCTGTACGAAGATTGTAAGGATACGGCGTGCCAGTTTTCCCTGAAGGTGACTCACTACCACTGCACCCGAGAAAACTGCGGCTACAAGTTCTGCGGGCGAACCCACATGTATAAGCATGCGCAGCACCACGACAGAGTGGACAACCTTGTTCTCGATGACTTTAAACGCTTCAAATCCTCTCTTAGCTGCAACTTCCCCGACTGCCAGTTCTCTGGCAATAGCACACATTTTCACTGCTTGCGTTGCGGCTTCCGCTGCACCGACAGCACAAAGGTGACGGCTCACCGAAAGCACCACGGAAAGCAGGATGTCATCAGTGCTGCCGGCTTCTGTCAGTTTAGTTCCAGCGTTGACTGCGAGGTGCCCGAATGCAAGTACAAGCTGAAGTGCTCCCACTTTCATTGCACTTATCCCAGCTGCAAGCACACCGTAGTGGGGATGTCTCAAATGGACTCGCATAAGCGTAAGCATGAGAAACAGGAAAGGGGGGAGCTACCTTCGGTTTCTCCTGGGCCAGAGGGGTCCACTCCATGTAGTGCTGACTATAACCACCAAAACCCACCAGTGAACTTGGACAGCTCCCTGAATTTGAGCACAGACACTCATAACTCCCTATTGTTCCTGCAAAATGCAGCCGGGGTGGGCCTGAACGACTCCTTGGACCTTAGCAAGAAGCCACAGGATGGGGCTGAAAGTGTCCTTAGGCAAAACACTCAGATAGCCAATTGCGGGGATGCTGACGACGACATGTCTCAGGATGAGGAAGACGAGGACGAAGAAGAAGAAGAGGAGGATGAAATTAATGAAGATGAAGAGGAGGAAGACGACGAGGAAGACCTGAATACAGATTCTGACGATTCCTTGCCCGATGGTGAATGTTTGTCTAGGAAAGGCAACAAAGAAAGTGCTGGGGATTCCACAAACCACTGTGATACCTCCAAAACTCCACTCAACCTCCAAACATCCACTTAGAACTGAATGTTTTATAAGTATCCCCCCCTTTGAGGGCCTTACTCTACTCTCTTCACCCATAACCCCCCCCCCCCCCTCTCTCTCGCTGGAAAAAGGAAAAAAAAAAAAGAAAAAGTTGATAAAAACGAGAAACAAACAAAAAAAAAAACTAAAAAGACTCAAAAGAACAAGTGAAGGAATAGGAAACCTTAACAAAAGCAGCTTCTGCAACATCGGACTCAACCAAGTCATCAGTTACATAGGACTCAAGGGGGTATATTTCTGCTATTCTGGCCTCCTCCGTTACAGTCCATTCACACTGGTGCTTGAGAGCAAGTAGGACAAAGGAACGTCACATGTGACTCCTTGCGATATGAAGTCCTTGTATTAAGCCCCATCGTTGGTGGGGGTGGGGGGGGGGATGAGGAGGGGAAAAAAAAAAGGAAAGTACTTTCACTCCTCTTTTATTATCATTATATACAGTTACGGCAAGGGAGGAGGTCAGATGGGCTGGGTTGGTGGGTATTTATTGACTAGCATTATCGGGCGCCCTGTGATGAGGCTCTCTCTCCTGTTCTTCCAGTTTCTCTCTGGGCTGTTCCCGGGAAGCTATTGTTTTATTTTATAAATATTTATATAGAAACCTCTTCCTCTGCACCAATCGCTCCGGTTTATTTATTTATTTTGCCGTTGTTTTTTGGTCGAATTGAAAAAAAAAAATGGGACTTTCAGGAGTACCTCACACCTGTAGAGGAAGCCTTCTGCCCTGTAGGACACGCTGTTACTGCTTGTGTAAAAGATCGGAAATATTTAGTGTGGGGGTAGATGCGTTCGAAAGAGGTAAGGATTCCTGTAGCACATTGTGGAGAACGCTCCAATATCACTGCTCAGGGGCCGGCAATAGGGCCACAACTCTGAAACTAGAGAGTTTCCACTACTTCAGCTCAGCTGTACCACCCTCTGACAGTCCGGTGACCTCTTTAGGTACCCTAGAGGTCATATCGAGGGTTAAACCATTACACCGCAGACCAAGCACAGGATGTCCTCTCTCTCTCTCTCTCAGGTAGGAAACTTCAGTAAAAAAAAAAAACAAAAAAAAAAAAGGAACTCCTTCATTTAGGGCAAAGTGCAGATGGATTGTTTTAAAATACAAAAAAAAAACACAAAAAAAAAAACTTTTTGCACTTAAGAAAAAAAAAAAAATCATTCTGCTTCCCTTTCTTTGTATCCGTCACTAGATGAGTTGTTTTTTTTTAAGGCCCTTTTATCCCGATTCAACAAAAAGGTTATCTGCCAAAGGGACGCGGCGGCGGCTGAAGCGTTGAATCGACGAGGAGGACGCCTAAATGAAGATCGCGCGTTTATGAGTCAGCCGTCAATTATACGTAGATTGAAAACACTACAGGCCTCCTCTCTGACGAGGTGCAGGTGACACGGGCCCCAACCAACTTGACGGAGTTCTTAGTACTCAACAGGGGGGGGGGTAGGGGGTAAACAAAAATTAGGTTGGGGATAAGCCTCAAGTGTTTGCAAAACAAAGCGGTGTTGGAGCAACATATTCATTCTGATTTAAAAAATAAATAAATAAATGAAAAAGTTGTACAGTATTTTTTTCTGTAAAGGTTATATATAGAACAAAAAAGATTAAAAAAAAAAAATAACAAAAAATTAAAGTACGCTTGCAAAATGGTGGCTGTCGGAGTCAGAGCCCCATCAGATGTAGACCTCGGCTCCCCCCCTTTACCCCAGACCCCGCTCTAATGCCTCTTATATATAAATATATATATATATATATTTTATTTTTTTCGGTTTTTAGCTTCTGATTTTTTGAAGTCTTCAACTTCACTTTAGCACTGAAAAAAGCGTGATTCCGACTTTTAACTTGAATTTTATAGAAAAAAAACGAAATAACAAAATGTTCGGATAATATGGAGGATTGTGATCTTCAGATTGTTAATATAAGTTTGTAGTTTAATGTATTTAATTTTGTGAGTTTTTTTTCCCCCCTCAATCAGTTACGTGTGCTTTTATTTTTTTTTCTCCCCCCCCCCCCCCCCCTTTTTTTTCTTTTTTTCTTTTTTCTTTTTTATTACTGTAATGATCTGTGAGATGAGTAATGGGAAGGAAACTCCAACCCTCCCGCAGCTGAGCTGGCCACCACTGTATCCTCGAAACAACCGCATCTCAAAAAGTCAAGGTTAAGAACCCAAAAACAAATAGTTCCACATTGTATCACACCGCAGCCGTCTCGGGGAGCCTCTCTTTTCTCGGGATACACCGGTTTTTGTTTTTTTTTTTCCTCCCCGTTTCTGACACTCGAGCGTTTCCTCTTTTGCACGTCAGCATTAGTTGGACCTACAAAGCATCAGGGATCGTGTTATCAGGAGGTTCTGTCCAAACAACGACGACGACTATGGGACACTACAATCTCTAAAACTGTAGACTTTATCATACCCGAAAAACACAAAAAAATAAAACTAATTATGTTCAATGTAGCAAAAAAAAAAAAGGGGAATACAATAAAAGCAACAAAAAAACTAATTGAAGAAACGATCAGGTGAGAGGTTTTCCCGAACCTGATATTGCACAGTAGGACGTAAGCCATCTCCAACTCATCTGCAAAATTTAATGTGTCATTTTTGTTTAATTTTTTTTTTTTTTTTTTTTGCATTTTTCTGTGGAAGCAAAACTCGGGTCACCGTGGCGAACGACAGTTTACTATCTATATTGGGATACTTTCTGCGTATATTGATATAGGTAGAAGCGTGTGTACATTTGTATATAATGGGGGTATGTGATAGATATATATGCGATGTATATATGTATTACATACAGATATATACTTTTAACATTATTATAAATAAGCCAGGTGAGAATGAGTTCTTCTAAATACTTGAATTGGACTCCTCCCCCCCCTCCCTTCCCCCATTGATAAGAACTGAATATTTTTCCACTTGAATTTAGTGCTGTTAGAAATTTAATATATGTGTTTATTTATTTGATTTATTTTTTGTTGCATGACTGATGCAAGGTTTGACATTTTCACTCAATAAAAACTGGAAAAAAAATAGATACCTCGTGTCCGTTGTCTTTCTGCGTTCACGGGGTGCGGACTGGAGGCCATTTGTGTTGGCTTGTTTTTAAATAATTGCAAGACCAGTTTCACGTAATCGTATTCAGGCCGAATTCCAATTCTATCCGGGTCAGTCGTGTTTGACTCTTGGATACTCTGTAAGCCAGTCCTCTCCTTGCCTCTTTATACACTTCGGCCGTTTTCTATTGCCTAGTGTCCATTCTCGTGTCCTTCTTGATGGTGTCCGGCCATTATGTATCCAAAATGTCTATGAGTGACCCGACTGCAGGTATTTTTGACTCAATCGTAGGAGTCTATGATGCTCGGGCTTTGGGTCAGGCTGAGACACTCAACAGTAAATACAGTAAATGTGGCCCAAATACCCTGTTTGCTCAAAATAAAAAATCTACCCTGAAAATAATCCCTACTTCTGTTTTAATTTTATTTTTGGGGAAGCTTGAAATATAAGCCCTACCATGGAAATAAGCCCTAGCTGCATTATGTAAAAAAAAAGAAATTCTTTCATACTAGCTCGGCACCGGTCCTCCTGCTGCTGGCTGGAGCTCTGCTGTTCGTCCTGCAGTCCTCGTTTGCCCACAGAAGATCACTTCCTGGTGACGGGATTCATAAATCCCGCCTCCAGGAAGCGATAGATCTGATTGGCTGAACAGTGATCGAGAATCCAATCAATGCAGCGCTCTACGAACCAATGAGATGGCTGTGGTTGGTTCATCAAGTGCTGCATTGATTGGCTGAGCAGCGGTCGAAGAAACAATTTCAGCCATCTTGTTGTGGAGGCGGGATTTATGAATTTGCCAATTAATGCCACGGATTAGTGTGTCAGAGTTCGGGTGCCTGCACACGAGCAGAATTTCAAGCGCGTGATTTTAGGCACATAATCCGCCCCAGACCGCAGCCAATATACTCCTATGAGGATCCGCAGTTGTCCCCAGACGGACGGATGTGTATCGCGTTTTTTCACGCGAGTGAAAAAATCTGCGACCTGTTCTAATTTTGGTCGGATCATGCGCGTGAAGCCT
The DNA here is from genome assembly GCF_035609145.1 of Eleutherodactylus coqui. Classification (NCBI taxonomy): domain Eukaryota; kingdom Metazoa; phylum Chordata; class Amphibia; order Anura; family Eleutherodactylidae; genus Eleutherodactylus; species Eleutherodactylus coqui. The sequence continues at coordinate 35,563,814 of NC_089842.1, forward strand.
CCAATACAAGTGAATGGGTGCGTTTTTTCACGCAGTACATCCGGAGTGCAGCTGCGGATGGAGTCACTGGTTGCTATGACTACAGGAAGTAGGCATGGTAGGAGACGTCCCAACACACAGCAGAGCTTCACAGGCACATTTCAACTGCAGATCTGTCCTTTCAGTCCCCTCATCTACCAGAGAGCAGCCAGCAGACACCAGCCAGGGTGCACCCAGTACCTCCTTTTTTTCCTGGGGGGCTCTTCCTCCTCCGTTACCGCAGTACGTCCGAAAAAAGTTACATGGATCAACCATGCCCACAAAGACATCTGCTCACCGGGTGAAAGCATGTTGCCAGAATAATTTAACGGTGCTCACACAAGCAAGAGGGACAAAACGGAGTCTGGGTGTTGGTTTTTAAGCTGTTTTCCAGGGAATGGGCAGTTCTCTAGGGGTTGGGTTTACAATAAGGGTGTCTTCCGGATTTTTCTGCGCGTTTTTTTCCGCAACACATCCGCGTATATCCGCGCGTGATTTTTCACGCATCCGCACCTATCCGCAAGCACATTTAGGTACCATACGCGCGTGAAAATCCGCGAGTGGAATCCGGAACGCTCGTGTGCAGGCGGCCTTCCAGAGAGCAGCAGGAGGGACCTGGACCGAGCCGGCTAAGTATAATAAGACATCCCCTGAAAATAAGACCTAGCTCCTCTTTTGGGGCAAAAATTAATATAAGACAGGGTCTTATTTTGGGGGAAACACGGTAAGTTTGTGAGGATAGGTGATAATTATGATCATGGGGGTCTCTGCAATGATCCCAAGAATGGGGGTCCTTTGTCTCCCTTTTCCTTTCACAGCATGGTCTCTTCTCCCACCTGCAGTGACACCCTAATGACTATAGCTGTGGCCATGTGTGTGGCTACCACTCTATTCATTTCAATGAGGTGGATGAAAATAGCCAAGTGCTTGTACTCGAATATCTCTGGCAGTCCCATTGAAAATTAAAGGAGTGACACTGTCATGGCTCCATTCAATCTCCTCCTCATTGTGGGGGGGTACAGCAAATCCGCAGTGAGGACGACGGGGAAAACAGTAGTAGCAGTGAGACCCCCACTGATCAGACTTTTATCACCTATGGATAGGTGATAAAGGTTAATCTTGGTACAACCCCTTTAAGGCAACATGTCCGCCTGAATCGGCATAGACAGGTTACCCACATATTGTGTTTAGTTTGGGGAGAGTTAGAACAGGTATTTGAGCGGATAGAAGATCCCACCCCTAATGCAGTGTAGTTATTGCAGTGATTCTTAGTGTTTGTTCACTTGGTGGAATCCACATCCAATATTTCCATGTGAATTTTGCCTGGTGGACTTCTGCCTCAGCTTTGCCTTTAGGTGAACCGCAGATCTGCAGGCTGATTTAGCCCGACATGGGTTCGCTATGGAATCCTTGTCAAGAAGTCACATGTCACTTTTTTTCCCCCTTGCACACATTGGAAATCTGCACCATGTAGACTACAGAATCGATTCACATTGCTAGTAATAGGGCACTTCTGAGATGTAGCTTTATCGCACGTTTGATGCATATCCTGCGTCCATTTTCCATCGTGTGAATATACCATCAAGGGACCCTTCACCTGGGATGAAATATTCCGCAACAGCTTTTCTGGAAGTGGAAAAAATTCTATTGGCAAGGAAAGGTTAGAAATAGGAAAACAAGGCCATCTCACCTCTCATGACCCCCAGTCCAGGGCAGGAGTCCGGCGCCCCACCGCTCTGAACCCAGAAGATGATGAGGTGGCATGTGCCCTCTTAGCTAGAGATGAGCGAACATACTCGTTTAGGGCGATATCGCACTCAAGCACCGCTTTTTTCGAGTAACTGACTACTCGGGCGAAAAGATCCGGGGGGCGGCGGGGGGTAGCAGTGGGGAACAGGGGGGAGCTCTCTCTCTCCCCCTCACTCCCCTCTGCAACCCCCCACTCACCCCTGGCGCCAACGAGTACGTTCGCTCATCTCTACTCTTAGCCAATCACAAGCTTCAATGGTGATTCTGCCATGAAAGGCTCAAAAAGCCTATGATTGGCTGAGTGGTCACACGCTCAATGAGCAGCACGTCGCCGACTCATCCTTCTCTAGGACCCGAGCCGCAGGCCTTAATTTTTAACCTTTCCCTGGCCATAATTTTTTTTTCACTCCAGAAAGCCCCTTAAAATTTACGACCTTTTCAGGGGGCTGCGATGATTCAAATTTTCACTCTACTGGATATACTTACTAGTTGCCCCCTGTTACTACAAGTGTCTCACAATGAAGACCTTTTGATCTTTAGAAGGGTCATACCAGGTCTGTATGCCGTTACATCGTTACATTAACAGGAATAGTGTAGCCGACGCTTAGTAAACAGCAGGTTATGAATTATTACCACATTTAAGGATAAAAGTTATTTAATATAACAATGCTTCAGAATGCCCTCCAGGTGTGGCAGGAAACTGCATGGAAGTCGGTGCATCTCCAATCTGCAACATTCCTAAGCAGAAGTGAGGAGGGTGAAATCTGCATGTATCACATGTAAACATGAAACTAATTCCACCGGCGGGAGAGATGCTGATTCTCTGGCGCACACCGCCGCTCAGTGCTTTCAAAGTAGGGAAACCTGTCAAGTTCTGCTTTAAAACCAATTTTATTGCAGCTTCATTAGTCAACGAATGCAAAGCTAACGTTAAACAATACAGTCCAAACTATGACCTAAAATGGGATCGATAGTAGCAGAAGTCCGATAAAAAGAAAATTCAATAACAAAAAGAACAATGCTGACTCCATGTTATGCAGGTAATGAATATTTGTATCAGGAACTATAAGGGGAGGTTTCTGAGCAAGGACCTAACAAGGCATGCATTCATAGTAGGGCTATCTGGCGACTTTGGCTGCAACACAGGTCACGTGACCAAAGATTGCGGCGTGACCCTGTGACATCGGACACATGGCATATATTTCAAATTTACAAACTTTCAGCCGTTTGTAAAAACAAAGTCGAGCAAGAGCAATTTAAATCGCTCAACACAACTAATAATGGCTTAAAGTCAGCACAAAATACCACTTTTAAAGAGCATTAGAAAAAAAAAGTCAATACTTACCTATTCTTTCCCAGACTTCTTACTGCATCCTCTCTTCACCAATCTCCTCCGCACCCCCGGGTCACCCGACTGCAAACCAGCCGGATCTTCTTCTTCCTGTTTCGGAGCGCCCATAAGCTACAGTTCACTTCATGGTCGGCAGTGGATGCTGAATCCTCGGCAGCCTGCTTTATCTAGTGTATATGAAACACTAGCGGCGAGACACCGCACGTGCTCAATCGTGCTAAAGTAGGCTGCTGAAAATTCAGCATTCCCTGCTTGTCACTAGTGACTGGAGACCTTGACCTGCAGGAAGCAGAATGCCCACAATGTATTCTTTGTCACAGAAAGAAGAGGATTTGGCCGGATGGAGGTAACGTGACTCGGGGACTGGAGCAGCCAGGAGAAGATCAGGAAGGTGAAGATCTGGTAAGGCAGTGTTCCCCAACTCCAGTTCTCAGGGACCGCCAACAGGTCATGTTTTCAGGAATTTCTCAGTGTTGCACTGGTGATGTAATTATTGTCAGTGCCTCAGACATTGCCACAGGTGTTCTTACCATAGGATATCCTGAAAACATGACCTGTTGGTGGTCCCTGAGAACTGGAGTTGGGGACCCCTGTGTTAAGGGGACTGCCTTGGGGAGGAATAGGTAAGTATTGATTTTTTATTTTTTTTTTTAAATGACAGAACCCATTTGACAACTACTGCAATCTCAGCAATATTCAAAACCCTGAATAGAATCCCTCATAAGAGAACACATTGCAAATCAGTTATCCCAAGCACACCTGGTGCAACTAATCAAGGGATTTGTTAGTTGCATCAGGCATGCTTGAGCTAAAACACATCAAAAACCTGGTCTGGCTAGGGCTTTAATAATTGTGATGTCTGATTGCATGGTAGAAATATGTCTAAGTCAAGAGAGCGGTTCAAAATGTTAAAAGAAGGGGTCAATGCCTTGTATAAGCAAGGAAAGGGGATTTTAAAAAATAGCAAAGGAACTGAATATTACCAGAGTTTGAAGCCGTTCACAAGATCAAAGTTAGAGGAATACTGGCTACACTATCTGGACGTGGCAAAAAGAGGAAGCTATCACTGGCTGCTACCAGATTCCTGAGGAGGAAGGTGGTCAAAAGCTGTCAAGTGACTGCAAAAGGCCTGCAGCAGGTACTAGATGCTGAAGGTCTTCATGCCCGAACTTCAAGATGTACACCCCTACTGCCCCAAGAGCACAAGAAAAGTCACCTCCAATATAAAACCATATAAATAAGTCACAGAAGTTTGGGGATTCTGTTCTGTGAAGTGATGAAACAAAACTGGAGCTTTTCGGGTCTGTGGATCAGCGGTATGTCTGGAGGAGGAAGAATGAAGCATTCGCTGAAAAGAACCTCTTGCTTACAGTGAAGCATGGCGACGGTGGCTCGGTGATGGTCTGGAATGGCTTTCCTTCCTCTGGCACTAGTAACCTACAGCATGTGGAGGGCAAGATGGATTCAATCACGTATCAGGAAATCCTAGGAGCAAATGTCATGTATTCTGTGAGGAGGCTGAAGCTCGGGCGTCATTGGACCTTCCAACAGAACAATAATCCCAAGCATACCTCCAAGTCCAGCAAGGCTTGGTTTCAGAAGTCCTTGAAGATTCTGGAGTGGCTATCACGGTCGCCAACGTGAACCCCATAGAAAATCTTTGTGAAGAAGGCAGTTGCAGCACACAAACCCAAGAATATTAGTGAACTGGAGGCCATTGTCCATGAAGAATAGGGTAAGATTCCTCTGTCAGCAGCCACTGTCTGGCTGTCCATCACGTCTGCAGCAATCATATTAGCAAAGGTGCTCTACTAAGGGCTAAAGACGCTTGTCATAGAGGGGGTGAATAAAAGCATCATTCTGTGTTGAATCTGGAGAAACCGCTTGTTCTATTAGTTGTGTTGAGCTATTTGTATTGTTTTTGTTTGATTGCTTTTTTATAAAGAACTGAAAGTTTGTAAATTTGGCAAAGAAACCTAAATTGCAAAGGGGGTTGAATAATTCTAATTGTAACCATACACTATGGGGCACTAACCAATTGCGCTCCTGACTGCGGTGGGAGATAAAGTCAAATGTCTGACATAAATCTTTGTTATAAAAAAAAAATAAAAAAATTTGACTTTGAGAAAGTAATTACTCATCATAAAAAAACTGTTGTCAAGCTCCTATTTATCCATTAACTTCAGTCATTGCAATTCATCGCTCAAGGGTCATGCAATGAAATGGATAAAAACTGTCTTAGCAGGCGACAGCGTAACAGAGGTAAGCTTGTGCCTCAGTGAAGCAGGAACTGCAGCCACCAAGTACAGGAGGAATCCACCATCTGGAAGACCTTGTACATCAGATGAACGGAGATTAGTCAAGTGCCAAAATGTAACCAACATAAACATTTTTGACCCGATTTTCAATTCCAATTTTTTTTCACCACTTTTCTAAATTCGGGGTACATGGCCAAATTTCTCAAGAGGTACGTACATCTTAAAGGTGTATTCTCACCTAAAATATGTGTCACCTATTTCTACTACAGTTCTATTCACAGGATAGGTAGAGACCTAAAATCTGGGACCCCCAGAGATCGCAAAAATAATGTAACCACGTTGCCCTAGTGAGCGCAGCAGCAATGCAAACGCTTGAAGATAGTGAAGTGTATCACGCAGCTATCTCCACAGACATTGAGTGGTCCCAGCATTCAGGCTCCAGTTATCATACATTTATCACTCATCCTGTGAATAGCTGATGAATGTTTTGGTTGCATAACCCCCTTAATAACTTTGTCGCATCTTTAGCAGTCATCACCCCAGAAACTGAAATCTATGCATTGCTTTAATTTTGCACCAATTTCTGGCAGGTCATGGGAGGTGATGCCCCCTCTTGCTAAACTCCATCCTCTTTTTTTCACCACTTTTGAAAAATGGCAAGAGGAGTGTAAAATGGCAAAAGGTTTTACAGAAATATGGCCTGCAACTAAATTTTTTAACTGAGAAATGACCAGTGTTGTACCCTGTGCAACCAATCTAATGGTTCTTTTAAGTGTGCAAATAATCTGCCCAGACTAAAAGACTTGGGTATACTAATAGATCATAGACTGAAGATGAGCCAACAGTGTGATGCAGCAGCCAAAAAGGCAAACACAATTCTGGGATGTAGTAAGAGAAGCATAGAGTCTAGATCACATGAGGTCATTATCCCCCTCTACTCTTCCTTAGTCAGACCTCATCTGGAATACTGTGTCCAGTTCTGGGTATCCCACTTTAAAAAAGACATAGACAAACTGGAGCAAGTTCAGAGAAGAGATACCAAGATGGTGAGCGGTCTGCAAATCATGTCCTATGGGGAACAGTTACAGGATCTGGGAATGTTTAGCTTGCAGAAGAGAAGACTGAGAGGAGACATAATAGCGGTCTACAAATATCTGAAGGGCTGTCACAGTGCAGAGGGATCAGCCCTATTCTTATCTAAGACTAGAAGCAATGGGATGAAACTGAAAGGGAGGAGACACAGATTAGATATTAGACAGTGAGGGTGATCAATGAGTGGAACAGGTTACCACGGAAGGTGGTGAGCTCTCCTTCAATGGGAGTGTTCGAACAAAGGCTGGACAAATATCTGTCTGGGATGATTTAGTGATCCTGCACTGAGCAGGGGGTCGGACCTGATGACCCTGGAGGTCCCTTCCAACCATACCATTCTATGAACACACACAGTAATGTTGATGGAATAAAGCGGTCCTTGGATGATAACTTGTGACCAATCAGGCTGCGATTTGTGTGAATTCAGGTGACGGCGCAAGGCTCAGAACTTCACAGGCGGCATTTCTGGCTAGATAAGTGCTTAGAAGCGTTGGCACAAGGAATCCAAAAATATACTGGCATAAGACTGAAATGAGCAGATAAATGGCAGCATAGACTGAATGTAGACACATGCTCGGTAATGCATTCAGGTACCGAAAAAAAACCTCTTAAGTAAAATATTATGAGAATGGAGAAGCGATACGCGGCTGTTTAGAGGAAAAAGATCCTTAATGTTTATTGTAGATAAAGCCGGTCTGTAGAATGTCAGGCCGGCCGCCGAGATGGCTTTAAACATTCCATTTTAGAGAAGAAGGAAAAAAAAGAAATTGTTTCCCGTCTCGGACTCGGGATCTTGACATAACAACCCCGTCACAACATTATAGAGAGAGCTGCGGTATATAGACCTGCAGCGCTGTGCGCAGCTTGTGTGCTAATCCATAATATCGGGATTGTGAATCTTTCATGAATCTTGTAATCCTCGCAGCCGATACTTCTGGCAGGTGTTTTACTATAAAAAGTTGCATTTAGGAAATAAAGGGAAATAATTGGAGCCGAGAAAAATGAATTTAGTATCCAAACACATTACAGGACGACAACCTACATAGCGCTAGTTAGTGAGGATAAGGGAGCCGGCATACTGCGATAACTGCAGGATATAGGACGACGAAGTACAAACATTAACCCCTTAAGGATGTCGGCCTCTTTTTTTTTTTTCTTCCAATTTTTTGTTTTTCCTCCCCACCGCGCGGGATAAATAATGCGTTACTTTGATAGATCGGACTCTTAAAGACGCAGCGATACCAAATATGTTTTTGATTTTTAAACTAGAAATATGGGAAAAAAGTTGTTAAACTTTTACTACATTTTTTTTTTTTTTTTAATAATTAATAAAACTTTTTTGTAACCCATTTTTACATTTTTGTAGTCCCCGTAGGGGACAAGAACTTGCGCTCATTTGATTGCTCATACTGTATAATGTACCATAGTATTACATTATACCGCAATCTGGCATGCAGTCTATCAAGCCACTCCACAGGCATGGCTTCATAGGCAATCGGCCATGGTAGCCCTGGGGACCTTAAGAAGGTCCCCGGCTGCCATGGCAACCCACAATCTCATCTGTAATCAATACCCTATAATGATAAAGTGGAAGCAGAAGGTTAGAAATATTTGTAAATTTTTAAAAAATGAGGAGCTAACATTTCGCATTGCCATAAGTATTCACGCCCTGTACTCAGTACTTAGATGAAGCACCTTTGGCAGCGATTACAGCCTCCAGTCTTCTTTGATATGATGCCACAAGGTTTGTACACTTTGGGGATTTTCTGCCATTCTTTTGCAGATCCTCCCAAAGCTCAGACCCATGTTCAGGTCTCTATTGGGTTCATTATCAGATGTTCAATTGGGTTCAAGTCAGGGCTCTGGCTGGGTCACTCAAGGACATTTACAGAGTTGTCCTTAGGTCACTCCTGTGTTGTGTTGGCTTGGCACTATTGATCAGGTTTCCATTAAGAATATCTCTGTACTTTGCTCCATTCGGCTTTCCATCACCCCTGACTGGTCTCCCTGTCCCCCAGCACAATGCTGCCACCACCAAGCTTCACTGTAGGAATGGTATTGGGCAGGTGATGAGCAGCACCTGGTTTCCTCCAGACATAACACTTGGTCTGAGAGTCCTTTGGGTGATTTTTGGTAAACTCCAGGCAGCTTTCATGTGTCTGTTAGTAAGGAGAGGCTTCTTTCTGGCCACTCTGCCATAAAGCCCAGATTGGTGGAGGCTGCAGTGATGCTTGACCTTCTGGAAGTTTCTCCCACCTGCACACAGGATCTTTGGAGCTCAGCCAGAGTGACCATTGGGTTCTTACTAAAGTCCTTCATCCTGATTACTTATTTTGGTGGGTCGGCAGCTCTAGGAAGAATCCCGGTTGTTTCAAACTTCTTCCATGTAAGAATTATGGAGGTTGCTGCGTTCCTTGGAGCTTTCAATGCAGCAGAATTCTTTTGTAGCTTCTCCAGATCTTTGCCTCCACACAATCCTGTCTCTGAGCTCTGCAGGCAGTCCTTTCCTCCTCATGGCTTGGTTTTGGCTCTGATATGCATTATGAGTTGTGAAACCTTATAAAGACAGGGATCTATTTTAAAATGATGTCCAGTCCACTGAATTTAACACAGGCGACTCCAATCAAGGTGTAGCATAATCTCAAACATGGCCAAGAGAAATGGGAGCCTCCAGAGCTAAATTTCAAGTGTCATGCCAAAGGGTATGAATACTTATGTCAATGCAAAAATGATAGCTTTTAATTTTTTTTTTAATTAAAAAGATTCCTAACATTCTATCATCATATTGTCATTATGGGGTGTTGTGTGCAGAATGATGGGGAAAAAAATTGAAGTTTCTTCAAATCACACAAGGCCACAAAATGTAAAAAAAAGTGAAACAGTCGCTGCATATATGATTTGTATGCGTCACAGTTTTTCAGCCGATTAGATGCCCGCTGTCAGCACTGTGGTACATCGGGGTCAGAGTGTAAGCCGCTGCTCTGATCCTTGTGTAGTGGCCGGCGCTTGTAACTGCAGGAGCAGCTCAAATTGGCTTCAATGAGACCCCAGCCTGTAGTTCCAAGCACCGGCCACTACACAGGGATCGGAGCAGCGGTCTCCACTCTGAGCCCTGTGTGTAGCAGTGCTGAAAAATCATATCATAAGTTGTATCAAACCACAAGCTCAGCTCTGCTACATCCATATTTGTCCTTCTTGGTTAATTTTCCATATGTGGGATGTCGCTTTCTTTATACGCCAAATACGGACATTGGGGTTTGCCTTATGGTGCATTCACATGGACGAGCTTTGTGCGCTGCGAGACACACAAAACTCGTACTGATATGGGCCCCATTGGGTCTATTTATATGTGTGATTTTTCTCTCGCCACGATGTTGCAAGATAGAATAATTACAACATGTTCTATTTTCCTGCGAGTCTGACGACACCTCACCCCTTGTTTCCAATGGGTGAGAAAAGAAATCACATCGCAGTCACGTATACATGCAAGCTTCATGCGAGTGCAATGTCATTTTTATTTTTTCCCACTGAAAATACATGCAGGTTTCACGTGCATAAAAATCACATGTTCAGCGATGTAAAATCACAACACACAGAGAGCAGCGCAATTTTACAAGAGCGATAGCGGTCCAAGAAATTCAGACTGATATTCTGCTTGTAAAATTGGACTGATATTGCACTCGTCCGTGTGACTGCGCCCTTAATGTAAGTCTCAGGCCACATTCACATCCGTTCAGAGCCTGTGGCCAAAATCACAGATGAAATAGGTGTTTTGTCCCAGAAAATTCGGGTCAGACCCCTTTATAGCCAATAGGATGTATCTGGCGGCAGTCAGGTCTAGTATGTTCCAGATACAAAGTGTTACGGTATACTACCCATGATACACCAGCCCGGGTGCCCTAGAACTCACCCACAACCCCTGTCCCTGCCTGCTTGCCTCCACTCCTGGCTAACCCCAGGCGGGCAACTGGGCGGAGGTCCCTACTGTAACTAGAGACCGAAAAAGGGACGCTGGCCTACCTGGATGGAAGGGGTAGAATACCGACAGGAAAACCAGATGTAAATAACCAACACGAACAATACTAAGCAGAACTGAGGCAGATGGAAGACCCTGGTGGATAATAGCAAAGTATAGCAGACAAGATGACAGAAGCAGGAGACCAACAGAGGCAGACTAGCTAGCACACTGAGGGAAACCAATAACTAGCTGTGATTGCAAGTCTCTGCCCGACCTTTAAACAAAAGCCTCCACCCAGGGGCGGAGAGAGGAAGACAGCCAACTCCCAACAGAGCACAACAAAAGGGAGCTATTGCACGGCAGCTGCACTCACAGGTGTGCGTGCCCGGCGCCGAAGGGACAAAAGGTTTCAATAATGACTTATGAAAAACCCTGTGAACCCTCCATGTAGCTGGGAAATCAAGTTCATAAGCAAGCGGATTTACTACACTCGGGATGACAAAGCAACCCACATAACGCGGCACCAGTTTCAAAGATGGAACCTTCAATTTGAGATTTCTAGAAGACAAATATACCTTCTGTCCTATCCTGTAAGGTTCAGATACTGAAAGACTCTTCCCACTACGCAACTTTGCTTCCAGGTTCTTCTGTACTTATATCCATACCCCCTGCAGCGCATCAGTGGTGACATCAGCCGCAGGACAGGCAGATGGCGCAGAAATAGGTTGTAAGGAAGCAAGGATGCTGACCATATACGCAAAGGAATGGAGATACCACAGTGGAGGAACAAGTACGGTTGTTTAGCGCAAACTCTGCCAGCGGCTGGAATTCTGCCCACTGATGAGCCTTTTTGCTAGCAAACAACCGTAAATATTGCACTAAATCCTGGTTCTTCCGCTCCGCCTGATCATTAGTTTGCGGGTGGAATGCTGACGAGAAAGAAAGCGGCGTTTCCAGGTTTCTACCGAAGGCTCTCCAGAATTGCGCAACAAACTGAACAGATACAATGTTCTCGGGAACCCCATGTAGACAAATGATTTCTTTTACAAAAATCGTAGAAAATTCTATCGCAGAAGGAAGCTTCTTTAACGCCATGAAATGTGCCATTTTTGAGAAATGGTCTACAACAACTAGGATACTGGTGGACTTCTGAGACTCAGGTAGGTCGGTGATAAAATCTACCGATAAACGCGACCACAGACGAGAAGGCACCGGTAACGGTCTCAGAGGCCCCTCTGGACGACTCCACTGACTTTTACAGCGTGCACAGACAGAGCATCCCCTAACAAAGTCGCGGATCTCCCGAGACATGCCTGGCCACCAGTAGTGTCTAGTACCAAGATCCAGAATACCCTGAACCCCCGGATGGCCCGCGAGAACAGATGAGTGAGACTCTTCAATGACTCTAAGACGCAAGGTCTCTGGCACAAGCCATCTGCCCTCCAGCACCCCCGAGGGAGTGTCCTGCTGACAATTTTATAGATGGGGAGTGAGATCAGATTCTACGGCTGCCACCACCACCCTAGGTGTCAAGATATTCTCGGGAGCCACTGTCTCACTTTCCGGTGAACCAAAACTCCGTGAGAGAGCGTCCGCCTTCACGTTCTTCACCCCTGGAATATATGTAACGACGAGGTTAAACCTGGTGAAAAATAACGCCCACCTGGCCTGACGAACTGTGAGTCTCTTAGCGTTGGCGAGATATACCAAGTTTTTATGACCAGTATACACGGTAATGGGATGCCTTGCCCCCTCAAGATGGTGATGCCACTCTTCTAGAGCCCACTTAATCGCCAATAACTCACGATTACCCACGTTGTAGTTACGTTCCACCGAACTGAACTTCCACAAGAAGAACGCACATGGACTATACCCAGATCTCCTGCTGACTTCCTGAGACAATACAGCCCCTGCCGCCACCTCAGACGCATCGACCTCAATGAACAGTCATCGCGTGTCAGGCTGTACTAGCACCAGTAAACGCCCTTTTGAGATGACTAAAAGCCTCTACGGCCTCTGGTGACCATCTTACCAAGTCGGCACCCTTCTTGGTAAGATCGGTCAGGAGTTGAGCAATAACAGAATAATTCTTAATGAATTTACGGTAAAAATTCACGAAACCTAAAAACCGCTGGAGAGCTTTCAGGTTATCTGGTCTGACCCATTGGGAGATTGCTGCCACTTTATCAGACTCCATTTGCATCTCCGTGGGTGAAATCACATAACCAAGGAAAGACACTTGTTTAGTACCAAAAAATGCATTACTCCAACTTGACAAAAAGTTGGTACTCACGCAAGCGGGTCAGAACCATCCTCAGGTGCCACACATGTGAATCCCAGTCTGGGGAATACACCAGAATGTCATCGAGATATATGACCAAAAATACCCCCAGGAAGTCGTGGAAGACCGCGTTCATAAATCCCTGGAACACAGTGGGGGCGTTACAGAGTCCGAAGGGCATGACTAGACATTCAAAATGTCAGAACGAGGTGTTGAACGCAGTCTTCCACTCATCTCCCTTTCGGATGCGAATTAAATTGTAAGCCCCCCTTAAGTCCAATTTGGAAAACCAGTCGGCCACTACCACCTGATTCAATAAGTCAGGAATCGGGGGCAAGGAGCACTGGTTCTTCACTGTAGATTTATTCAAAGCCCGATAATCGACACAAGGCCTCAATGTCCCATCCTTCTTCTCCACAAAGAAGAGACCTGCCCCGGCAGGGGAACTGGACGGCCGGATATGTCGTTTGGCCAGAGACTCTGAGATATAGGACTTAAGGGCTTCGTGCTCACGCCCCAACAAATTGAAAATGGCTCCCTTAGGGATGGGACTGTCGGGGATCAAATCAATACCACAGTCCCACTCCCTATGGGGAGGCAAAGTCTCAGACAGTTTCTTGGAAAATACGTCCTGAAAATCAGACAAATACTCAGGAATAAGTATGGTATCTGCTGAACACATGGATATAGTAGCCAAGTGACTATGACAGGAGAATCCTCAATGTGTCAATTCCCAGGTGGACCAATCAAATCGGGGATTGTGCAGTGCCAACCACGGCATACCAAGCACTACATCAACGGACATCCTTTCCGTTACCAAGAACGACAGATTCTCAGACTGGAGAACACCCACAGTGAACTATAAAATGGGAGTCCTCCATTGTACAACCCCTGCAGACAGAGGGGTAGAATCAATACTAGTGAAGCGTATGGGAATCTTTAATGTCGAGAATTCAGTCATCAGAGGTCTGACAAAACTTAAACTAATCAAATTGGCAGCAGCACCCGAATCAATAAAAGCCTGACTGGACCAAGTGAAGTTCCAGAAGCCAATCCGACAAGGCACCAACAACTTAGGGAGTACCTGCGATCCTAGGCGATCCTCCAAAAATCGCCTAGGATCTGAAGTTTTCCGCCGGTTCGGACTGATGTTGTGGACACTTCTGAGGCAGGACTTCTGATTTCCGGCTTTCCCACAATTGAGGCAGAGATGATGAATCATCCGAAACCATCGCCATTGCTCGGGACTTAACTGGTCCACTTCCATAGGCTCGGCACCAGAAGTTGGCATGGGAGAAGTGGGAGCAGGTCTGCTGGATTCCCTAGCCTGACGGGCCTGACGTTCATCTTTTCTAGATCTCAGCCTCCTGTCAGCTTTAATTGCCAATTCCATCGCATCATTGAGTGTTACGGGAGCAAGATGAGAATGAGTAGATCCTTGAGTACAGAAGTATAACAGAACTTGTGTTGCTTATGTGATTAGACTGGCAGGGGGAAGCCCACCAGTCGGCAGTTAGGGCCGATTTTTATTTTTTGTGACTATCTGAAGTCCGATATCGGTAAAGTTGCACCTCATGTTAAAGGAAATAAACCTTACTTTGAACTTGAAGACCCGTTTTCAAGTTGCTTGAAATGAAGGCATGCCCCGTGGTACATAATCCCAGGCGATCCCCAGCTAATTCCCTCACAGGACGTACAGATGTCATAGAGTGGGGTCTCCCACTGAGGACATCCCTCTATGTCCCAGAATCCATTCTGGTGACCTTTTGCCATCTTATAATATTACCTTCCTCTTACAGTGGCTGCTGCTGGGAAAAATCAGTCTGGCCATAGCTTCCCCCAGTCGTTTGGCATGTTGGCACAACCTCTTTAAAGTGGTTAGTTGAGTTAATTATTTTTTACATTTCTGCTCCCCATGTATAAAAACAATGACAGCTCCTACAATTGTCTCTCCCAGTTCCTTGCAGCTCTAGCTCCGCAGCGCCATCCTCTGCCCTACATCACAGGCTGCTGCAGCCAATCACAGAGCTCAGCATTCAAACACTGAGGTCTGTTATTGGCTGCAGTAGCCTGTGACCTTCCGCATACATGCTGATTGCAGGATGTCAACACAGCGTCAGAGCGGAGATCAGAGCTGCGCCGCTGGACACGGTGAGCGGCCAGGAGAGGTGAGTAGAAGATCTTTAATTGTTTTTATATATGGGGAACACAAATTAAAAAAAAAAAATCTTGGACAACAAAAACTTTTAAAAAACTTTTGACTTGCCAAAGGTTTTGATTGGTGGGGTCCGGGTTCTAAGATCCCCGTCGATCACTAAAACAAATGGGCAAAAGCCATCAGCTGAGCACTGTGCCCATTCAGCTGTCATTGTGTGCGGTGCATGGACTCCATAGACTTTCTGTAGAGCCAATATACTACTCCGAGCAGTGGCAGAAACATCCTAATGAGCAAAGCGCTCAGATGAGGGGTTCTCATCGGAGTGGGGTTTTTCAGCTACACTGCTCAGTACTACTATACAATATCTCCCATGCTGCTGCAACTTCTTAGTAAGCTAGAGATAGGGGAACAGGATCTCCTCTGTGTGCGCAGTGGTATAGCAGCTAGTCTACACCCACCACCTCAGGGAAAACTGAGAATTAAAGATGAAGCCTGCAGATGGGAAGGCTGCTAAAAAAATAGCATTTACGAGTCATAAGGGCCAGTGATAGTTTTATTCTTCATGTACGCACATATACGACTGCTGATTCTGGAGGTCATCTGAACCAACAGCTACTCATTAGAGACAGCACCTTGCCCGTATGCCCGTCGGTCACTGAAGGGTCTGCACGGCGAAGCATTTTCTCGGCCAGTACAATTTTTGTCGGAAGAGGCGTAAAGTGAAGTGCAGAGCTGGGACCCGCTTCCCTGCAGCGCCATCCTGAGTAACGTGCCAACTCAATCATTATAACTTCTGTCCACATTAATGATCACAAGTTAAATCATCTCCCAATGTTCATATTAAACGTGTCCTCTGTAATTAATGTGGGACTTCTTTACATGTGCTCATGGCCCAGACTTCAATTCAAGGCTGTTAAAGGGGAACTATCGCACTTTCTTTTTAATAAGAGATTGCCCTTCCTGGGAGTCAGATTAATACGCCAGTCAAGGGGTTTTCTGGGCACAAAATGCAAATTCTGAAAATGATGAAATCTAGGAGTTACAGCTAAGTAGAGACAACCTGGAGCTTTTATCTCCCGCTGGACAGAGGAGGAAGCAGCAAATGCGGACAAGATGACAGAGGAAGTATTTGTCGGCGGAGGGTCATGTGACGTAGATAGAAAATGAAGAAAGTAGCTAGATCACGTAGAGTGAACCTATTACAGAACGACTTACTGTGATGATGGTCATTAGATTTTAACCCTTTCCAATCCAATTTGTATCCTGGCTTTCCTAGGGGGCTTACTCTTTTTCTGCCGTTATACAACGGCGCTATATGCTGGCTAAAGCCAGTACTGCATGAGGTGACTCGTTGGATAGGCTCTGACAGCAGAGAGGCTGGCAATATACAGTAAGAGAGCCCCGACGGACGTCTTCCAACATTGGAGCTGTGCAGCCTTAAAGGCTTTAAATCATAATGTCTTCAGAGGTCAGACAGTGGATTAGAAAGGGTTAAAATGTTATTCTGTGCCCGGAGTATCCCTTTAAATGTAATCCCACCCTGTTTTCTGCCGTGTCGGTAAGATAGGATCCCAAAAGTTTAAGTCAGAAGTAATGGCGGCCTTTCTTATGGATATTCCCCTAATAACATACTCAGGGTTGTGTTTTGTAATGACGCTTCTAGATGTGGCAGTAGTCACTGACTAAACCAATTTATGAACCTCAGACATAATAGTGCCAACTAGAAGGTTATAAAATAAAGACTTCTGAGGCAGAGCCAAATTTGCTAGCTGTTGTCCAGCAAGAGACGTGGGTGACTTTACCGGATCTTCTTGGATTGGGTTGACCAGTTCTCGGATATAAAGTTAGACGAACACTCGGGTCTCCTATGCATAATACATTTCTACCTCCTAGACCAATGAAGGAAATATTGTTGCAGTGTTAGAATAAGACAAGGGAACATGTCATTAGCTTTTAAGGAGCTAAAAGAACACCTTGATGTTATCTGAAGCTCCTACACCGAGAAGAGGTGTAGGATGAACAGGAGGAGAATGGCTTCTTTGTAGCACAGCCGAGGACTGAGACATGGCTGCTGCTTGAGCCCTATGCTCTTGAACAGCTACATCAATGAGCTCGCCGCAGCCCTGGGGTCCTCCGCTGTACCAGGTCTCACCTGCCACGACACCAAGGGAATGTCCTCCTGCATGCAGACGACCGCCTGCTACTGTCACCAACCAAGAAAGGACTCCAGGACTAAATGTAAATTCTGGAGAGGTTCAGCACCACATGGGCACTGCCCATCAGCCCAAAGAAGACCAACGCCATGGTGTACCGGAGGCGAAACACAAAATCAGCCCGGCATGCTGAACAACTGCCCACTTACAACAACTGATAGGTATACCTACCTGGGCCTACAAACCAATCAATCAGGAAGTCTCAGCCATAGAGATTCTACAAGAAAAGGCTTGCAAAACGTTGTTCAGTTGTGCTGAGGGCACACCGCTCATGGGCATGGGGCTGTGTCCGCGTCAAAGAGAAGAGCAGGTACCTCTTTAACAGGGATGCAGCCAGCCAATCTTCTCTCGGTGGGCCCCTTCCAGCAGAATTGAGGAACGGACTCCTTTGCCCCAAAACACAATTTTTCAAATAGAAGAAGTCAGATTTATCTGCTCTTCCAGTTTTGGTTGCAAGTTGAGCCGTTACCAGATTCTTTTCCCCACCACTGTTTACCTTAATAGGGGGACGTGTTGTTGTAATGATGTTATTTTTTCATATGCGCAATTGATATTGAGGCCTCATGGCTGGATTACACATCTCTGTTATACAGATCTATACTGCACTATCCATACAGGGCTGTGGGCCCATACCGTACCCCTGCAAGCATCTGATTACACATGTAGAAATCAGTGCCTGAGTTTTGCAGATTTTTGGTCCTAATTGAGATGATATCCAGTGTGTTCTGATTCTCCGATTCCTGATTTTGGCTATTCCAGACATTGTTGCATTCTCCGCTCCTGACCCAACCTCGTTATACTGATCACTTTCCTGTCTGCTGCCTGCTCCAACCACTGCCTGTTGTACCGGACTGAACCTATTCTATGTGACCTGACCCACAGCTTGTTCTGCTGCCTGTCCTATTGTCTGACTATGTATGTATTCACACCCTCAGGTACTGCACCTTGGTCTATAGTAGCATCATCTGCCACATTACTAGGACCACTTCCAACGCAACGGCCTGGGGACCACACAGCGAAGCCCAGATCCGAACTGGTGGGATTAAAGGGTGAAGACCTGGGTTCCTCAGATGTTGCGTCTAGATTTGGCTCTAAGCCTAACCAGTGTGCAGCACCGCGGCTCCACATTCGCTGATCCTGACAATATTTTCTTGGTTTCAACAGCAATTGTTTATGAGCAGCAATACAAGTGGGGAAATCCACTCTTCCTACACATTTCAGACCAACCACAAATAAAGACCGATCTGGTCTGAAACATGTAGGAAGTAGCCAAGGTCACCACTAGGGTTTCTGTTCATATACTTCACCCTTTGAGTAAAGAAGAAGCCCAAGAAGTATTGAGTGTGGGCTTCACTTTACACTATGTCATAGAGGGCATAAGTTGTAACAAGCTTCATGTCTGAATGGAGCCGAAAACAGCAAATCATTCAAAATCAGCACAAAAAGGGGAAATAAGTAGTAATAACAGTCGTAATAAGTCAATGTGACTCCATGGTTGTATGTTTAAGGGTTATTCAGTGGACTTTTGTAAAGTGTGGAGTTCCCCTTTAAGCCGTATTGCTGTCAGTTCACTTTACAGAAGTTGTATATAACTCTGTGTAGAACATCGAAGGCCTCACCTGACATTGCTGCTGCCTGGCATTCTTTCCATTTTACCCTAAAAGGCAAAAAACAAGGAAAAAGCGCTGGACAGCGAATTATAAAATAAAGCTCTACCTTCTGCGGAGAGCAGCAGCGCCCCACGAGCTCCCGATACACGGAAACATATATATTTACGGCCCACATAAACAACGCTTTGCTATAGTATCCACTGATAAAATGCAGGCTCCTATGGCCGGTCGGGGATAAAACCCACCGTTTGTGTTACTGGTGATATTTGCACATTTCTATCTGCTGTTTCGCCCACTGAAGGCTTCACTGTAAGGAATGTTTATGCAAAATGTACAAAAGCCTCATTTATCTTTGAATTTATCTAAAATCTCTATAAAAGGAGAAAAGAACAAATCCACAAAAGGGTTAATATCTTAATTTGCACAGATGACACATTATTACAACCAGAACAGAGAATGGATACGAACCATGGGAAGATTTAGGTTAAAGGGTATTCCGGACATTTAACCACTTGCAGTATTGATGGGCTATCCTCAGGTTGGGTCATCCGCAGTTAATTGGCGGGGGTCCGCTGCTTAGGACCCCCCCCCCCCCCCCCCGTGATAAGCTGATCGGAGACCCCACGCTCACTGCAGCAGGGCCGGACATTCGCATTGGGGTCGAAGCTGGAAGTGCAATAGAAGGTATAGCTGCCATTGATTTCATGGATCGAAGCCAGAAGTGTGAGAGAAGGACTTCCAGCTTCGACCCCGGAGTCAATTAAATCAGTGGGAGCCATACCGTCTATTGGGCTTCCAGCTCCGACCCCATTGTGAACAGAGTTGTCAACATCCATCCCGCTGTAAAGAGTGGGGGGGCTGAGATCAGCTGATCACCGGGGTCCGTGAGTCAGACCCCCAACGATCAACTATTGATGTCCTATCCTGGAGATAGGTCGTCAATAGCAAGTTCCCAAGAAAACACTTTAACGCACCGGTCCGTTCTAGTTTTCATAATGGTGTTAATTAATCAATACTGCAAGGGGTTAAATGCCCGGAATACCCCTTTAAGGGAAATCTCTCTATAATGAGACATATTAAAGAAGGCCATATCCGTACATTCTTAGATAGTCACCCCCTATGGCCACCTTCACACGGGCGAGAAAATCGTTCGAGACTTGTGCGTTGCGAGACACACAGATATGAACCCCATTCCTTTGAATTGGATCATACACATGAGCGATGTTTTCCCGCATGTCACTGCGATTCGCGAAACAAAGCCCGGCATGTTCTATCTGGCTGCGTGATCTCGCATTGCAGTGCCAGCCCTATTGAAAGCGGTGGGAGAACTCCGCCATCCTCCGCTGGGCTGGAGGATCCCTGAACCCGAGGCTGTGTTGGCATGAAAATGTCTCGCATCCTTGGGGAATTCACATGGTGGGGAGCGTGATATGGAGGCGGGATTCATGGCCCCGTATCGCGCTCGCCCCTGTGAAGTTAGGCTTACTATTGGAACAATAATTGACTACCCCTTGGATGTTTAAGGGAGCACTCCAGGCAAAAATGATGCCCTGTGTGATGCCTCTTAAAGGGCCGGAAGGGGTGGAGCATGACAGGAATTCTTGCTTTCACGCTTCACCTCCATAGGCCCTGAGCAGGCCTATGGAGGTGGGCCTATGATAACAGTATCAGATGAGAACACTTGCCTGCAGTGTTCTTTTAAAGGGGTTGTGCCAAAATTAAACATTATCCACTTATCTACAGGATAGGGGATAACCTTCTGATCATTGGCGTCCAACCGCTGGGACCTCCATGAAAACAGGGTTCAGAGTGTCCCCAACTGAATGGAGGGACGGTCAAGCGTACTTGTTGCTGCTCCATTCATTTCAATGGAACTGCCGGAGATAACCGAGTTCGGACTGTCAGTACTTGGCTATTTCTGGTAGTCCCAATTAAATAAGTCAGCAGTGTGCCCACTGCTCCTCCATTCACACAACAGGACCTCTATTTGGGGTCCCCAGTGGTTGGACCCACAACGATCATAGTTATCCCCTATCCTTGCTCAATGCTCTCCTGTGTATATAGTGGGCTGCGTACGGCAGTCTGTAGTCTGCCGATGTGTAGTAAACCGTGTATTCTGGTGGTGAAGTAGCAGGGAACTTACTAGTCCGAAGCAGCCTTTCTACTCAGTCTTCACCTGGATGTGGTGGCTGGAGGACATCTCACCCGGTGGAATGGGGGTCAGGGAACCCCATTATTTCCCAATTAAATAGCAACTTCACTTTTTAAAAACTTTTGACATTTCAGAGCGAAACCTCAAAAGTTGATCAGTGAGGTCGGGGGGCGACCGCTGTAGCCCTTCTGTCATCATTGCTCATCGGCTGCTGTCCATAAAATGTCTATTGAAGTCTATGCTCCGTCATCAGACGCCAAGAGGAGCTGACAGGCAATGACGACAACCAAAGGGGCACAGCGCTCGGTTAGGCAATGATGACAACTGAAGGGGCACAGCGCTCGGGTGAGTGTGTTAGCTCCTTAATTTGAGCGTTCATCACTCGGACTCCCCTCAATGTAAACTTTTGACATGTTGCTCTGACATGTCAAAAGTTTTTGAAAAGTGCAGTTACTCCTTGAAGGGGTCCTTCCACTTCTAGCTGTTTTCAGACAGCTCTGTACATTGTGCAGTGGCCCTTGTTGGTACTGCAGGCTGAGGATTCAACCTGCAGTACCAACCTGGGCCACTGTGCAAATTACGGAGCTGTCTGAAGACAGATAGAAATGGGAGAATCCCTTTCAAGCAACTGTCCAGGATTAGAAAAACAGAGCTACTCCCATCCATGAGCTGTGCTGGTATTGTATCCTACTGTGTGTCCCCAAAAATAAGACACTGTCTCATATTAATTTTTGCCCCATAAGAGGAAGTGTCTTATTTTCGTGGAGGGCTTATACTCACCTGGTCCGTGGCCTTGATGAGCGAATCACAGCCATTCAGTGATGTCATTCACTGAGTGGCTGTGAATGATTGAGAGCCGGCTGTGATTGGCTGGCGCTCGGTCCAATCACAGCGTTTGCTTTGCTGGAGGCAGGGTATTCAAAGCCCCGTCACCAGAAAGAAGAGGAGCTGTCAGAGCAGAGGACACTGCAGCTTGCCGCAGCGCCGCTGGAGACCATCGCGAGGCATCGGGGCCCCCGCAGACCAGGTGAGTATTGATTTTTTTTTTTTTAATGCAGGTTACATAGGGCTTATTTGTCAAGCCTCCCCTAAAAACCCGGAGTAGGGATTATTATCGGGGAAACACGGTAGGTCAATTTAAGTGAATGAGGCTGAGCTGCAATGCGAAACAGAGCCCTAGCTGTAAAGAGCCCTATGGTAGCCATTGGAGGTAGACATCTGATTAGCTCAGAGCATGCAGAAGCGGGAAGAGCCCGCCCACTTAGCAAATTCAAATACCTGATGTCTGCCCCCAGTGGCCATCAGCAGTGTACAGGTGCTGTTTATGTTAACCTGTCCTCTGCTACAAATCTAGCACAGTTTAACTTGACAGTGTGACAAGTTATCTATCTTACGCCACATAAAAAGTGATTGAAAGTTCAAATAAACTTAATGTGTTAAGAGTCCCTTTAAACTACATCCGTCCGTACTGATAACAGACCAGCTGGATGTATTGTGTAAGGCTGCAATTACACGAGCATTAGTTGTAACCGCTAGTGCTCACATTTTCCCGCCAATTGCCGGGTTGCATCTGCAAATGTAGCCTGGTATTTAGTGCTAATACAAGACCAGTAAAGGGGTTGTCCAATTGTAAAGTATTAACTATAGGACATCAATTGTAGATTTGGGGGGGGGGGGGGGGCATTGCCCAGGATTCACACAGATCAGCCGTTTGCCAGGCCAATGCACTTTTTCACCAAGTTGATTACCACAAGAAGCAGACATCCCCGTTCCAACTGCAGTGGCCAAGCTTGTTACTACAGGCACTGAACTGAATAGTAACTTAGCATGTAATACCAATCCCAGCCACTGCAGTGAGAACGGAGCTGCTTCCTGCAGAAATCAGCTCAGTACACAAGCACACTGCCCAGCAAAGAGGTGATCAGCAGGAGTCCCAGGTGGCGGATCCCTGCCAATCTGCTATTAATGTCCTACACAGAGGATAGGTGAGCAATAGTTTACAACTGAGCACCCCCTCTAACAGCGCTCATGTTATAGAAACCTAAGGGCACTATTACATAAGCGCTGCTAATGCTCTGGTAATAGTGCTAACTGCCAGGCTGCATCTGTGCTTGCAAATTCAGCCTGGCAATTGTCGGGATTGGCGTTCATGTAAGGGCACTATTGGGGACGTTTTACATGGAACGGAATAGTCCACAAAGCTTCCTGTGGAATCGAAAATGGCTTAAAACCCGCCTGCAATTCCCCATCAAAATCCACATTTAGAACTTCAGCTTTTGGCGTGGAATTCCGCAGCGGCAGATTTGCTGCGTCCTGCAATATAATTGCATCCCCTTACCCGAGCGCTAGCCGCTAACACTTCCATTTCCTGACAATTCCCGGCAGGAGCAGCCCGGCAATTAGCGCCATTACCTTCCTGTTAACGATGGCCGTGCACTCAGGTTGCTATTAGATGAGCGCCGTTAACGTTCCTGCAATAGCGCTAATTGCCAGGCTGCATTTGCAGCTGCAGCCCAGCATTTGTCAGGCACATGTGAGCGCTAGTAGCCGCCACCAGCGCTCCGGTAATGGCCCCCTAAGGGTTTGCTGTCGCTGAGCCATTCTCTAATATCTGGAAGATGGCTGCAAACCAGAAATTCACTTTAATTTGCAAAAAAAAAACTCCTTCTAGAGAAGAATTGGTTTTGCCGACGTGGCGATGTGTTTCCTCTTTCTTCTAATTTGATAATTAGTTACAGAATATTAACAGCAAGTTCCTATTAGTGAGTTGTAAACCCCACCACACACAAGTGGCGGGCGGCGAGCACAGAGAGCAGCCGCTCGCAGGAGCCAATGTGTTTGCTGGGAGAAGCCTGGGATGAATAAACAAGCCTTAGATGACAGTTGGGAGCTTCTGCTCGGCGCTCGCCCCGCTGCAAATATTTTACCTTATTAGGAGGAACTATATTATATTTTACGGAAAGGCTGCTCTTTAAACCTGCGTTTTTCCCCTTCTTGGTCTGGTTTCTCTTCAGGTTAAAATCAATATAGTTGTGTGTTGATTCTTGGTGTCAGAGAGTTTGGAGAGGGGTTCCTGAGAACCGATGCCGTTCTACTGCTAGCGCTCCGGTCACCGGCTGCAGCTGAAGCAGACTGGAAGCCGGCGGGGAGTCATAATATACTGATTTGTTCCTGCTGCGGTTTTACGTCAGAGCTCCGTTTTTCTGATACAAAGTTCCAAATCCCCTGCATAGACAGCGAACTGGAGGATAAACTCTTAGCCCCCGGCGGCTGCTATTCAAGGACAGTGTGGGGCGATTATTGAAATAATCCAGTCAGATGTGACCGACCCGGTTGTAAAAAATAATTGTGGATCGAGACTCCTGCATCCAACTTCCATTAAAGGTAATGGAAGTAAATATTGGGTTCTCTCATGTGCCCCCCAAATGTTCTTTGAACAACACTGGAGGAGGAGGGGGTGCTGCCGCTGGCCCAATGGTTAGCACTACCCTGTTTCCCAAAATATAAGACCCTGTCTTATTAATTTTTCATCCCAAAAAAGGTACAGGGTCTTATTTTTGGGGGAGGTCTTATTATACTTACCTAGCAGGCTCGATCTAGGTTCCTCTCCACATTTCCGACGTGCTTTCTCTAGTCGTTGGACGCTCATACATCACTTTATGGTTAGTAGATTCATAAATCCCGCCTCTAGGAAGCCCTGGCTGTGATTGGTTCTTCGACTGCTGCTCAGCCAATCAACAGCCATCACATTGGTTCATCCAGCGATGCATTGATTGGCTGAGCAGCAGTCGAAGAACCAATCACAGCTATCGCTTGGTGGAGGCGGGAATTATGAATCCCGTAACCAGGAAGTGATGTTGTATGTGCGGCTGAGGACTGCGGCAACCGCGCTGAACCTCTGGACAGCAGCGGGAGGGACCTGGACTGAGCCTACTAGGTAATGTATTCTTTTTTTTTTAATGTAGAGTGACTAGGGTTTATTTTTGGGGGTAGGTCTTATTTTCGGGGGAAACAGAAGTACTGTTTGTTGTGATCGGACCAATTTCTGCAAAATTGGATTGCATCATCCCGTTCCAATTTTTAGGAAAAATTGCCCAAAAATATAATCCGTTTGGGGAAGAAAGGGCAGATGTGTTAGCTTAGCACTGCTGCCTTGCATTGCTGGAGTTTTAGGTTTGAATGGGCAGCAGTGCTAAATCCAATTTAGCAAAAAATTTGCCCGATTTTATCACCTGGCCGATCATGAAGAGCAACAAAATTCAAAGAGTCTTATTGCATACAGTTTTATGATGGAGTTTAATGTATAAGCAGTATGCAGTAAAGCTCCCCCTAGAGGTGGCCGCAGGAAGATAGAATTCTATTTCGAACACAGACACTTGTATCTAGATTTAAATTGTTGTCACCACTTTAAGGCGAACCAAACAAGAATTAGGATAATAACATATAGAAAAAAAAGACGCTCCTGATGTGTAAACCAGCTGGCAATTCAGAAGAGTGCAAAAGCAGTGATGCCACCTGAAAAAGCTGTGACACATGTGGAACTCGGAGCTCGGATCAGCGCACACCAGGGAGGGAAGTATGAGGCTGGTTTCCCACGGAACAGAGATCTCACGAAAAAATGTCGGGATCACACGGAAATTCTGCGAGATTTCCGCAGCGGAAAAACGGCTTCAAAACACAAGCCATTTGGCGTGGGTTTAAAGTGGCTTTTCAGCTTGTATACCGCTGAGGAAGAGGTTCATATACCTCGAAACACACATATTGACATTTTTCAAGCCACCGATAAACAATCAGCGCCTGAAGAGTCTATCGGGTGACATTTCCATTCCAACAATTGTAATACATATGGCACCAATTTTTAACAGAATGTAGCGGCTTATGGACAGTAAAGGTGTAATGCTCTCAGCACCTACAGTGCTCTATGCTGGGAGTTGTAGTTCTGCAGCAATTGGAAAGTAACAGTTTGGAGATCACTGACCAAACAGAAGCAGCCAAACATATAAAAGCTGAAATGATGAACAAGACTTTCCATGCTGGATGTTTCATTAATCGCCGCCGTTCCAGCGAGGAGGACGCTTTGATACATTCGCCCTTATTCTGCACATAGAATGTGTTTTGCCTCATATTGGACATTTGTAGGGAGACGTTCTGAAATGTGTCGTGAGTCACAGCGGAGAGCATTCCTGCGATCCATCTGCCTTATAAGTCCGCTCCACACAGAACTGACAGCTTTTAATAACAACAGTTTTTATCTATTCATTTTTATTCTTAAATTAGAGCTTTTTTGGCTTTCCCGAGGGATCTTGTCCTTGAAGAGAAGGATTTATACCTCCAGTCCTTGGCGCTCCTCTCTATCTCAAAGTACAGTTCTAATACAAGACCGACTATTTATGGATGAGGGGAAAGAATAATCACCTCGGGGCGCTTTTAGACGAGCCGATTTAACGTTCCAACGCGCGAATGACGCCAGAGTTCGGTCATGCAGAGACGGTCAGATACATCGTTGGCGCGTTCAAACAAGAAGGCGTTCAGTCTTTTACATTCACTGTATAAGAACGACTGAATGATTAACTGAACGGTAAGCAAACGCACCAACGACGGTTTTTATGCCGGCATACAATAAACGACGAGCAAAAAGTGAATTATCATTCGTCGTTCTGTTGTCAGCGCGCATTCAGATTGAACGATAATCATTACATCTAAAAACACCTTAAAGGGGTTTTCCAGGTAATAAAATAAATCTTGTTATTTGACAATGCTATTGGATATCCTTGAGCCGGCTACCTGAACCAGGCGGGGATTGAACTCACAACCTTCAGGTCATGAGTGAGAGCTTAGGACTGCATTTCTGCAGCCTTAACACTCTGCACCACACAAGGCTCTATTGATGTAAGTATTCATGACCCATCATCAGGATAGGTCATCAATAGTTGAGCAGCTAGGGTCCATCGCTCGGGACCCGACCGATCAGCTGAGCGGGCGCATGTTGTCAGCACCACAAATACACAGAGGTTGGAGAGGAAGACTACGCACTGATTTCTATGTAGTGGCCGATGCTGCAGGCACGGCTTGCGTTGATTTCAATGAGAGCCATGTCTGCAGTTACAAGTGCCGGCCACTACACAGAGGTCGGCGCTGAGGCTTCCGCTGCTCCGCTCTTACCTCTGTGTGTTTGCTGCACTGACAGCATGCGGCAGCTCAGCTGATTAGTCATAGTCCCGAGCGATGAGCTATCCTGATGATAGGTCATTAATAGTATTTTACTCAAAAACCCCTTTAATTCTGTTGTTTTCAGGCAATGTCATTGATACAACTTAACTATGTTTTTAGAAGGCGGTGGACGCGACTGTTTATTGGTTCCTCTCTCTATCGCATAGGCACAACCTGCGGCCACAATGGGAAATGCAGTCCAAATGTAGCTTCTGTTCCGTAAGTGGAGGGAACGCGGTCACATTGCATCTACTGCACATACAGGTATCTGAGTTTAGCGTGACGTAACGCGCCGTCATAGCGTTCTGTGCCACGATTTACACTTTTAATTGCTTTACAACAGCTTTGTGTTAAATAGAACAGCTTTTTAATAGCTCACGGTAATTTGTCACAGAAAGTTCTGACAATCAAGTTAAACTTTGCTGCATCTGTAGCCTCGCTGCTGCAATGTAGTCAGGGGAGAATTATTAGGAGAGCGAGAGGGGCGACCCAGCACCCAGCCCCCCCTCATATTCCAAGCAGTTGGACAGGATGAGAAAGATGTCAAGTCGGCCACCAATCTAAGAGGTTTAATATATGACAGAAAAAAGGATTATGCAACTCATTTATTTATTACTGTGACCTGGCTACATGCAACCGGAGCGGTCACACAGGGCGAAGGCCATGCCGCAATGTCTTGTGTGGGGCTACATGAATCCTCCTGGCTCGCTCTCATCTCTGTTGTGAGCTTGGTTCTGGTGTTGTAATTTATGTACTGAGCTTGGTTCTGGTGTTGTAATTTATGTACTGAGCTTGATTCTGTTGCTGTAATTTCAAAACTTAGTACATGCTGTAATTTATGAGCTTGGTTTGTGCTGTAATTTATGTTATGGGCTTAGGTCTGATGCTGTAATTATTATGAGCTTGGTTCTGGTGCTGTAATTTCTAAACTTGGTACAAGCTGTAATTTATGTTATGAGCTTGCGGTTGGTGCTGTAATTTCTGAGCTTGGTTCTGTTGCTGTAATTTTTAACCTTTTACATGCTGTAATTTATGCTATGAGCTTGCTTCTGGTGCTGTAATTTCTAAACTTGGTGCACATTGTAATTTATGTTATGGGCTTGGTTCTGGTGCTGTAATTTATGTTAGGGGCTTGGGTCGGGTGCTGTAATTTTTAAACTTGGTACACGCTGTAATTTATGTTATGGGCTTAGTTCTGGTGCTGTTATTTATGCTATGGGCTTGGTTCTGGTGCTGTAATTGTTATGAGCTTGTTTCTGCTGTTGTAATTTATGTAATTCCTGAGCTTGGTTCATGCTGGGCTTAGTTCTGGTACTATAATTGCTATGAGCTTGGTGCCATGTACCTAAGGCCGGCACTGCCTATTACTAAGAGTCAGCGTTCCACTGTCCTGTCCCCACTAATCTCTAGAAGTTGAATGGTCAACATGCATGTTTATTGCTGTAAATGGGAGAGAAGTGGCTGCCAGACAAGAAGTAGCACTTATCTCTCACAGGATTGTCTGCACTGAAATCCAACACGCCGGACCCCCCCCCCCTCCACCCCAACAGCAGACTTGGGTCGGGCCGCCCTCACAGATTGTCATCGGATTCTGCTCATCTACTTTTCTCTACAGTTCCAAAAAGTGTTAAAGGGCCCCTGTGGGTGTTTTATGCTGAGGGCAGCGCCCAGTAGTGACACCGATTCTCGTGGTCAGTCACTTATGGGTGATGTTTTTGGCAGGTTCCGAGCACTGAAACAGCTACACCCGGTAAGAGTGGAGTCCGGCTTATTCATGAGGCGCTGCTAACCCCGCCCACTTGTCATAAGTGACATTTTCTCGGTATGCAATTTGAGGTTGAATTCACATGGTCGAGTATCGTGCAGAATGATATATAGTCATATATCGCGCATGAAGAGGACCAATTGATTTCAATGATGTTATCCAGATGAGCGACGGCATGCGTTCCACCGCAATGTGTGCGCACCGCTCTGAGCAATCAGGCGGACGTGCGGTGACTGCTTCTTGACATCACCACGCACACACCTGACCGCTCAAAGAGGCGCACACACATTGCGCTAGAACACAGAAGGTGGAGCTGGAGACGTCACTGAGGGGTTAATTTGCATTAAAACCAGAAACAGTGCCAATATTTTCTAGTATTGCAGCCGAGTCACATTTCCTTGAATGGAACTAAGCTGCAATACCACATACAGCCAAATGGACAAGGGTGGCGCTGTTTCTGGAAAAAAGTTCTGAACCTTCCTATGTTGCCACCATCAGATATTGCGCAGGTGGAGATACACTAAATCTGCTTCTGAGCTTTCGGACACCTTTACACTGAGCAACAATTGTTCAAACCTGAAGGACTGACACCAGACGTCGCTTGATCAACCAGCAACTATCTTTTTTAGGTGAGCTGAAGCAAAACGACTAGTCAGCAATTTATTGTTCTTCACCCCGTCGGTGTCTGTATTTACATAGGACTTTCCTTTGCACTCGCTCTGATTATTTGGACAGAAGTCGCCCCGTGTAAAGTCACCCCAACACTCGCCGTCCCCCGTGCCAAAGCAGAAGCTTCCCCCGAGCTCCGACACATGGCCGATCGCCAGCCATTTATATAATGTCATCTGAGCTCGCACAATGCATTGCACTCCGGCACATTTCCAGTTGTGGCTTTGGATGTGGAGGCGACGACAGGGTCCAACTCAAGATCAGTACAAGGGAGTCAACCGTGGAGTCTTCCAGGGTGCAGCTTCCCTCTATGGAGATGCCAGCGGTACGCAGCCACCTATCTGTGCACTTTATTGTTTCTCGATGTGAGTCACAATCTTCTCTGCTACTTGAGAAGACGTCTCAATGATAGAGGAGGAAGGGCGAGCTGGAGCGCAAGTGCAAAACCCATTAGCACCTTCAATAGAAAAACAAAATCTTGAAGACATCTCTTCTGCATAAATTACACCCAAGGAATAAAACACTTGAAGACCCGGCTTAAATAGTCTAACTCATCTTTATTACAATTATGTACAATTATATTTTTACTGGAAATCTATACATTAGCACACTAATGAGCACAGTTGGCTGATGAAATTAAGGATGTGCGGCGTTGCATTCATGCAATGAATAAGGATTTTCGTTTTTCCTGTCCCAGACATAATAAAATTGAGCAGCTAAACCCCGTATGTTCTGTTCTGTTGTCCTTTTACAAGGAGTATTCATGAAAGCACAAAGAGTGGAAGCAAAAAACTTCTATCCACAGAAATAAAAGCAAATCTATATGTTCTAGATGTCATTATTGTTCTGATGCCGGCTTTGATTATTCTTTGTTTTGGGGATGAGACTGAAAATATGAGAACAAAGCAAAAAAGATGACAAAAAACAGCTCAAAAGGATGCGAAACATTCACAATCCAACGGTTCTGGGATTTCTGCTGTCAATGAAGAGATGATATACAGTGGCAAACTAAGAAAAAAGTTTTGACGATGATGGAGAAAAAAATATAAACTGAAAAAGGGGCAAATTTAAGGAAAGGAGAGGTATGACCATGGAAGGTAAGATGAGGAAGAGAAAGGGTGAGAAGGTAAAGAGAAGAATGAAAGATAAGGTATGCAAAGGAATTAGTGAGATGGTAAGGGGAAGAAAGGATAAAAAGGTAAGGAGGAGAATAAGTAGGAAGGTAAGAAGGGTATTGGGTGAAACAGTAACAGACAGGGTGAGATGGTAAGATGAAGAATGTGTGGGAAAGTAGCAAGAATAGATAGGAAGACTAAATAATAATGGAAGAGATGAAAGGACAAGGTGGTGAGAAGAAGAAAGGACAAGGTGGTGAGAAGAAGAAAGGACAAGGTGGTGAGAAGAAGAAAGGACAAGGTGGTGAGAAGAAGAAAGGACAAGGTGGTGAGAAGAAGAAAGGACAAGGTGGTGAGAAGAAGAAAGGACAAGGTGGTGAGAAGAAAAAAGGACAAGGTGGTGAGAAGAAAAAAGGACAAGGTGGTGAGAAGAAAAAAGGACAAGGTGGTGAGAAGAAGGAAGGACAAGGTGGTGAGAAGAAGGAAGGACAAGGTGGTGAGAAGAAGGAAGGACAAGGTGGTGAGAAGAAGAAAGGACAAGGTTGGGAGAAGAAGAAAGGACAAGGTGGTGAGAAGAAGAAAGAACAAGGTGGTGAGAAGAAGAAAGAACAAGGTGGTGAGAAGAAGAAAGAACAAGGTGGTGAGAAGAAGAAAGAACAAGGTGGTGAGAAGAAGAAAGAACAAGGTGGTGAGAAGAAGAAAGAACAAGGTAGTGAGAAGAAGAAAGAACAAGTGGGTCAGAAGAAGAAAGGACAAGAAGGTGAGAAGAAGGACAGATGAGAAGTTAAGAAGAAGAATGCATGAAAATTAAGAGCACATAAGGTGGTGGATGAGAAAAACAGACAAGAAGGTAAGAAGAAGCACGGACAAGAAATAGCACAGATGGGAAGGTAAGATGATGCAAGGACGAGAAGCTCAGAAGAGGAAAGGTTGAGAAGGTGAGACAAAGAATGGACAAGAAAGTAGGAAGAACAGATGAAAAGGTAAGAGAAGTATGGACAAGGAGGTAAGGGAAAGCCTGGATGAGAAGATAAGAAGAAGCATGAATGAAAGGGCGAGATAGAGCATGGATGAGTAGGTAAGAAGAAGAACGTGTGAGAATCAATAACAGATAAGATGGTATAAATTAAGAAAAGGAAAGAGAGTGAAGTCTGTGAAGTCGTAGGTTGGTTTGAGTGCATGACGCTAGCACGAAGCATTACAATTAGAAGTAAGGATGAGATTTGGAAGATTGCGATAGGATAAGAACGATCAGATCTGGAATCAGCAGAGGAGATGATGAAATGTGTAAGAGTTCCTCTCAATGGCTGATCTGCTGCAGTACAGGGAATCGCTAACTACAAGTATTTAAAGCCTCTGAATGTCTGGCAGTGAGGAGTGAGCCGTCTGGCATACCTCCAGCCTGGTTGTAGAACTGATTTACAACCAATACTGAGCAATAACGTGCGAATAAGACAGTAAGACGTGAATGATTAAGGTAACAAAATGACTGAAGATTACAGCCATGGTCAGAGTGAGAAGATATAAAACCTGTGATAATATGACATTAAATGGGAAAGTATGTTTTCTGTATATCTCCATTTGCCAACGAGACTGGGAACTTTAACACGTGTAGCACTCACACGACAAGTGTCTGGAGTCCGTGTCACACGCATGCATGCACGCTTCAGAGTGCGCCCAACAGTGATTACATGTTGTGTGCAAATCAAGAGGTGATTTGACATTAATTCAAAGGAACATTTCTATGTTTCATCTCTATTTTGGGAAGAGAGGATGTCTTTCTCGTAAACTGAGGATATAAGTTGCATCCTGCCGTCCATTGTCACATTTCCTTGCATGCCAACTGATTGCTGACAAGTGCGCCGGCTGTGGAGGGTTGTGAAAGTGAGCAGCGCTCCGGCTGGTTAGTTACGCATATGCAGAAATGACTTTTGCCGACACAATTATTGTATAGCTGTATGAACAAAGACATAGCAGGGCACTAAAAAAAAAAACTGGTCTGCAAGATCCTTCTTCTTCGCATATAGAACTGTACCACAGAAGATCACACAGTTTCCTGGTGATGGGTGTATAAGAGGGACTGACCCCCAAATAGACTGGGAGGGGGACAGCTAGGAGTAATACTTAGTACCTCAATCGTTTACCATCAGTCCATCTCGTTGCTGGCTCCCTCAGGTCGACGCAACTTTTCCACCGGCTCATTGATCTGTCCATCCCCTCCTCTTCGGTCTTCAGTCTGGACCCCGATGCAATCTTCTTCATCAACTTGTCCAACGTCTTCCTCCTCTTCTTCGTCTTCATCCCCTTCCTCTTCGCCCTGAACTTCCATGCGCACCTGACTCTGCACATCAATCTCAGGATCTTCTTCTCGAGTGGTGGGCAAGTGATGGGAGTTGACCTTGGAGCCTTCGGGGCTGTGATTCTCCTTCACGGGAGAAGAAGAACCAGACTCGTTACTAACCGGAGATATGTCGCTGCTGCTGTTGTGGTTTAACGTTGTCTGATTGGGTAAAGATGGCGCTCTCACTGGGATTTGCCAAGCAGGAACTTTAGGTGCAGAAGGAGATGGAGGGAACTGCCGCCTAGTAATGGAAAGAACAAACACATACACAATGAGTCACAAAACCACCCAGAGCAGGGCAAGAGGTGAAGTACACATAAATTTGGCAGGAAAGCTCTGAAGCCAAGCAGGGGTCAAAAGGGCAGCTCAGTGCTAATGGTTAAAATCCCATGCAATTTATATGGTGTTTCCATATTTTTGTCCACCCCCTGTATAGTCTGTGTTAACTCAGAATAAGGCAAAACAAGACTTAAAAGGAAAAATGTACTAAGCCCCGCATTTCCGACAGCGGGCTTATCATCATTTTCCCTGAGGCACCTAATACATGAGTGCCTTCTCCAGGTCCCACTTGCTGTACATTTCAGGTGTAAGTTACACATAAATCTGCCCCTCCTGACAAGCGTTACCTACTTTTTGTAAAAGTGTCGTGGGTGGCATAAAAAAAAGTTACAAATGTTTGCGTAAGTGGGGCTTGTGCAAAAATGTGCAACTTTTTAATGCCATAATTCTGTAAATGTCACCCAGAGTGTGTCCATATAAAGAGACAAAAGCCTGGAGAACTGACAGACTTATAGGTCACCTGACCTTCCCATGAAGGAGAGGCAGGCTTCAAGATTATTTATGATCCTTAAAGGGGTATTCCCAGAGAGACCCCAACCGATCCCGAAAATGGAGGTTCCCATATCCTCCTCACTGCAGGATTACTGCCCTCCCCCCCTTCCTTTCACCCACCCACTGTGAGGGGGAGACTGAATGAAGTGGGAGTCGCATAAACACGTGCCGCTCAAATAGTCTTCAATGGGACTGCCGGAGATAGCCGAGGGCTTGTACTCATCTATTTCCATCACTGCCATTGATATGAATGGAGTGGCGCCGTGCATGTGTGACCCCCGCTTGATTCAATCTCCAGGTCACTGCAGCAAACCCGCAGTGCTGAGAAGAATTGGACACGGGACCCCCATTCTCAGAATTGGTGGGGGGGTTTCAGAGGAGGGAAACAGCTTAGCATGGCCACCTTATGCCTTTTCCGTAACTGCCATAGAAGTCAATTGGCATAGCTCGCCGTGTCACACTGTTTCCAGGACTTCCACTGACTTCTATGAGAATTATGGGATCAGTGTAGCGAAGCCCACTTGGCTGTTTCCATAATTCCCACCACCTCAGACAGCTGGGCAAGAGAAATGGGGGCTAAAACTAGAGACAGGTGCAAGTCCCAGAGGTGGGATCCACAGCTATCTGACTTTTATGGGATTTCCGCAGGATATGCCAGAAAAGTCTGAGATGGGTAGACCCTATAGGAAACAGAGGTGGATAAGAATGTTAAAAAGTGGATATACAGGCTGATCATAATTAAAATATCCCTATTCAGAGATGTCTACAGAGACATCTACCGGGCGTACTTAAACCCAACCTGGTGATAATTCTATCCAGGACATGTGGAAGTGATCCATGTGAAAAAAAAGTTACAAATTTTACCACCGGAAACAAGATTTTCAGCACTGTTGACTGTCACCAGGGACCCCCGCCAATCAGCGGCTCTCTGGGCCGATTCCCTTGGGCACTGTACGGATTCCTGCAGGAAGCTATAGCTCCATTCTCACTGCAGTGTCCAGGCTTGGTAATGCAGGCCATGGTCCCAATGAAATGAATGTCAACTTTGTGTGTAATAGCAAGCCTGGCCACTGCAGTGAGAATGGAGCTGTCTGCTTCCCGCAGAAATCGGCTCAATGCACAAGCGCGTAGGCCTAGAGGGCAGCTGAGTGGCTGGGGTCCAGGGCATCAGACTCCCGCTGATCTACTATTGATGACTTATGTTGAAGAAAGGCCATTAATAGTTTACAACTGGCCAAACCCTTTAATTATAATCATCCTGTATTTACAGTGTATTCATAAAGTCTGTAGAAGTAGCATTTGCAGTCGGACCCAGATTCCTGGGGGGGCCCGATTTGTCAGTGATCTGTTAGTCCATCTTGTCTACTAAGACGGATTTTAGCAGCATCAGAGGGAACAGATTAGGGGGAGGAGAAATGGAGCATTTTATTCTGATAATATATCACAAAGTTTCTAATAATCACTTGTACTATTTATAGACTTTGTACGTTTTACACAAAGCTTGTTGGGAACTCAGCGACCATTTATGCTCACATCTCATACAAAGTTAAAGGGGTTGTCCCGTGCCGAAATGGTTTTTTTTTTTTTCAATAGCCCCCCGGTTCGGCGCGAGACAAACCCGATGCAGGGGTTTAAAAAAAAAACAAAACGGATAGTACTTACCCGAATCCCCGCGCTCCGGTGACATCTTACTTACCTTGCGAAGATGGCCGCTGGGATCTTCACCCACGGTGGACCGCAGGTCTTCTCCCATGGTGCACCGTGGGCTCTGTGCGTTCCATTGCCGATTCCAGCCTCCTGATTGGCTGGAATCGACACATGTGACGGGGCGGAGCTACGAGGAGCAGCTCTCCGGCACGAGCGGCCCCATTCAGAAGGGAGAAGACCGGACTGCGCAAGCGCGTCTAATTGGGCGATTAGACGCTGAAATTAGACGGCACCATGGAGACGGGGACGCCAGCAACGGAACAGGTAAGTGAATAACTTCTGTATGGCTCATAATTAATGCACAATGTACATTACAAAGTGCATTAATATGGCCATACAGAAGTGTATACCCCAACTTGCTTTCGCGGGACAACCCCTTTAAGGATACAATTAAAGGAGATGTCAAGTATTATACAAATAAAGCTTAACTTAACTGATCCCCTTAACATTATGACCCTGGAACAAAATATTATACACACCAGTGAGGCCAGATATCGCCTTCCCATTCTGCACTGGAATATACATTATTAAAGGGCCACTCCGATGATTTTTTTTCATTCTTTATGTAACAAGCCACCAGTATATATAATTTGGATCGTATTACCATGCTTAGCTATTCCTTTCTATCAGGTGGGTCATGTGATCTCATTGTGACCACCTGAGTATTACTTGGCTTCAAGTTGTCTCAAGAAGTTAGTTTTTTAGTCAGTATAATCCCTGTGTGATGATATTACACGGACTCTACTACAGAAACGCTTTAGACACAATTACTACTGATGCCTAGAGGCTCCTGTCACACAGCTATCATAAAAGGAGATCACAGTACATCCTCCTAACGCTATAATTATGGTTTGCAGTTTATTTAGGTGAGCATAGTATACAGAAAGTAATGGCAGTGTCCTCCCAGCAGACAGAGATGGTACTGGCTCTAGCTGATGCCTAATGGGAGTGTTAGCAGAGCATAGAGAAAGTGAGCAGGAGGAAATCTCAGCATGAAGATGGTGCCTGCCAGAAGGCTGCACTGCATGAAAGCGACTGCAATATACATAGGAGACTGCGGCAAGGAGAGATGGAAAAATGTGTTTTTGCTGGAGTGGCCCTTTAAAAAAAGGCTTCTATTTTTTCCCTTAAAGGATGCATACCTGTTTAGAAGCAGCCCCTTCAAGGAGTAGATTTCAGTCTTAAGTTCCTGGATGCTCTGAGATTCCAGAATTGTGTTAGTGGAGTTGGTTGCCTAGAATAAAGAGACAAGAAACACTGTGCTATAAAATAAAGTACCCTACAATTGTAAAATAGCGTAAGACATAGACGCTGGGCGTACCGCAGCTCGGGGACGGTGCAGACCTGGGAAGAGGAAATTAAGACACCAAGGTGCCGTCTGGCTGATTGCTTCCCCTGACAGCTAAGGGTCCATTAACTCTCAGTGCATAAGGCTAAAGCTATAAAGGGACGGCAGAAAACAGTAAATGTTACCAGGCATTCTGTGTTTTCATTGCCGTAAATAACCGAGCGACACGAGATCTGGGTGTAGCAGAGCCGGCAGATTAGCCGCTGCTGGAAAGAAGCACCTCTGACCCGTCGGCATTACGGCTGCAGACTCCACATCAGTTACATTGTATCTACATTCCTACTGCGATTGTAACAATTTATTGCTTATTTATTGTCGTCGTACAAATATTGTTGCCATTCTCTTGAACTAGTAGAAAGGCTGAGAGCGGCTATACTGATGTGGGATGACAGGTAGGTCCCAATATAGTACCAAGGCACAGCAGGAGGTAGCCCTAGCCACAAGAGCTCACAATCTAGAAGACACGGAGGCCAGAAATGGGTTCTCCTAAAGTGGACAGCAGATTCCAGGATCCGTAGATCAGGCGGGAGGGGGATCGAGTCTCTCTTACCTTGGAGGCGGCCAGTTCTTGGGTCAGTTCCTGGATCTTCTGCTGGTGTTGTAGGAGCAGCTCCTGTACGGCAGCCAGGGTGGTCTGTAGCTGGGTCACTGCGACAATGGACAAGACACGGGGACAGCTCAGGAGAATTGCAGGACTTGTGGTCCGTAAGCGGCTTTTTCATTCATTATACATTTATAGATAGAAATCAGCACGATGTATTAATTATGGTGTACAGAGACATGGCGCACAGCGGCGAGAGAGCCTGATACAGTGGCGGGCTTAGGTTAGATGGCCCCCTGTGCGCAACCTTTATTGGTGCCACTCTTAACATTAGGCATAAACGATATACATATATAATCGCACTGATAAGCAATCTGCAGAAGCAGCAAGTTAGCAGCATACCCACACCAGAACAGTTCGGTGAACAAATATTGTACCAGAACCAAGCTCATAGTGTAAATACAGTAACAGAATCAAGCTCAGTTCACAAATCTAGCACCGATGCCTAGCTCAGTTCATAACTCCAGCACCAGAACGCAGCTCATAAAGTACATACGGCACCAGAACTTTTCTTATAAAATACATAAAGCATCAGAACTAATCTGATGAGCTTGGATCTGGTGCGGTATTTATGTTATGAGCTTGGATCTGGTGCGGTATTTATGTTATGAGCTTGGATCTGGTGCGGTATTTATGTTATGAGCTTGGTTCTGGTGCGGTATTTATGTTATGAGCTTGGTTCTGGTGCGGTAATGTTATGAGCTTGGTTCTGGTGCGGTAATGTTATGAGCTCGGTTCTGGTGCGGTAATGTTATGAGCTCGGTTCTGGTGCTGTATTTATGTTATGAGCTCGGTTCTGTTGTGGTATTTATGTTATGAGCTTTGTTCTGGTGCGGTATTTATGTTATGAGCTTGGTTCTGGTGCTGTATTTATGTTATGAGCTTGGTTCTGGTGCGGTATTTATGTTATGAGCTTGGTTCTGGTGCGGTATTTATGTTATGAGCTTGGTTCTGGTGCGGTATTTATGTTATGAGCTTGGTTCTGGTGCTGTATTTATGTTATGAGCTTGGTTCTGTTGTGGTATTTATGTTATGAGCTTTGTTCTGGTGTAGTATTTATATTATGAGCTTGGTTCTGGTGCGGTATTTATGTTATGAGCTTGGTTCTGGTGCGGTATTTATGTTATGAGCTTGGTTCTGTTGTGGTATTTATGTTATGAGCTTTGTTCTGGTGTAGTATTTATATTATGAGCTTGGTTCTGGTGCGGTATTTATGTTATGAGCTTGGTTCTGGTGCGGTATTTATGTTATGAGCTTGGTTCTGGTGTGGTATTTATGTTATGAGCTTGGTTCTGGTGCTGTATTTATGTTATGAGCTTGGTTCTGTTGTGGTATTTATGTTATGAGCTTTGTTCTGGTGTAGTATTTATATTATGAGCTTGGTTCTGGTGCTGTATTTATGTTATGAGCTTGGTTCTGGTGCAGTATTTATGTTATGAGCTTGGTTCTGGTGCGGTATTTATGTTATGAGCTTTGTTTTGGTGTGGTATTTATGTTAAGAGCTTTGTTCTGGTGTGGTATTTATGTTATGACCTTGGTTCTGGTGCAGTATTTATGTTATGACCTTGGTTCTGGTGCAGTATTTATGTTATGAGCTTGGTTCTGGTGCAGTATTTATGTTATGAGCTTGGTTCTGGTGCAGTATTTATGTTATGAGCTTGGTTCTGGTGCGGTATTTATGTTATGAGCTTGGTTCTGGTGCTGTATTTATGTTATGAGCTTTGTTCTGGTGCTGTATTAATGTTATGAGCTTGGTTCTGGGGCTGTATTTATGTACTGAGCTTCATTTCGGTGCTGTATTTATGTTTGGTTGTAGTACTGTGGTTCACTTGGTTCTGGTGCTGTATTTATTCACTAAGCTGTCCGGGTGTGGGTATGCTACTATCTTGCTAATCTCTTGCACAAGCAGAATACAGTCCGACCGCTCAATATATCTTTTTTTTTCTTATGACGGAAGCAACTAAAAAAATGCCCCCAGGGTGTAATCTAGCCTAAGGTAAGCCCTGAAATGTGGAGAAGAAAAAAAAAAAAAAAACACGAAATCACTGCGTAAGCCGACTCTCAGACATACTGTTGACAAAACATCGTCATTTAGAACGTGGCGCTTTGCCGCGATTTTGTTTTTGCTCCTGCGGCTGACGGCGTGTCTTAGCGCACCCCGTCATTGTGATGGGTGATGAGCTTCACTAAACGCGGAAAAATAGCGCAGACTACTGTGGGGGTAAGAATGTACGTGAGTGATCTCTGTACAGCGCTGCGGAATACGTTGGCGCTATATAAGCAATGACAAATCAGTCAGCGGGAATATCAACCCTTCTAATCTGAATGTCCTTCTCGCTTTAAATGGCCTTCGTGTGATCGGATCCCGTAATAACTTTTCCAATCAGTAACTTCACGAAGCTTTACGACGTCGCGGACTTCAAGAGAAAGGGGAAATAAAGTCGCCGTCAGGGCGCACGCCCCGTGTCTTTACAAGCTGCTCGGTAATGTGATGAATGGCACGCGGAAATCAACTAGTTGAGCGAAGGCCTAATCATGTGCTCAGCGGCGGCTCCGTCTACACGGAGGCACGGCGTGCGCGCCTCCTCTGCCCGGGATTTATGCTCTCCCCCATCTAATCTCTTCCCTCCCATTTCATCTGTGGGATTTGCAATGTATCACTGTGGCGGAGGGCTGACTGGATTGAAAAGTATAGCTGTGTGTGTCCCTTATCACAGTCAGCCATTTATCATAGGCTCTATCTCTCTGTATCTCCAGCACTGCCTGCTTTATCCATCTATCCCGGGCTGTCAGCTCCCTGACAGCGGCCGCTGGAGGGGGGGGGGGGGGGTGCTGGCAGACAACAGGGCCGCGATCAGTGCAACTCCTGCTATGTGGAAACCACATAGACTTACAAGGGAAGGATCCCGGGGGGAACCCTCAACCTCCTCCAACACACAGCGCCCCTTCCAGGTCACTGAGAGAACACGTTAACCCCTTTGTGACGGGACCAAGCGATTGTAATTGTCGCATTGTAAGATCCATAACTGGCATACCCGTATGCGGGCTGGTTTTTAATTTTTGGGACAAGTTGGTCACCCTCTGGGGTACATATATTGTTATAATCATTAATAACTTCAAGGGTTGTTGATCCGGGGAATATTCTGATTGCCAGATTGGAGTCAGGAAGGAATTTTTTCCCTTTAAATGGGGGAAATTGGTTTCTAACTCATTGGGGTCTTTTTGCCTTCCTCTGGATCAACATTGGGGGGGGGGGGGGGGGGTAATAGGCAGAACTGGATGAGCATATGCCTTTTTTATTATGTATTGTAGAACTTTCACTATTTATTTATTTATTGATTGGGGGGTGGGGGGGGGTAATCAAAAATTCTGTCACCGTTCTTGGGTTTTGTTTTGACGGTGTTCACCATTCAGTAAAGCCGCATGCAGCCCACAGTGGAATCTGATCTTTGCCTGGCCGGTGACCCCTGTATACCTATCCGCAGTGATCTTCCACTATAATGCAGATGTACAGATGACGTTGCGCCGTCGCTAGGCGTGGACACGCATTCCAGACGGCTTCCATTGACTTCAGGGAAAAGCGATTTTGTATACCATGCTATGGGCAGCATTTGCTATGGAATCCGCCGGCGGCCGCCGCCCGCTCCGGATTTCGCAATGCTAATACTCCCGCTTGCATTGGGCCTAAAAATCAGATACCTTTCTTACATGGATCAGCAGGATTACCGTGATCCAAGTTTATATTGATTTTTTAAAAACTTTTTAGTACTTTTGAAACTTCAAGAACCCATCCGCCAAAGAAGGTCCGGCCCCGTAGTTACCAAGGAACAATATTTAGGTCTGTGTAGGTAGTCCTAACGATTTGTTCAGCGACTACAAAGTGAAACAAGTGCAGAGCGATCCCTCCGTTGGGTAAGGAGCACAAACAAGTCGTTCGGACGCTTTAGCGACTATTTCAAGAGGCTATTCAGATGATCGATGTCCCGTGTAAAGTCAACATGAGGCCGGTTTTACAGATCCGGCTAAAA
The DNA here is from genome assembly GCF_035609145.1 of Eleutherodactylus coqui. NCBI lineage: Eukaryota > Metazoa > Chordata > Amphibia > Anura > Eleutherodactylidae > Eleutherodactylus > Eleutherodactylus coqui. The sequence continues at coordinate 35,605,269 of NC_089842.1, forward strand.
ATACCGGAAACGCTTTTTCTTCTGTCCAAATGGTGGTCATCTGAGTTTGTCACTACAAACACAAACCATGATGCAGTCCTGAATGTGTTGCACAACGTATCCCACTGATTGATGGCGGTTCCTGTTGTGTTCCAACGAGACGGCGGGAAAAAAAACGTGCCGTTTTCAGCGATATTTCACTTTTCAAAGACTATGGAATCTGTGCTGGAGGCTCTTAATGCAGCCCCATAGGTATAAACGGAGCATTAGCTATACCTGCTCCGAGAAAGTTGGGTAACAAGTAATCTGGCCGCCATGGCAGCCGCTACAGGGTTGTCCCCCAGCTCTCCTGGACTGACTGGAGCATCTTCCAGATCCATATGGCTGCACAACCCTTCATATACCCCCCCCAGGTGAGATCGGTCTCCTGCAGCGCACGGTCGCCCCTTCCTGCACCCGGCACACGTGCACAACACACACCTTTACTGTCATCCTGGGGAGACGGAAGCCAAACCTCCCAGTACACTAAAGGGCTGTCACTCCAGCCCCTTATTAATATTCTGAGGTTGGGATCCTTTCCGTAAAAACATAATTAATTGAGGCCGTAGCGACAGTAAACAAGCAATTTCAAATTAAACTGAAATGAAGGCGTCTTCATTTGCAAATGTGAACAGATTTTGTGAGCAGATAAATGAAGTTATGACTACGGGGTGGGGGCGGGGGGGTTTAGCAGGCAGGAATGGAGTCGTTAATCGTTACCTGTCTGTGTGACGCTGCCACTCATCTCCGACACGCTGGCCTCGATGCGCTGCAGCTGCTTGCGGCTCTCCTTGCTGCTGGTGATTAGCGGAAGCAGGTACCTCTGTGCAAGGTGAGGACAGAAACATCAGCCTACCGCTATTTAGGATAGGTGCAAGTTAAAGGGAAATTCCGTGAAAAGCCTGAAGGGGCGGAGCATGGTAGGGATGCTCTCATTGGTGTTTTTTGAATCTGTATCATGCCCCGCCCCCTCAAGCCCTGCAATAGGAATTGCTTGAAGTGTTCCTTTAAATTATTGTTACTCTTCCAAGAAAGTCTAGAAGCTACTGGGCAAATTATTAGGTGACCAGACTTTCCGAAAAGAGATCACCCTGAGACCTGGCATCTGCAAGTGATGGTTAGCGCCATTTAGTTGACGTAACAATTTTGATCTATCAATAGCAAAGCAGTTTTCCCCATTACAGATATTAAGGGCATATACACTGACGTGCCAAAAATCATGGGACAGCAGTCAAGTAAACTGGTTATGAAGTAGTGTTATCTCAGGTGATGGCTTATAGATACCCACATCTGTATAAGGGTACAGGCACATGGACAAATTTTGAGTTGCGTTGAATATTCTTGGGCACAACTCGCATCAGACAGCACAGAATTGTCCATGCGATCAGACAAGCAACTCTGAGAGAACTCTCATCCACATACAATGCAGGAGCCCCACATGTAAATCTGTCAGGTCAGCGCCTCGTTCTTTACCTTCTATGGGATATGGGAGCAGAAGACCCACCAGAGGCCTCTGTTACAACACAACACCGGACACAACGCCTCACCTGGGCTCATGAGGTTGCTAACTGGATCCTAGAGGACTGGCAACCTGGCGTGGTCTGATAAGTCATGGTACCAATTGTTTTGGGCTGATAGTAGGGTTTTTGAGTTGTGCAGATCCAGCGAAGACATGGATCTGAGCTGGCTGCAAGGCACTGTGCCGGATGGTGGTGGTTCAATACTGGTGTGGGATGTGTTCTCATGGCATGGGTTGGGTCTACTGGTCTGCCTAAACACGGCATGGACTGGTGCTCGCTACATTATATTGCTTGGTGACATTTGTAGTAATTCATGAACTTCATGTACCCAACAATGATGAGATATTTAGCAGGATAACGGCTCCATGCCATCTGGCCGAAGTTGTCCAGAATTGGTTCGAAAACCATAGTTGAGAGTTCCTACGAATGGTTTGGCCTACACAATCACCCAACATGAGCCTCATTAAGCTTTTATGGGATGCGGTGGAGAGGTCCATATGCAACCAAGATCCTGCAACTACAAATACCACGGAGCTGTGGTGGCTATCCAGACGGCTCAACATTCCTCCAGACGTCTTCTGTCCAGTTGTGGAATCAATGCCACGTTAGGTTGGGATAGAGGTGAACTATATAATATTAGTTCCTCACCCATGGCTCTTAGCTTGTCACTGTAGAATAGCTAAGCGGCAAGCGACTTATTGATGAAGTCCAACTATTGGAACACCAATCAATACCAAGAACTGGAGTGTCCCATCCCCAGTAACTAGTGGAAATAAGGCTACATATTATAATAGTATGGAGAAGTGATATGCCATAATTATCTGTGATGGTACTACAACATGGCTGCTTCCGTGGGATGACTACGGCAGGGACTAATGAACCCTTGTCCTTTAGTCATCCATTGTGAGAATATATGAGAAGCTGGAGTTTTTGCGCAACAGAAAGAATGAATGCAAGAAAAACAAGACCTTACTCGGGTGATTAATCTGATTATTTTGGGTGTAACTACATTTGGAAAGAAAAAAAGGCAGCATAAAATAACCAACATAAAAAATACAAGCTGGGACAGAACACGACTAATTAGGACTAACACACAAAAAGACTAAAATGCTGGAGCCCAACTACAGGAGCGTCTTGTGTCACAATGACCGCCCAAGTCTGACCTCCGGAGATGGACACCAAGATGTGCCGACAGGGGCCGCTGAATTTGTCATTGGGCATAATGCAGTTAAATCTACCAGTTATCACACTGCACAGAGGGGACCGATGAATAGCAAATTCATCACTGCTTACCTTATAAAGATGGTGGAAGCCAAAGGCGATGCCAGCCAGAATGACAGCGAGGGCGCCATATTCCCTCCAGCGAGAGGGAGGGGGTTCTGTGGAGAGAAAGAATGGACAGCTGAATTTGACTTTTCGTATACATTGAGATATACCCTAGCTGTAATGACGGCCATATTGGTCAGCACTCGGATGTATGATTTGCTTACAGAGGTCTACGACCGCTATCACACCTACACAGCATAATATCAGTAGACAAGATCTGCTTTACACGAAGGGCTCTTTTACACAACCTGATAAATCTTTCACATTCTCGCATCCACGATAATGGTTCAGTGTAAAGGCACACCCCGAATGAATGATGAACGAGAATGTGTCTGCTTCTCATTGGTCTTCAGTTCCTGCATGCATAGAACTGGATGATGGATCGGCCCATGTGAACAGGCAGTCGTTCATTAATGCGTGACTGCCTGTTTATTGTGAATGGAGGCCGGTGACCCCCGCCTGCTCTGCCTCTTTTCACTAGTGTACCTGTGTAAAGACGCAAGAATGATTATCGCTGGGACAACCTGTTGGGCATCTACGCCGACAGATCGTCCTGTGTGAAAGGGCACTGAGAAAGGTGAATGATCACACATACGGCAGTTATATTCACTGCAGGCAACCAGCACAGTAATGTATCTTTCGACTACATGCTTCTCATGTAATTCCTCAGACCGCATATGGCCCCATTCTAGCCTTCGGGGCTATACACACGGCCATTTTTTTGATGGACTGTGTGAAAAAAAAAAAATAATAATAATTATATATATATATTACCTGCAGTAGTAGTTCTCTATCAACCCCCATTTCTACCGATTTCAGCCCTAACAATCTAACATTTGTCAACTATTCGGCACATAGGGGATACATATTAACAAATAAGCCTCTTCCCATATATGCTTTTTATTAGTTTACACCAATTCCCCTAAATTGTAACTGTTGGGGATATAAAGAAGGGCAGAGTGATTCCCCCGCACCCTAATACAGAGAGACACAGGGAGCAATCACACTGTGCCAGGGGAGCTGCAGGACCTACTCTAGCAGAGGGGTTAAGGGGGCGGCATTAATATCGGCAGCCGAGGCTAACCCCTCGCTCCGAGTCTATGGTGCATCCTGGAATTGAGTGATTTTATTGCCCCCTCCTTTTCATTATTAATGAAACGGGACTGGGATGATCTTTCACAAAAGTTCAGCAAGTCTATAAAGCCTCTGAGCTGAAATGCCATCTCACTCGTTTTACATTAAGTGACACAAGTCTGTCTCGTGGCAAAATTAAAGAAGAAAAACGAACATTGGAATGGGGGGGCAGGAAAAGATAGAAGGGGGGGGGGCAGAAAGACAACTTTAGTCTTCAAGAGGTAATGAACAGTATGGCTCTAATGCTCTACGCACTCCAATACCACTGGCTTCAAAGAGGGTCTTGTGGTCATAAGTGCATAATAGAGAGACCTGCAACTCTCTAATATACACTCATTACCAAAACAATCCCAACCTAGAAGAAGGCGGATGGAATGAGACTGTGTGATTGTAACATCGAAATCAGTGGTTACAGTATCAGAGCAGAAGATCATTTATTGTGGAGCTGACCCCCGGAAGGGAGGCTCTAGTACCTTGTTGTACCGCCTCTAGCTTAGATACAAGATGTGATACGGGTAGGCATGGAGGCTCTAGTACCCTGTTGTACTGCCTCTAGCTTAGATACAAGATGTGATACGGGCAGGCATGGAGGCTCTAGTACCCTGTTGTACCGCCTCTACCTTGGATACAAGATGTGATATGGGAGGGCATGGAGGCTCTAGTACCCTGTTGTACCGCCTCTAGCTTGGATACAAGATGTGATATGGACGGGCATGGAGGCTCTAGTACCCTGTTGTACCACCTCTAGCTTGGATACAAGATGTGATACGGGGAGGCATGGAGGCTCTAGTACCCTGTTGTACCGCCTCTAGCTTAGATACAAGATGTGATACGGGCAGGCATGGAGGCTCTAGTACCCTGTTGTACTGCCTCTAGCTTGGATACAAGATGTGATATGGACGGGCATGGAGGCTCTAGTACCCTGTTGTACTGCCTCTAGCTTAGATACAAGATGTGATACGGGCAGGCATGGAGGCTCTAGTACCCTGTTGTACCGCCTCTAGCTTGGATACAAGATGTGATATGGACGGGCATGGAGGCTCTAGTACCCTGTTGTACCGCCTCTAGCTTAGATACAAGATGTGATACGGGCAGGCATGGAGGCTCTTGTACCCTGTTGTACCACCTCTAGCTTAGATACAAGATGTGATACGGGTGGGCATGGAGGCTCTAGTACCCTGTTGTACCGCCTCTAGCTTGGATACAAGATGTGATATGGACGGGCATGGAGGCTCTAGTACCCTGTTGTACCGCCTCTAGCTTGGATAATAGATGTGATACGGGGAGGCATGGAGGCTCTAGTACCCTGTTGTACCGCCTCTAGCTTGGATACAAGATGTGATACGGACTGGCATGTTGGCTCTAGTATCCTCTTGCACTGCCTCTAGCTTGGATACAAGATGTGATATGGGTGGGCATGGAGGCTTTAGTACCCTCTTGTGATGCTTCTAGCTTGGATACAAGATGTGATACAGCCGGGCATAGAGGTTCTAGTACCCTGTTGTACCGCCTCTAGCTTGGATACAAGATGTGATACGGACTGGCATGTTGGCTCTAGTATCCTCTTGCACTGCCTCTAGCTTGGATACAAGATGTGATATGGGTGGGCATGGAGGCTTTAGTACCCTCTTGTGATGCTTCTAGCTTGGATACAAGATGTGATACAGCCGGGCATAGAGGTTCTAGTACCCTGTTGTACCGCCTCTAGCTTGGATACAAGATGTGATACGGGTGGCATGGAGGCTCTAGTACCCTATTGTACTGCCTCTAGCTTGGGTGTAACATGTGATACAGGCGGGCATGTAGGCTCTAGTACCCAGTTGTACCGCCTCTAGCTTGGGTGTAGCATGTGATACAGGCGGGAATGGAGGTACACAGGTTCAATATAAGATCCTGCTGCAAATCCTACTGAAAATGCCTCTTGGAAGCCGCCATGAGGGGAACACATGTGGCTGCAGGATATCCTGAACATACCGCTGAGCTGTCATTGTCCCTCGTACCACCACTAGGGGTGACCGACTGTCATATGCAATGGCCCCTTAAACTATCACACCAGCAGGGGGCACTGTGCTGCTTAACAGCAAAGCCCGGATTGAGGCACTCACACCGAGGTCTCCCGATATGAACACATGTCAGTGCCCACACTAAACCTGGATTCATCGCTGAAGACAACCTGGTTCCCCTCCGTGGTGCCTTATTTGGTCGTTCACCAATCCACTATATACAGAGGCTACAATGGGTGTCAAAGGCCGTACATGTAATGGGCTGTATTCACTCGGGCGATTAGGATCCATAAAACAGGTCCAATTTTTTTTTTTTAATCGGCTTTTCTTGTAATGTTATTTTGTTATTGGCGCACGCGATTTCCATCCATTTTGCAATTGTATCCAGAGTATCAACTAATTTTTAACCGGTCCTACTCATGATGGCTCTTACTGCTGAACAGCCATAGCGCCATGCTGTGCCAGCTGTCTGCAATCCCATCCTGGGTATATATGGTTTTTTTCACGCTCTTTCCATACTTTGTCTTACAGGGTTGTCCAGTTGTTAACCATCGAAGAATTATGTGCAGGATTAACCTATATCAATAGTACTTCAGCCGCCCCAGAACCCCCTCTGCTCAGCTGTTCACCGGGACACTGACCTCATGCACTGAGCTGATTTCTGCAGCAGGCAGACAGCTCCATTCTTAATGCAGTGTCCAAGCTTGGTATTACAGTCAAAGATCCCATTCAATTCAATGTGAGCCTTGCCTGTAATCCCAAGCCCAACCACTGCAGTAATTGACTTCGTGCATGAGCACAATGGCCTGGAAAACAGCTGATCAGTGGGGGTCACGGGTAGCGGACCCTTACTAATTTACTATTGATGACCTATCCTGCACATAAGCCATCAGTAGTTTATCACCGGACAACCCCTTTAACTGGACACTTCTGTCTTTTAAAGGCAGAAAGAACCTTTTTTCGAGTGACATTCTCTATCCTGCGACCGTCCGGCGGCCGAGCCAATCTATCTTTCTATTTAAGTAAAATGCTGATTAATCAGTCTCTTCGTTCTGTCGTTTGCATACTGACAGGAACAAACTATATTCATTGATACACTCCCAACTCGGAATTTACATGCTGGATTTGTTCGCACGTAGTCGGAAGCCTGAAGGTTACATTAGTGCTGAATACGATGATCTGAGCGGACTGGAAGACGTTGGGGTACAAGGCTCCATATGAAGCAGCGGTGTGCAGAGAGGCGCCAGGCACAAAATAAAAATGTGGCCCCTTTAGGGAGCTGCTTGACGCCAGCAGACCAACCCTCGTTAGCAGCCTTGTGATATACAGTATCAGACAAGTGTCAAACCTGCCTCTCGCCATCACGTCAGGACGTTGCGTGGCGTTATAGACTGCTAATATCATACAAGCAGCATCCTAAACATGGGGACAAGTCCGCTCTCCACTGTGAGAACAGTAACAGCAGGCAGAACACCAGTTTTTCTTGCTAGGTAATCTGTGTGGCACACCCAAGGGTGTTGGTACATGGAAAAATGTCAAAAACAACTTATTTAACCCCATCTTAGTAGCGTTTTTCTTTAATATCACAGCGGCACATGAAGTCCTGCTGAAAACAAGAAACATTCAGATGAAAAGGCTACAAAAACCTGCAACTCGGGCCGCATGTAGGAACCCGCAGCTAAAGACGAGGCGGGAGGGGAGGTGAAGGTCTGAGAAAGCTGCAAAAAATGTATCAGAGGAGGAAGATCTATACCGGCATACAGCCAAGCAAAGCTGCCCTGACTTAAAGGGGTTGTCCAGGACTTTTTGGGACTTTTACGGTTGGTGACTTATGATCAGGATTGGTCAACCAAACCGCTGCCCTGCGGACACCGCTATCTGCTTCTAGCTCTGTACACACAAAGATAGCCCAGGAATCAGCTGATCGGCGGGGATCCTAAGCAGATCTCCACCGATCATCTATGGATACCCTATAATGAGGATGGGCCACCAATAGTAAAAGACTCAAAAGTCCTGGGCAGACCCTTTAAAGGGTTAATCCACTTCCAATATTTTACAGTTAACATAAAATATCAGTAACTTTGTAAAAACTTTTCCTAAAGGGCCACTTCAGCGATAAACACATTTTTCATCCCTGCCCCCCCCCCCCCCCCCTCACCTGATTGACTGACTATGGTCATAGTCTGGATGTTTCCTATGTACATCGCAGACACTTGTATGCTATGCAGCCTCCTGTCAGGCACCATCTTGATTGCTCCCTGCTTTCACTTTCACTATGCTGTGCTATCAATCCCGAGATACATCAGCACAGAATCACATGCTGCAGCCTGTACCATCTCTGCCTGCTGGGAGGACACTGCTCTTACCTTCTGAATTCAGCTAAACAAGCTAAAGACCATAATAATACAGTCAGGACGATGAGCTGTGATCTCCTATATTATAACTGTGTGACAGAAGCCTCTAATCATCATTAGTAACTGTTCTAGAACGGTCTGTGTTCCCCTCGAAATAACTTCTATGCTAGGGTCTATGTAATATGATCACACATATATTATGCCAACTACAAAACTGACTGCATTTGACAATATATAAACCCAAGTGAATCTCAGCTGGTGAGAATTGAGATCACGTGATCCGCCTGAGGAGGACGACTCCGGGAGTTTCAGATAGAAAATAATAACTGGCCAAGGTAATATATAGCTAATTGACTTCTATCTACTGGGGAACTAGTTACATAATGAAGGAAAACTTTTTTTTATAACTTTTTGCCAGCGTGGCCCTTTAACTATTTCCGCACAGATTCGGGGTTATTTCGTGTCACTGCCTTCCGTCACATACAAAGCTGCTTTCACAATTCTGCAGCTTCCCTTGCAAACAGCCGGTGTTCTGGCTCCACCCTGTTATCAGATGCATAATCTACATTTTATGAGGATTTATATTGTGAAAGGAAGTCAATTATATTTCAAAGCTGGGATGGACGGCCATTGTTGTATGGACGAGAGGTTGGCATCTCCACATGAGCCTTGGTTGCAAAGGCCGACATGACATAACGGCTCCAAATGCATCGAAGGGCCCGTCCACCCTGCCATGTGCTCCTCCGTAAAACACACGTTTTTACTCTAAAAAGCGATAAAAATGTTCTTCGCGTGCGTAAAAGTGCTCTTGTGGGTGGGCCCTAAACGGAGATAAAGCAATTAAAGGGGCTTACCAGAATCTGAAGTTACCCGAGCGGGTGCCGCTTGGCTATCTCAGCAGTCCCACTGAATGCGACTGGAGCGCTGGCGTGATTGCTTGACCATTCAGTCTCCTCTTGACGGAGACCCCCACAGATCAGCGAGTTATCCCCTATCTTGTAGTTAGGGAATACCTTAAAAATTCTAGTAAACGGCTCTTTTGGAATATGTTGACTAGAGATGAGCAAGTATACTCGCTAAGGCACATTACTCGAGCGAGTAGTGCCTTAGCCGAGTATCTCCCCGCTCGTCTCTAAAGATTCGGGGGCCGGCGGGGAGCGGCGGGGGAGAGCGGGGAGGAACGGAAGAGGAGATCTCTCTCTCCCTCTCTCCACCCGCTCCCCGCTGCAACTCACCTGTCACCCGCACCTGCCCCCGAATCTTTAGAGACGAGCTGGGAGATACTCGGCTAAGGCACTACTCGCTCCAGTAATGTGCCTTAGCGAGTATACTCGCTCAGCTCTAATGTTGACACCATAAACGCAACATAAAACATAAGGTGATACAAAAAGAATGGTGCAAAAGTAAAGCAGGTTTCTTCATACATGAAGTGACATCCACCATCCAGAATGACATGAAAAGAGAGAAGACTCTTAAAGTTTTTATTGCACTTTACAGAGGTCGATGGCGGCGCCGTTGGTGATTCCAGATGTCAAGGTGGTAGTCTAGTTCTGCCAAGACGCAGGCATTTCCTCTGTTACCAATCCCACTGCAGCTGAGATACGTTGTTTGAGGTCATCCGGTCTCACCAACGGCGCCACGCTGGGGTGCAATAAAATCTGGAAGAGTCTTCTCTCTTTCCATGTCATTCTGGCTGTTGGATGTCACTTCATGTAAGAAGATATCCGCTTTCCTTCTGCACCATTCTTTTTGTATCACCCTGTGAAAAAAGGCAATATGAATGCAGAACCAGACTGCAATGAGGCATTGTTTACAGTCTGTAACGATTAACTGAGACACATAAGTCTGTATGGGAGCTGTATACACAAAACGGTAACTTGTTTATAGTGTAAACGGTTTGCAAAGTTTATATATATATATATATATGTGTGTGTTTTATTTTATTGCCGACCGATAAAGCATGGGCTGCACCGGAGGACATCTGTTTGAAACGATCATTGGGATATTGTGGCAGAAAGTGCGCGCTTCTTATAAGGGAGATGGACAAGGAGTGAGAATAAACGTCTTGCGCTACTGACTTTTTTTTTCACTGCTTGGCAATTAAGCGAATCTGTGAGGAAATTAATGTGATTTTTTCTCACAGTTTAAGCTTCTCCCGGCTCGGAGTGACAGCTAAGACTTTCCTCCTTAGATCCACATCAGTCTGACTGATGCACCCGGCAACTAATCGCATGTCAAACACAAGATATTTTATGTAATAAATTACAGGCAAAAAGTAATTTCAGTGTCATTTATCAGCATTATTATCAGTCCTGTTTCTCTGGATTAATCAACATTTTTCTTTTAACTCCATTTGCATCGCACCGGGGGGGGGGGGGGAAACACCAGTGTCCCTCAGCAGCCGAGCCGGCCCGCACGCGGCGACCGAAGGGTTAATTTTTAACATAACACTATGTATAAATGTCAGACAGTTACCGGCTAAAAAAAAAAAAGGGAAAAAAAGGCAGAAAAGAGAAATTACAGTTTTCTATTAGCATTCTGTATTTTAGTACAAAGACGGGGAAAAAAAGTAACAAAAAAATGAAAAGCTAATATAAAAAACACAAACAGTAATTTTGTAACATTTTTAATAAATGCTCCAGGATTGGGCGAGGTCGTTGCCAAGGAGACGGTGAAGCAGAATATTAATAACGATGCCCTCCCTCACTCACAATCTATGGGGTAATTACATTTACATTTTAATTTAGTAAAAACACATCTATTATGATTCCCACCCCCCTCACAAACAACCGTCCTGATTTACAATTAATTAATAGGGTCAGAATATGATATTTGACAGGGGTTTATTGAACTGCGCCATCACATCAGACAAAAGTACTGGAAAAGGTCACAATTTAAAGCTACACTCATTCTATGTTCGGGGACTTGGGAGTTTGCTCATAAACCTGCCCTTCCCGATGGAACCGTCGTCGGTGGAGACACTGCGGCGGTTTACGGCGCTCCTCCATATAAATAGGAACTTAGTATATACTGTGGCCATTAGGGCTTCTGCTCCAGCCACTTCTGAAGTCCCAAGTTTACAGGCTTCCTGGGGACCATCATGTACTAAGAGATACAGGACTGTCAGCATTGGTTCCCGCAGACTGTTTGAAAGGGGAGCGGAAAAATCCTGAAAGTGCGACTGGAGTGCAAGAAGTTATAGAAGTCAAAATCAGAACCAAGTAGGGGAAACAAAGATACTTACTTGATTCCGGGGGATCAGAGCAGTTCCCGAGACCCCAGGGGAACGGCATGGCAATTTACATGGGTGCCCATTTCCGATGCCAGACTACCTCTATCACCCCACAGAAGTGAACGGAGTCCAAGCCATCATTTATCACCTATCAACAGGATCATTTTGGTGGGCATAACCCCTTTAAAAGGGTATTCCTAAAATTGACTTTTATCCCCAATCCATAGGAAAGGGGGTAAAGCTCTGCTCAGTGGGGGTCTCAATGCCCCATATCCGCCCTCTTCTCGTCACTGCGGGAGAGATTGAATGCAGCACTTGCCAAACATGCATGGCGTCGCTCCATTCATTTACTGTGGGGCTGACAGAAATGGTCAAGTAGAAGAGCTCGACTATCTCCGGCAGCCCACCGAAGCTGAATGGAGCAGCACCGCTTGTTCCTTCATACTCCTCTTCACTCTGGAGCGGAGAAGGGCGTAGTGAGCCCGCAGCGAGGAAGAGAGAGGACATAGGACGCCTGGTCTTGATATCAACGGGTGCCTCAGAGGTGAGACCACCACCGGTCAGACTTTTATGACCCATCCAATGGACAGATGCTAAGAGTCAATTTTGGGAGAACTCCTTTAAAACTGGAGTGAAATTACCAATCTGACTCTCTTCGATGCCTAGTGATTAGATCTTCGATTTTATTTATATAATTCTTTTAATTACTATTATTAATAATGCATAATAGGATGAAACAGTTAAAGGGATTGTCCAGAATTAGAAAATGTTGCTGCTTTTCCCAAAACACAGCACCACCCCTATCCACAGGTTTTGTGTGGTATTGCAGCTCAGCCCCTTTAATTTAAATGGTGCTGAGCTGTAGTACCAGACACAACCTGTGTACAAGTGTGGCGCCGTTTGTGGAAAAAAGCAGCCACGTCTTTCTAATTCTGTACAACACTTAAGCACCAGCAGAAATCTTGTGTAAATACTGGGGGACAAGTGATTAACATGTGGCTCCACCAATGAACGCTCACATTAGCAAACTGCTTACATGGGTTATCCAGCTTTAAACTATTGATGACCTATCCTCAAATCACCAATAGTAGATCAGTGGGGGCACTGCCGAATGGGTTTCCCATCAGTCAGCTGTTTGCACATGGAGCTGATATTCACAGGAAGTAGACAGCTCTGTTCCCACTGTAGTGGCCAGGCTTGGTATTACAGGCAAAATCCCCATCAACACCAATTAGGTCTGTGTCTGTAATACCAAGCGTGGCCACTGTGGTGAAAACTGAACTGGCTGCTTCCGATACCCATCACTTCCGTGCAGGAGCACACTAGCCTGGTATATAGCAGATTGGCATGAATGCTGGGTGACGTGCGTCTGCTGATCTACTATTGCTGCCCCACCCCGAAGACAGGCCATCAACAGTTTAAAACACCGGTATCTAACCTAAAGTCACACTTGCATAATCATCAGCAAAGTTTACTTTCCGCCTATTCACATTTCCAACTCAATACTATGACATCACTTCGAATGCACCAGCGCCAGCTAGTGGCCAGTTTAATGAGAAAAAATGGTAAATTTTGCAAAATGTAATATTGGATTTTGAGAGCTGTATCCTAAAAAGCGCCATAAAATTGTTTCATTATGCTAATGACTTTGTTTTATGCCGCCGTGGCGCTCTGCGTATAAAAGTTATTTCTGAGCAAATTTTATTTCATTCGGATGAAGTTTGATGTTTTGGAATTAAATGTGCATTTTCGCTATATGAATGCAAAAGTGCTGTTCATGCGCAGATTTCTTATGATAAGTCGTCACTCACGGTAGGGTTGGACAGCCAGCTGGTGCGGTGGACCTGGGTGGGGTAGACCTGTGGCGCCCAAAGAGGGTGGGTCATCATGGGCAGTGCCAGACTGCTGGAGCGCCAACTCTATCTCTTCGTCGCTTAATCCTACGGAGGAAGAAAAAGGGAAAAATGAGGGATCCGAGACCCTGGGTGTATGTGCGCAGGAGCGCCATCCTATTATGCCACTGTCACTTTAATATATATACAAGGAGGACAATAAACCATCGCGCCCAATCTCGTAGCTTCCGAACGCGGATGGAGTTTGAGGTTTGATTTTCTCATTCAATTTGCTTAATTTCTCGCCAGTTTTATGACCGCGGCTCTGAGCTCCATACACCCCAACCACTCCCCTCCGTGTAACCCATCAGCAACAAATCCAACTCGTCTTCATCGGCGGCACCAGCGCCTTTTTAACCCATTTGTCCCCCCGCCAATGGAAGAGAGCGGGCAGGAAGCCGATGAGGATTTGCAGTGGTTAAAGGTTGGCGCCCCTCATTCAGCTCACGTAAGACGCAATGAAACCAGACAAAACAGAAGAAAACTAACCAAAGCTAATTATGTAAAGAGGGAGCTCGTTAACGCACATCATTACTAGAGGAAGGGAGAGGAAGTCGACGTTTTATGACAAAAGGAGAAATAAAAACGAAATCAAATGTACACTGAGCGATTATAGGAAAAAGGAGCAAAATCCAAAAAGAATACCAAATAGTCCCGAGCAGGAAAATGCCGGCAGCTTAACCCCCTCTTAAAGTGAACCAGTCACCCTGAAAATGAAGTGCGATCTGCAAGGAGCTATAGAGGAGGAGGAGCTGAGGAGATTGGTATATAGCTTTAAGGGGAAAGATTCAGTATATCTTATTAAGCTCAACTCTCTCTAATTCTTAGGAGTCCAGTGGGCGGTTCTACTCAATGATTGACAGTGATCTATATGCTAACGGATATAGGGCAGACTGTCAATTACTGATAAGACCGCCCACTGGACTCCTAACGCTAGAAAACCCGAGCTTTAGATGAATAAATGAGATGCTATACTAAATCCCTTCCTATAAAACTTTATATCAATCAGCTCAGCTCCTCCTGCGCTGCGATAACATGTCGCTTGCGGAGTGCATTGTCTTTCCACTGCGACAGGTTCGCTTTGTCATCGTGGCCTCGTCATAGGGTCTTACATAAAAGGTGTTCACAGAGGTGGAGATTTTATTTTCTCAAACTATTATCATATTTAGGCTACCGTTTTCTCCAGTCTATCTATGGAATATGAAAAAACAGCAGTTCGATATGTAGGGGACCCAGGAATGAATCATAGTATAGTAGAGTTGGAAGGGACCTTCAGGGTCATCGGGTCCAACCCCCTGCTCAGTGCAGGATAACTAAGGCCTCATGTCCACGGGCAAAAGAAGAATTAAAATCCGCAGCGGATTTTAACTCTTCTCCCGCACGCAGATCCGCACCCCGTAGGGATGCATTGACTACCCGCGGGTAGATAAATACCCGCGGATGGTCAATAAAAGTGATTTTTTTTAAAATGGAGCATGAAAAAATTTGGACCATGCTCCATTTTTGTGCGGGTCTCCCACGGGCTTCTATTGAAGCCTATGGAAGCTGTCCGGATCCGTGGGAGACAAAATTCGGAATTTACTCACCCGCTCCGGTTCTTCCCTTCGCCGCGGCTCCATCTTCTCTCCGTCGCGGCCGGATCTTCTTTCTTCGGGACGGCGTATGTGCGCGGCACGTCGCCGACGTGCCCTGTGCATCCGCCGGGCCGAAGAAAGAAGATCCGGCCGCGACGCAGAGAACATGACGCCGCGGCGAAGGGAAGATCCGGAGCGGGCGAAAGGTAAGTTTATTCTTCTTTTTAGCGCTCATGTCCGCGGGGCAGGAGGGACCCACTCCGGATTCTCCATGGAGAATCCGGAGCGGGCCTGATTTTCCCCGTGGACATGACGCCTAAATCATCCCAGACAGATATTTGTCCAGCCTTTGTTTGAACACTTCCAATGCAGGAGAACTCACCACCTCCTGTGGTAACCTGTTCCACTGATTGACCCCCCTCACCATCAGAAAGTTTTTTCTAATATCTAATTTGTATCCTCCCTTTCAGTTTCATCCCATTGCTTCTAGTCTTTCCTTGTGCAGATGAGAATAGGGCTGATCCCTCTGCACTGTGACAGTCCTTCAGATATTTGTAGACAGCTATTAAGTCTCCCCTCAGCCTTATTTTTTGCAAGCTAAACATTCCCAGATCCGTTAACCGTTCCTCATAGGACATGATTTGTAGATCGCTCACCATTTTGGTAACTCTTCTCTGAACTTGCTCCAGTTTGTCTATGTCTTTTTTTTTTAAAGTGGGGTGCCTAGAACCAGACACAGTATTCCAAATGAGGTCTGACTAAGGAAGAGTAGAGGGGGATAATGACCTCACGTGACCTAGACTCTATGCTTCTCTTAATACATCCCACAATTGTGTTTGCCTTTTTGGCTGCTGCATCACATTGTTAACTCATGTTCAGTCTATGATCTATTAGTATACCCAAGTCTTTTTCACATGTGCTGCTGCTTAGCCTTATTCTTTCCATTCTGTATGTGCTTTCTTCATTTTTCTTGCCCAGATGTAGGACTTTGCACTTCTCCTTGTTAAATACCATTCTGTTAGTCACCGCCCACTGTGCAAGCTTTTCTAGATCTTTTTGAATACTCTTTCTCTGTTCCCTCGTGTTAGCTATCCCTCTTAGCTTTGTGTCATCAGCAAATTTGATCATTTTCCCATGAACTCCCTCCTCCAGATCATTTATAAAAATGTTGAACAACACTGGGCCCAGGACAGAGACTTATGGTACCCACTTGATACATTCTTCCACTTGGATGTGCAGCCATTTATGACCGCTCTTTGAGTATGATCACTCAGACAGTTGTGAATCCACCTAACAGGTGCCTTGTCAATCCCATATTTGGTCATTTTTCCAATAAGTAAAGAAAAACTATATCCACCGCATTTCCCTGATCAACCTAGTCAGTGATACGAGCATAGAAGGAAATTAGATTAAGCTGGCATGACTTGTTTATGCTGGCTTTGGCTAATTACTCCATTTTTATCCAGGTACTTGCATACATGCTGTTTAATAATTTGTTGAAAGATCTTTCCCGGTATAGACGTCAGGCTCACGGGCCTGTAGTTTCCTGGATCCACCTTCTTCCCTTTTTGGAAGATAGGGACAACATTTGCCCTTTTCCAATCTTCTGGGATTTCTCCGGTTCTCCAGGAATTTTCAAAGATTATAGCGAGTGGTTCAGCAATTACCTCTGCTGCTTC
Source organism: Eleutherodactylus coqui (assembly GCF_035609145.1). Taxonomy (NCBI): domain Eukaryota; kingdom Metazoa; phylum Chordata; class Amphibia; order Anura; family Eleutherodactylidae; genus Eleutherodactylus; species Eleutherodactylus coqui. The sequence goes on from NC_089842.1 coordinate 35,622,001, forward strand.
CTTTAGCATCCTAGGATGTAATTCATCTGGAACTTGAAACTTAAATTCATTTAAGTTAGCTAAGTGTTCCCTCACCATCTCTCTGCTTATAGATAGCCTGCATTCTTTTATTCCCCCAATAGCACAGGAAAGATCAGTTGATATTCCATCTACTTTCTGAGAGAAAACAGATACAAAATAGGAATTTAAAAGTTCGGCCTTCTCAACATCATTCTTAACCAACTTTCTATTTTCATCTTGTAAGCATCCAATAGCATCTTTAACTTTTCTCTTGTTTTTGACATACCCCCAAAATCCTTTATTATTGCTTTTGGCCTCTGCTGCAAGTCTCAATTCATTATCAGCTTTAGCTTTTCTGACACTTGCCCTACAGCTTCTGCAGACCGCATTATATTCTTCTTTAGATATTTCCCCCTCTTTCCATTTGATAAACATATTTTGTGTGTGAATAATGTGCAAAGGTGCCAGCAAAAACTCTCACATGGTCGAGTTGCGCACATGGCACAACACGTAAAAAAAGTTTTGGTGGCAGCAACCACTTCCGTATGGATGCAGAAGGCAACAAAGTAAGGATGACCATGGCGCGCCAGACAGCCGGGATGCCAGATAGGGAATCTTTATTGAGGAAATGTGTTTCAGAGTCGGAACGACTCCTTCCTCAAGTCTTTTCGCCTGAATAAAGATTCCCTACCTGTCATCTTGCCATCCCGGCTGTCTGGTGCACAATAGTCCTCCTTACTTCTCCAGTGCATGTAATGCAAAAGATTAATGTTGTAAATAGGCTTAATTAAAAATTTTCTACTGCTGTGCGTCTCCCATTTCTTAATCATCTACACTTTGGAAGTTAGCAAAAAGTGGGACGCAGATCAAAGGTAGCAGGACTGCAGGATGAGACTACAGTGTGTTTATCATATGTAACCATGGAGACACATAGATCCACAAAAAAGCTGTAGACCAAACACATTTTTAATAAAACCAGATATAAAGTTACTTCTCTTTCCATTTTAAATACACTGGAGCAATAAAAAAAACTGTTGTTAACGTTTACATACCCTTTAAAGGGTTGTCCAGTTGTAAGCGATTGAGTGCCGATCCTCAGGATAGGTCATGAGTAGTGGATTGGTAGGGATCTGCCATAAGCAAGCTGTCCTCTGGGCCAGTGTGCTTGTGCAGTGAGCTGATTTGCACAGGAAGCAGATAGCGCCGTTGCTGTTGCAGTGGTTGAACTTTGTATTACAGCCCATTCATTTCACTGCAATAATAAGCCTGGCTACTGAAATGGAAATGGAACTGTATGCTTCCTACAGAATTCAGCTCAGGTCATGAGCACATCAGTCCGGCTAACAGCTGAATGACAGATTACGGGCAATAGACCCACCCATTGATCTACTACCGATGACCTAGCCTATAGAAAAAAAGAAAAGAAATAGTCAGCTCACCTCTTCTAGAAATGGGAAAATCCAGGGACATGCGAGCATATATGTACGGAGCATTAGACACAGCCGAAAGTCCTGAGTGGCAATTGTAGACAAACACAATCAAGAGTCAGCTCTACGTACAAAATAGGCTTTCTTTCCTTTAAGGACAGGACATCACATAGCACAGAAGATGTGTTTCTACGGACAAGCGGTCTTGATCATCATAGCGTCTTCTATGCTATGTGATGTCCTGTCTATAAAGGGGAAAAAGCATATCTTGTACGTAGAGCTGACACTTTATCGTGTTTGATATCCTGTAGATAGGTCGCCAATAGTTTATAGCAGGACGACCCCTTTAATATGAGTGACTTGCTCACTTCTGCATGCTAACTGGAGGCTGCCCTTCTCTTGTGCACCATGCAAGGGTGTTTGCTTAAGGAAAATCTGACTAATTTGGGATTTTTGCTCATGTAGGTTTATGGTCAACCCACCGCAGAAGTTTCACATTCACATAGAGGATCCTTTCCATAAATGGCAAAAATATTAGAGATCTAAACGAAGATTCTGTGCTTGACACCTGCCTGTAGAACACGCCATCAGCTGGACTTTACTGTCATTTCCCATTTAACATATTAACACATCTGGTTACATGAGAAATACATTGATACAATAATCCATAGATTACACAAAAAAATGTCTCATAAACAGAAATAGTTAGTGCTAATAATATTCGTATCCCATTATTTGGGCTAATTTGCCCCAAATAAATTGCCTTCCATAAATAAGGCGGTAAAAGCATACATGGATATACATTGTACACATGGGATTCACAATATCACACCATATTACTATTAGTCGTGGACAGTCATGTTCCTCAGGATGTAGTGGACTATAAGAGGAGTGAATGAGAAGCTTTGTGTTTTGTGATCTTTCTTCTTCATCAAAATGTATCATTTAGAGTGAACTGATAAACTTGTAGCTACATTTTTAATTTTGGTGGTTCTATGAAACTGGTAAGGACTATAGGTAATATGAGACAGGGCTGCTTAAGGCTAGAAATTGGTGTCTGAGCACAACATAGTGCTGCACTAACAACAGAGCAATACATTTGCAGCAGAGCAGCCATGAAAAGTAGTAGCATGCTTTAGTTGTAAAGGCAATGGTCCATAGCAACTACCTAAACAGAGTTCAATTAGAATGTGCTTCCTGGAGATAAAAATATAATTGCTATAATAACTACTATAATACTGCCCCCAATGTACAATATAACTACTATAATACTGCCCCCAAAGTAAAAGAATATAACTACTATAATACTACCCCCTATGTACGAGAATATAACTACTATAATACTGCCTCCTATGTACAAGACTATAACTACAATAATACTGCCCCTATGTACAAGAATATAACTACTATAATACTGCCCCCTATGTACAAGAATATAACTACAATAATACTGCCCCTATGTACAAGAATATAACTACTATAATACTGCCCCCTATGTACAACAATATAACTACTATAATACTGCCCCCTATGTACAAGAATATAACTACTATAATACTGCTTCTATGTACAAGAATATAACTACTATAATACTGCCCCCTATGTACAAGAATATCACTACTATAATACTGCCTTCTATGTACAAGAACATAACTACTATAATACTGCCCCCTATGTACAAGAATATCACTACTATAATACTGCCTCCTATGTACAAGAATATAACTACTATAATACTGCTCCTATATACAAGAATGTAACTACTAGAATACTGTCCCCTATGTACAAGAATATAACTACTATAATACTGCCCCCTATGTACAAGAATATAACTACTATATTACTGCCCCCTATGTACAAGAATATAACTACAATAATACTGCCCCCTATGTACAAGAATATCACTACTATAATACTGCCTCCTATGTACAAGGATATAACTACTATAATACTGCCCCCTATGTACAAGAATATAACTACAATAATACTGCCCCCTATGTACAAGAATATCACTACTATAATACTGCCTCCTATGTACAAGAACATAACTACTATAATACTGCCCCCTATGTACAAGAATATCACTACTATAATACTGCCTCCTATGTACAAGAATATAACTACTATATTACTGCCCCCTATGTACAAGAATATAACTACTATAATACTACCCCCTATGTACAAGAATATAATTACTATCATACTGCTCCCCCTATGTACAAGAATATAACTACTATAATACTGCCCCCTATGTACAAGAATTTAACTACTATAATACTATTCCCTATGTACAAGAATATAACTACTATCATACTGCTCCCCCTATGTACAAGAATATCACTACTATAATACTGCCCCCTATGAACAAGAATATAACTACTATAATACTGCTCCTATGTACAAGAATATAACTACTATAATACTACCCCCTATGTACAAGAATATAATTACTATCATACTGCTCCCCCTATGTACAAGAATATCACTACTATAATACTGCCCACTATGAACAAGAATATAACTACTATAATACTGCTCCTATGTACAAGAATATAACTACTATATTACTGCCCCCTATGTACAAGAATATAACTACTATAATACTGGGCCTTATGTACAAGAATATAGCTACTATAATACTGCCCCCTCTGTACAAGAATATAACTACTATAATCCTGCTCCCTATATACAAGAATATAACTACTATAATACTGCTCCCTATATACAAGAATATAACTACTATAATACTGCTCCCTATATACAAGAATATAACTACTATAATACTGCCCCCTATATACAAGAATATAACTACTATAATACTGCCCCCTATGTACAAGAATATAACTACTATAATACTGCCCCCTATATACAAGAATATAACTACTATAATACTGCTCCCTATATACAAGAATATAACTACTATAATACTGCCCCCTATATACAAGAATATAACTACTATAATACTGCCCCCTATGTACAAGAATATAACTACTATAATACTACCTCCTATGTACAAGAATATAACTACTATAATACTGCTCCCCATGTACAAGAATATAAGTACTATAATACTGCTCCCTATATACAAGAATATAACTACTATAATACTGCCTCCTATGTACAAGAGTATAACTACTATAATACTGCCCGTGTACGAGAATATAACTACTATAATACTGCCCCATATGTACAAGAATATAACTACTATAATACTGCCCCTATGTACAAGAACATAACTACTATAATAGTGCCTCCTATATACAAGAATATAACTACTATAATACTGCCCCCTATGTACAATAATATAACTACTATAATACTGCCCCTATGTACAAGAGTATAACTACTATAATACTGACCCCTATGTACAAGAATATAACTACTATAATACTGTCCCCTCTATGTACAAGAATATAGCTACTATAATACTGCCCCCTATGTACAAGAATATAATTACTATAATACTGCTCCGTATGTACAAGAATATAACTACTATAATACTGCCCCTATGTACAAGAATATAACTACTATAATACTGCTCCTATGTACAAGAATATAACTACTATAATACTGCTCCTATGTACAAGAATATAACTACTATAATACTACCCCTATGTACAAGAGTATAACTACTATAATACTGCCTTGTATGTACAAGAATATAACTACTATAATACTGCCCCCTATGTACAAGAATATAATTACTATAATACTGCTCCGTATGTACAAGAATATAACTACTATAATACTGCCCCTATGTACAAGAATATAACTACTATAATACTGCTCCTATGTACAAGAATATAACTACTATAATACTGCTCCTATGTACAAGAATATAACTACTATAATACTACCCCTATGTACAAGAGTATAACTACTATAATACTGCCTTGTATGTACAAGAATATAACTACTATAATACTGCCCCCTATGTACAAGAACATAACTACTATAATACTGCCCCCTATGTACAACAATATAACTACTATAATACTGCCCCCTATGTACAACAATATAACTACTATAATACTGCCCCCTATGTACAAGAATGTAACTACTATAATACTGTCCCCCTATGTACAAGAATTTAACTACTATAATACTGCTCCCTGTGTACAAAATTATAAATACTATAATACTGCCCCTATGTACAAGAATATAACTACTATAATACTGCCCCCTATGTACAAGAATATAACTACAATAATACTGCCCCCTATGTACAAGAATATAACTACAATAATACTGCCCGCTATGTACAAGAATATAACTACTATAATACTGCCCCCCTATGTACATGAATATAACTACTATAATACTGCCCCCCTATGTACAAGAATATAACTACTATAATACTGCTCCCTATGTACAAGAATATAACTACTATAATACTGCCCCTATGTACAAGAATATAAATACTATAATACTGCCTACTATGTACAAGAATATAACTACTATAATACTGCCCCCTATGTACAAGAATATAACTACTATAATACTGCTCCCTATGTACAAGAATATAACTACTATAATACTGCCTCCTATGTACAAGAATATAACTACTATAATACTGCCCACTATGTACAAGAATATAACTACTATAATACTGCCCCCTATGTACAAGAATATAACTACTATAATACTGCCCCCTATGTACAAGAATATAACTACTATAATACTGCTCCCTATGTACAAGAATATAACTACTATAATACTGCCTCCTATGTACAAGAATATAACTACTATAATACTGCCTCCTATGTACAAGAATATAACTACTATAATACTGCCTCCTATGTACAAGAATATAACTACTATAATACTGCTCCTATGTACAAGAATATAACTACTATAATACTGCTCCTATGTACAAGAATATAGCTACTATAATACTGCCCCCCATGTACAAGAATATAACTACTATAATACTGCCCCCTATGTACAAGAATATAACTACTATAATACTGGATCTAAAAAGGACAGGACAAGTTTCATGTCGGTAAGAGTCGTTCTTCAAGGACTACTTCCTAACTCCTTAAAATAAGAATGGTTTATAGAAGACCCCATCACTACAACAAAAGGATATTGGAATACCTCTAATATACATATACAGGTCACTATTGTGTGGTCTGCTGTCTCAGCATCAGTGTGAACATTTAATAACCTGAACTGTATATATGTAATTCACAGGACATGAAACCGGCATCAGCTCTCTACTTCCCCCCAACAGACGGATGACAAGAGGTTAACGAGAGCAGATCGTCCGAGAGAGAAGGACGTTGCAGCGTTGGCTGATATTATAAACTCCTTGCCGTTGTTTATCACCAGCCTGACTAATGCAGCTTTTTTTTTTTTTTTTTGTTTCGAATAATCTAATGCAAATTAGACACACGCGTCTCCCAGTTGATTGCTATCTGAGCTGAATAATCTGCGAGACACCGAGGGGACACAAGGCAAGGACTCGGCAGAGCAAGATGCCTGGCAGTCATACAGTAACCATCAGCCTCAGGATGGCGACGGCGTCTTATACACACACCTTATAGGGTTATTTACACCACTTTATGGCATTGTGCGCTCGAGAAAAACGCTTACCATTAAAAATATTACACTAAAAACATAAACCTGCCGCGTCGTATACCCCAAAAATTACACTTTGCAGGTATTTTTGCAAACAACCTTATGGAATTGCACTAGTGGCAACTGACCAATGTAGAAGAGCACTGCCTTCCGAGGCTAATATCACTGGACGTGCCTCCAGAAAATACACGGTCCCCACCGCAGCCCCAACAGAAGTAGTAAATGAAACAGTAACTAATCAAATCCTGCGCTCAAAGTGGTAAAAACCAAAGTGGCACATCGAAAATTTAGGAAAGCCGGGCTAAAACCGCGAGCCGATTCTCTGCGTTTTTCTATAGATGCACCATCTGAATACACCCTACAAAGCCTGTACAGAACGCCGGCCGCCACAGCTCTGCCCGCCCCTCATTGGAGCCTTAGAATATATCGTTTTGGGAGTTTTTCTTCTACGAGTTCTGTTTGATTCTGAGATGGATAGAACTTGGAACAGAAAAATGGGTTGAGTTAGAAAAATCGCTGCATGACCAATTTTTGGTCGATTCTTCAAGTATTCGCCATTATTTTCTATGGAAGTGTGAACAAATTTTTTTCTTATTACAGTCGCCTGACATGCAATTTACATGTGAGTGTAATGCCTTTTTACTGCCTGTTACTATGGGGGCAACATGGGGAAAAAAAATAAAATAAATAAAAAAATAAAATCGCAGGGCAAAGAAAAACGCATGAGAAAACACAAGACAAAAACGCGTGAAAAATCGCACAGAAAACGGTTGGTTTTTCACTTTTCTGTGTGAATACAGCCTAATACACAGCAGGGAGTCCAGTAATGTTCTGTTAGGCAATTGCTTACAATAACATCTCCTAAACTAATGCTTGAAAAGTTACTGCACTTTTAAAAAACTTTTGACATGTCCGGGTGCTGAAGCTCCTGTTGATCGCTGAAAGTAAGGGTCTGCAGCTCTTACCCGGGCACTGTGCCCCTTCGGCTGTCATTGTTGCCTTTCACCTACTCTGGGCAGCTGAAGATGGAAGCATTAACTCCTACAGAAATCTATGCATCCGTCTTGAACTGCTGATGGGAACCAACAGGTATTGATGAGGGCCAAAGGGGCCCAACGCTCGGGTAATATTTTAGCGATCGGCAGGGATCTCAGCACTCGAATCCCCACTGATTAAAACTCTTGCCATGTTACTCAGAGATGTCAAGACATCTCTAGTCTATCTCAAGCTTTACATACCATATCACAGTTTTCACAGGATCACATAGATTATATGTGCAATATAATTCTGCCTAGCACCCCCTGCTTGTTCAGTGTCTGCACAGAGCCTATTCTGGGGATTTGTGCTCTGGAAAGTGTTGTATTTACACCAAGTACTGTGCAGGAATCTGGTGTAGGAAAAATTAACGTCCCCCACCATTATGAGCGGCCAGGGTAGTGTTTGGATGTCAGTGCAGAATAAAGCACTACTCGCTCGAGTAGTTTGCCTTAGCGAGTATGCTCGCTCATCTCTACTAATGAACTTAGCGGTGATGTCAGCACTCGTGCAGTCAATTAGCGACTGTCAGCCCAACATTGTCCTGCTTGTTCAGTGTCTGTACAGAGTTATCATTGGAGATCTGCATTCTGGAAAGTGTTGTCTTTACACTAGGTGCTGTGCAAAAGTTGAATGTAGGAAAACTGCCCCCACCATTATAGGAGCTCAGGGTAGTATCTTGATATTGGTGCAGAACATTAAATGCAGCTCTGAAGTATATTACAGGCTGTAAAACAAAAATAGAACATAACTAATGCAATATATTTTTTATATGTAAGAGAGGGAGGACAGACAGGCAGAGAGAGTGAGGGGAAGGACAGAGAGAAAGGGGAGGGATAGACAGACAGAAAGAGAGAGAGGGGGAGGGATAAGGCCAGGCAGAGAGAGAGGGAGGGGGGGGGAGGTCAGGCAGGCAGAGAGAGAGAGGGAGGGGGGGCAGGCAGAGAGATAGAGCTAGGGTGGGGGAAGAAGGCCAGGTAGAGAGAGAGAGGGGGAGAGAGAGATGGGGGGTGGGGGGCAGGCAGAGAGAGATGGGGGGTGGGGGGCAGGCAGAGAGAGATGGGGGGTGGGGGGCAGGCAGAGAGAGATGGGGGGTGGGGGGCAGGCAGAGAGAGAGGGGGGGAGGCCAGGCAGAGAGAGAGGGGGGGCCAGGCAGAGAGAGGGGGGGGAGGCCAGGCAGAGAGAGGGGGGGAGGCCAGGCAGAGAGAGGGGGGGGGGGGAGGCCAGGCAGAGAGGGGGGGGGAGAAGGCCAGGCAGGGAGAGGAAGGAGGGAGGGGGAAGAAGGACAGGCAGAGGGGGGGGGGGGGAGAGAAGGACAGGCAGGGAGAGGAAGGAGGGAGGGGGAAGAAGGCCAGGCAGAGAGAGAGGGAGGGGGAAGAAGGCCAGGCAGAGAGAGAGGGAGGGGGAAGAAGGCCAGGCAGAGAGAGAGGGAGGGGGGAGAAGACCAGGCAGAGAGAGAGGGAGGGGGGAGAAGACCAGGCAGAGAGAGAGGGAGGGGGGAGAAGACCAGGCAGAGAGAGAGAGGGAGGGGGGAGAAGACCAGGCAGAGAGAGAGAGGGAGGGGGCAGAAGACCAGGCAGAGAGAGAGAGGGAGGGGGGAGAAGACCAGGCAGAGAGAGAGAGGGAGGGGGGAGAAGGCCAGGCAGAGAGAGAGAGGGAGGGGGGAGAAGGCCAGGCAGAGAGAGAGAGGGAGGGGGGAGAAGGCCAGGCAGAGAGAGAGAGGGAGGGGGGAGAAGGCCAGGCAGAGAGAGAGAGGGAGGGGGGAGAAGGCCAGGCAGAGAGAGAGAGGGGGAGAGAGAGATGGGGGGTGGGGGGCAGGCAGAGAGAGATGGGGGGTGGGGGGCAGGCAGAGAGAGATGGGGGGTGGGGGGCAGGCAGAGAGAGATGGGGGGTGGGGGGCAGGCAGAGAGAGAGGGGGGGGAGGCCAGGCAGAGAGAGAGGGGGGGCCAGGCAGAGAGAGGGGGGGGAGGCCAGGCAGAGAGAGGGGGGGGAGGCCAGGCAGAGAGAGGGGGGGGAGGCCAGGCAGAGAGAGGGGGGGGGGAGGCCAGGCAGAGAGGGGGGGGAGAAGGCCAGGCAGGGAGAGGAAGGAGGGAGGGGGAAGAAGGCCAGGCAGAGGGGGGGGGGGAGAGAAGGACAGGCAGGGAGAGGAAGGAGGGAGGGGGAAGAAGGCCAGGCAGAGAGAGAGGGAGGGGGAAGAAGGCCAGGCAGAGAGAGAGGGAGGGGGGAGAAGACCAGGCAGAGAGAGAGGGAGGGGGGAGAAGACCAGGCAGAGAGAGAGAGGGAGGGGGGAGAAGACCAGGCAGAGAGAGAGAGGGAGGGGGGAGAAGACCAGGCAGAGAGAGAGAGGGAGGGGGGAGAAGACCAGGCAGAGAGAGAGAGGGAGGGGGGAGAAGGCCAGGCAGAGAGAGAGAGGGAGGGGGGAGAAGGCCAGGCAGAGAGAGAGAGGGAGGGGGGAGAAGGCCAGGCAGAGAGAGAGAGGGAGGGGGGAGAAGGCCAGGCAGAGAGAAAGGGGGAGGGGGGAGAAGGCCAGGCAGAGAGAGAGAGGGAGGGGGGAGAAGGCCAGGCAGAGAGAGAGGGGGAGGGGGGAGAAGGCCAGGCAGAGAGAGAGGGGGAGGGGGGAGAAGGCCAGGCAGAGAGAGAGGGGGAGGGGGGAGAAGGCCAGGCAGAGAGAGAGGGGGAGGGGGGAGAAGGCCAGGCAGAGAGAGAGGGGGAGGGGGGAGAAGGCCAGGCAGAGAGAGAGAGGGGGAGGGGGGAGAAGGCCAGGCAGAGAGAGAGAGAGGAAGGACAGGCAGAGAGAGAGAGAGAGAGAGAGGAAGGACAGGCAGAGAGAGAGAGATAGAGAGGGGAAGGACAGGCAGAGAGAGAGAGAGAGAGAGAGAGAGAGAGGAAGGACAGGCAGAGAGAGAGAGATAGAGAGGGGAAGGACAGGCAGAGAGAGAGAGAGAGAGGAAGGACAGGCAGAGAGAGAGAGAGAGAGGAAGGACAGGCAGAGAGAGAGAGAGCGAGAGAGAGAGAGGAAGGACAGGCAGAGAGAGAGCGAGAGAGAGAGAGAGGAAGGACAGGCAGAGAGAGAGAGAGAGAGGAAGGACAGGCAGAGAGAGAGCGAGAGAGAGAGAGAGCGGAAGGACAGGCAGAGAGAGAGAGCGAGAGAGAGAGCGAGAGAGAGAGGAAGGACAGGCAGAGAGAGAGAGAGAGAGAGAGTGGAAGGACAGGCAGAGAGAGAGAGCGAGAGAGAGAGAGAGAGGAAGGACAGGCAGAGAGAGAGAGAGGAAGGACAGGCAGAGAGAGAGAGAGGAAGGACAGGCAGAGAGAGAGAGAGGAAGGACAGGCAGAGAGAGAGAGAGAGAGAGAGAGAGGACAGGCAGAGAGAGAGAGAGAGAGAGAGAGAGAGAGAGAGGACAGGCAGAGAGAGAGAGAGAGAGAGAGAGAGGACAGGCAGAGAGAGAGAGAGAGGACAGGCAGAGAGAGAGAGAGAGAGGACAGGCAGAGAGAGAGAGAGAGAGGACAGGCAGAGAGAGAGAGAGAGAGGGTCAGGCAGAGAGAGAGAGAGAGAGAGAGTCAGGCAGAGAGAGAGAGAGAGAGAGAGAGAGAGAGAGAGGAAGGACAGGCAGAGAGAGAGAGAGAGAGAGAGAGAGGAAGGACAGGCAGAGAGAGAGAGAGAGAGGAAGGACAGGCAGAGAGAGAGAGAGAGAGAGGAAGGACAGGCAGAGAGAGAGAGAGAGAGAGGAAGGACAGGCAGAGAGAGAGAGAGAGAGAGAGAGAGAGGAAGGACAGGCAGAGAGAGAGAGAGAGAGAGGAAGGACAGGCAGAGAGAGAGAGAGAGAGAGGAAGGACAGGCAGAGAGAGAGAGAGAGAGAGAGAGAGAGGAAGGACAGGCAGAGAGAGAGAGAGAGAGAGAGGAAGGACAGGCAGAGAGAGAGAGAGAGAGAGAGAGAGGAAGGACAGGCAGAGAGAGAGAGAGAGAGAGAGAAGAAGGACAGGCAGAGAGAGAGAGAGTAAGGACAGGCAGAGAGAGAGCGAGAGAGAGAGAGAGGAAGGACAGGCAGAGAGAGAGAGGGAGGGGGGAGAAGACCAGGCAGAGAGAGAGAGGGAGGGGGGAGAAGACCAGGCAGAGAGAGAGAGGGAGGGGGGAGAAGGCCAGGCAGAGAGAGAGAGGGAGGGGGGAGAAGGCCAGGCAGAGAGAGAGAGGGAGGGGGGAGAAGGCCAGGCAGAGAGAGAGAGGGAGGGGGGAGAAGGCCAGGCAGAGAGAGAGAGGGGGAGAGAGAGAGATGGGGGGTGGGGGGCAGGCAGAGAGAGATGGGGGGTGGGGGGCAGGCAGAGAGAGATGGGGGGTGGGGGGCAGGCAGAGAGAGATGGGGGGTGGGGGGCAGGCAGAGAGAGAGGGGGGGGAGGCCAGGCAGAGAGAGAGGGGGGGCCAGGCAGAGAGAGGGGGGGGAGGCCAGGCAGAGAGAGGGGGGGGAGGCCAGGCAGAGAGAGGGGGGGGAGGCCAGGCAGAGAGAGGGGGGGGGAGGCCAGGCAGAGAGGGGGGGGGAGAAGGCCAGGCAGGGAGAGGAAGGAGGGAGGGGGAAGAAGGCCAGGCAGAGGGGGGGGGGAGAGAAGGACAGGCAGGGAGAGGAAGGAGGGAGGGGGAAGAAGGCCAGGCAGAGAGAGAGGGAGGGGGAAGAAGGCCAGGCAGAGAGAGAGGGAGGGGGGAGAAGACCAGGCAGAGAGAGAGGGAGGGGGGAGAAGACCAGGCAGAGAGAGAGGGAGGGGGGAGAAGACCAGGCAGAGAGAGAGAGGGAGGGGGGAGAAGACCAGGCAGAGAGAGAGAGGGAGGGGGGAGAAGACCAGGCAGAGAGAGAGAGGGAGGGGGGAGAAGACCAGGCAGAGAGAGAGAGGGAGGGGGGAGAAGACCAGGCAGAGAGAGAGAGGGAGGGGGGAGAAGGCCAGGCAGAGAGAGAGAGGGAGGGGGGAGAAGGCCAGGCAGAGAGAGAGAGGGAGGGGGGAGAAGGCCAGGCAGAGAGAAAGGGGGAGGGGGGAGAAGGCCAGGCAGAGAGAGAGAGGGAGGGGGGAGAAGGCCAGGCAGAGAGAGAGGGGGAGGGGGGAGAAGGCCAGGCAGAGAGAGAGGGGGAGGGGGGAGAAGGCCAGGCAGAGAGAGAGGGGGAGGGGGGAGAAGGCCAGGCAGAGAGAGAGGGGGAGGGGGGAGAAGGCCAGGCAGAGAGAGAGGGGGAGGGGGGAGAAGGCCAGGCAGAGAGAGAGAGGGGGAGGGGGGAGAAGGCCAGGCAGAGAGAGAGAGGGGGAGGGGGGAGAAGGCCAGGCAGAGAGAGAGAGAGGGAGGGGGGAGAAGGCCAGGCAGAGAGAGAGAGAGGAAGGACAGGCAGAGAGAGAGAGAGAGAGAGAGAGAGAGAGAGAGAGAGGAAGGACAGGCAGAGAGAGAGAGATAGAGAGGGGAAGGACAGGCAGAGAGAGAGAGAGAGAGAGAGAGAGAGAGAGGAAGGACAGGCAGAGAGAGAGAGATAGAGAGAGGAAGGACAGGCAGAGAGAGAGAGAGAGAGGAAGGACAGGCAGAGAGAGAGAGAGCGAGAGAGAGAGAGGAAGGACAGGCAGAGAGAGAGCGAGAGAGAGAGCGGAAGGACAGGCAGAGAGAGAGCGAGAGAGAGAGAGCGGAAGGACAGGCAGAGAGAGAGAGAGAGAGAGCGGAAGGACAGGCAGAGAGAGAGAGAGAGAGAGAGAGAGTGGAAGGACAGGCAGAGAGAGAGAGAGAGAGAGAGAGTGGAAGGACAGGCAGAGAGAGAGAGCGAGAGAGAGAGCGAGAGAGAGAGAGAGGAAGGACAGGCAGAGAGAGAGAGAGGAAGGACAGGCAGAGAGAGAGAGAGAGAGGAAGGACAGGCAGAGAGAGAGAGAGAGAGAGAGAGAGGAAGGACAAGCAGAGAGAGAGAGAGAGGACAGGCAGAGAGAGAGAGAGAGGACAGGCAGAGAGAGAGAGAGAGAGGACAGGCAGAGAGAGAGAGAGAGAGAGAGAGAGAGGACAGGCAGAGAGAGAGAGAGAGAGAGAGAGAGGACAGGCAGAGAGAGAGAGAGGACAGGCAGAGAGAGAGAGAGAGAGGACAGGCAGAGAGAGAGAGAGAGAGAGAGGGTCAGGCAGAGAGAGAGAGAGAGAGAGAGAGAGAGGAAGGACAGGCAGAGAGAGAGAGAGAGAGGAAGGACAGGCAGAGAGAGAGAGAGAGAGGAAGAACAGGCAGAGAGAGAGAGAGAGAGGAAGGACAGGCAGAGAGAGAGAGAGAGAGAGGAAGGACAGGCAGAGAGAGAGAGAGAGAGAGGAAGGACAGGCAGAGAGAGAGAGAGAGAGAGAGGAAGGACAGGCAGAGAGAGAGAGTGAGAGAGAGAGAGAGAGGAAGGACAGGCAGAGAGAGAGAGAGAGAGAGAGGAAGGACAGGCAGAGAGAGAGAGAGAGAGAGAGAGAGAGGAAGGACAGGCAGAGAGAGAGAGAGAGAGAGAAGAAGGACAGGCAGAGAGAGAGAGAGAGAGAGAGAGAGAGAGAGAGTAAGGACAGGCAGAGAGAGAGAGGGAGGGGGGAGAAGGCCAGGCAGAGAGAGAGAGGGAGGGGGAGAAGGACAGGCAGAGAGAGAGAGAGGACGGACAGGCAGAGAGAGAGAGAGAGAGAGGACAGGCAGAGAGAGAGAGAGAGGACAGGCAGAGAGAGAGAGAGAGGACAGGCAGAGAGAGAGAGAGAGGACAGGCAGAGAGAGAGAGAGAGAGAGAGGACAGGCAGAGAGAGAGAGAGGACAGGCAGAGAGAGAGAGAGAGAGAGAGGACAGGCAGAGAGAGAGAGAGAGAGAGAGAGGACAGGCAGAGAGAGAGAGAGAGAGAGAGGACAGGCAGAGAGAGAGAGAGAGAGGACAGGCAGAGAGAGAGAGAGAGAGGGTCAGGCAGAGAGAGAGAGAGAGAGAGAGAGAGAGAGAGGAAGGACAGGCAGAGAGAGAGAGAGAGAGGAAGGACAGGCAGAGAGAGAGAGGAAGAACAGGCAGAGAGAGAGAGAGAGAGAGGAAGGACAGGCAGAGAGAGAGAGAGAGAGGAAGGACAGGCAGAGAGAGAGAGAGAGAGAGGAAGGACAGGCAGAGAGAGAGAGAGAGAGGAAGGACAGGCAGAGAGAGAGAGAGAGAGGAAGGACAGGCAGAGAGAGAGAGAGAGAGAGAGAGGAAGGACAGGCAGAGAGAGAGAGAGAGAAGAAGGACAGGCAGAGAGAGAGAGAGAGAGAGAGAGGAAGGACAGGCAGAGAGAGAGCGAGAGAGAGAGAGAGAGAGGAAGGACAGGCAGAGAGAGAGAGAGAGGAAGGACAGGCAGAGAGAGAGAGAGAGAGAGAGAGAGAGGAAGGACAGGCAGAGAGAGAGAGAGAGGAAGGACAGGCAGAGAGAGAGAGAGAGAGAGGAAGGACAGGCAGAGAGAGAGAGAGAGGAAGGACAGGCAGAGAGAGAGAGAGAGAGAAAGGACAGGCAGAGAGAGAGAGAGAGAAAGGACAGGCAGAGAGAGAGAGAGAGAGAGAGAGAAAGGACAGGCAGAGAGAGAGAGAGAGAGAGAGAGAAAGAAAGAGGAAGGACAGGCAGAGAGAGAGAGAGAGAGAGAGAAAGAGGAAGGACAGGCAGAGAGAGAGAGAGAGAGAAAGAGGAAGGACAGGCAGAGAGAGAGAGAGGAAGGACGGGCAGAGAGAGAGAGAGGAAGGACGGGCAGAGAGAGAGAGAGAGAGGAAGGACGGGCAGAGAGAGAGAGAGAGAGGAAGGACGGGCAGAGAGAGAGAGAGAGAGGAAGGACGGGCAGAGAGAGAGAGAGAAAGGACGGGCAGAGAGAGAGAGAGAAAGGACGGGCAGAGAGAGAGAGAGAGAGAGAGAGAGAGAGAGAGAGGAAGGACGGGCAGAGAGAGAGAGAGAGAGAGAGAGAGAGGAAGGACGGGCAGAGAGAGAGAGGAAGGACGGGGAGAGAGAGAGAGAGAGAGAGAGAGAGAGGAAGGACGGGCAGAGAAAGAGAGAGGAAGGACGGGCAGAGAAAGAGAGAGGAAGGACGGGCAAAGAGAGAGAGAGAGAGAGGAAGGACAGGCAGAGAGAGAGAGAGAGGGAGGACAGGCAGAGAGAGAGAGAGAGAGGGAGGAAGGACAGGCAGACAGTTTACTCTGTACGGTCGGTCAGTGATGTTGCAGCTATTTAGTTTAAGAAGCAGGGAAAAATGGGAGTCATTAGTTCTGTCGACTCCCACTGGTGGTTTGCCAGTTTCATGGCTTTTGGGTTAGCTTCACTGACTTTAACATCAGCCATATTAGAGTCCCAGCCAGGTGTCCGCGATCTCTTACTGCAATAACTGTTGGGTTCTAAAATCTTAAACACCATTACACTGCAGCGGCCTTCTGTCCGTAGGTCACCATGTGAACATGTAGCAGAGCCGAATTTGTGCTAAGGAGCCGTCCTCATCTGAACATTTCATTACTCTGAAAAATAACAATGTACCATGTTCTTCCTGCAGTCTTCTACAAAACTACAGATCGCACCTGGAAATATCCCCCTCCGATGTGCCAAACGGCAAACTAAGCTTTGCTACACCTGTGTTTAATAACTATATAACCACTTTTTTGTGTCTTTTTTTTTTATTCTTCCACCTAAACCTGGATGCGCCAAAAGGACTAAATCATGCGGCCACCTCATTAGCCACGGGCTCCTACTAGCTTTTTTTTTTTTTTCTAAACGCCTGCGTTATGCAAGACCCCGGGGCGAGTTGCCGCAGGCGGCGGTGGTAATGAGAGGGTTAAGGTTGAGTTGGGAGAGCATGCAGGGCGAGAGAGCCGTTAAAAGTCCCCGGCTGACCCGTAAGACCCCTATTTCCCAGAGCCCTGTATAAAATTGAATTTTTTAAACATAAATTACACGTAATGACGACACAGTAAAAACTAACAGTAATGGAAAGCTGTGCTGTATTTCATTAGGCGAGCGTATTCTGTGCTACCTGATACAGACGGCTCTTGTTTATGAGTTAGTGTGTTAGCAGATGTGGATAGAGGCATTCTCCTCGACCTTGCTCTTCTCATTGGGGCATGAAATTACGATGCCAGCACCTTCATATTACAGCCATAAATACTGTAAACTGCAAATTTAAGCCAACGGCTCCTATTGTCTCTGAACATAAAGCTGATCGGTATTTATTTAAAAGGGGCGAGGGAAAAATATTATATATCACATTGTTTATGGGCTTTACACCCCTCCCCTTGCACAACAGCGGAGAGATCTGTGTATGTGTGGCGTGCGTGCACTATATATATATATATATATATATATATACACATATATACATACACACACACACACACAAATAGGACTGCAATGGAATGGATTTGTGTTTGTAACCAATGAGCAAAGTTGCAACAGCTAATTTGTAAAAATTCTAACTTCTTTTTAATCAAATACACAGGATTTGGAGGTGACGAAATCCTACAAAAGCCGTAATTAGCAGCTAATTAGTAGATAATATCTTTCCTGTACACAGCACTTAAAAGGGGTTTTCAGGGACTAACTTATTGATGACCTATCATTACGATAGGTTATCAATAGTTTATTGGCGGGGGTCCGCTGCTCAGATCAGCTGATTGAAGAGGCTCGGGGGAGCGCTGCAGCCTCTTCTCCGGCATATGATGCCATCATGTTCATCGGTCACATGACCGCAGTGCCTGGGTGAGTGCCGCAGCCTCTTCTCCGGCATATGATGTCATCATGTTCATCGGTCACATGACTGGAGTGCCTGGGTGAACGCTGCAGCCTCTTCTCCGGCATATGATGTCATCATGTTCATCGGTCACATGACTGGAGTGCCTGGGTGAGCGCTGCAGCCTCTTCTCCGGCATATGATGTCATCATGTTCATCGGTCACATGACCGCAAGTGCCTGGGTGAGTGCCGCAGCCTCTTCTCCGGCATATGATGTCATCATGTTCATCGGTCACATGACTGGAGTGCCTGGGTGAGCGCTGCAGCCTCTTCTCCAGCATATGATGTCATCATGTTCATTGGTCACATGACCGGAGTAAATTTCGGCTGAGCTACGGTACCCAGCACAGTTGTTATACAATGTATGGCGCTGTGCCTGGTATGGACTGAAGTGACAGCGGATCTCACCCAAGTGTTGCTGTCACTTCAATCAGTGGGGATTTCGAGCAACGAACTTCGTCAATCACCTACTGATGACCTATCTGCGAAGAGTGCCAGAAAACCCCTCTAACGACAAGGAGGAATTATAGATACAAGGACATTCATTGATCTGGCTTGCACACAAATGTCTGTGACTCGGCGGGATCCAGCCAATTTCGACTGATTACTTATGATCAGGATCCATAGTTGATCGGCTGGGGTTCGCCACTCGGGAGGATCAGCTATCCGCTGTCAGCTCCACAAAACACTGAATAGAGCGGAAGCAGATTACTCCGACCCCTGAGGATGGCTGATCAATAGAAATTGCCTGGAAAACACATTTAAATCTTGGCTATAGTTGTTACCCAGCTTTCCTGGAGTGCTGAAAGGCAAATCTGCCTAGTTATAAGAAGTGCATTGTATATCAAAGCACAACTAGACAGATCATGCCATGCAGGCATCTGAAGAAGTGGAGTCACAGTGATGGCAACAACATTGGCTGTCACCCAGCTTTCCCAGACAGAAGTACAGGCTAAACAGAACTGGTATCAGTAAGGAAGATGGCAGCACAAGAACTTCTATGTTCTAGTGACCTCTTGCATCCAGGGGGGACATTTACACAGGTGCTTACACTCCTAGACATCAGAGGACTTGGATATATAGGAATATGATGGGCGTTTGGTTCTCAGTCTGTAGTGTTCATAGATTGATATCTGCACTCATTGTCAGTACAATCCCTCCCCTAAAAGTTGTCGGAGGGAATGAAACTTTCTCTGTGTGATTGTAACGTTGTTATAAGTGGTTACAATATCAGAGCGAAAGCATCATTTATTAGGGAAAACTGACCCCTTGTAGGGAGTCTCTAGTACCCTGTTGTACCGCCTCTGGCTTGGCTACCAGATGTGATACGGGAGGGCATGGAGGCTCTAGTACCCTGTTGTACCCCCTCTAGCTTGGCTACCAGATGTGATACGGGAGGGCATGGAGGCTCTAGTACCCTGTTGTACCTCCTCTAGCTTGGATACAGGATGTGATATGGGGGGCATGGAGGCTCTACTACCCTGTTGCACCACCTCTAGCTTGGATACAAGATGTGATACAGGTGGACATGGAGGCTCTACTACCCTGTTGTACCTCCTCTAGCTTGGATACAAGATGTGATACGGGGGGCATGGAGGATCTAGTACCCTGTTGTACCACCTGTAGCTTGGATACAAGATGTGATATGGGGACCATGGGGGCTCTAGTACCCTGTTGTTTCACCTCTAGCTTAAATACAAGATGTAATATAGGCGGTCATGGAGGCTCTAGTACCCTGTTGTACCGCCTCTAGCTTGGATACAAGATGTGATACGGGTGGGCATGGAGGCATACAGGTTCTGTACGGTATCCTGCGGCTTATCGGTCCACATTTGCTGTAACTGAGCTTCTAGATAATGCAAGCTCATAGGCTGTTGAAGTTGGTGTCCCAGATGGTCCCATACATGTTCTATTGGTAATAAATCTGGTAACCGGACAGCCACAGAAGTGTGACAATGTTGTGGGGGCTCCTGTGACCCCCTTGTTTGTGCAGCCTGGCATTATCCTGATGTCTCTTGGAGGCCGCCATGAGAGGAACACATGTGGCTGCAGGATGTCCTAAACATATATCTCTGAGCTGTCATTGTCCCTCGTACCACTACTGGGTACCACTACTGGTGACCAACCCCTGTATGCGATGGCCCCTCAGACCATCACACCAGCAGGGGGCAGTGTGCCCCTCCACAGCAAAGTCAGTGAGGCTCCCTAATGAGACGGTGGGTGAGTGTCAAAGACAGTGCACGTAATGGGGGCCGTGAGACTAAATGTCCTTCAGTCAAGTACCTGGAAATGGTCCCAGCAAGACACAGGGCCTGTAACGATAGCGCCACCTGTCTGTGGATGGCGGACAACAAAAAAGTTGGACTTGCTAGTGCTTGTCGGACGATCAGATGATCCTCTCTACTGGTGGTCTGTCGAGGGTCCTCAGCCCGGTCACCTTGTATGCCCTCACACATCTACTGGTCCCAACACCTCCTAACAGTCTGGTCAGATGCTCCTCTCTACTGGTGGTCTGTCGGGGGTCCTGAGCCCGGTCACCTTGTATGCCCTCACACATCTACTGGTCCCAACACCTCCTAACAGTCTGGTCAGACGCTCCTCTCTACTGGTGGTCTGTCGGGGGTCCTGAGCCCGGTCACCTTGTATGCCCTCACACATCTACTGGTCCCAACACCTCCTAACAGTCTGGTCAGAACAGCCCGGTGGGGGACAATTCATTGATACGACCATCCAGCTTCTCACATCCCAATAATGCGCCCCTCTCAGACTCTGTTAACGGGGTAACAACTCTTCTGTCGTAGAGGCGTCTAGTGGTCAAAAAGCTCTACACAAGCGGATGAAGAGGTCACTGCACACAAGGAGCCTCCGAGAGCCTCTTATAGGCCATGGGGGGAACCACTTTTAACTCTAATCATATCTGCCTGAGATGTAACTCCTTCCAGGTATTTGATGTTTTTTGGGTAAAGAGTGTATATACAGAAAGAAGATAAACTTTACCATCAAGTTCTGTCAACTTGCAAAGCAATAACCGTCTGCTCCCCCGTGCAAGAAGCAAAGAGGCTCCAGGGAAAGAAGAGGTGGAGATGACAAACCACGTGCTGAGGTACAAGTGCAAGACCACGCGGCGGTGTCATCAGCACCTCCCAAGAGCACCGAGGACACTTTAAAAGAACAAGCCTGGAAGTCTGGCACACATACAAGTCTTGTATACCTCGTACCACCGGCAGTAGATCTGATTCTGACTTGGTTGGATGACCGGGATGTCCCATAGCAGGGCATATCTAGGTATCCCACTTTCCAATAATGTATTTGGGAGCTGCGAGTTAATACAGGGGGTCCCATGTCCAGGACAATCACCATGGAGGCCCAGCAAGACTATGCAATTATTAATTTCCCCTGTGGAGGCGCTGCAGGGAAATTGAAAACGTACTTTCAAGATTTTCACAAATTTGCTGATCGCCAGGGGTCTCATCCCAATTTATTGTTGTGGGACCAAGTTCAACAAAAAGGGGTTGTCTAAAGAGGTTGCTTGGCACAGTGCTTTTTACACCACTGCTCTATCATTTTAAAAGGGCTATCCCAAAATCTAAAGTTATACCTTATCCACAGGATATGGGATAACTTTATGATCAGTGGTGGTCTCATGGCTGAGACATTCACCAGTCCTGAGAACGGGGTGTCCCCTCTCTTCCTCACTGCGGGCTTAAAGGGGTTGTATCAGAATCGCACGTTGTTCCCTATTCACAGGATAGGGAATAACTGGCTGATTGTGGGGGTCTCACTTCTGGTCTCAAGAACAGGGGACACGTGATCCACTTTGCCTGTCCCTGCAGGGTTGCTTCTACCACCCGGAGTGATATCAGAAGCAATGGAGCGCCAGCTGGGCATTAGTAGTCAGCGCTCTATTCATTTCAATAGGGTTGATGGAAATACCCAAGTGATTGCCGAACGGCTATCTTCAGCAGTCGAAAGTAAAAATGAAAGTAGCGCCAGGGCGCTTATGTGACCAGCGCTCCATTCAGTCTCCTGCGGGGGATGCAGTAAGCCCACAATGAGAAGGATAGGGGAAATGGGACCCCCATTCACGGGATTGAAGGGGGCCTCTTCGATAAGACCCTCACCGATCAATTATCCCCTATCTTGTGGATAAGGAATAACATGTGAGTCTGGTACAACCATGCATTCTCCATAGTAAGGAGGAGTGACGTTCGCTCATGCAATTTCCGTCAGCCCCTTAACATGAACCAATGCTCTATTCAGTCTGTAGGACAAGTGACCCAGCAAGGGCGGACACGGGACCCTCACTCTCAGCTGTAAGACCTCCATGATCATAAACTTATTCACTACTACGCAGATAACTTTAGATTTCGGGATAACTGTTTTTAAAGGCTGCATTCACATGTAGCTGATTGGTTCCGGATTTTGGTACAGATCCGCAGCAGATTTCACCCCTTTAATTGCACCAAATCAGCTCCGTGTGAACGCATCCTAAATGGACCATGCAAAAAAAAATGAAACTGAGTATCAGTAAGGACATGGATATGGCCCTGGGACAGCATGGGTTAAGGCAGCACTTGGTAATGGTCCTCCGCACCAACTTCATTACCGAGCAGCTCCTTGTCCTCCCCTCGGAGCAGAGCATGAAGCAATGTCATTCCGCTGAGTCCTGGCATACTGATGCAACACCTGGACCAGATGAGCAGCGCAGACCCTGATGCAACACCCGCGGCCCAGCTGAGTCCCTGCAGCTATTCTCATCCTAGTAGAGCAGGCGCACGTGTCTGTGTATCTGGTGTAAATACACGTCTCAGGGGGGCCCCCCGGCCCCCCGCGCTCACAAACTAATCTCTATATCTTTAAAGGCAAAAAAAAAAAAACAGAAATGATTTATCGTCTCTCCTTCCACCGGGAGCCGAACCTTCCAGCAAGTGTGAGAGTAATGGGCTTGAAAATAGAAAGATGTTTTGCAGAGCAGGTAGGGGAACCGGGGATAAAGACCCCCCTGGTGAATGCGGTGGCCTGAAGTCACCTGCCAGCAGGGTGGGCAGCGACATTCTGCAGGGCAAATAGGTTAATGCCACACCAGTCAGTCACCGTAATGTTCTATTACCACCAAGAGACTGTTATGGCTAATCTCAGCAGCTTTTATTGGCGCACACCGCTACGCCGTGTCTATGTAACCGTCATCAATCACAGGTGAATAGATACATGTCATTGGGTTAATGATGCTGGATTTATACGGACTGTCCGCATTATTTTCACGCTCTCCGTGCCCCATATTGCTGACGCTGGGATTTTGGCGCACTTTTCTTTTACGTAAACCCCCTCGGAGGCTCCCCCTTAAACTTAATCATTTCTTCTCACAATTAGTTGAGGGTCTCGTTCGCATCGGCGTTTTGCTTTTTTCGCTGATCTGTTTTTTTTTTTTTAGGATAGCAAAACAGAACTTGGGGCCCATTCACATTTGGGTTTATTTTCCGCTATTAACGGATCTGCTTAAATTAATGGAACGGAAGTTGAAAGAATTGTAAAGTTTCCTTCTTTTTTTTTTACATGGGTCCGTTCAGCGATTCCGTTAAAAAAAAAAAGGGGGGGGGGGGTGAAATATACTTCCTGCCTAGCATCTATCCAGATCCGCTGCCAGCGGCTCGATCACACGGTTTCTGAGCATGCTCTGTTGAGTTTGATGTATCCGTTAAACGGATGGCTTAGTGGAAGTCAGCGGAGGCATTCCTATTGGCTTCCATCTCACGCGGACTACGATGTGCAGTAAAAAGGAGGGAAACCTTCCTTTCTAGTATGTTTCCGTTATTTTGGCTGCGCCGGTAACATAACGGAAACCGAATGGAATGGAACGGACAGCCAAACTGAAATTTTGAAAAACCCATTAAAACAAGATTTTCTCTGTTTTTAACAAAGCCGGTGGACACATCTGTGAAAAAAAAGGCTCATTTCTGTCAGTTACTTCAGTTTCCGTCCATTTGTGACTGATCCCCTTTGTCTTTTTTTTTTTTTCCTTTCTGCGCACGCTCATTCAAAAACTAATTCGTTAAATGGACACCAAAAACATTTTTGATCAGTGCCCCCACCCATTGACTACTACGTAAAAAAAAAGTTCAACTTTCCTTTTTTGTTTTTTTTTTTGCGCAAAAAGTGTTGCAGCGTGACCCATTTTTTCCGTCAGACTTGCGTTCAGTTTCAACCGCAGTGTAAAGTATGGTGGAGTAAATTTGAACCCCATCCACTTCAAGTCCTATTCTAGCAGAAAAATAGGACATGCTGTGATTTTTCAATTTCGCACTATTGGTATAAAATAATGGGCTACTGGAAAGCACGAGTTCGGCGGGACTCGCAATCACACAGAACTCGCATGTTATTCCCGTCCGTGTAAATACGGCGTAAACACTGATCTTTGTACGATTTACCCCGGGGCACGATACGCCTATCACACTCTTCGGTGCCTCCATAGAAAAGTACACCAAGTCAGAGCTGGTGTACAAAGTGTCAGTCGGGGATGGCCACGCCCCCCATCGACAAGACCCACCCACTTGCAAAGTTGGCGCAAATCTGCAATTGGGCAAAAAAATGCGTCTTTTTAAACGCCAGAATCCGGCATATAAATGTCCCCTCAGATCTTAGATTATTCATCTGCTTCTCATAAGTTTGCTTTAATTTTCCATCGGATGCATTAAAAAACTAATCCATAAAGCCGATGCGATCGGAGCCCTAAAAAGGCATAAAAACGGATAACGAATGTAAGTTCTAAAATAAAAAAAATGAAGCTGTAAAAATTCTATTTTTCTTTCTCATGTAATAAAGATGAAAATCTTTATTCAGAGGCAAATAAAAAAAAGCACAAAATAAGTGGGGATGAACGCGACCTGCGCAAATGTATCCGAAAGGGGGAAAAAAACAAAAACTTTAAATAAAAAAATATAAAACACAATAAAATATTCTCATAGCCGTCAGAATAAAAAGATACATTTTACTGAAATAGTTTATAACATTCTACTGCATGTGGAGGATTAAAGAGAGCTATACGGGAATCCCCCCCTCCCCCCAGCGTGAAAAAAAAAAATAACAGGTGACAATTAAAAATTAATTAAAAAAGAAAAAAAAAGGAAAATCTGAAAAAAATCAAATTAATTGGATGGAGACATGACTGAGGTTGCTACACGCTGAGGGAGAAGTGAACGGGCATGTTATGACATTGTGCTGAAGGGTCAGTTCCCGTCCCCCTATCCTTCGCTAGGGAAGGGGGAGGAGATCAATGCGGGGCTTTGTTTGTGATGCATGTCAGTATATGTCGCTACACGACAACGTTTCTGTCAACGAGCTCATTTTTCATTGCCTGACAGAAAATCTGTGAGCGGCAGCTAAAGAGGGGGCGGTGACCGCACTGAATCTTCCTTTCTCCAAACATCACCTCAATTCCTCATAACTCAAGAGAAGCCGGTGCACAAAACCAGCGGCGTTTAGTCCGCTCGTTCCTCACTGAAGTGCGCGGATTTTGGACTGTGAATC